>NC_073704.1:60438402-61738393 GCF_023634085.1 Falco cherrug | reverse complement strand
GTTCCCCCTGTTCAAAGTTAGGGGCTTGCTTGGGGTTTCCCTACAGCCAGGAAAGTTGTGATCCAGATGCCCGTTTGGATTACACACAATCATCTTCATCACTATACAGCATATGAGGATATCAAGATTCTGATTTGCAGTCTGGAGGGCAGGTACAGCTGATGTAATTTTATGCTGAACTCCCATTTCCAGTTTTCCCCTCTGGCAATGCAGGCTCATGGTGCATGGTGGAAGACAGGCTGCCAGAGTCTGGAACCTTGTGTTTAGGTGTGTAAGGACTCCCCCTTTGGGAGCTAACACTTCAGTGGGAGCTGGGTCTGGCCATAATCCTTGGATCTTCCTCGCTGCTTCTCTTGTGAACATTAAAAATCCTTTATTAGCTTTGCTTAGCAGCCAAATGACTTTATTCTACGTTATTTCTTCACAAGAAGTTATTCTAGTTAGAGGATCTGACTCACATTTGTCCACCATGCAAAGCATCTCAAAAGGAAAGTAAATTGTACAGCTATTTTAAAATCCTGGTGGTAAGACACAACTAGCCTCTTCCCTCTCCCCCAGTCCATAGGTATTCCTGCAACTACTTCACTGCAGGAAAATGAATTGGCTAGATCCGTCTGAAGGAATGCTAGTCCGCAAAAACACACTCAGCTGAAAGATACATTTTAGCCTTTTGGATATAGTTTCAACTTTCAAGATAACTTTTCCTTTGAGGGGCTCTAACTATAAATCCCAAAGTGCCCGCAAGGAGTTGGGTAGAAGCCAAAAATGCCAAGTCAGAAGAAAGTAATTGTTTTCAAATGGTGACAAACCTGCAAGGTCGGCAGAGAACAGAGGAACTGTGTTGCTGAATGGAGATAGCCATGTAACTCAGGACTGTGAGTTCCGTACACTAAACAGAGCCTAACATCTCCACAGGGTGTTTAGCTGCTGCAAACGCAGAAGGAAACTGGTCTGCGCTGGTCTAACTCACATGGCAGAAATGATATTGAAAGAGAGTCTAAAGACATCAGGTTTAGACAGGGTGTGCACTGCTAATGCTTTGGCTTGTTCTGGGCTTGTTTTCCAAAGGTGAAAAAATGACAGATTTTGTATTTTTTAAATTATTGCAATGAAAATAATTAGACAGGTTGGTCTGGAGATTTCTGTGTCATTATGAAATGTTTGAAATTGTGCAAGGCAATACAATAATTATACAGTCTAGCATGTCTAAGGATGAACAATACTTTGAGTGGAGGCTGAGAGTTTGCCGCTGGTGTTGGTCTGGGTTCCTTTGTACCCTGGACAGATGCCTACGCAGTGTGGGAACATGCTGTGGGGGGTGCCGAAGCTTCAGGAACAGCATTGCTTTTGAAACTGCAGTTGCAAGTCATGTGAAATCAGCTTGAGGGAGCCTGGTGATTACTTTCTAAGGCTATCTACATATAAAAAAAGCATGCCTGGTGGTATAAATCAGCATAGCTCTGCTGACTGCAGCATAGCTGCATCCATCTACTCCAGCTGAGGATCTGGACAAAAGTACTTAGGGAACACAGAAGACTGAAAACTACCAGAACACCTTTAAAGCTAATGTGCCAGCAAGCAAGAGAGGCATTCATTTGTGTGGAGTAGACTTCTTTCATCTGTGGTAGTTAAAGCAGAAAAGTGAACTGTAGATTCTCACAATTTTACTGCATCTGTTAAAGCAGTATTGGCTTTCAACAATGAAATGAGTATTCAGGCCAAGTGTCTCTGCAGAATTTCGGGCACTCCATGAACGGATAAAATTTCAATTGCAGAAACAAGAGAAAGTACCAGACACAAATGTACCATGTATTACATTTAAGGAAAGACAGTGAAGTGGGCAGGTTATACCGTGGGAATAGGCAGCAGCTGGTGGCTGACCCTGGTGTTATGACTAAGTCACCGATGAGGCCACAAAAAATTAAGAAAATTAGTAAGTAAGGGCAGCCTGCCTTTAAGAAATCCAGAAGGGCTGGTCTGCGGGCTAGCAGCAGCAGGAACTGCTAAGATCTGGCCTTGGGCTCCAAGCCGGGTCCCTTGTTCCCAGGCAGACAGAGTTGGCAACAGCCTGTATCACTCTCTGGTGGCCCCTCGGGCCAGAAAGAGGAGGTATATTGGCAGCCCAGCGAGGGAACAGCAGCCAGATCCCCTTGCCAGAAATCAGGTTGCTACAGCGGCGGTGAGAAAAAGGCTAAAGCAGGGCCCCTTCGATGCAGCAGGCATGGGGCTTGCAAAGAGACACATGGGAAAGACCTGCAACCGTGCCATTGGGATATGCAGCTTGAAAAGCCCAGGCCAGGTGGGACTCACCAGTCAGACGCCTGCACCGTCCTTCGGCGAGCGGTCCTGGGGGCCCGGGCTGCCAGGCCATCCTTGCTGGCTGGCTGGCGTGCGGCAGAGCCGGGCGCTGGCGCGGCCTCGGAAGTGACTCATTCTCCCACCTGGCCAAAACTCTTTGGGGCGCAGTGTGGAGATTTCCTGAAGACATCTGTGCTTCAGTGGCTCCTGCGTCTGGAACAGGCTGCAGCTCTGGTTTCCCCATGCACAGGGCTCTCTGCATATGTCTTTTCTCTTTCCACTGCTGCTCTAGACAGGCCTCCCGCTCATCCTTGTATTCATTAAAAGGGCCTTTGCCCCTCCTCCAGCATCTTAAAAGACAGTGCTGGGAAAGTCAGCAGTGACAGGAGTGACAGGCAGAACTGGAGTAACTACTGCACCCTTTTACTTAAAGCCCCTGCAATTACCTTCTTTCTAGGTGGGAATCTCTCTCAGTGATTATATGGCTCTTCTGATTTTCATCAGCTGGAGAGCTGCATCTTTGGGATTCTCTTCTCAGCGTCCTTGCCTACCCCTTAATGTCACAGGCTTTGGCCAGTTAGTCCAGTTATAGCTTCTCTCAATTCCAGCCTCATCCTCCTGCAAGAGTAACTCACAAATAAAGCGAAGTGGGAGTTGCCATGTTAATGTGCTTTCCTCGAACCCTCAGGGAAAGGTCCTGAACATGATTTCTTCCGCTTGGATGGGAAGAAGAATTTCTGTTAGAGCCTCCATGAAATTACAGTCTTCTTTTTTTATGAAATGTAAAACAAAGTAAATATTACCTTAGAGTCTCTTATTCGTGCTGCAATAAAATGAGACACTTCCTTGGAAATAAGTTTTAAGGCACGAGTCTTGTAATGTTCGTATTTATTGGAGCAGAGTTCACAGCTGACCTGAGGTCTGGAGGGTTTGGAAGCAATAGTCTGTGTGAACTTCCAATTCCTTCTCTCCTTCTCCAGCACATGAGGTGCAAAACTGGTCAGTTATTCAGAGACTTCCCCACCCTTCGTAAGCTCGTGTGCTCATATATCTCTCATGGTACATAAAGAATGACATATTGCAGTGAATCTGCTGAGAATAGCTTGTAAAATACATCATTATATGAATCAGCCTCATTAGAAGTCTCCTTCTCTCATGATTTAAAACAGACACAGTACTTGCAGGAATGGAAACCAGTGCTTTTTTTGCTTTTTTTTTCCCCTCTCCTGCTGGCATGTTGTGCTCAACCAAATGCTGAAACAGAAGAAAATAATTCTCTCAACTCAAGGCCAGAAGTAGAAAGGAAGAACTGCACTACCCTGATGCCTCTCTGGCATAATTAAGGTCTTGGGTGTTTCCCTGGATATATGGCTTTAGAGCTTCATTAATAAAATATTACGTTGCTCTTCTAGACAGCACAAAGCTGCATTCTTTGCATACTCCAAATCCCCCTGACTCAGGACCCTATAACACCTCACATTCAGCATCCTTAGCCATTCCAGGCTTTTCTCCCACAGCTGCTGCTGTGTTTATGAAGGGGATTATACAACATGGTGCCTGTGATAGCAGGAGACAAGGCTTGGTGACCCAGGAGGCCTCTCTCGGTCCTGTTTTATGCAAGGACTGGTGCACCAGGTGCCACAGCTGCATAACTCAGACTGTGTTCAAGCTGCTTGTGTGCTGGTGCAACCACTTGCCAGTGGGCTCAATGAAGTTAGTGTTTTACCTTAGATAAGGCTACGGCAGATGCAATCCAAATGACACACCATGGATCGCAGCAGCTCTGGGCTAGTGGCGATGTCGTGCAGGGCTCACAGTAGAAAAGGGATGTCTCTTTGCTCCAAGGCAATGAAATAAACTCTCTCACTCTCATTTGCTCACAGCATACTGTAGAGCTAACTGACAAACTGCAGGTACAGCAACTTATTATTCTCTTGTCACTTCGGCATCAGAGAATATAATATTTCTTGCTGTTATCTTAAACCATGCCAGCACACACCCTCCACACCATGTTTTGGCTTATAAGCCTCTGGCCACACTCTTCTGAATCACACTGATTTTATAATTAACTGTGATAAGTGCAATTACTCAGCTATCCTTGGTTGTTCTGGTCTCCTAATGCTTCCAACCATGTAACCCAGGAGCTCTCCCTGGATTGCGCTGCATTGTGGCCTTGTCACCGAAGAACCTTGTTGGCTGAACACTACGCGATGTTCCTGCCTCCCACCCAAGATTTTGAGCCATGGACATCAGCAGGAGCCTTGTCACAATCAAGACAACACGCCTTTGCAGGCAAGCTGTATTTATCTTGAGCTTACTTGTTTACTAGATTCTGCTTTGACTTTTGCAGAAGTAGGTCAGAACGTGCAGTCTGGATGCATTTTATTCACAGAGGTGGTAAGAAGCTTCTGCTTGGCTCACGTAGGCTCCACAGAAAGCACCACAGGCTCTACTTGTACCCACAGGCTTTAGACACTGCCCTTATATCCTACAGTATCCCCAGGCTGCTCTTGGACTTGCAGTGCCTTCAGTGGCTGAAAACACAACCACGTTAATCCCCCTGGGTGCATCCGTAGGCTGGCTTCCAGTACCAGGTTTAGTTGGATGTAATGGGCCTGCTA
This sequence comes from Falco cherrug, assembly GCF_023634085.1. Classification (NCBI taxonomy): domain Eukaryota; kingdom Metazoa; phylum Chordata; class Aves; order Falconiformes; family Falconidae; genus Falco; species Falco cherrug. The sequence continues at coordinate 61,733,474 of NC_073704.1, read as the reverse complement.
GGATGGTCAGAGGTTGCACTAAATAAGCCGTAGAGAGACAGGGGCTGGGAGTCCTGCAGCTGCACTAAAGGAAGGGAGGTCTTCAGTCAAATCCTGATTTTCCTTCTGCCGTAGTTTGGCTGTTCTGGCTAGTGATCAATGGATGGTGCCAAAGAATTCAGCACAATCTAAAGATGAAGTGCTTGGGAAAACACACATACTTCTGTGCAACTGCACTTCATTTGGGTGGGTGGTGGCGTTTTGGGGAGTAGAACAAGCACATTTCGTCTCCGTTTCTAGTCTTGATCATCTTTTCCCACACACTTGTCTTACTTGTCATGGTTTAGAGGAATTCTTTTTAATAGCAGTTCACATAACCTTTGTATCACTGCTGGTTTTGCCACTGACAAAAGTGGGTTTACTTTTCTTTATCACTCACTTTGTTTATCAATAACTACTTTACAAGACCTGTTGCATTTCAGTTGTGATTTTTGCCTCAGGACTGGGCATCCCTTGCAATGCAAGCGTAGCCTTCTGCCCCTTGGATTTGATGGGGAAGATCTGGTTCCCAAAGCTGGGATTTCACAGCTGTGGTCTGACTGGCTTCCTATCAGCCCATACAAAAGAAGCGAGCACACAGCAACAGCTAAATACCTACTTCAAACTTCAGACTTGTCAGCTGGAACAACTGTTGCGGTTTGAAGTTGTTTTGTTAACTTCTTTGGCTAATTGATAACATCTGCATCTCACCACCCTTCCTTGTGTCTCAAGCTACTTCCAAATAGATGGGATAGATAATACTGTGGCAGATCTCAGTTTCTGTATTAGTGATATATCGTTACGCTTTCACAAAATTGTATGAGAACTGGGGGGAGTCTTCAAATAATGCCTCCTTTATACAGGTTTTTTTCACACAGTTGCAGAAACAAGCCCAGAAACACTAATAAAACCTTATGCTATTCATTTGGCATTTCTTTCATGATCACGTTTAGATAAAAGAACTTCTAATTTCCCACTTTTTTCTTCTGTTTTTCCCTACCACACTTTCTAAGTTTGAAATTTACATTTGGGCTTTAAAATATTGGAATTAGTTTTTATTTTTCATTAGTTTGCATTTTCTTTAAATTACAATAGATGGATCAGGAACTCGTATACGTGATATTTTAGTAAATAAAATCCTTGTATTCAGGATCACTCTTGAAGTCTGGTAATACACAGTGACAACATATAGGTCCCAAGGAGACATTATGGTTGTAATGGAAATATCATATATCTCATATCCCAGGTCTGATATATCAGCTCAGCAATAAAAAGAAACAGGATATTTGCAACTATATTTTAACAGGGATTTTGCTGTTACCATGAGAACATGGATTACTTAGAAATTTTGGCGAGAAAACTCTTTAATGGTTCATCAATGTCTAACCCCAGGAGATTTCAGTTCTTTCATTGCTATTGAAATAGCTATTAATGCACTGAAAATCAGAAAAGTTGAGCACATTTCATTGGTGTCTCACTGTACATCTCAGATTTAGGTCTCAGAACAGGTCACATGGTCCTTTCTATCATATTTCAGGATTCCCAAGATCAGATCTGGGTTACGCCTAAAGACCGATGTCCACTATGAACTCTTCACAGCTTGACATCTTTCCAGTTTTGGCTGGGGAGAGATTCCCTCCTCCGCCTCCCTCTTGCTCTTAGGATGGCCAGTGCTGCTACTGAGAAAGGCCTAGAGATGTCTGCAGGCTCTGTGATGTGCAGGGAACTGATGTAAGCCAAGGCTTGAAGGCTTGATGTTGCTTAGTCAGCCAGGAGAGCCTCATGAATCTCCTTGTAAAAGGAATTTCTTAGGATTCGGGGAGATTTGTGTTACATAATCCTTTGAAAACAATATTTGACACAGGATAGGGCTATCCCCTTTATGAAGTCCCCAACAGAACCTGCGAGATGCCATGAGCATCATTATTATTGCAATTCTTTTCTTTTGTGCCATTTCAGCATCACTAGCATCAACAAAAGAAGTCAGATAAAATCCCAAATACAGATTTCTTGTAACTTCACCTAGTGTAAGCTCAGCACATTTGGTCTTAATCTGAGTGCCTGGACTGGGATGAGTTCTACAGGGCTGTAATAGAATAAATATTTTCCTGCACTGAGAATGGCTCATCGAGAGGTTCAATGTCAGGTCAGCACAGCAAGCTCTTTAACCACGTTTTGCTAGACATGGACTATGTTTTTACCTAAGAAACTGTCACGGCCCCACAGCAGCTGGTGGAGTGGAAATGATTTAAATTATTCACCTCTTGCTCATTTTAATATTAGATTTGGTCAACATTTGAGGAAAGCTGGACAATGGATACAGCTCCAGCTTCCAGAAATAAAAAAAGTTTCCACTAGAAAATTAAAAAGAAAATAACAAATGGGGAACTTTCTGTAGAGCTCCCTTTCCTGCTCTGCCCTGCTCAAATTGGATTACTTACAGAAACAAAGGGAACAAGCAGCCTTGTTGCAGCAGACTAGTCCCAGGTGAGTAAGGGTGAGCTACTTAACAATTAGCAATATAGTGAGAGCTCTTTTAATTATTTTCTCAAACAAACCTGAACCACCTGTTCTGCCATTTTAATGCAGGAACCGAAGGAAGTGTGATTCACAGGTGTATTATAAAAAGAAAGGCAGAGATGCTTGAGAAGGAAGTTTGTCTTTTTCCTGTAGCATGAGACAGAGCTTGAAAATGTGGTGACTGGATAGTTCATGTTATTGTGCAGTTGGGGCAGAAATAATCTGAACATCAGAAGAATTTTTAAAGGTTAGTGGTTTTCCATTCTTTTACAATCATGTCATCTATCAGTACAGCACAGATGAGCAAAAGAGCCTGCCTCCCTGCCAAATAACTCCCAATTATTATCACTATACTAAAATGCTAGGTAACCATTTTATTTATTTATTGCTCATCTTTCTTAGTTCCCTTTCGGATTGGTGAGAATTGATTATGAACTCTAGTGATAAAATTCAGCTCTTCAAGTGAAGATTTCTTAGACAAAACTGATTATCATGTGACTCTTCTAAAGTTTAATACTTTACTGATTTGAGAAGTGGTTAATCTTCTACCAAACCATGCATGTAGTTACTGAATATTAGCTCCATTGTGCCAGATAGAAACGTTTTTCTCACTTCCGAACTCATACCAGCCCATGCAAAGAACTCAAAGGTCTGACCAAGCTCATAAAGAGGACTAGGAGCAGAGATGGAAATGAATGTGGGCATTCTGGTTCCAGGTCTTGTACTTCTTATTAATTAATCATTGATGTAATCAGTCTTCAGCTATATGCACCACAGATTATCTCAGCTCAAAGCAAAGGTATTGGATGCATGCTTGCAGACCTAGGTCACAAGAAGGCCACTGCATGCTCATAACAGAAGTGGATGATGCTCTACACCTGGGCCTAGAAGTTTTACTGCTCATTTAAATTCAGCAAATGCATTCAATATAATCTCATCCCTCTTGGTAGAACCTAACTCTCCCTGTTCAGTTAAATTGTTATTTACTGAGATACTGCAGAGGCCAACCTAGGAGGAGAAGATGGCTCTCTTGGTTGGACTTACTACAAAAATCTTTGTTTCTCATGTGTTTTCAGGAGAGGACTTTTAAAGAAAGATTGATCCAAGTATGTACTGTTTGCTTACTGGCTGCTGGGAGAGAGGTTGATGTGTCCTGTCCTTGCAGAAGCTGGTTAAGTGAAAGTATTTCTTTATGGCCATCGCCATTTACCCTTTCATTTTGGAGCAGCACTAATCTCTCTCCTTTTAGGGTGTGTCAGTACATTTACAGACTATGATAAGTTGCCCTGCATTGAAGGGTTTACAACCACATGTATATTTTTTGATTTTTTGGGACACATATAGATCATGTTAAAAACCAGAAGTCCATTGTTCAATCAATCAAGTTAATCCTGGTGCTCCTTGATAACTATAGCTATCGCATTTCAGAGTGATTTTACTGGATATTACTGGGATTACTTGTAGTAGCCACTCAGTCTAGACAGGGGTTTCTATTACAGTGAACACAGACAAAAGGGTAAGAAATATTAATGCCCAACATCCATTAACCATGCACAAACTGCATATTAGAGAGTGGATCCTGTTCACTTGGCTGTGGTTCCCCCTCCCTTTCGTTTATCTCTCAGGAGGGCACTGCCTTTTTTAATTAAAAAGAAACAGGTTGTCTTAATATAGGCAGGGGTGGGGGGAAGAGCTGCTTGAAAACCTTGACATTTGGACTTTTTAGTCTTTGATGAACAGTTCCTGTATGGAAAGGTCCAAGTATTTTGGCCCAAGAGCTGCCTTCAGGATGGCTTTCTCATCACCTTTCTGCAAGATGGGAGCAGAGTCATGGTGATCTTCCTGAAATGAACAGCTTTAGGAACTTGGATCTCTGAGAATCCTGTCATTGTGAGAAATACAGCAAAGTGGATCTCAAGGCTGTCATCGGAACTGAATAAAATTATATTACACGTAGTTTCTGAAACAAAGCCATTTAGAATGACAAGCACTCCAGGAATGCTGCTCCTTGAATAAACGTAATGTGGCAGTGACATGTAGTTCCCACCATCCCCTACAAGACAATTCTGCTAAATTAGGACAGTTAGCTGATTAAAATTAGGCCTAGTTAACAAGGCACTGAAAGAGGTAATAAAGTTGAACTGTAAAGCATTTCAAGTTCTCATTTTATGATACTCCACATGTTCAAACTCATAACACATGGGCAAACATCATATTTGCTGCCTAGACTGTTTGCTGTGTCACAGATTTTATTTTGGTTATGGCATATTTCAGATTATTGTCACATTGCCCATCATAACTGAAGTTCCATCAGGTCTTCCAAAGCACATTAGCAGTTAGGGTAACAGTAGAAACAAACACTTGGCTTCCATATGGCTTGCCATCCTGCGTTCATTCACCCAAAGACCTTAATGTCCTTTTATTCCTGACATCCTTTTGGAATCAAAAGCTAATTAGCTGGCTGTTGGGAAGGGTCTGCAGATCCTGTGGAAACAGAAGCTTCCAAAACCTTTTTCTGGGGATTGTGCATGTCAAAAAATAAAATTAAAAAATCTGCAGTTATAAAAGAATTATGCAATTATTTCAAGATTCCCTTAATCCCTAGGTGATAAGGCCAATTCAGCGCTATATGGATACATAAACCAAGATTTCCCTGCAAAACTTCATTTGGTATAGACTTGGAGAACATACTCCGTGTGCCAATGCTCTCAAACCCTTTTTATATCTGACAGCTGATTTCAGTATGCTTGAACATGATATAGTAGGCACTGGAGCCTGCATTACTGTTGCTCTCACAACGTCTGTCTTTCAGTATCTAAGGCTCAGCACTGTCCACCTCTAATCTTCCACGGCAAATCTGACCATGACCTGAAATCTTGCCTGTTGGTTGGTGTAGCTCACCAGGGGTTTGGTGGCTCCAAGGTCTTCCCTCCAGGCAGAGGGGAATAGGAAATGTGGTTGGTCGGTTGTTTTTTTCTTGTGAGGCAAGATTGTGTTTGTATCCCTGTTTTACAAAATGGAAGTGTTGCTGTCATGAAGTTAAGGTCCAAGTTCATCAAACTATGTAAGTACCTAATTCTCTGGGTTATTTTAATCAGTGGTTATGCTCTTGGTACAGTTGTGGGTATGATAATAAGTTACTTACATAAGACCTGTGGAGCAGGGCAATGCACTTGGTTTCTCTCAAATTTTAGGCTTACCAATGAGTGTTTTTTCTCTTGCTGTGTACATGTTTATCCTGATCCGGCAGCTGCAGGTCTGCTTGCCTTGATACACCTCCTCCCTTGAACTCTTTGGTTCATGGTAATAAAACAGGAGTTTCTGGGGTATTTCTCACTGCTGTGTCAGAAAGGAGGGGTCAGCATAAATTTCTGCCTTTGTTTCCAGGAAGATCACCATGGCTGGTGTTCTGATTTTAAAAGCAAAGCCTTTCCAATATACCCATGGGGATAGCTCTCTTCAAGCAGTCAATAGGCAGGAATAAACTATTGCTTGGAGAGTAAAACTCATCCCTCCTTGGAATAAGTTTCCTTATTTTCTTGCAGTTGTGTGGATGGCATGTGGCATTCTTGTTGTCTTCTGGTGCAAGATGTAGGGTGATCCAAAGAAAGCATATGAGGGTCTGAGAAGAACAAGATCAGAAAGTCTTTCCTGTGAAAACGCTGCCTTTGTCTGGGGTGTTTTGCCAGGCAGCACAACCTAACCTTATTGAAAGAGCTGAATTATTTTTGTATAGCTTTAAAAGCACAGTATCAAACTATACACATAATTTGAGGCTGGTTTAAATACACATTTTCTCTAACCTGTGGTTCCCTCTGGTTTAAATGTGCTCAACTTCTTGGTCAAATAAATAACAGCCTAGAAGAGCATTTTTTAGGAAAAGATGATGCTTGGTGATGGCTGAGAATTCTGTGGCTTTCACGGCCCTTCAGAGGGCTTGGGCTTATGTGTATACTTTTCAAGAAAACAAAAAAAGAGAAAAACTTGGGAAGGTTTTAGCTGAAACACCATCCAAGACAACTTGCAACCTGTCCTTTGATTGTGTTAGCTGATGTGCGAGGGGGGTATTTTTGTTGTTGTTTTTGGTTTGTTTTGGGTTTTTTTTTTTCCTGAATGTAACTGGACTTCCTGAATCTCTGTACACCTGCTCCTAGTTTTTCTTTCCTTCTTTATCTTTTCATACTTTCCTCTGTCTTTTTTTTCTTCATCCTTGTTGCTTATTCATTCTTTCATTTCTTTGTGTGTTCCTCCCACTGTTTATTCCTGTTTCACTGCTTCCCTTCCTGGTTCTTCTGCGGTTCAAAATTACCTTGTCTTGAACCGTTCCAACCAGTTCTCCAGAAGTCAGCTCCTTGCCAAGGTCAAATTATGCTCTTGATCTAATGTTGAGATCACATCTGACCCTAAATCTGCCTAGATTAAAGGGGACATTATAGAAAGGCTGGAGAAGAGATGGCAGCAGGAAAGCCTGGGGGAAGTGTGCCATGGGACGTCCCAGGACCCCAGCTTTAGTTCAGGCTCATTTCCACAGGAATATCAACAGCCGAGGGAGGATGGTGAGGTGTGAACAAGAGCTGGAAGAAACCATGCAGAGAACACAGCACAATGTCTCAAATCTTCTAGAAATGGAAGATGAATCTGTATGCTTTGAGCTTGTAGGATGTACCAAGCCAAGGCCTGGATTTTGTTATTTGAATTTTCTTAAAACATAGCTGGGGGTGGGGAAGTGACTGGGCCTATGTAGGCAATACCAGAGACCAGAGAGGTTCTTCCCAAGGAGTATCTGAAGGTTTTTGGTGGATTCCCACTGGCTTGTGGATGAAGGCACTATTTTACTGAGGAAGCTGGAAATGGAAGAGGCTTCTTCCTTGTTCCAGGTCCGCTTTGATCCTTTCTCTCCTGCCTGCTGGACACCCCACAAAGCCTGGCGCTGTGATTTCAGTGGATGACAAGAACCACTGGGAACTACTTGTAGTAAACATGGAATTAACTGCTGTGAGGGCTGACTGAAGTCCTGAGATTTCCTCTTTGTCTTTTCTGCCCAAATTATGCTTCTTGACAAATCCATTGCTTGACTGTGCTGTCACCTCCCCTCATTCCCCACTTCCTGGCTGTATAGCTCAGCTCTGGATTTTTAGGAAACAAAATATTCTTCAGACCTAAAGACAGTGAAGAACTGCAGTAATTTATGTGGCCTGAGATAATGGCTTTAGGCTGTCCTTTGAGCTTTTCCGTATTTCTTCTATTACTGCCCAAATGCCACTCCAGTTCCTGCAAACGGAGCAATCAATGGTACTATGCCAGGGTCATGAACTTTGGATTAAACTTTCTTTCTTAAACTTTGTCAGCGACGTGGACGTTTTGGGAGTTACAGACTATGAAGGAGGTAATTGTCTGTGGGAAAGGCTGGCTGATGCTATTTCATTAGCCATCTGGCTGGGAGATCCTGATTCTACTACTTCAGACAGTTTTTGAAAGACTATTGAAGATGGAGATGTTTAAATGATAATCAATAACTGTATTCATCTCAGCGATTCTCTTGGCAAAACTCTTGCTTTAACATTAGCTTTCAATAAAGCTCTACCATTTTAAACTTTCATTCTAAAAAGAAAAATGCTTTTAAAGTTTCAGATTTAGAAGCTTTTCCAGAGCTTAATAAAAATTCACTTTTTGGGCAAAGCGCAGTTGACAGCTGTAGTGGTACTGATGGTTTCTATTTAAAAACATGTTCCCTTTGTTTGCTGCATCTTGCAGCTGCTGACATTCTTTGTCTTGCTTCCTCTGAGTTTCTTTTACCATCACGCAGGCACCAGAGAAGGGGGCCAAGTGCCTCTCACATACCAGTGGAGACAACTTGATTTTATTCTCTCTCTCTGTCATGACTCAGCTCTTTGTATTGATGGGGGAAGGATCTGGACAAGTACCAGCGATGCTGGGGAGAGCATGCTCTGTAATGCACTCAGTAGATGGGACAGTGAAACACTTCACCATGATTTACAAACTACCATCAGATATGTAGGTGGCAGGACAGCCAAGTACACCAGGCTTTCATGTAGGAAAAATACACCCTTAATCCTTACCCCCCTCTTCTGTGACCAGCCTACCAGGTAGCTGGGCAAGGTGGTCCCATGTGAACTTCTTGGGACAGAGGCTACTTGTTACTTTTAAGTTGCATATAAGGTCCTATAGAGACAGTAATGACAGTGCTGTGGGAATCCTGCTGAATGCTGTTGGTTTGGGACTGGCATTCAAAGGACAGAGAAGCAACAGCAAAATGATAACTGGAATATCATGAACTATTTCAAGAGAATGATTTAGGGAAAAAAAAAAACATATACTAGTTCAGTGGGTAAAACATCTGTCTGGAGAGTCTGAGATCTGGCTCATCCTACTGTCACATGCCTGGATGGATGCCTCTCACTTCCCTAGGAAGAAGTATAGCAAAGTGAAGAAAAGGAAATAAAAAATATAATCTCATGCCTAACTAGTAGCTGTATCTCTTTACCAGCTTAGCACTTTTGGGCCATATATCCATGTAGGAACCCCAGTTGTACTTCTTTTTATGTGTATTGACTTAGTGGAGTGCAAACATGTTAAAAAGTTCACTTTCTCCTTTATACGAGTCTATAAAAAAGCTCTTAAAATGGAGTCATAGGGTTTCAATGAGACAAATGAATGATCAGCCGAGACCCAACAGTCCTTTCTGATGGATTAGGTGCGTTAGTGTGAGAAATTTTAAGATGCTAATCAGCCTGGAGAGTTTTCATGCCTCCAGCGCTATGTAATGACACAAAATATTGTGATGCCTCCAAGTTATGATGGAACAGGCGAGTAGGATGCAGTAATAGGTATCACTCGTGGTATTTGATTCCAGTTAAAACCGAAAAGTCTCTAGGCAGCAGAGGTTTCTTGTGCATTTATGGGAATTTGAGTAAAACTAAACATACTCATACTAGCTTGGAAATTTTTCTAACAGCTATTTGGACACAGTAATGTACAGTAATAATTGTAAACAGATGCACAAGTAGATCAGTGTGTGTTTTCGGTGCCTGCTTTTAGGAGAAATAACACATTAACATATTTCCTGAATTTTGCAAATGCACTGCAAAATTGCAGCTCCATAAACTTAACTTTATCAGTTCTTCTAAACTGATGACACCAGTATAATATCAAGATATTTTCCAGTTGGGATCTAGGAAGCTGTAAGACATGACAGAAGTGTTCATTATAGGATATTTCAGCAGAAATTTTAACTCTCACAGAGTTGATCCAAAATCAGCTCTCCGGCAAGGAATGTATCTGTTCACAACACTTACTGTGGAAAGGATCGATCCCACTGCCAGAGCAGTAAACCACACATTTTCTGCAACAGCACAGAAGCAGGTCACGGTTCACCAGAAGAAATCATTTACTGTGCAGAGCTGTTCCATTTTATTTCTGTACATTTCAAAATTTTGAGTTACATCCTGTCACTTACATTTCAAGCACGCAAGTGCCGTGTTTATATTCCATATTGGTCACCGAGATCACAAACAGGATCAGCCACTGAGAAAAGAAAGAAAGAAAAGAGGGGGAGGGGGGGAAAGGCAGGATATTTCATCTGCATGTTTTTCTAGGGGTGGTATCGTTTGGGGAGATAATGAGCAAAACAAGTGTTTGGAAACATCGCCCAGGATCGCTCTTTTTCTACAGGCTTCACTGAGCACTACAAGGATGCACCTGAGCTAGTGCTGAAATGGTTAACTAGTAGCAAGGGGCTAGGAAATCGGCATTCATCCCTGGCACAACTGCTTCAGGAATCTTGCCAGGAACCAGTAGCTGAAAGCCTCCCTAAAAACAACAGGACAACACTATTAAATGCCTGGAGTCTTAAATGGTTAGTAGTTTGTCAAGGTGACACGCTTGTGGTCTTTATTGAAATGCAAGCTGAAAGACATCTCTGTTATTTATAGAAACACGTAACCAATGCAGTCTGTGAGCATGTATGTTGTCATTACAAGAACAAAATGTTATCTGCATAATTACAAAGTTATATTCTGATAGGGATTCTTATTTAAGCCTGTTACATGCTCCAGCAAAGCAGAAAATCCCTTCCTGAGCACCGTTAATAATGGAGCATTAAGAATACCCTGTTTTCTTTTCTTGCTTTATGTACATCTATTTATTTTTAAAACAACTGTTTTTTGGTGCTTTCTAGGATTTCTCTCCCAGGTACTGGAAAGACCTTTCCCCTGGACCTAGCTACAAGAAGGGATGTCTCTACAGCCATTTCTGGTAACGTTCCCAATGCCCTGCTGGGGTCAGCCCTCTCTTTCCCACCGTAGTCTGCATCAGGGCCTGGGACGGGGATTTAGGTGGGTGATGGAGTGAGAGGGGTTTGTCAGCCCTAGGGGAAGTGCATGGCCCAGGAGAAGCTGATAATGTCCAGAGATTTCTTTCTGATAGGATTAAATGGAACTTTCTTGTGGAGAAATTTATGATATTTAGTGGTGGACTTGGCAGTGCTAGGTTAATTGTTGGACTTGATGACCTTAAAGGTCTTTTCCACCCTAACTGATTCTATATGATGCCAGAGGACTGAAATAACTCTAATTTGCCCCCAGAAATCTCAGTAGGGGTCCGCTGAGGTGCACGTGTCCTCAGGGATGTCCCAAGCATGGACTCACACCTAGGCAGTGCCTGCAGTGGTGGTGGGGATCTCCTGGGAATCCTCCTTGGGGCTGAGAAGGCTTTTCAGGCTGTGCTGTTGTGGGGGGGGCTGGCAGCTGCTGGGGAGTGGCTGCTCAGGGGGCTCCACCAGCAGTGTCTGATGGCCTCAGCCACCTCAGCTTGGGGGGTGCTGGGCTGCAGACCCAGCCCGGCCCTCCTTGGGGGCTAAAGGTGCAGCACCATTTTGTACAGACCAGTGATGGGCTTGGGAAATATAAAATAACTCTTTGAAATGAAAAGGAAAGGAGTGAACCCCACAAAAGGAAGTAGCAGGAAGGCAGGCAGGAGGGAAGGGCAGATGGGGTAACTCAGGGCAGTTACGCCTTCTTGCAGGTAACTGACTCCCTAGGCAGAACCTGCCTGCTGGCTCCTTCCACTGCTGCTGCTTGTGCACAACAGATGCATTGGCAGAACAAACAGCCAATGATAATTAAAAAGGAAAAAAAAAAAAGGGGGCCACTATCAATCAGGCTTTGCTTGTTGAACCACTAGGAATTTGTGTCTGGGAAGGCTGTGGAGATGGTCCTCCGTTTAGTGCTGTGCCTAGCTGAAATATCACGGTCAGGCAGCTGAGGGGGGAGCAGTCCAAGGAACCTGGTTTTCCACAGGGATTCCTGCGCTGCAGAGTCCTGTAGTTGGACAATGGTTTAGCAGACTAACCCATGCCCGCTCTGCTTAATGCAACTCACTGCTAGGATCCATGGATGTATCTCCCCATGCTGCGGGAAATGAGCTTGTCTCTCCAGTTTTGTTAAGACACAGTAAATTAAGCAGTGGAAAAAGAATGCAGAATCAACCCCTTCCCTGGGCTGGGCACTTGCGGGACTGCTAAGTGTAACATTAGCATTATGTGGCTTTATTATGGACACGTGTATGCTTGGATTTAAAGGCCAGTGGCTAGACTGAGCAAACATTTAGTGCCGATGGGAGGAGGGAAAACATCTATATTCTTGTGCCAGTACAAAGGATGACTAATTGCCCCAGGAACAGCTGCAGTGCACTTGAAACTATAGAAGACCAGCTGATTCCTACCACGCTTCCCCAGCCAACTGGCAACACCTGAGACCTGCTAGGTAAAAACCAAGCTCTGTGCTTTGTCCAAGTCATTAGAGCTCCACTTGGAGAAAAAAGAGCAAGGAACAAGCTTTGCTTCACTGCTTAAAGAGTTACTCAAAAAGGAAAAAAAATACCTGGAAGAAATATTTCAATCCAAAGTAATATTTACTTGGGTGCTTAAAACTTTGTAAAATGCCCTGAAGGTCACAAGCCATTCATCCTGCTGTGTATTTCTCTTTAAGAAGGTGCTTGTAAGTACTACTGGAACACATGTGTGATGAGGGGTTGCCATGGCAAACAGGTTTTGGCACTATTTAAGACAGAGTTTTATTGCACAGCAGAATAAATAAGCATGTTAAAGCCACATACAGTAACTTGTTGGCACATACATTAATGCTCCCAAGGGCTGCAATAACTTAAGCACCCTCCCTTTAAACATTTTTCAGTGTTTTTTCTTTTTTATTGACTACATGCATTTAGTATTAGGGCTAGGAATGTCCCATTTCCACCCCCTTTTGAAGTGAGTAATTGAGGCAAAAAAGGAGGACTGTCTAATAAATCATAAAGGGGCATTGTGCACAGAGAAGAGGGGCAATTTTCCCATTCCTTACATACATGAGGATAAGCCAGCGTGAGACCTGGCTGTGCACTAAATCCTGACTCGCTCCCTCTAGACACAGGAGTAGATTGGGGTGTTTATATTTCTGATGGAGCCTGAATAATCAGAAATAGTTTCACACCATTTTCTGAAGTTTCTGCCTCGCTCTTTTTTTTGCCAAGCCAGTCTCCTACCACATCATAGCAGCAAGCTAGTTGCTTCAGCTTTGGTCGTTTTATGAACCACCTGTTCTGTTCCCAGTTTGGCTCCCAGTTCACACCAGTGAGTCCTGTCAGGTCTGGAAACACTCCCAGCTTTGAGGAAGTGCTGCAGGGAGGCAAGAGGTAAATCTGTGCCTGTAAGAGGGCTCAGGTTTGTGGTGCTCTTAAAGGTGAACATAAATTACACTTTATAATGAAAGCTCTGGTTTAAGAAGAGTTACTAGAGTATTAGGCTGGGCTTTATTAGCTCAGAGGTTTTGGAGCCATGTGGGAGGTGTGACACTGGCTCCCTCTTCTGTGGGAAGCAGTTAACTTTTCTGGTTTGGAGAACTTGGGAGCTGCCAAAAGCAGAGGAAGCCCAGAAAACATGCCCTGTCCCCTGCCACCTCGGGGACACCAGGATGAAGCACACCAGTGCAGATGTGACCAGATACCGCCCAGCTGTGAGGCAGGTGGCACAGCTGCCGCCTCCCCTCGAGCGAAGGCCCGAGGTGTTCAGCCACAGCTGGCAGAGTTGCCTCTTGCTTCGAAACTGGGGAACTGGCGGGAGCGATGGACCCAATTCTTTCTAGTTTATTGGTAAGGACCCTACTGGGTCAGAGTGACCAGAAAGTACATCTCACCCTAAAGAAGGTTGCAGCAGTGCTGCTTCCCATCATGCTCAGAGGAAAAACATCTGTTTGACATATTCCCTATGGATTTAGGAAGAAAGCTGTGATGTATTTCCCTCCTAGAGACATTTCTGCCTCTTGCCCCATTGCCAAGATGACCCCGTAGCCTTCAGTGAGGCTTGGGCCGATCGTCGGGGCGACTCCTGAGTTTCTCCTAAACTTTGCTGTACGCTCAGCCATCACTGAAGCATGCTCAAGGCTCGTGAAATGGGGGAGGCGGAAAAAGTCGATTATTTTATGAAACATACATCTTTGTAATATCGCATACTGATAGTTTCATTATGAATTACAATTTGTTGAATAAGAGAACTCACGAGGGAGGGACCGTGCATGGAGAGAAAAGAAAGAAAAAAGGAGGGAGGTGGTTTTCATGCCTGTAAAGGTGTCTCCTGGGCATAACCAGAATTGAAGACCTACCGTTTCCTTCTAGCTGTTTGGATTTGCTTGCAATTAAAGCCTAGTGGAGCTGTCAGGGGCTGTTGACAAATATGTTATAACAACTTAAGTTAAGCGAAAGTTACTTAGAATTAATCCATCCCTGCACAATACTCCTATTTCACTTCAGAAGAATGTGCCAGGAGGAATAAGTACAATCCTGACTATGTTGGGAGAACATCCTCAAGGTGGAAATTTGCAAATAGGGCTACTGTAGTATGTAATGAGAAGCTGCAGGGCTTTCAATTATCCCACATAGTCTGTCTCTTTGCAACTTGACTGACAGCTAATTATGCTGGTGCCATTTTTTTGGCAGTGGAATTTAATCTCCCAGATGGAAAGCAAATCAATCTGCCCATCGCTGCAGCTGAGGCATACTTTGGCTCAACTTTAATTTATTCTCCTAAGCCTGAGAAGGCTAGTCATTTCAAGGTACAAAAATATCAAATTTCTTCCGTTAACCAGGCTGGTGAAAAAGTGTGGAAGAGTTGGGATTTCGTAGGCTGCGCTGTGAAATGTTGTCGCTCCTTCCTTTGTATTAGGAAACTGCAGTATCATCTCCCCTTGATTCCTGTTCGTGGAACCTGACAAGGAAGAAGCATTTATGAGCAGGTTGCTAGTGATAATGGTTAAACATGAGTTGTGGAGGCATTAAGTAGGATTCTATGGAGGAATGAACTAAATCTCTGAAGAACTCGACACAAAAAGGAATCGGTGGCAATTTTCAAGCACTTTAGCCAGCGTGCAATAGCCCGGTTCCCATTGGGTTTCATGCCAGGGATATAAATACAATCCTTCTACTTACCTGCATTCTTCAGGCCTAGCAATTATGCTGCTCCCTCCGAGCTGCTCTTACATTAGGTACTACCGTCCTCTGTAAAACCATCGTAGAGCAGAGTATGTGACTGGTTACCACAGGCTACAGACCTGATCTTCAAGTACCCAGGCACCTGCAGCTCCTGTCAATGCTATTTTTCAGGCTAGAAAACCCGATTTCAACTAGGATCAAGGGGAAGGGGGCTCACAAACACTTGGTGTTAATGAATGCTGGAAAATGGAAGCCTTATTTTTCTGCAAACTTTTGCCTGTTTGACTAACGCTATTTCAGCCTGCATATGGTACCTATGTTTTATCTGTGCTATTTTCCTTTTTGGGATAATTTCTCTGAATTCCTAATCTCTCGGGTTACCGGATGTACGTACTCTGTTTTTTGGAGACAAATAGAAAAGGTTCACGATTCCCCTTTTTACCGAAAGAGGCATTTCTAGAAGTGCTTTGCTCACATCTCATGAGTCTGATTCCAGTCTTTCTTGTGCTTGTACAGACCCAGCCATTTCACTGCCTCTTCCTTACCACGTTTGGAGGCTGAAAGATTACAAGCCTTCCTATCTGGCTATTAACACCTATATTTTTTTCTATTTTCACATTATGCTTATAATTATGTTGATGCTGTTCCTAATGAGCCCTTGAATGACATTTTATAATTATGATGAAATCTTGTACATGGAAGCATTTGCTCATGACAAATCTCTGGAGAACAGATGTTCTGACGCTGTCCCATCAGTGCATTCCTTACCCTGCTGCATGTTGTATTTCTGCAGTTGGGACAGTTTAGAGGCAGCCCAAGCAATGCCCTCTCAGTTTGTAGCAGAGGAGAGAGGTCGTTCAATAGATGATCGGAGTGCTAATTAGTTTGTGGGAGGGATGATCAATACTTGGGGGAAGGTGGTGCAGGAGCAACTGAATGTGGGCTTGGAAAGTAACGTCCTGTGTGTCTTGTAGCTGACATTTGAGGTTATAATGCCGCTTAAAGATGCTAGCTGCAGGCATTTCTTTGAAAATGTACATGTAGCAAATGGAAATCCAACATAATCTGCAAATAACTCCCTAAACGGAGCATTATGAGGAAACCCACCCCGCTCACCAGATGTCAGACCTCCCTTTGTAAAGTGCTGTAAAATATCGGCATGTCCTCATGGCCAGAAAATGGGACCTCTTCCAGGGCAACCTTGCCAGCAGGGCTTGCCTCACCAGGGGATGAGCTCCTCACCGTGGTTCTAAGTGAGGTGTAAGGCTGGGCACCAGCTTCACGGCAGGGATGTGGAGGAGGCTCTTGGAGTCTTTAGGTGGAAGCAATAGTTTGGACTAGGTACCTGCTGGCAACCAGCACCGTCTGTAAGGCAATGAGGTATGCTGCTGGGGAGGGACCACATTTACTACACAGGCAGTCACATCAGTGATATAAGAGTTATTAACCTAAAATTACATTTTAAAAAAATTAAGTCCGTAATTTATTAAACAATGAGAACAATTATTTTTTCTTAATTGTGCTAGAAGTTTAAATGCTGATGATAAATTGTACAGTGGAAAGCCTAACACCTTGGAGTCAGGCACAAGGACTGCAGTGCAACCCTGCCCACTTACCTGACAGTGGGGTGCAGTGGGGTCCCCAGACCCCCTGGGATCAGAGCAGGGGAGAGTCTCCACTGTATTTCCCTTCCTCCTGTCAGGGCTGGTCCTTGCTCGGCCACCTTACCCCCTTACTGACACCCTGGTCTCTGCTGCAGGGTGGTGTACCTCTGAATTTGCCAAAACACTAATTCCAAAAAGTTGACATCTGGAAAGGAGCTGAAGGAAATGCAGCAGGATTTGTTACTGAATCTTAAATGAATTGTGAAGTACGGAGGGTTGATTTCAGTGGAATGTAACGTGAGACTGAAAGTCTAACCTGTCCATCAGCGCACTAACCATCAGAAACACACCCGCATGGCTCTTAGCCCTTCCCAAATTGGTTTAGAAAAGTAAAGGTTACACAAATGTTGCTTATTGTTCCCATTTTCCAGGATTTTTAAAAGAATGGACTTTAGGGAAAAAAGGATTCAAAGAGGCAGGTGAGCTACAGCATGGTTATGAACTCTTCTTCCTCTTCGGGGTGGGGGTTGGGGAGAACAACCCCCAAACTTGCATTGTTGCTTCCTTCCTCTCTGGGGCACAGCAACGCTGCTGTCAACAGCTAATTGCAGCTATAACCCAGCCTGGCAACCTGACCGTGAACGGGGTAGGATCATTATACGGGCTCAACAAATCATGCAGGCTGACAACTCAGAATGAGGAAGGCTTCAGAAGGATGGTAGGCTGTAAAACCAGAGGGAACTTCTAAAGTTACACACCTTGGTGCACCCCAAGGACGGTGATTACAATGAATTTTCTACTGTGGAAAAAGTCAGTCGACTGGAAGCAGAAAAGTAGTGCAGAGCAGGATTTGAAACAGTGAATCGAAAATGTTATTGGCCACAAAATGCTTTTAACCTTTGGAAGTACTGAAACAGTTAAAGAGGGGAATGTCTATTTTAACTATTGTTTTCAGTTGCAGCAGTTCGCAGGAATTTCTTCTCTTCTTGTTGTTGTTATGCAAGTAACCCGATCTGTTACTTTTTAGGTTCTTGAATATATGCCACCATCTACTCGGGCTGCCCCGTGCGGCCGAGTTCAAGCTTGTTCTGGGATCTCTGGCTTTCTTGCCAAGAGCCTGCTGGCTTCCAGGACCTCAGAGCAGCGCTCTTCAGGCTGCAGGGAATGCGGGCGAGAGCTGCCCGTGCAGTGGGGCCAAGCCAGGACCAGCTCGGGGCTCCTCGGGCAGGCTCACCTGCTGCCAGCGTGGCCGGGACCAGCTGCACAGCGGTTCGAGGTCACTTGCAGAACAGGCTGGGTCAAAGCAACAGAAGATGGTATTCCCTGAACCACCGAGGGTTCACGGGCTTTTGAATAAGTAAGGAAGAAGAGGATGCTCTGGTATTTGTACAGAAGGAGAAAACATGATGCCCACTAGGAGACCAGCTTCAACGCTGCATGTTTTACCCAGGAGCAAAAATGGTCCATAGCTACGACTGGGAATGAGAAGAAAGACCTGAAGGCTCTGGGGCTGTGGCCATGCCCACCAAGGGGAGCATCTTCCTTGTTCAAAGCAATGTAAAAAATCCTTGAGAACCGTTTTTGGTGACACTGGGACACGGTGCTGGGAGCTCAGATTCTCATCAGGTGGGAGCTGTTCAGCCCTTTTTTTGCAAAAGGACCCGCATCTGAACAAAGCAACGGCACATCACGGACGACCCCAATGAAATCAGCAGTGCTATTTATGGAGCCAGCAGCTGAGATGTGAGGCCAGAAGCAGCAAGTCCATGTGATTTGAATTACAATACAGTTTGCTTTGGGGTTTTCTAGTTGAAAGACAAAAGCTGGCCCTCCCAGCACGGTGCAACAGTGTAAAAGACAGATTTATTGAATGCCATCGGAGGCTGTATTTTTGACTATTTTGGAAATATTAGTGGACAAACATTTTTTTCGTAGAGGACATTAAAATGTTGAGACTTTTACAGTTGGACTTTATACAGTATAGTAAATTCTACAGTGCAAAGCGACCAAGCAGCTGTACTCCGTACACTCGTTTTAATGTGCGTGTTCCTTCTGTGGTGGAAAAATTAGAGCCCTTCTCGCACCGAGTGTTTCCTCAGGTGCCCGATCACCGCCCCGTGCTCCATTTTCCAATCCTTTCAGTGACACCTAGCGACAGCTGTGGGAACTGCAGGTCCAGGCTTCGTAAGGTTCGAGGCAAGTACTTCAGCTGCTGCCTTTGAAGAATGGGTTTTGGCCATTTAAAAATTTTAAGTTTGAGCCTGTAGATTGGCCAAACACCTTAAATATATTTTGTACCCATTGAGGCATAAAATTAATTTAGTCTTTGCTCCTTTTAACTTTGGGTATGTGTTCAGAATAACACTGTTAATTTAAACTTTCAGTTCTGTTGTTGCTGCTGTTGTTCCTCTACAGCAGTGCGCTTGAAAGCTGCAAGTAGTTGGACTTCTGCACAAACAAATTCTTGCAGGAGCTTAAGCTATACATTTGAATACCTGGTATTCCTGAGCTTACTGAAGTCAGATTTGGTCCAGTCATTGCTCTGGCTCAGTCTGGAGTGGATGTGAATCGCTCTTTCATCAACAAATGAAGTTTTCAACAGAGATGGGAAACGTATGCCTACTATCCAGAAAGAAGGCTAAAGACTTCAAAGGAAGAGCTTCCTCTTCACAGCGAGCGTTCATATGCAATAGCTTTTGAAAGTGTAACCTCTTCTTTTTCAAAGTACAAAAGCAAGTGGCTTCTGTAAAGGTTTATGTTGGTATGGATTTCAGCTGTGTGAATGATACAGCAACCAATACAAACTGGTCTCATAAATATTTGGAAAAAGTACAAAATGGCTTCAAACAGGCCAATATTAAATGACTGGAACCACTTAAAAAAATCCTAGGCCTTGATTGATCTAAAAGGCTTCAGCCTCCCAAACTAAACTGCCAATTCAGCCAGATTCTGAACAGAAGGATCTGAAGCATCAACTGGGAAGTCTGCATGCCCACTGGAAACAGCTGGCTGTGAGTGCCACTGGGCACGGCGCATCCACCCAGCACGGGTAAGAGGCCCAGTATCTCCAGGCTGCTGCTTCAGATCTGGTGTTTCATCATCCCTCTCATAGCTAACTTTACAGAATTTAGAGAAAGAAGGCTTAAGGGAAAAATTAATTCAAGTACACCAACAGCAACAGTTCAAACATTTTACTAAATCAATTCACACAGTTTCAAAATTGTAAATATAATTAAGGACAACAGGGTTTCTGTATTTTTTTCTTCCAGATTTATCATTAAGACAATAAACAAACACAAATTAGGTTTATAGGATCTGTTCTTTTAAAAAATGAAAGGAACGCCACTCAATGTATTGATAAAGCACCACAACACAGTTACAAAATAGGGTTGGCCTGTTTCTTTCACAAGTAAAAGACTACATACTCCTAATAGCTTTCTGCTTCGATCGATACTTCATTAAAATAAAACTATAAAATCTCCTAGTTTACACTAAGTTCAGACGATGCCTGGTATACAGTGCATTAACAGCAGTAATGCCAACTATCAGTGCCAACATAAAACATTTTAGAAAGTAAAAACAAAACAAAAACAAAACAAAAAAACCAACAAACCCCCCACCTTTATTCCCCTCGATGAGCAAAATTTAAAATAAGGGATGCTCTGCTTCACAATGAGTTAAGGATTTGGGGAGGACAAGGGGTAGAAGAGGGGGCTGGTACTGTAGCTTTCTAGGCTTAGTTGGCATCTAGTTTGGCCATTTCCTGCACGTATATCCCTATACTCTCGCTGTCAAAGAGCACAAAGTACACCGTCTTGATTGAAGAGGACATTGTTGACACAAAATAGCTGGAGATGGCTTTCAGGATCAGCTGAGCAGCTGTTTGTTTTGGGAAGCCGTTTCTGGAAGGAGAGACAAAAACAGAGAAAATCAAGACTTGCTGAACGGACTCCTGGTGCAACCTTGCAGGAACGCTCCACTGCTTCCCTACCACAGCACGGTAAACAAAGCCACAAAGCCAGTGTTTACTGAATTAGAAGTAAATTCAGGCCACAAAGCCTGAATTAGAAGTTACAAATTTGTTTGTCTAGGCAAGGCTTACAGTGTTCAAACAGAAGAAAAGCATTCCCAAAATATGAATACAGAGTCCACACACGTTATCGGGTTGAGCATCGCAATATCTGGTGCGTCAATTATTCTCATTTAACAGACAAGTAAACCAACAGCACGAAGCGTTCAGGAAAGCAGCACACACGTTAGAGTCAAACTCATCCTGAAAGCAAACTAACCATTACAGAAAGGTAAAAAAGGACAGAGAACTTGAGATTGAAAATGAAGAATGGAAAGACATGAAGTACAAAATGGTTTTATCACTATTGATGGTTAATAATATAGCATACAATTTTAAAAGGTACTTGCAGAGCTTTGCTGCAGACTGAAAAGGAAGACAGAATGAGTTCTAGCAGTCTGGCAGTGAGAAAGAACACTGGCAACACCCTTACCATGTCAAACGAGGCAGGAAAAGTGAAGCAGGGTGAGTGAAGGTGAGCACGCCTGCTCTCCTGGGTCACAGTGAGCCTTGTCCAGATGGGCTCAGTCTAAATTTACCGGGCTTGGGAAGCCAAAGTAGCTGTGCCAGATCTGAGGACAGCTTTAAGGGACTTGGTGGCTTTCCTAAGCCAACCTCAGCAGCACTTCCGATGCTCCTCACAAGCTTTTTAATTACAGGCTGATTCAATATAAGTACAGTCCTAAGAAAAATATCTTGAAAGACATCTGCTTTCAAACAACAAACCAACCTTGCTGCTTTTCTCAGATGCCAGAACTGTGCAGGACTGAATTTCAAAGCTCGGTGCTGAATCTGGGAACCCTTCTTACAAGCTTTTTCACATTTTTATCTAGCAGCTCTTGTCTGAAAGTTTCATCTAATCTCAAAACAGGTCAAGCACAAGTAAAATGGTCTGAACAAAGCCATGACCTCAACTGTGAGTCTTCTAGGTCATGGCAAACGCCTGAAATTACAGCTGGTAACTACTTTGAATGTGGCATAAGCTTTGCTGCTGCGTTACTCCTGAGGTGCTGCTACCACCCAGGCCGCGGCTTCACCCCAGCCAAAGCCTGAGTGCTCCACGAGCCACGGTAAAACACATTGCAGCAAAGCAGCGCTCAGTCTGAAGGTGACTGAGTAGGTCAGAAGGTTGTGAGTAGGACCCAAACAGAATTTGAAAGAGCACTTGGTTCCTTGGCATGCACCTACAGGTAAACAACGGTCAATACTCCATTATAAAGTGTGTACTATTAATACTAGTACCAATTTACAGATTACACAGATGGCTGAGCTTCTCAGAGTTTCCTCAGCAATTCCAAGCAACTTGGCTAAATTCACCTCTGGCACTAACAGGTACAACATCGCTTAGCGTTTGCTCACTGAAGCGCCAAACCTTGATGATAAAATGCCGTTGTACTCTCCCTCTCATTACATGCTGCAAGACACAAAATGAGAAAGGCAACTGCCTGTGTCATGGTCTGCTTACTGCACATTACCTTACCATAAAACACACTCCGAGAGCAATTCTGTGGTAGTGCTGCCTGTAATGTGATATTATACATGCTGCCTGAAGATAATGCTTGTGATATTTCAAAAATGATGACATGAAATAGCTCATGCTGTTTCTTTCTTTTCTGAAAATGCCCAATTTTTTCTGGTACTAAAGAAGAAAAGGAAAGGAAAAAGAAAAGAAGAAAAGAAAAAAGAAAAGAAGGAAAGAGCATTGTGAGAAAACCTTGTACTCTCCCAGAGCCAAATGAGCTGGTCAGGGAGAATCAGCGGTGTGACAAGATAATCAACTGAGAGCACAGTTTAGACACAGGAGCTACTTCCTACTGTCAGTTTGCACAGAGAAAAAGCCACGGACTCAGCATGCCTCCACATCCGATCGCTTGCTCGTTACTTATGAATGCTGCATCCTGGCAGACACTGGACAGATCTTTAAGGAATGTTGCTCCTGAGCAGAAATTGTCATGCGGGCCAGAATCAAAATTAAGTGTGTACGCCACTTCTGGATTGCTGCCAGGGGACTCCGAGGGCATACAACTGCCACTTCAGTAGAGCTGCAGCAGGGTGGTCACAGCAGGACAAAGGAAAGAAGAGCAGCCTGGTCAAAGGGAGGCGTGCACACAGGGAAGCCGATTAAAGCACATTGTTTAGGACCACTCTCCCAAAAGAAAGGAAAGAGACAGAGCAGAAAAATCAGAAGAAAGGTGCTGACCCAAAGGCCATGTGTGGGCTGCAAGAAACAGAAGCCTCTTGCGTCGGCCTACTGGTCTGGTTAAGTTCTTGTGAACAGGCAGTTTGAGACTTTAGCCAAGCCAGTGTCAAACCAGATCAAAGTCAGAGCCTCTGAGGGAAATCCCTACTCTGAGGATGACTTTATGTTCAGGCCCTACCTCTCCTTTCCCTGTTCTCCTGCGGGCCCTACCAGACTGAACTCCAGGCTACCTCTGTACAGCACCCAACTTGTGCTTCCCACAAGCTGGCTGTAGCTGAGCATCTGGCCCACTGAATGCTACAAGCATGCTATTTTATTTCCCCCCGTGATTTATTTGAACTGCCCTCATGTAATCCCATTCCTCAACTATAAAAGAGAATGAAACTGTTTATGTGGGTTTACTGAGTGATGTCTGCTTGACAGATGTCTGTACTAGAACAGCTGCATACATGTGGTGTCTTTGGCATTTGCTGTCTTTAAAAGCTTTACTTTTATTTTTTCTTAAATGCTTCTGACTTCCTAAAAAGAAGTAAAGAGTATTATCAGAATACAATCTCTTCTCTCCAAAATTAATTTGTGCCTGGATATCTCTAGTTAAGAGAAAAAAGGGAATATACAAAGCTGCATCTATTTCTCAAGGCCTTTTGATTCCTCTCCATCTTTTAAAAGCCCCACTTCAACTGGCTCGAGGGAGAATGACGTGTGTGTGCCAAGCTGAGAACTCAGCCACAGCTCTAGCCTGTCAGTAACCAGATCTTGCCTGCCAGTAACCAGATTCCATAACGGAATGCCAATCTAATGATTAGGCAGGGTTTCATCATCTTCCAGTACCAACCAACTACTTCGCGACAAAGGTTGAGAATGGTTCTTCGCTGGGAGCTATCCAGAAAAAAAGAGCTCTGAGGAAGATGATTTACATAGCCTCGCTTTTACATAACCATCTCCATAGTCACCCCACAGTCCATGGAGGAATACGGTTTCTCCTAAGAGCAACTGAGAGTGGCTCTTTGTACTGACCAGCCTGTGAAGCTGACAGCCCATTCAGTGGGTTAGTATGAACCCTCCGCTGTGTTTCTCTACTGTTCCACAACGTCTGCTCATGTTATATCCTTAAAATCACATTCGTGCAAATTAGACTTATTTGGAACTTTGTCTGATGCAAGTTGCTTAAATTTATTATCCTACTGAAACTTCTATTTCTTTATTGTTGTTCACCCACAAGCTCAAATGCTGCTTTCTGCCCTGACCCACAGAATATGCAGGAATTAATCATGTGTTGCAATGCAGCACAACGGGAAGAATATTCCCGCTGTACCTCAGCCAACTCCTTTCATGGCAAATTCAAACGGGGCAGTTGCTCAGGGTTAAATACACAACCGTGTAATTGCAGCCTAGATTTGGCCCTTGGTCTTCATACTGAGCCATCATTAAGGGCCAAGTGTTCCAAACCTTCCTCCCCAGCCCAAACCCAAGAGCCTCACACTGGAAGTGCAGTCCGTGTTCACACTCTTAAGGATGTGATCCAGCTTTCAAAGGCATCCTGTACAAAGCCAGAGGACCTTAACTTTAGTTTGGCTTTCAAGGACCTTGGAAAAGCTTTTAAGGCATTTTTTTTATAAAAGAGTCCCATGATATAAACTGCATGGAATTCAGCTTAGGGATTTTGAAGTGACTCTGCAAATCCTAAGAAACAAGGCACTTCACGTTTGCTGCTTAAACAAACACTAACCCACGTCTTCTGGCCACCTTAAGACAGTTGTCACACTAAGTTTAATTATAAACCTAGGTAAAATAGACCCTTTTTCTTCATGTTCTCCTCCACATCCCCAATTTATATGAACAAATCGATAGCCTGAAATAAGTCTTTTAATAGCCTCTTAAAAAGTCTGTTTTACGCTCTTTAACCTATTTGCATGCTTTAAGACTCTGCAGGGATCACTACAAGACCTGCCAAAGCTGAACTAGTATTCAGGAGAATACTGCAGGCTCCATGCGCAGCCTGGACGAACCAACCTAGAAGAATGATTTCACTTCGGGAACTGATTTAAAGGAAGAAGAATAAAGTCAGCATTGCAGCAATGGCTTTTGTACATGAGAAAGGACTTGGAACATGTGAGATGGCACTTAGAACACTTGACCTATTTGGCACTAGGTTTGTGTAACAGCCTTACCTGCCACTGCCAATTGAAGGAAACGCGATTGATTTCAGCTTCTTTTCATCAGCCAGAGCCAAGCAGTTCTTCACCGTCTTTTCCAGCAGCTCCTCGCACTTGTCTGATCCCCAACCCGGGCTGTTACAGTGGATCACATATTTTGCAGGCAATCCATGGCCAGCACTGACAACAGCTAGTGAGAACCGAAAGTGAAACTTAATTGCTTTCCTCTCCTTAGGATTAAAAGAGTGCATACATGATTAAAATAGCAAACAATTGACAGACATTCCTTTAGCCCCTGTGAATGTTTTAGATTACAAATCTGAAGCCTTAAAATATAACAACATGATTACAGAGACTTTGTATTTTCCATTTCCAGCTGCACTTTGCTGTGGCAATTTATAAATCATAGCTATAATCGAGCTTATTTTAGAGAAAGCAAGAATTCGTGGCTGACATCAAAGGAAACACATTTTTATTGGGGATTGTGTGAACCTGCGTAACGTGTAAGGAAAAAGGCAGTAATCTGTTAGAACATAAACCCGTTCAGGGGATGATCTGGCTTTGGTTCAGTTTATTGCAGAGCTACAGTAAATATCAGGATGCTGGACAGTCACATTGAGTTAAGACTTGTTTGACCTTTAGTTACCGCTGCTAAATACAGTTTGTTTCCCTAGCTTCTGATCACGCTGTGGCCCAAACCAGATCAGTTCAGAGCTGTTAGTGCTCTGCAAACTGGTAAGGAAGGCTGGGAAAGAGGTGAATTAAGATTTTTGCCTTATTTCCAGCTTTGTTTCTGAGTAACTGTAAAGAAGACATTTTGCGTGATTTCAAGACTTTGGGCCTGGTCTTATTCGGGGTTTTTTGTGTATGGGTCACCCAAGACCACTTTAACAATGCTGGGTTTAGTTTATCTCTTTCATCACATTCTTGACAGACAGTTGAAGAGGATGCATTTATAGATTTATAATATTTGATTCACACTGTTCCTATACCAACAGACAAGGCCTTGTAAGAAAAAAAGCAGAATTTCTACCATGCTAATTATATACTATCACCACCATATACCATGGACATGTGGGGACTAAAAGGTTTGTTACTAAAAAACTGAGGGAAGAAAAACACACTAATCACAAGCCGAGGGAAGAAAAACACCTAGTCAAAATCTCACAAGAGCATACTTCAGAGAGTCAGCCCCCTGTCACGCACACTTTGGGATATAATCTGACATGGCCACAAAAGTGTAGGTATAAAATGGCAGCTTATGTCTTCTAAAATAGTAATAAAAATAGCAATAATTAAAAAGAAAAATAATCAGGTTTGTTAAAGGTGCTTAGAGGCCAGAAATCCTCTGCTCCATTCTGGAATGTTTATGAGGCATTTTGTTATTTAAGTATCGTAGAAATAACTCTTGGAGCACAATCATCACATATGGATACTACCCCGTAGCTGCTGCAGGAAAGAGAAAACAGACTTTGTCACACAGCACTCTGACCAGAAGTTGATCAGAAGGGTACATGCTGAAGGACAACGGCAGTGCAAGTGTTCCTGTTCTTAGGGGTCTGCAGTTTCTCAGCATGTTGAATAGCCTCTGTTAGGCAATGTTAATTTGTCATAATGTGCAACTAAAATGTTGGCAGACTCAGAATACATCATAAATCCAAGAAAAATCTATTAAAAGCAGCTGACATATCTCTAGTCAGATGTGAAATGTGGATAATATCTTCATCCTGAAAGAATAAAATACTGTATTGATATGCATCACCAACTTTTAATATATCTCAGGGAGTGTTTTCTAGGGTAGTCATTAATTAACTCATTAGGATTCTGTTGAGGACAACTGTTAATTACCAAGAGCAGTTGTCCCTTACTTCAAATGCAAAAGCTCTGAAAGGGGGAGCTGTAAAAAAAGAATGAGACGCCCATGGACACGTTCTGTGCTAGTCGTGATTACATGCCAGGTAAGGATCCTGGTTATGGGTAGGTTAAAGGGATACCCGTATAACTGAGAAATCTGAAAACTGGCTATCCGTACACCCTGAAACGATGTGTATCGATTCTTCTCTAGAGCCCTCCGACAAGTCTCTACCAGCCAGTTTCTCCCAGAGTAGTGCAGAACTCTGCACGGTGTGAAACTGCCAAGCAGCCCTCAGATCTGAGGGATGCACTGATAGCTCAGAAAAAAAATAAAAATCTTTTCTCTCCAACTTGCAACCTATTTGTGAGCAGTTTGGTCAGGGATGATAAGGAATACTCTAGAGAAGTAAGCGGGCGGAAAAAAAAAAGGTAATTGATTCTACACATTTTTGCAGAACAAGAACTCCAAGAAAAACTTATTAAAAATTTTAAAAAGCAAGGGGAGAAAAAAAGTATTAAGCACCAGAAGTAAACAACTGTAATTTTTCCTGTCAGAGCTGAAATCTTACATATCCCCTTCAGCTTTAGTTAGAATTCGTTTACAAAACTGCGCACACTGTATTTATTTTTATAGCATAAACACAGATGGCAGAATCAGCCTTCTATATGAACAACATGTATCAGCAAATTCACAGATGGTGTAAAATTATATATCGCCATTACCAAACTTTATTACTCATATAGTAGATTTTTCTCAGATATTACATAAATTTTGATAACTAGGCATCAAAAAGTTGTAAGCTTTTATAGTGATGATTTTGGCACTGATTAAACAAAGTACCCAAGCAGATGCTGAACTTTAAGCACGTACTTAAGTTCAGTGAAAGTCAGCGGCATTTCAGCAAAGCAGATGTTTAACAGAGTTGGACTCAACTGTTCTGAAAAATAAGCATCTCATTAATTGCTTTTCTGAACTGTGCCCTTAATAATCAACATTTGTTGTGTACGCACGTACCTGTGAATAGCCCACTTTTACTTGGAATATTACATCACTACACCATTTCCCAGATGCTTTCGTAAAGGTCACTTAAGATGCAGCACATGTATTTTAACTTTGGAGAACACAAATACCATGTAACCCATAAAAGCTGTCTGCAGGCAGCACGAACCTATCTAGAATGTTGCACTAGCAGGAGCTCGGCTGTCTGACTGCAACGACGGCTGCCACAGACAGCGAAGCCAGTGCCCGCAGCATTGTTTGCAGGTTTCCGAAGCGCACAACCTCACCTCCAGCTACGTCCAACGGCCCGTTCTTTTTGCGAAGCTCAATGACAGCTTCCACAAACTCCTTGCCGCCTTTCTTTTCCAAAGTGCTCCCTGAACAGAGAATTGTTATTTTACTCCCCTGATCCCAGGTTTTCATGGCAGACATGTGACTCATCATTATTTTTTATTACATCGCTTTTGAGTTTTCTGCCCAAACGTTTTTTGGGGACTGCAAAGTAAGATCTAAACCTTTTGGGACTTCAGAATTAGCTAGTCATAAAAAACAACAACAACAACAGAAAAAAGAAAAAAAAAAAACAACAAAAAAAGACAATCCTAAAAACCCAAAAACCTCACATAGGTATCCCTTGCTAACATTCTCAGACTCCGATTTTAATGTCAAAACATCTGACATGACATCCCTGCCTCCTTCCTTATCATGAGCATCTGTTAGTGTGCAATGTTCCAGAAGAATGTGCTAGCTCAAGAGTGGTTGAAGGTTCATAATTCCTTCCCCTAAGATTCATTTCCCCTCTCTTACAAATTGTTTTAAAGAGCCATTTGCCACAATAAGAATTTGAAACTCACCTGATCTTGGTCCCTGACCCCAACAGGTGGCACCAGGAATGAAACAGTCTCGTGAGTGCAGCGGGCTGCTTTACTTGGTAACTGCCCAGCTTGTTGAGCCACCTTTAACCAAGAGGAAGAGCCTCAGAAATAAGGAGAATCTCTAAGGAACATATTCCTCCAATGAACTTCTCTAACTACAGCTAAGGAGCTGGACAAAGTCATTCTGGGAGGAAAAGAGCTGTGCAGTGTTTCGGGCAACCAAAAGGTATGCTGTTTACAAAGGCAGTCCATCACTAAATGGTTTAGATCTTATTTTGCAGCTCTAGTTTTAAATATTATTAATAAAAAAAGAAACAGCCCAAGAAAGCATTTTCCTAACTACATAAGCACCCCACGTAATTTTGCACTGTGCATATTAATTATAAAGGTAGATAAGTAAAAAGCAGTGATATCATAAAGGCTCTGATTTGAGATATTACTTTGAAAACTGATTTTCAAAAATTCAGAACTAGGATTTCTAAAGATCTAGACAGTTATTTGGTGAAACCCCTTACTTTCACTGATGAAGAAAGAAAAAAATGCATTTTCTGATGGAAGTGCACATACTGTATGCTCAAGGAAGCAGAGCCCCTCCTCCAAGATTCAGTTTACTGAATAGGGTTATAGCTGTATGAGGACTGCAAGATACTTTCCTTTTGAGACCGTTGCTAAATTTCTTTCAAAATGAAGATTGAAAGTTGAAAACAATGCCTTTGTTTGCTCATTCCAAAACTGACTCGGTGACCCTGCCTCTATTTTGCTATTGGGAGTTTATTGCTTTTGGGGTACAAAAGCTGAGGACAATTAAAAAACGTATGCCTTTTCTTTTGCTTTTTTCATAACCAACTCACAATGGGTGTTTGCCAAAAGCTGGATCACAAGGTCAGACAGGTCAGAGCGTAATTTGCTCTTTGTGCTCATTTAAGCTTTTTTATATAAATACTTCGGTGTAAGTTCATTCAGACAAACCCCTCACTAAGAATTTTCTGAAACTCAGTTACCTACCGCTGCGCAACTGAGCGGAAGGCACCATCTTACAGAAAAGACAGTAACGGCTTTCTCGGCAGCAGCGAGGTGTCTTAGGAGCGTGCTAGGAAAGGAGATGCACGCCAGAGCGGAGGCGCTTGGAAACGCTGCCCTTCAAAGGCAGCCGCACGCCAGAGGGCACGAGACACAGCGCCCTTTGCTAAACCAGCCGAGCAGACGTGGCTGACACCAGGGTCTTACAAAACCCTCTGACAGAGAAGGGATGGGGAGGGAAACAAACAGTCTTCCATCCTATTTCTATTCTTGCCTGTATTTCCATATCATTCCTGTTTATATTTGTATATATTCCAGTTATACTCCCTTTGAGTCCATGAACTCGGAACAGTCCTAAACGCCATGATATTCATAACCCTTAATTTGTCTTGTTTCAAGGGGAAACATAATTAAGCCTGTGCAGAACCTAGGAACAGAAAAGATCTATTAAGTAGGTCATTTCTTTGCCATTGCAAAGCTGTGGTACATTTAATGGAATTTAGCCTAGTTTGGTTTAATTCAGTCCAGAAGGATCAGCTTTTTCCCCTTCTACTGGGAATTAATTTATAATTAAAAGCAATGAACAACCCTGTCAGTTTGTTTCACTGAGCTCTCTTCTTGCAGACCTGGTACAAAGAAGAGAAACGTAGTATTTGCTGTGAATCAGTGAGGTTTTCTCCATTTACTCCTCAATTATGTTCTTCTTCTGATTAATAGAGAGGGTTCATACTGAAACTATATTTCAGAACTATGTTGTAAATTAGCTTCATCTGGGAAAGGACATACCGTATTTAACCATTTTCTACTACATTAGCAAGTTTCTTGATGGAAGTCCTGCTTCACAGCTTCGAGGTTAGTAGCTTATTTGCTCACAGGCATAAATATGTGTCACTCCCATGAGAATAAGATCATTATCTCATGCTTTCCAAGCAGGCATTGGTATCAGTGTTGAAAACAGCGTTAGCAGAAATTTAGGCTCTAAAATTCTCAGGATAAGCCCCCAATACATTTAAATTGTTAGGGAAAAAACCAACAAAAATTAAAAAAAAAAAATTTAGATGGGTAAAAGTTAATCATTGGAAGCTAAGCATTTGTGCACTTCTATTCTTTCTTACAGCAGTCAGAGGCAACAGGAACCTACACTAAGGATCAAGCAGTACAGCTTCGAGAGAGAATTTTCTTTGTAGGGTAGCAAAGCTTTTCTTTGTCAAAGGGTGGGAGACAAGCACATTAGCTAAATCGGTCTGACAGACTTTAGAAGCATGTTCTTTAGATACAAGGGTATTTATGACGCTCTTATTTTAATGTCTCTGCATAATATTTAGCCAGCCAAGTCACAGCTGTTGCTGCCCAAACAGGCTACACAGAGCTACGTCTGTCTGCATGTTACTCAGAAAGTGGCCCCTTCCGTAAAAGCAGGTGGCTTAGGACACGCCAGCTCTGCAGCAGGACCGTGTCCCTCCAGGCCAGTAGTGAAACGGGGCCTCAGGCGCGGAAGGAGACCACTCGCATAGCGATGGTGAGGTTAAGAGATGCAGAACAGAGGCTGGGAGCAGGCGACTTTTTTTTAAAGCGTGGTGGGTCACCACCCTTACCAGCAGCTTCTGGATTCAGCCCAAATTCTCATTTGCCTTCTCAAATTACAAAGGCTGTTCAGTCCTTTTATTTTTTACAAAATCCTTCCAAATACTGTACACAGGGTGGGGTGGGGGGTATTACTGAGATAAGAGTTACTCTGGGGACGCCTAAGATACTGAATTAAGATGTCTGTCATGTTTTATATCATGCCTTCTCTCATTGCTGTAGCTTAGATGACTGACCGCCTGGAAAATGTATGTGGTGTCACTAGCTGTGCGCTTGTGGGTGTGAGGACTGTTGAGCAGGGCTGTGAAGGTAATCAGCCCGTAATGTAAAACATGAAAAAACTAACCAATCTTAAGTGTTCAGAATATACAGATGGGCTAGATCCAGCACGTCAGATGTGAACATCTGAAACTCAGCATGGAGAGGGTGTACTGGGAACTGGTTAGAAATCTAAAGATCAAGTCTCAAGCCGTATTCAAAACAGGCATTTAACGTGTCAGGCAAATAATGCTGGAATTCATTTTCCTTGGTCACGTGCCTGCATTGAACGTACTGTTCCTGCACTTCAAATTTTGGCGGTGTGTTCTACTGTTACTTCTGAAAGTCTGATTTGGTGATAAAAATCAAAAGCGCCTACTGAGTTTGCAATTATTCCTTTCTTTTTATTATCAGGCAGGACTGCTGGAAGTGAGAAATGAATGCAAATCTGCATAGCTACAACAAGCTTGTGGCTGCTGATTGACCATGCACACACATACAAACTCCGCAGCACTGAACTTTCCATTACCTACTTCACCACCGGTGTAGATGTCAGAGTTTGTCGGGTGAACGACAGCATCACTGTCGATCGTGGCAATGTCAGCCTGTACAACTTGCAACTACAACAGGTAAACAGATGTATATCAACCACGTTGGACAGAGACCCAGCACAGGCTCTACATTTACACATGTACCAACGTCCATATTTTCCTACCTTTACATCTCCAAACCTTGCGCCAAAGGAGTATGCTGAGTTGTGTGTGCAGGTGTGTGTAGAGAAAGGGGTGTAGGGAACAGGAGGAGGAATATTGAGTATGACATGATCAAATAAATGTTAAAATGACAAGTCAGAGCAATCACATGAGATCATTTCCAATGTTTTAAAATCAGCTATTACCCCATTTCACTTTGCAGAAACCTAGAACAACCAGTTCCCCACAGAGCATGACACTAAAATATGGAATCTGTTTAAAAAAAAAGAATTCAGGATCATCAAGCCAAACAAAATAACTAGTTTCTCCATTTTGTCAGCATCTATAAGCTGACAGGCACTAATCTTCAAATACATAGCTATTCATTTGGTTTCTAAAAATGACAGTCTCCTTCATGTGGAGGAAACCATGTATGTGCAGACAGGGTTGTACTGAATTTGCTCTAAAAAATATAAATGATTGTTCTTACATTTTAAAGGTAAGATACATTTTCTACTTATGTGTTGGAATGGCTGAGACACTTGTAAAAACATACATATTTCCGAGAAAGGCCGATTTAAAAATTAGCTGCCTTAAATCTTTTTCTTGTTAGATTACTTGTGTAGATTCCCATAGGAAATGCAGTACTAGAAGAATTATGGGTTACATTCCATTAAGGAAGTTAAAAAAAAAAAAAAAAAAAAAAAAAAGACAGCAGCAGGTGTAATCAAATAAGAAGGGAATGCTGTCCATAATGCATGAACGTTCACTTTTTCTTTTGCTGAAGAACAGATTTCTGTTGAAGAAGTATTTTTTAAATTTTTCTTCAATCTGGACAAGACAGAAGCTCGTAAAAGCAATACACCATCTATGATAACATCTACAAGTACACTGTTGGTATAATATTTGTTTTCAGCTGAATGTGAAAGTGACAGGGAGCAATTGAAGCATAATGGAAACAAATTATTTGACTGAATTACACATGAAATCAAGGTAGGCAAGATTTGGGGACAGTTAATCATTTAATCATTCCTCTTTAAAAATTTTATGCCTACTCTGAGTATCAGAAAAAAGTCTCAAGGTTGCAGTTAGAATGGAGAAACTGCTTATTTTGAAAACAACCTGACAAAGACGTATTTTAGTCCTCAAAGTATCCAAATAAGAACCCCCCCAAAATAGCTAACAGTCACATATGATCATTATGGAAAAGAATTTAAGATTCTTGTTTTAACTGAAATCAGCTTGAAGACCGGCAATAGCTGCAAGTATTCAGATTTGGTGAGAAAGTGTTTTCAATGTAGTTCTTCAACAAAACAGAACCTGCAAGATTTGAATTTCTGCTCTTATTAAATGTAAGAAGCTCTAGAGAGTAAATTCTGGGTTCCATAATTTCCATGTGACCGTTAGTTGTGTCAACCCATGCCCCATTTACCTAGGTCATCTTTAAGGTCAATGTCAGCATTGGTAGGATTGATAATGGCCTCCACCTCGAAGCCGGCTAAATTACTGATTTCACTGTGAATAAGGTTCAGCTGAAAAGAAAAGCATGAGGTGGGAAATAACAGGACAGCTGGGAAATCACAGAGAAGCTGCAGAAAAGTGAGCTTTGCAACACAGATGGAGATAGCATCACTGCAAACAAATATGCAAAATAAAAGGCAGGTCATAAAGGAGGGTTATTATCCAAAA
The DNA here is from genome assembly GCF_023634085.1 of Falco cherrug. Lineage (NCBI taxonomy): Eukaryota > Metazoa > Chordata > Aves > Falconiformes > Falconidae > Falco > Falco cherrug. The sequence continues at coordinate 61,699,437 of NC_073704.1, read as the reverse complement.
AATTCAAACACAAGACTCAAACATTGTTCATACTGGGAGGAAGTGACTGTACCTACTAACAAGCTCTATTTTGGCTTTACGCTGACCACTATTTGGGACTCTTATTTTGGCATTATAAGAGGGTATTTGTTTCTCCTCAAAGTACAGATGAAGGACACCCTAACCATTTCTTAAGCATCAATTACAGGAATGTGCCTTTACCATTCAGCACAAACTGGATAAAAGATGCTGCTTCTCCTTCTTTAAGGCAGCAAACACAAGCACATCTTTGAGAAAGCACACGCTTGCCTCCAGCGATTCCTCCATCCTAACAAGGGGACACGGCTCTTTTTCCTTCCTTATTAGTGGCCACCATATTCTGCATTGCAGGCACTTCGGTTTTCATTTGCACAGTTCCGCAGCCTTTGTGAATGGCTGGTGACGTACTGTAAACAGGCACTATTACGTGCTCATAACTTCTAGTTTTTATTTTATTTGCTTTACTTCCTTTTGTAATTTATGAAAATGGAGATTTTAACCCCACCCATTAATGCCCATTAGGTCCTCTCATTAACACCCACGTATTTCAAGCATGCCTCTCGATTTCTGTCTTAGTCCTTGCAAAATCAGAAGGATTTCTCATGGGCACTCAGTAAACTCAGGAAGTTAGCACAGATATCTAGAGATTAACCTCACACCTGCACTACTTGTTCTTGGAAAAATAAAAAGAATTAGTGAAATATGAGGAAGTGCAGATTTCAACTTCTAGCAACGCACTTGGGTAAGACTTACAAACTGTTATATAAAATAAGAAGTCAACGAAAAAATCAGACCAGCAATGGTAACGAACTGACCCTGTCCGTCATACTAGTAAGGGCGTTTTGTTGGAAGTGCTTAGAGTTGTGAAGTGATAGCACAGTTTGCTTACTACTGACAGTTCGGGTGCCTCGTCACAGCACGTGACCCACGCCACGGAGCAGCTCTGTGATTTGAGGCAATCTGATGGGAACGCCAGAGCTGGCAAATGTCAAAACTGCAGCACGCTGACAGCATGTGAGGAAGCTGATAACCAGGGGTTGTGGCACTGCTTCACAGCCAGTGTCGGGAAGTCTGATTTCACATGCACCAAGTTTACTACTGCAAAAACTTAAAATACTTTGAAGTGCAAAAAATCTTCCAGACTCTTTCATATGGGAATATACATTATCAACATCATAAATTATGCTTCTATCTGCAACATGCATTTAAAAAGATCATTTCAGTAGCTGATTAGGCAATATGGAAAGCAACTATAATAAAGAAAGTTCTCCATTTATGCAAGTCCTCAAGCCAGGTGCAGTTAAACCAGGCTTTCCTTCTAATCCAAAGCCCACTGGGCTCGACCTCTGAGGCATAACATATATATTAGGCATGGCAATTTATCTCATCAATAACTGAATTTTGTCTCTTGGTTTGTAATCCACATTCTGTAAACTTAACACTTCAAATTTTCTCCTTGTGTGTGGCAGTTCAGTAATATGGGAATATGGAGCCAATTCATGAAACCAATACAAGTGAATGGGTCATTTAAGGAGGCCAACATCCATATATTTAAGTTTTATAAAAAAAAAATTTCCACTTCATTCGTGTCATTATATGAATTGACCTTCTTTCTCTTTTTAAAAGACTGCAATTTAATGTAATTTGCATATGTTGCTTGAGTAAACTATGTTCCCTCAAAATAGGGTGATTTTGGCTAAAAATGAGTGTAATTCAGCCCTGTTTTAAGTACGGGTCTGTTCGGGAATTTGTAATAAAATCTAAGAAAGCTTGCTTTCCAAATAGCTTAGAATCCTTTAATACTTCACATGTGGCAAGTTATTCAAACCTGAGTTTGAGTCTTGAGTTTGACTACAAGCAACTGCTGTTTAAAAAAAAAAAATCAAATCAAATCAAACGAAAACATTAAAGAAACTTTATGAATTTTGAAATAAAAAACAACAACAAAACATGCACACACCAAAAGACTGTTCTGTGGAGATTTTAGTATGTTCCTAAGCATATTTTGTTCATTTTACAGATGACTCTCTTCGATCCTTGATTCTGTGTTCTACAAGTTTCTGCCCAGATCTATTGGCTGCAGACCATTTTGGGATCAGACCTTTAATCTATCTCTGCGCCTACTCATATATGGGATTTACATAGCAACCAGCTTGTAATTACAGTTTCAATTTAAAAGCAACAACAAAATTCTTAAAAAGCTGCCCATCACTGATAGCATGTATTGGCAGCTAAGTATTATTTTGCTAAATTTTGTGTTTACTGTTCAATGCACTGTTAGCTATCTGATTGCCAAAAACAACTTTAAAAAAATCAGAAGTTTCCCTGTAGAATTAAATTCTCCAATGAGTATTTGCTCAACTTTACTAGCCAATAGTATGAAGCATGTATTAGAAGAAGTGATCCCCTAAAGGGCCACTTTAAAAAAAAAAAAAATAGGCACAACTTGCATATACATGTGCAACAAAGAGTGGACGTACTTTAGGTAACATTTAAATTAAATGTTAGTCTAGATAAAATGCAGATGGCACTTAGTACATCCATGAGTATTGTCTGAGCCAAGCTTTGCATTTCTTATTTCAGAAAAAATTACCTTTAAAGTCTTGGAACTTTTTCTGGTATGAGTTTGGTACAGAAAACTGAAGACGCCTGTTGCAGACAACAAGCTGAGGTCTCTCTGAACGTCCAAACCCTAATGCTTAGGCTTGAGGTCTTACAGCTCTGCCTCTACTCCATAATTGTCTCAGGAAAAACAAACTAGTTAATGTGCAAAATACCACGTTTCCATTGGGATGTCACTTGTAGGATGTGAAATCATTTACATATTAACTAGATTTTAATACTTAATTAGTGCAGCACTAATACACTTCTACAGGAATAATTGAAGGGTTCTTTGCCATTTCCTGACCTCTAAGAATTTCTAGCTGAATGTCAGCAGTTATCTAAAGATTTAATGCAGTAATAGTACTTTTTAAAAACTGAACGATACCCAGGTTTGCAACATTCTCATTTGTCTTTCCAGCAATTAAAGCTGGGGATTTTAAAAGGATGAAGAGTGCCCTTGCAAATAAAAGCCTTCCCTTTCCCTTCTGCAAACATGGAGACAAGAAAAAGATTTTTCCCATTAAACACTTAGGAATGATGTGATACTAAGAACTGCATTATTTTCTTCCCTCTCTGCATCTCGCAAATTATTTCCCAGTCTAGCAGATAGTGGTTTTGCAGACCAAAGAGGCGTGCTGTAAAGGTGTTCAAGGATGTCACAGGAGGTTCAAAAGATACTGATTGTTTGGGTTTTTCAGTTTCGGGTTTCTGTGTTTGCACTGTAGTTTATTCAGGACACACAGAACATGAAAGTACACTGAAACTCTGTATGTGCAAATTCAAGAAAAAATCAAATAACTGTGATCAATACAAGTATTTTTGCTTTTCAAATGGAAAGGCTCAAAATGTTTTAACATATTGAGCTTTCCTACCATCCGGGTAAAGAGGATAACTGTATCTCCATTTCACAAATGTGGAAGGCAACAGAGAAAGGAGATTTACATCTCTGGATCAGCCAAAACCAGAAGCCAGGAGCCATGGCTTCCAGGCCTCCAGCTGAACCACCTAAACACCATGTCCTCCCTCCACAGGAGACCAGCAGATTTCTCCTTCCCTCAAAATGCTGTTTAGGGAGAGTGAGGCTATGCTGAATAGAAGCAAGTCCTCCTCCAAAGAGGCCAACACCTTCTGCCCTCACACACTTTGAAAAAAAGCAACATGCACAAGTCTAAGGAATCAAACTACAACACTACTGTGCAGAACTGCCATTGAAGAAAATTCTTAGTTCATTACGTTTATAAATACCATGTGGGACTAATTTAAGACAACTGTAACAAAACCAATTTTTTTTTTCTGTTAAGTATCAGACTTAAACTTGGATCAGTATTATCTTTTTAAACAGCAATTGCATGTAGAAATGGCTAAGCAGAAGCATTTAACTAATTCAAAGTCACTAGAGTTTTTATAGGTAATTGTTTGAGACTTCCATGTGTCACTTTGATGATTAACAACCACCACCATCAATGAGATCGCAGTCTGCTAAACCTGCGTGTAGCAGCAGACATCCTGTCACACCCAGGGGCCTCCTGGCCCATGCAAAACACACCTCAAGTTTAGGAGAGAGAAAGCATTCAACTCCCACCGATTCCCTGACTGAAAGTTTTATCTTTGCCTTTTTTTATCACAAGGAAGTTATTTAGATAATTTTGAAAATCCATGTTTTGAAAATAATTTTGGGGAAATGGTCTGAAAATATTTCTAGGAGTAAACCAGCATAATTTTTTGGTTTTATTTTTTAATGCTAAATAACATCTCTTTTATCACTACAGTGCAAAGGTTTTTTGCATTTTAAGCTTTCCACATTTTCAGTCTTAAAAGAATTTAGGTTGGTGCAAATGTGCTATTTTGGGGGTAAAATCAGAACAAATACATTATTTATCAGCTCAAACAAGGTAAGAATTTCATTTTTAACTCACACATAATAGGATACAGGAAATCCTTGTATCTTCTAGACATAGCCTACTTTTCTCAAGATTTTTTACACTAACCATTTACTGCCTCTGAAGACAGTTCTCACAGGGAAACAAAAGAAAAATATAATCTGTGGTAGATACATCTCAACAGCACCTATGCATTCTCTGCCTCTCAGAAGATAATCTGTTTGGAGCGTTCCCTCACAGGCGACAAATGGGGTTTCATTTTTCTTTTAATTGATATGCATACTGTGTTACAAATACAGGCTAACACCTGCCCCCCCTCATGCAGGGCTAACTGACAATGAACAAGCAGGAGGATGGACAAGTGGCATTTTGTGTAGAAAGTAACTTTTTCAGGGGGCTACGCTCTACATGAATGAGAAAGCCAGCAAGTCCCTTTCCCAGTACAAGGTACTCACTGAAAAGCTCTACAAGAGACACTGGCTTTGCTCACCACAGCTTAAAGCAGTCCTGGAATTCACAATTCTTTTCCACTGAGCCCAACAGCAAAGCTCCATTGATTTGCTGGGTCAATCTTGCTGGAACACAATGCTAGGTCTTATTATGGCTTTCCTATGGTAGCTAAAAGGAGTTCAAAATCAGGACCAAAAGCCTGACGTTACTTGCTTTCTTGAAAAAGTAATGTAGTTTACAAATTTTGGGTTCTGATTTACTCACCAAAATGTTTTTAAAAATATGTTCAAAACCACTACCCCCTAGTACTAGTCAAATAACAAAACCTATCAAACCAGCAATCTAACTAGCTGTAAAATTAAACGTGGAAAATCAGAACACTTGCAAGAAATAACGTTACTGTCATGCATGTTAAACTTAGCAAACAAACTGTGGCAGGATAAATGGAGAACAACCTCAGTATGAAATAAAAATGAGTCAGAGGAGATATATCCCACAATGGACAATGGCTCATCTTTTATGACTTACAACACAATGATCTGATTACTGAATGATAGAAGAAAGATGCAGTTTTACTTAACAAAATTTTGTATCATGAACTAAAGGCAGGTTTCAAGATTAAAGACCAAATTAATTCAATGAATTGTTTCTTTAAATGGATCCTCTCTTTAAGCAGACATGTATTTGTATTAAACCACCCCATGTCCCAAAGCACATTCGCAGGGAAAAAAAGGATTGTTGACTTCTAGCTTTTCATAAAAGCATCATTCATTATTACACAGCATTAACTTTTGTAAATAACAAAGCAGAACAAAACATAAAACCACTATTATGAACAAATGTCTGAAATAGGTTTTGATAAAAACCTGTAAATCATTTACATCAGCAACGAAGTGGGCTGCCCATTGGAAAAAAGATGTTTTATTCTTAGAATAATCTTATCCTTGGCAGAAGCTTAGCTGTAACAATTATACTGTTTATGAATAAGGCAAGATGGATTACAAGCACACAGGCTTTCCATATAAAGACTCATTAATGTATTTTTAAAAATGTTCTAAAAGCTGTTTGAGAGAATTTCTTTGTTCAAAAACTAGCATCACACACCTCCTCAAGAGCTCAGTGGGGAAACGTCCATTGTACCCAGACGTTTTAGGGAAAGGGTGGTGGTGGGAGGGGGGATTCCCTAAACAGCACTGAAAAACAGGTATAAATTTATAAAAATGCAGGAGCATACCTTCTGCCCAAGAAACAGACTTTTGGTGGACAGGACTGTGAAACCATCTGCAGGAGTTCCCTCTGTTGTACTGTCAGCACTGGCTGATTTGCTCACTTCTCCCTGCTTCTTCTTCCAAAAATATAGTTAATTAGTTAACTCAAGACTGAGAGAAAAACAGTTTAATAACACTTCAGATATATGACATGCCATAAATGCTTACCAGGCAATAAAATGCCAGTACAAACACTGGTGTTTGGATTTTATCCTTTAGTCTAACTAAAGTGACTGATTACAGCTGAAGGAATCAATAGGAAAAATTACCTCAACGTCTGCGTATCTACATAAGCCTTTTCTTGACTACGACAGTGCACAGTTCAGATGGCAGTTGTCTTAAATGTTGCAGGAAGACATATAAACAGCTCCAAACTTTTAACAGCTTTCTAACGGCTTGTGTGGAAAAAGTTAATGTATCTATTTATATGTGTGGGCAGACTCATTCTAAAGTAAAAACCTACTTGTCACAGTGAAAATTTTATCTCTTTGTGAAGGGAGGTGCTCCCAGATTTCACAAACTTATTTTTAGAAATACTGCTTTGAAACGTGGCGGTCCTTAGAGCCAGTGTCAGAATACATCTACCTTCTACCTACCTAGTACTAGGAAATGGGCTGAACAATTTTCTCTGTCTTGTTAAATCATCACCTTCCTTTATCTCCAGTAAAACTGCAGGGGTAGAGGAGTTCCCCCTAACCACCATTCCTATTTTCAACTGTATTCACTGAAGTAAAATAATAGGTTTCAGGAATTAATTGATTTACTGAATAAAAATGAGAATTAGGAACATTTTGAAAAGGATGTTTCATGAAGACAGTGAATTGACTGCTGTGGTTATAAACTCAATTGGTGCCAAAAATAGTGTGATATTTTCGATAAAATTACAACTAATGATTTTATACAAATACTTGGTGCCTCAGCAATATCTATGCTGAAGCTTAAAAGCACACCTGGAATATTAAACAAGCCACTGTTCTCCTATTTTCCTTTTCCAAAGTATATAAACTAAATCTGTGGCCGAGGAACTAAAATGACTCTGAAGCAAAGGTATATTGGTGCTCCTAGAAGCTGTAACCATGCTTTACTTTACACAAATGTTTTGAAAATTAGATTTTCATGGGTCCTATTTCAATTCCCCAGGAGTTTACTGTTAGCCAAATACCAATATAGTAAGCAGACAATACAGTTTATTGTGTGGAAGAAAAACAGAACCCCACAACAGACTTCCTGCTTTTGTAATCAAGTAGGGGAAAAAAATTCCAGATTTAGAGAAATTATTAGTGCATGGTTATTAGAAGCACTGCACTCGAAATGCCAGCTACTAGGTGTTCTAAGAAAGCAAGCTAAACTCAAACTCAGTTCAAAAACCAAAAAAGGGAAACAATCAGAAAAGTGAACAAGTAGACAATAACAAAGACACACAGGGTGATACAGAAGCTTTGTTTGGCCCGGAAGGCGACTTTTCACATGCATTGTCAATTTCATGTAAAATTCATGTACTTTTCTTCCTACTTTCATAACCCATTGCTTGACAGCAGTTTTTTTTGAAGGGAAAAAAAAAGATCCTTGGTTACACAGGCACACACAAGAAAGCTTCCCTACTCCTACAAACTGAAATGAAAAAAAGGAATATAGGAATGATCTCCTTAGCTTAAAAAAAGATGTTACTCTTGGTTTCCTAGCATAAGAAAAAGCTCATTTTGGTCCTCTTATTCTTCTCCTCACCTCCACAGTTTTTTGAATGAATTTTAATCATGAGGAATTAAAAAAAATCAAGTCTAAACACGGAAGAGTCTCATTTATAGCATACTAACAACAGAGAGGACATTTGTGGGTCTTTAGCTCAGCCAAAGAAACTGTGTACCCACAATATGGTTTCTCTGATGCTGCAAGATACTCAGCTACCTGATCTAGCAGAATTGCATCCTACTTCAGAAGGAGTATTTCACACTTCTTGGATTTCATCAGATCAACAAAGCCCATTAAAAACCCAACAAACAGCAGAAAAACACAACACCTGAAAAGAGGACTCTGACATGCTGATGCTGAGGACACTATTACAGCGCAAGTGACTTAGGCTGGTTTTCTTCAATATCTAAAATTGCAAATGTTGCTTTAGCGTGACTTGACTTTTGAAAAAAATACCCAGATTCCCTGTTTTTTGCAGACACATATCAATACTCGAACAAAGTCCAAGCAAGTTTACTCTGCCTAGCCCAATGCAGGCACCTGTGTGCACAGTCACAGCAGAGCTACACCTATAGCTGCTACATAAGATCTCCTTTGCCCGCCAGCAGGGCATGGCTAGTGTAGCCCCATACACTCTCTTCTGTCTCTTGGTGTCTCCAGCCTGTGCCCGCCTAACGACGGTTTCATACAGAGCAGTGTTTACAGCTTGCCTGCCTGTCCAGCAAACCTGTGCTACTTCCAAGGGTTCTCACCCTTCCAGCAGCACTAGGGAGGGGGCAGTACTCCCCCTTCAGCACCTGCTTACACTGCTACCGAAATCACTGTTGTTACTACCACACAGATTATAATAACAAGCCTATCCTACTGAGCGATGCTCCCTGCAGCTACTACTAGCAAGCTTGTCTGGGTTTAAATTTTTAAACAGATTACTCTACCTTGGATTTCCTTGCCCCTTTCTTGCTGCCAGTTTTCTTTGATACAGTTTTTTTCTGTGACGGAGACTTTGCCTTCTTTGCTGGAGGTGGAGTGATGATGGCTTCCAGTTTTCCTTTTGATCCCCGCTTCTTTGCCAACAGCTCTGGGTGAATATTGGGTAACACTCCACCACTGGCTATGGTGACCCCTTTCAATAGCTAGTAAAAAAAAAAAAAAAAAAGTTGTAGATGCCAAATCCCAGCATTTACTCATCAATAAATAGAAAGTGGCGTTTAATGCAAATTTTGTACATTGCCTTGAGTTTTAATGGGTTCTTGTATGTTTCTTAACACATTATCTTTGAAGAAGAGAGACATGAAACGTATGAAATGCTCACGTATTAGATTTTAACTATAAAGGGAATATGTATTCTTCTTGCACATATGCTTGTTACTGTCAGTATCTCTTGGGCTCGCACCAGATCTCTTTCTGTGAAGCCATGCAATGAGGACTGTTACCCAGCTGCCTGAAAACAGGACAGCCCCAGCCCCAGACGTGAGGGCTTTGCAGGGCAGCCTGTGTGAGAGAGATGGGACCCCAAGTCCATGGCATGGGACTGCAGTGGGTACCACGCTGTGGTGAACCCAATATATGTCCCAACTGCTGAATTTTCTTGAAAGTATGTTTTTAAAACAGATATTTTTTTTTCCTTAGAAAAAGAAACTTTAAATGGAGGGTAACATTTATACAAATCTCTATACCTGGAAGTCTTTCTTCAAAAAAATCTTTATGTAGTTGAAGAAAAGCAGATCAATATTCAAAAGTGTGCAGATCATTCAAGCCTTTAAAAGCAGAGGTGAAATATATCATGTTCTGTATTTAAAACCACTTTAACCCATTTTTTTATACATCTAACTGGGACTAATTCCCTATTTGGGAGGATACAAAAGGTGAGTATCAAAGTCCCTCACGTACTCCCACCTTCTGATTCATGTTTACTGCTCCCCAACCACAGTTCAGTGATGCTCCAAGCTTACAAAAGGATGATGAATGGAAACTATTATCAAATTTCAGACAAAGTCAGAAGTAAGTTGATTTGGGGATACTTTTTTCCCTGCCCCATCATGACACATAGGTTCAGAAAAAGGTGTGTTTGTCCAGCACCTCACACAAAGGTGCATTAATCCTGGCCACTGCCTCTGGCTAACACCACAACACTGCAATAATAACACCCAAATTTTCTGTGGCTAAGTTAAAGGTATCTTGAAATCTGCAAAGGACACAGACTTTCAAGAGTTCCAGAACTCTTAATTCTGTGGTAACAATGACAGACTTTGTAACAATGACAGGAGCAGGATAGGTCCCACTGAGTCTTAAGCTGCATAAAGGGGGAAAACAAAAGCCAACAAAAAAAAAAAAAGCATCTGCAAGATTTTCTCCACGTCTCTGTAGAATTTATGACAATATCCCACTCTAACAGAAGTGGTTGTAATAGCACAAGCAAATGTCATATTACATATCCATTGCATTTTCACATGTTTTAAGAGTCCTGAAATACATAATTAAGCTGAGTGCTGTAGTTAGTTACACAGGCAGCGTGTTAGTGAGCGAATGAGCAGTTTCCTGGTGGGCTACTCAATAAGCAGAGGTCTTGAGTTACAGTTCAGCTATATGGAAAGACAATTTAAAAAGCCCTAAAGGAAATCCTGGCCCTCACACGGCGGAGTTCTGTCTTACCTGATTTAATTCTTCATCATTTGCTACAGCCAACAGGATGTGTCTAGGAGTGACTCGACCCTTCTTGTTGTCCCTTGCTGCATTTCCAGCCAATTCAAGAATTTCCGCTGGGGAGAAAGTAAGCCTCTTTTAATTACATTGTGATCATTAAGAAAAACCAATGTGTTATTTAACATCCATGCAAAAAGATACCTGAATTACATCGTGTTATTCCTAACTGCTGTTCAATACCCTCAACAGACATCTAACTCTAAAATTATAATTTTCTTTTGATATGTCTGCTCATTGAAGGACAAATGCATACTTGAAGTCCTGTGGTCTAAACTTCATTTACTTTTTTGTCCTTTTAAAGAAGTTCCCCTAGATTCTTGATTTTTCAGTGTTCTTCTCAAGGCTACTGTCACTTCACCTCCTAGGATCCCTCTCCTATCAGGGACAGAGTATTAGGTGTACAAATGCTCTTTTTTTCCCCCTCAAACCTGTCATAAATGTAAGTTCTGGCTTGCAGTGCTTCTACTTTTTTATTACTGGAAAAGATGCTATTCTCAGTTTCTCATTTTTAATGTTATGGAAGCATGTAAGCACACATTCAAGCTAGAACATTAAGAATACACACTCTGCTGCTACACTTACTTAATGATTTTTTTTTTTCCTCTGAGAAGTTTTTGTCTAGAGAAAGTAATTGATGAATCATGTTTGTTTGCTCCCAGTAAATTATCTCCTTAGAAGAAATTTCCAGTCCTGACAAAATCCATTTAACAGCTGTGCATTTGATGGCTTTTGTTGGAATAAGGAAAGATTAACTTGCTCCCCTGCAAGGGTCTACAAAGTAAAAGGCTAGAGCGTTACCTGCTAACTTACCTGTCTTCAACTCAAGAAGCCTTAGGCAAAGAATGCAATTAATTACAAGAAAGTCTGGGGAACAATTAAAAAAACAACATAACATATTTATTTGACTTTGCAATTATGTGCTACTGCTGTCTCTATTATACATAACCTTTTGCCTCCCTCTGTATAGACTGTGTTTTGCTTTTGGTAGATTTGCTTCTACAAACCCGGTAATGTTTGGAGAAAAAAGAACATTAAAACGTCTTTTTCACATCTATTCTATGTTAATATATTAAAATGTAACATTAGAATAGGGTATGAGATTGATTTCAGATTTAATAACAGACTATACCACGAAAGCTCTCCCATAAGTTTGCTTTAGAGGCAAATAGAACTGAATTAAGATGTTAATTTGGAAATGGAAAAGACTAAAATCAAAGCCCACATGACCACATACCTTTACCATAACACATAGTAAATCTTAAGTATTACTATATAGCACAGACTACGGCCTTTCATTAGACTGAATTTAACATGATTCTCCAATTATTTTTTCATTGTAAGGCCCATAATAAGCTAGTTATGACACCTACTGGAAAACTTACAGCTGCTTCTGGATGTTCTATAGTTAAACTTCATTGAGGATTTTGATAGGTTTTCACTATTTTTGTGTTCTTCAAAATACACAATTAACTTTATTGTAGGGCAAGATAGAACATTAAGTTTAAGCCCCCAAAAGTAACTCAACATTTCATGCTGACAACAATTGCTTTAATTTATTTTTAAAGCAGGATTAGCAGGGTAAGGTTAACTTGACTATGCTTTCCACACCTCCAAAGAACTGAATTAAGCTGGCATAATCCTTTTCACATACTTCTGAAAAGCCACAGCTCAGACACGTGAGGTTTGGCTTGCATTCAGTACCGCATACAGCCGCCTGTTGTGACAGAAGACCTGTATCACCTTCCAACGGACAAGCTGTGCTCTTGGTTACACCCTGTGCATCCCCGCTAACCTCAGAGAGATTCTGTGTCACCGTAATAAGGCCAGCATCTCTACCTCTCTAGATCAGGAATTGTTTTGTTTGTATCTCAGGCTTTATTACCAGCTGATAAGCATGGGAAGGATTTGCAGCAAACAGCAGACTACTTTTTGGTTTGCCTCTGCTTCCCCCACCTCCGCTTCTTTACTGCATCAGGCAGCGCAAAACAGTTGGGCCGTGTTACTCTCTGCAACTGATCAGCATAACTATGCAGACAGGTCATTTTGTAACTAAAGAGTCTAAGAAAGTGTTATGCCTGTAAAGCACAGAGGAATGTTTTATTTGTTCCTCATAAAACTAAAATGTCTGCCTCGTACAGTGGAGAACTGTTCTTGTAAGTGCTAAGCCCTCTTCCTTGGACAGGAAACTCATTTCGAAATTACAGTTTTCTAATGGTCCTTTAGGGAAGTTGAGGTACCCCACTTCCTTTTCAGGAACAGAACGCTTTGCACTGGCCTCGAGGACCACAAAAGAGGAGCTTGGGGAGAGGGAGAAAGGAGGAGGGCATGGAGGGTGGAATTTTTCTTCTAGCCTTCTCCTCAGTTCTCCAATAATTATCCAGTATTGCTTGTGCGTGCAGAGGGACCCGCAGCACAGAGAACAGCAACACTCAGCTTGCACACACGTCTGGTCGGAGGAGGAATTCCCCCCTGTTTGAAAACAGAAGATTAGGAGGTATTCAAGCTGAAGCCAACAGAGGCAACAAGTTTTTGATTTAGCACTGACAGAAACAAACCTAATCCAAACCCAAAAGATCAGAGCACTTACAAGTGCTAGAAATGAAGACTTTCTGGATCTGGATGGGATCCCAACTACCTGCCTGGAATTCGCTTGCAGGCAGCTTCACTTTCACATCTGTTTTATGCTGCTTTAATTCTAAAGATTTGAATGGTGTTTCATCCATGTTTTAAACCAATTTCAAATTAGATGAAAATCTAGCACGCTCTGTAAGGGGGCTGACTCAAATCTCTGGAATAATCGCTTTGGATTTAGGTGTGGAGCTAGGAAAAGCAGTAGATGGAAAAAGGTATTTAAAATTGAGACTGGATCTGAATTCTTAGGTCAGACCCATCTTTGGAAGTGCCATTCTACCAGGTTCAAAGGTTTGAGTCATTGAAACGTTCTGTTTCATTAAAGGTAGTCATGCAACAGTGGGGAAAAAACAGACATTCAAAAAATCAACTCCTGCAACTGAACAGGGTCAAGAGAGAAAGCTTTGCTTCTTAGTGTTCAGGCAAAGGAAAGTGTTAAGAGCTTCCATGACATCAGGATTCACTCAGCTTGTATTTATCCAGCCAGAAGACCAAAACGAGAACATTTTACAAAAATGAGGCCTCACAGAAAGGATGTAAGTTGCATAATGTCTATTCCATTCCTTTCATATATTTACTCAAGGCATTTCCCCCCTAGAGAATAATTACACCACCACTACTCAGGCAACAGGCAGCTGAGACACTTTACAGAAGTACTGAACACTAAAATCTCTGTTTTTTTTTAAAAAATGAGGAAAATACACAAGTTATGCAATACTATAAGAATTTTAAGGTATAATTCTTCAACTACTACATGTTGAAATCTTAGGTTAATATGAAGAGATACTCTTTATATTTACACAATTACTTTTTCTGTGCTTTTGAATAATTCCAAACCAAAAAAGCAAAACAACCTATATTGCTTCAACTGCAGATACAAAACAATCCAGTGAAAAAGCTGTGAGAAGTACACAATTAAGAAAGAAAAAAATTAAGTAGGAATGCCATGTCAGCATGTGATATATTCATGATTGGACAGCTGTTATGTAGCAAGAAAAGTGACAGATGCCTTAGAAATCTGACTATAACATGAACACATCAATTTGATTCAACAAACAGTTTTGATTAATGTTATTCTTCTTTTCAGTCATCATTAAAAGCAGGAGGTTAAAGTGGGAAGGGAAAGTCCTAGAAGTTAAGCAATCTTCTCTTAAAATTTAACTGAAAGGTAGTTCTCATTTATATTGATTGAAAAAATCTTTTGTAATATTTATAACCAGGCAAATGGATACGAGTAATGAAAACTGGTCTAAGCCTGTTCTCAGCACTTGAACCAAAACCGCTTTCCTTCTGGTGAGGTTTTTAGAAGTTCAGTTAAATATTTTTAAAGGAGAAAAGAAAACAGGTTGTATATCTTTGTACTTAAGCCTGAGATAAGACCACAGGAAAAGCTGTTCTCAAGGCATTTCCTACTCAAAAACAACCAAAAAGTGTTACAAGTCTCCGCAGAAACCTCATCGTGAAGCAAGTTTTCAGGGCGAGTTCCTCATCCTCTGCTTGCAGAAACTGATCTCTGGGCACCTCTTGGTCCTCCTACTAAGTCCCCAATTTCATTATCTGCCTTTCCTGGTTTCACAGTGGTACTGCTCTGCCTTGAATACCCTTACTCTGCTATTTCAGACAACTTGCAAATTTTGGAACAAGAACTCAACAGAAGGTTAAAAGAAACAAGTTACTACTAGACCAAAACAAAGCAGGTACGGTAGCAACTGCAGATCTGGATGGAAACAAAAGCAAGTGCATTCTTCTCCCACTCCTGGAGAATGCTCTAGTTCATTTGTCCTAATTTTGAAACAAAATATTACTGGTCATTACTGAATAAAACTCCTTTAAAGCCTAAATGACAAGGCCTTTAGCTTATTGTGCATTCCGGGCCATAATACTTTCAAAATGTAAATACTCAATTCAATCTGGTCTGAGTTCATCCCCAAAATGTTTTTTTCTTTTTTTTGGTTTACATTTCAAGCTAAAACACTGCTGTTGCATTGAATCCCTTTGTCCACCTTCTCTTCAGGGAGATGAAATCATAGCTTTGAAAATTAAACTCTTAACAACTAACAGGTGATGTATTGACACGAGGCCAATTTGTGAACACACAAGTTTCAACAGGAACAAGTCAGGGGTTCTAAAAAATTTTGAAGCCTCTCCTCAGAAGAAAATTGAAAACAATATCCAGAAATCAAAGAAAAAATGAATATTGATACAATTCCACCGAGAAAACATGTATTTGCTACAAAGCCAACTACATGACAAGGAGTCTGTTTATTGTACTTTAAATTAATCATCCTTCCATCAGCATTTTATTGACTTCAGAATAATTTCACATGATTCCAGAAGGTTTTAACTCAATCAGCCCAAATCAACCAAGACTGCTAAGAGTTTCCTGCATTCTTCTCTGTGTATTCCACCCAATCCCTCCGGAATCTGCAGTTGCAAGAACGAAGGTAGAGTCATTTAACAACACTTTCCCTCTCATGCATTCCAATAAAACAGTTCTCAGCCCTGGTTCAAAGTCATGGAAATTTGATGCAGTGAAAATCAATTCAAGAAATTTTACTGCTTTGAGCAAGCCTTGATGAAACCTCAACTCTCAGCAGGGCAATCGTTCTCTTAGGATGTGATAAAAAAACCCCAAACCTTTCAGTCCTTAGTGTCTGAGCTGTATCAAAACTAGGACCCTTAAAGAAGAAACTGTTAACTTTGCCAAGTTATTGTAAGTTTTCCATTTCTGGGAGGCAGATGATAGACTGCTGTTTACATAAAACTCAAGTTCAGGCCACAAAAGCCACTTCCACTTAGAGCCTTCTGATCTGATTCACACTTCTTTTCAGCTCTTCTCTACACTTTAATACCATCCATTATTGTTTTTGTAAGAGATCCAGTGTTATTTAATGTCCTATTTTTGAAAATTTTCTTGGTTTACTATTGATCTATAAAAAGTATGAATGTCCACTTTTCAGGGAAACCAGAAAGTGAATGTCATCTCAAATGTTATCTATTATGACAGTCACACCCTGAGTACTAAGTTAAAAAGAGATAGCCTATTTCTTCTCCACTGACTTCAAGAATCCTGATATAACTCAAATTAACTTTTTTTTCTTTTTCAGTGGAGCTTCCTCTACCTAGCAGTTTACACTTCGCTGTTACTCCTAACAGTTTACATATGTTTCAGAAACGCACTCAAACATGGTTAATATAACTGCTGCCAGACGTTACTTGATCAAGTGCAGCATCTACACTTTGGTCTGGCTGTTACAAAGTACAGGAGACTACTCATGTCTTAAGACTTGGTCCTAGCTTAGTCTTTAACCATTGCAGGCACATGTTAGGAACTTGCATTTCCAAACATTAAAGAAGTGGCAGATACCAATCATCTGCTGAAACTCAGTGAACATTAATAACGTGATTAACAAAAGCAAAAGAGGAGAGGATTTAATATTGTCATTTTGGACTTTACTGAAGTGACTCCAAACCCTGGGCATGAAAGAGGAAATGGGTATGTGTATCAAGGGCATGCGCACCCACACCCCTACAAAGAGAAGCAAGACATACAAGTCAGTCTCAAAGGCTTTACTAAACAATGGCCAAAGCTGATGCAACCCATGTATGCTGTGCTCTCATTTTTATACTGTAACTCATTTCAACGTGATCTGGCAGATGGTGATAATGGTTTTATTAGATACTGCCTCTGCAGTGAGGAAAGTGGGATTCAATGTTTATTACTGAAAATACTACGACTCATTAAATTGCTGTTGTCTCAGTCTTCCCCCCACATCAAGTCTTTTTGTATCAAGATAGCAATGGAAACCATAATAAATACAAGTATCTGTAGACAAATACAACTGTTATTATTTATAAGAAAAATACTTATAAATATTTTTCCCCATTACTTCACAGAAGCAGTATAGGAGTGACTATACAGCACGTTCAATGCCTTTTTTTTTTTTTTTTTTTTTTATAATCCGTGTCTTGAGAACAAAGCAGATAAAATCCATTACTTTGGATGTTCTGTGGTAGGTGGATGTATGGACAAGTTATAACTTCATCAGAGTAAAAAATACCTCTAGCCTGACACCCAGTCCCCAGCCACTGCCCAAGAGCAGGTGCTCAGGAGGATTAAAGGAACAGGCAAACTTGAAATGCTGTTCCCAGCACATGCCCTCTGATTTCATCCATGTACAACTAGCGGTTTCCCAACCTAGAAATGCCATCTTTGTGTTTAAGTCTCCCGATGGATTTTATTTCTATGGATGTGTTAATTGTTTTCTGAAACTATTCATGATGGTTTGGTATTCTTTTCTGGTATCCACAACATCTTGCAATAACAAGGCTCACAACATTACAGACATTTTTGCAGTTTGGAGGACAAGTACCTCCTGTTTGTTTTAACAATATTGTTATTTCACTGTTTACTGTATACTCCCTACGTTTATTTTTCCCCAATGAGGTTTTATATTGAGAACGGAGTATTTCATCCAACTGCTCCTAAGAATGGACATGGATTTTCATCCCTAAAAAAAAATTCATGGATAAATGTACTGTGGAAAAAAGACTGAAGACCAAACATATAGCATGATCTGAACTGAGGCATTCTTAAATAATCCTTACAGAGAAAAGAAAAGGGGAAGAGTCATGCTTACAATACTTGATGTAAGAACTTCTAAAGTCTGAGACAATCTGAGGAAAGAAACTGCATGTGACTCTAGAAAGGTAGGATATCTTCCAGCTTTTTACCAATTTGTGCTACAACTATCAGTCCCAAGAATAAAGGGCCAAAGAAGAAAAGGCTTAAGCTTTCTAGGTTCTTTTGTTCTTCTCAAGAAGAGACACAAGCTAAGACAAAGATAAGGGTAGAAAAAAAGTGTGGCAAAATCAGCCAAATTTTTGTTTTACACTTAAACTCCATTCTTCAAAACAAAGGGTGATACCAATATTAAATTGAGCAGCAATTTATAGTAGAAGCCATTACTTTGTTGCAACTTAGCCAAATAAATAGATCTAATGCCTGTTACCAGAATAAAAAGTATTTAGTTCTAGATCTAAGGATATTAAAATATAACTAAAATTTAATATTTTCAAGGGAGAAAATAATTCAGTGACGTGATGTAAAAAACAAACCAACCCAGCCCAGCATTTTTTGCGTTATCGCAATACGAGACACGTCACAATGCAAATTCTGATGCACATTTACCCCTCTGAAATGCCTATGTTGACATACCAGTATGCACCGTTAGGGCTTTTATCAAGAGAAAATGCTTTGGCGTTTATTGTTTTTCATCAAACCTGATCTCTGTAGCTTGGAGAATACATTAGAACCATAACCAGGTAAGTAATTTTGTATCAACTTAGCTTTTGTAACTCAAGAGACCCACTGAAGTTTATGGGACTACAAAGTAAAATAGGCACACACCGAAGTGTTTGCAATTCTTGGGGCCAAGGAAGGGCTTATCAGTCATGAAATCTCTTCAGTTATATATATTTGAAGCAGACCGATTCATACATTTGTAAGTTCAGAAAGTTGGTCACTCAGTTAGTAACAATGCAAAGTTTTATACCTAAAGAGGCACTTCTCACAAGCATAATGATTCTACATTGTGACAATCACTTCTCTTCAGAGCGTGACACAAGTCTCACGTAAAAGAGAAATGTTACAAAGGAGCTTTGCTATGCTGACATGTTCAAAAGGTCTCTGCTTGTGAGACTATTGCCATAAACAACCCTGCTGTATTTTAGGTCCAACATTAATCCATACTAAAACCACACTGGATCTGAAGAGGTAGGTTCATGCTTGCTCAAGTAAGGCACAGGTTCTACAAGATGCTAATTTATTTTAAACCTCTTTTGGGACACAATTTGTGGCACAACACCATAATAGGGATTAGTGTTTCTAAAGCTGTCTGTTTAAATAGAAGAAATGTATCTTGGTAGCGAATGCACATTTCAACAGTATCAAAGAGATACTATCAATTAATTTTGTTCTTAAATTTCATTACTCCCTAAGGACTGTTATTTATGGTAGCCTCCGAACGCCTGGAACTTGAATCTGCTTTTAACCTAATGCTTTTTTACTGTGGACCTCTGAGCTCCCCTCTGCTTCCAAGCAGAAGTTCAGCAGTACATCTACTTTGACAAACAGGGCAAATCATTGTTTTCCTCTGTGACCCTGTAAAAATTTTCAGCAGCAAGCAGAACACAAGAGGTGAACAGCAGTTCAAGTTGATCAGCTTGCACATCGGAAAGTGAGCATCTGAAGTGAGCAGTTAAACTTACTGCATTCAGGAAGGACTTTCAATTTGCAGCCAATCAGCAGCTGGCTTAAGAAAGTTTTCCACATCGAAAATTAATCAAGATGAAAATGCAACGAACTGAGCTCCAGCACATGAACCTCCATTAAGGGATTCTGGTGACATCAGAAAGCCTGAAAACAAAAACTCAGGTAAGCACCAGAATGCCTCAGAAGCCATTCTAACCCTGGGATTCAAAAGGTGCTCATTTTACATTTTAACAAAATACATGATCAACAGTACACAATGGGCAATAAAAATCCAGTTGAGAAATAAAAATCTAATGGAGAAAACAGACATTTAACATTTTCTCCTACCTTACTTCAGTATGTACAGAACAAATATAAATCAAAGTCTCATTTCTTCTGTATTCCTGTTCTCCTGCTGTTTTATAAACTTCTCCTTCTCCTCATTTGCTATGACATTTTGGCAATTGAAAATTATTTACAGCGTAGAGAAAACGATGGGGGGCAGGGGGAACAGAAATCACTTGCAGGCCTAGTTCTTGCTGCCTTTAAATATGCTCAAGAGATCTCTATTTTTTAAGGGCAAAGGAATCTTTTTCAGCTAGTAAGAAAGTTTGGACTATATTGTAACTGTGCAAGCTATACACATCTTAAGGGAATATATCTGATCACATGTATGGCTGGACCAGTTCTGACAAATACAAACCATACAACTTCACCTGAGTGGCTGCAATGCCCCAGATGAAGACAGTGGCCATCCTCTTGACTAACCTAGTATTTTATTTTTTACAGAAATGGATAATGATACACTACTTTGCAGTGGATTGCAGTTTTATGAAGTACACGTTAGGGAAGATAAATAGGCAATAAACCATTGTAAAACAAGTGCCACAAAAAGGGAAGATGACAAAAGGAATTACTAACACTGAACTTCTTGTCAACTTAAAGCTGTTGATAATGCTTAAAATTAATTCTGTGGCATAAGCAGAAGTTAATCAAATATTCTGACTGTTCCCTGCAAGACAGACAGCACTGCATGAACTGCTACTGCAAGGGCAGAAAAGAAAGAAGAACCATGCATTATGGTTCTTCAGCATCCATACTATTCCTCCAGAGCAGAGAAAGAAGTATATACACTTGCTTCAGTATTGGTAAAACTCAAAGGTACTTTCTGCACACTCACCCATGAACTTACATCCTATCTACAGTGGACATTACATACTATTTCCTTAGATGAAAACCAGAAAAGAATAAGAAGGTAGTATGCTTAAGAAACCGAACTGCATACACTGGGTGTGCTAGTGAGTTCTTTTGTAGCATTACTTGTAGATAACAAGAACCTTTAGTGAACAGGTAACAGAAGAATACTCACTGTGCAACCTGTTTATGTGCCAAGTATATTGAAATGTAAGATAAGGAAAAACACTTCATTAGCTGAAGACCAGAAGACAAACGGTACATCTAATAATATAGCAGTTTTATTATTATTTTTAAAGTTACTATAACAGACAACACAGGGAAGATGCACGCCAGCCAGTCCCTGTACAAGAAGCTGTCAGAAGACAAGAGACTGAAAAGCAACCCAAAAAGATGCAGTTTTTAGTTCTCAGCAACTGAAGCAGCCAGACTAACTCCTGTGTGCTAAAACAGTGCATGTCCTTGCTAGTGGAGCTGTGCCGTGTATAAACATGCTAATACAAATAAATGTAGTTTGAAAAAGCACTTTGTCGGGCAGAATGAAGAAGGGCTTAAATTACAAATGGGCCCATAGACTACAAGAAATTACAGAACGTGTATTTTTACTTTCTGATGAGTAGCTGTACATACATGGTAACAGCTTCAAAGGTTACCTTCAAAGTACAAAATGGATAAAGTCATAACTACAGATGGATCCAGAACAGAACTCCAGTTCTGAACAGCTGGAAACATTGGAAGTTCAAATATCAAATTGAACCAAACCAAAACCCCAGATCTGAACATATTACGAACTAATTTTCAGATTTACATCAGAGGTAAACTTTAGCAAAGGCCAGCAAAATTTAGCACTTCATCTTCTAAAGGATTAAAGTCAGTGCCATATTCTGCACACACATGAACTAATTTTCAAACCTTAGTAGGTTCTATTAGGTCACGTCTCTGTCACTTCCCCCCCCCCCCCCTCCCCCCCAGTCTTTTCTGAAGTTCTTTCCTACAACTGCTTTTGATATTCTGTGCTTCTCCACTCCTTCCTGGATGCACAGGATTGCTTTTTTGATTTAGCCAATTTATTAGCATGCCACTTCCCATGGTCTCCTTCCTATTATGTCACGTTCCTGCTTTTATTTTGAAATGCTTTGATTTAGTCTCAGATCATGTGCTGACATGAGCATCTTTAAAAACTCTCCTGGAGAGAAGTCAGGATTTCTCTGGTTTTGTGAAGCAATAACTGCCAAGAGGTAAAAAGAACACAAACCAAAAATCTCCAAGCACCCCATTTCAAGGGAATGTTTCTGAATTATACTGAAAAAGATGAATGACCTGAAGTTCAGAAAACATACTGAGCATTAAAGGCTGAAAAATTACACTATATAAAGTGTGAAACACTTACAGAAAGAAAAGGGGGAAAAAAACCCCACCAGACTGAAACAGTCATAAAATATATAACTGTTACTAACTCCGTAAGGAAAGAAAAGAGTATCTAGGCTTTTGAGATGTATCTATGTGTAAGAATGTAACAAAACTCTGAGATACAGGATACTAGGACTATCTACTTTGCTTTCAGAGGAGAAAGAAGAAAAAAAAATTCTCACACCAGCTTAAAAACATTTAAAGGGAGAGAAAAGTAAGGTACTTTTGCCCTTAGCTCTCCTTCCCCCCTCCTTTTTTTTTTTCCCCTAAAGAAGCCACATGTGCAACTTTGGGGTTTTTAGTTTTTTTTTGTTGTTAACCTCCTCAGACAGTTTCCCAGGATGCACAGCAGTTAAAGAAACACCTTTATTTCCCCAGCCTATTCTTAGCTGCCTTAACCATCACTGCCTCAGTAAACACTTTAAATCAAACAGTTAACCAATAACATGTGCTGCTCATTAGCAGTGCCTTAAGCTCACCTGTATTGTTCTGTTTCTTTAAAAGGGCAGCATTCAAAGCACCCTTCACCCTAAGAAGCATTTTATTTGAGTTGTTATTGCTGTAAGCAGGAACCTGGCTGAAGGAAATGTTAATTTTTTAAGGCCATCTATGAAGTTTAAAAGCATTCTTTTAAAGAAAAGGCCCAAATAAAGAAAACTATGAACGCGAACAAGTGAAGAAAAAAAAAAAGGATATTTGAAGGCTGAGAAAATTCAATAATTTAATATGAATACCTTAAAAATAAGCACACTATTAATTATTTTCAAATGTTACCAGTCTTCGTCTTTACGAGAAGAAGAAACTTTGCAGAAAAAAAAATATCAGCCTATTTCTGTTCTTCAATATCATTATAAGGTGTATCTAAAATTGTCTTAAGAGTCAGGTCACTTCGGTTTTAAATACTCCCAGCAAAGTTAAACCACAGGCTTTGCTACTTAGTGCTTAATTCAAAGAAAGAATGAACTGTATCTCTTCCTCAGAGGCTGAGCACACCATTATAGCTTAAAGACTACTGTCCCTTGAAACACATGAACCTGCTGCAACCAGAACATTGACATAAGCAGATGCACTGTACAAAGAAACACTGCTATGAGAAATGAGATCTAATTCAGGCTTTTCCTTACTCATGCTAATAGAATTTGTCCCCAAACGCTAATCCATCTAGCACTTGTGATTTTTGCTAGGCCTCTAGCCTATAGGTATATGCTTATAAGTCAGTCTGGCTTCATGATGTGATTAAATTGGTGGTTAATTCTTATCCATTTTTTAAAGTGTATTTTGTTTTAAGCAAACCAATATTGTGAAAAGCTCATATGTTGATGATATTATAGTTGGGGTTAATATTCTGTTAGAAGGCTACTTTTGTAATGTTTGTGGGGTAAACTTGCAACGTTTTGAGTCTCATTTGAGAACTTCTATGTAAAGATCTTTACTTGCATGCCTACTTGTGTATGTCTTTGGGCAAAGCATTTTCTTCCTTTGAAGCTTCTTTCTAAATGGAGGAAAAATAACACTTTCATCCTCCAAGAAGGTACTGTGAGGATAATTATTTAAGGTGTTCTTATTCTGATGTGATGCAAAAGGACTACAAATGTAAGCAAATAAGCTATGCTGATCCAGGGCAGATGAACACAGTGTGCATTTATACAGACTCAACCAAACAAATTGCAAACAGCATATGTAGTCTCAAAAATAATCTGTAAATTAAACAAAAATGTTTAAACAATGCTGTAAGCAATCTCAGCCCAGTGTAAACACTGAGCAGCTCTCCATTTTAAAAGGAATGTATATGCTTAACAGACAATTACAACCCAAACAAAGCCACCAGGCACAAAATTGGAGCAGGAAGGACTGCAACACCATAGGCCCAGTCCATGTGCATTGATGTTAGCAGGAATCCTTCTGACTGCCTATGGGGAAGAAGAGCGTTTACAAGCGGTCAAAGCAAATCCAGCGCTGGAGCGCACAAAAGCCATCAAAGTTCCAAGGCAGCGGTGGGCGTACCTTCATTTTGGCTTAGATGTGTGATCTAAGCTTACTTCAGCTATAACTTTTTTTAGTCATCTATAAATCAGAGGATCTTTTTTGGGTTTTTCTGTGCAAATTCAGTTTGTATTATTTCACATTGTTCAGCAAAACCTACCAGTCAGATATTCCAGTACAGCAGCCATGTACACTGGAGCACCAACACCAATTCTGTACTTCGGGTGGCCTTTCTTAATGTAACGTAGCATTCTTCCAACAGGGAATATGACCCCAGCCTTTGCAGAGCGGGAAGTCTTGGTTGACTTCTTCTTTCCACCCCTGCTGGACATTTTGTCTGTATTGGGTCTGGAATAGCCCTCTACAGAGGGGAAGAAAAAAAAAAAAAAAAAAAAAAGTTATCAGTAAGGACTGATGCTGTAATACCCATATACTTCATTTCAAGACAAATCAGTATTTTGGCACAGGCAATGCATCAGGGTGCCTAAAACACACAGACAAGTTGCCTTTTCAGAGTATACACAACAAGAACCTAAAATGATTTTTCACAGAATGTTTACTTGCCATTGTCATCTTGGCATAATTTTATACAGTAAATATATGCCAACAATCATAAACATAGTAAATAATAAAGCCAGATAAATTAATTCGTATAGATCTGCTTTGGAATTACTTTTCTGAAATTCCTAACAGATTAAACCCAGTACAGTTACTGGAGCAAAGACTGGTAACTACCTAATGTAAAACAGATCTGCTGCACTGAAGCAGAGGATGCTTTCTGCAAGGAGACTGACACAACCCTCCGCTCTCTGGGAAAAACTCTTGACTGGGCATTTTAACATTTGTGGTAGGACTGTTTTGCTCATGAATAACTACGTTCCTAACTAGGAAAACCTGTATCCAGTAAAGCTTTTGTAAAGTATATTCACCTTCCTCAAAAAGCTGTATTTTCAAGCATGTGTGAATTTCCAAGACAAAGGCCTATGCATAGCAAAATACATGTCCTGTATTTTCTTCTATTTTTAGAAATATCTGAAGTGAACCCCTTGAGATTTGAACCTACCGGAAACCAGCTATCTCCTCATTAAAGACTGCACTGATTCAACATGCCCTCTAGGAATTTGATGAACTTCATCTGCCACCTTTCCTTAACATAAGGTGGTCTAATCACCCGACAGATATCTAACAACTGTATCTCAGTTTATCTCGGTGAAGAAACCTACTGCTGATGCAGCTGTCAAACATATTTTTTTCTCTCTTTGATTTCTGCTGAGGCTGTAAATAGAAGCTGACAAATCCAAAGAGGTGGAGGGTTTACAGGATCTCAAGGTATCTTTGAAGGTTTAAGCAATACACTGGGTTTTGAAATTAACTCAGAGGAAAGGAGATGGTCCCCATCTCCCCCTCCCTCCCTCCCACACGTCTGAACTCTAGGGAAAGCAGCGGTATGCATCAGTGATACATACACTTCTGTGCATCCTCGTTCTTTCCTCACTGCAAAAATCCTAGTACAAATGCAATTTTCCTGGTATTTATGTACTCCACAATGAAACCCCTTTAAACTTCCTTTCCCATTACACCATTTCTTTGCTTCCTTTCTTGTTTTTCTCTCATTTATTCTGAATTCTGTCCTTGTCCTTATGAACTTAACTATATTTGCCATACTTCTGAATCCACTACAATTGAGCGAGCTCACAGTTAAGCAAGACAGGTTCACTAACCCCACTTCTAAGTTTTGCAACTTCTGTTCTGTGCTGACGTGTCTTGCAGTCTTTTAAATCTCAATGAGTCACTGAGATTCAGACTACCTATCAAATTAAGACCACTCAGGATAACTAAAGAAACATAATAAATAAGTAAATAAATAATTTTTCTTTCCACTTCCACACTCCATTCAAAGAGCCTATACTTGCATAGCACATTAAGTAAAATAAATGCGATGGGCTTACTGCTTGTTAAAGGTAAACAAAATAATCCCATTTTAGTAGCTCAGATGAAAGTCACACCACATGTATGAAACTTATGTCAAAAACCAGACAGGAAGCTTTGGAAGGGGGAAGCCATCAAAAGGGCTGCTTCTCCTTTCCTCTGCTGTGAATTCAGCTCTGTAACAACTATTATTCTGCAAAGAGGAGAACAAAAGCCAATTTCTTGCCTTGAGAAACTGCCTAACTTGAGCTCACAAGTGTTTTCAAAAACCTTCCATTTAATTACATTTCTCATCTAGTTAGCTCTGTCTTTGTTAGCAGGAAGGCTGGGTGTGGCTTTGAGTTGGCTATGGACTTTCTGCCAAAAATTATTTTCATAATCCATTTTCCTCAATACTACAGATGTTTAATCCCACAAATGTCAAGAAGTTCACTGAATCAAACACCAGAGAAAGTGGGCATGAGAAATACCCATGTTTCTAGCTATCCTCATAATTCCTTTGGTTTGTAACCGATAGGTGAACGACGAAAAACTTATTTTTTCTAGTGAAAACCTGCAAGACTTCAGCAGTGAATTTCTATTAACCATTTAGCTTACGAGTTTATGGGAGTGTCAGAATAGCTGGAAGAGAATATGGAAATCTTTACTTCCTGAAGTATTGCTTTTTTCTTTGGGAGAGTGTCATCTAGCCATCAGTTGCTGTAACATTTGGACCAAAGTATGAGTAAAGTATGCAGCAATAGAGAATTACTGCCAAAGAGGCTTTGAAGGAGCTGGAATAAATACAGCTCACCCAATCTAAAAATCCAAATGGAAGACACACATGGATGACCATGCTGTAGCTGGTAACAGAAAATGAAAGAGCACTCCCCTTTCATTTTTAGTTCCAAGAAAATGACTATTCATCCAGAAGGGAAGTGGTTCCTTCATATATTGAAACAAATGGGTACTGTATATCACTGTCTAGATACATATCATTTATCCATAGCAATGCTAAGTTTGTTGTTAATGTACTTTCAATTGTCATTGGTCACGCTAAACCAACCTCCCTTATAACACCCTTGAGCAAAACATTTTGCTGTTAGTTTCCAACCTCTTTCATCCAGTGTTCAGAAGATGTTCTTCCCTTTAACATGCCATTTCTACTTCTACCTTCCAGTCTCCTGCCATCTGTGGCTATCTAACACCTACACATAAATAATATGGTGTCTTTTTTTCTTTCATAATAGGCTTATTTTATCACTTCTGCAAATTCTAGAGGTTAATTTCCCCCTTTATTTTATACTCCTGGTGACACTTCTCTCAATATTTAGGATAACCCTGAGCCTATCTCAACAATTAACCTGATCCTCTCATATTGTACGTTAACAAGCTTTCTAGCTGTAAGTTTATTTGTGAGGACAAATTTTGCCTGAACCAGAAAGGTGAGGGGGCTTGCATATTGAAAAAAAAGCAAGAACTTCTGGAACTTGTAGTACTAAGAGTGAAATGCAATAAAGATGAGTTTCAGAGCTTCTTGTCTCGAGGATCCCGTTCCTACAACACGTAGCGAATCACAGTATCTTTAGATGTTGAGGGTGGAGGGAGGGAAATTCCAATTAAGTTTCAAGTACCACTTTTAGTTGTGCCAACCATGTAATCTGGAAGGGGTAAAGAGAGCCTGGCATGGAAGATCTTTTTCAGGCTTAATTATGGATTCAGGATCATTACTCTGCAGAACCTGTTTGTCCTGCCTTTGAGCTAAGGGATGGCCCAATGAGCTCCTGAAGTCTCTTCTCTACTTCTAGTTCTCCACAGCACAAGAGAAGGGAAAGAGAAGAGATTTCACTTGCAACAGCTACAAAAACATGTATTGAAGTTAAATGCAAAGATAGCGACAAATCAAAAACTAAAGAAAACTGCATGCTTTACATGTTCTCAGTTTATCTTTCTAACACCAGATACTCTGGAATGCTGCCAACATTAATGAACCAGAGCTGTTTGCTGAGTCACTGCTAGCCAGCAGATGAGGGAGGCAACCAAAGGGAACCTTATCACATGCGCCACAGTTCAGACAAGATTTGAGCAGGGTAATTAAAAAGAAAAATAAGTCAATGACAGTCAGTGGACCAATCCTTTCCTTTCTTTTCCCTCTCCTGCCTTTGCAAGGGAATTACTGAGAAACTTTACCAAATACATTGCAAAGTCTTCAAAGATTTGACAATAAAATGATTTTGGTTATATATGACAGTTCACAAAATTATCACTGCGATAATCAGGGGATATCACTGAGGAGTTAAATTACCCAAGTTCACCTTTGACTTCAAATCAAGATTAATGCTATATTCAGAGAAACTGAGGCTGCCCCATTCCTGGAAGCGTTCAAGGCCAGGTTGGACTGGGCTTTGAGCAATCTGGTCCAGTGGCAGGTGTCCCTGCCCGTGGCAGCGGAGTTGGAACTAGGTGATCTTGAAGGTCCCTTCCAACCCAAACCATTGTATGATTCTTCAGTGGCTCTGCTGTGCTTGGACACAAATTGCCTTAGTTGCAGAATTTAGCACCCGATTCATAGCCTTTTGAAAATCCCTTAAAGACTGTGGCAAGACTCAAACTGCTTTCTAAGATCTCAAAATTCACAGAAACGAGATTTTGATGGTAGATTAATTTCACTCAAAGCAAAGATTCAAGCTCCTCTGCTGTCATGTCTTTGCAAGCCAGAAATACATTTTCTAAGAAACAAAATAATATTAAGGTGTAGTGATGAAATCAGTATAAGTAACATCTTCCTGTTTGAAATTGGCTATAGTAACTCTGGTTGGCCATATTTTTCTCTATAAAGACAGACACTCCACTAAAACACGCTTTCAAATGCTATCTTCTTAAAATGAGCATAGGCATCTTTTTCTGAAAGGTTTAACATCACATAATTGTCAAAGCACAGCCTGCACATCCTGGTAAAGTGATACCTAATTTCCAAATACCAGTACTTTATTAGCTCAGCCAATTTGACACTTTCAACAAACAGTGGTAATGAAAACCCCCTGCTATTAATAGTTTTCAGGTACTGGTTCTTAATAACTTAAATTACTGTGAATGCTACTGCTGTCGGGCAGGGACTGGTCTGATCATGGGCTTACACTGGCGTATTAACTGCAGTCAGCAAACAGATGATTAAATTTACATCTATATCATCGCATCAGTAAGTGTGGTGGGATCCAGGAGACCATTACTACAATAGTTTAAATACTAAGATTTAGTAGTTATTTTTCCTCTTCTTTCCAGTACAAAGACTAAGTGGAAAGTTCATTTTTGTATCACAAGAGATTAACTGCAATGCTATTTTCTTTCCATTGTTTTGGAAGATTAACAATGTAAGTGCTGCCATTCTCTCTTAAATCTGTTTATGTAGTATAGTAATAGTCACTTGCTGAACTCTTTTTGAAAAGGTGCGTTTGAATTTGCTTTGACAACTAACTTGCTCTGTTCTTGGCTAATCAGAAGCTAGTCTGGCATATTTATAAAATGCATTGCTTATAGAGTCAGTATAAAATGGTCTCTAATAATGCTTGCCTAGCACAACAGTGTCTCAGTCTGTGACTGTGGTTTCTAGGTACGACAGTAATAAATGAAGAGCTAATCACTCAGTTATGGTTTGATCTGATGTGATTTCAAATTTTAGCTTAAGTGCTTTATCAAAGCAGTAACTCCTTGTGGTCTGAAACAGAGGAGTGAAACCAGTTGTGAAACAGCCATTCCAGCACTATATTAATTTCTCATCTGAGAAGGTAGCACCATACATACATTTATGTTCACTTGGAAAACTGAGAGAACATTCCTCATCTATGACTGCCCAATAGGTGTACTTTCTGTTGAAGATTAATGACACTAAAAGTCCCACAGTGATAACATAGAGGATGGGGAAAAGAGTAATAACATTTTCACAAAATCTGAGTGCAAAACAAAATACTGTTGCACAATCATATTCAACTGGCAAAAGTCTCTCCCTCCCACAATGGGTCTGAAACCCTGAAACAAATATCCCCTTAATGTGCAAACGTCCACTATGAACAGTACTGGGAGCATGACAAGAGTTTTAGCTGGGCATCCTGCCACCAGTAGTCAGGAAAACGTAAATACAATTGTCTTCACTGACCACTGCTGGGAGTACTAGCATGAAATCAAGCCCATTTGTTCATTACAGGTTTTTGTATACTAGGTAGGAGGCATAAAATGTGATCCAGGACCTTAAATCACTGGATCATTTATTAATTCAATGTTCAGAAAAACTGTTTTGAAGAACATTTTGAAAAAAATATTTGCCCCTTCACATTTCTGGTAGAAAGCAAAAAATGTACTAAAGGATCCACACAGATGCTTCCAAGGAAAAATCCAGATGTAGAATGAAATTTAAGATAGACGCTTTACTGCTGAGGAAAGGGAGTGCAAGAACTTGACCCACTGAGGCGGCCATGAATGGTGTGATTCTAGCATCACTCCTTTTGGAGCAAGGATCAAGAATGAATCCTGATCATCCTCTCTTCAGAATGGGTCTGGGTAAGAAACTGTAAGTTCTTTACATGTTTATAGTGTCTTTCCCCAACAAGCAAGCAAGCACACACTGCGCTCTTTCAACAAACACTGCATTTTTCTTTTTTGATTTTACCTCTAGGCAGCACTGAGCTGACAAAACCTAACACTCACTGCACTGCCCACTGGGTCAATATACCCTCTCCTAAGGGAGGCTCTCTCTGGAGGATTTTTTTTTCCTCTTGTGGCACCAGTTCCAGATTCCTGCTTTATAACCTTGCTGGGGCGGCACTACTTTTTATACAGAACAGACAACAGGCCTTGATCCTGGCTGACAGAGTTGTACAGAAATACTTCTGAATTTCTTTGAGAGCACAAGATTTTGACCATTCTTCTGGAGTGATATCACCTATCTTATCAAGGGAGTATCTTTTATCAAAGCTTGTTGCTGTACATTGGTATTTTATCTGATGACCCAAGCAACTCCTACAGACAAATTTAAACACGCTGATTTCTTTTAAGACTCACTTGGCAGTGGTGGACTTCTCTTTTTGCTAATGCTGATGTATAAAATCAGCAGTGCTTAAGCACTCTTCCTATATTACTGTCATTAGGCCAAATTCTAGTCTTACTACTATATTTCAGATGCGTTATAGCTTAATCTACACTGTCAAATCTGGCTTTACTGGCAACCTGAAGGGTATGCCTTTCACACAATGAAACAAAGTTACTCTTTAGGAATCCAGATGATACATAACAGCAAAACAACCTGCAAAGATTGCTAAGTAAACATCAATATAGTTTCTTTGTTTCAGAATGCTTGAAAAAAAAACCAAAAACCCCAAACAATAACCCAAACAACCGCCATCAAAAAAACAAACACACTGGCCAGTTTTCTAGGCACTACTGGATACAAAGTATCTTGTACCCAATTGCATTTAAATATATTTTTTAAAGCAACTGTAATTGTTTTGTTCCCACTTGAATCTTTTACCTCTGGGTGGTACCCAAGACTCTGGATTCTGCTTTTATTAATTGCTCACTTGCTCCTTAGCTCACTTATTTCTTCTACTCTTTGGAATGGGGGGAGGCAGTGGAGTTGCAAAGTTCCCTACAGACCTGTTGCTAAGTGACAGCCACACACAGTCCTGGGGGAAAAAATGGTCGTCCATTTGTATGGTCAAGAGATAAGTAACAAACCTCGTCCAAATGTATTTCAACAGTCTCCTTCCATCAACATAAATGAAGCAACCTTAGTTTTACACCACCCCACTTGCATACAATCTGGCTCCAACTCCTGGCTTCAGGTGCAAATTCACAAGGCCTTCCGCAACTTACTTTTAAAGATTACAGAGGAGACAAAAGGATTATAGGAGTATCTAAGTTACAGAAAGAGTTTGTTCCCCTTACTGTCTCCTACATGCGCAGACATATCAGTCTTCGGTCTAAACCCAGATGCTCCTGCGATATCCCTTGTGCTGAGCCTTAGGAACCTGCATTCACCTGCGTCTTGCAGTACTCGCAGTCCCCTATGAGGAACACCCACACCTAGAGCCAGGCCGTGCAGGTTGCTCAGATCCTGCAGGCAGACATATTGCAGGCTGTACGAGAAGTGACAGGTCGGAAAGAATAAGGGGCCCCCGTTTCCAGCCGAACACGTATTTTTACCACTCGTGGCACCTTTTGCTTACGGTTTTAAAAACGTCATTTGATTCGTCTTAATTAAGTCATTCACATGTGGCAGGTAACTTTTACGCCACGGTTTCTTCATCCCGAAGTGAAACACGCTGCAGACACGCTCTGCTGCTTTTCACTTGCGCTTTACGCAGCTTCTCTCGATTATCTCCCCCCGCCCGACGACCCGAGGTGGGCAGGAGGGGACCGGGGAGCCCCTGCGTGCCGGCAAAGGCAGAGAGAGGCGGGGGAGCCGCGGCTCGACACCCCCGGCCGTGCCTGCAGCCCCCGTGCGGGGCGAGCGCCCGCGGGGCGGCCGCCGGGCTCCCTCCAGCCCCCGCAGCGCAGCCCGGCTGCGGCTGCCACAGACGCCAGCCCCGCCGCCACCATTTCGCTGGGCGCGGGGCGGATCGCCTGCCTTCGCCCGAGCCGCAGCCACCACAGGCAGAGCCGACAGACCGCCCGGCGCGCCTCGAGCCCCCGGTTCTCCTCAGGGAAGGCCGGGGGCGGGGGGACCGCGTGCCCCCCTCCCTCACAGCCCACCCCGGCGGGCGCGGGGCCGCTGGCACCCCGGGCCGGCTGCCGCCCCGCCGCGGCAGAGCCCCTCGCCAACCCCCCCAGCACACACCCCCCGCCTCCTTCCCCGCACGGCGGGCGGCCCCCCGCGGGCGACCCCCAGCAGCGACTTACGGCGCGGCCTCCGGCGGCAAGATGTCTCCCGTGGGCCGGCGGCGGCCCCGCTGCCGCTGCCTCCGCTCTCGCCCGCGGGGCCAACGGGAACGGCTCGACGGGCTGGCGGCGAACTCCCACAATGCCTCGCGCGCCCGAGCGTCACATCCCCCCCAGCCCCACGCGCGCCCTCCTCCCCGCGTGGCCCCGCCCCTCGCCCCCCACGGCGGCCGCCGGCCCGGCGGGCTCCCCGCGCTCCCCTCGGCGGCCGCCACCGCCCGCTCCCGGCCCCGCGCTCCCGGGGGCCTCGCCGCAGCGGCGCCCCGCCGGCCTCCCGCCTCGCCGGCCGCCAGCGCAGCCCCGCGGCTCTCCCAGGCGGGGGGCGAGGCCCTGCGGCCCCCGCGGCAGCTGGCTGCCATGCGGGCGCCCGGCCTGGCTATTGAAAAGCGCCGGCCCCTGCGTGGGGCTGGGCCTTGGCACCGCGTCCGCCACAGCTGCTCCCAGCCCGCCTCGCCCGCTCCTCGCCAGCCATTGTGTGCGGCAGTGCTCGCTCCTAAATCTTCAGCGCTCCTAAATCTGGCAGGGCGGGGAGGACAAAGCGGGGGGTTGATGCCAGGTTCCTCCCGAAAAGAAATTTCTCATTCAGGGGGAGAACGAGCGACTGGGTTGGTACCGCTGGTGTGAGGCGTACGTGCTCTGGCTGCTCTCCTCCTCGCTGTACAACAGTGGCATGCTGCCATTTTACAAGGCCCCAGATGGAGCTTTTGGAGGAGTTTCTGCATGGGACACGTGGATGTCCTTGAGCACACCTTGCCAGGTTGGGAGAGAGGGGCTGCGAGGGCCTCGTGCCCACCTGTGCTGCCGGCAAATGGGGGAGTGACCCCTCACCGCCTCTCCTCACCTGCCTTCTTCCAGTTGCCTTCCCGGCCGGCTGCCCATGGAAGAGGGTGGCTGCTACGGCGGGTCTTGGCTGCAGGACAGACGAGCCATAACAGATTGGCTCTGTGTGTTTACAATGACGGGACTAGAGGCAGCTGGCATTCTGAATGTCACGGAAGACTCCTGCCTTGCTAACGCTCCCAGACTCTTCTGCTACTCCCACCTGAACGGAGCATCCCCTTTCTTCAGTGCCCAAGTGTGACGCCAGCCCAGAGCCTCTTCCTTGGTGTCCCTTGCTGTTCTTTCACAGCTAGAGCTATGATGGCTGACAGTGGCACTGTCATGTAATATCGTTGCAACTACCAACAGCTACTAGAGGCAAGGAGTTTCTCTCTGTCCCACTTATCAACCGCCCTGAGCTCCAGCTCTCCTTACTTTGCTCAATATCAGCACATATTCACAGTACCATTGCCATGCACAATAGAAAGAAAATGGTTTAAAGGAGGAATGAAAAACAGGGGACTGGGGACAGCCTGTATAAAATGTGGGGCTGGTCTGAGTGTTCAAAAAGTGTTTCTGAAGTAAGGGGTAAAAAGATGTAGTATGCACATGCAATGCATGTGGCCTACAAAAGCAAGGTCATGTGCCAATTCCACTAGCCAAGCTCAGGCTTTATAATTGTGGTGTTCTCATCCATATAAATGGCCAGGTTTGGTCTGTTTTTTAATGCAGCCAAACTCTGTGTCTCCCAAGACATCTTCATTATGTTTCTGTGCAGCACGGGGTCAAATGGAACCTTGGCCTGACTGTGCTCCCCGAGTGCTAATTGTAACCTGAATGCTATCCAGACACGCAGTTTTGCCTAACAAAAGACTCCCCAAGTAAAGTACCCTGTAGTCCCTGACTGCCCACAACCCGAGGATATGGATACAGTACTTATTAGGCCAGCTGCCATGGCTCGTTTACACAGATGAGGACACACTCTACTTCCCCTCTGTTCCCATCCACACACACCATCTCCCTCCCACTTCCTCCTCCTCCTTGTTCACAGCACAGCGGAGCTCCGCTCCCTTTTTCCTTGCTGGTAGTGCTACCCACACAGTAACCCTTCCCATGTGCTGTGCAGAGCAGTGAACAGAACCGGTCCTCCAATGCTTGGCTCTTCCCACTCTGTTTTGCTGTCACCCACGCAGGTTTTATTTAAAAAAAGCCCAAACCAGCAACCCCCAAATACCTCTGTTGACATGATGAGCTGTAAAGACCTGTGTGGAATTTAAAGAACCCACATTTTCAATGGGGTTGATACAAGGCTACAAGGTGAAGGGAGCTGACCTATGAGGGCAGCTGGAAGGAGTCATCTGGGAAAACAGTGTAGGTCACTTCCTATGCTTTTCTACTATCATGTTCATTTTGTCTGGTTTTTAAGGGGAGTCTCTGGATTTTATGCTTACGAAGAAAGCCTTTGAAAGGCAGTTGGTGAGAGTTTCTCAAGTGAGAGCTGCCTGAGTTTGCGGAGGGCCTGAACAATTTTTCTGTGGAATAGGATGCTAGCACGGAGACTGCGGCTGATGATTTTAATGCTAACATTGACTGGCTCACGTCCCACCAAAGCACAGATTTACCATACCGAACATCTACTGGGTCTGCCAAGAGTGCCCATTTTGAAAGCGCATGGTACGTCACGAAGGTCTAGAAGGGAGCGTTGCTACAAAGGTCTGTGAAACTACACTACATAAGCTACCTAAACCAAGCCTTGGCTTAGATTTTATTCCATTTTCCAGTTTAGTGATGTATTTTTTTATATATAGAATGATAAGAAGCACCTTTCCAGAGCTCTGCTGTCTTTATGATTAATATAAACAGTTCATATTTTTTACATTCCTGTATTCTTACTTCATTTTGGCACCCTGAATGCATCATCAATTTTAGCCACCTCAAGGGACTATTTGCAGAAGATAGTTCTGAGTGATTGAGAATATAAACACCTAACTTGTTTATGCAGCATAGGTGGCGGAGAAGGAAATATTACTTGGGAGGGGTCAGAGTGTGGGAAGGGTTATGGCTGATGCTAATCCTCTTAAACTTAGATAAGCGTTTTCACTTTGAGATAGCTATCTTAATTCTGAATGTGTCACCTCATTTGTCATTGGTGTTTATTTGTCATTGCATGTTTATTGAATATTGAGAATGTATGTCCTAAATTACTTCAGTTTGCTGAAATATCTCTTCAGGACGCAGTATGCCCAGCCAGCAGATGCTTGCTGTTTTCCTTCCACCTTCACATGGTCAAAAGAAAGTACAGATTTCTCAGGTGCAACCTACTTCTCTGAAAGGGGCTATCTGAACCTCCTTCAGCTGCTTAGTAACCTCTCTTTTTACAGACTATATGACTAATCCGTGCTTCAGATATGTACCTGTAACGTGCATAATGCTATTGACTTTTTTGCATTCTCCATCAGATGTGCACAGTGACCTTGTACCAAATCCCGTCAGTGTTCATCATGCTCTTAATGCAACCCACCGAGCTAGTACCTGTCCCAGCAGAGTATTAACTGTGATTTCCAGAGGGCTGACACTGGCCTTCCAGCAGATTGCTGTAATCCACTGTGGTTGTTACCATATTGAGAAACTATGCTCTACAGTACTTGAATGTGTGTGGGATAGGTCTTTGCTTTTCTTTCATTTTGCCCTGCTTTCCAGCCACCATAAAGCTACGCAGCTTCCCAATTATTCAAAATTAGCCCATCAAGATCAGGAGCTTCTGCACGTGAGATCGACCACAAATTGATGCTGGAAACATCGTGTGTTTTGATACCTGCTTTCTACAGGGTTGGAGCCGTTGATCTTAATGATCCCTTTTTATCTTTGTTATCTAGACAAACAGAGAAGTGCAATTTGGTTTCCAGCACACTTCAAAAACCGACAGCTGACTTTGACAAAGTGAGCTGCTGTTTTACACTCAGCCTTTATCTACCACAGGTGAACAGAATTAATTCCATTTTCAGACAGTCACTGTTTGCTTTGACATCCAAGTCATGACAATTGTGAGGATATTCCCCCTCTTCTGAACATGGAAAACAATAATTTGTTCCTGCCGTAATGTTCTCAAGGCACTGTCGACTCTATTAATTGCCAGGCATGTTGCTCTGTAGCAGAAGTGCCAAGTGGTGCTGATATGTTATGGTGAGATTAATACTTCCAGGGCACAAGAAGTGGATGCCTGGGATTCATTTCCCAGGCTGGTAGGCAGAGATAAGTTAGTACAGATAATTTACTACTTCTGTTCTGAATTTTTGTAGGCAGTCTACCTCTTATTTTCTTCCAAAAATGAAATTCGTGCCAGCCAACTTTTTGAAATGTGTATGCCGTTTTAGTAATTACTTTCTTCTAGAATATCAACTATGGAAATCTTTATCAATTATGTCCCCTATCAAAAAAATGGTCAATTACTTTGAAAATACTTTAAATAATGTCATTTTTTTAAAAGAAGGCAAACTTCTTCCGTTTTAAATCTCAAAAATGAGAGCCACTATGACAATTGCACTTTTTAGCCCAGGTTGTGAAGACATTCATACAGCTAATGGATGCTGCTGTGACTCAAAAAAGTGCCAAAGTCTGTAAAATCGTAATTAATCTGTAAATTAGGGAGACTATTAACCTCCAATATAAAGCATTTCAAAACCTGCTTCTTCCAAATAAAGGCTAAATGCTGTTTAGAGTTTTAGGATTGGTAGCCCAATAGCAGGATGACAGTGACATCAGGAAACGTAAACACTTGTTTCCCAGCAATGTGGAAGAAGCGTGATCTAAAATAAGACTGACGCACCCTGGAGCACACAGGGAACAGGCACGCTTGTCTGCCTCTCGTGCAGTCAGCCTTCTGCTCTGAGCATAACCTGATTCCAGGTCGTGCATTAAGCAAGGCAGTTCATTCTCTTCTGGTATTCAAAACAGCTTCTTGCATGATTGCATTTTTAATGTCAAGTGGCTGGGGAAGGTTCTGTGTTATTGTGCAAAGAAAGTATTAAATCTAAGAGCTATGGTATATATTATTAAGTCAGAGGATTCAAAATTACATCCCATGATGATCTGCTCAATGGTTCCTGGTAGCTGGTGAAAAGCTTGGCCAATAGTCATGTAGTAATAAGTCATATTTCTTATTTTTCGTTATTAAATCCCATTGCTTCCCCAACATTAATTTTCTATGTAAGCAATAACTGGTAGTTGCCAGAGGGATTTTATATAATTGCAGATGGTAGGAGACATAGTTGGTAATTGCAGAAATGTAGAGGGAGATGTCCAGGAGATGATCTTCTATTAAGATGTGGCTGTTGCTATGGAATACTTTACTAACTGCTGTTCTGCATGAGAGTGCTATGATACATCATTTCAAATAAGAGGTTATTTTTAAAGCAGACCCATTTCTTCTCCTGCAGAAGCAAAATCAGATCACCTCTCTGAGGAATATTAATTAAAAAAAACTCCTGTGCTGGACAACAGACATTATATAGAATATAGTTCATGAAGCAGTCAAGAGAATTAGAGTCCACCATAATACCAGTCAGCAATGAAATCAGGGACTTTCATATCCATCTCATAAGACAAACTTGACTCTTTAAATTAAACAAAACTTCTCTTGCAGATACGAAGATCACCGTCACAGCAAAATAAAGCTTACTAGAGGCTAATGCCCTCAGTTTGAACTGAACTTTGTAAATTCACTCATATCAGAGAGACCATTATTTGTTCTGTTTATTTTGAAGTATGCTTTTTGTGTGAAAAGAGGGGTACAAAATGAAGAAACGATGGTGCTGGATGTTTGTGAGGGACACAGTACAAATTGTACCTGCGTGCTTGTGCCAAAAATAGTGCCAGGTGCATTGGTCAGCCTGGGCTTTGCTGACGGACCCCAGGAGCGCTGGGAACGCAGTAGCTGTCCCATTGCTTCGTAAGAACAGCTTCCATCTCCGCCCCTCTGGGCAATGTTATAAGGATAGGTTAAGAAAACAGTCATGAATTGTTAAGTTGGTAATGCTGGCTCAACAATCAGCAAGTCACTGCTGCTATTCTGTAGCAGTGTAGCTTTAGCTCCTTGTGGAGTAGTAGTCAAAAGAAAAGCTGTCTGTCAGGACAATGGAAAAAAATTAATTCAGTGATAGACATGAATGACAAGTTCTAGTGCAAGCTTTTCTCATCTTAAAATCCACGTGTTGGGAAGTGTCCGTGCAATGACTGGAGCACGTGAAGTTGTTCGCATGGCAGGGACAGATGAAAACTTTAAAATCAGGAAGAAACAAAGCAACATCTCCCTCTACGGGAGTCACCTGTACCGCGCGCCAGGCTCTGGGCAGCTGAAGGCTCCTGCAGGGCTGGCTGCCTCTCTGGTGGAGCAGGCCGCGTTTTGCCTTTTTTTTTGGTTTTCCTAAGGGCTTTGCAATATCATTGTGGTTACATGTGCTGCTTGTGGCGGGGTAACCGGCATGCAACTAACCAGGTGAACAGGTCCATCCTTTGGTGCTTTGGCAGTCCAGCCCTTGTGCATAGTCCCTGGAAGAAGAAGAAACCACATTGGTTTACCTGTTACAGAGGGAGGAAAACATCACTATGCTGAACCCAAGCAAGTCTAGAGATGTGAGACATTATGTCACAATAAGAATAACCAGATGCCTGTAACACATAGATACTTTTTTTTTTTTTTTTGCGGACAAATATTCCTTGTTGCTTTTTTTACATAAAGCCCTACAATTCATTTTGGGTTATCTTATTTCCTTGCATTTGCTTCTTCCTAATTCATCTATAACATTTTTGTCCATAAGAAATGGCTTATGGAAAGCATTGAGGTGAATATCAGTGAGAAATATGCCAGGATATTTGTTTGGGAGTGCTTAGAGGGTCATTCTGAATCTTATGGATCAACCAAGCAAGCAATTAGTCTCAAGTGTCAGTTGACCTATACCACAAATTAAACTATGGAAGGTAAAGCATTCTCTGGGTGATAGTTGTGGTGAATACTTTCCAAATGAGTCATACAATAGAAATACTGTCACATAAACTGTTTATTGGATAACAAATGAATATGAAATATGAATATGAAACAAAATGAAAATCTAAATCTTTCTATGTACTATTTTGAGAAGGAGGTAACTTCCTGAATGTACTGATTACTGTGAATAACCCCCGAATATGCCTCTTAAATTAATTTTTGATTTCCCTCCATGTTATGCACTGAATTCTCAGAGGTTTCTGTCTCATTAATATCATAACATTTCTCTAAGTTTTGGCCAGTTTTAAGAAAGTGAGAGATGTGTAGTTTTATGCTAAATTACCCTTATCACACATGGAAGCATTTACCAGTGCACAGCATTTCTCCTGAATGCACCTCATACTCCTAAACTGCTCTGTAGATTGTTTTTCCACTGAAGTTCCTTTTTAGGTACTAAAATAGAGAAAACAAAATCCTAATTTTATTTCAATGTACAGTTTTGTAAAAACATAGGCATGCAGGAACCCCAACAGAAGTAAATGCCAACTTTCTGCAGCCATCCCATTACCCTTGTTACCATGCACAAGCATCATGTTCTGCATGTCTATGTACAATTAGTGAAGTCCGCTGTTATACAATGACTTGAAATGTATCTCTGGAAATTGGATTTGGCAAACAAAGCAATATCTGGCACTCAAACCACTATTTCAGGCCTTCTTCATGAAATAGATTCCACTTTTTTTTAACTGAGGGGACATTTGTTGATTCTCCTTGGAGCCATGTACATTTCAGATTATTTCTGGGCTGTTGCGACCAATTTTTTCAAACATGATTAGTGATTTTGCAAATCAGATCATTTAGACATGTCTTTATTAAACAGAGCTATAGAGATCATGGATCACTTTACAAAGTCTTGCCTAGTACTTTTCTTAATGGGATGTATCATGAGGTCTTAAGCCCCTTACCACTGAAAGGGGAGCATCCTTAAGCACTTTCACCAGCTGTATGTGAAGACATGATGCCGTTAAGGAGCTCAGCCAGCAGGTGGAGTTTAAATTGCATTTAAACAGCAGAACTTTAGACTCTAAGGCTTAGCTGACTGTGCTACTGGAAATGCCTCTTACTGACAGTTCTGGAAGAGCTTTGGGTCGTAAAATCTTCCATTGGCTGTCAGACCATTTATATGTAGACCGCATTGCTAGTGCAAAGATAGCACATACAGTTTATTAACTTGCTTGTGTTGACTTTGGAGTAACGTAAAGGAGTGCTAAATAATTGTCACTGTATACATTAATTAAAATTATAAAAAAGTCAACTGTCAATTTTATAGAAACCTGAACAGACACAAAGGGAGAAGGAGCACTCGGATGAACTGAATTATCAATTTAAGCTTTTTTATTTTTTGCCTCGATGGCAAAAAATAGGATTAGGATAGGATTAGGTTAGGATTTGATGGCAATGCCTCGCTAGAAGCTGCATTAAGCATTGAAAGAGAAGAGAGGGTCAAGAAATATCTGACAAAAATCATAACACTGCATTGGTAGCAATGGGAGGTAGATGAGAGAAGGGTTTATTGCATCTGTCACTAAGCTTTATTATGAACCTAGTGCTGAACAACAGCCAAAGCAAGAGAAACTAGAGCTGGCTGACTGCTCTGTGCAGGATATGGCTATGGCTGGCATCTGCCCGGGAATGAAGCCAAACTCCAAGGCTTATACCTCCATCTTAGAGATGAACTGCGTGGTCTGGCACCACTTTATCTTGCACTATGGGTTCTGGCTTAAGGTTAAAGGCAAAATCTGATTTATACATGCTGCAATGATAAGCTATTCTGCTCTGGAGGCAGTTTCTGCTGTTCTCCAGGAATTGGTGTAAGCGTGTAAGACTGTGAAGAAAAACAATGATGGGGTTTGCTTTGGCTAATAGAGATGTAAGCAGTACTGGTATCCAGGGAAGTCCTTATGTCTCAGTTTTCAGGGGAAAAAAAAAAAAGAAAAATAAAAGGTTACAGCATGCTGTGGTGTTTTGAAGCGTGAAATTTTGCACCTTTCTGACAGGAATGCAGAGCCTCATGGAGATTCAGTCTGTAAAATCTAAAGTCATCCTGGACACAAAAACAGGCAGGAACATGCGAAAAGGAAAGGGAAAGTGAACCAGACAGGCAGATCAGGGCCTGCCAGGTTACCCTGACTTCCTCAGAGCTATGCAGGAGAAGAAAGGGAATTGGCAGCCTTTAAAAGCACATGATGACACAACCTGATTGCTGCAGAGACAATGCAAATTACAGGCAAAACACTGAAGAAAAATATACAGGCTGAAATTTCAATTGTAGAGGCTACAGAAAAACTACTCCTTTACCCTAAACCAGGTCTGTTTCTGAACTGGTGATACTAAACCTGCGATGAAGGACTCAAAGGAGAGATGCAAAGCACCACAAAAAGCATCTTCACAGCAGATGACACAGATTGCAGAAAAACCGCTGGAGAATGCCCAGGCATTTGGAGGACTGAATGTCTTTCAGGTCCTTACACCTGAAAACACACTCGTATACCCAAATCAGTCAGGCACCTGCTCAGCAGAATGCCTGAGAAGGGAGAAGGAAAAAGAGTGAGCTATAAAATGAGCATCTCAGCACCCATAAGGGATGGATGCAGCAGCTAGGGAGCAGCTGGACAAACTGCGCTCGACCCAAGTAACGTTAAACAAAGCCCTAGCAAGAATTTACTACCAAATACCCTCAGTTCAGTGAATACATTTCACCTGGCAAAAAGGAGAATTTTCTCCATGCTAAGCACCAGGAAAAGGAAAGTTGGCAACTGATGCTGGAGAAGGAGAGCTGCCGTGGCCACGGAGGCTGTCATAAATAATGCTGGGAAGCATTTCAGGAGGCAGGCCATCCCTGCCTGGGTGGTCTCAGACAGCGAGCCAGGTTTATTCCTGCTGTCTCGCTGGCTGCAAAAATGAACAGCATTGTGCTTGCCACCTTAGAAAACCTCAGTAATCTAAAGGCCTGGGTGATGTGCTTTCTGCCATAGCAGAAGATTGGCTTTGCTGATCTAAGGATCTGTTCCAGTTCTGGGTCTAGTGTTTCACAGTTTCACGTCATCACTCTCTCATAGCTCGCCAGGAGGCAATGCTGAATCAGCAGCTCACTCCACGAAGACTTCTGAAAGAAAGCTACAAAAAGCAAAGAAAATATATGGCGTTCCACTCTTGAAATGATTTGCTATAAACTGCCTTTCCAGTCTCCCGGTGCAATGCTTCATGCCTGATGTCAGCATACTTGTGTACTTCGGTGGTTACAGTCCCAACATTATTATACCTGCCAGTTGGAAAGGAGTTGCAGACATAAAGGAAGAAAAATGTGCAAAGGATGAAGGCTGCAACTACTGGCAAGCTATAAACTTCCTTGTATGTATGTATGTATATATGTATATATATATATATATATATATATATAAAAGTGGGAAATTCTGCCAAGATCAGGCTATTTTTTTAATTAAATAAACTTTTCTTTTATTATTTCTTTCTTCAGTTTCTGAACAAAATCTAGCTGCCAGTGTATGGGGTGTGAGGTCAATGGGATGTCCCTGAAATCAGATGGGTTCTCACTAGTAATGTGCTTCTTGGATTCCCACGTATTAACTGCAATATTTCCAGCACACTGATTTTTATTTCAGACATCAAAAGAAATGAATAGGCATTAAAAAAAGGGAAGAGGGAAGGAATTCAAAGTCAAGCATGGTAATTTGCTGTATAAGATAAAAGAAGGGATGCTGAGGTGATACATGATCTTGCCTTTTGAGTTGCATCTGAACCTCAGTCAATCAGTTCTGTGATGAGCTCCAGTTTTACTCAAATTTGCTGTATATATTCTGTGATCTTGTTCTTTACTCCCAACATAACAGCTGCTGGCAGAGAACTTACTATTAGAGTATTGCAAAACCAGCTCTATTGTAATGTTTTTCAGTGAGAGTCAGACTAAGTTGGAGGGTTTGACATTTGTCAGGGGTCAGGAGTGCTTGGCCAGTCACCTCAAGACTGTCACAGAGTCTGCTAGAAGAGGCCAGTGGCATTTTATGTATGTACCGAAAAAATGGCAAATTGCGGTGAGGCTAGGGAGAGCGAGCTTTGACTTCCTTAGTCAGTAAATTACAACAGATGGTTTTAAAATTACTTCATCAGCAGTGAGTCTTTGTTTTCTGCAGAAATCCATGCCATCACCTCAATCAGAAGACAAAGCAGAGAGTGGATGTTTTATTATTATCACATCTTTGCTGACTTCTACCAGTCAGAGGGAATGAGGAGGGAGGAATGTAAGATGGCGAACTGGTCATGGGAGGGTATTATAGAAGATCATCACCTTTGGTTTCTAGGAAACTCAGGGTTTTTTTTGTTAAAGGGCCCTTGTTTCTGTGCAGGAGCTCCTGCTCCTGCATCATGTAGCTTT
This sequence comes from Falco cherrug, assembly GCF_023634085.1. Classification (NCBI taxonomy): domain Eukaryota; kingdom Metazoa; phylum Chordata; class Aves; order Falconiformes; family Falconidae; genus Falco; species Falco cherrug. Next base: position 61,655,264 of record NC_073704.1, on the reverse strand, counting down.
AAGCATGCAGGAGACCTATGGTAGCTCATCACCAAGGGCTATTGTTTTTTTTTAGGTTATTCTCCTCAACATGTGTTCATGAAATGTTCACCTCCTGCTGCAAAGAGCAGCGTTTGTTACTGTCACTGCGGCATGCATGTGTGCAGTTCCTTTGCAGATGGCTGTGCTGTAGTTGCTGTGAGACAAGCACAGCTCTGCTTTGCAATGCTCCTTTCTTTAAACCCAGGAAAGAGCTCAATGGCCATGAAAGGCAGTTGTTCAAAAAGCAAGAGGAGCCCCCCAGTTTCACTATCTGAAGTTAAAATGAAGATGTTGTGATCAGTTTGCAATGTGTAAGGATTGCCATTGACTGTTTAGAAGAGGGGATTATGATGCGAGAAGCTGATGGATGTAACATTGCAGCTGCAATGAGCAGGTTTAAGCTATTGAGGCTGCAAGAAGATTCATCGGAAAACAGTTTGATGATTTCATCAATTAAAGACCTCTGTCAGATACACATCCTGAAGATGTGTATTTTCTCATTAGGCAGTACTTGCAGTGTACTGTGTGAGGTATTTATTATTTTGCATTATTTTGTTATTTGCCAGTGCTCTGAACTGTGTAAAATACGCTGGAGTACCATGTTCTCCCTGGCTCCTGGATTCCTGTTACCCAGACAGCATGAGCTTGGCTATAGCTATTCCTCCAGAAGGCATACAGAAGATGGGTACTGTATTAAAACACTTAAATGTACAACCCCAATGACCATATTTTGATTGTCAGACAAGCTAACAGCTATAAAAGCAGAGTTAATGTAATTCAACAAAAAATTCAGTGTTAAAATAATACAGAAACTTGCAGGGAATGCAGCACAATGTGAAGACAACTTCTGCGTGGGGAAGTCATGTAATATGATTGTGTCTAGGACTTGGTCTGTACTTCCAAGAAGAAATAAATCCTGAATGTGACTGCAGAGCTGCCAGGGAAGTGGGAATGAAGAGATGCTGAAATGGTTTCTGCAGGGTCCAGCAACAAATAGCAAGAGGGTTACGGAATTTATGAATAAGTACAATATTTTACTGCAAGTTTAAGGGTGCAAGGGGGGGAGAGTGGCATGACAGGAGGTCATGTCCCATGCACAACCAGCATGACAGGAGGTCCCAGGTTTGCTCAAGAGCTTAAAACAGTTGAGTCCTGCTCAGCTCTTTCTCTTTTTCTGCATGAGCACCAAATCCAGAGGCCTCACTGCAGGAGGTTTTGAGTTTCATCTGTTTCATAGTCCAGTTGATGCCCCTATATGAAAATCATGAGGAATGTGAGCTGATGCTGTCCTCATCCAGCTGGTGAGTAACAGAGGTGGGACTTCTATTTCTGGGAAGTATCAGCCTTTCTTCATGAGCCAACTCAATTCCAGCCTGTGTATCTAACGTTTTCATCAGAGGTTCAGATGCAAGATGGATCTAGTGCCTTTGGCATCCCAGAGACACTCATTACGGTTCTAGGCAGCCGATAGCAGGATAACATGTATGCAGCAAGGATTTTCATATAAGTACCAGGAAAATACAGGGACAAACTAATTTGTTAAAGAAGCAGATTTAATTTGAGTCTTCTCTTCATAAACCTCTCAGCAGTGCTGTCATTTGGAATGATAGTCTAAAGCAAGTCTTTCTCTGATGCCAGGAGGGAAACTAAACTGCATTTTCCTAATGAGAAAGTCATCTCTTTTGTGAATCTGTGAAGATGTGTTGCAGTTCCACCCTTTGGGAAGCAATGGTTTCAAGACACAGCCTTTTTTTTTTCACTGCGGGTTGACAGTCTTGCCACACGTTATTGTTTTTTTTTTCCAGTTTGGACTCGGGAAGACTAAAGTAAACCAAAATAAATCTGGAGAACAAGGACATTGTCTTTTCTTTCTTTTTTCTTGGCTCATTCCTTCCTAGAGGCATTTATCATGTTCTGTAGAAACAGCAAGTTGTAGCAGAGAGCTAGCACTGCTTCAACTTCAAACAATTAAAGGCCTTTTTGTGGCAAGCCGGTACCACCATGCTGAGCACTCACACGCAGCAGTTAGCTGCCTCAGAATGCCACTTGAGCATTACCAGAAGAGTTACTTTATGATAAATTACTTCAGATCAAATTTGACCCCCCAAGGAGACTATTAAAAAACTTAACCCCAAAACATGCCAAGGTTTACAGTAAATAATGGAAACAACTGAAAAGCAAAGCAGAACAACATGAAGGTTTTCTCTACGTGTCTGTAAATTAATGCCCCCGAATCCAAATGACTGACCAGATGTGCTGTCCAAGAAGTGGATCTCTGCAGTTTGACTCCAAATTTTGAACACATCAAAGTCTAAAGCTGTTGTACAAATGGCGATGAAAACAACTTTGTTTGGTGTGGTCTCATTTTCAGGCTGACAGCAAAGAGAATATATACAAGGAAGAGAAAAGGACAAGTTTTAAACTGTCTTTAATGAATATGAACTGGCTTCAAAAATGCAAGTAAGCAATAGACGCTAATTGGAAATACATGGCAATGAGTTGTCCCTTTGGGGTAAACCAGCACAGCTCCACCAAAACGATGCTGCTGCACCCTTTGACACCAGAAGACAACATGCCCAAGGTATTTTGCTCCGGTGAAACTCTGAAAGCTTGCAAGCCAGCCATGTTAAGGAGATGTTCTATGCTTAACATGGTGAGATTGCAACTACTCCTGTCTTTGCTTCCCATGCCTGACCTACAGACACTGTGGGTTGGGTCCCCTTTCAGTCACGTTTATGAGTCCATCGCTGTGATATGGAGGTGCTGGCAGTGCTGTACATTAGCTAGTAGGCATCAGTTCTCTGAGAAGAAAATTACAGCTGTGATTTTTATTATCGCTTTACCACAACCTCTTTTTCTATGATTCATATTGCCTTAAGAGATTAGTTTTCTTTACCGTTTAACCTTTCTCAATATTGCTGCCTGAACCAAATTTATGTCTAGGATAAAGCTATGTCCTCTTTTTATTGAATCCAGGTACTTTTCATAATGAAACTAAGGTCATGTGATCTTCGATTGTGGTACTTCGAAAATTCTTTATTGAAAATGTATATTATATATTTTTATGACATTAATTAAATGTCTCAAAATAAATGACAACATAAAAAATAATTAATGTCTCTGTTTGGCTCATTATCTCTTAGGATTTGATTTGTGTTCAGAGAGCTGGAAACTCATCTGACCCATATAGATTTAGATATTTGGGAGGGCTGCCTCATGGCAAAATTTAGGACTGAAGAGAAAGGGCTCATGTCATGAGTATGGTACTGTATTTTTTTTTATTTGCTTGCAAGTTCCTTGGCTAAATTGCATTCTCATCCATACAGGATGTTATTCCACCTTCATCACCAGAGAGTATCTGAGTGCCTTCCAGCTAAGCATTATGTGATCCAGCTAACATCTGCCATCTCATTCTCTCTTTCATCCTTACCCAAGCGTGTGCATGTTTTGTTGTTGATTTTAGACCTACATGTTGCCATGTGTCCATGTTACAGAAAGTCATATGTGCATCAAACACTCTTCTAAATAACTTGCATATTGATACTGCAAGACCCCCCTGGTTTATGGCCAGAGATTCAGAAAACTGAAATGAGAGTATAAAGCTGTTGTAATCTTGCAAGACAGAAATAATTATAAAATCCATCAGGATTTCATTATCTTTATGTATATATTTATATTATTCCAGCATCTTGGAGATCTTTAAGCATGAATTAGACGATGTATACTAGAAGCTGTACAGTTTGTACTTTCAAATCATTTACAATCTAATGATAAGACAACAGATCTTGTCTTTTCATACAGTAAACCTTCCTATTATAGAAAAAGGATGCAATTGCCTATTAAATCTCATGGAGAAGTTCTCAATGTCAACAGAACTAGGCTTCTGTGAAGTCTTACAAGTAATTCCTATATGGTTACTATTGTTAGTACTGGTTTTATTATTCTTAAAAATGATAGTGTGCTGTACAAGCACACAGAACTATGTCCAAAAGGTGTTTAAAAACTCTCTCTGGTGCACGGCAGGGAGTTCAGATTCCAGTTCAAGCCCTGCTTAGGGTTTCATGAAAGAAATGATCTGAGGAGGAGGTATTTGCAGTAGAATATGGAAGTGCTTGAAAGACAAGTCCAGTGTTAGCGGACGATTGACATTTATTGACTTCCTGCACCATCTAGTGGGGATTAAAATTAATTGCTCTCATTTTATGAAGACTAAACTGTTCAGAATGATCGCGGCTTCCTTTCCCATGCCTTGCAAAGAGCACTGGAGGACCCGGTTCTCATTGTCCTTCACACAACAGAACCAAGCTTCATTGGCATAATCAGTGTCACCCAAGACAGCATCCAACTGTTACCGGAGCACATTGCAGCCAGCAACACATAGGAGTAAATCTACTTAAATTAAGGCCAAGAGGACCACTGGGAAGGGCAGACCTCAGGGAACATTACTGGGGTGTCATCGAGCCGCGGGTGTATGCAGGACCTTGGAGTCAGGCTAGTCTCCTGGCTGTGGGGAACAGAGTCCAATGAGGACCTAGAGAATGTAGCTGCAAAGGGTTCCGATGGGCTCATGTTGTGGCTGGGGCAATGGGATGAACTGCAAGAGATCTGAGTGTGATTCTTCCCTCTCTCTCACGACCTGGTTGGAGTTACACGTCCGAGGGTGTCCTGACTGGCTAGGACTTAGGAGAAACACTTTTCATCAAACATTAAGTTTTTCAGGTTGCTCAGCAAACCACAGAGGAGGAGCCAAGATCGGACTGTGCAGGTGGAAGCAAAACCCACTGCTGTAAGGCAAGGCATTTCCTTGAAAATAATTTGCTTAATTTTCAGTGAACAGGTGATTACACTCCTGATTTTCTCCTCAGGAAACAGCAGCCAACTTTTTTCTGTTGCTGGGCAACCCAGTTATGCTTTGAAATTTGGTTAAAGTTTTGAGTGATAAACACTTTTGAATAGGCATGATAGCACTAAAGAAACAATCCTAATTTCAATAAACAGCCAGGAGGCTGGAAAATCCCACCTACAGAATATAGTTGATGAACTAAACAATTTCCCAGGCTAACTGAAAGGAAGGAATATACAGAAAAGCTTGAAGAAGTGGAGAGAGATCTCCTCCCCTGAGAAAGAGCGCTAATTATTTTCGTATGATTGTGTTTGTTATTTCTGGTACAGTCCTTGTTCAGTCAGCCCATTACCCTTCCCTTCTTAAGAGTCTGTTTGTTGGACATGGTCTTCTATGTATACATGTATCATTATAACAGTAATGAAAAGCACACTCTGCCTGGGAAATTGGCATGTCATAGGCTGGAAATTGGTCTGTGGAAAATGTTCTTCACTGCAGATGTTCTCCCCTTCAAGACCAGGGCTTGTCTTGACCTGTCATGTTGGCAGGTTTTGGCCCAAGTAATGGGGACCAAGTGGATTTGAAACGCCACCCTTGTAGTCTGACACATCTTCCTTTGGCTTTGCTTGAACAAGGTCCCAAGGAGTTAACTGACCCATGAGGTGCTGGGCCCCACAGAGGCATCTGCTTGAGACCTTCCTCCTTGTTCAGTGGAGGTGTAATTCAGACGCAATGGTGACATTGACTCTGGGAGCCTTTCCTGGCTGTGGTTAGCTTTGCTGTGGTAGCACAACAGAAATCAGAAAGTATAAAGACCTGAAATGTGGTGTCTGCTTTGTTTTCTCCTTGTAAGTGCAGGATTCCAGTTTTCCAACGTGCATTTCATGCTGGCAGAACATCACTCAGTTGTTGCCGTAATATCTCATACTGTTTCCTGGTTTGCAATGGCAGAATTTCCTATGCCTTTGTTGTAGATTTATTTTTTATCCTTTTTCCTTTTGGTTTGATGCTGCCTGTCACTGCAGGCGCTGACGCCTGCTTTGTTGCTTTGTCTCAGGGCTTGGAAAGATCTCAGTTGCCTTGCACTGACCTGGATGTGAGAGGCAACTGGTATGTAAAATTTGTTACTGAATCACTGAAAATAGACGTTCCAGCTGCCACACTGTTGCTCTTCAAACATAAACAATATCACTGTTTTAAAATAGTGCTTTCTTTAAAAAGCCCACATTGCAACATGTCGGAGCAAATTTCTTCCTTGAAGATGCTACTGCGTTCACATTAATAACAACATTTTTCAGCTCAAAATAATTACAAAGCTGATCAAGCAAAGCTGCATTTCTCTCCTCCCCCAGAAGTCAAAGGGCCTCCCACCACAGAAGTGTGTGCTTACATTTCTTAGTGGTTGGGATGCTGGAGATGCAATACTCCAGCATCAATTAAAAAAAAAATAAAATGTTGAAATGCCTGACTCATGGGTTCTGCCAATAAAACCTTACACGGCCTTCGCTGGGGAGGTCTCTCTTCTTTGGTATTGACAGCTGTCTGTTAACACAACCCGTAAGGCTGTTGTCCCCTGCCTAGTGAGGACAGCAAGCTGCCTGGTCTTAATAGGCTTCAAGTGCTTCAGGAAGCTGTCTAGCAAAGTGTCTTCTTAGGATAAAGAATCTAGTTTTCATAGGCATTTCTGAATATTCATATTTAGATTTATTGAGAAGTAAAAAAGACTGTCAGTAATTTTGGGTGAATCTTCTCTTGAATTCAATTATATTCTTCCTCTTCAGTTTCATTTTTTTTTTTTTTGTGGTAGATTTTGCCAAAATATCCTTTAATTGTGTGTGTTACTCTGATGGATGTGGCAGAATTGCAAACAGAAATGACTGCGGATGCTGTGCTGAGCATGTAAAAATGGAAACTCCATGAATATCCCTCTTAAAAATCTGGCTTTAAAGACTTGGTTGACTTTTATTTATTTGATTAATTAATCCAGGTGATGAGAGGCTAAAAGTGCTGGTTTGAAGTGCCCTCCTCTTGCTTTCCTCCAGACAGCTCTGCCCACATGCCTCAGCCCTGATCACCTTTTCCAGTTCACATCTGAGCTTCTTTGAGGAATAATGTCACATGGTTTGAACTCTCAAGATATTTTTGCTGCTAAGACTGTTGACCACAAGGAGAGGTGACAAAGTTCATCTCTAGGCATCCTCGCAGTGAGCACTGTAACCACTTTCTGAGTGAAAAATAAATCAAAGATCCCAAACATGCCCTGTTTATACTTTGTGTTTGAACTTGGGAGATATCCTGGCATTTTTGTTGTTCATTGCTTTCCATGGTAAGATTGTCTGTGTAGCCTTAATGTATCTGTCGAGTTAATACCTACAGACATTGCCTTCTTTGCGTCTCATTTTGATTCTGATCACAATCACAGAAAAGTGCCTTTCTGGAACTAGATGGGTGTTAATAACTAATGGGACCCCAACAAATCGCCTGAAATACAAAGGTGGGTCAGATGAATGGTTCATATAAAAGTAACTCCCGGTGAACCATCAGGTGGGAATTAAAATTTAATTTAGAATGTACTATCACTGCTGTGGTGGTGGTGGTGGTGATTTACTTGATTGACTGCTGGTTTCTTTCACCTTTGCAAGCCTTAGGTTTTTACTATCTGAGGAAATTAAGGCTGAATTGCAGCAGGAAATTCCTTGTACCCAGGTGTTTCTGGTTATCCGATGAATAACTCGGCTGGTGGGGAGGCAAGGATTAGGATGGGATGGTTTGGAATCTAAATGATTCTCATTGCTTAGTACCACACATTGACATTCTGGCAGCCACTGTATTTGTTCTCAGCGAAGGATGGGAAAATCCTACTGAGCTGAGTAACAGGTCCAGCAAGCAGCGATAACTTCATTGTTCTTTTTCAATAGTTAGGGTGAAAAGCTGGTTTTATTAGGTTGTCCTGATTTAAGGCACTGAATTTAAAAAATACTGTTGAATTCTGCTGGGTCGTGATTTGAGTTGCTTTAATAATGCAGCTGGGTACTCTGCTGCTCCCGTTCTCCAGCCTGACTTGTGCTCATTTTCCTTCCCAGACGAAAGCATGAAGGGCCCAACCTCAGTTCCACTGACTTGCTGGGAGATGGATCAGGCTGGAAAGCCTACAAATGGCTGAGCTGCTCTTTTGCGAACAAACACAATCAAAATCAGCTTTAATTCAGTGACTGATAGCCCCGTGCTGGACCTAGGTAGTGGTGATAGACTTCATAATTTAACAAAGCAGGTGAACAGAGAAACAAATAGCCTGGATGAAAATAGTGCTTTCTGACTTTAATATTCATTATGCAATGGATATGCTGTGCAATGGCAGGCTGTCTTGATTAGCATGGAGAATACACACTACCTTCCTTTCCCTGCAAGGCTCTGGGAATGCAGCTTGTCCAGTGCCGTGGTGATGTGACAGATCTGGTCCGTTAGCTGGTCCCGTGGCTGCTGTGACCTCTAGGTGCCTGTGCACTGCGTGGCCCGTTCCTGCTGTATGCAAAGGTTACCCCAACGCAGGCTTTGCCTTCTGCCCTGGGATCCAGAGCCCTCTGGATTACAAGCCCTTGGTCAAAAGATTCCTCAGCAAGAGTGGCAGATTCAGGAATAAACCTCCTAAAGCCTTGATACATTTCTTGAAATGTAAATTATGCTCCATACTCACTTCAGCTGCTCATGAGAAATAGAGGGATTAAAAGAGACTGAAATGTCCTTTCCTTTGCCCAAAGCTGGGGAAACCATATTTCATTTACTGCAGTGAAGCTAAACAGCTGAATCTGTGGGACTGCTGTGGATGTGCAAGCTGGCAGCCTGGCTTGTAAAAGAAACAGAGAGAGAGAGCAAGCGAGAGAATTATTTCCTCAAGCCTTCAAAGCTCTAATTCCTGCAGACCCCTGGGCTTGGTTGCATTGTCAAAGCTTAGTGGATGAAAACAGGATCATTTCCCTTAAGCAGTCATTAAGAAAAACAACTTCAGATTATTCAGGGTTTCAGGTACTGCTACAGCAGCCTAATGGAGTGATAACCAGTTACATCTTCCTGGACCGTACCAGCAGACACAACCCAGTTTTTACAGTTTTGTAAAACACCAAAGGCATCAGCTCTCCTCCCCGGTGCCACAAACTGCAAATGAAATAGCCCCAGAATAGAGAAAAGCTATGCAAACTGCCTTTGGTGCCAAGTGGAAATGTAATTTGCAGGCATGTGTCAGCGGAGAAAGTCCTTTCCTACAGGAGAAGAAATTCAAGCAGCCACATGGAAATACTTTAATTTCAGCATTAACCATCAGAGGAGATGGCTGTTGCAGATCATGGGAGCCAGGTAATTTAGTTCTGAACTTTAAATATGTGCAACGCCAAGAAATATTAGGGGATGTGGAATGTTTAATGCAGCCCTGCACCGTCAGTGCTGCAGAGTCAGGAGGGGAACCGGAGCAAAGCTCTTGCTGAGCTGATTGATACCTTCACTGGAGCCACAGCACAATATTCCAACTGAGAGCTGGCTCTGAAAAGCCTGCACTCTCTGCTGTTTACTTCTTAGTCATGAGATATAAAATGAGCCCGGAGGTTGCCACCTTCTCCGTGGTGTGATTTTGACAGCTGGCAACCTGTGTCTGCCAGGGGGTGAAGGATGGAGCTGATGCCCCTTCCAGCCTTCAGCCCTCCCTCCCTCGCTCCAACATCCCTACCCCCAAACCTGTGAATCCAAATAGCTCCAGGGTAGGTGGATTTTCCACCCCATTCCAGGTCTAATTTCTCCTTCAAACTAGTACCGTATATCTTTCCCCACCTCCCACTTGTCACTTTATGGCTTGCTGGATCTGTTTCCTTTAATGCTTGAAAATATACAGTTAAAATCACCTTAAAATTTACTAATATGCCTTTTTATTTGAAAGGCTTATTTCCCTGAAAAGCTTTCCCAGTCTTATATGAGGGCATGCTCTCTAATATTAAACATTTTTTTAAAAAATGGGTGCACATCTGTTTGATATTTAACTCGAAACAAATGGTGAGAGTGGGGAACATGAGCAAAATTACGCTTTAGATAGCTATAAAAGGTCATTTTTGCTTTAAACTACAAAGGATGAATAGGGGCATATGACACACATAATAAAGTCAGAGATAGGTTTAAAATGCCCTCAGGCTACGCTGAGGTCAGCTGCTAGCCTACAAGAAAAGACACATTCTGCCCTCCTTTTTTTTGCCATCCAAAAGTGTGGTGTAGCAAGCTGGGATCTGTGTGCACGGCAGGTCACTCAATCTCTGCTTTAAAACCCATCACATTTTTCTGTGTGGTTTTCCTAAGGGATACTGAACTCTTAAGCCTAATAATTAAATAATTGCCCCCAAACTAACCCCTCTTTCTTCCTGGCTGAAAACTGATGAAGGGTTTGGCTTGTCTTGCTGAAGAAGCCATTGCTTGTGCACTGCCCCTTATGATGAGAAATTTCTCACTATAAGACATTTAGGTGATCTGCAAAAAATACATGTGCCCCTTTCTGACATGGACAGAAGGGTTTCTGCCAGAGATGCTGAAAACAAACAGAACTCGGTCTGCCCTGCAGTGCAGCAGCACTGGGCTGCGTAACTGGGTTTTGCCTGTGGTTGCGGATTTAGCCTGTGCTGGGCTTTTTGGTCAGGGCTTCGTTTGAAAACCGGCAAGCACTCCCTGTGAATTTTGAAAGGGAAATGAAGCGGGAAATGGGCCATTTCTCATTTAGAGCTGGCATGGGACCAAACCCATGGGAGCAGATGAGATTTCCAATAAAACCTTCCTGAAAGGCAAAGGAGTGTAGAGACAAGATGCTGGTTGTAATCTGTCTCCAGCCATCTGCTCCAGGAGCACTGGAAATGCAGGGCAGGGTATGACTAGCACCTTGTCGATAAAAGTGAGATGGAAACTTCGGCTCAAATTTGGTCATCAGGTGGCTTTTGCATCTGCCAGAACATCTTTCCTGCTGTTAGATACAGATTAGTGAAGAAATATGGAACAAGAAGGTCAAAACCTTACATGGAGCTCCATCCCTCTAAGTCTTGTTTGAAGCCTTGTTCTCATTTCTGTACTGAAAGGGCAAAATTTGAGTCTTACTGTTTCTTTGCAAAGTAATGCAACTGTTCAGTTGATTTTCCCATTCCTCCCAAAACACAAGCAGGTCCTTTATCCTGGCAGAAGTTATTCAAATCCTTTCCACAAATTATGGGCTATTTCTAATTTCAGACATGAGATATGCATGCACATTTAAAATATTTGGAACAGAAACTCAATGTATTTTCTGAGTATTCATGAGCTTTGTACTCCAGTCTGCAATCACTAGAAAGCAAATTGTCCGTAGCTCCATCCCATAACATGTAGGTTATTAATGGGAACCAGGTATCCTCCTTCAAAGGAACAGGAACATCAAGAATCATATCTGTTTCTCGTGTTCTAGAAAGCATTCACAGTTTTAATCATTATTCAAAGAGGTGAAAAAAGCTGGACAATAAATTCAGGAGCTAGCTCGGTTACAGAAAGGTACAAAGACATCCTCTGGCTGAAATGCCTTTTATTAAAGCCTGATATGCAGCCCTTTATCATACCAGGCACACGAGCTTCCAGCTGCAAACATGAGGGCACACTGGCAAACAGCCGACCCAGCTGCCGTGGTTACAGTGCCATTTGTAAACTTTATTTTTTATGCTCAGCATGCATTGAGAGTGATCCCTTTGTTCCATATGGCTTCCATATAGTGACACTGCATCCTGTGTAGGAGAGGTCAAGGAGTGGATTATCAGCAAGTGTTTCAAGTCAAGAATGAAGGGAGCTGGCAGGGCAAATCTGCACAAAGCCTGTTCTGTGCTTCCCATCGGTGCAGTGACCTCTGGGTTTCAGTGCCTGTATGTTCCCCCCCTTCTCCCTTCATGTGCTGAGCGCAGCCCTGACTAACGTGTTAGCACAGCATTTCCCTGGCAGGTTTTTGGAAGCAAAGAGAGAACAAAAGCAACCCTGAAAGCCTGGCTGAAATGTTTAGCTACAAGCAGGGAGGCCAGAAGCAGGGAAGGAGCAGTGCAGAGAAGAATATGCTCCCATCCCCATCTCCATCCTCATCCCCAGCCTACTGTCCCACTGCCCAGCACCCTTGGAACCAGGCATCAAGCTGCAATTGCTGGATACTCCCACAGGCATATTAACCCTGCTGTGATCAATGGTGAGGAGAGGGAAAGGCTTATAATCCTTCATGATACTTCTTGTCATCCTGCTCTCCTCAGAGCATCCCTGATCCTTGGGGTGGTATCAGGAGTGACCTGTGCTCTGCAAGAAGGTAACTTGGCTCATCTCCCTGCATCTCTTGCTCGAGGTCCAAGCCCCAGCAGAATGTCATAGCAGGAAGAGCATGTGGGGACAGCCAGGCAGGCTCATCCACATCAGCCACAGCGCTGCTTCTGTCCCTGCCCCCGCCCCAGCCAGGGATGGGGGTGAGCATCATCCCAGAGCTCTGTGGTTTCTCTTTCCAGCCCAGCATTGCTGAGACCTTTCTCTGGATCCCGAGAGCAGGTGGCAGGTCCTGGTCCTGCTCTTGTTCTGCTGAAATTAATGTTCCCCACCAAAAATAACTATAGATATTTTTGGGTCTCTTTCTCCCTGATTTAGAGCATGCCCAGCACCAGCAGGATGTGACTCCATCCCCCGGCTGCCCAGCTGGCTTCTCACCCGGGGACAGCGCCCGGCCCGGCCACCAGCGCCGGTTTCCTCAGGAGATGCTGCGGGAGGCGCTGCCAGAGGCTCTGCTGAAGTCTGGGCAGACATCACCCACAGCCTGGTCCCCCGCCAAGCAGCGGGTCACCCTGTCATGGCAGCAGGTCAGGCCCACGGGGCAGGAGCTGCCTTCCATCACCCCAGGCTGGCGGGGCCCGATCCCCCGGCTGCCCTGCCTGTGCCGCGCGATGGCACTGGGGGCGAGCTGCTCCGTGGCCCCCCGGCACCGAGGTGGGGCTGGCAGCCTGTAGTGCCCCGGGTCCCTCCAGCCCTGTCTGTAGGTGGGCGTCACGCTGGCTGACCCCCGTCACCGGGACCTCCCCGGTGCGCCGGGGCTGCTGGCACGTGATGGAGAGCGCTCGGTGAGCACTTCTGCCAGCCCCCTCGGCGCCCTGCGGGGGTCCGGCTGCCCCACGGACTCGCGTGTGTCTCAGCGTAGCAGGTTGCTGACCATTTCCTACATAGGTAGGTATGCAAAATTAATAACTACATTTTAATAACTCATGACCTGTAAGACCTGAGCAGTTACAAACCTCATAGGGTTATTACCCACCAAGTAAAAATTATATTCCATTTAAACATTCCTCATATAATATCCCCACTGCAGTCCGCATTTCAAGAAAAACAGCGTTACCACTGCTGTTTCTCTGGTAGCTAATGAGTTAGCTTTGGCTGGGGATCAGGAGCTTTTGAGGGGTGTAGTTTACATTGACCACTCAAAGGCTTTAGATATTCTGGACCGTACCTTGTTGTTTAATGATACAAAGTTAAATTGGGGCCGGGGGGAGCGTAGTCAGCTGGTTACGGCAATGCTGGAGAAAGTGCAGTGTAACCCTCAGCCCTCCTCTGCAGGAGCAGCATGGGTGCCTGGGGAGGGACGGGGCTGGAGCAGGGTTGGGGACGCAGGGCTGTGTCCCTGGCAGTGACAGAAGCCATGGGGCAAGGACCGAACCTCTGCTATGACCCAGGGCGCTGGGGGTTTCAGGGATGCTTGGGGGGGCTGCATGGTGACACCCTCCCTCTTGGCTTCCACAACGTCTATCAACAGGGAAAATAATTTCTCCTTCAGTCTGAAAGTCCTCTGAATTTTGTAAAAAGGTGTTTATGAAAACGCCTCGCCTCTGGGATGGGAGCCTGGGGACGAAGGGTGAGGAAGGGCTGTTGCACCCATCCTGTTTTAGCAGCAACACCCAGGTGTGGAGGCTGGTAACCCTTCCTGAAGGAGAGATTTCAGACCAGGAATGGTCTTGAGAGCAGTGATGGAGAGAGTTGGGAATATGTCATTGCCACCATAAAAAGAAAGGCTAAACAGAATGGCAGGGGCAAGACAAATGGCGTAGGGAACGATTAGTCCTTTTTGTCCGTGACAAAAGGAGGGAGCAGTCAGTGAAATTACAGGCCAATAGCTTCTGAACAAACAAAAGTACAGCGAAATCCCAGCAGCAGTCCAGCAGCTCGGCCAGCTGGTGGGACCCCCGCTGCCCTGGGCTGGAACCTCAGGTCAGAGAACCGCACACATAAGCTCGCCTGAGCCAGGAGAGGAAGCTGGGGTACATCACACTGCGTCCATCCTCTCTACCTCGTCGCTTTTGCAAGCCTGAGCACCAGCCACTGTCGGCTAGTTCATCTTTGGTGTGACCCGTTGCACACATTCTTACATACTTCTGATTGTTTTTCTATTTTACATTAGTTCTTAGTTCGCCCCTGAAAATGGATTACCATTCTCTGTAATTTTATGTGTCAGGAGGAACAGATGCCAGCAGTGAAAACAAATCCAGAAAGTTCTTCCCTTATGCTCTATTTACACTGGATCATCTTCTGTCTGATTTGATTTCAGTATCAATATTTTTCCTTTTAGCCTTGTGCTGTGCAAAAAATGGAGATACTAAAAGGGGTGGCATGATTATGTTCCTGTAAATAATGCATTTGTAAATAATCCTGTAAATAATGTTGTGTTGACTCTGCTGTGTAGGGCAAATACTTAATTTGGGTTAAAAAGAAATATTATTGACCATTTCTGCCTGACAAGTCTGAAGCTCATTTAGAATCATAAAACCCACTTTTCAGCTGAATGTCCTGGAGTATTTAACAGTTCAGCTTTAATGGTGTGGCAAATGAATCTCAGAAACTGCGGTTATTCAGTGCCCAGGTGCTACAGAAAACCCTGACAGTGGACTGTGCCTTTCCAAGTGCCTGAGTGCCCAGGTAGCTTACACAGCATTCAGCTTGGCAAGGGAATTAAGAGTAGAGGAAAAATGTCTTTTTCCCCTTGCTGCACCTTCTTTGTTAGCTTCTTTAGAAGGAATTACAGAAAAATCCTTAGCAGGTGGCATTTCACTCTATTGCTAAAATATATCAAGTTGTTCTTCTACCCTGACAGTGTTGGCTCCTTTCCTGTGGACAACAAGACTGAGCTGGCTGAGCTGTCGCGTGTGAGAATATGCAGAACCAGCTCATCCCATTAAAACAAAGGAAAGGCTGGGAACCTTGCACTGCGCGGGGGATTAGTGCCTTACCACCGTGCAAATGCCTAACAGCAAATACATAAGAGGCATCAGTCCTGCGTAAAGTATTTGATTTGCTTAATTTAAGCAAAGACCTCAGATATTTGATTCAGACTTCCTGGGTGAAACGCTGCATGGATTTTTGTTCGGAGATTCATGGCACTGGAAGCTGGAAGCACATTAGATTAGCTACAATTCATCTATCACGGCCCAATAAATGTTGCCCAGCTCATTTCTGTTTGGAACCTCATAACTTCTCCTTTGCCAAAGTGTATCTTCCCAGGAAGGCATCCTGCCTTCGTTTGAAGACCTCAAGAGATAGAAAATCCAATTCTGCCTTTCGTAATGTGTTAATCATCTTCATCACTCAGCGTGTGTTCTTTGTTTCTGGCTCAATTTAGCTGACGTGCAAACAGCCATTGGGTCTTGTTAGCGTGTTGTAACTAACGGGGTTTTGCTCTGAACACATTTGGACTAGACTCTCATTTTCATGAGTGTTGCCAGTATTTTAGCAACTCAAGTTTGTGACGCTTGTCTGTGTGACCCTAAAATGTTTGCAAACTTCCAAAGAATGGTGAAAATCCGTTGGTTTGTCTGGGAGCACACGATAGTTAATTTTGTTCAGACATACCACTTGTTTCTTGGCCATAGTTTAACAGAATCATGAAAATTTCTGAATTTTTCTGTATCATGTCAACATATTAAAACCTGCAGGATCCGGAGCATTTCTTTATTATTATTTATGGTTATTTGTTATTTAACTTAAAAATGCCATCTGGATTCTGATAATACTCTCACTTGTTGATTCCAAAAGAACTTGATGCTTGTTTGCTATCTAAACCCGTGATTGTAAAACATAAGAATAAAATGGGAGCAATTTATTTTCCAGATCAAATTTTCTCTCAGCAGGATTAAAACTGCCACAGCAGTAAAGAGTTTACAAACTCACTAAAGAACTGTAATAACTTCCCTTCTCACTGCCGGGTCAAGGAAAGGTAATACATGTTTCCAATCAGCTTTGAATTGAACTCAAATTGTAGGTTTTATTTCACTTTAATCCATATGTGAGTTCACGTTAAAGGTAAGAGAAATCACAGGACTGCAAACATGGAGTAGAGTTAATTAAATTCTGCAGCTCCTTTTGGAAGAAGCCCTGGCTTTGCTTATGCGTGAAGGCTTCCAGGGTTCTTCTGAGGGCAAGACCAGGTGGGAAATGGCTCTTTACTGGTGCAGCAAGGACAATGGCAAATGAAGCTATAGTAACCAAGTGATGTACACCGAGAACAACCTTGAAACACTTGGGAAATATTTCTTTTTGCTGAGCTATTTAAAAAAGAAAAAAAAAAAAAAAGCTTCTTCCTCCCCCCTTCTCCTCCCTTCCCCAGAAAAAACATACAGCCGCACAGCTGACAGGCACCGGGAGGACTCCGAGGAAACACGGCGTGTTCCCGGCTCAGCCCCAGATGAGACCCTTTTCCAAGGCAGTCCCTGCTGCAAACACTGCTTTTAGAAATGATAAATGCTTATTAGTCCTCCTTCTCTGTTTTCCTTTTATTGTGGGAATTGGTCTTTTTTTTTTTGTTTTGTTTCTGGTTTTCTGTCCGATCTTTTAAATGTGTTCTGGAAAAGAGCTCTTACTAAGTGGGGGAGACTATTCACATGCTTAAAGTAAAGTCTGCATTTCACTGTCTTGCTGAGCTGGGACCTGAGCTCTGGCCACTTTGCAGAACTAAGTGCACTAAGCCCTTGCTTATCCTTTGGCAGGTCTTGCTCAGAGATGCAGCGTGCAGAACTCAGCCCCTGGCTTCATGCACCTGTGAGGAGATTCATCTTGAAGCAATAAATGCTTATTTAATGTTCTTTTTTTTTTTTTTTTCTTTTCTTTCCCCAATCTCCAATATTGACAGCAGTGTTTGGTGCAAGTCAAAATGATGGTTAAGGCTCACTCAAGATCTGTTCCTCACTGGAATCTTGTCTGAGGGACACGTCAGATACACACAGCAGCAGGGTCTGGGGATGAGAAATGGCTGGTGATGGCAGAGGAGGCAATGCACCTTTAATTCTGCATGTGGACATGAAGCCGTGTCCTTACCAGTGTGCCAGGCTGATCAACAAGGTACAAACCCCAGGGAAAATGGGTTTTGAATGTATTTTGTTGAATGGTGCATTTCATTCTTTGTGAAAGGTTTGGAAAGTTGAGCGTTCACCAAACCACCCAACAGAGAGAGCTCCCTTGGTGCTGTGGTTTCTGGTTGTCGACACTTCTATCTAGAGTAACAAAGTGGAAACTGCATCCAGGGAAACAAATTTTTCTTCCCACAGGAAGCTGGCACTGAAAGGGTTTTCTGTCTAAAAATGAATCGTGTTCCAGAATGGATTGCATGCAATATGCAAGATTCTGGAAAAGCAAGCTTTCCTCAAGCACTAAAATGTGACATTTTAAAATCTGAATTTTAAAATAATGCACCATGCATTCATTTTGCTTCACGTAATAAAATAAAAGTCTCCCTTAAACAAATGTATTATTCTTAAGCTTCCCACAGAATATCAATGAGAATACGAGTCACTTAAGCATCAAATGCCACATTCAGTGTCTCCTGAAGTGTTTCTTCGTCTTGGATCAGGCAATGAAAGATCATCTACAGGGATGCCAACAGCAACTGGCCTTTCTGTGTAGGATTGGAGCTTCACCTTCTGCAAAATCTTGTTCACTCGATAAAGGAGTGCTTCAAACCTCTCTGAGAAAAAATGAGTTCCTGCCAATGATTTTTTCAGTTTGTCATAACCATTTTAATAGCAAATTCTCATTTTCCTGTATTCCTCTGCTCACATACTTGCAGGAGTACTTGAAAGTTATTTGTCCTCAAGGCTACAGATACATGAAGAGGCTGTTTTCATAGACGTGCCTAACAGCCTTTCTGCCGTTTCCCACCCCAGCTACTTAATTTCCCCTCTATACAGAAATGTCCTTGTCTGTTCTGAGGTTCTGTTCCCTGAAGTTCCTTTGTCTGCAAACTCAGATGCTGAAGTGCTCTGTCCTCAGTGTTTAGGGGTGATTTCAAAGTATTTCACTGCAATTCTTGTTTTTATACAAACACTTCAAAATTACTTCAGTAAAACAAGTTTTGATGATGATGAGCTTGTGTTTTGTGCATCCAAGTACCTTTGACTCAGACGGTGTTCTTTTATACAACAAGCTTTTCTCTCTTAATAATTTCCTGACTGCAAATTCAAGCTTTTCTTTTGGACAAATTTGGAGATATAAACACAGTCCCAATTTCTCTGTTAATACTTGAGTGTGTTAAACAATTCTTTTCTCACAAGCTCTCATCTCAGGATTAGCCCGGTGAGTTTTTTATGCTGCTTTGGCCTGTAGAATTGTCCGCTCATTGAAACAAAACTAATCCAGATCTTGCTAGTCCAGCTTTTATTCACACATATTGATTTTTGATTTTCTATCAGTTGCCTCTGTTTTAGCTGCATTGATCTATCAGTCCAGCTTTGAGGCAAATCAATTAGTTCCAGGTTTGAAGCAAGAAGAGTCTTTTGTGAAAACATCCATAACTACATCCGTCATACCTGGACTTCAGGAACATGCAGTCCATCACCTAATTGCAATGACAGTCTCTCTCTTTATGCTGGTGACTTGCCTCGGTCACATTTCTGAGGTCAAACACCAGGAGAAGGTTAATATCAAAGGGCTCAAGGCAAGTAGGCTGACTCCATATCCTTCAACCTGAAATTGTATGTGCTCTTGCAATGAACACATCATTAAGTTTGCAATGCAGCTGCTGAGAAATGTCTTGAAATACTTCGGCTCTCCATCAGGGTGATAGCAGCTCATTAAGGCCCAGTATCTGAGCCCTCTGTTCAGAGAGGGTTTGGAGATCGCTGCTGTTTCTTCTTTCTGTTCCATCAGAACCAGGAAGGAAGTAGAGCTCGGCTGGTATTTTATGGCTTTGTGCAGAATGTGGTGACCTCAGAGCTGAAGCACTTGCAAAGACATCCCTGTCCTGTACAAAAGAAATCAGAAAATACATTACCCAGCACAGGAACCTCAGTGCACATTGGGTTAAGCTGGAAATGGACTTACTTTCTGGGAGCTGCATTAGGAAGATAAATCTATGACAGCTATCTGGTATTTTGGTATTCTTTAACAAACTAAGATTCAGATTTAAACTAGCAAAATCCATCCGCTTATTCCCTTCTCCCCCACCACTGCTGCAGCCTCCCGCACCCAAGCCACTGCTCCTGAACACATCACTTCACATTAGTCTCCCCATCCAGGAAAGCCACACAAACAGCTGATGAAATTTCTCTTTATGAGCTGATTATAAGTTTTGTCGTAACCCTGAGCTGAATATGTCCATATTTTTGGCATATGTTTGATCCAGGCTGGACCCAAATCTTTATAGATGAGAGTTAGATGCTGATGTCTGCAGTACTGGCTCCTGAGCTTCCCCACTGGGAGGAGGAGACTTTCCCCCATCAGTGGTCCCACACTTGTGCATGCAGTGGTTTATCCCTCTTACTGGTTATGAACAACAGAGATTTAGAGGAGATTTGCCTAACGGTCACCATGGGGTTCCTGGAGGCAAAACCTAAGAGAGAAATACAGGCTGTTCCATGAAGAAATATGGCAGGATTGCGTATGTGTCCAATGAGTAAAGGAAAGCCCGTGAATGTGTTTCCCTGGGGCATCTGCAGGAGCTAAATTCAGCCTTGCTCCTTCTCAGGGGTGTATGAATTATCTGGGGTGTAGCAGGTACATCTTGGACACAGCTTCCAGTTGCCCGTGCTTGGAAATGTGAGCGTGGTCCTTTGTCTCTGAAGGGTCCATGCTGCCATTCCTAGGGGATGAGGAGCTCCGGGGGTGAGGGCAGCCCTCGCAGCATGCAGCTGCCCCCTCGTTAAGTCAAATTTCACACCCGCAGCCAGTTAGAGCAGAGCTCTGGGATCAGCGTGGCTGCCAACAGGTTTCTGGGTGGAATTCCAGGTCTGGAGCAGAGCTTGCAAAGCCTTAACCATTTTGTGACCTGGGTAGTAAAGAGAGGGAAGGGAGAGGGAGCTCCTCCTCCAGCAGCAGTGAGCATGGAGGGGCTCCAGCTGCAATCCGTGGTGAGCAGGGGGAGGAGGTGGCAGGCATCCCCGCTGCAGCCCCCTTTCTGAAACGTGCTTCCTCTCATTTGGTCCACCAGATTTATTAAACTCGCAGGCAAGCTGCAAGGACCATCTGTTTTCCAGGGACTTTAGGGATGAGTGGAGCAGGGAGGAGAAGGTGGTTTAAGGGGTAATTGAAGGTCTTGCAAGTGCGTCTGGTTTTCTTTGAGGGAAGAGTGGTTTTAGGCAGGCTTTTTGTCTACAGCTACAGATTATAAGCGTGGTATATTTTAATGCATTATTGGGTGGTCGGATGACATGGTAAGACCTGACAAAGCTTATTTCACAGATCATGCGAAGATGTAGTGCTCCTCCTGCAGCATGGGTCTGTCAGAAACAAGGGGGAGAAGAACAGCCAGGAGAACAGCACAAGGCTTGGCTGGGCACCAAGGAACTCGCCTTACGGGTTTTTGCCATAAGCAGGATTTTTTCTGACTTTAGATTCCCTCCCTTCCCTGCTCCCAGGCTGACATGTGGTTAGAACGAAGCAGAGCAAAAACAATTTAAAAGCAAAAGGGGTGACATGATGCTGAATTTGAAGGGCCATAATGGACAGAAGGAACCTAAGAGCCAAAGAAATGAGGACTTCAGAGGCTTAAAAAACATTTTTTCTGTCTAGTCTGCTGCCTCCAAAGATGACAGAGGAGCAGAATCTGAGCTGTACCTCTCTGTTTGATGAGACTATTGCCTTATGGAAGGTTGGAAACATATATTGTATCAATTTTCATTTCGTTTTGTCTGAAATGACTTGAAATATGTTTCTGTAACCAACCAAGCTCATTCTTAACTCTGCCTGCTACACATTCAGGAAGAATTTATAGGCAGTGTTAGAGGTATTCATATCCTCGCCTATTGTTCGTGCTGAAAGCCTCTGTCCTGGAAAAAGAATTGCACTTACTAATGCTCACCCACAACGTTGTAAATCAGGAGCCAGGGTGAGCACACACGCATCGTCTCCTGCACTGGCCATAATGTTCTGTGTATGTTTCTTTTTATGAGTAAGAGCTACTTCTCTTATCTTGATCCTTCAATTGTCTGGGGGAAGATTTGGTTTGGTCCCTAGGTGGAAAGATCTGCAGAGCTGAGCAGATGCTGTGGGATGTTTCCAGAGCCGGCAGTGCCCCTAGGCAGAAGCAGCAATCCCAAACCATACCCCCAGCCATGCAGTCAGATACATCCCTGCCACAAACAGGCTGCAGTCACATTGTGGAACTCCATGCAGACACCCTGCATCCAGGACGTGATGCTGAGGGCTGGGAAGCAGCTAGGGACCTGCTCTTGGCATAGTGCAGGAGCATGGGGAGACACAGCACAGCTCAGAGTCTCTTCTGCAGCCTGACCTTGTGCTTGCGCTGCCTTTTCTTTATTTCCTACAGTACCTGTTATCTCTAGGATGTGAAACTTATCTGATAGGATTGTGGCTAATGAAGCAAACCTTGGGTCAAGTGAGAAGAGAAGATAATCCAGTCTGTGAGGGCACCATCAGAGCTGCAGTTCCCATCGTTTGTGTTCAATTGCACTGGGCAGGGAAAGGACGATTCTGTTCTCAGAGAAACTGGAGCAGCTCCACTGAAATTTGCTCATTCCAGATTTACCTTCATGTATTTGAGTGCAGAAACTGGCCTGAAGTATGTATAAAAATTTATTAAAGCTTTGGGACAGATTGTGCTTTGCTTGAGTATGTGGTAGGGGGAGGGAGCAGGAATTTCCCTCTTCCTTCCCACAGGAAAGTGCTGTAGTCTCTGGCATTAAAAAATGCAGGACTTAGTACATTTATATGCCCAAAATGACGTTATTGAATAGCTCAGTGAAGGTCAATTTGAGCAAGCTGGAAAAGGGATAAAGCAGTGTTCAACCTCTGTTCCCCAGCTGCTGCTTCCATGTGTCTGAGTGTTGTGAAGAACATCTTGCCCAGGCCCAAAAGGTGCAGAGCCTCCACCTCCTCACATGTGGGCATCACATCTCTCCTGGGAAAGCCAACAAGTCGATAGCAAAAATGCACATCTTGCTTATTTGAACATAATTTAGTACATCCAGGATCTGATCCTTCCTCAGCTGCAAGCACAGTTCTTCCAAATCCAGCAAGAGCTACGTCAGGTCCTTGGTCTTCTCTGGCCAGGAGTATGATAAAAGCTCATGGTCCTCTGGCCCTAATGGCTCATACCAGTCATCCCACAAGGGGTAAGCGGGAGAAGGAATGCTGCTTTTCCAAATACATAGAAAAGAACTTAAGCATCATTCCAAAAAAAAAATATATGAAGACAAGAAAATGATGGAGATGACAAGTAATTCCCCTGACATTGTGGCACCTGGCCTTTTGGCTGATCCTTGTTTGCGCCAACGTCCCTGGCACTAGAATTACAGCAGCTCTGCTGGCACTCCTCGCTCCCTGGCCCCAGTGGAAACACACCGGGGATGATGCTGGCTTTCTCCAAACCTGTCCCTGGAAGAGAGTATGAGTTATGAAGGGGACACCAAGCAGGCAGTGCTGTGGGCATCATGCCTGTCCTCTCTGGGTGTGCAAGTGAGGGCTGCGACGGTGACGCGGGTCCGTGGGGAGTAGGGCTGTGCATCAGCCGGCACAGAAATAGGAATACAGTCACCGGGTCAGTCACCTGCTGGAGGTGTGATGCTGTATTTAGTGTGTTAAATAACTGTTCCCTGCTTTCTGCCTGGAGGCTCTTGCATGGGGAGATGTGGGGAAGTGTCAGCCTGCAGCACCCGTAGGTGCTGCAATGGGATGTGATCCACAGATGCTTCAGGCAGCAGGATCTCCATTTCTGTGCAGCGGGTTTTGAAAGCCCTGAGGATAAGCTGAGCTGTAAGACTGCAAGAAAACATTATCTGTCCATGCAGGAAAGCCATGTGAATTCACACAGAGGTGCCTGCACACTCTGCTTGGTGCTGGGACATAGTGTCTGATTAAAAATAGTGACTGAGTTAGTTTTGCTAAGAGATTTAGCATCTTCTTTACGTTGCTGATTTACTTCCTGAGGAGTAACATAACACATGCTACTCTCCTATTTCATGGTAATCCTCACCCTTTGTTGTCAGAATACAAGCCAAAGGTGCACGTTTTTCAAGGAATTGTTTGAATTACTTTCCTCATCCTGATTACTTTTCTTCACTTTTTCCTTCATCAGCCATCCTTTGGGTATTAACCTTGTATTTATGCTCACATTAACCAGGGTCAGCATCAGAAAACGTTCTTGCTCTTGCTTTTGCACAGCCACCTGGAGAAACAGAGAAAGCAGACAGTACCAGACATACACTAATTTCTAACATGTGTTTCCTGCCAGCACTGGCCTCAGCAGCTCAACCACATAAGTCACTGTGGGAATAATTGCCATTTGAGTACAGTCTTTGGATGTGCACGAGCCTGAGAGAGCTCTGCCGTGGAGTGAGCGTCCCGCTGAACATCAGCAGGCTGAAAGCAAGAAGGAAGCCAGCTTTGGTATAGCTAGTACTTGGTGGTGCTCAAAAGATTCAAAGTTTGGCTTCATCTGAGCTACTTACAGAAGCTGGTTGAATAATAAAAGGAAACAGCTGTAAATTGGGTTGAATATTTATATCTGAGGTAAAACCACCCTCTATCTGAATATTATAAGAGAAGCCTGGGAGGCTGGGATTCCTGCTATCCACACTATTTCCAAAGACATCCAGCAGGATCTGAAATGGTTTGGGTTGCTTTCAGGGTTTTGTTTGCATGGAGAGAACACACGAGGCTGCACTTGTGGACGCTGGGCTCTTGCTGCGCCCTGGGAGCTGCGGTGTGTCCCTGGCTCTCAGCACACGTGGCTTTTGGTACCAATAGCCTAGTTCAGCTCCAGCGATGAAGGCTTCTGACCCTCGGTAGCTGGCACCCAGTGGCCAGGGTTTTGGTGGCCTGGAAAGGATGCTGTCAAGTCCTGAGATAATTCTGTGACTTATTTAGTTAGCCTTTGTCTGCAAGTGGATAAATGATATCTCGTATGGGAAAACCACAGATCTCTTACCCATTCACTGCACGTCTGTAATTTTCATCGCCATATGTAATAATTCTAATGTTTAGATGGACTGGGTTTTTCCAAAGTGTTTTGCTTTGGCACAGCTTTTGCCCTTGCTGGAGTGGAGGGGAATTTTGCTGTTGACTTCAATGAGAACAAAGTTTGGGCTTGGAAATCCCAGCAAGTGTCCCGTGACAATTAGGTCACAGCATGTGGTAGAGGCTCTTTTGTGCCTGATGAGGGAGGGACCTGTTTAAGGATGTGCCCAGTTCAAACTTGTTGGAAGTCCTGATGACTTCAGAGACAAGCCTGGCCAGGAACACTGCTCACAAACGAGACCATATTCCTGATAATCTTGGAAAGAATAATGCTGTGGAAACTTTTCTGCCATTCGGAAATGAAGGCAGGGCAGCCCCAAGCCTGTTTTCTCATGGAAGAGAGCTTCCTAATGCTCATGTCCTTCCCCATGCCTGCCCTCTCCCACCTCTCCTGTAACTTGTGAATTTATTGATCAACTTTATCCAAATTGGACAAACAGTAAGAAAATTCAGTGATAATTAAATTCTTAAAAGGCTGTGAGAGTAGAAAGCAATGTATGTTTATACTGACTGAGAAACACTAAGGCACCAGCTTATGCAGAAGATACTTTGGAGTCCCCATGTGTGACCAACCCCAGAAGACTCCTGCTTCACCTTTAAAATCCATTGCATGAAAAAACAGGGTGGACAGATCCAGGCTCTGTTAGTTTTTCTGTTCACAGACTAAGTTGCTGTGTTAAAACTCACAAAGACATCAAAATTCTCATTTCTAGCTTCTTTGGAGGGGAAAGCAAGGTTTTTGGCAGTGGGAATTTGCTTTCTTCTAAAGGCTCTGCCAGGTCACTGGGACTGGAATGCCAGAACCCTTTGCTATTGCCAAGGTAGAAAGCTGCTGCGATCAGATGCATCCTTTGCAGCAACAACAAAGCCCCCAGGCAAGGGATGCAGTACCTGGTGAGTGCCTGCCTGCTCCAAGAGCTTGTCTCACACCCATGTCTCCTTTTGGAAACTTACTGTGTGGACCAGGAAAACCAAGGGCTGAAATTCTGGGGCTCCATAGGGGAACCAGCCTTGCCAGGTTTTCCGTTATGCTGTTTTGTTACATCTTCTCTCATTTCAGTAGATGTGAAACCTTTTTCCAGAGGTAAAAGGATACTGTTGGAAACATGGCATTGGAGGGAAGCCCTTCCCCACCCAGCTCTGCTCCCCAAGCCCTGGAGCAGAGGGGATCACGAATCACTTCTGACTCTATTTCTTCCATGCAGTAATTCCTGAAGAAGTGACTCTTCTTTAAGCTGCCTTTCTTGCTTTTGGAGTTTCACTCCTCCTTGCTTCACTGCAGGGACTATGAAGCCATTTTACGGCTTTTCTTTCTCCTAATTTGAGTTTTGGCCAGCGCTGCTCATGTTGTTTTCCCCAGGCAGCTGAGCTCTGGTGTGAGTTCTGCTGCGGCTCTGTCCCAGCTGCCATAACACCCTTCCTTCACTTGTCACTCTCTTTTTCTGGAATTGTGTATTTGGAGGACTGAAGGAATGAGGAATGTAGACTGGGAGGGGACCTCAAGCCTATCAGGTCTGCTCACTCTTTCCATCAGCTTGCTGGGCTTGCCCGGCCAGTGTGGCTCCCAGAACAGCTTTTTTCTTTCCCCATTTCCATAAGCTGGGAGCTGTAGTCCCAAAGCCGCAGCTTTGGTTTTGCTGCAGTTGTTGTATGTGTTAGGTGCCTCACAGGTGTGTAGCAATCCTGAGGGCTAATTCCTGGGCGGTGGTCTTCACCAGCAGATCTCCATGTGCTTTGCAAAAAGGATTGACGTTGTTGCTCTGGTTCTTGGTGGGGAAACTGAGGCATGGAGCCAGTCTGTGTGAAGCAGAGGCTGACCTGGAGAGTGAAGCAAGTTGTCCTGCATGCCAATGTCATATACCTCTTAAGCCACGCTGGACAGAGCGTATGATAAAGTCCCTGCTCAAATGTGCAAACCTCCTCTGTAGGTGGAGTGGAGCTGTTGGGGCTGCTATTAGCCAAGGCTCGCTCTCGATTAACCTTGTGACCAAGGCTTGCTGCCCACTGAAATCCTCGGCCATTTTTTAAATGCTGTCTGTCAGTTATTCTTTATGGGCCACCAAGCAGGGCTTTCCTATGTTGGGTCAATTCTTAATTAGCAAGGTTTAATAGGACCTGGTTTTATCAGCCAGAAATAAAGCTTTGCTTGCAGCAGCAGCAGGCGCCCCATCCCTGTCTGCTGCAACAGGGATGCGCAGGGCTACTGCAGGCACCCATGGCCCGGGACGGCAGCGGGAGGCTGGGCAAAGGTAGAAGCATTAAATACACTCAAAATAATTATCTTTTCACCTGCAACCCTATTAACATAGAGCCTGAGCCAGGGCTGTGCTGGCTCCCCGACCTGCGGAAGGGCTGATACAGCCAGACAGCTGCACATTCCTAGCGTGGGTTTAAGCAGTCGCTGGTCAGGATTTTAAAGCCCTCATTTCAAGGCATATTCAAACCTACAGTTACTCTTTTATGTCCCAGCATCTGTCTGCGATACGGAAACGTCATTTATCACTTCCACAGCACTCTGGTGCTGCCATAAATCCCCAGCACTTCAGCCAAGCCTTTTTCTGGAGAACAGGTTGCCCAGCCCTGGCTGCCCCTGGGGCAGTGACAGGCTCCCTGGGGCCGCTCCATGCCCTGCGTGTCTCCAGCTCTCCAGCGCTGGGGTTTTATTTCATTGCAATCCTCCTACGACTCAGCCTTTAAAAATCTTCCTTCCTACCGCACTATTAATGAGTGACACGATTACATTTTACTCTAGTTCTCTTTTCATGTTTCAGCCTATTTTGATAACCAAATAAAATATCTGCTGACATGAGCATCCCACTGCCTGCATCTTCTTTAGGGACACTGTGCTGCATCCCCTCAGTGATATCCACACTCATTTCCCTGGGTGTGGACATACAGCTTTGTTGTCCTGGGCTTTTTCTCACCTCCTCAGGCTGACCCCAGTAATGAGAAGTTAATCATTCCCAGTGGCAAAAGTTAGGTCAAAAGCTGCTGCTCCCCCCAGGCGTGATGCTGCCCCACGACACCCACGGGGCACTGCCCTCAAACAGCTCTGTGTAGGTGCTGCTGCTGCTATTTAGTGATTTGTTTCTCCTAAAATTTATGTATTTTTATTTCTTTATATATATGTATGTTCCTCAGTGTTTACCCAGGAGCAATCGGATTTCCACTGCTGGAAATTCAGCCCATGGATTCCCACTGCAGCAATTTATCGCCGGTCACAGAGGAGTTGGGAGAAGAATGCTTTTTGCTAAAAATAAACGCAGGAAGGCTGGCTATGAAGACCTTTTCTGCCTTTCATTGCCAGATTAGAAGGCTCCACCTCGCATTGTCCTTTCGCCTCCAGGCGCTGCCAGCTGTGGGATGCTGCCCTCCCACCCAAAGACCTGGCCAGGTCGCTGCTTCCCATGGTGCCATCCCTCTTGCCTTCAGTGGTCCCTGATGTCGGGAGGGACTCAGTCCCAGTGTGGCTGCTGGGTTTCTTGGGCAAATGGAGACACAAGAGCGTATGTGTGTGTTTTTCTACTGTGCCGCACGGCTCCGAGATCAGGCGTGCTGAAGTGATGACACAAAACTGGCAGCTGAAACGTTCTCGCTCCAAGGATCCAGGACCTCTACGCGGGCTTTCCGCACAGCCCAGGGATTTTCGTTTCATTTTTACTGTAACTACCTTCTATGGTCCATAAACTATATTGTTTTCATTTAATTCTGGGAACATAATGAATTTCTGTGGGCTTGTTTCCTGTTCAGTGTAATATCTTTGCTAGATGTGAGGTTTATTTCACAAGCTAGTTATAAATTTACTCAAACTCCCAATTGTTTCATCTTGGGAGCAATGAATAAAAAGAAACATGAGGGAGATTTTAGACCCTTCACATCCACTGAAATTCAGGGATGTAAATCTGTCGTCTGACTTTTTTTTTTTCCCTGAGTGCTGAGTAATGTAAGAAAAATGTTAACCCTCATCCGAGTACCTCAGTGTGCCTATGTAATGGCTGAAGTGTGAAATTCTCCCTTCTTTACCCCCAAAAGAGTCTTCAGCATAAAAAAGCGCATCGAGTTTTGTGAAGAGGCAATGAAAAACTGCCAAAAATGGAGGGTGTATCGGGGTCGGGGTCTGTTCCATGTATGATTGCCCTTCATGTCATGCCCTTACCTCAGCTCAATCTGAGCTGCCTTATCGCAGCATCAAACGGGTAATGTCTCTTTTTCCCTCAGTTCCCTGAAAACTTGATGAAGGCCATAGGATAAAAGCTAACCTTCCTGTAGCTAATCTGCAGCTGGCCCTTCAGTGCCTTCTAGCTGAAATACCCAGATTAAAGCTAACATCTGGCTATCAGCAAATAGATTTAGAGCAGCAGATATATATTTAATTTTCTAGATTTATCCCCTTTATTTTTTTGCCAATAGCAAGAACCCTAGGAGCTGCTGAGCGCTCTTTTGAAAAGCTTGCCAAAAAAACGCCTAATTTCTCTTCTCACTTATGCAGACCAGTTGCAGATTGCTGGTGGTGTCAGTCTGGCATAAATAAAAGGAAAATCAGCCGCAGGCTCCCCAGGTCACCGAGAGCCGCCTGGGAAACTCCCCGGCATCCTGGTGGTTTTACACTCAGCCTGAGGTTGCTGCTTGTGCCATCAGGTGCTGCTCAAGGGGGAGTAAAAATCTGTCATCATCCAGCGTGGTTCCCCCCTTATGGCCATGCTTCCTTGGTTTTCTTCTCAGTATTATTTCTAAAGAAGTTCACAGCCCTTTTATCAGTGCAAGTGTGTGTGCTTAGGTTTCTGTGAGCAGGGCTGATGCTTGGGTACCGGGTACCCAGGGGATGGGATGGGGTGCAGCAGAAGCAGCCCCGTAAAGCCCCAGCAGGTTTCCAGCAGCCTACTCGCTGCTTGTAGAACCCACTGTGGTGCTCAGAGCCAACTGGTCATTGCAATTCTTCGTTCCTGTTTTTCTTGCTGCATTTGCGCAGGGCCACTAATAAATGAGTGTTGAATTGTGGCTAGGCTAAATTTTATTTTGTTTGAAGGCAGACCCCAGAAAGCTTGTTCTTTTTTTTTTTTTTTTTCCTGGAGGTTATTTTGCTCTGCCTTCTGTCTCCTTTGCTGACTTTGAGCACTTCTCTTTCCCTGTATGGCTGTGGGCTAAATGCAGAATCAACAGGACCTGCTTGTGAGATGCAAGAGGCAAGCACGGCTTGTGAAACAACAACAAAAGCTTGAAAAATCCCTGCTCCCACTCTCTTGAGATGTTGTGATGGCTGTACGAGTGCTCTTCATCTGTTCCAGTGTGGAGAGAACTAAACTTACATGAGCCATTACTGAAGCAAACTATTGAGTGGGCGAGGAATTAATTTGCAAGAGCAAATTCTGCATCCAGGTGTCTTGCCAGCCCTTTGAGGCTTTCATAATAAACCAGGTCTTGCTGCTGAATTCAGGTATAATTTAGGGCATGGTGTTGTTAGTTAAAAGTAGAGAAGGCTGGTATTGTACCCCTAACACAGCAGATAAACCAATCCATACTGATTTTGTATTTTTTTGCCATCTCCTTCTCAGCCTGGTTTAAACCTCCCCGCCCTAATGCTTTGTGATGCAGCAGCAACCTGAAGTTGCAGGAGCTGATGAAATGTGGATGCTCAGGGTCCAGTGGCTGTAAAATTTCCCAGTGCAGTTGCATCAATGGCCTTAGGGGGTTTAGCTGACATACAAAAAGGGCAGAGATCCTGAAGACCCAGCAGTTAGCATTGGCTTTCAACCTCTTCAAGCAGTGTAACCTCCAAGCTCACTCCTTCAGGGAGGTGCTGGGATGAGGTGAGGCAGGACAAGGCAGAATGTGACCCTGCTGCTGAGCACGGGGCTGTTAGAGGGTGAGCACCCAGTGCTACAGGAGTGTGATGGGTGCAGGTGGGAAGATGAAGATGGAACTTCAGTCTTGCAGTTGAATTGTTCTTTGCCCCCAACACGTGCTCCTGTGTCCTGCGCTGCTCTCTGGTTGCTTGGCTTGGTGCTGCCCAGGAGAGGGATGAGGGGTGTCTGTGAGGCTGCTCGTGTGCATGCAAAGTCTGGCATGTGGATTTGCACACCTTATCTGGAGAGCTGTGGAGCAGACAGCCCCCTGAAACGGAGATCCAGAGTAACTGGGGGGAGAGCCTGGGTGTGAGCACAGATGTGGAAGCGTTTCATTCTTATTTTCTTTCTTGACTTTGGTTTGAGGCATTTGTTATCTCAAGGGGCAGGTGGAAACCAACAACAGGCTCACTCCTTCTTGTTTTATTTGTGCTCAGGAGATGTCCCAGCACACAAGCTGTCATGGAAATGCGGAGGAGCGTGAAGCAGAGCTGGCTGCTGGGCTGCATCCCCAGCATCGTCCCTGTGGTCATGAGTGGCTCTCGCTGGGGACCAGTCCTGTGCTGCTGCGGCGCGGCGGCTGTATGGGCAGGCAAGGGGCTGCAGCTCCCCTCATCCCACCCAGCTGGTGGAAAGGGGCCTCGTACAGCTGCACAAGCCTCCCCTCGGTGCTGCTCCTGCCAGAGAGGTGACAGATTTGTTCATTTGCTTAAAAAATGCTTATTAACTGGAGGCGGTGTGAATCTTGTGTGCCAGGTCTATGCAGGCAGGATTTGTTCCATAGTAATTTGTGCTCGAATTAAAATCACCAAAACTACAAACTGGTTCTTTATGGTGAATCCAAGGAAACCAAACCCTTTAGGAAGCACATTTGGAGGACGATTCAAACCCACTTTTGTGCTCAGCTCTGGCTGTGCCGTCTCACCCTGCCAAAGCGGTCTAGAAACACAACACTGTTCCCAGGGCTTTGTTCTTCCCAGCAGTTGAGGAAACTCCATGGAAAAGCTTTTCACCTGGTGTTTTCGTGCTTCCATTTCCAGTTCTGTTCAAGACACATGAGAGGGAAGGTACATGACAAAATCACTGTGGGAACAGACCCAGAACCGTATCAATTGGATGTTTCAGTGGAAATTTGGACCTGAATCCTTATTTCCCACTCCGATGTGGGCTTGTCTTCTGGCTGAGTTTTCTTCAGCATTTGCAGACTTTTTTTTTTTTCCCCTGCTGTTTTTGGCCCTTTTTGAGGGGGATTCTTTGTAACCTGAAATTCAAATCCCAGCCCACTGCTCTGCAGAGATGCTTGCACTTTGCAGTCCAGAGGAACTGCTGCCCTGCATCATGTCTTCTACCTGGGGCCACCCATGCGATACTACTCCATGAGTATTTAGAAGGAGTTTGCTCATGGAGAAAGCTCTTCCCCACCTGTAATAATTAAAGGTCAATTAATGCCCAGAAGAGTAATGATGGGCACCATACTTTCCCGCACACCGGTGTCACATCCTGGCCCTACTGATATCAGTGGCAAAATGCTCTTACCCTGTGTGTGTTTCATCCCCACTTTCATTTCTTACTATTCCTCGTCCAAGCCATTAATTTATTAATCTTCTTTATTCGTACTCAACTGCTTTCTCTTTGGACCCCCAGTACGTTCGTTTTATGCATTTATGCCCCCGATCTGGTTGTGCAAATGCCTCTTCTGTTTATGGCGGGTCCACAGTAAATCAAACCTCCAGCTGCGAACATGGGGAGCTTTGTGTGGCAGCGGGAAATTTGGGTCCTTTCTCCCTCCCCCAGCCTCCGCCTCATTTATATCTGCAAATCTGTGATCTTGCCTTGAAAGAATCTGTAATGACTCATTGCCTCTCCTGGACCTACTGCCAATAACACAGTTAGTTATAACCAGTTAATTAACTGGAAAGTCTAATTACTTAAAATTCAGCCCTTTCCTGGGATTTCGCTGTTGCAGGAGAATGCCAAATAATAACTGTGCTTTTCAATATACCCTCGTTTTATTTTTCTTGGGGAACATACAAAAGTTATGTGTAAATATTTCTTTCTCCAGTGAGCACACTTTATTATCCCTTTTCCTTTAGCTTTCATTAAAAACTGCTCCCAACCCTTCTTTAACTTGAACATATAAATAAATAACGCCTGATTCAAACAACCTCAGCCATAAAAACCTGCTTGAAAAGAATCTCAGGCAACTACCACATCTGGAATAATAGTCAACATATTTTAGAAAGAGACTTCATTTTTCTCACACAGGATACTAAATCATGATGGCTCTATGTGCCAAAAATAACACAGTGGGATATGACTATGGGAGGACGTGAACCTATAATGAGGTTCAATAAAGTACTAATCTTATGGGGTAATGCAATCTGGTTTGCTTTTGCTTAAAAAAAAAATGCCTGTGTGTGTGAGAGAGTGTGTATGTGTGCGTGCGTGTGTGCGCATGCACGCTGGTGTGCTTTTTCAAATGGATTCTGGTGTCTTCTTTCAAACTCTCTTTGCTGTTTTGCAATGCAAATAAATATTTCAAAGCTCATTAGTTTTGTCCCAAATTAGCCGCATTGCAGGAAGAATGGTGGATTCCACCTGCCCCATCATTTCAACACAGGAAAATCTAATGGGACAATCTACTTTTGTGAGAGAGGAAGAGTTTTACCATTTACTGAGCATCTCCAGAGATGGTCGGAGGTGCAGCACAATTTCTTCAGGTTTGGCGTGGTCCCTTCTGCTCCAGTTCATCCCCAGTTAGAAAACAAACCCCTAATTACAGGGCTGGGTATTAAAATCATTCCTGAACTTGGGGAAACAAAAGATGAGTCCCTTTTTGCACCATGGAGCTGGGGCAGAGATGAAGGTACAACAGGAATGAGAAATGTGGGACAAAACTAACCAAAAAGCAACTCTGAATTACAGAAAATTCTTTCTAAGGCTGAAAACCCATAGCCTGGAGTTGCTAGAGGAAAAGGGGGGAAAATCTTACTCCTTCAGATATTTTTCTCTCTGTAGGGAGGAAGACTGGCAGGGGCGGTTGTGTGCCCACCAAGGGGTGACACACTTTGTCCCCATTTTTTCGGAAACCCATATCCCTGGGAATATCTTCCACCACCCTATATCTGGATGCTCCAGGGTCCTGCTGTGCAGCAGGCAGGATTTCTGACCTGAGAAGACGGTGCCAAGGTGGTCACACACAAACTCAGGATGGAAGATCCCACCTTCCTCTTCCTCCCCTTCCCTCGAAGGTCTCGCAATCCCAATAGAGGAGGCACTTCGCTTCCAGCTGATGTGAAAACTGTGAAACAGCTTGGCCAGGTCACCCTGCTAGGCAGGAGCAGAAACAGGAATGAGACCCAAATCTCTGGAGCCCCATCTAATGCATTACTGGACATTTTTAGCCCACAACATTCTTCCTTCCCTTCTCTGACTTTATCTCCAGGAGGCTGGTACAAATGTTATCCAGCACTTGGGTTTGTTGTGACACACGAAGACATGACAGGCGGATGCTTTGGCTCAGGGAATACTGTCCTGGGCAGCTTTTGTCAAACACAACACTTCCCCAGACATCTTGATCGCCAATATAGTGCCAGCCCTTCTAAGCAGTCTATTTACAATGCTGTAAATAAATCTAGCTTCAACTGATATATTTTTTGCCATGTAATCAGTCTGCTTTCATAAAAATTCACCTCTCTTGGCATTCATCCACATGTGCCTTACAAATGTGCACACTGTATTGAATCAGATGTGTGGGAAATATATATTTTTTCCATATGGATCCCAATATACCATAAAAGGTTTTTCCCTGCCCCCCTTTCCCCTCCTTGCAGTCTCTTGAGGGCATATATCATAACAATTGAAATCTGATGAGAAAATGAAAAAATGCTTGGTGTTCATATCTTCCAAGTAGTTTTCCAGAATCCTGCTGCTGAAAGGGACATAAATCATTAGCAGCACTCAAGCGACGTTGTTACCTGAATATACAAAACAAAACACGCTGAATTTCTTGCTACTGGAAAGAGGAAAGTTTTGCAGCCGCATAAATAGCATGAAATTGTTTGTCATTCAGGTTATATTTAACCGGAGAAGTCATGCATGCCAGAAGAGAGAGCAGCCAAAAAAGGGGGTGCAGCCCATCGCAGGCATCTTCCTGGCATGAGGAAGGAAAGCTGGAACATTTTGGTGCTTTTTACTCTGGGTGTTGTCCAAACTGATGTGGCGTCACCCAGCCCTGGATGAGTTTGTGCACTGGCAGCATCCCATGGGATAAAGCAGCGGTGAGAAAAGGCCCTCGCTGTGCTCTGCCTGCTGCCAACAGATGCTCCCTCTGCACCCTGGCACCGAGGGAAGGGGATGGAGCAGCCAGCAAGAGCCTTCTTCAAACAAAAAGAGTCTCCAAAGTCACAGCACTGAAGCTTTCCAGTAAGCATCCTGCTAGGACATGGCCTGGTCTAACCTGTCCTCTTGACAAAATAAAACCAGTAAAACCAAAAGTAAAACAGTAAGAAGTCTCTCACAAAAATGTCACCTTTTTTAAATGTTATTTTTGTAAGTGAAACATCTAAAAATGACAAACCAAAAACCTGCAGACAGTCAAAAAATAGGTGATAACTGTTATGAAAATATTGTCCAAATCATTCACTTCCTCCCCCAAATTTTGAAGTTATACTATGAATCAAAAAACCCAAGTGCTTTGAAAATATCCATCAGGTGACTGTGTGCGATGAACACATTCCCAGAAACCACACCCTGCTGCAGGAGGTGCCGTCAGCTGGGGAAGAGGATAGGACCTGGCACAGGATGATAACCTGTGAGTGAGAGCAGCGCGCCCTGTGCAGCGCTCCTGCTTCCCACGGCAGGCAGGGCTGGCATCCCGCGCTCCCGAACCTGTCCCCTCCGGCAAACACAGGGACACCGGCTGGTTCAGGGTCTTGTGCTGGGCTGAGGAAAATCATCAGCAGAACCTGGATAAAACCCGTGTGTCCCGATCCCATCCCGCTCACTAGCTGTACATTCTTCCCCTGATGTGGTGCAAGGGGTTGTGCAGCAGAAAAGAGGAAAACCAGTCTCCTCCCAGTAACTGTGGGGCGCCCAGTACCCCGTGGCACCTGTTCTCCCCACGCTGTGCCATCTTCACCACTGTAGGTCGGCTTTTGAGAAGGAACAGGGTTTGCTCCTGAGCGGAGGATAAGGTGGCTTTCCCACGCTGCAGCAACTACTCCCGGCTTTCTGGCTCCATCTTCTGGAAGTGAGACAAAATCTAGATTTATCAGAGCTTGAGCTTTGTAACACCTTGTGTCGTGCGCCCTGCAATATGTCCGGCACAAACAAATCTCTTTCGTCACTTACAAAACTTGTAATTAACCTCTGTAAAATGCCTCTGCAAGAAACAACAAAAAACACGAAAAGAGGACATCACGGTGGTTAAATGAAACCCAGGCTGCAGGTAAGGAGCAGGAGGTTAAGGATTTCGGTGCTAGACCATGCAGGGTAGCCATGGGTTTTTTGGATAGATCAGGCAACACGGCCAACAGGGAAACAGTATTTTCTGTCTCCTTTTTCATTCATCCCCCATTCGGTATGGGAGAACAGGCGGATCCAGTGTGTAAAAGTGCTCTGGCCACTCAGTGGCCTTTCAGTTAGAAAAATGAAGAAGATAAATAGCTGAGAAAGGATTTCAGAGGTTGGCTGGGCAGGGTTTAGTGCTGGGAGCCAGTGGCAGTGACATGGGGACAGGACTGTAACCCATCCTCTCTGAGCAAGCCGATTCAGAAATCCCAGCTTTCCCGATGCCATCGGGCTGCTCAGCCTCAGCATGTGGAGGATGGGGCAGCCCAAGTGCACAGATCATCAGCCCAGGACTGTTGGCGGCATTTTCCCCCCAGCATCAAGATGGTGCCACCCTCCCCACAGGTCAGGCTGTACTGAGGTGTGAAGAGCACCACGGATGGAGATTCTGGCTCTGGAATGCTGCTGTCAGTATTGCTGTAGGGCTTGGGGAGCAGCAACAAAGCCTTTTCTCTGCTGTTTAACCCAGGGAACTGCCCCTTTAGGTGGCAGAGCTGGGATGTGGGGGGAGCAGAGGGATGTGGGCAGTGGGAGGGAAGATGTGCTGCTCACCAGCCTGGTGCCCTGGGCCAGGACACCTGCACCCGTGCTCCTGCCCGTGTCCCAGGAGCAGCACTGCCTGCAGAAAGGCATTTAGGATACAGATTTTCCACTGCTTTATCCCCACTGTCTGCAAAGCACACTCCTCTGCTACTTGCATTTGGGTTTATGCTGCTGAATTTAGGTTCCTGTGCACTGGGCTCCTTTGGCTGTGGGTGCTGCTGTGTAGAGGAATTATAGAGGAATGAAGGCAGGTTAATTAACATTGATAATATACAGCTGTGGGCTGGCTTCAGGGGCGGTGGGTTGGCTGACGTGGATAATGTGCAGCTGTGGCTGGTTCCTGCTAAGTAGTTAAATAGCTCTAAGGGGTATGGAAGAGCAGTACTGGGTGAAGAGGGATCTGGATGAAGGGAGACCTGGAAGAAGCAGAGGGAGGAGAGAGTGTGTGCACCCTGGGTGTAGGAGCAACAAGGAGAGGCCCTGGGAGAAGAAGGGGGCCTGGAAGGGGAGCGGCTGTCTGGAAGAGGAGTCTGGAGAAGGAAGAATCTGGACACAGCAGAGGCAAGAAGCAGGGTGGATTGGCCTGAAGAGGATGAAGAAACAGCGTGGGCACTAGATGAACCCTTGTGGGGGACTGGTGGCTGTACTGGGGCAAGGTGTGGGAACAACTTACTGAAGTTAACCTTGTATGGGATGGTAAAAGCCTTGTTGCAGCTGGTGAGTTTTGGTAGTGCTGTGACACCGCTGCAGCTGTGCGGGGCAGGCAGTTGCCTGGGATGCTCCAGCTCTCTTGTGAATACTGAGGGTGGCATTAAAAGGTTCAGGTCACTTCTTTGTTCTGGGGGTGCATCTTGCCTGCAAAGTCTAAACCCTGCCGATCCTCTTCGATGTACTAATTAACTGCATGTGGCCGCTAGAATTGCTCAAGAGCATCTTTCCCACTCCCAGGGCTGCAGTGTCGTGCACAACCCGCCTCGGGGCACTCGGCAAAGAAGTTTTGTTCATCACGGAGAAAAAGCCTTTTCCCCATTCCCCCTCTGCTTTAGCTTTGTGCCGGAGGGTGGTGCTCGAGACATGCTTTGCTGGTCCTGCTGCTGTTGCTGCGGTGTTTGGGCTGGTACCCGGGGCAGGGGCTGAGGGCAGGAGGTGGCACCGCCGGGTGCCCGCCCGCTCTTCCTTCAGAAGCCCCAACAGCCTGGGATGGAGCATCCTGCGAACAGTCAGGCTAAACTACCTCTGAAAAACCTCATTTTGAAAAAAGCACTGTGTGCCTCCAAAAAGCCAGCCCTTGAGGTGGAGTGTGCTAAAAATTAAGGCATAATCAACAGGAATCTGTTAATTTCCTTTATGCCACCTGTAATGGGCTACTTACCCTAAGCGGACATTGCTGAGGTTGGATTGTAAAGTTTCCAACGTCTTAATTTTCTTTATTTGTCATGATGTTCTAGCTCACATTAATCAAAACTAAATTTCAGGATATATTTGATATAAAATACCTTCAGGATTATTACTTCTGGTTTGTAAACTTTTCAGTGGTTAAATACCTAAATATGAAACAGGTGAGGGGATGAGGCTGTTGTGCATTAGAAAATTTTCTTCCCTTCCTGCGGGAAGAGCGATGGTGCTTTGTGGCACGTACAGTAGCTATGGGAGCAGATGGGCTCCCTGGGGAGCACGGGGTCTGCTGGCTGCAGGGTGCAAAGCTGCCAGGCACAGGCCCCCTGCATTCCCTGCCTCCTTGCAGCCCAGCAGCATGCTGCTTCTGCAGGATTGAAGTCTTGAGCAAACCAGAACAACTTCAAGCACAGAAGCATTTTTTTCAAATTTCAACTGGGACAAAGGTGGCCAGAGGGGCTGACTTTTGG
The DNA here is from genome assembly GCF_023634085.1 of Falco cherrug. Taxonomy (NCBI): domain Eukaryota; kingdom Metazoa; phylum Chordata; class Aves; order Falconiformes; family Falconidae; genus Falco; species Falco cherrug. The sequence goes on along the minus strand of NC_073704.1, from coordinate 61,617,069 downwards.
GGCCAGGAGCTGTTTATTTCCCTTACCAGCAGCATTTTAGTGGCTCCAAGGACATCCCCCATCACTCTCTAGTAGAGGCAAAAGCTGCCACATGGTCATGAAACCTTATTATACCCATCAGAATAAGTAGTTTATTAACAGTTACCTTACTTAAAAAGCAATTTTTACAGTGAAACAATTGACACCCCAAGCAAGTAGCAGTGGGCTTCCATGGCTATGCTACTGCTAAGCCACATAAATGTTGGTTCTGAGCCACAACAGGAGACGTGTGAGCAAACTGAAGCGCATGAACGCTGATGTTCACTGGAAAAGCTGCAGAATGAAATGCTGAAATTCCCAAAGGTCCCCCCAAAATGCGCGCACTGAATTCCCAACCATTTTAAATGGCTATGGACATCTAATCCCACAGACATCTTGAGAGTCTCACCGCTTTTCCCTGCTTCCTTGCCTCTCCACATATAAATCTCTGTCTCTGGGTTTCTGGTGTGTGACTTACGATTTTTAAAAGCTTATTTTGGCAATGCGCAGTGGTGGGATGTTTCGGCCTTGCCTGGAGGCTGGGGCGGGGCACTCTCCTTGGAGATAAGTTTAAATGTGAGGGACTTGGCCAAGAACTTCCTGGTAGAAATCGCTATTCTCCATAGCAGGGCTCTTAAGGAACAAGCCAGGAAGCCAATTTGGACATCCGTATGGTTTTTGACCGAGATAATTGTAAACCATGGGATAGTGACCTGAGCAAACAGCAAAGCAAACCACAGATGATCTGATTATTTTTCTGCTGTGGACATTTTATCTCTATGTTCAACACAGAGTGAAAGAACATTCTTCAAAGCCCCAAGCGTCTTTGGGGAAATCTTCTGTCATTAGTACCCATGGTGATGTCAGTCAAGCCATACCCCAGCTCCGGGCAGAGAAATCCATACCGCGTCCCAGCCAGCCCCTTCCGTAGGTGAGGGTGAGCAGCTTTCTGCAGGATGCTGGCAGCAGAGCTGATCGTATTGCGGAGCAAACGTTCACTTGCTGCTGGAAGGCTCTCTGGAAGCCTCTGTCCATCCTAGGGGTAGGAGGGCTTCCCTCTTCTAATGGCATTCCTGGGTAGATTTGGGAGTCTTGTAGTCTTGGAGGGAGATTGTTTTTGTTGACACTAAAATGCAAGGGTACTTAAACATTGATTCTGGTCATTATGAATAATAAAGTGAGGTAGTGAAGTGGGAATACAGCATGACATTTCAGCGCCTAGAGATCTGAGTTTGACTATGGCAAAGAGTTTTTAATGTCTCTTAGGCATGGCAATGTAACCCAACCTGACGTGACATGGTTGACTGCAGCAAGGTTTGTGCATCGTCTGGGTACAGAGATTGAAGGTTAGGCTCTTTGAGTCCATCGTGGGATAGTAACACTTCCATTTAGCATTTATTAAATTAAAATAGCTTTCTAAATTCCCAGCAACCCTTTGGCAATGGAATAGTGGGCTTAAATTTAACATGAGTAGCGTTTGCAACATTTAAAGGTTTTCAGCATTCAGGATCTGAAAATGACGTGGGATCGTTTTGCTGCCCTGGCCTGCCTTGCTTTTCATCCACAAACCACAACTGCAAGGAAGGACAAGAGAGATGGGAAAAGGCTGAGCTTTATGGGCTGCGAGTCACAGACTGCCTGGTAATCCTCCAACATGAGCAGGTCCTTCTCTGCACAGGTTTGCTTTCTCTTGAAGGGTGTTATTTTGCTTTTTATCAGCACCAGCTTCACTTTTAGTTTGCTTTCAGAGGCAGTTATTGCCAAATATTCAGAGTGATGCATTGAACAGTGTGCTGCACCACAGCAGCCTAAGGACACCAGCTTATTTCCAACAGTTTTCAGCTTTAACTTCCCTCCTTTCACTGGTGTCTGTCCTCTGTCATGAACCACAGCTTCTGAGGTCACCTATTTTTCCCATTTTAGGAAGAAGTTGGGCAAGAAATAAATCTTAGACTCAAATTTCAGCACCTTGAGAAGTTGCTTGGTTTGAGCTCAGCTCCAAAACCATAAGCCCATCTTCTTTGTATGCAAGGGCAGGCTGGAGTTTGGTGTGGCCCCAGGAAGATCCCATTCTGACGGGTGCCGTGACAATAAACACGTTAATTAAATTAATTAATTTAAAGGGGCAAAGGTTCAGTGGGCGGGTGGTGCTTTTGTATTTCCAAACCAGTTAACTCAGTTCAAATTCAAACCTGACCAAGACAGATCTGCTTTCACTAGCAAAACCAAGCATGCTGCAGAGACGTAGCCGTGCTCTTTGTACGATCCCAGCCCCTGCCAAGCCTCGGCGGCTGGGATGAGGCATGTCCTTAGGTTAACAGAAACGCAATAAGATATCAAATTAGTTGGGGCTCTCTGTTCTTTTTGAAATCATCGGGAGAATTGTGATGCGCCAGGGTGCAGGGTGCTATTCTTCCTATCTCTTAGCTCCATTGTGCAGGGGTGAACAAAGCCAAGAGGTGTAATTTAAAGGTGCTGTGACCTCCCATGAGCAGCTCTCCCCATTGTGCTGCCGGTTTTGTTTTCTGTATGTGTTTTTTTTCTCCACTGAGATCTACTGATCATAAATATGCATGAATAAAAGAGCCAGGGAAGAGGAGGGGAGGGGGGAAGGGGGCTCATAACCAGCTTGGATAAAGTCCTTTTCTGAATTTTCCACTCTTGGCTTCCTGACGTCGAATGAAATAAGGGACCACACTGCCGGATTAGCTCAGCCGGAATTCCTATTTCCAATTGTAAAAGCAGAACCCTGGCATCATAACAATCATTATAATTATCACTTACAGAGGGGTCTCATCATATAACAGCTTCTTTTTATTCGGGATGGAGGGGGATCGAAGGGGGCTGGGGGAGATAATTCCAACCACAGGGGTTTGCGTCTTCATTCATCACTTTCCAAACAAGCCACTGGAAAATTGAAGTCCCTGAGCAATTTACAGATTACACCTCTCTCCTGGTACAGGGACACGTGTGCGCACACACACACGCTTGCTCCAGACATCAGACACAAACCAGGTACGCCTTGGGTGACCATTGGAAAGAAGGAAAAAAAAAAAAATCCCCCCACCCTGCTTTTCTGCTCCAAACTGGGGCAGAAACGGACGTAACCTTCCCTTTTAAGCCTAGCAACTCCAGCCCGGCCGCACAGCTCCTCCTGGATTAATCTTTCTTTTTTTTGGCTCAGTGAATTGTGGTCAAGGCCATTGTAACGTGAGTGCTGCCGGGCTCCGGATTGGCTGGAGGAGGCTCAGAGAGGCCCCTTTTCACAGGGGACTAATTGCTTTAGACCACCAGTATTTGGGAGCTACAGATGTCTTCCTTAATTTGCCTAGAGAGCACAATCGGCCCCATCTGTTGCATTTTTTTCCCCCCTCTGTCTCTCAAGTCGCCTTCTTCCCCCTGTCTGCAAAGGCCTAAATTGAAAACTCATCAAAAAGTAATACAAGAGCAGTTTGGCTGGGAAGCTGCTGCCGTGGGGCTTTGCCTTTAATAAAGGCCCCCCTGCTACTTTTACACACGGGCTGGGGAGCAGAGAAAGGAGGAGGAGGAAAGCAGAAACAACCTAGAAGGGGGGGACAGAAAAATAGCTAAAACCTAACAGCCAGATGGGATATTTGGAGGCAGGATAATTTGATGTGTCATGGCTGGAGGAGAACAAGGGGCAGCCCCTTGTTTTCTGTGTGTACACACAACAAAATAGATGACTTCTGGAGGAGGGAAAGGAGAGGAGCCGCGGGGCGGCCGGGGGCTGCCAATCTCTGCATCCTGGTGTGGCTGGCGGGGGGAGCAGGCACTGCCCGGCGGTCCATGACTTCCCAGCAACACACCTCCAGGGATGAGGGAGATGGAGAGGGGTCGGAAGGAGGGAACGGGAAGAGAGAGGAGATGAGCCTTTACCCTCCTGTAGGGCTGGGAGGTTGTCTTGGCCCAGAGTTGGCTTGGACTATATATTTAGGGCTTGGACTGGGGGTGCTGCTCTGCATCTACCCATACACGAGAAATCAGGAGAAGGTGTTGCTTTCTCCTTGCTAGATCAGTGCTTTGACTCCAGAGTGTGTAAAGGAGCTGCATCACCCACAGGCTTTTCCTTGTGTGTCAACTTCAGGTTAATACCGCTTCAACTCAAACTCAACTCTGGGCAGAAAGAGAGGGCAAGCCCAAAAAATCTCTTAAAATATTAATTGGGAAGGTTGTGGGGGAAAATATGCTTCATCTTTGTTCCAAATCCCCACCACAGCCCAGCCTCAGTATGCACAGCTGGGGAGAGGGTCATAAACCCCCACACTGTTTAACACGAATAGAAGTGGCATTTCCTTATGGCAAATTTGGCGCTGGTGCTGTGGGGGGACGTGGTGAAGGCACCAGCCATCCCTGACCCGGTGTGCGTGCTTGCTCTGTGCCCCTGCAAAAAGCAGTGCATGTGCTCACAGCCCATCTGGGAGAGAATAGATATGACTCCTTCCCATGCAGCCCACAGTCTGCTTGAGCCCACTTTGGAAGCTGTAAGATGGGAATGAAAATCTCCTAGTCCCAGCCCTGTGGTGTAGCCACAGGGACATCTTCTGACAACGGCTGCCTGGGCCCAAGGAAACAGCCCACTTCAGCCCATCTGGACATTCAAGATTTTCCCCTACTTCCTTCTTTTGCCTTAAAATAATCGTGTTTGTTGCAGTGAGTCAAAGGGAGTGTGGCGGGCAGGTCATTTGCACTCCTTTATGCTAAAAGACAAGGGAGCTCAAGTGATGGAGAAAGCCCCCGGCATCCTCCCACCACCCAGCCAGTACCTGTGCCAGCTGCCCCAGCTCCTGCCTTGCCAGGGGTGGATGCTGTGCAGTGGCAGGAAGGTTTTGGCGACCCACTGCCGAGGAAGGCAGGCAGCTGCCCGTGCAGGCAGCACACTGTCCGGCAGCTGCTCAGGCAGCACAGATGAGAGGTGCCTCATTACCAGGCTCTGTCCTGAAACCTGAGCCCCGGTGCCAGTGCCGTGGCGGTCAGCGCTTGATCGATCATTCCCATTTCCTGGCTGTCCATCAGACATCTCTCCCTGAGTCCTCGGAAAGGTTTTGTTTAGATGTTCAGTTACAGAGAAAAAAGATGTCCATTTATCTTGGAGGAGCCTCTCAAAACAATACGAAAGGAATCACCACAGTAATTTAGTGCTACTGCTGGGAGTCCTGCAAGGACCAGTCTGGGGGCTTGGGACCTGCGGGACTGAGCTGGTGGCTCCCGCATCTGCTGTGGGACAACTTCCAGCCATCACCACCCATTCCCAGCTTGCGTGCACCATCAGCAGCTGCTTCTTAGCAAAGGCTTCCTAAAAAGAAGGGAAAAGAGCGCTAGGCTTGCACCTCTGCCAGCCGAGGTGGAGGCGTGGGACAAGGTGCACGCCCCGCAGACACGCACCCCTGGGCTGGGTAGAGATGGTGAAACCCACAAGGGCACTAACAGCTGGTTTCCACATTTCATGCACTGCCATTCTGCTTGGGAGTGGGGAAATTCTCCCTCCTGGGAATACTGAAGGTTGGTCAGGCTCAGAGGGGCTAAATGAGGTCCCAGGTCCCCTCCAGGGCTGAGGAGGTTTTGGAGAAATACCCACCACAAACAGCCTTTATTTTTTCACTTATTGCTTTGATTATCACTTACTGCTTTGCATATTACTTTTTGCTTTTCCTTGTGTACTCCTGGTTAAAAACCATGTAATTATTACTTCTCCGGAGGGGGGTGGGGGGGTGGGGGGGGAGAGCAAGAAAAAAGCCAGTTTACCAAATTGGGAAGATCTCAAAAGTGTTGGTGGAGAACAAAGGCTGCAGGACTCGGGCTTCACAGTCTGGACTGTGTCCCGGGAGCACTCCGGTGACCTGCTCAGATGGAAAGCCCACAAGCACGTCTCTGTGCTGGGGCCGGTTACTTCCCAGGGCAGCCCTCTCCTTGGGGAGAAGGTGTGAATGGCTTCCTTGAATAAGTCACTGGATAGCCTTGGCCAGGGCAGGCTGGCTGCTGCTTCCCCTAGGTCTCTGTCTCACTACTTAAAAAACAGATACCCTGTTGTGACATTTATTTTTCCTCCATTGGATTTCAGAAAAGAAAACGGCTGTGTGCAGGCCAGCAGGGCCGATGGGGAACAGCAATGCTGCAGGCTGTGGGGTGAGAGGAGAGTTGTGGGTACCCATGTCGGCTGCCTGTGTTTCCTGTAGGGATAAAAATAAGGATCAGCAGTTGAAAAATTTTAGAAGAATATGGCAATCGAAAAAGGGAGCTCTAGTTCTTCGTGTTGAAGCAGCCCAGAAACTGTTGAAAAGCCACTGGAAAAGCCATTGAGCTTTTGTCTAATAACTCCTGTGATAATAATTAGCTCAGCCAAGGCAGATTTTAAAGGGGCTTTAAAATTCTTGTTCAGTGGCTTGAAAGAAAAAAGGCAACCAGAGGCTCCTCTCATCTGAACATCAATGTGAATCCCACAAAATCCCATTATTCCCCCTTTAGATCAGCAGTTTGATCAGTTCAGCCTTTTCCCTCCCCAAGGCAACAACTTTCCCCCTTTGTGCATCTTTTCCCCCCAGCGCCTCACTGTGCACCGTGTGATGCTGTAGAGCCTGGTCCCCTTCTCCCTTGGACCCTTGCAAGTGGCAGCCACCGGCTGTCCCCACCACAGCAGCAAGGGTGACAGAAAATGAATGGGTTGAGGTAGAGGAGGGAAGTCTGTTTACAGACTTTGCAAACCAACATTCACCAGGCTATTTTTCTTAATTTGAGAAGAACTGATTTGTTGCATTTCAAAGCTTGCTGATGCTCTCAGGCTTTGCTTTCAATATGCCAGTGAGGCTTTAGCACCTGACAGTTGGAGGCAAAACATGATGGTCTAAAACTCACGTCTTCATCCAGAGCTAGGTCTAGCTACAGCGGAAGGTAAAATTCACCTAAAAATCAGTGGTTTGGGTGATTTTTTGAATGAGCCCACCACACAGGAGTGGAAGAAGAAATGCTGACAGCAGCCCAGATCTGTTAATCGGAGACCTTGCTGCGCTTTGCCCCTGTTGGAGACCTTCCACATGTCCCCCTTCCCAGGTTCACTGACATTCAGAGCAGCTCATGGGCAGCCCTAACTGGTGCTCAGCAGGACTAAGCAAGGAGTTCTGGCCACAGGACTCCACCCTTGCAGCTGAGACACTGGAGAAGCCAGCTCACTGGGACATGGATCTAATGGGATCATGCCAAGGTGGATGCACTTAAAGACAGGGACTCAGAAGCAACCTGCTGTGCTTTTTGCAATTCCAGGGGACACTAAGGCACCTTTCTCAGGAAAAATCTGTAGATCTCCAAAGATCCATAACCATCAAAAGCTCTATCTGCACAGCCAGGTGCAAAGATTTGATGTAAGAGAAGGGATGGGGAAAGGAGGTTGACTCAGCTGAGAGATGGAGGCACAACCCCTAGGCAGCTGGTTTTCCTCCTAGCTCAGTACCAGCTGAACACATCCATCCTATGCAGAGTTTACCCCAGACCCTCATTCCAGTTCAACACAGCTTCAGACAAGAATTACAGAGGCAAAACAGGTCATGAAGCAGTTAGAAGAGGGGTGACACTGTGCAGTGCCTGACAGACTTACACCGTGTGCCACAGTGCCTGGAAAGCCTTTCCAGGCTGGAAATTGGTGCTCAGGGCTCCCCAGCACCTGCACAGCCCCGGCCAAGTCATGGTCCTGCTCACCAAGAAGGCTTCCTGGGTTTAATACCAATGCAGAAGAACAACAGTTTGGAGCTGAGCAAGAAAGCCTCCAGCAGGGAACACAAACCCTCCCTCAGGCTGGAGCAGCTTGGGTTGCAACACCCCAAGAAATGCCCAGTTCAAATACAAAAAAAACCTGCTTTTCCTTAAAAAAATGTCTCTTTTCAGTGGACTAGAAGTGATGTTGAGCTGAAAGCAAGTTTTGCTAGTAAAAGATGCTAATAAACTGCGTTGGAGTCTCATAAGCTGTGGGGGTTTTTTTAATGGCAAATAATAAAGGAGTCTAATAAACTGTTGGGGTTTTTTAATGGCAATTTTTAAGCGGCTGGAGCAGAGATCAGGAGTTCAGCCTCTTTCCTTGTTCTGTTTGTGGTATATTTATCTTCATGAAGAGAATGGTAGCAGGGGGATTTATTTTTCTGAATGAATGTCTCTAAGCCCCCCATACCTCCAGGGCTTATAGTAAGGTTGGATCCAATGACAGGAGAGTCAACATTATAAGCCCTTAGAGAGGGCTGAGTGCCTTGTAGATAGTCTCAAGTGGATGCGCTTTCAGTGCGCCGTTACCCCGGCTTACATTAGCGGCTGAAGAGACTTTGTCTGTCCCCGATGCCCTCGGGTGACCCGCGACCCCTGCGACTTCGCTCCGCCGAGATCTGACGCTCGCGCGAGCCCCCGGCCGAGGAAATGGAGAGGTGCATTGTGCCGCGGAGAAAGAGCAACACAAACACGGGGTGTTCTCAAAGGAAACAAAAACCCAGTGGAAAAAAATCCTCCCCAAATTGGCAGCGAGGGGCAGCCAGGGAGAAAGAGCAGGCACACGCTCTGCCGGGCAAAGCCGCCCAGGAAGGCTCGCTGCTGGGGGGGTTCTGGAGCTCTTTGGGCTCCTTCTGCTGTGGGGTCTCTGCTGGCTTTAGGTGTGGCTGAGCAAGGTAGGGGGTGTGTGTGGAAAGTGGGTTTCCCCGTGGGTTCTGCATTTCTAAATATAAAAAGAAAATAGGCTTGTTTTGCTTTTGGGGAGCGCTTGGTGAATGTGGGGGAGAGTTACACTGGGGAGGTCACCTGCTGCATCCGTGCGTCCCAAAGGAAAAGAAGCAGAGCGAAACCCCACTTGTGTCTGCAGAAAATGCTGAAACTTCATTCAGAATGTCAAATGTCAAAAAGCGGGTGGAGCGGCCCAAGCCCCTGTGTCATGGAGGATGCCAGGCCCTGACCTGTCCCCCACAGGGGGTGCAGCCACCCACACATGGGTCAGACGGCCAGGCTGGCACCATCCCTGGGGCTGGCACCGTCCCTGGGGCAGGGAGTGGTGTTGGGGGCAGGTAGACAGGGCAGGGTCTGTAAGCCAGCGGGGTTGCTGCCATCGTTGTTATGCACAGCCAGTGCCTGGCTCAGAACAGCTTCTAATGCCCAAGAGAGACCACCCTGTCCCAAGCAGTGGCTCCCTGCGGGGAGGGGTGCTTCTGCGAACCGCTACATCCCTCCCAGGGATTTTGGGCTGATTTGGGGGTGTTGAAGGTCAGCATCCTGCCTGGCCCCAAACCCGTGCCCAGCTGCTGCTTTCGGCCTAACAGAGACAGCAACGTCTTCATACAGCCTCTGGCTACTGCACAGAGCCCCAAAGAGTGGGGGATCTGCCACAAATCACAGGCCGGCGGTGATGGCATCATGTTCCCATCTCCTCTTTTGAAACCTGGGCTTCCCCCGCCTGTGTCCTCCATCCCCACTTGGCTTCAGGCCTTGCTGCTTTGCTTTGGGCTCAGACCCTGCACTTTGCAGCACGTCTGGGAGGGCACAGGACATGCCCTCCCTCTTTAAATAGGTGCTGTAGTGGGGTGGGTGCAGCCGTGGGACCGACCTGGGCAGGGATGGGGAGGAGGTGACAGCACAGCATCTTCCCCATTACCTTGGAGAGATGGTAGCCCACCCAGTGCATCCAAGCCTGGCCCACGCATGGAAGCATTTTCCAGATGCCAGTGTGTGTTTGAAGGTTAAAAAGATGAGTGGAAAAGCCCATGTCATGGGTGCCTGAGCTAGCAGGAGAATTCCACCGGCTTGAGGGAGAGTATTGTCCCCAGAGCTGCGAGTGGATTTGCATGCTTAATTCCTGCTAAGCATTTTTGGAGGAGTAACCTGATAAAATCTTCAACCTGCTGATAGCACAAACTCAACCGGGTGTCCCTCCTGAGGAGCGGGGGACCGGCAGCCCCGGGACACGGGGACCCGCCGGTGGCCGCGGCCGGCTGGGTCCCCGCCGGGGCAGAACCCGGCGCTGGCCGCAGGCGGCCGGGGAGCGCAGCGCAGCCCTCTGCGGCGCAGGACAGACGGAGGGGAAGACGACTTTTATCCCATTGTTTTTCCCTGTGATTAATCCATCTAAAGTGCTCCTCTGAGCGTAGCCAAGGGCAATGTAAGAAAGAAGCGGTTTGAGCTTTGTGGGGCTCTTTTTTTCTCCCCCCCTCCCCGTCCCTTTCCAAGTGTGCTTTACAAACATCCTCTCCGCTCGCCCTCTGTATTTGCAAAACCGTCTCCTTCTGCCCATGGCTCCTGATGAAGTCCTTGCAGAGCTCCTTGTCCACCTCCAGTCTTTTCAGCACGTATTCAAATTAACCCTTTTGTCCCATTCACACCCCCTTTCTTTGGCGGATATTGTGGCTTTGCCAGCAGCGATCCAGCAGCGGCTATTCTAATGTAATTGCATTCTGGCAATGCCTTGAGAACCTGATCAAGATCATCCCGCAAATTTAATCCCTCCAAATTACAAAATGTTTACTATCAATCACCTTTACGCAGCTTTCTTTCGGGGGGCTTTCTTCAAGGAGCGAGCGGGACGTGTGTGTTGCCAGAGATGCCCCTTCACGTCTCCAGCTGATCACCTCAATGGGCCCAGAGTCAAATGGTCAAGGCCATATGCGTATGAAAGCCCGGGCTGTGCTGCCAGCTATTCTCTCTAGCTCTGCATGGATTTCACACTTTCTATCCTGTTAGGATGCCTACCATTTATTTTAGCGTTGATTTTTTTGTTTCCCCCGTTTCTGCCTCTTGTGTCATCTGCATTTAATCTAGTTAGCAGATTTTCTGCCTAAAATTGCATTGTTAAAGGGAATTGTTTAAATGGGGAGCGGTGGAGAACCCTGAAACCCTTGAAACTGGGGTGTCCCCCCGCCCGGCACTGGCCGCACATACCTCGGCTGCTGCGGCCCTTGGCTTGGTGCAAGGGCTTGGAGGTGGCTTTGCTTTCTTGAAAGCATCCATTGCTATTTTCAGAAGCACAAACAGATGCAAATGTCTCTGCAAACATTGCACAATGAGATACAGGGAGAGGACAGCCTTTCAAAATCTCTGAATAGCCCTTCAAAGCAAGTCTAATTAGGGTAAGTAGAGGTAATAGGCCCACTTGCGTTTTTTACACTCGCATTTTCCCCCCTCAAAGCCTGCAAGGCTCTTTTTCCCCTGTGGCTGGGGTGGGGGGATGGAAAGAAGGGGAAGAGGTAGAAGGAGGGGTGGGGTGGGGGAGGAAAAATCAATCATTTGAAAAGTCTCCTCTCAGTTTTTTTGCCTGGCTTTTCCCGGTGAGAGAGATAGTGGCAGACAGCAGCATCCCGGCTGGGGCCGGGGTGTGGGGCAGGCACCAAAGCAGAGGCTGCAGCTCGTGTCATGTGGAACTTCAGTAAGTGAAAAAGAAAAGCAGAAGGTATGGGCTGAATACTTGGGTAAATCAGTAATAGAGCTAAAGGGCATATGCCTGTAGGGAATATGTTGGCATAAAAGAGCTTTAAGAGGGGCCATTCATACTGACAAAGGGAGATTTGAATTGCTGCCTTCACAATAGCATGAAAGGATGGGCTTGGGGTGTTCTGAAACAAAGTGGAAATCATACTGCCCTGAACGGCTCTAATAAGCTTTTAACTATTTTACATTATGGCATTACCCCTTTTTTTTTTTTTTTCTCCCCCCCCTTCTTCTTCTTCTTGTGAGCCGAGTGCCAGGCCCACTTAAAAGTGTGATTTATACTTTTTTGCTTCATGGTAACTTTGGAGGAAAATAGACAGGACTCAAAGGCAGTAATTCAGCTTTTTCAAGACGAGGAGGGGGAAATGCCATCATTTCTGAGCGTCCCAGAAAGCACACCCCTGCGCCAAGCTCCCCGACCGCAGCCAGCACCCTCACCACCTCGCGCAAGCCTGGGCCAGGGATGCTGGCTTTTGCACCTACCACCCATCCAACATCTCCCACCTAATTGTGCTTATTAAGAGCCGTGCAATCAACCAGATACCACCGTTCGCTGCCGCTCAGGTTACTGTGCTGTGCAACTCAGGTGGGCTTCAGCGTGCACTCCAAAAAATACAGCAATTGCTTGGCAAACCCCCCCTCCTTTCATTGTCCGCAGAGGTTCAGCATCTCAGCCTGTATTTGGGGGTCTCGGGGGGCTGCTGCTCCCACTGCCTGCCTGGGAAGGAGGCAGTTGCCTGGCCTGCGTGTCGAGAAACGCACGCTGGCTTTGTGTGTGCTGGGGCTCCCTCCCCAAGCTCCCCCCAGATGGTGCGATCGCACGACTGCACTGTTAAAATAGAGCTCGTATAGACAATTAGCCAATTACTCACTCTGTCATTGCACTTTCTTCTTGTAACTGAGATGCAAACTGGACTATGTCTTCTTTGGTAGCTTCATTCATTGGCAGCATTATTTAATGACACTTTTGTCAGCTTTGGGTCTGCCCAAAGATTTCTGAACGTAGCTTTATGAACCTAGAAAGGGCGCCCTGTGGAGTGAAAGCGGACTTTGAACCTACAGACGATGCTAAAGACAATGAATTTCCCAAAGTCAGGGAAAGAAATCCAGAGCATGGCTACCACAGGGCATGTGGCTCAGCCCCTCATTGTCAGCAGCAGAGGCTACGGAGAGAATAGCCCAGTAGCCCAAATGGGTTGAGCATATGGATGCACAGACCACTTTGCTTAAATATCTCAGAAAAAATAATACTACGAGTGCTGCCGGGCCCTTTTTAAGATGGGAAGGTTGAGTGGCTGGAACAGCTGTCCTGGACCGGTATCTCACCCAAGGTCCTCTCTGAGAGTGGCCAAAATTAAGTTTCTTTTGCTTTGATGGGTGTTTGTCTCAGCCACAGTTTAGCTTCAGCAGAGCTCTGCGGAGCTGCAGCCGGCAGGACCAATGTAGTGGAAACAGTGAGAGAAAGAGGTCTGGTTTTGCTCCTGGCATTTTTCAGGGAAGAACAAAAAACTCGCCTACTGCCTAATGAAGGAAACTCCATTCTTCTACATACGTTTCTCTGAAATAGGATAATGCTTTTATTATCCATAACTTTCGGCACCAAGCGTTGTTAGGGTCTCTTACCTCTGAAGTTCAGCCCTGTACAGGTGCAAGGGTGGCTGCTAAGTTATCTTTAAATACACTTTAAAAAAAAAAAAGAAAGAAAGAAATCCCATCTGTTTCTTCCCGGAGGGTAGAGTTTCTGTGAGATTTATCTCGTGGCTCCTCCGAGCTTGGTTAGGGTGAAGCATGCACTGGACACACGCACACACCCACACCCCAATCTGGGCTGTGCACAGCTGCCACCACCTTCCCTCAGCTGACAGTTCCCTTCCCTGCATCCCATATGGCTCCGTGCATCTCCCGGCATCCCAACAAGTGCTTCCCAGGAGAGTGGCGCAGGTGACAGCCATGCCGGTGACAGCCACGACAGGTCAGGTAGCCCAGACCCTTCTTCCCTGGGACCACAGACCTCATTAGCTGCCACTTGATTTATCAAGAGAGCATTATGGCTTTGGAAGCTGACATCTTTTTGGATTGCAAATAGGAGAGGAGGAAACTGTACCCTCTGAAAAGATTGATTAAATACTAATTAAGCTCTTTTCTTAGATAATGAAAACACTTCAGTGAGCTGGATAAACACGATGCGCATCAGTTGCTCTCCTGGCGAAGCAAGGGGTAATTGAGAGAGCAATATCCATTACTGATGTTGTGACAGGAAAGGTTCTCCTTTCAGATTACAAAAGACTTGCTGCAGGAGAGATGGTACTCAAATAGGAAGGAAAAAAAAAAGCCATATTCTTTTATCTCAGGAGTTAAATCCTCTCGGTTTGAATACTCCTACCAGTGAACTAGAGAAACAACTTGTGCATTTATAGCTAGGGACAGCCAAGTAAAAAAATTAAAAATTGAATCACGTTACTTAGGCTTTGGAGGGAGGGACTGACTCAGCTGCATATAGCTGCTGGTCTTTACTGGTAAGGTCTCTAGCTTTCCTATGTTCTGGGCAAAATAATCTAGAAATATTGCCTATTTCTCATGAATCCCAGAGATCAAACTGGAAAATCACGGGTGAAGAAGAGATGCTTTTTCTGGTCCATGTTAAGATTACATCCTAAGGCCATGTGCTGTTTTTCCACAAGTAGAGCAGCCTTGCCAAGGAGACATTTGCTTTCTCAAAAGTGAATATTTCTAAGGAGAAATTCAGGTGGGAAAGGACTGTTTAGTGCAGTTTGTTCAACTTTTACCTGCCACTAGTCCATTCTTTCTGATCCTGCCTTTGAGACTCTCTTTTCAGTACGTTATCCTGAAGGCCAGCATGGGGAATCCAACATGAATATGAAAGCTGGGAATTTTGTCTTCCTTCCTTTGCTTTTTAACATTTGCCTTCTCTGTTTGGCCTCATTTACCTAAACCAAAGCTTTCATCAAGGACTCCTTAATCTCTTGGTCCCCACGGGACCAAGACAGGGACCAAGCTCAGGGACAACCTACTGAGTCCATGGCGTCCCTTGGGCTGTATATGTCCCCTCCCCTGCCACCATCAGAAGTGGACTAACACCTTCTTAGGTATGGGATTTTGTGTTCGCATTTTTCATATTTGAAAATGTTTCTTCAGGCTTCTCATCTCAATGGGAACCTGCAAGCTGGAGAAGCGCGATGACCTGTTGGGTTTGCACAGGGCTGCAGATGCCAGATGCTGTAGGCAGTCCTGCTGCAGGTACTCCTGGGTATGGTTTTGTAAGGATTGCTGACATCTGCCATACAGAGAGGAGCACTACAAATTGTTTGTTTGTAGAAATAAGTCCTATTAACTCCTACAGATGGAACTTAATCCATTATTTGTGCAACAAACCATTATGGTCCCTAATCACCTTGGACTGCCATTAGACAGCTTTAAGTGCCTTCCTAGAAGGCAATTTTGTGAAATCTTCAGGTTAAAAAAAGATTATCCTGGAATGTGCAGAATGTAATAATCCAAGAAAGAGACAGTGAAGTCCTGAGGACTCTTCAAATCCCTGTTTAGGAAATAGAGGCATCAGTCCCCTCACATGCTTCAATTTGTAATTAAGCACATCTCATGGGCATGAAGCAAGAGGGGAAAGGAGACCGTGTGCTGACACAGGCTGGTCTTTCATTGAAGCACAATGCAGCTCCTGGGCGGAAAGCAAGGAATGAGCTCAGAGCAGGGATGTCAGTGAGATGTTCCAAGCGTTTTCTTTCCAGTTACAGCATTAGAAAACTCACTTTCTGAACTTGATGTCAATGCTTCCATTGGCACAGTGCATGCGCTTCCATTGGCACAGTGCATGCAAGAACCCATATGTGGACCCTTATTCACTATTACCCAAAGAATAAAGCTAATCTCTTCTCTAAAAGTCTGGCTTCAGCAAGTTTTTACTCTGTGAACAAGTACACCGCGTGCTCCATCCCATTGACCTTTGCCAAGTCCTACTGTCCGTCAACAAGTCAGACAAATGGGGTGGGAGCTGAGCGAGGACTGTTTCTTGCACCTGCAGTGTCAGGCACATGGCACAGGAAAGGGTGACATCCCTGTCCCAGCCTCTCTAATGTGATATTTCTCTTTCCTTTTTGAACCATCAGAGTTTCATAAGGTTTTTGAACAGCAAGATGGGAGGTACTAACAGATGCTGCTGCAGGGACAGTCAAATAGATGCAGAAGTGGGAGACCTGAATAACAAAGAGTGCTGTGCCATCAGCATTTCCACGCTGGCAGAGAAGAGCGTTATCCATTGGGAAGTCTATTCACTCTTGTCCAGTGGATCTTAAACTGGAAGATTGACAACTGAAAAATAATAGTAATGATAATAGCGGAGCGTTGCTCCACCTGCGGAGCCTTGATCCGGCACCAGCAATGCCTCACGTGAACCCTTTGCCATCTCTCCCGAGGGGACAGCAACCTCCGCAGAGAGGCAACGGGGAGGAAAACCCTATTTCCAGGGGGCACAGCTATTTCACCCTCAGCCTTACACTCATTGCCCTGGTGATTAATAACAGGGCTGGTCCCACAGGTCTTTTAAAAGGATCTGCTACTTCACCGTGGCTCTATGGCATCTGTGATATCTTCAGTATTTTTTCAAATTGACCATTGCACCTTTTGGTTGAGGAGGAAGAAAGAAAAGGGATTAGTTGATCATGAGCGCTATTGCTGGGCTGCTAGGTATAAAACTAATTTTAACAAGTCAGTTAATTTGTTAATCTAGATTAACAAATGCTTCAGTAATGTTCTTTGAAGACTATAAAAGTAAAAGTTCGGCAAAGCATCAGCTGGGAGTATTTTATGCAGTATTTTGGCATCTCCATTCTGCAGTATTCACATACGTTATGGTTAGTAAATCTGCTTGGTCCTTAGCAGCTCTGCTCCTCCAGCTGATTTCTTTTAATTGCATATGCCACCAATAAAAAAGCTCCTGAAAATTAGTTCTCACCTGCCGCTGTTCTGATAATCTCTACGTACTATACAAATCAGTCTTAATGGAACATTTGAGCTCCAGAGATCTGTAATTATAGTATTAAGTTTCATGTGCTCACAGGTAGTAGCTCAGACTGTATTTTACAGATCATGCACAGAGTTAAATCAAAATCTACACCAGATTGACACCCAGTAATGAAAATCCTTCTGAGGATGCTCTTGTTAATAACTAAACCCCAAGCATTGTTTGAGCCTCACCCCAGCAGGGATGACAGTAAGTAGGGCACCACATGGCACGGAAATCACAGAAAATACTTGTTATCTAAAACATGTACAGAATTTTGGGTTTGCAGCTATTTGCTCACTTTTTGAGCACAGGTAATTCACAGAGACTCTCTAGAACTTCAGAGCAGTAGGAAAAGGCTGGAACAGAGTAGCGCCAGCGCTGTGAGGCTGTTGTGCGCTCCGTCAACAAAGCACACGAGCATTTTGTAGTAGGTAATGGACTGTTTCCCCACGGTAAATCTCAGCAGAGAGAAAGTGGGATAATCTCAGTTGTCTTTTGAGAAAGTCTGTGCTGGAAGGACATTTCCCAGCTAGCAGGGATGCCCTATCTATGGGGCCATCTCAGACTTTCTTTCCTAACTAAAGGGGAATTAAGTGAGATCTAAGGGCTTGCAGAACCTCCTGGCAGAGGGTCTCTAATGCCTGCATGCCCTGGAGGTGGCTGTTTGGATCCAGCAAGGATAAAGGATTACCAGTACCTATCAGCAGACATATGAGAAAATGTACGTGCATGTGACGTGGTGCCAAGATTCAAAATCAAGCTGTTTCAGTTGTTTCTGAAGTCAGGGTCTTGCCGCTGGTTTCAGTGGGATGGAGATTAGTGCCTGTTTACAGAATTTTTTACCATGTAACTATCTGATATTTCCAAAGAATTTGCCATTGATTTCATCAGACAGCATTTAATCCACCTCTTCCATCCGACCCCACCCCCCCCACCCCCCCACCCCCCGTACTAGTGCAAGGACATGATTTTAGTGCAATTAAGAAAAGGTGCCTGTTTGTAATCAGGGAAGCCTGTTCCAGCTCCCTGTCAATTCACCAAACCATTTTTTGATAAAAATAAATACAAACCCCCTTGTTGTAAATGGGGGTGCAGGTTGGTCCTGCGGCCTCTGAATATAGGCATTCCATCTGTCCCGGCGGCAGATTTGTTCAACTATGTCTGAACCTATCACCGCTCGGGGGAAAAACTGTTCTCTGACTCATGTTAATGTATGAATCTAATTGTATCCTCACGCAGTTTGCAGCTTTCATTGCCCATTAGGAACATTAACATCATACACTGTGTCCTGGTAGATGTACGCTCTTTATACACTGCATAATGTCCACAGATCTCTGCTTGCAGCTAAGAAAACACAAAAGAATAGAAGATATTTTGAAGTTTTGTGGAGCTTTTTTTTTTTTTTTTTTTCTTCTTCGAGATTGAAGTCCAGTGTCTTGGGACCCAGTGACTTTAGATGACCTTCCGTCTCCATGGACTGTACTAAATTTCAGCCCCTGGAGGCTACTCCATACAAAACCTCCTGGCTTTCAAGGGCAGGTGCAAGCAAAGCTTCACTGCGTCACAGATCAAGACCTGTTACTGCCAGAATTAGATTTCACAAATCTCTTTTATTTAACAGGACATCATTAAGGAACTGGCCTATACTGGCTGATGGTGTCTTTAATTAATATAAGTATTATGCTGCTATTAGGATCCCTGAACAATAACATTTCCTTTGCAGCATTTATACTTACTGAGAAACAGAGGTGGATGTGTGTGCGTGTACAGACAAGCATATGAAAACTATGTTAAAGAAATACAAAGATTGCAGACTTGGAAACTCAAAAAGGAGGAAATGCTGACACTGAGGTGTCTGTGCAAACTTAATTCAGCTCCTCTCCTAATTTTTTGTGGCAATTATATGATATATATCAAAAATAAAAAAATATATTTTTGATAATATCTCCACCTTCCTCATGACATGAGAGGGTTGGCTTTTAGGCAGAGATTTTGCCGGTGAAGAGCTTCTCAGTGTTTTGCCCGATGTGTTCAGTGTTTGTCCTCTTTTCCCTGACACAGTATATGATCAGTGTCCTGAGGACTGAATTTCTTCTTGGGCTTTTACAGCAGTCCTGTGCTCTGAAAGCTCTGCTTCATGAAATCATTACATTCACTGATGGTGTAAGGGGATGGTGGCCCCCCAGTTGTACAGATGGGAAACTGAGGCACATAAAACTGAAAGCCAATTCATACCACTAACACTGGGCCACCCCATCTCAGATGGGTAGGAGCTGACTTATTTGGGCTTGTACGACACCAGATATCCAGGAATCCACCTCCTTTTCCCACAAACACCCCGTTAACTGCCCATATGGCTCTGATTCACCAACATTTTGGAGATGGCTAGAGAGACATGGCTGAGCTGCCTCATTCCCACCATAAAACAGGGCAAAGAGAATAAAAGTGTTGCTTTTAAAGGGTGTTTGTGTGCCTAGTGCCATATGGGAGTGTTGAGCGGTGCTGAAGAGGGGGAGGATGGAGACTTGGAGAGTAGAAGCCCTTCAGCAAGGTAGGGTTTGGGGGGTCACAGGGCTCCCCCATCGCATGCAAATGCAGGAGAAAGGAAAGGTTGGGGGTTCCCAGCAGCGAAGCACATTTTGTGGAGGTGACAGCCCCTTTTGACACCCCCAGTCTCTAGCTGAGAGCCCGAGCTGTGTCAGCGCTGGTGCCAAGGCCATGCAGTGCACCTCTGGCCACCCTTTCTCCTCTCCCTGCACAGGACCAAGCAGGGAGGGCCTCCATCCCACCGCCTGACCTAAGAGGGATAGCTCATGACAGCCAAGTCCTCCCAACAGTGCAGGTTCAGGCAAAGCTATGAGCTCTGTACCCTGTTCAGGGGTGCAGCACCCTCTCCTTGCCCCAAATACCCCAACACTTTCAAGCTCCCCTTACGGCCCATGGAAGGACAACCCTGACCATCGCTCTGCTCCTGCTCTCTTCCAGCATCTCCGCACGGGTTCCTAATCCCTTCTCTGTGAGACTGGGGGACCAGCTGATGTTTGCAGGTAGCTGCCCGTGGCCATGGCCGGTGTGGGTGTCAGAAACACCGGCCCGGCCCGTGCTGAGTGTCGCCTTGGGGCAAACCCTTCCCTTCCATCCCGGACTCCTTCTGAGGTGCGACACCCGTCCCAGCTTAAGAAACAAAACTCCAGAGGCACTGCTGAAATTCAGTAAAAACGTTAAAACTTTTATTTACAGGGTAAAGTACCATTTCTTAAAAAAAAAAACAACCAAAAAACAAAAACCAAACCCACTTTGATAAGAGGCATAATAATAGAATAAAGCTCTTTATGTACAAAAATACAATTTTCATATGAATGAACATCTTGAATAAATTAAACCGCTCTCTGGCCCAGTGGCTGAATACCCCGTGTCTGCTCCTGCTCTAAAGCAAGACCGCCGCGCTGGGGGTCAGCATCTATAATGCATGAGCCTCCCGCTTGTCCGTCGGGCGCAGGGTCCCATCGGGGCCGGTGCTGGGGCCACCCCGGGAGGGGCTGAGCCGCCCCGGGAGCAGGGCAGGAGGGATGCGCTGAGCCCCGTGCTGCGCCCCGGGCCGCATCGGCCCCCTAAGCCTTTTCACGGCATTGTCAGGGCGTTCAAACCAAATTTTCATGCTCGTTTTTCTTCGCTGGAGAGCTACAAATTGTAAAATTGACTTTTCACCTCGTCTGCGGCAGCAAATCTGTCGCTTTTCTTCCCGGTTTTTGGAGTCGCACGGGAGGCGAGGCGGGGGTCGGGGGATGGGGCTGGGGCGGGGGGGGGGGAGAGCGCTGAAAAGTGCAACGAGAGGAGGCAGCCCGCACCCCCGCCCCCGGCCCGCGCCCCGCGGAGCGGCGCGGAGCGATGCGCACCGGCGGCGGGGCGGAGCGGAGCGGCGCGCACTAGCGGCAGGGCGCGCCCGGGGGCGCGGCGGCGGGCAGCCCGCGGAAGCTGCGCAGGCTGTCGGCGGGCGCGTAAGCGCAGTCCTCGGAGGTGGCGGGGCTGCTGGGGCCGGAGGCGGAGGCGCAGAGCGAGGGGGCGGACGGGGAGGCGCTGGACAGCCAAGAGCCGGCGTCGCTGCCCGGGCTGGGGGGCGCGGCGGCGCCGCGGAAGGTGGGGGGCGGCGGGAGGCACTGCTCGGCCAGGCGGAGGGTCTCGGAGAGGGCCCAGATGTAGTTGTAAGCGAAGCGCAGGGTCTCGATCTTGGTGAGCTTGGTGTCGTCGGGGAAGGTGGGCAGGACGCTGCGGAGCTCGTCCAGGGCGGCGTTGAGGTGGTGCATGCGGTTCCGCTCCCGGTCGTTGGCCTTCACCCGCCGGCTGCGCTTCAGCGTGTGCAGCAGCGCTTCGGTGCGCGCCCGCGCACGGCCGCGCCGCCTGCGCCGTTCCCGCGGAGCGCCGGGCGGCTCCGCTCCGCCGCCGCTGCTGGCCGCCTCGGCGGGCATCCTGCGGAGAGAAGGAGCCGCCGTCACTGCGCGGCCCGGGCGGGGAAGGCGGGGGTTGGGGCGAAGGGGAAAGGTGCGAGGCGGCCGGGGAAGGGATGTAGGGGGGGTGGGGGGTGAGAGAGGGGAAAAGAAAAATAATAACTAAGCGGGGTGGAGGTGTGGGAGTGCTTGGCACGGCGGCGCTGCGCCGCGCAGGTGCCGGCTGCCCCGTACTCACATGGAAAGGCACTCCCGGGGACTCGGTTAAGCAATAACGGTATAAAAATAATAACGGGAAAAAGCAAAGCTTGCAGCTGGAGGGGGAGGCAGGGCGGACTTCGGTGCGGAGAGCCCTCCGCGGATGGGGGTGGGGGGGTGAAAAAAAAAAAGCCACCTAAAAAAAAAAAAAGGAAAGAAAAAAAAAACCAAACCAACCAAACCACCAACCACCCCAAGCGAGCGGCGGGGAAAGGCGGGGCGGGGGGACACGCGACCGCTCTTGTCTTTGAAGTGCTGCGGGCCGCGATCCGCTCGTGTGAGCGGCGGCTGTGGCACACGACGGCGCGGCCGCCCGTACTTATAGCGGCGGGCGGACAATGGCCCCGTGGCCGCCCCGCGGGGCCGCGCCGAGGCGGCAGGTCGGCCCCGTGCGCCGCGCCCTCCGGAGCGTGCCCGCAATTACCGCGGGCAGCCGCGCATCTGCCGCGCCCCCGCGGGGGAGGGGGGGGCCGAGCCCACCCCCCCCCACCCCCCCCCCCACCGCGCTTTTGTCCCCCGTGTGCGGGGAGCGCCGGACAAAGCGAGGCGGGGGTGGGGGTGTCACCGGGCTCCCGGGTGGGTTTCAGCGGCGGGGTTCAGAAGCAGGGGGCTAGTGGGTGCCTGCAGGGGTGGGCTGTGGGGGTTTGCCCTGCCAGACCCCGGGGGAAGGTTGCTGCAGGTTTTCTGTGCACCTTGTGGGCCTGCGGCATGCTGCCCGGCAAAGTGGAACCCTCTGGAACAGTGGGACTTGGGTGCAAAGCAGGTCTGGTCCCACCTGCGTTTCAGAGGGGAATATCCACTTTGGTTTTAGTGTGCTTCACTTTGAAAAGGGTTTTGCAGGTGTTCAGAAAGTTAAAAATTCTAGATTATGTTTATTTTGTACACTTCAGTGGCTGTGAGTGTATATATAGGGTTCTTCTTTGTCCCTGTAGAAAAACAAAGAACTGTGCTGGTTTTATGGTAAAGTCCGTGCTGCTAATCCCCATTAAATGCCCAGGTATCCCCCATTTAACACCTTGGGAAGCCACAGGTTTGTACGTGGCTAAGAATTTTCTTAATTCTGACATCTGGCTTTTTGCATCCTGCCCTGGGTGCTGCGGGGAAGCCCTATTGCCAGCACCCAGGTACTTGCCTCTCGGGAAGGTTTCCCGTTTCACCGTCCATGGAGAGCCAGTTTCAGACTTCTGTGCCTGAACTCGTGTGGACTTACATGACTTCCCCTTACATGAAGCATGGATTCATTCCCCTGCCTGTGATCTTCTCCTTTGATAAACAGGGAAAATTGGCAGCGCAAGTTGCTGGCTTTCTCTCTCCATTTTAAGTTCATAGCGACCATCCCTTGCTTGAACCCAAGAGAGGGGTTTGCCGTCAGAGTTACTCCGGCATCCCACCCTCCTTGCTCTGAGATGATCCCGACACTAGCACGCTGCCACAAGCAGCCGCCTTTGTGCCATAAAGATCACCCAGAGAAGTGAGCAATCCAAAAAGCCCTGGGTGATGAATATTAACGAGTCTCAAACTAGAAATAGTTTTCCAGTGGCTGAGCTTGCGGGATCGGCTCACTTTTGGCTTTTTAACATCTTCATATGGCTACAGACGGTGGATGCGCGCTATAACCCCGCAAGGCCAGGGGAGCGGAGCTCCGACAGGGACTGAGCCCTCTCCATCACCGGACCTACCATCAGGCTGATGATTTTAGGGCCCGTGCATACGTAAGTGACTTTCTGCGCTAAGTAGTTCCACTTCACTGAGTTACTCATGTCCTCAAGTGACAGCACGATTAGAGGCCTCGTTGTCAGGCAGAGCTCGGCCCTGGAGCTTCCAGCGTGAACCAGGAGAAGGGCAGAGGGATGGAAATTTAAAGGTTATCGGAAGCATATGGCAAAAATTGTTAAACTTTTGTTAATGTGCACCTTGTATATAGTGATATAAACTCCGGTGCTGTCCGCAGCACTTTTACTGTCTTTTGTTTAGGTGTCTTTGAGCAGTCAATAGTTTATTCATTAAAATGTTTATGATTCCCTAGAGTTTCACAGACTTTGGCACAACCGATCACTTGTCTGAAAGTTTGCAGTGAAAGCACATTATTCATTAGTCCTTATCCATCATTTGCAGTTTGTCATTTGTTATTCTCTTGTTTTAAAAGTTTGTGCTCCAATCAAGGAGGGGAGAGAGCACCATGTGTCTCTGTGATCAGTCACAGCCATGAATAGCCGGAGCTGAAGTGAATGTTTCACAAACAACCCATAGGCTGAAATTTGTTTGCATAATCTATTCACTGCGTACTTATGAATAACGAATGCATTCACAGAACCAGAATTGTTTCAGGAAGCCTTCGCAAACAGAAAGAAGTGCTAAATATCTTGGATAATTTATTCCCGATGAATAATTCAACCAGTTCTATCACAGGCAGTCTACTAATTTTGCAGATAAATTATTCAGCCGACACAGATAATGGCTCTTACACCTTATGGGCCTGCTCCTATGGAAGTCAGCTGCTGAAGTTTTGTCAAGTTTTCTGGGACTGGGAAAGAAAAAAGTCCCCAAATGAAGCAGGACCTTTGATTTCAAGGAACACAGAGTGCGTTCCCAGCATCTTGCTAATGGCCTTATTCTGATTTTTACCCTTTGATATTAACTTCACCTTGGTGTGAGTCAGATGGACTCGTGGATGTTATTAGTTACATATTCTGAGCTCTAAGGAAGCTTGCCATAAATACCATTTGCCTTGAGACACCTTACAGCTCTTCAAAAAAAAGGATGAAAACAAGTTTCAAATGGTGTTTTTTACTATGGAAGCCATAAAAGCACAGCTGGATCGACCCATCCTTTGCCCATCCGAAACTGGAGAAAACAATTGTGGGCACGTTTCCATGCAGCACGTTTATCACTTGGTGGGGCCTCGGGCATGAAGCTTGCTCCTCCACCCTCATGTTGAGACGTCTTGTGTTGGGTCTTGCTCGTGGCTGGACTCAGAAAAAGTGGGAATTAATAAATAAAGGTGGAAGAAAGGCTGTTTGAGATAGGTGCCATAGGGCTCCTACGTGCCGGCAGTGCTTGCAGCGAAGGCTGTGGGTGCTCGCTGCTGCTCTGAGTGCACTGTTTCTAGCAAGGGAAAGGTGGGTCCATGAGAAGATGCTATTCCCTGGTAAGTGTTTATCATACCTTGTGAAGGTAAATAAATCTCCACGTTGGAGGTGAACCTTGCATTTCAAAAATTACCGGAGTTACGGTCATTACAGCGGTGTTAGCATCACTCTTCTCCCCAAGCATGGAAATAAGTGGTTCAGTAAAACTACTCTCACAATTGGAAGATGTCTCAGAGAAGTTAGAGGTACTTCATTTTTATTTTTTTTTAAGGCTAAAGATGCACATCAATACAACAACTCACTAAACTCTGTTTTGTTATGTTGGTCCTTGAGGGCTTAAACTAATGTTGGGATGAGTGTCAAAATGATGTGTCAGGCAGAATCTTGCTTTTTTGCTCCCTTGTTGTTTGAAAGCATGGCCAGAGCGAGAAGGCAGAGCTTTCTGTGGAAGATGCTTTGAACTGAATTTGGAGAAGTGACATGGCTGGTGGCAAGGCCATCACCCTAGGAGCAGTAAGCTCAAGCCAGCGTCTTGCAGGAGTGAAGAGAGAATCATGCTCACTCACCCCTGGGGATGCCCAGGTCGATGCAGCAGGAATTTTAAAAACAGATAGAAAACGAGAAGATGGCTTGGTGGGCCACTGACGTGGGCATGATACGGAGTGCGGCGGCTGCTTGTCCAGCCTGGGCTGGGGACAGTAGCGCAGCGAGGGCTGGCGGCATGGGCATGGGCGTACGGGGCACGGTCCTGGGACCCATCACCCTACCAGTCAGCTCCCAGCTCCCAGCCCGAGGCTGCCAGAGGGTTCAGGGGTTCAAGCCTTGGCTGCTGACTAATGGACAGCCCTGTAAGTCCAATATTTGAAAGGGATCTGAGCCTGCATGGCGGCAGCATTAACCCCTTCTGGAGCAGGAGCTGGTTCTCCTCCTGGGGAAGCGCCTCGGGAGCAGCTCAAGGGCTTTGTCTCTAAAGGATTGAGTCTCATCTCCTACCTGCCTGCAGGCAGCGGGAGGCCTTGGGCCACGTGCTGGGGGCAGCGGCGGGAGGGGAGCACGGGGGCATCGCAGGGAGGGTCCCCGAGTACCGGGGGGTCCTGGCCTGGCGGAGCTGAGTTTGCTGCAAAATCCTGCACAAGTGCTTGGGAGCCGCAGCCAGGGCTCAGCCCCTCCCGGGGCTCTGCAGAAATAGTGGGAATGCTTTATTTTCAGGTTTTAAATGTGTGATGTAACGTTTTCCTTCTTTTTGGAATGGGAGGGGGGGGTGGCGAGTAGGTAAACGATTGTTCCATGCAAGCACAAATGTATTTTGTTTGTTGTAATTAAAATGTTTTAATGAGACAACCATAAAATCAACCATTAATTATTTTTTTTCAAACACTTCTGCTTCCTTTTGAGCTAGGTCTATTTAGAAATAGTTTAGAGAGTAGCCTGCAGTT
The DNA here is from genome assembly GCF_023634085.1 of Falco cherrug. NCBI lineage: Eukaryota > Metazoa > Chordata > Aves > Falconiformes > Falconidae > Falco > Falco cherrug. The sequence continues at coordinate 61,591,328 of NC_073704.1, read as the reverse complement.
TTATTCTTTCTTCGGTATTATACACAGGAGTGGAGAAGTCATTTATAAATAATTACACAATGTTTTGGGTCTTTGGGTTTGTATAATATATCAAAGCGATTAGTACACGCATTGTTCCATTGTAAATGGTTTTTTTCCCTTCCTTTCAGTTTCACTTGCCTTGTCTTCTATCTAAACCTTTTTCGTGAAATCCTTTGTCTTCCTCATTCTTTTAGCTTGTTACAGTGCAGGGACATTCTTCTTATTCAAACACTCACAGCATGAGCAAAGAAAGCTACTTCTGTCGCATCTTAAGTTTTACCATAACTTTCTGGCATTTTCTTTTCTTCCAGTTTTCCCAGACTACTGATAGGGTAATGAAGAATTATAACATACATCAATTATTGGTGCTCACGGTGTATTATGCTCCTGAATTCAAGGGGAGATAAAGAGGGGAAGAAAAAAAAAAAAAAAAAAGCGCCACTTTCTGTGGTTTTGAGGCACATGAGAGAGGACTCGGCGCAGATTATTTATAACATCTTTCTGAGCATCAATTATGTTTGACTCCTACAACCACTTCCTTGTCCCACTGGTTTTATGGCCAGAAGGAGTCATTTTTGTGTGTGGTAGCTGCGGCATTTAACTTGTTTCTTTTATGAGGAGCCCAAACAATGCATCTTCAGGCCAAACAATCTATCTCCCCGAATAATAGCCCGAATGTCAGTCAAGTGCTGAGGGCTGGGAAATATATGATCATGGTAAAGGGCCACGGGAAGAAAGCGTGGAGATGGAGGGGTTTGCGCGGGGTCCTCGCGTGGCTCCCCGGCACCCAGTACCCCCGGGGAGCTGGCCTGGACCCGGTGTGGGGCGCAGGTGCCCGGAGATGTGACCGGCTGCCTGAGGTTTCAACACCCCGAAGCTGAGTTATTCAAGGAAAAGGGCCAAAGCCTCCTGGTGCAGTCACGCTGCTGGGGCACGCTCCCTGCCTGGCCCTTCCCCACCTCCTGGCTACCACATTAACTGGGAAAAATGAGATTAGGATGTCACCTCAGAGAAACGAGCCCTTTTTTTTCCCCCCACCTTATTGTGCGAGAGGTTTTTCTTCTCTTTATTTCCCCCCTCCACCTTCTCCCGCCCACAATTCTACCTCTTTTGTTGATTTGTATTTTGTTAATTGAAGCTAGAACACTTATCCTAAAAGAAAAGGACAAAATTCATTGACCGCCCTGCGGATGAAATCCCCCCAACAACGTGCAAAGCGGGAAGCTTAACTACATGCTGAGATGCTCAGGTTTTCTTTTATACCTTCCATATCAATAATTCTGCTTCGGAGGGGCTTTTATTTTTATTTTCTTTTAACTGCAATGAAGATAACTGGAAAGAATTGCGGCACCATAATGGTGGAATGAAACTGAGCCTGAGCTCTTGGGGGGGCTCTGGGGGTCGTCCCCCTGGTTTTGGGGATGGAGTCTTGCAGCCGGGGGAGGATGCTCGGGGACCACTGGCAGCCCGTGGGTCCCCACCGCCCCGCCGCAGGGGCCTGGGGGATTTGCTGCCATTTGCATAGCAGGTGTTGGGTCCTGAGCCATTATTCCTTAAGGGAGTTTTAATATGGGATAAATTACTGGGAATTAGAAGGAGGCAGGCGACAAGAAAAGTGCCTGTGGAGTCTTCTCCCGGCCATGGCAGGGGAAAACAGAGAGAATAGTTAAAGAAAAGGAGAAAACCCCAAATGCAGCGGCTCCTGCCCCAGCCTGGGGAGTTTGGGGTGCGCAGGGGTTGGGGGGCAGCTCTCATCGGCTTCTGAAATTCAGGTTTGAACTCCGGAACGCAGTAATCCCAGGGACAGTAATACGATTACTGGCCTGAGGATTTTTGAGTGAGTAGGTCTGGTAGGGGAGTTTAAAATGTTAATCCCTGGTATAATCCCTTCCCTGGCATTGTACGTACAAGGCTTGCACCCGCAGAGGAATTGCCTGCTTCCTTCCCTGGGCTTCAGGGCGGGAGGGCAAGGCTGGGGAGCAACCCTCACGCTGATGTGCACACACAGACCCATGTGTGTACACACGCACACCTATGTGTCCACCGCATACGTGCATACATGTGCACACAGCCGTGTGCCCACATCCTCATGCACACTCACATGTGCGCACAGACATGCAAGCACATGTGAACGCACATGCATGCATGCAGCTCCTGTGCAGAGCTTTACTGCTGTCGTGGAATCATAGAATCGTTTAGGTTGGAACGGACCTTTAAGATCCCAAAGGTGTCTTGACTGTCCTAAGAACTGCAGTGACAGCTTCCAGGGATATTTGTAATGCCTGTGGCTGTTGTACCTGGGGTCATACTGGCCTGTTTGTCGTGTTTTTGCAATGCCTGGCTCTGGCCACAGCTAAGGCCAAGACAAATTGTTAACAGCAGTGATGGTACCGATTTTTGCACACATACATAGGGGTATATATACATCTGCACACAAAATGGGAGAGGAAGGCTGGATCATTGGTGTTCCCAGGGCGTCTTGATAAAAACTTTGTATCATGGCTCAGACAATGCTTTGCCCTGTCAATTAAAGTAGACTTACACGAAAGAAAAAATGAGATGCTTCATATGTTTTTAAGCAGAGAGTTGTCCTGAAGTGGATCCTCCTGCAGGCTTTTGTTGCAGGTGGGAAAGGTTTGCCCTTAATTTTTGTTTTGGCCCTTTGTAAAGGGACATCAGTATGAAACCATCCAGATGCTTTTCACATCAAACGAGGCTGGATGTATTATGTATAAATAGAGGCCATCTATAATAAAAGACGATGAAGTGAGGAAGAAGCTTCTATCTCCTCAATAAAAAATAAAAAAAATAAAACAGGTGGATTCACCCCAAAAGTGATGGAAGAGCTGGGCAGGGACCCGCCGGTGTTTGCCGGAGCCCCAGCGCCTGGGAAGAGCAGGGCAGGTGGGAAAGGCGAGAGGGCAGCTCCAGCCACTGGCCCTGGGCTGTGCCGGGCAGAGCCCCCCACCCTGACCCCCGGGGGGGCCACCTTTAGGGTGCCGACCCCGCAGCCCTGGCCATGAGAGGGCCGAGGGTGACACCCCAAGGCACAGCGCTGCAACCTCGGCGGTGCGGAGTGAGGGGCTGGCATCTCCCGGGGCTCCAGAAAAGCTCCTGTGAATGAGGCTTATTTAGCAAAGCAAAACCTGCTCTACTGACATAAACCCCTTGCTTTCCTTTGGGCTTCTGCTGTCATGTTATTGCATATATTGCAATATATATTGCAAAATATGTGTTTTTAATTATCTCTATAAAGCTGCATATACTGCAATACACGTTGTAAAATATATATTCTTTTAATTAGCTCTATAAAGCTGTTAGGTGACCTTGAGTACAATTGCAAAGATTTCTGAGCAAGAAAAAGTGGCACAAAGAGCTTTTCCTGGCTGAGGGCTGGTGGCTCGGGGCTGTCCTGGCTGTGGCGGGTGCTGAGTTCTGCAGAGCCGGTGTCGGGCCCCGGGGAGGCGGGCAGGGCTGGCCGAGCAGCGGGGACCTGGGTCAAAATGGACTTTGCAGGTCAGAGGCCAAACAGCGAAGCTGGGCTGTGGGCAGGGCAGAAGAAATTTAGTTTGGCTTAAACAGATTATGATTTTTAGAAATGTCAAAATGAAACATCTGGTGGCTTTTGAATTAAGATGCTTAGTGAGAACACACTGAGATGGTACCCCAGCTTTTTTTAAAGTCACTCTTTTTTTTTTTTTTTTTCCTGCACTAACTCAACTTTTTGAAGGGCGTCCACTGTTTTTCAAACAAATTTCAGGAAACTTAATTGAAAGCAAACAGTAAACATCTTGCAGATCTACTCTGCTTTCTGGAATTTAAAGGAGTACCTTACACTGGCTATCCGTTTAACTGCGCTGCTTTGCAGTTCATTACCTTAGTATTATATGTGCAATATATCCTTTACAGTTTCCATTCTTCAGGGACAAAACCACAGGTATGAATGTCTTAAATTCTGGTCTGAATCACCCCCCTGTTAGTGTGAGCAGCTACAGCGAAGGTGAAGGACTCAGTCCTGCTCTTCACCACGCTGACAGCCAAGTATCATCTCTTTATGATGATGTCTCTGGGTATAAAAAGAAAAATAAAAGCATAGTGTTAAACTATAGGTGTAATGGCCCTTGAAAACTCCTGGGCAGCGTATGGGTCCCGTGTGCTGCATTGGCTGGGACCAGTACCTAAGGATGCAGCTGAACTGGGCAGAGCACCAAGGGAAAGGTGCTGCGCCTCGTGCCTGGAGCGGGTCCGGGAGGCACCAGGGCATGCAGGTAAGCTGGCCCCACGGCTGGCTGGCAGGAACAGCTTTCAGGGTATGTATTAGCCCTTGTAAAGACTGAACTTTTTTCTACTAGGGTAGCTTTAAGTTTTCGGTCTGCTACTACGTATTTCAGAATGGCTTGAAGGGGTGAAATGCTAAATAAATACCAAGTGCTAGTGCTAGCGGTCAGGGAATTAGAAAGACAGTGGAGTAGCATGATTAAGGGAAACTAAATGTCATCCTAGGTGAGGCTTCTTTTTTCCTTGGGGCCGTATGCACTTGCACAGTAACAACCTCCGGCTAACAAAGGGAGGAAGGTTTGGCTGATGTGTCTCTGCTGAGCCTCTGCAGCCCTTGGGGTGCTGCTTTCTTTTCCAACTTAAGTGTGTACTGAATTGCAATGAATTCTGCTTTCACAGACAAATAGTAAAATAAGTGCAATTGCTAATTATTAAGGGAATGTACTCCTTCAGACCATAGGTATCCTTTGTATTTAACCCTCTTGGATAAAAAAGTATTGTTTTTTCTTCCACCTTGGGTTTAATGCACTGCAGGTCTTAAGCCAGTTTCTGTTTACTCTGGTAGGAACTAGAGATAATTTCTCTGGAGTTGGTACAGGTACACTTCTCCAAAGCGGCTGGCAGAGGCAGGGCTCAGCCTCTCACCCCACTGTACAGAGAAGGGGATGTGACAGGGCTGAAAAATCACAGAGAAATGTTGTTCACAAGATTGCTTTTTTGTTGCTTGTCTCATAGGCCTTATGTATATGCAGATAGTACCTGTCCTAACAAATTGGTGGTTTTTTGGTGTGGGTTTTTTTGTGATTTTTTTTCCCTACTTCCAAAGAGTATGACTTTGTTTTTTATAGTGTTTAGGGGTATTTATCTTTGTTAACCTACTAATGACCTCAGACCCACACATCACATGCCAGGTGCTGGGAATTTAGCTCTTTAACTAATAACTCCACCCACAGCCTACACTAGAAAAAGAGATTCCCCCCCCCCCCCCCCCCCCCCGGCTTGTAAGTGATGGGGACAGCCACAAGATGTCAACCTCCACCAAGCTGCAGCTCGGAGCCAGGTCTGCGCTCGGCTGTTGCTGGGATGGATAACACTGCGTATAGGCTCTGCTGGAAACCTCTGCTTCAAGTAAGTGGGAAAAAATCTCCTAGAACATGGAAAATTGATTGCTTTTACCGCTATTCTTTATTTCTATTTGTTTTCTTTTGTTATTTTCCCCTGCAAGCTGTAGCCAAATTCAACGTTCTTGTCCCCACGTGTAGGAAAGGGAATGGGACTTAGAAAGAGTGTGTTATCCATAAGAGGTAAGGTCAAAGATGGGTGAAGAAAAAGAGTATTATCAATTCCATGTTATATTTCTTTTTTTTTAAATATATATATGTGAGTAGTGAGTTACTGGGGTTCCCTGCCCAGCCACGGGAGCTGTGCACCCAGGGCTCCTCTCCCGCAGGTTGCCGGATGCTGTAATTGCCCTTAAAACAGAGCAGCTGGCATCCAGCCAGCTATTTGGGTTGTGATGCAGGCAGCATAGAGCTGAAACTCTAGGAAAACAGGAAGGAGGTTGGTTTTCCCATAGAAAACCATGTCATTCAGTTTGTGTTTCAACTCCAGATTTCAAGCTTGCTGCTTTCCAGCTTCTGTCATCAACTTTTACAATAAAAGCAATCGAACCCCCAAGCGATGACCCTTCTTGCTGATGTGGGGTCAGGAGGGCCAGCAAGGGGTTTTGGGCTAGGACCCCGACATGCTTGCTCAATGCTCCAAGCCAAGCAGCTGAGGTCAGGTATGGCTGCTCTGAGCCGTAATGCTGCTGACTTTGTGTCTTCTCTTCTGGGCACTGTGAAGGTTTTGTCCTCCATCCTTTCCTCCTGATCTTGAAAAAACACTTCCCAGGTCTGACAAACCCAAGAAGTCCTTTATTATTTTTTTCTTTTAAAGCTGTATTTGACTTTTTCCCTTTGTAGATCAGCATTTCCAGGCAATGTTATCCAGTATTGTTGCTCTGTGCAATTGGAGTGTTGGGATTTTACCTTCTGGGCAATGCCAAACCTCCTCTCCTTCCTTGCAGGTGCTCCCCTTGGGGATGCAGTGCGTGGTGGTCCTGCTCTCAGCCTAAGGTGTGCCTCACTTATCGAGTGCGGTGGCTTTCTGCAAAAGCCCTGTCCCAAGTGCCTTCAGACTCAAAGTAATTCTGAGGATTTTTTGCTTTTATTTACTTTATCCCCTAGCTTCACAAAGCCTGTGCAGCCTGGGCTCAGCAATGGCTGCAGTAGCTCGTGGGCAGGTGGCATCACTCAGAGGCAGGTGTGATGATTTAACACTGATTGCTGTAATGAGGAAATGGATTTTCCTGGCAGAACTGTTTTAGCTGTTCCACAAAAATAGAGAGGGAAACACCCTGGCAGTCACTTACAGTTTGAATTTGGGAGGTAGCACTTGGCAAACTGGTTTTGCTGGGAAGGAGTGGTGCTTGACTGGGAATTACTGGTCTGAGGAGGGAGCTGAGGAGCTCCAGGTTGTTTTTTTCTTAATGTAGTTGCAGAAGTGATAAGTCCTCTAGACTTAAGAGAGGAAGCTGAAGTAAACCCCAAGGAAGGATGTAAATGGTGCAATTATGAAGGTAATAGAAATGGAGAAGTATTTTTATGCAACACAATGGAATGGGCAGTAATGAGGCAAAAATGCTGAGGGATGAAGACAAAAGACACTTCTTCCGGGATTAGAAGTGAGCTCAAAATTGCCAAAGCCTACTGGAAAAGGGGGAAGAAAAAAAAAAAAGCCTGTTGTGGCATTTCTTTTCCTTTTCCTTTTTTTTTCCTTTTAATAAGCTTCTTTTTCTGGGAGTCCTGAGTGTTCAGAGGTAGCATGCTTAGTGCCTAGTAACCCAACAAAGCTTCGATTCGTGGCTCTGCGGAAAGATTTTCTTTTCCTTGCAGGTTTCTAACCATGAAAAAACACTGAGATCAGTTGCTTCAGAATCCTTAATTAAACACAACAAAGAAGGGCAATTAGAGCTGTGTTTTGCTTCTGTCATCCAGCAAATCTTGCAAACCTCAAACTGCTTTTCTTGCCCCAAGATTTATGATGGGAACAAATCATAATTATTCCTGTAATTATCAGCCTTAAGCGAACACCAGCAGGATTTATTTATTTATTTATTTTTCCTTGGGGGGAGGCTCTGAAACCTATCCAAGAGGAATTTGCTAACCTCTTTTGTTGTGCAGGAAGAAAAACAAAAACACAGGCGTGGTGATTTTTCCCAGGCCTTGGCTGCCTGCCTCCCTGTCACTTCGTGTCATGTCATTCCTCCCTCCCGAGCCCTGTGTGCCTGCTTGCAGAGAAGCAGCTCCTGTTGTGCTGGATGCCCTCCATGTGTGTCGTCAGGGCGGTCTTTGCCCAAAGAGCTGATGATGCAAACAGCCAAAAGATGAGAGAAAAAAAATTCTAAGAGGATTTGAGTGCTTCAGAGGTTCGCAAAAGGGCCAGAAGTAGAACCTGTCACTCAGTGTTCAGAAAATAGATGCTCCTGCATGGTGCATCTCTACGAAGCATTTCCTCCAGGGATCTTGGCTTTGTTTTGGTGGTTGAATGAAGTTGTGCTCGTGCTCAGCAAGAGGGACCAAGTTCTCCTCCTCAGGCCTCTGTGTGGGTTTTTTTTGCTGCTGGGAAGTCAGATGGTCCTGTCCGAGGACAGGACTTGAATGCGATGCCTGGGGAATGGTGCCGCATGGGGTCCTGCGGGTCCTGGGTTTGCTGGTGGCAGGAGGGAGAGCCACTGGGTAAGGAAGCCGTGTGCCTTGGTATCCTGGGCAGCAGCTCTTGATGGTTTTAAGGGATTTGGGGCAGGTGGTTTGGGAATGAGTCTTCCCATGCTGGTGTTGCAATGCAGTTTCCCATGGTGGTGTGATGGATGTGGCTCCTGTAGACACAGTGGCAGCCACGTGTCCTCTTTGCCCTCAGCGTGCATGTTCCACATTAACAGGGTAATAGGACTGTGTAAACTTCTGGGCAGGTTTCCCAAAACACAGCTGCATTTTCTTTGCTTGGGGTTTTTTTTCCCATACCCAGATAAGGAAATGCAACAGTTGAAGCTTTTCTTGCAGAGCTGGGGAAGAGCGTTCCCAACATCAGCAGTGCAGTGAGCAGTCTCCAGGCTGATTTATAATGCAGCCGGACACAGGGCTGTAGAGGTGTCCCCAGGCTGCCTGGGAAGGTTTGTGGTTGCCACTAGATGTCCTTTCAGCCCTGCTTTCCTCCAGAGCAGCCATCCGGGCTGGGATCTGCTGGCCACGGCCCAAGAGCCACGGAACACCAAAGTGCTGTGGGGCAACGGGGCTGAATCCTGGGCTGCTGGGGCCTCCCCAACATCCCTTTGGTCTCGCACAGCTTTGTCTCGTGTAGTGCTGGCTAATGGAAATGAGGATGCTTTGGTTGCTCAAACCCCAACTTCTGGATTTGTGCGGAGCGTTAAATCCGTCAGCATCTCTAGTAGGACTCAGGGACTGTTACTGCATTGCTGCCTGGCCAGGGCCACTGGTTTGTAGGGGTGATGGCCAGAGGGGGCAACCTTGGAGGGTAAAAAAAATGACAACTCTGGTAGTCATCTCTCATGTGAAACGGAGACAAACAGTGGCCCAATTTTGTGCAGGGTTTTAGCTTGCTTTCTATGAAATGGTAGCCCACGTACCTTTGTGGGCATGGTCCATCAGAGATGGAGGGTCGGTCTTTCCCGATGTGTGTGGTGTCAGAAAGCAACAACTAATAGTGCTGTGGGATTTTCCAGGATGCCTGAAATTCAGCGAACAATTAAAGATTTCTGTAAGGTGCATATCTATACCTACAGGCACCAAAAATCCCTGTAAGCATCTGGAGCTCTGTGCTCGTAAAGGCAGCTGCAGCTGCTGTTCCTCAGGCAATGGCAATCCCAGTTGTTATCCTGGGGTGGGTTATGTCAGGTAAAGGAATTAGATGAAATCTGCTTTGGGGGACTCTGCCAGAAACATGTGCTGGCTTTAAGGATATCTGGGGGCTCACGGGGTGCAGCCTTTCAGGGCAAACCAAGCACCCTCCTGGAAGCCGTCAGATCTTTGTGGTTTAAGATCAGAGGGTAATAACAGACATGGAGGGTTTCTGATAGAGCAAACACAGCGTCAGTGAGAGCTGCAAACAGTGATCCTCAAAAATACTGATTTCCATTTGTGACCCTGTGCATCCCAACCCATTGAAGGGAACAAGCTGAACAACAAATCCTGGCGCGAGTGCTACATGTAGATCTACAGGGTGCCAAAATGGGGAGCTGCCCTGGCATGCAGTCAGCGTGGCCAGGGCTTTCAAGTTGGGCTGGTGTCCTGGGTCTGAAGCCCAAACTCAGCCAACAGCCAAAACCAGCTTCCCTTTTTCCAAAGGTGCTGAGAATCTAGCAGTAAGTGAGGTCTTCAGATGCTGTTCACAACTGCATTTAGATGCCTCACTTTTAGATGCTGTCTTTGGAGGTAAAATAGCCAAAATACGGCTGGTGTTTCATTTGACCTCTTGGGAGGTGTGTTTTGGAGTGTGGAAGCTCTGTCTGGGTTTGCATAAAGCCTGCTGAATGATGTCAGGTTGCGGGGGGGGGGGCTTTACCCTAGGACAGGCACAGCTCCCTGGCTGTGGGTCTCAGTGGGATGGTGAGTTGAGGGAGCAGTGCCTTTTTATTCACATTTGTTCCCATTCTCCACAAATGTGGGTCCAGAAGGTCCCTGACTGTTTAATTAGCTCTGAGCATTTGCGTTGCTGTAGCACTGCCTGCAGCTTCCCACCCAGGGCTCGGGGGTGACCAGTGCAAACCCCCAGGCCTCTCTGATGACTCTGCCATCGAGTGCCATGTTTGCTCCCACAGCCCTGACAAAACCTCGTTAACGCGGGGTCAGCTCTCCCACCGCCTGGATGTGGTCAGGAAAGGTCCCCATGCATGTAGCAATCCGGCATGGCTTTGTGTCTTGATTTAGGGAGCCTGGGGGGAGCTGGGGCACAGCAGGCAGCTGGACCCGCCGAGAGCAACACACCACCTTGCACGGACCACCAAGCACCTATCGCTTCTTAATAAACTTTTTGGCCATTGCTGACCTAGAGCTTATATGAACAAGTGAAAGGCAAGTGGTGAAAGGGTCTGCGTAACATTACTAATCCCACATAGCGCTCTCACTGAAAAGGCGAGGCAGGTCTCCCTGCTATTGTGTCCTTTCTCTGCAGCTGTTTGGTTCACCCTCGTGCTTTTATTAAAATCTGATCGTGCCATTTCTGAATGGGTGCAGCCTGTGGATACCCAGTGCCCGGGGGAGGGATGCTGGGGGGCATGCAGAGGTCTCTGGTGCAGGGCTTGGTGCTGTGTGTCTGTGTGCTCCTGCCTGCCGTGTGCTGGGGGGCAGCTTTGCAGGCTGGGTGGGGGGCTTGGAGGCTCCACGAAGGGTTTACGTCCCTGCGATGTAGCATCAGTGCTTGAGTAAAGGAGCTGTGGGGTCTGCTTGTGCTGCTCCTGCACCCCAGGATGAGGCAGGGCTCCAGCTTATCCTGCAAGTGTTCAAGCCCTTAGGATAGTAAATTGGTAACTGGTGAGCAGCTGGGGCTGGCTGCTGCGTGCTCAGACCATACCTCAGCAGCTTAATTTTTCAATCTAAAAGCACAAATGTATGGTCTGTACATCAGGGAGGTTGGACTGAATGGTCTCCTGTGGCTTTGCAAACTGCAGTCTGGTGGGGAAAACAAAAGCAAACCTTAAGGCTGCTGCCAAATCTACATGGAGGAGGTACCTACCTATATATATGTACACACATATAAATATTTTAGCAGAGAAGCTTCAGTCTGAAGGGAAGTGGTTAATGTTCTTTGTGTGGCAGTTACCTTCTGGCACCCTGTTTCCCTTTACAACTGTAGTATCAGGGATGGTGAGGGATGCTCCTCCTCTTTCTGGGAACTTGGCAAACCTGCCTGGAGACGCAGTTTAACAGGCTTGGGAAAACCAGCTCAGAGTCACAGATTTTTGCCTTCATGGTTTCAATTCCTGTTTCCAAGAGTTGTTTTGTTGGGAGCACAGATTTCAGGTTAAAGGGAATACAGGTCCTGAGCCAAATAGTTCTTTTTCTTCAGTTGCCCATTCTAGCAAGTGAGGGGAAAAAAATTACAATTGCTTTCCTCTGTTCTCGGTTTTTGCTGGTGGTTTTGGTCTGGCAGACAAACCAGAGCAAAGAGGCATTTGTACAGGCTATACCCTGTGAGGTGTGAGTCAGAGCACTGCGTTTGGGCAACTGGAGCTGTGCACAGCATTCCCAATGGAGCATAAATCGCCTCTTGTGCAACTGTATCAATACTTTTCCAGGAAATGTGTTGCCCAGTAGTCACTAAAAAAACATAAAACTTTTCTTGAAGTCTGGTATGTTGAAATCAACTCTCCTCAAGGAAAAACTACTGGTTTTGTTAAAATGTGACTCGAGGGGAGAGGGGCAGCTTGGCTAGCCCACGGGTCTGGGTTTGCCTGGAGATTGGGTGCAGATGCTCAGCCTGAAGCAGTGCCTTGTGGTCAATATCCCCAGAGGTTTAATTTCTTAAATACTCTGGGATCTTTGTCAAGCTTTTTACTAACGGGCATCTGAAGCTCATAGCTCCATCCTTGTGCAGAATAGGAAAACACTTTGAAATCTAACACCTTTCTCCTTCAGCTCTGCCAGAGTCTTATCACAGTAAATAGTGTGTGTATATATATTTTTCCTGTCTGAATAGGAGGAAACCCTTGAGCTGAGGCCAGGCATTGCCTTGATTATGTAGTGTAAGGTCACTGTTGCAGGAGTTGTGCCGATCCCAGCAGCAGCCCTGCGTGAAGATGTCTTTGCACAGCTGGGAGCAGCGCGGAAGGGAAGGGGTGCTGCTCGGGGAGCCCCAGCAGGTTTTAATGCACTTCGACTCTTGCTGGCTCTACCCTTCCCATCTGTTGCTTCTCTTTTTAGCTGGGGAGTGGTATAGGAGCCTTGCTGGGTGCAAAGTCCCTTTGAGCGAGCACAGAAACTGCACAGAAAGAGAAGGGGGTGGCTCACGGGTGTTTGGTGCTGGACTTCCACTGTGCAGCCTTCCCAACCGAGATCTTGTCTAAATCATGGCATTTCACTTGTCTTCATACAGGTTTATATGGGTTTTTGTATTGACTGGTGGATTTACATTTATTCAGTGTAACATTAGACTAGTGGCTGTAAGTGCATGGCATGTAACAAGGTTCCTCAGTGTTTGGGTCAAGTCCAAATCCTAAAATGAGAAAGGGAAGTAAATTGGACCAGAATAATGTTTTGTAATATAGATACCGTATTTCTAAATAGGCTTCTCTGATTCATCGTTTTTCCCCAAACCAATTCATCCATTCATCCCCCAAAAAGTGTTATTAGAAGAGGCTGGAGTTCCCTGATGACCTAAGGAAATGTAAAAGGAATTTTCAGGTTTTTTAAATATATTTTTATTACTTTTTTCATTTGTCTTAGAAAGAAATAAGAAATCTGCATGCAACCTTCTAAATATTTCAAACATTTAAATAGCATATGATAATTTAGCAATACAGTACATTATACAGCAAGATAATATAGGGAGACTTCCTATAGTATATTTACAAATGAAAAGGTAGTTTTGTTACTTTAAAAAGAGGAATGCACTGCTTAACATCGAAGTATTACATTCAAAATAATGAATATGTGGTATTGTGACTAAAACATATATAGGTATTTGTTTGCCCTAGCATATTTTTCATAAAAAGGTACCTTTTTAAAGGCTTTTTTGTTGCTACAAATCTAGGAAATCATACACAATAGTCTTGAAGCTTAAAATGTCTCAATACTGAAGCCACAAACTTTCTGTAAGAGCTTCAGGTGGAGAAAAAAATAAACATTTTCTTAGTAATAAAAATGACCTAGAAATGCTTTCTAACACATGAGATGTTAAATGGGAGATATGGTACACTTCACCTTGCAGCAAGACCTCAAGTCCGTTAAAGAAGAGGTACACAAGTGATGTTCACGCTCATCTGACGATGTGCTGAGGGACCTCGCTTCTGCAGCTACAGCCACGATGTTGCAGTGGCATCTTCCCCAGCAAACCCATCTTTGGTCCCCACTTTGCCAGACTAAGGTGGGGGCTGCAAACATGACAAACAACCACAGCACCAAAGTTTTCCCACTGCGAAAGGGTGAGGGACATGGCTGTAGAACACCTTTACAAGCATTACTGTTTGTCTAATGAGCTTATAAAGCTCGATTGCAATCATAGTGAAGTATGAATGAGTAACAATAAAAAACCAACAAACCCCAAACCAACCTCTTTAAAATGAAAAGCATGAGACTTGGTACAGAGCAGGCGGGTATGAAATCTGAAGTGCAACAGATGCTTGTGAAATCTGGAAGCCTTTTGCAGACGGCTATAAAATGTAAAAACTGACCCTTGGTAAAAAGTGCTTTATAATAATATAGAATTTGTGGTTTATGTCTGTGAGAGAAATAATCTTCTGCGGAGCCTGGTCCTTCACCAGCCAAGGGAGTCCTCTCCATTCCTCATGCTGCTTCCTCTTATTCTTCATAAACCCTAAACAGAAGGAAAGCCAAGGGCAAGGTGCTTAAATCACTACTGAAACAACTCTCTTCCTAATAATATAAAAATAATAAAAATCCCACAAAAAACCCCAAACACCCAACCAAAACCAACAAAAATCCCCTAGAAACCAGATTTTTTTTTGTCTCTGCTTAAGTAAATTGGAAAGTAAGTTATTGACTTCAGCAGCCACCAGATTGCTCTCCATGAAGCACGTGTGACAAGGGCTGGACTTTGGCACGGCTGCATCTTGCAGGTGTGTGGGGAGGAACAGGCTCTGCCACAATTGTCAGGATGCATGAGATGGAGAAATCCACATCTGCTAATATGCTTTAACCATTGTAAAATCCTTCTTGTATACAAATGTTGAAGTATATCACAAGCTGGATGTAGATAATAAATTCACAGTATCTGTTACGTTTGGAATAATATCACACCCTATGTTGTTTTTCTAGTGATGTCCTAAAAAGACTGCTTGGCAGGCTTATCTGCTGGAAACTTAGTTGTGCAGGCTCTTTGGGTGAAAGCTGTCTTCTGTGGCATGGGGAAAACCAGGGGCAATGCTATTTTGTGGAAGAGGTTCATGTTTGTACTGTGTAGCCTTGACTTTTCCTGGGGAGCAGCACAGGGGTTTTGGGACAGCTGGTGCTGACTATTTATTATGACGACTGGGTTCAATCCAGGCTCTTTGTCTGCAGTATTGACTTGATGCTGCGGTAGCTGCAGTGTGACTTGGCTAACCGGGCAAGCAGGGCAGCAGTGTCAGGGACCTGCTGGGTGCGATGCAGGGGTGGCATGTTGCAGCGGGGCGTGGAAGCGAAGGTAAAACCCCAGGGGTTACGCTGCATCCCTTCTACACACCCCAGGCTGGCAGCAAAGCCATGGGGATGCTGCTCACACTGTCCTTCCTCCTCTCCCTGGCAGCAGGGGCAGCCTCCCTCCCCTGGTTGCACTTTGAGGAAGCCTTGAGTGACCCTTATTATGGGCTGTGGTGGGGACTGCGGGCAGCGCTGTTATCTGCAGGCAGGACCCTGACCCTCAGCCTTGCTCAGTGCATCCCTCTGCTCTGCCTGCTCAGGGGAGCCCTTGGTGTTTCCTGAAAGCACAAGCCTGGGGCTGAGCATCCTTTGTCATTTTAATAATGGCCTTGAAAAAAACCCAAGCAGTGGAAGAGTGTAAATATGTGGTTTTGCAGTGGCCAGGGTTTCCCCATGTGCTCTGGTTATGAAGCAGCTGCGGGAGCTGGCAGGGAGCCATGGCAGAGGGCCGGTGGTCTCGGCACCCACCGCCACTCGCATCGCCTGTGCCACCGGGCGCCGCGTGGCTATGCTGGAGCTTGCTGGTACCCTGGAACCTGCTGGGAGATGGGGCTCGCTGGCTTCATTTGAGCTCAATTTTGGAGAGCAAATTCCCCATTGGTTGAGGAGAATCGGGGTTTGGTGGGACTGTACTGCGTGTGGAGGCTCTTTCCTGGCCATGGCTGGAGAGGTGGTGGGAGTTGGGCAGCTGCCCCTAATTACAGATAAGGGACATCACTACTGGCCATCAGCCATCAGGAATGCATGTTTTTTGCTGTGTCTCTTCTATCTATGATGGCTTGCAAAAACCAAAAATTAACAAAGAAAAATCCTTTTTCCAAGGGAGAAGGTAGCAGAGACCTAGCAGCAAGTTACTGTTTCTTTCTGTGAATGATATGCTAGTTAAAACTGGCAAATATTTGCGTCATCAGATATTGATGATTTTGAGGTGGTGTGATTAAAGTGTGTGACAGGGCATTCTCTCCCCAGCTCTGCTGACTGCTTTCCTTGTGACCGTGTGAAAGTGATTTATAGCTTTTCTTCTCAGCTTTTTACCCATAGAAGGGAGGTGAGTGTATGTAAATAACTGAGAACATCAGCTGATGAATAGTTTAACAGAAAATAATTACTATTTATAGTCAGAACAGCCTAACCCTAAAATAGAAGTGAGGACTACATGTGGCAGGAAAGAAATAACATCAAGAACATCCATTTATCACTGTAATTTTGGTAATGAAATACATCCTCCCTGCTGGATAGAGCCTTTGCGGTGTATGTGCACGTTTTCCTGGCCTCCCTGTGTCTGAATGCTACTAACTGCTCAACTTGCCGCTAAAATTTTTCCCCTTCACCCGTTCAGCAGCTTCATACTTACCTGCCTTTCTCTTTCCATACTCGGTACCACTTCAGCAGCCTCACTGTGTTTTGGCGTTTGGGGTTTAAGCAGTGCTGCTGCTCGCCCCTCACCCGCGTCCACAGAGTCACGCTGCAAGGCAAGTGGGCACAGGTTACAGGGGTGGTGGGAGACACCTGTCCTCTGCTGCTCCTCCAGGGACATGCCAAAATCGCCCGGGGGGGCTCTCACCCAGGTGGGCAGTGGGAGGCTTATCGTGCTCTGTGTTTTATGGTAGTTACTTGAGTTTATTGCAATAATATCGGAGCAGATCTTCAGCTGTTATCAATCAGTGCAGTGCAATATTGTCCACTGTTATACTAGGTTGTACCAGATGAAGACTTACCAGCTGTTTTTAATCAGAGGATTTGCTCTGCCTGTCTGTTAAATATTGTCTTTTGAGCTTAATAGCTGATTTAATTAGGGCTCATTCTGGCAACCACAAGGTCTTTACGTGAGGAGATGGTTTCCTTGCACTTCAGAATATTGCATCAAAAAGAAAAGATCAGACCTGTTTCATTGATGATTTTTTCCTTTTTTTTTCTGATTTTTTTTTTTAGTCCACAATTTTTTAAATACTTGCATATGGCAGAGTACCTGTGTGCCCAACAGATGAGCTCTGAGCCCCAGCATGCAGTCCTGGGGGCTTCAGCCTCCTCTGATCCCACTTTCCTGGCCAGCAGCAGCGGCTCAGTGTCCCCTTATTGTCAGGACAAAGTGTGCTGGGAGGCACAACATGGCAAAAGATTTCTTGTTGCTTTAGGTTTCCTCCCAGAGGGCTTAGTGCAGCCATCAGTGGTTGGTCTGCCACAACCAAGGTGACACAAGAGCTGCTTCCCAAGGAGAATGGCTTTCCAGAAACACCATGCCTGGCATCACTTCTCAGA
Organism: Falco cherrug; assembly: GCF_023634085.1. NCBI lineage: Eukaryota > Metazoa > Chordata > Aves > Falconiformes > Falconidae > Falco > Falco cherrug. The sequence goes on along the minus strand of NC_073704.1, from coordinate 61,574,355 downwards.
GCTCAAAATCAAAGAGTTTTCTGTTTTGGTAATTAATTTTGCTATTTAAAAGAACCCAAAACAACCAACCACGGTTTTTACTGGAATTATTAGTTTTCTGGAAAAACCATCCTTAACAGGGAAACACAGTTTTTTTGATTTAAGTAAAATACTACAATGGAATTATTTAAATGTTGCTAGAGACAGGAGTAAAATGACACCAGAAATCCAGAAATCCCTGTACCTACTGATGGGCTTTTTTTAAGGCTGGTTCAGAATGGAGCTGTTTGTTTTCTAACACAAAGTGCCTTGAATTAAAAAAAAAAACAAAAAACTTTCCCAGCTCACCCACCCTGTGCAGTGGGGATGTGCCTGACAAAGTGAAACGCTGCATGTTGCCTGCATGATCTTAGCTAAGGGTGTCACCACATTTCCCATTTCAAGGTTATAAGAGGTGTTCTAACAGTTCTTTCCATTTGATTGACTTTCTTCACTGCTCCCCTTTCTGTTCCGCCTGTATCAGGTGTAAGCTAAAGTCACAAAAAGATAAGGTGTAATTTTCAGGTGGTTTTCTGGGAGGATGTGGCCCTTTCCCCCAGTGTGTGAGAAAGTGGTGGAAGGTCTCAAAGAGCCTCTGTGGCCACAAGCATCAGAAAGGGAAAGGTAACCACTAAAATCTATGGACTATCTTGTGTTCCAAGGGTGTTCTCGGCAATCCCTCTGGAGATCAGTATGTGCACGGTGAGGGGAGTTTTCCTGTAGCTTTGAATGGGAGTGAAAACAAACCTTCACCGAAGGCAGAAGGTATGCAAGTTTTTAAGGGACCTGATGTCAGTGTAAAGTTTCTCCATCCAGCAGCCACCTCCTCAGCTATGCTGTCTGCACTGGCTGATGCCAGACCTTGGCTTGGGTTTCTCTTCTGTCAGACCATAGAGGGTATTTCCAGAAAGTGATAGACAAGCTGAATTGCAGGGCAGGAGCACGAGAGCCTCTGAAAAGCAGCAAGCCCTGCATTTGCACCAGAAGCAGACATGGACAATTCTGCATTTAGAAGAGCCTGCAGTCTGAGGAGGAGAGGATGCATGGTTTGCCTCTGAGGTGAAGTGGGTCTTGTCTCAGGCTGAGGTGTGTTGCTTTGGCATCACATGTAGGTTTTCTGCTTTAATGCTGGAGGCTGGACAGCAGAGGAAATATTCCCAAGGCGGCTTCAAGGTCCTCTGTGGTTCCTGCACAGCCCTGATGCTGTGGGCACAGGGCTGGGTGGCATTTTTTGGGCATGACCTGGCTCTGCTCTTGGGGATGCTGGTCTGGCTGATTTGAGGGGACATGCCTAAGAAGAGGCACTGTAGGAGCTCATACCCCAAGTAAGGAATTGTCTGGATGGGCTGCAAGTAGAGGTTGAGGGATGGAGAAGGGGCTCAAGCACCAGAACTTACACATCCAGTGAGATCCTGCCAGTGGGATCAGAGACATGAGCTGGTTCCAGGGGGATGTGTGTGCTGAGCTGTCCCTTAGCTGTCCAGGGCTTCGTGGCTGGAGCCTTCACCCATGATTGTCTGTGCCAAAATCCTCCCCAGTATGTTCATGACTCCATGGCTGCAATGAGCACCCTGGATCAGTTTGTAACCTCCAGCACCTTGTGCCCCCATGCTTCTTGTCTGCAGGGGTGGTGGGGCTGCACCTCTGCCCACGAACACCCTGTCCCCAGGGGCACAAGGATGCTGGCTCTCATCCTTTCACCCCAGGCCAGTGCAGGGACTGCCATCCTCAGCTGTCCCTTGGGAAAGGTTCCTCACAGCGCCTGTTTCCCATCAGCTGTTCTCACCCTCACACAACCCCCCTCCTTGGGATGTGGCAACATGTGGAGGGGGGTTGGATCCTTTCAGGCAGGCAGAGCTAAACCTCCCTGCTATTTTCCGCTACTTTTCCTCATTCTGGGAGACAGATACACACACAATTACTGCTAGATGTACCGTGAATCTTGATAGGTTTTGACTAGACGGAGGACTCGGTTTAGCTGTCCCTTACTCTGTATCACAGCTCTGCTGGGGGGGGGGGGAGATTATGGCCAAAGACAAATTCCTTCCTAAACTGCACCCCCATACTTGCTGCTTCTCTGCCAAACATAATTTCTATCCCATTTCTGCTATATGAAAAGATACAAGAGCTTTTCAGGAGGGCAGGAAGGGACCCAGCTTTAACAACTCATTTTAGATGATCACTGCAGCAACAAAAACACAGTTGCAGGAATTTAGCTCTTCTGTGCCTTGTCCAGAGGCTCTTGCATCAATTGGTTCTCTGAATATTAATTTCAGTTTGCTTTCAATGCTGGCTTCAGACTGCAGGCGGTTAGCTGGGCAGGCAGTGATGGCAGTGGGTTAACCCTGCCTGCTCCGTGGGCAGCAGCAGTGACAGGAGAGTGATGGGACAGATCCGTCCCTGCAGCCGCTGCAAGCGCAGGGCAGCCCTCCCAGCTTGAATAGCATTGCTAGGCACTGCATAGCTATCCAGCTGGGGAAGGAACCACTCCTGCACAGCATTCCATCTTTCCCGACTTTCTGATTGGAAGTGAAATGTTGCATTAATGAGATTTATTTTATAACCCCTGGCCACCAGCTGCTTTCGGGCAAATGCCTGGAGCGGGATGCAAAGAGTTAGTGCTCCTCTACGCCGTTGCTTTACTATGGAAAGGTCAAAGCAAACAGTAAAGCTGCAAGGAACCGATTCAGGCAGTGATGCTCTACAAGCATTTTTCTGTTCAGGTCACCGTCAGTGGATTTGGGTTTCAAAGAGGTGGGTCTGATGCTCCCTGAGCTAAGTATTGCTCACAGTGATGCCAGTGTAAACCTGGAGGAAGCCTAAGGGAGCGCAGCTCTCCATTCCTCCTCCATACACCCTCCACCAAGTCTGGCGAGCCATTTCTGTGTGGGCAGGATCAGGCTCATGTGGTATCTCCTTGTTTGTGCCAGTCGGATGGGCAGCATTTGGCCCCATGGGCATTACAGAATGCTGGAGGTGGTATGCTGCTTGGCAGGACAGGACTCGGATCCTGCTGTTAAAGCACCTTTCTAAGAAAAGCAAATGGCAAGTGCTCAATGAAGGAGCACAAGCACTGGAGTAAATCAGTCCTTGGTGTTTTGGGGTTGTGGCTGCTCTTGGGACCCTTTTTCCCCTCTTAGGTGGCAGAGGGGCTTGGCATGGTCTTCTTGGCTAATCTGCTCTTCTGGTCCTTACCCAGCCCCATGTGCTAGCTGACCAGTGCTTTGTTGGGGGGAATCTTAAGATATCCAAACCAGGACAGACACCCCCCCCACCCCCCTGCAATCACCTATATTTAAAATCACAAAAACTCTCTCCTAAGCCAGTCAGAGATGTCAAAAATTCCTGTAACTGCCTGCGTTCGGTTAGTGACTACATCACTTTGAAATTTCACGGCTTGCAGGGAAACTGGGAGGAAAGCGCTTTCTTACATGCTAGGTAATCCCACTAAATGCAAGGGGATGGCTCTGGTACAACGCAGGGGAAAATCTGACTCTGGTTGGGAACACTCTTCCTTGCAGAAACCACCACTGTGGACCAAACTCTGCTTATTTTCTTATCCTGCATGCTCAGAATAACTTCAGTAAATAGTTCTGGATTTTACATCAGGCAGTTCTGAGTAGGATTTGTCCCTGTCTTAATTTGAACTAACAATTGTCCTTTTATCACTACCTGTTCTGTAAATATTTCCTTGAGCAGAAAAAAATAGTGTCGAAAAATGATAGCTGGGTTTTTGGTCAGAATTGCACATTTTATTGCATCCAATACAGCAAATGACTATTGCCAGAAATTAGCATGCCAGGGCATGAGGAAAACAAAGAACAAAGCAGGAAGTTGCAGTATAAGGTAAAGCAGTTTAGCTGATAGGGAAACAAAGCAATAAATGAAGGAAAACTTACATAATCATCTCTTCCACACAAAACGGGTACCTCGGTTTTATTTCCAGCTTCCGTACATTAGAGAATCTTATTTTAGGACCTTTTCTCGAACATTTGCACTTTACGCCTACAAGAGAAAGCATTTTCTGATGTGTCTGCAAAGCTGCCTGCATACCAAGCGTCCCTTCCCCACCAGCCTGTGTGCGCACAAACTTCAGTAGGGTCTTTCAAGCCTTGGTGGGAAAAGCTGAATTTTGTTACTGCTGTTGAACTTCAAAAGAGCAATACTTTCTTTGCTATGTCACAGGAAAAGCTAGCTGACTCTCTGGGAAAAATGGCCGAGAGCACTATATATGTTCTGAGGCTTTGTAAATATGAGAGATTTTTTTAAAGTGCACCTGCTGTGATTAAATGTAATTGTATTTAACAAAAGGAAATGAAGAGAGTCAGAATTGGCTTTAACCTGAGCAAGTGAGTGCACACCTTGGCTACTTTCACGTTTGCTCACATCTCTCTTGGACTTTGTAGGACTTAGTCGTTTCTCCTCGCACGGGTGCTGTGGTGCATTCGCAGCCAGACAAAAGCTGAGCGTTTTCTAAACCACCGTGTTTGTGCACGGCAGGGAATGCACACTGGCACGCTCGGTCATATTTGTGCTACCGCATCACATCCAACTCTGTAATATCTGCCCTGCAAAACCCACCCTCGGTTTCGAAGGAGATATTTGAGCTATATTCCTGAATAACAGAGAACATGGCATGACCCCCCACACGGCGGGCTGGGGTGCCTGCCAGTGAAGACACAACTTTGTTGGTGTGTTTTATCTCTGCTTCCACCCTTAACTCGCAGCTACCTGACCCGCAGCTTCCATACATCCCTCTTTCCCAACATGCAGGGGACAGCCAAACGCAGCTCAGGGCTATCAAGAGGCAAACACGAATTCCTGGGAAAACACCCCCCTGGGAAAGAGGTTTACATGGGAATAAGCAGAATAAACCAATTTACCTTCCGCGCTGGCTAAGCACATGGCGATGAAGAGCAGAAGCAAAGCTGCTGTCAGGAGCTTCATGGCGAGACAGCAGGTACCTAAAGAGACGCCGGGGGTTTAAATGTGCGTGCCCCTTGGGCTGGTCCCCCGGTGCCCCCGTCCCCGGGGCGGGATGTGGCGGGGGGCGGACAGCAGCGAGCGGCTCCCGGCGGTGCGGGCGCTGCCTGCCGCTGCCTGCGCTCTGCCGCCTGCTGCCCCTCGTCCTCCTTTAAAACCGCTCCCGCTGCCCTGGCTCCCGGCTCATTAATATGCAGAGCAACTCCGCGGCTCCCTCCGCTTCCTCAGCCCCGCCGGGGAGGGAGGGGACCGGCACCCCGCGGCCGCTGCCCCCCCGGGGGGGGAATCCATCCCCCGCCGCCCCCTGCATCCCGGGGGCGGGAGCGCTGCGGTGGGGGGCTGCCCCTGCCCCCTGGGACACCCCTCACCGGGAGGGTGGTTGCTGGGGGGGTATCTGTGGGAATGGGGCTGCTAGGTGGGGCACCCCCCCCCCCCCCCACTCCCGCCTGCCAGCGCTCCAGGGAAGCCCACTCTCCGCAGAAATTCCCAGGCACCTCGGAAATAAGATTTGGAGAAGTGTCACCTAGGAAGGGGTGTCACCTATTGCTTTAATATTAATTTTCTAGCTTTAAAAGGCTTCTAAACATAAAGTAAATATTCGCGAATTAAGGGGGGGGGGGCGGCGGAATATTTCTAAGTGCATTGTTAGGTGGGTTTGGCATGTGGAATGCTTTCAGGAAATAAGATCAATTTGGGTTGCTTTAATGAGCGCTCTGGCAATGTCCTGCTTCGTGAAGAACAGGGCAGCAACACGCAGGGACTCTGCGGGTGTAATACGTGTTCCCTCTCCCTGGCTGAGCCCGTTCCCGATTTCGGCAGCAGCGAAAATAGCATCTTTAAAACCCAGATTCCAGATTTTTGCCTAAGTGAAATGGGTGAAGATCAGAGTTGTGTCTCTAATCTCCTTTGCAGGACTGTATTCAAAACACATTGCAGATCAATGCCTCTGCCGAGCCCCGCTTCATCTCACCCCCCCAGCATACCGGCCCCCGCTCCCCACTCGCGCACCCATCGGTGTTATTAAAACCGACCGAACCCAGCCACCCTCCAGTGCCGGCAGCGCTTGGGAAGGACACGCCACGCACTCCCGGCTCCGCTTGCATTTTAAGTTTCCCACATGGCTTCGTTCCTGCCGGCTCCCACTGGCAGCGGCCATCCCGCTGTGTTCCCGGCCCGGGTGTTGGCAGGCAGCGAGTACAGCCCTACCACACACAGCCTGCACGTTGCGCGCAGGCAGCTGCCTTGTTCCTGGCCCTGGGTTTCATGCGAGACGTGCCGACACGCCGAGAACAGCCTGCCTCTGCTGCCCTGCATGGGATGGGGGAGCAGGGGTGGGCAGCACGTTGGGGACACGGCTGGGGGGGGCTGGCTGACGTGGCAGGGGGCTCTTGGGGTGAAAGACCAGTTCCTGGGCAGAGCTGGTGTGGCTGCTACTGGTGCGATGGGTCAGGAGGGGGGGTATGGCGGTTTTTGTTGGTCTTTGGGCATTTGTGCTGCACAGCTGCAAACCAGCTCCTGAGGTTCTCATTGCACCCTGCTAGGGGTGTGTGTTACTAAATGTCAACAGGACTGAAAAAAGGGTTTTTTTTCTACAGCACAGCTTGGTGATAAAAAAAATGGTATGAGGTATGGCAGATCTCTGTTCAAACCTTAGGAATAAATTGTCATTATCCAATTCCTTACGTGAGGAAGGAAAAAAACCCCACAAACCTGCAGGAAAGTGCAAAAGGCTCATTTCAGAGTCACTATTGGTTGGGTGGTGAGGATGCTCACTGAGCACTGGTGAGAGTTGGCTTAAACAGATCCACATCCCATCCAGGGCTGTAATCCTGCCCTGCTGTGGCTTGGGGTAATTCCCTCCTTGTAGCCTCCTCTGCCGTGTGCCAGAGCAGTCTCAGGGGGAACTGTGGGAAGGCAAAGCTGTTTTCCCTCCCTCTCTGCTAATAAAAATTTGGGTGAAGCTTTAGCTGACGGCAATTTGAACTTCCCCCAAACCAGGAAACTTGTGTATGGGCTGGAGAAAAATTGAAGGAAATTCTTGAGCTTTCCAAAAATGAATCCCTTCTTCTTGTGTGACTCTTGCTCATGTTGCAAGAGCCAAGCTTATTAGCTGTTGAATAGGCAAAGTGCTGCTTTAGTGCCATTTTACACGTAGAAATGGATGTATTTGAGGGGTGTGTGTAAATATGGTAACTGCTCACTATGCGCCCGAGCAGTTTGGTGTCTTTATGCCAAGCGCTGGCTTTGATAGTAATTACTTCTGAGAGCTCAAAGGTGTCTCTTGCCTGGTGTGACAGATTTTGGTGGCCGTGTACAGCTGTCTCTGACACCTGCTCTATCTCAAAATGACGACCACAGAAGAGGAAGAAGTTTTAACAAAGGATTTGAGGGAAAGGAAACATATATGGAATTCACCACAGTCTGCCCCCCCCCCCCCCCCCCCCCCCAATAATCCAGATACATTTCCTTTGTCCAAGCATACGCTGAGCTGCTCAGCATACACGGGTGCTTTGTGAGCCTGCGGTATCTCCAGCAGATCTGCTAGACCTCAGCAAACGTGTTTTGGCAAGCAGCCGGTGTTTCACGTGGCTGGGGAGGGGTGAGCTGTGGGTGAGCGCCGCTCGAAGCATCCATTTCAGCCCTCACAAAGCCATGCGACTGCATCGTAATTAATCAGGGCTTGGGTTTTGCTCCCCACAAAAGAAGTGTTTCCAGACCAGGCGTAGTCATCCAGGTCTGGCTGTGGTCCTCAGCTCTGCAGATGGGATGTGCTCAGGGAGCTGTGCCCATCCCCAGGGGAGCACAACCATACCTGTGCACATAGCGTATCACCTGCTTTCTCCGGCTAATTAGAGGGGCATTGTCACTGGCGAAAGGTCTGTCATTTCATCTCATTAACTATTCTTTTCAAGTCTCTGCCCCAGCTTAAAGCTCCCTGGTACACCAAGGGTGAAGCCTGGCTTTGCCTCTGAGGGTAAGACCTGGTGATTTGTCACCCCCAGGAGCGTGGTTTGCAGCACAGAGGGCAGGGATGAGGGGTTGTCTCCTCCTAAAGTAAGAAAGATGAGTTTTAGCAATGAGATTATCATTTGAAGTGGAATCTTCATCATTTTTGACCACCTGGAAGCAGAAATGTTTCAAGCTTAGCTGGAGCAAAACATTTGCACTTTAAGAGATGGTGACAACCCCCAAACACACGTTGCCCTTCGAGGGGAGCAGAGAGACTTACCCCCAAAATAGTGTTGGTGTGAAAATGGGAGGGTTCCAGAGAAGCCATTGGGTCTGCCAAGGTAGGGCATTTATGTCTCCATGCCAAAACAAGATTTGGATGGGGTCCATGCCCTGACCTGTCCTCAGGTGAGGCTTTTCCTCTGGCTGCAGGTGTGCACAACATCCCAAGCCACCACACAGAGTCTCTTAGATATTCCTCTGCATCCCAGGGACCAGAAGATACACTATTACAATTGTTACCATTATTAGAAATATTTTGGTGTTGCTGGTTTTGGTTATGCTATTTATTTCAAGTGCAGCGTGAGCTATGATTTGGATTAACTGTCCTCCAAAAAGTCCTGGCGTTTTGTATGAGGAAGTTGAAGGTGCCAGCCATCATGAGAAATCTTTGTAAAACAGCTATGAAACTGAAGCTACTTATTGCTGTTGAAGCAAGCTGATGTGAATGGCTCATCTGAGTTTGATGTATAAGAATATCCCAATCAGCCCGTCGAGGAGAAGATTAAGCATTTGAAGTGACGTGACATAATCCCTGCATATCATGCCAGGAATTTGGGAGAGGAATTAGGCTTAAATGCTCACTAGAAAATTCAGCATTAAGGTGGAGGTGCACAGATGCAGTGTATGTTGTATGGAGCTTTTTTCCTCTGGGTGCTGCACTTCATTATTTTATGCCTTTTTTGGTGTTGTAACCATTTTGCGTTGAGCACCAGATGTGATGTGTTACATGGGAGAGGTGGTGTGAGCCTCCTGCAGCACACGGGCCCTCAGCCCATGCAACGGAGCAAATACAAAACTCAATCCCAAACTTGAAGTGAGGGGAGAATTGCCTCAGATTTTGGGAGGGTGTCGCAAGCCCACTCCCGCGGTGCCGTCCCTAGTCAGCAGAGGATGTGCTACGGGCTATGGTCAAATGTGTAATTTCACCTTTAGCTCTAAGTGGCCTTTTTCTTTCCTCAGTAGCCCTGAACAGTAGTTGTGTCATCCTTGCATATGTTTGTCTATCGTAAGTTGAAAGTCAAAGCTTTGGATTTCATCTTTTGTTTCTGGAAACATGAAACATATTTCAGGGAAAACAGCTGTGTTCCCTTCTGCGGAGTTTCACAACGGATGAATTCTGCAAAATAAGGCTTGTATTGTTGTTGCAGTCGCAGCTTTCTTTTGATTTTTTTCTTTTTATTTTTATTTCCATGAACAGATTAAATTCTAGACGCTGCTCCTTCTCTTGGGAATAGTTTTAAGGCAGCGCTCTTCATAGACCTAAATTATTCACCAAGAAGGATTTTTTGCTGAGATGAGAATGAGTAGGTTGAATCTGGGACTGTTGTCATGGCTTGGAGCTCTTTGAAGCTCTCCGTCATGAATCATTAAAGAGGGCTGCAATAGCATGGCAAAACAGAGAACCAGCTCTTTGTGTAGGTGATCTGAGAATCACCTTTAGATATGCACAAAAGGATTAATCCCGCCTGTGGCTTTTTATGTTGAGAAAATAGTAAGTTGTGTTTAGTTTCCTACTGACTCATTTCCTTGCATGCTACAACTTACCATTGGTTTTCAGATGCAAGTACAGATTATACTTGATACAATTTTCTTAATAGGCACGGAAGCTGATGATGGTTGTAGGTATTTATTTTGTGCTTAATCACACAATGAGTTGGATGGCTTTTTTGCTATCCACCCCCATGCTTGCTATAGTGTAGAGGGAATAATGCGAAGGAAAGAAAGGGAACTTGTTTGATCTGACCCACTCGTGTTCCTGATGGTGCTAGCCAAAGCCCTGAGAGGTTTCCATGGTGTCGGGTGGGATGAGAGCTGCCTGGAACAGGGATGGGACGGCACTAGCCCCGTCTTCCTCATTGTGTTCTCTCTTTCCTGATTGTTTTTTGCTTCTTGGTGCTGGATTGAGAGGGCTTGGGCAGGGATGCTTTGTTACTCCCCAGATGTGCAGTTAGAACGTTACAAGGGCAACTGGATGGAAAACCTCTCCTATTGCCCCAGGATTGGAAGCATATCGTGCTGTCCTGATTTTCTCATCACATTGCTTTTTGTGTGTGGGTAGTTTTGGGTAACCTATGGGTGCCAGCTTTTCAGATGAAAGGTTTTTGGGATAGGATAGGGTGTTACTGTATGTAATAAACTGCAGCCAGCCTCTCTCTTGCTATTAATGCCACTTCTCTGAAAAGAAGGGGCTCTGCTGCCAACCCATCCACATTCCAAAGCCCAGGGAAACTGAAAAGTGAACCACAAGGTGTTTTATTTTTGCAATAGAATAGGACCAAATGAGATCAGCACCTGAATAGTTTCTAATCCAGTCCCAGGTGTGCTCTTATTGAGATAGAGGACTATGGCAGCAAGAACCAAAGATGGTCAGGCATGAGAAAACCCATTCCTGACCCTTCTCCTTCTCACAGCTTGGCAGAGCTGGGCATAATTCAAAACCCTTCCAGGGTTGGCAGGAATGTGCTTCAGCACCTGATGCAGGGACTCAGCACATCTACCTTCAGCACTGGTCCCTGTGGGATGAGAGTCCCTCGGGAGAGCTGGCGAGCATGAGCCTGCTGCAGGTGCCCACGTTGCGATGGTTTTATGAGCCTTAATTCAAGGAAACCGAGATTGTGTGGGAGAAGGCAGTGACGCTGTGAGCCGTTTGTGGTGTAAGGGGCTGTTAACCACAAGTTGCAGCGGCAGGAGCAGAGCCGCTGCAGTGGTGACAGCCCTGTGCCGGCATATGTGGTGGCAGGGACACACTTGCAGCTATCGAGGGCTTGTGCCTCAAAAAAATGAAGACATAAAATGTCTGATACATGCAAAATTGCAGAAGCAGAGCCATGCAGTGGGGTCAGGTCCACCTCAGTGTGCCCCTCCTGCCTGCCCTCCTTTCCCTGCTGGGGGCCTGGCTGGGTCTCCCCTGTGCTCTGCCCCTCTCTCCGCAGGTTCACACCTGCACAACCCCCCTTTGCAAGGCCACACTGTGCTGTCTCCGTGCCAGGAGCACCTCACAGCCTGATCCATGACCTGGCTGGTGGCATCCAGGCAGGGATCTGCCCTGGGGACTGCATGTATGAGGGAATGACTAGGAAGGGGATGCCTTCCCCACCAGGCAGAGCCAATGACTACTGCGATGCATTTTATGGTTATTCCATCTCTGGTGGCTTCTGGCTTCTTTTTTTGGACTTGTGACTTCATGTTTCCAAAACGGAAAAAAACCCAAAACTCTGTGGGTGTGTGAATGCAGCACTCCGGAGGGTCTCCTCTGCAGACTTCGGGAGGTTCCTTTTCCAGCTTGCTCTTGGGTAACTGTGAGCTGTTCACACTTGCCCAGTAACCACAGCAACAAAACTCCCCAGAACTGAGAATTAAAGCCATTAGATAGAAATGCCCATAATTTAGAGTGATTAAGCATGGAGGTAAATCGTCTCACGGCATGTCCTGTGATGGCAGGCAGAGGAAACGTGCAGGAGTGCCCGTGGTGCAATCAGAGGTGGGTGCATGCAGGCGCAGGGGTGCTGGGACCAAGCATTGTGGCGGCACCCAGTCTGGCTTGGGCACCAAGCTGCAGCATCTGTAGGTGCCTGTGGGGCCCTGCAGGATTTCCCCATCTCGTTAGTGCTTTCTGTAATGTGCAAAAATCCCTTGCAAGCTTAATGAAGCCCTGTCTCCTGTAGACAGGCTAGGTGCTCCCCATCTCTGCTTGTTTTCTGCTGAGCTGTGCATTAGTAACGATGGGAATTTTTCATATGGTGATTCCCCCCCTCCCCTTGGGAGAGAACATATACATAATATCTTTAAAAATAAATAAAATGAGTGACCTAACAATGCAGACTTGGAATATTTCTGGAAGTTTAGTAGGCTGCAATCAATCATAAAATTAAGCTTTTCTTCTGAGTAATAAATATGTTAATTATTTTATCTACTCAGATAAAAGCGTAATTACCATAGCACTTGTGGTGGTGCGTACTTGTTATGCCCAGTTTTTCTAAGAAAATCAGTTAATTCTGCAAATAAAACAACCGGCATTTCTGCAAATAAACCATGTGACGCCCCTTCTGGCACAGCCTGAGCCTGGCTGCAGTGGGGGCTCTTTACATCTTCCACCACCTCCCCCTGTCCGGAGGGATCTGCAGCATCCCCCTTCCCAATTCAATCTGGCTGTGCACCTCTCCTGGCAGTGGTATAATCAGAAAGGACTTGGAGAGTGCCTCACTGCTCTGAGCCCTTCTCAGGCTGGGTTTGCCCACTTCTTACAGGTTTCCCACCTGTTTGTACGGTCAAGCGTGACTCCTTCAATGCTACCCGTGTCTCCTTCGCGTGTGGGCTGCAAAAAAGCTGGGCCAAGCAATTCACAGCCCAGTTTGCCAGCAAATACTCTTCAGTCCCTTAATCTGTAAAAGCACAGGGGTTTGGCCAGGCTTGTGGGTCATCACAGGGTGAGATTGGGAAGGGGAGCAGCAGGTCCCGCTGTGCCGCGTCCCCTCCTCACTGCACCCTGGTAACCCCGTCTGGCTTGGCTGGTGCTGAGGGTGCCTGCACCAAGAGTAGCTGAAGCACAGAGAACTCACTGTGCTTTACCACGCTGTCATACCCCTGAGGAGCTAGAGGTGAGCTTTTTTTATTTATTAATAATCCGAAAACCCACACAAAGGTGGCACATTGGAGAAGTGATATGGTGAAGAAGCACTGGGTTTTGTTGTTGAAATTAAAGGAGAAGTCAGCTAGACAGCAAGGCAGGGCTGATAAAATCTATAAATGTCAAGCACGAAAGATGTCATGGGGCTGTGCACCAGCAGTGGGACTGGGACAGGGACTGGCAAACTGGTGGTGCAGCCTCTGCAAGCTGCCTTAGGTGTCTCCCCCAAAATTCAGGGCTTTGCCGCTTTCACTCTTGGGGACAAAAATATGTCCGGCTCATGATTCTTTCCAAAGGCCTTTGGCAGCCTCTCCTGGCAGTTGGCTGTTTCTGAAAAGGCAGGCAGTTGTTGCTAAAGCGATTTGGAAGCAGAAGTGGTGTGCTGGAGTCCTAATGCTGCCGGAGAGGATTAGTGCCCGAGGTTGTCCCTGTTGCAGATGGGGCTGGCTTCGTGCTAGCAGCTCATCTTTGGAAGGAGAAGCTGGGAAGCTCATGGCTGTGCAGTACCTCTCTGTCTTTCCCTTCATCCCCTGTGTTGGAGCATCGCTTTGTTCCCAGGAAAATTTTGGAGAAACTCAGCATCCAGCACTACTTTGGATACTTGCTGAAGGTTATGCAAGTATCTGTCCCGTTCCTGAGAGCTCCCCACATCTCTGTGGCTTGAAAGAGAAGTTTCAGAGCAGATGAATTTTATAGAACTGGATGTGGCTTTATGGATTCTCTCTGAGATTAGGGTACCTAAGAGTTAATAAGAATTTCAATCAAGAAGACATTAAGAAGGGCAGAGGGAAAACAGATTAGCTGTCCTCTTGCCTTGCTCTATAAGATGATACAATGAGAGAATGTGATGAGATCAATGGAAAAATAAAAGGAAATGAGAAATCAAAGGAAATGCTGCTTTACAGGTTATTTCATACGGTGAATTGGGAAATTTTCCCTTCAGGGGATCAGATATTATTGTATATTTTTAACAGAGCTGGATAACTCATGACTGCAAAGATGAAACCCGTGATAGAGGCTGATCCCCCGCAGGGATTCAGAAGGAAATGATCCATTTCAGGTACAAGTGGTGGGACGCTGCTGGATGTCCCCTCCCTTGGTGCTCTTCAGAAACCATGCAGAGCCGTGGCATCTGCCAGAGCGTGGCTTCCCGCAGGGTTCAAGGTCCAGGTTATCGGAGCTGTGAGCCCAGGCACATCGCAACAGCTACGTCAAGTGAACAGTACCAGCATCTCATAGTGGCTGAGCTGCGGACACCTTCCTTTGCTAGGCCTGTCAGCAAAGCAGCATTGCAGATGCTCAAAGCCAAGATAGAGAAAAGGATCTCCATCCTTCCCTTTCAACATTTCTGTAACGCCTCTGGACTCACAGTCCTCATGTCTTTAAACAGATTCTCTCTGCGACTTCAGATTTGCTGTGGACTTTGGCATTTCATGTCCTAACCGACTTGCTCTCCGAGAAATAAATACTTGCCATGAGGCCTCATCCCCAGCAGTAGCTCTGCTCCCCACATTTCCCTGGAGGCCAGATCTGGTTTTGTTTCTTCTTCTTTCAAAGCAGATTGCTGTGCCTACCCCATAGCTCCGGGGCACTGCTGTGCATCTGTTGTACACTCCCACGGCTGCTTCTGCAGCCACCAAACCTCTGCCCAGCTGGAAATCAATGAGAAAAGTCTTGCACTGGAGACTGAAAAAAATAATCTCCATGTTTTTGGGTAAAGGAGTTGTTGCCCTGTCCTTTTGGCATTGGTAGTCAGCGGTTAGTGGTCGGCTCCAGCCAGCGCTGGCCTCCTGTGAGCAAAGATCTAAGGTTTTCGCAGCCACATGCTGCTGCCGCAGCCACCTTCTCTCTGTGTGAGCACACACAGGCTGGTTTCGCTCCTGCCCCGATGTACAAGCCCCTGGTCTGAAGTCTCGACCAGCTGGCTGGGAGCAGACAAGTGCTGCCAGAGGTCAAAATGAATGATTTATCCTTGTGCTACTGTCAGAGTTTCTTAGGACTGAAGTCTCTCCAATTAACTCTTTCACCTGTATAAATTCTTCACCAGGATTTCTATCTCTGGTGCTTTGCACTTATTTGTTGGTGATACCAGCTAGATTAGACGTGGTTTCCCTTCTGGGCATCTTAGTGGGCTTTTCTTTCCTGCTAGCAATGACTTTGGCTGTGCCATGCAGCATCTCTTCCCCTTGCCATAGTGAAATTTCCATAGATATGGCACTTTGATGACATAGGAGCCACACTTTAGCTATAAGAACACCTTGACTTCAACAACAGGCAGTTAAAAGCTCCAAAACGGAAACTCTCCACAAATGCAAACAACACTAAAAAGCTTTTAAACAGCATTGCTCTCGGTGTCTGCGAGCAGTGGGTGCCAGCAGAAAGGAGGTCAGCTCCAAACAATTCCAGCCTTGCCCCACGCTTGGCTTCCAGCATTTGAATGTGTTTTGTTTTGATATCTTATACTTCGGGTATTCTGTTCTCTCTAATTGCATTTAGTGCCTGGCTTGGGAAAGGCTGTTCTGCTGCGAACGCAGCTGTGCCCCCGCTCCCCGTGCAGCCCACCCCTTCGCTCCGAAGCTGTCAGGTGGGACGTTTGCCTTGCAGGGTCTGTTTTTGCCAAGGAGACATTGAAATTATTGGCTGGTTCTTCAAAGATCTGCAGCGGCTCTTGATGTTCCTCACCGGAGCAGGGCAGCGGAAGAAAGTCGCCTGGGAAACACTCTCCGGAAGTGAAAATGGAATTCTTTAATGCTCTTGAATAGCAAAATACAGTTTCTAAGTATGAGAAGCAGCCCACACAGCCTTTAGACATGTTTGTACCCAAACAAACCCACGTTGTACCCAATGTGCTAATTCCTTTAGCACGTAAATAGCTCTGAGAAAGCTGTTGGGTAAGGCTGGCTGTGGAGAGCAAAGGCAGGGTAGGTTTGCCTTTCCCATGACACTAGCCTGATCTTATATCCACAGCCACGCTAGCTGGGCAGGAGGGTTTTATCAGCCAAGAACGTAATTGCTAATTTGACTCCTATGTGTAGGACAGGGTGACGTTGGTTTTCCTGAAGAAGGTCTCAAAGTGGTTCAGTTCAAGCGAAGTGACCGTTTCCCCCCCCTTCCCTTCCCCCCCATAATTATGTTCAAGGGCATTTGCAGTTACGCTGAGTTTCTCAGAAACTTTCTTTTGTAAACTCTGGATGCAGCCGCAGCAGACAGCTGAAGTTATAGCACACCAATGTTACTTTAAATCTTCTTATATTAACTTTCACACACCTCTGGGCTTGCTTTGTCCACTGAGTGTCACTAACATCAGGGATTTCCATTCCAGCCCTGTAGTTCGCCCCTGGCCTCGTGTGTAGTTTGGTTTGGTGTCACACTTGGAGCTGCGGAGGTGGGAATCTGGCTGATGAGACCGAGCAGGGAAAAAAGGTGCTGTAATTGTTGTCTCGATGTCAACAACCTGTTGTTTTAAGGTATGATTTGTGCCTCTGTCTGCACAAATCCAGACAGAGCTAAAGCATGATAAGACAAGTTGATCTTTAGCATTCTTTATCTTCCGTTTTGTGCTGCTAGGAGATAATTTGCAGGGCGAGGCAGCTGGATATTCCACGTAGTCTTTCTCTAGCAGATGCAGCCACGATGCACATTAGGCTCCAAGTTTAAAGGATTCCCTGTCATTGTGGGGAAGAAAAGAAGAAACTGGTAGGGGTTTACAGCAGCCTTTACTGTAACGCACTTTGCTTTGTTTTCTTTAGCCTCAAAGAAAAAAGAGCAAACTTTTTCTGCAGTGCATCAGTGCTTGCTGCAGTTCAAACCTGTACAGAATTTGTAACGTTAAAAATGAAATCAAGGCTGTAGGTAGCCATAGTTCAAGCATTTATAGAGACAAGTCAGAGCGGGAAGAGAAGCAAAACGAGAACCTTGGTGCAAATTACAGCGCTCCTAATGACTGAGGTAGAAACGAGCACAGACCGGGTGGGAATTCCCACCCCTGCAGCCACTCAGGGAGTGCAGCCCCTCGCTGCCAGGCAGGGCAGGGCAGGCGTGTGCTCTGATGTGCTTTTATGCTTCAGAAGGGTCCCCTGGGTGCTCTCCAGGGTCAGCTCCTGCTTTGTATGTCCTGAGTTTCTGCTGTTGAACACTTCAATATCCAAACCACATCACCTGAACTGCCAGCTATGCTGGCTTGTGGCGGGCATGGAGATGGCTTGCTGCTGCTCCTTACCAGGGCTAATCAGAAAGATGCATTAAAACCAATTTCTTCTTTAGACTTAAACATTCAACTCTCTAATGTCACTGTGGTTAGTCCCGCTTGCCCAAAAGCTAGTGGAAGCCAACTAAGCAGAAGCAATTTCCTCTCTCTGATTTCCATGGTAGAGCTTGCTGGATGTGGGATTGATGGGATTGACAGAGTATTGCACGTCATTTGGGCAATGCCTTGAACAGCATAAACCGTATTTCAGATCTTCAGGACGTATAATTCAGCATAACTCCATCAGCTGAAGCTTTGCTACAGAATATTCTCATTCTTTTCAGTGCATAGTTTTAACAAACTCAGTGGCCAAATCTTGAGTCTTTCCCTAATTTATTCAAGATGCATGCTATAAATCATCCCTGATTTTGACCCGTGAAGGAAAACTAACTTGACAAATCTCTTTCTGTACTCATTTTTGTCAAAACATTATTTATGACAACGGGTAGGCTGCTGATAGCTCTGGCTATTGTTGCCCAGGACCCTGTGGGTTTGATGTATGCTCAGCCCGAGTCCATGCGGATGCCTTTCCTCGGCTGTTTGTTTCTCATGTTAAGACTTGTGTCTTATAGTGAAGAATTTGATTTATTAAAAAATGCTTTATAATAGAGTAGGACAGATGTCAGCAATGTTAAATACCTCCATAAATTTTGCCTCTCTTGAGCAGGTTAAATGTGCAATTATCTGAGCCATGATGAAGGCATCCTGCACCAAGGCAACGCTTTAGTAACCTGATAACGTGAGCAGTTTTTAGCCATGTTCTTACGGAAATGGAGTTATGTGATTGCACTGTCTCTCTCTTCTCCCACAATGAATATTTTAACTTGATAGCTATTTCCAGCTGAGCTTAACAGAGGGCTGATATCACACAGATAATTTCTGATGGGTTGCAAGTGACAGCACTGGTACCTGTAGCTGGCTGATTTTTTGTGTGGCATGTGGGAAGCAGGGAAGGTCTGAAATAGCTGTTTAATACTGCTGTGCTGTGCATGCGGGTATTCACCTCCGCAGGAGTTTGAAGAGCAGCCTGTGGTCCTGCCTGGAGCCTGCCTTTAGAGAGGTGGAGGCTGCAAGGGCCAAAAAAAGCCCTAAAGGCTTCTTCTGCATTCATTTATGCTTTCCTGCCCTTACAGAAAAGATTTTCTCTTTCTATTCCCAGGGTGATGTCCATGGCATCTTTCTTTGCTTGTCTCCACCCTGTCACTGCCAGGTTCCCAAAGCCCCCTGGGGCTCTTCCAGCCCACACGATGCTCCAGAGCCCTGGCTGGGGGCTGGCAGCACAGCGCCCTGCCAGAGACCCCGCTTGGGGCACAGCCCGGGGCCATGGCTCCCCCCCCAGCTTGCTCAGGGTGCAAATCACACACTGTCCTCTTGTCTTGCTCTCCCCATCTGTAAATTAGCAGTGCCAATTATCTTCCAAATACAGGCAGAGGGTTAGTGGCTTCAAACAATGATTGTAAACTAATTTATATGTGTGTATATATATATATATAAACGTTTAGTGTAATTGCTCAGAATTAACATGAACCTTCCTTGCGTTAGAGCAAATAAACATTTGTTTCCCAAGTCATAGACTCACAATAATAATAACCATATATATGCATGTACGCAGGTATCACAGCTCCTTTCTGACCTACCTGCCTGGGTTTCTTTCCCAATAGGAAACAAGGTGCACAGGGAGGCAAAGGTGACATGTCCCCATCCAGGGCTGGGAAGTGCTCCTGGATCCTGTACCATGGGCTTATCGGGACAAAACCACATGACTGGTTCTTTTAAAAATCCTACTGTGGATTTTTAAGGCTTTGAAATAATTTGAACAGGGTGAAATCTGCATGATCAATGCAATAGCCCCAATAAACATCCTTCTCACTCACATGCAGGAGTTAGGTGTGCTGTGGGTCTGCCCCCATGGAACGCAGCGGCTGCAGCTCTGCTGTGGGGCAAGTACCAGCCAGGGGGAAAACCTAATGAGGGGCACAGGGAGACATGCTAGTCCTGGGGCCTGGTGGGTGCTGACAGGCATAATTTATCTCTCTTTATTGCAGGTTGAGTGAAACTGGCCCCACGCCTCTATTTTCCTGTCTTTAACACAACCTCATCCAGATTTTGCATTTTGTCCCACTGCCAAGCGCGATGTAAACCACGGCGGTGCCTCGCTGCCATTAATCACCCCAGCCCTTTCCCGGGCTGCGCTGTGCTTCCTTATAGACTGTAACTTCCTTATCGTTCACACATAATCTTGTTACGGCTTTATACCTACTTGCATGATCCACTTATCAGCCAATAAATCTGCGCAAGACCAAATAGTGGATAAGGTGAATTCCCTGGTTCCTGGTATTGATTTCCCAGGCACTATCTTGGGCTGTGTCACTAAGGCAGTTTCTAAACACTGTATTTTTGCAGCGATGCTTAAAGCAAACACATCTCGCCCTGCTTCTCCCCCCACACCGCTCTGTGAACCTGGTTTGTTTTTATTCTCCAGCCATTACTACTTGCTGTTTTCACCTTGTGACATTTCCTGTACAACCACTCTCCTTTCATAAATTGTTCTGGGGGTAATAAACCACTCTGCCCTCTCCCTGAGCCCTCTGGGCATGGGCAGAGGGGTCAGAGCAATCTGAATTCCAGATCTGAATTTCTGAGCCTTCCCAGTTTTCTTTGCCTTGATGTATTTATGCTGGATTTCATGTTAAAGGTGGGAATTTAGGAGAAAGTTGAATTTTATTCTATTGTTAAAAAAAAAT
The DNA here is from genome assembly GCF_023634085.1 of Falco cherrug. Classification (NCBI taxonomy): domain Eukaryota; kingdom Metazoa; phylum Chordata; class Aves; order Falconiformes; family Falconidae; genus Falco; species Falco cherrug. The sequence goes on along the minus strand of NC_073704.1, from coordinate 61,554,506 downwards.
TCTGGATTAGGGGGTGCTCTCCATCACCTGGGTCAATGTGCTCATGCTAAGGGATAAAAAACCCCAAACTCAAACCCAAAAGCAATCAAAGCAGGAAACTTCAAGTATGACAGTTTGCTGCGAGTTGCAGGTGAGCTGGGAGCTCAGATTTAAGTGGTGGATGAAGAAGTTCATTGCAGTAGTTTTGAAATATGGAGCTATAAATTCCTAATTTTCTACATGTACAGCCAAGCATCTACTTGTATATTTGTTTTGATGAATGTTAAGTGGATCAATTTTACTGAGGTTGGCTTGATTTTTTTTTTTTTCAGTGGAATTTAATTCAACATAAACCCTACTACTTAGTCTTTTTGTTCATATTTCCTCATTTAGACGCTTGGGCAAGGAAAGGTTGGGAGCAAACAGAAAATACTGGAAGCAAAATAAATGTTCTCTAATCTCTCTTCAAGCCCAGACTGAAACGTTATTAGTACTTCTGGGTTTGCCTGGATTAGTTTCTTAAGAAGCTGAAGCTGAAGAGATCTAAATAGATTATTAATTTAGTAAAACATGACCTCTCCAGGGACTGAGCTGAGTGAGTATCACATTGCTTTGCCTTTCTCCCATGTACACACAGGTTTCTTCTTTACAGCCCTGCTTTAAACTGGGAATGATGTGAGCAGAAAGGTGTGGGCACCACATGGGCGATGGGTGCCTTCAGCCTCTTCACCACGCACCTTGCTGCATATTGAGTTTAAGAAATGTGAGCTGGAAACAACTCATGCCTTATTGCCTCTGCCACAATGTCAATTTGAATATTAGCTTATGGTGATGAATAATATTACCCTTTTTAACCAGAGTAATTCCTTAGTTCTTCTACAGTCTGCTGGTTTACACTTTTATCCAGCGAGGAGATGCTAGTATGGGAAAAAAAAGCTGGTTTTCTGGGGTGTTTCTTTGAACAGCACATACATGCCTGTTCTTCTGAACTGGGGAGAAATCGGTGAGCAGGTTCAAAGGTTTCATGGTCAGGTTTCTCGGCTTGCGATGCCACAGGCTTCCTAAATCACCTGGGAGAAGAGAGGGCTGAGCCGGGAGCAGCAGAGGAGGGGAGAGAGAGGAGTCCTTTATTCCCCTTGCTGGTAATACAAGGCCACGGAACACACAGACAAGCTTGCTTTAAATGGAAAGATTTGTTTTAACTTTGTACCTGTTGCACAAACAACTGAGAGTAGTCATGGCCACAGGGGTATGAATGGGTTGTAAATGGGGATGGACAGACCTGTGAATGGGATTACTGGGTATCACTGATGTTGGTCCAGATTAAAGCTCCAGAAGGTGCCAGTGAGTGATGGCTGGATGCTGTTAAGCAGTTTTCTATCTCCCGCTCATCTCCCTTGCCAGGCCAGCAGCATCCAGCCTCCCCCGTGGGTGTGTTTCATGCAAGCCACGGGGGAAAAAAAAGCAACCTGAAGGGGTTGACTTTGGCCATGGAGGCTGAATTTCCAATGGGACAGTGCTGACTGGATTGATGACTCAGTGGCTTTACATCCAGCAATACCGCATGTTGAGCAGTATTTAAACCACTTCCATCACCTGTTATAGGCTCCTGCTCCGGCATCCTCAGTACCGCTGGAGCACGGCCGGCTGCGCCAGTGTCACAGGGAGTGCAATCTGGCTCCGCGTTCTCGCCTGAGGACAGCCAGCCTGCGAGATGAGATGCGGTGGGTCCTTCCCCCTGCTCTCCGCGCGCGGCTGATTGCAGCATCTGGTTGTAAGTGTGAGAGTAATTCCTTGTGGGCTTTAGTATTGGTGGTAGGAAAAAGATTGTATTTTGTGAGGTTTCCATAAGTGACACCTGCACTTCAACAGCTGAAATGCCCTGAGGCAGCTCGCTTCTCATTACTGGAGGTTTGTTGTTTTTTTTTTTTAACCCTTTGCACAAGGATGGCTCCCATGGCCATTGCATGATGGCAATGTTTGGCATTTAGGGCTGACTTTACATGGGGATGAGCAAGATCGGACTGAATTTATGGCCCATTTCCCTCCTTTCCTCCCAAATAACTGTTTTAGGGTGAATTGTTTTTTGGAGGTGTCTCTGTCTCCCTGTTGCCTGTTGAAGGACTCTTCAGGGATGGCTCAAATACCACCATGCCCTTGGTGCAAAAGTCTCATCTTAGGCTCCTTGCAAAGCCAAAGCTCCCACTGCACAACTATTCAGTACATATGAATGGGTCAAAATCTCAGGGGTTTAGGTCACTTTGTGGAAAAGAAAATCTGCTCACATTTAGGGACAAAATATTTTCACAATTGCAATGAATCTGCCAAAGAAAATACATTTAAGCTATTCGGGAGGAAATCAGAGCAAAACTTTCTTGCTGAGGTCAGAATAGCAAAGCCTGGAAACATGAAGCAATTTGTGTCTTGTAGGAGCCATATCCAGAATCAGCAGCCGTAAGTCTCAGCTTAAGCAAACAGTGAATTTTTCTCAGTTCGTTTTCTGTTTCCATAGTTTTTGATAGGAAAAGTGTGTTTACTTGTAACCCTGACATTGTTAGTATTCTTCCAGCTGCTTTCTGTTTGTGAGAGTGTGTGTGTCATATTTATCTTGTACTCTTTAAATAACCACAATTTTATTAGTACCTCCTTATAATCTCTCTAAACGTAGTACTATTTTGGGAGGAACATGACAATTTTGCATAAGAAAACATGGAGTGCTATATAAAATGTGAAAGGAAGGGAAGGCAATGATGATAAGTGGAGCTGAGCAGAATGTTTCCAGATAGTTTTCTGCAGGAAAATGTCCCTTTGCAAAATCAACATTTGCAATGGGCAAATTTCAGTGCTGTGAAGTACCTTTAATTTCCTTTTGGAAAAAACTAAATTGATTTCCTAATCCTACAGGAAAAGCACTTCTCAATTCTCTTTCTGCACACTGGCAGGAAGCAATGTGGATAGAGGTCTTCAAAGTGAGCATGTAAAAAATAGTAAAAAATTTACCTTCAGTGCTCCTGAAATTGAATTGGTTTATTATAGCTTTTTTGTTCATGTTTTACTTTATATCCTAATGCAGGATGAACGTTTTTTAAATCTTATACATTTTTGTGGGACAGAAGTTCCATGTTCTTGTGTCAAAATGAACAAATAAAGATGCCTACTTATTTAATACTTTTAAATGTTCTACCTCTACACGTTAGGAGGGGTGGGTTACACCCCAGCCTAGCTAAGCATTTAATCATCTGTACCACTTTCAGCATCCACATGAACTTAAAACTATTTCTGTGCCAAGAGCATTGCAAAATACTTACACGGCTAACTTTGGCCCCAGTCAAGAGCTTTTCTGCTTCAGACCAAAATGATCGACTTGACGTATGGAAGTAATGGTTTGATTTTTGCTTCCCCCTAATATTTCTAGGCGTAGTAATGGGGGCATTGACACAATTAATGCCACAGAAAGTTTATTGTCCAGTTTGGTACTTCTCAGCTCTTTTATTTTCTTTGATTTCTGATCAGGCTTCCGGGAAAACACATTTACATTGCTGAAGGTATTGCTGTGATTCATGCCTTTTTCGTATTTTCCAGTAAAAAAGGGCTTAATTTAAGTCCTTTCCAAATTAATTGGCATGTTTAGCAGTTTCCAGTAATAAATATCATTACATCTGTTCCATTGTTTCCTGCTGAAAAGTTGTTTTGATTTTAATTTGTTTCTGATGATTCCCCCCAGCCTCTGTTTGGGGAAATCATTCCCTTGTAATTCATTTTGTTCGGAGCCCAGCTCTGCCGCTGGTGTTTCCCTGTGCTGGGGCTGCAGCTGCCTGCACCGCACCTGTGAGATGGTGGCGAGTGCCTTCGCCACAAAACGCACCTTGGTGCTATAATGTGGTGGGGTGTGATGAGTTTCTATAGGCAACAGCTAGGCTGGGGGCTGTCATCAAAAACGGGTGCTCTTGGAGCAGAGCAGTTGTATTTACACATGGCAATATTTTGAACTTTCTTGTGTACGGCTCCTTTCACCTTCCCTGCATCCCTAATTGCTGGGCTTGTGATGGGAGCCAACGCAGCGTGGCCAACGTCTACTACACTGCTTGCAAAATATTCACAAGTTTTCTTTAAATGATGGCCACAAGGCATTGCTCGGTGTTTTCCTTGTTGAAATATGGCAGGGATGAAAGCTGTACGTGCTGTCCCTCAGCTGGTGGCTGCGGGGTTTCTGATGGCGTGGAGGCACGCTCATAAATCCTGTAATTGATGGGCACATTTCTCGTGTCAAGGATCACCACAAATCTCTTCCCAGAGGAAAACAAATCGCTGGTTGGATGTAGCTTTCAGTCTTAATGGCTGAGGTTTGATTACCTGAAGCTATTCTTGATTTATATTTTTCTTATTTATACAAGTGTGTAGCAAATAATGCTGAGCGACTTGGTAAGCTGCTTCATCCCTATGAAAACGGTACTGCAAACCTGAGTTACGTAGTGAGTAACTGTTGGTTGTGATCGCTGTTATTTTACTACTTTACTGCGCAAGGCTTTTCTAAACTTGCCTTTGATGAACTTAGAGCCAAGGTAGACCATGTACTTTGCGTGGAGGGTTTCTTCTTTCTGTGTTAATGCTTTAATTGCATTGCCCATGAACATGCAGTACCGTGGAGTTTATTTTAATCTTGGGATTTCTGGTGAAAGCGTGAATTGGTGAGAATGTGCTGGGGATGTTGTTGGGCCGGGAAGGTTCCCTCCACTTTGCTGGTGAGGAGTGTGAGGGGTCCAAGGACCAAGCTGGGCACATGCATGTCCCCCAAACCGCAGGGGAATCGGACCCTTCCCCACCCACCCTGGGCTCCCAGTCTCAGCACTGCAGCTCCCCCTGATGATTTATTTCATGTCAATTCCTGCTGGTGCTGACAAGTGACTTTGGGTGATCTGTGTGCTTAATAAAACAAACAGAATCCATAGGGAATGTTATTTATCTTGAGTTATAGATTTGTTAGTGACTTCTATGTCTTGTGATGCACAACAGGTATATTGATTTGAGCAAAACCCCATACACACGTATTGCCTGTGACCCATTTCTAAGAATTCGGTTGTATTATCTTTTTCCTTTACAAATTGCAATACAGCTGAAACAATTGACGTGGCAAAAATTTGAAGCACCTATTAAGGTTTCTTCATTTCTTCTGGGATCCTTAGAATAAATTAAAATATAGTCTCTAGGAAGGTGTCATGTGAATTACAGACTTCCACTCACACAGATGACTGTTCAGCCAAAGCAGTATGGCCCACACGCTGCCAGGGCTGTGCAGAAGATGCTTTGATTTTCATGCAGAGCTAGGGAACTAAGTGGTAGATAGAACTGGAAGCAAAACACAGTAGGTTTTTGTTCATAAAACTAGGTTTTCCAATGGGATTAAACACCCTGAAGTCATCTGCTCTAGCGGGTGCTCTGGTGAAAACATGCCGGTACCTTCTGCAAACCTAAACCCTGCTTGTGCATCCACACACAGGCAAACCCCCCCAAATCAAGTGAATTATTTTTACATTTTTGGAAGTCATTTCTGCCCCCGTGCGTCTCCACCCCAGGGTGAGCTGCACTGTCCCAGCTGCTGGCTGCTCAGCCTCCTGTGGTCCAGGGCTGAACCTTGGTTGTTGTGTTACAGAGGTGCATCATTAGTCTTTCCCACCAAACATCTGGTCCTGTTTGCTGTTACTATCCCCCATCCAAATTTTGCAAGTTGTCCTTAAGTATTTTGGAGTGCTTGTCACTGTGCAGGAGGACAAGCACCTTGATGAATAGCATCATGTGCAGTGGAGCAGCGGAAATGGCCAGTAGATGAGGCGAGTTGCAGTGGGGAGGACAGAAGCAATCCGGATGAGAAATTGGAGGGGTGGGATGCCTGCAGATGCGCACCGGCTCCTGCTGAATAGCCGGGGTAGCCTATTGCCCACGGACAAGTCAGAAGAGGTTTCTAGGACAACTGCTGGGCTTCGGGAGCAGGGAAAGAATGGAGCCAAATCTTAAAGTCAGATGAGGAGAAAATGAGTAACATCTGCTGAGACGTGTGAAAGAGCCATTTGTGCTCACTGCAACCCGAAGCGTTTCTCGCGCAGCCACCGCCAGGCGTGGGCCAGGCTCGCTGTCCCTGCACACATGTTGGCCGGTGGAGGGGGTCGTTAGGGACGATTTATGTGCTCGTTACAGCCACAGCTCCGGACACTGCCCTGTGCTTTGCTGGTGTGTCCCCACAGCCTCGGCACCCTGCTTCACCTCTGCGCCTTCGTAGAGAAAATCCTCTGTCCTGTCCAGAAGCTGCAGAGAGGTGAGGTCCTGGGGACCCCACTGCTATACATTTATTAGTTATATTCATGGGTGATAAATAAGAGCTTTCTGCCCTTCATTCATTCCTGCCATCTAGCACCATGGGTGCATAGAGCTGCATGTCCCCTGCAGCTCCCTGGGCCTGCCCCCTCCCCACTGATGCTAAGGGCGAATTTCCCCTTGACTTTGATTGGACAAATAACTCTCCCTGCTTCTCTTGCTGGCCTTTCTGCTATTTTAACGGATCAGCTTTTTGCCTCTAATTAGGCTATTTTCTGCGATGCAGAATGTGGTTGGAAATGCTGGAGCTGGAGGTAGCAAACAGTCCAGAAGGATTGCACCTGTGGCAGCTAATCAGCGGCTGCTTCAGAGCGCTGAAATTAGGAAAGCACACAAAAGAGCGAGCAATGTTGAAAATGAGGACGAGCAGCCCTAAATTTCTAAGAGCAATTATGTTTTCACAGCTGTGCTGGTTGCCCCAAATGCATAGAAATCAAGTCAAAACCAAACTCCTTTAGCTCAAAGAAAATTAACCTTTGTATTTAAACTCAATGAGAAATAAACTTACTTTCCCTTCAAATGAATAATACAGTCTTGAAAAAACCTAGTGGCAAGTTATGTTGTAATTACATTCTTTGAATTAAAGTTTGTCAGTCCAAACAAAATAAATAGAAGAGCAGGCAGGGCAAGAGATATATTATGCTTGGAATAAAATTTGGCCCTGGTATATTGTTTTCATGCTGAAGCTATGCCAAAGTTAATCTGCTGTAATTGTGTCTATCGCCAGCTTCTAGTATAAATACAAGAGACAACCCGAGAGCTGTTGATACAATTCTTTCATTAACATCTTGTTGCCACCATGGAAGGACTTGGCCAGATCTCATTTCGCAGGGCTCAGACCATGAGTTACTGAATTACTCAATAACTGTTAAATTTTGCTTTGAAGGCAGCCAGCGAACAGCTCCCCGCGGCTCCCACCCTGCCGCTGCTCATCGAGATTTGTGGGGAGGAGGAACATGAGAGCGGTTCCCTTCTCATCTCCAGGAGCATCTGGGGCGGGCAATGGGGCTGTAGCTGGGCGGGATGGGGATGGAGCTGCCTGTGCCAGGTGGCAGGGTTTGCTCTGGGGGGTCCCAGGGGTTAGGCTGAGCAGAAGCATACGGGGGATATAGCTCCTCTGCACCAGGGCTCGGCTTAGGCTGGGAGCTGGGTTTAATTCGAGCTCTTCCTTTACCCTAACATCGTCCTTTTGGCTAGCACGTGCTGAGGATTAGTAGGTATTTCTGACAGAAAATGCTCCCCACAGAACGATACAAGGAGGGAGAGGTGGCTGTTTCTTGCAAGGGTGGGATTTAATCCCACGCGCTTAATCTTTAAGCATGCTTTTGAGGGACTCGCTTTCCATCCAGCTCTGCCCCGCCTCCCCTGTGGCTTGCTGCCATCCCGCTCAGCACCCTTGGGTGCCTGGTGTGCCAGCATTAGCATCTCTGGGATACCCTCTGCACCCTCCCTGAAGATGAGCTCTTCTGCTGTCTTTAAGAGGCAGCAGAATTTTTTTCTCTTTTGCTGCTTTTCTGTGAGTTCCTGCTCTCCCTTTCCCTCGTGCATGCTGCTGTTTGGATGCTCGAGGATTTTGTCTGAACAGTTACAGTAGGCCAAACCCCACACTGGCCACAAGGTTAGGAACAATGACTGGCTGGTAATGCTTCAGATTCGTGGGATTCTTCTAGCCTGAGGGTTTCAGAGAGCTTTTTCAAGCATGACCTAATCCCATGCCAGGCAGTATACAACGCTGGTTTGGGGATGTCCCAAAAAAGCTTGCCCTAAGTTCATGCAATTTAAAAAGATGCTGGGGACTGGAGCTCTCTGCAATCTACATGTGTCACTAATGTAATAGAAGAAGAGAAAGAAATAGTTTGACCCACATTCCTAAAGTTATTAAGCAGCAGAAGTGAAAAAAAAATCCTCTCCTATGTTTGATACATTTTTCCCTCAGTGACTATTACTTGTTTCTTTGCATCCCAAATAGGAAATTATCTAGATTATGAAAGCCAAAGGAAATAGAGAAAGTAAGTAGGTAGGACAGGGTACCGAGGAAAGGTTAAATCCTTTAACAAACCTTGTCTCCTTACATATAATGTGAAATATTCCAGGTTTGATCATCTGCAGCTTATTTTATGCTCTTTACAGTTCATTGTTTGCTCCATTGGAGAAAGATTTAATTGTTTTAGCCTGTCACTATGTGAGATCGGATGTTCATCAGTGTTCTCCCCTGTCTTTCTGAGGGGCTGAGTTCACTTGGCTGTTTCCTGGGAACAGTATTCAGGGGAGACCCGTTCATTTAAAGGCACTCTGTAATTATAAATGAAGGGTTAAAAAATATTCCCTTCTCCATTAATTTCATATGCATGAAAGTCTAACTTCTTGATTCAGCTGGTTCTTCAGGGCATTGCCCAGGTCACCCCAGCTGTGACTGTAGGCACATCCCCATCCCCAAGAGACGTGTTCTGTGCTTTAGCATGGACCCATACCCATTGCTTGGAGAAGTAAAGCTGGGATCTGCCAAAGCATCTTGCTGTAGGAAAGATCCTAGAAATGAAAAGAAAAAAGTTGATGGTTCAAGGAAAAATTGCCCATCTGTGGGTTGATCTCTAATCCTCGTACTCCCTAGGTGTTTACTTGGTTGATGGCTTGCAATCCGATTATATCTGCCCCCCAGTCTCTTGCTCCTTGAGGATCCTGGGAAGAGGAACAATACAAATTCACAAAGTTCTCTGTTTTACCAGCAGACTAAGAAAAAGGGAGAGAAACCAACAAAGCCCTCAGATATCGGTATGGATTTATGCTTGATTCTGTGTCACTGGGGAGGTGCTCATCTCCTGCCATCCCACCAACCGATCTCTAACTCCTTTGCAAAGCTGGAATCAGGAACTGGGTCCTCAGGCTTTTTCCTCCTGTTCTGAAGTAAGGGAGAGGCAAGCAGGGCTGGTACCTTCTCTGAAAACACCTTGGGCAAGTGCAGGGGCCCTGGCCTGAGGGAGAGCTCATGGCAAAGACCACAGGAACAGGTTCCTGAGGAGCCCTGTTCACCCCAGAAGCTCATTCCAGCAGCCAGGCCATGCAAGGCACATAGAAAATGAGCAAATCGGGAAGCATATGCCGGCTCTGGCTCCCTTTATATTCCAGACCATTACTTTTGTCCACATTTAATTTAATGCGTAAGTACCTTACGAAAATATCAGAAGGGTACGGTCCTGCCAATGAAGAACTTTTGGTCTGCTGTGAAGATCTGTTATGTGAACGTAATGTAAACCCAAGGAATGAGGCTGGGTAAAGCTGGAGCTGTACAGTCACATTTTGATTTAATATATGTACAGCTGTGATCCTTTAGTGCATTTACATGGCCACTGGTGGGAACGGTCCACGAGAGCTCTTCTTTGCTGCTAGCAAAGACATAGAGTCCTTGAACTTGATTCAGGAGAATCAAACCATCTGACTAACTAAACCCAGGATTTGTCACTTCAAGTGCAGATTTTCAGCTAATGAATGCTGCATATACGCTTAAAAATTCCTTAATTGTGAGTGCTTTGATGTGCAGTAAACAGAGATTTTCTGCCCGTTTTCCTGTATAAATATTTACAGTTAAAGTTGGTGGCTACTGGTCAAACGTGAATGTTTGTTGTTCTCAGTACTTTTTGACATAAGCTACCAAAGATTTACATGTGTTTTTAATACATAGTAACTTTCTACTGCTGGAAGGCCTTGGATTAAGATCAGCTACAGGAATTGCTTCTAGAAGAAGAGAATTAGGCAGTCAGACACACAGAAGGTTTTATGCGGTTGTTGATCAGCGGCTGTTTTGCTAAAGATGCTTGGAAATAGGCAGGCTGCACACAGGGGCATGACTGTACTGCATTCAGATCCACCTCTGACTGTTCCCTTAGTAAACAGAGATAGATAGATAGATATATCTATAAGCACACTGAATTTTCTGTAGATTTTGAAAAGGTTTGTGCAGAAATGGGTTGGGTTTTGTCGCTGTGACCTGGATGCTCTGTGCCTTGACCTGCGCAGACCAGGGTATGCAGAGGCCAAAGGAAAGGTAAAGATGTAAAGAACAGTTATGTGCCCAGTTCTCAGCTAAACTGGGACCTGGGGTGGCAGTCGGTTAAAAACCAGCACTCCCATTCGTTCTTGGTGTTTCAAGCTTGCTTTGTAATTGGGGAACAGAAGCAGACACTTCTGTGTGCTATTCCAGTCTTCCTAAAGCAGATACCCAGGCAGGACAGGTAAATCGCCACCTGCTTCCCAATTATAGCTCTCCGGTGCGTGATCCTGGTGGGTGCAGCTGCTCCCAGGTGTATGTTGGTGTTAGCTGGGGCTGCTGATTTCTCCTGTACATTTGTAAGCCTTGCTGTGAACACAGGACCCCACCTGTCTCCCCTCCCGCCCCGCAGGCGTCAATGTTTTGTTTTAGGCAGAATGAATGACCAGAAGTTATATGTGAAGTGAATCAAAGTCACAGTAACCAGCAATGTGTGTGGGCAGAGCTACATGGCAAAATGCTGAACGCCAGATTAAGTGATTTAGCAAATCCCCAGATCATTCCCCTTGAGCCACGAGGAGAAGGAGAAGGGAAGATGCTGTCTTCCTTCAGGAATATGAGCAACCTCTCCCCATAAAACCAATGTATTTGAAATGCACACAATCATAATCTGACAATCCATGTTCTGCCAGTAAGCAAAACAGAGGGTTCTCCTGGATTTGTTAGTGAGAAAATTTCTGGAATTTATTTTAATCTGACCCAGATTCCCCACATTCTGGGGACGGGAGAGCGGACTCTGTGGCAGACAGGATGCAGGGGGGGCTCCGACAGGTGATGGCACGTCAGCATCTTGCTGCTTGTTGGGTACCACTGCGTGGGGACTGCCGTGCCACCAGCCCAGCCTGGCCAGTCCCTCTGGACTGACTGCCAGGGACGAGATACAGTGGGACCAGCAGCTTAAGCCAGGCTGGAGCACTGGCGGCAAACGTAACGTTCAAATCTTCTGGTTTTAGCCCTTTTGGTGGGAAAGTCACAGTCCTGGCTTTATCGCAGCATTAACCCTTCCTGGGCATTTTGAAGGATGGCAATGTTGAAGAAGGCATGTTTTAAAACTGTGGCTTCACCTGAGGCATTTGAAGCCCAGGGAGCCTGGCAAAGCTATCTGGTTATGTCAGTGTTCAACTTCTGAGAAAGTCCTGGAAAGGGCAGAAGTCTGCAGCGTATGGAAGAGGCAGTGATGGTATCGCTGTCCAAAAGGAGGGTGAGAAGGGGCTATAACTCCGGGTAAAACATGGCCTTGATCTCACTCTGTCATGGACAAAAACCCTCACTGCGTTCAAAGAAAATAAATTCCACTGCATTTGTTCCTCCTTCCCTGCACCTACACTCAGGACAAGTTGCTTTTTACAGCTGCAGCTTTAGGACACTCAGTAACGTGTGCTCTATCCTACTCGTGTGGCACCTCCTTATTCCTCCTCTTAGGCTGTGACAGACGTAATCTTGCCACTAGCAGAATGCAACAGGTAATAAATTACACTGTGTAACAGCAGTCCTCACAGTTTCCATAACTTGTTTGGGCTTGTTATGATTGTCCACAGCCTCCACTACATTGGCACACACACAAAATACCCGCTGCATTTTGCAAAGAGTCTCTGGAGATGAGAAACGAGCAGTGTGGTGATGAGAGTTAATACATCATGTGTGAACTGGCCTTTTTTGCTTTGTTTGTTTTGCTATTTGTTAATGGACCAAAGAGGTACCCTTGACAACAGATGGAAAATTAATCCCAGTATTGACCAGGGGCTCCAGTGAAGATCATGGCCCATTGCACAGGAAGGATGCGTTCACTATCCAGAAGATCTTACAGTCTAATTTAAGCCAGGAAACAGAAGGGAGGTAGATGAGGAGGAGGAGTGTGGGGGGGATGAGATCTAGCCTCCAGGAAAGTCATTAAGGAACACATGCCTTCCTGACTTCAAGTCTTTTTAAAGTGTATTTTATCTCTCTCTGTTGGGCTTTGAACTTTTTGGAGTTTATTTAAGCTATTGCAAACTTGCTGACTTAGGGAGCAAATAAGCCTTTGGGATCAAAGCAGCTGGTATTGTCAGAGGTATTGAGGGTGAAATAACACATTAGCAGAAGGAAAGCGGAGAATAAAAATGGAAAGAAAATCCAGCTTGGTATTTTGTTCCCTTTTGCTTTTAACCTCCTTCCCAGCTTGATCCTTTTCATTTGAACAAGTATTAATTTTCTTTGTGTGTATCCCAACAGTATAAATATTTAATGGTCCTAGATTACAGAGCTGAAATATGAGATCAGTTCCAACCCTAAAGATTTGTGCAAGATCTCTTCCTCCCATTTCGATGACTCCCACATTGCAGGGAGGAATATCTGCCATCTCTGCGGGAGGAGCATCTCAAGCTCTATTTTGAGTTCATTTTCTTTTTTTGGTCTTGTTTGAGGCTCAATGCATAAACACCTCTCCCACTCCCAGACTTCCCATCGCTATTTTCTGGTGACATGCTATGACAAACCCAACGATGCCTCTAGGTTATGGGGGGGGGGGGGGGGGGGACGGACACACCAGAGCATGGAGGCTCGTGAGCCTGAGTGCTGCTTCCTACATGTGGCAAGTGGGCTCACAGCTTGGGAAGCGCACGGAGCGTTCCGCTTGGAAAAGTCCATACCAGCATGGTGAATATGGTGGTGGGCAATATGGTAGGGTCGATGCAAACGTGTTAAAGTTACTTGCACCAGTTTCTGTTAGGCAAGTAGACAGATGTTTCCCTCCTCTTCTGCTTTCGCGCTTAAATAAGACAAGGAGAAATACAGAGCTGAGGAGCATTGGCCACCGATTTTCAGAGGTCTAATGTGGAAAGTAACGGAGATTGCAGCACTTAAGTCCGCAGAAAATCGGGCCATGCCTTTAGAAGTCTATATATGAATTTAGGTGGATACTTTCAAAGTGGAAAAACCCAAAAGAACTGAATTATGACAATGTAAAATGGCATAAATGTTGATAAAAGTTTGGGGATCAAAGCCAAAGCCCATGGGATATCAGATACAGTCTCCCTTTTGGGGATGATGGACGCTTACCAAGGCAATCGGCAGTGCTGTGGGAGACAGTGTCCAAGGTTCAGATAAGGCTCTCCTTCCTTTTGGTGTTTCAATGGATCACAGGAATAATGGAAAACAGTTAAAATGCAGAGAGCCAGACACCCTCGTCCACTGCTCGTGGACAGGGCAATGCAGCTCAGCCTTATGTAGCAACCAAAAATCTCCATCTGATGGGAAGCTAACAGCACTTAAGGTAATTAATTAAACACATCCAGACATAGAACAACAATAAGCACTACAGGCAAAATGCAAAGTGAGAGATGATCTGAAGCGAGACTTGAGTTAACTCCTAAGCTCCAGCCCGCAGGAACAGCAGGTTTTGCAGGACTTTGGCACTCATGTAATTAGAGGTTTTGCTGAGCGCAACTGCTCAAGTGATGTCAGACCCCGCCAGGATCCTCAACTTGTCTTTTAAATCCATCTCTGCTCTGGGAACGAGTGCTGTAAATGTCAAAGGAGCTTAAAATATTCATTACCAAAACCCATCATTCCAGCTCCAAAATGTTCACGGTGATTTTTCTCAGTTGGTTTCACTAGGGTTTGGAGAGTCACCAGCCGCGTTACGTGATAAGTCACAGCAAGTCAGCACTGACAGAGGAGTCAAAAATAAAAGTGTAAAGGACTGTCCATTTTCCTCATCCTTCAGCCAAAGCAAGTTTTCAAACAAAGCGGTGTGTTGTAAAAACCTTTTATCCAAGTAACGTTTAAATCTGTGGCTCACAGGTGTGATTTCACAGCATTAATATGACACTGCCATTAGCACGTGAAACTGTACATGACATTCCAGTGCACGTTTATAGCAAAAATGGGACAGATTCACAGCTTGTGTAAACCACCGGCTGCCTTTTTATGGCTCTCCTTTGATTTATGCAAGCTGAGATTTTGAGGCAAAGTCAGTAGTCTGGTCTTCAGCCCCTTTTTTAATTAATGATATCAAAGTACATTCTCTAGAGAGAGTCTGAGCGAAGATCTAACAACCTTTCTAGTTAGCTGAAGGATCTAAAACATTGCTGAAAAAATTGTTTCCAGGCATTTCAAATGATAGGGTCTTTTTCCCTTTCAAAAAGGAAAGAAAAAGAAGTCTTTTTTCACTTAAAAACTTAACCTATTCCTTCTAGAAAATGGTAGAAAAAAATAGATAGTCAATTTTGGAAATACTTATTTTTAGACATACTGCCAAATGAACATGAATATGTTATTTGAATATATTCATCTTTAGAAGAGTCCAAGAAAAAACTTCCCCTGCTGCTAATGAGAAAGTATTTACTGGCTGTTTCAGATTGCTTTGGGTTGAATACCGTATATGTTTGTTGTTTGGATTTAGTCAGTGTTTTAATTAATTGAGCTGAAATGAAATAGGCTTAAATAGTTTTCAGTAAATACATTCTATTGCCTCTCAACAGACAGGGCATTAACTACTTTTGTAATTAAAAAAAAAAAAAAGCGTATAGGGTGTAAACATGCCTTCAGCTCTTTTGGATGCTTAAAAATACCTTTTGTTAAGAGGTGCTGGCAAAGCTTAGACCTATTAGGGACATGATGGAGGAGCCCCCTGCAGCCCTGGGGTGCCAGCTGTGCGGCACGATGCTGCTGCACTGCCCTGCGCAGACGGCAACCCCCAGGATGCAGCCTCAGCACGTGGGAATTGCAATTTTTATTTAAAAAACAACAGGCATTTATGTCAATATTAAGAAATCCTTTAGGGGCAATACAGCCCAGATCTAATTTCTGCTGGAGCGATTTAGCCACATCAGTGTGTTTTGCAGATACGTATTGGCCTTGGTCTGTAAATGCAAGCAGTAGGAGCCAGTGATCCACAAGCTTATCCTTCTCCCCGTCCTGTTAGCAAAACAAACCATAAATAGTCAAAATTGAGGAGTTGTGCCCGAACTGTCATGAGATGGACTTAATAACTGTGAAAATAAATGGAGAGGCTGGTTATCTTTTGGTTTTGAGCCATCAGGCAAATGAAGTCTAGAATTCCACCGCTCAACTAAAATGGTTGGAGAACGCAGGACCTAACGTAATGTCATTATTCCAGATTGAGAAATTGAAGACAATTCTAACTGATTGCAATGGGAACAGGGTCCCACACAGCAATGCAGCTTCCTATGAGTGAGGAGCATCCACTGGGACACTCGTCACTGGGCTCTTTTCTATCTGGGAGGGATCTAGCCTAAAGGAGCAAATGCAAGAAGCAAACAGATGTCGTAAATTTCCATTTCTGTAATTTAAGATAAAAACTGTACAGGCACTTGCCATAGCTTTGGTTGCAGCTCAAAATGCCATGTCGCTGTGAGGACTGGCAGTCCAGGAGCTATCAGCAGCTGGGTGATGGACCAAAGGAGAGCTTCAGCCCTTGCACCTGGACTCAGCACCTTTCTAGGCAAATGCACTCTGAGTACGAATTTGACTTTTAATCAGTCCCACCCTAAGTGACTCCCTGTCCCATGGGAGGAAAGGAGCCTGCCCAGCTCCTGGGTCCCTCCTGCCCCCAGGCATGTGCTGGGCTTGAACAGAGGAGCTACTGGCAAATTTTATTCTGGTCATTTACTCCTTTTTGCAGAGTCCAACTGCAGTACAGATGTTAAGGCACAGCTGCTTACCATTTTTTTCTGGTCAGTCATGTGAATTGTCCCGTGGTAGGTTGCTTTTTTTTTTTTTTTTTTTTATTAAGTCTAATGTCTGCTGGCAAAATGTGTGTGTGGTTTTTTTTTTTTTTTTTTTTTTTTAAATTCACATAATTAGTCACAGTGCCTGAGAAAAGACATGAAATGCTCCAGCAAAAAGATGTATATGTCAGCTGTGGATTCCTCTCTGTCACCTTCACAGCGAGGAGGCGTCTCAGCAGCTGTGCTAGAAACGTGGGCTTCTTGGCTGTGTGGTCCCGCTGCTGTGTCCCACATCCCAACTTGGATCTGCATGCTCATTTTTAGCAGAGGCTCACTTCAAACAAAGCACCCCAGACCAGTTCCTCCCTTCGGCTCATCCTGGTCTTGCAAAAAGGTACTGGAGCTCAGCATCCATGCTGCCCATGCTGAAGCTAGCGAGCACTATAGGAACATGCAAGGTGGGAGTGGGAGCTTCTCCAGGCGTTTGAGACCATGTGGGAATCATCATTTTCCAGGAAATATGTTTTGAGTGCAGTCCTTCCGCTAACATGCCTCCTCTGGCAGCCTGGGCTGCTGGCTCCCCAAAGCATGGGGACAGCCTGGTGCCCTGTAGGTGGGACAAGGAAGGTGTTTTGTGCATGATGTCCTAAGCCATTAAAACCTGGTTGTGTATGAGACATCACAACCCTGGTAGGGCTTCCCGTGCTTGGGCTCCACATGGTTCTTTGATCTTGAGCAGGTTGCAGTGTTCTCCCTTCCCTCAGCTTTCCTTCCTTGCTTCTGGGATGTACCATCTCCTAGAAATGGAGCTGCAGGAACAACTCTGCCTCTCCCTGACACCCAGCACCAGTGTAGGTGTCCCACCACCCACACCCTGCACCCGTCCTGGTATGAGTTAACTCTTTGGGGCCAGAAAAATTCAGCCTGTGGGTTTGGTGAGGCTTCCAAAACACCCTGTACATCAGCCAGCATGAGATTACATGGAGATCGAATTAGCTGGGAAGGAAACTTGGAGCAGGGAGCAGAGTGGGGGCAGCTGCTCACAGTCCATCAGGGCTCCCGCAGCACCCACCGCTCTGCTTTTCCCGGGGGATCTCACTCCTGTATGGCTGCTGGGGGAAACACTCACCCAGTGTGTTTTCCTTTTTCTCAGTAAGCCTCTAACTGTAAAGAGCAAAGGGCTTCAAAACATGTTCCTTAAATTCTTGAAAACGCAGGGTCCTCTCGCCAGCGGAAAAGGGATGGGAGTGGCTTGCCTGGTTCCCAGGGCATCACCTGGGGCTTTTGCCAATGTCTGGGCTTGAGATCACCTGGCCCTGCCCTTACAGGCTCCTGGCATGTCTGCGATAGCTGAGGGTTTTGGCAACTTGGTAGGAATAATATAGCTGAAATGGGTTTGTTTTGGAATACTTCAAGTTGTTAAGAAAACGTCAAACGTTTCCACTTTGACATTCAGTCTGTTTGGCTGCTTAATAACAGTGACTAACTGAGCTCCTAGCAGTGATTAAAACTTCAGCAGCTCAACCAGAGCGGCACTGTAATTATTGCCTTTTAAGCACCATCCCTCACTCAAACAAGACAGGCTCCGTGTTTAAGCTTTTCTTCGACATCAAGTCTCAGACTAGTTAAGTGCAGGCGGCTTCTCCCTCCAGGTTCAGCACTAAAGCTTGTGCACACAGGGAATTTCTCTTTCTACCATATTTTAGTTGTAGAAAATCAGATTTATGTCAACTTGACAGAGAGTAGAAATTTGGCTGCTGGTCTGCATTACGTATCTATGTCAGATAAAGTACGTCTGAGATTTCTGTGGGGGCTGATCCAGTTTTAGGTAACACCCTGACATCAGTAGCCCCACCAAAAAAGAGAAAGCTTTCAAAAGGCTTTTTTTTGGTGTCCTTTTCTTTTGTGCCTCTGAAGTGAAAACAAGCAGGTAAAATCAAACATACCATGTCTGCAAGCTCTTCCTGAAGCTGGGAGTGGGTTGGGGCAGGGAAGATTATCTCCAGATCCCAGCCACTCCAAGGGCTCTCAGGGATGTGGCTGTGGGAGCTGGTTCTGCGGCTGTGCAGAGGGCAGCCGACTTCAAAGCAGGGGTGGGAATTTGTTCCCCGGCAGTATAAATAAATCTCTCCCTCCGTGGCACGGCTGTGGAAGTGTTCAGTACCGGGGCGTGGTGAGGCTCTGCTGATAGGGATGAAAGGAGGTCAAGAACAAATTTCTGGATGCTGCTGGGGCATGTGTTCACAATTCCTCGTTTCCCACCATTTTAACAGGTCCCCATGCATTTACTCATCCTTTATAGAGTGTTAATCTCCTGTCGCCCATTTTCCAAGGGTTTGTAACCGCATAAGCAAAGATAGCCTGGACCGAAAAAAGCAATTTAAAAAGTATTTCTTGATTAAAAAAATATTGTGTCAGACAGATGATAAACAGGTGGTAACTGGAGGGAAGTCTGGTTTACCAGTAAGAAATGAAATTGTTCCAGCAATCCAAAGAAATCCTATTACAGTGCTGGGGTTGACCACGGCACCAAGATAAGGGTAAAGATCCTTAATTTTTCTTTAAACCACGGTTTTGGGTTTCTCACAGAATAAATGGGATTGTCCTTTCTGTGCCAGTAAACAGGTGAGAATGGGATTTAGGAGAGTTAAATACTTCATCTAAATGGAAGGAGACAAGGGGCCCTGGCTATATTCCACCAGGCTTCCCATAACTGCATGTGCTGCTTTTGCTGCCGTAGCTCTCAGCTGTGGGGCTCGGGTAAATCTGGGCATCCTTCTGGTCCCTAAATACGGTACTTGCTGACCCATGCATTGGAGTGTTCATAGAGGTCAAACCTTTCTGGGGTGGTCCAAGATAATATTTACCCTACAGCTTATTACTTCTTGAAATAGCTAAACTTTTCTGTCCCTGCCCAGCTCAGCTTGCTTTAACCATGCTGGTTCCCCAGTGAAGGCAGAGCCAGCTCCCCCCCTACAGCAGCATGGCTGTGCGTCCTTCCTCCCAACCGAGTCGTCCTGGGTGGTGCTCAGTCCCTCTGTGTGTCCTCATGGCTACAGCTGAGCCTCTTTATTCAGCCTTGGGTAATTTTCCACTTTCCAGACCTCCTCCATGCAATAAATTAAGTCAATCTGGCTTCCCAGCTCAGCCCCTCGGTGGTGCAGGGACTGTTGTTGTGCTCCCAGCCCAGTGGCTGAAGGTCTTCTCCAGTGTGGGGGATCTGCATGCCTACACCAGGGACATGTCATGTTTCCTGGCGGTTATGCTAAAAACACAAGCAGAAATCATAAGCTGTACATCGCCTCAGTCCACAAATTGTCGCACCAGTTTGTCTTTACTTTTGAAGAGAGGAATGTGAGGTGTCCCAGAGCGGCACCTCTAACTGCCAATAAACATAAAGTCTTTCTCTACGATGCGCAGTAGCTTGTATCAAAGAAATTGCTAAGAACAACAACAACAACTCTTTGGCTTTTATTCCTTTATTTTCCACTCTGTTTTATTTCTAATCCCCAGTTCTCTGCCTAGATTGCCTGCTCCAACCTGGCTGGAAACTTCAGGTGCTGTTGAAACCGCCCAGTTTGTCCCAGTGAAATCAGGGCACGTTCCTGGGACTACTGTAAAGAGCAAACCAGGGGAACAATGTCGGCACACAGAGGGAGAAAAATCCTGGAAAAAATTATGGCAACGAACAAATCTTCTGGTACCCATTAAAAGGTAATAATTCTAACCAAAGGAAGGGGGATTTTCCCGTTGTGAAATGAAATAATGATTTGTGTGTGTGTGTTTAAATTTAAATTTAGAATTTTATGAAGTATGTTGTTCAAAGGCCCTTTTCTTCCCAGGGTAGGTTGGTTACGACCTTCTGTTAAGAAAGAAAATCTCTGCAAAGAACACAGCCTCTGAAGCTTGCTTTGCTCAACCCTCACTGTGCAAATAACCCCACGCCCTGATATTTGGCAGCAGATCTTTCACTGTTTTAATTACTGCTGTGGTCCTGGTAGATGCACAGCACCTCAGAGTTGAGTTTTGAGTGTTTCCGTGCTAGGTTTGTGCTGTAAATAAATATGGATAGTCACAGGGCAGGTGAGGGAGATCCCTGCCCGATGCCCTGCCGTGGGGCTAGAGGATTTCCAGGTTGGAGGATGCTCAGCATCCACCTTTCAGACCGGCTTTCCACTGCAAATGATGCTGCAGCTCTCGGCTTTGTCATTTTGAGGCTGATTTAAGTCTTCAGAGGTGCTGCAGGTACTCGTGTGACACCCGACCTGAACGGCGCCAGCAGCAGAGCTGGGCTGCACCACCTCACCCTGCCCTGTCCCCTGGGGTGCCCAGGCTGTCACTGTGCTTTGCTGAGGTTGTTCCCTGTCTGAACCACACCATGGCAAACGAAGCGCCCAAGGGCTTTTCATTTAAGCCTAAGTCCAAAAACTTCTGCGACATGTTCCTCTTAGGAGGTCAGGTTTCAGACCAAGCTGTCTGGATGGCAGTACTTAGGTTGGATACAGGTTTTTGAAAGAGCCGCAGCCTTTTTTGTGCAACGATATTTAAGAAGCTATTGCAGAGTAGTTATTTATGAAAGGCAAGCTAGCGCATCAACGTGGCCTTTTATGTTGCTCACCACTTGATGAAAAAAGGTACTTTTTGTGCATCTTGAAATACTTTCCTGAGCAGAGAGGAATTTACACTAAAACATGTGCTGTGCTTTGAGGTAGCGAGGCTGCGGTCCATGCAATTAAAAAGAAGGTATCGTTTGTTAAAATGTTTGCTTTTCTGAGCACAATGAAGACTCTGTGCTGTTATTAGTTGCAAAAGTAACCGTTAATATCATCCTGGCCCCTCTCCAAGAGTGAAAATCAGCTTAGGTCTGTGTCATTAACTCAATAACTGTCATCTGAGTAATTGCTAGGATCTCAGGGTTTTTTCCTATTCTACATGAGTCTCTGCGTTTTAATATTCAGGTACATTAGACTGTAATTTCCTATTGATTTTTAAGCTGGGGAGATGACGAGAAGAGATGTAATTTTAAGAGGTGTTATCAGTTATTTGATTAAATTAATTGCCCCCCCTTCACATACAGTAGTCACATAATATCCTTAATTTGACAGCAGCATGAAGATGTTATCTTTATGCTTGAACTCTGGCTGCCTACACGGTGTGTCCTCATCCTTCCCCTCTTGGAAGTGTCTGGCAGGTGTTTTGTAGGAGATGGGGGAGAAAGGGAGGCCAGCTCTGGTTTAGGCTGTGAGGATTAAACATTTACTCTCTGCAGGGGAATTAAGTTGTAGAATGAAAGCTAGACACCAAATCAGCTCCTGGTCATTTAGTCTTTTGGAAGGAATAACATCTTTCCATTAAATCTGCATAGCCGGCTGGGTTCTGCCTCCAGTAATGCTGGTTTTACTGGCAGACCTGACTGCTGGGTAACTTGGTGCCCAGAGCAAAGTGCTCGCCCAACCTGGGAGGATGCTGCTCTGCAGCCTTGGGCACATCTTCAGGAAAAAATGGTCACATTCCCTCAGTGGCTCCTGCGAGCAGAGCCATGCCCATGCCTGTGCAGCTCTTCCACTTCTTTCTCCATCCCTCCATGAAGGATTTCTTCAGGCATTTGTTAATGTCAGATGTCCTGAATGTTGGGATTACTATAATGTGCTAAGCCTGATGGAATAACACTTGTCCAGTGTCCCTAATTAGCTCATTTAGGTCTTTGACTGAAAAATTGCAAAGCACTTTCTGCCTTCTGCAAAAGCAATCATGTAAAATGTTTTCTTAAATAGGGTCTATTCAAAAAAGTTACTTTAATAAAAGTAATAGAAACTTTTATTGGAAACAGCTAGTGCTACATAACTTACCTTGAGCATTTTTCATCTGCGTATTTCAAAGAGCTTTGAAAAAAATGAAAGATGATTATTATCCCCATTTTATATGTGGAGGAAGACCATGAAATGAGTTGCTGAGTTGTTCTAGGGGCACTGATAGCCCAGGGAACAGATCCTCAACACAGTGAGGTCTCATCTGAATTTTTTTTGAAGATGTTCTTGTCTGTGGTCCCACATTACAGTGTACCCATTGCATACCTCTTTCACTGAGTGACACAATATTTTAATCACGCGTGAGCCTTCATCTCTTTATTTCACCACATTGATAATGCAGTTTCTCTCTTTAATTTTCTCCATTGATTCCCTGTGCTGATTGGGAAGTTACCTTGGCCAAGAAACCCCTTTGGCACGTGGGCACGCACCAAGTTCACTCATGGAATTCCCCTGGAAGTTCCAGCCGTGGGTGCTGGCAGCGTAACCGTGGTCCCAGCCCTCTGCGGACAACCATCACGTGGTGTCTGAAATGCAACGTAACCTCAGAAATGAGAATTTGGCCCCACTGTTCAAGATCCAGATGGATAAATTCGAGCTGGGGGCCCAGTTTTGACCCATGTCTGATTTAAATGCAAAGTATCGTAAATCGTTTAAAGCCATTCCTGCATGTGCTTAAGCTTACCCATGCGAGCAGTCTCATTGAAGTCAATTATGAACAATGGCATTTCTTTCTTCTTTATTCACTGCTGATTTCTGGTACAGGGTGTAAATGACTCTTTTATTGTCTTTGACACCAAAGTCCCTTAGCCTGCCACTGAAGAGGCATCAACTAATTGATAAATGCTGCTTGATTAGGGGGGCTTTTAATTTTCTAATCCTATTAGAAATGATGGATATGTCAAATAACTGTGCTCACTGGACAGAACATATTATTCTGCTCTAAGGTTTCCAGTTTAATTTTTTTGTAAGCAATTGGGCAGAACCACTGGTTTAAGACAAACAGATGCTCTTCAGCTGTACTTTTCCACAAATGATTTTGTTCTGGGTTTTTTTGTTCCCCTACCAGGCATATCAAGTTCAAAAGAAAATGTTGCCTCTCACTAATGAGAAGATTAATCGCATTCACATATGCGGCAGACTTTGTCAATTCTGTTGAAAGTTTGATGACCTTTAAAAGAAAAAGTTTCAGTGTGCCCAAAATAAATAATTCATCCTTCACAGATTTGCCCTCTGTATCCATCTGCTTAAATCTGAAGCATGCTGATTAAAGCGCCTGAGTATAATTATTTTCATACTTCATCAAGATAAAAATCTCTATTTTCCTATTGTACTTCAAAGCACAATAGCTCTTTCAAAGATACCAACAGTTTGATATACATGGGGTCCATTTTCGCCCTGATTTATGTCCAGCTCTCCATAGCATTCTGCAAAATCTCAGAAAAAGCTCCGAATTTCTCTTTTCTGTATGAGTTCCTTTTCCAGCACTGAAAGCTGAAATGTGTAACTAATCCTCCTGCAAAACCTCTGAAACTGTCATCTTCTAATGCAACCGGAAAATTCGTCTCTGTTCTCATGTACAGGGCAAAAAATGTCATCTAGGCAAGTGGCAAGATGGGATTTGCTTTGATTACCGCAATTATTGACACCGCCAGGCTCCTTCCATCTATGAGGGCTGCAGGCAGCCAATTGCCAAGAAACCTCCTTGCCCCCTTCCCTCCCCCTTGCAATGCCCGCTTGGCTGATTTCTCGCCCCACCTGTTGCCCTTTTGGGTTTCAGCCCAGCTTTTGCAAATAACGATGCGTGCAAATCCCATCGGCGAGGAGTGCAGCCAGAGGGGCTGCCTGCGGGGTGGGCGGCGCAGGGGTGGGTGCTGGTGCCTGTCCCCAGGAGCATGTGGGTATGGTGGGTCCCCTCCGGCCGCCGGCATCAGGGGGCATGTTGGAAGCCTCCTGCAGTGGCCACATGCAGGTAAATAAGCTGATTATAAAATAGCCACAAGCAGATGGTCTCTTTTGTGGCTACCTGGGAAAATAAGTACAGTCCGCCGATTTCCCTGGGAGGAAGGAAACGACTCAGCGGACATCACGCAGCTCTTGGTTGATTTAGGACTCTCTGAAAGAAATGCTGAATGAATATTGCAGCTATTCAAATGAATCTTTCCTGGCCCCACATGAAATTAGACTGAACTGGCACCATGTCACCTTGTTACTAGAGAGAACAAATATCCCCTCTGGCAAAAAATTTTACTTCAGGCTTGAAAAAGAATTTATTTATTTTTTTTTTTCATGCAGAAATTGAAATTGGTCTTAAATGCTCTCTGGATTTAATGTTGCTTGTTATAAATGAAACAATGAAAATGAAAGAGGAAATAATAAGGGATTGTTGGGTTTTTAAAGGTGATTTACAGATGAAAGGAAATCCTAGAGATTAGGAAGTTGTTTAAATACCAGCAACAGTCAAATATGGAAACAATCCAAAATCAGAGATTAGGGGGGGGAAAAAAAAAAAAAAAAAGATACGAACTGCAATGAACAAAGCCATGTAGGAAGGGAAGGTATATTAAAAAAGAAAAAAGTATCCAGGCAAAGAAAAACAAAAAGCCTCTTAAAACCAGAAACAAGACACCTGCTTTTCTGGCAGTTACCAGCAGCAAGGAAGACTCCACCTGCCAAACCCAATTTTTAACATCAGCAAATCACCATGTGGGTAAAATAGCAGGATGTTGGAAAGGAAACAATTTTCCCTAATTAGCATATCGGGTACCGCTCTCACACACTCGGCGCCTGCAGTATTGAGCAAGAGCTCGGGGAGCTGATAACTCCTTTTCCCATCCAAATGGGGCAATGCCTTCGCCTGCAGGTTGCAGGGTGGGGTTGGCTCCCATGGGAAGGGGGTGGGATGCACTTGCCCAGGAACCAGGGTGGCTCACAGAGACCCTCCAGCCCAGGTGCCAGCTGAGGGACCGGTGCTGAGCACTGCATCACCGATGGGATAGGGGAAGCTGCAGGAAGAAAAAGGATCTTGAGATGCTGAAGCCAGACCCTTCTTGGCAATGAAAGGGAAATTTTTAAACAGTGGAAAAGGAGTGATTAGATGTGTTGAAAAAAGGAGGAGCAGGGTGGTTGTATGGAGATCACCCCTCCTAGTGTGTCATATATGCTTATGCTCCAAAATACTTCACAGCTCAGCCCACAGTGCATATGAAACAGAAAACCAGCAGCATGTGAATGGAGTTATGGGATGGGGAATGCGTCATAAAATAAACCACCTAAATTGAAAGCTGAATTTTGAGCCTCTAGATCATCTTAAAGTCTGTGATGTATGTGGAGAGCCGGTCTCCGGGCTTTTGTTAAATTTAATGGGAGTGTTATACCTGAAATCCCTTCCATTGCCTTGGAAATGTATCACGTGGTGTCAAGGTTGCTCTTTGTGGAAAGCATTGATGGACAGTGATTTTGTTTTTAACTTTTGAAAAATACTATAATGACTACTTTTGGCCTGTGATGTTTGCTTGGCATAACTGTGGGCACGCTGATGTGGAGAAATAGCCCAGAGGCTGCGGCAGTCTTAGAATTTGAGGAGGAGGTTTAGTTTTGCAATATTTGAGTATTGGAATCGTTTGCCAGCATCGAATTCAAGCTTATTTGCGAAAAGCAAGAATAGATGAAATAATAACCTCATCACAGTCATATAGTGATTTTATGGGGATGCAAATATGGTGAAAGTGCCTAGTGAGAATCATAACTGAAAATCTCTGTGTAAGACATCCTTCAAACAAGTGCGTAAAAAATTAAGTAGATCTCAAAGCTACATGTAAGGGAATGGCTCTCTGAATGATATTCCTGGACATGGTACTGCCCTTCTCTGCCAGCCCGTGTCGGGGTGAACCAGGCAGAAAGCCAAGCTCTTTTGCTTTTAGTGATAAGCAGTGTTAGCCTCGCCACAGCTCCTGCCTCAGTGAACTTGTGGCTTGATGTTTTCCTTGACTGGTCAGAAACAAGCCTATGGATTCCCCCAGCGTATCTCACTCCTGTATATCACCAAAGTTATGTTAAAGACCATGTGAAAATTACAGCCCAGCTAATACATATTGAATAGTGTTTCTTTAACAGAAAGGAAACCAAAGTTTGCTAAGATACATAAACAAATTCCAGAGAATTTCCAGCTTTGACTTCTGAACAGGGTATGATGAATGGTTTGGCATTATGACAATATCTCTGTCAAGATAGGGAGCCTTGGGATCTAATTGCTCTTTGAATAAGCTGTTCAGCAGCTTTCCTATCTGAGGCCACATTATATGCTTTATGGAGAACAGTAGAAGGTCTTGTTAGGGAGGTTTATCTGACTTGGCTCTTGGGGCTTTATCCTGTCACCGAGATCATTACCGTGATACCTTTCATGTGCTTCAGTTCTGTTCCTCTATTTTTCATACAAAACGAATGTCTGACTCATAGCCCACAAATCACGTTGGTACAACAGGGGAAGGGCTTAGTGGTGTGTTGGAGGAAAGACCCATTAGCCTCTTTTATTATGGTTAGGTTGTTTTCTGTGACAACAATCTAACAAAGTGAAGTGTAAGTACCTGAGGAAAAAAAAAAAAAGACAGCTGTAACTGCCTACTATTCACCAATAATTTATTAAAATCAGTGTCAAGAATAAATCCTTGAAAATGAGGCTTCACATATGTACATGATTACTCCTATGCCTCTTTGCAGACTGCAACTGAAATAAGCAATGATTCATCGGGAAGGAAGTTTGAATTAATTAGAGAATCCCTGGTCGGCGATGGCCACCCTGTTTTCTCTAGGCATTTGATGGTTTGGGAAAGATAATGACTATTGGCACATGCAGTGGTGCAATAGACCCATAACCAGGTTTTTCCACTTTCTCCAGAGACGAGCAGCGTGTTGCAACACTGCAGAGTGTTGTAACATGGAGAAGCCCCAGGAATGTGGATGGGATGTTTTTCATAATTCAGTTTCCATCCTGCCATCTCTCGGTTATTAATTGCAATTTTCAGCGTAAACAGGGATATATCTGGACCAAGGCTTGGCTGCTTGCATCTTTATCTCAGCAAATTAAAAAAACCCCAAGCCCCAGCAAGCTCAGCCGGGGTGCAGGCTGGGCGAGCAGGACGGGGTGTTCAGCATCCTAACAGAGAGAGGCTGTGTATAATGTATGTGCCTATAGGGATGCTCAGGACCACAACTAAGCACAGGAAGGCCAGTGGCCTTAACCAAGCAGGATCAGAGCTCGGAGCCTGCCCATACTCTGCTCCTCCATGTAACACCAAGTAGATACAGCCTCTCCTGGGAAAGGGAAGGCAAAAAACAAGGAATAGTTGTGCAGCTCAGTCTTTAGGTACCCTTCCCCTGTGCACCCGTAATAATCCTTGTAGCTGCTGTCTTGCAATTAAAAGAAAATATTGGTATTTAATTAAACTTGTCAATCAACCAGAAATGAGTTTTCCTTATCAAGAGGAGATGGATTTGATTTTGCCACTTGGAAACGGAGGTTAAAGACTCTTGTAGAATAAAACTTTAATTAAGAAAGGAGATTTAGATTAACATGTGAGGCAGAGAGAGAATGAAAGGCCCTTGAAAATCATCTGAGTATGATTCATAGGAGGAGAGGAACCTAAATATGGGAACAGTTGGTTTTTTTTTTTTTTAAAGAAAAAGCTATATGGTGCTAAAGCTCATGGGTGGAAGAGGCATAGGAGGGATTTTTATGAGACTAGGATGTCTCTATTCAATCCACTTTCCTGCTTTTAATATTTAGTCATTTCAGATATTCAAAGTCTGGCCAGAAAGCACATACTCTGTGGGGCATTAACAAATCCTAGGGATTTGGATGCTTGACTCTCAAAAATTTAGATAGCAGAGGAACAAATGGCTCTTTTGGAAGCTTTGAAAAAATCGACTGTTTGTCGCTTTCTGGCTGTGGTGGTGACACCGGGGATGCTGCCCACCTGCATCTCCTGCCTCAGCCCGCAGAGCCCTTGCGCTGCCCCAGCCCATCTGTGCCATGAGCTGCCTCGGGGACTGTCCCCTGATAATCCCAATGTTCAAAACTCAGTGCTCAGCCATGTGGTTTTTGTTTTTTTTTTTTTTTCAGACTTGCTCCTGAGAAACACTGACGTTTATGGCATCAACTCCTGATCCCTGAGTGGCTTCTTCATCGCAGCTCAGGTATGTCTCCAAAGGTTGGTGTCTCAGGGACTCATAGTAAAATCATATTTTTATTTTCTTTTGGGTACTGGACAAAAGTAAGTCTCTTTTCCTAAATGTGGCTGAAGCATTTCAGCTGAAACTAAAAGACATCACTAGGGCTTAGACAGGCAACGCAGAAAATGTTCAGCACAAAACCTGAAGCTTGGAAATCGTATAGATGATGAGCAAAGCGCATGGCCATGGAGGTCAGTCCAGGGGAGTTTTCTCCTGACTTCTGTTGACTTTGGATCAGACCCTCAGAGATTAAGCTTGTGATGAGAGGGATTTCATGAGTATTCAAAAATATGAAGTGTCTGCTGTGAGCAGTCAGTTGGGCAGACTCCATTTTACAGGCTGCTACCTGCTATCTCAAGCTTAATTTGTCCTACTCCCCAGTCACTAATTACATTTGTAGGTGAGGGACTGGAGAGGAGACAGGTTTGCTACAGGAATCTGTTGGGAAGAATAGATTCATTTTAATCCTAAACAAAGTTTGAGAAAGGTTGGGTTTGTGCAGTTATAACTTCTTGGCATGCAAAAAACCCCCCAAAACCCGAAACAAACATTGAAGAATTTCCATTGAAGAAGTTGAGTTAAAGGAGCTCTCCACCCCCAACCCCACCTGTAGCTGCTCCAGTACTTCGGTATTTCGTTACCTGCCTGAGTACTGGTGAACAGATAGAAAAGGAGGATGAAATGATTTTACTAGGATATATCACTTGTGGCAGCTGTAATGCAGTTAAACAGACACCCAGGTTCATCACCGGCCTCAGCCTTCGAGGAGCAGAGTTTTATTTGGCAGGGGAGGGTGCCTGCACGAATGCCAGGAACAAGGTATTTGGATAAATGATGGATGGCACTCAAAATTTGTTTTTCTGTGATGAGTGAAGATAATTGGTTACCCTTAAAGCACAGCCACTACCAGGGTGAGTCCAGGCTCTAGGAAATTTGGTGAATTAGGCACCAGTGGTCTATTGCTACGCAGGGCATGTTTGAGGCGTACAGGGTGCAATCCCAGAAGTGCTTGGATGGACAGGGAAATGGGACCCAGTGCTGGACATTTGGGAATCTTCCACCCCAGACACTACTCCACTCAGCAGCCTCCTTACAATACCATTTGATTCAGGGAAAACAGGAAAATGTTGAAAATACACTTGGAGAAATCAGAATTCATGAGACTATGCTCTGCTCTGTGCATCACCAGAACAGCAGGAGTTGCCAGTAGGTAAAAGAAAACAAATTGTATTAGAATAAAGAAGGTACAATCCAGCAATAACTTTTTTTTTTGTTTTTAAAGTTTGACTTTGCTAAATAACTTCCCATGCAGTTTAGCATAGTCTATATCTGATATACTTTGTGGCAATTTGAGTTTGGCTCCTGGGCCAGCGTCTTGCCCCGACATGCATCAGACCTGCTGCACAGAAATGCAGGAGTACACCTGGGCTGGCTTTAGCTCTGGTGTTCGGTGGTGTGTCAGCAACAAGGCTGAACGTAGGGAGGTGCTGGCTGTAGGATGGCAGTGAAGCTTGCTGTGGGGACTGGCAAATGGAGCTGCTGTCACTCCAAAATTCTTCCAGCTGGGGGATGTTGAAATCTATGTTCTGAATTCTTGGGTATTTCTACAGCCTGCCCAAAAATATAGTTTTCCATGGAGCAAACAGGCAAATATCACAAGGCAAACTGAAATTTCATAAGAATGTACTGAATGGCCAATGTCAACGGAAAAGTACTTTATATGTTGCCAGAGATATTTTGAGGCAGAAATAAAGAAAAAGAAAATAAAAATCCCAACTCCCAACCAAATAATTTCCTATTCACTTATAGTTCCTTAGTGCTTCCCTCTGAAAAACTAGAAGAATGAAAACCAACAGATATAATTAAACCCATATTAGTAATGTGGGGGAAGGCTGCCAGAGCATGCGGCGGTAGGTGTGCCACCCAGCACATGGAATAGCGTGAAGCTGGGCTGGAAGGCTTCTGCTAGGTTGGGGACTTGCTTTTAAACCTTCTCCTTGCAGTACTTTTGTGCCCAGTCATTGGTTTCTCCATCAAATGAATTGTTCCCCCTCAAATCATGTTTTTTCCTCATCTGTCTGCCTGGACATATTTCTGGATATTTGTGTTGTATCGCCTGCGATCAGTACAAAACCTGCACATCAAAAAGCTACGTGAAATATTCTTATTCAACTTTATAGCTGAGAAAGATGTTTGTAATTCGTTGTGATCTAACCTGGAAGAAGGGATTTTTTCTGCAGAAATTGCACTTTAAAGTTTGTCACAATATTTTGATGGTGTTTATGGAGGTCTTAGCCCAGGGCTGCCCTCAGCACTCACAGCAGGAGAAACAGTCTGCTCCTTAATTCCCTCCAGACGAGAGAGCTCTGGTTTGAGGAACAGAAGCTTGGGGTTTGGGTTTTTTTTTCCCCCTCGTTTTGGTTGCGGTGCTCACAATTCACCTTCCTGCTGGGAGCTTTTGCAATGCATCGAGATAACAGGAGGGCTGTGGAGTCGGCTTTGTGAAGGTTGGGGCACTTCGCTCTGGTTCATCGGCCAACAAACTGGGGATGTGGAAAGCTCTCCCCAGCCAGAGGGAACAGCAGCTCCTCTCTGTCCTCAGCAGGAGAAAGAACGCTCAGCACTCCTATTGTGGCTGCTTGTACGTTCAGCTCCCGTTCCTCTTGCTCCGTGTTGCTTCTTTATATGCAAAGCCTGGAAGTTAATCCCACAGCCTAGCCCAGCCAGCCGTCAGTCTGCAGGCACATACAGACTTTCCTTCTGAGGTCGCATGTTGGTTTGCTTTGATAATTGTTTTAGATGCATCTGGGTTTGCTTTAGGACCCAGACCAGAGCCATGTACTCTTCTGCAGACACTGGGGCTTATCCTAAGGTCTTCCATGTGTTGTTTTCATTAGCATCCTGGTTGTATCCTGGAGAAAAAAATATCCAGTGTTGGAAATACCATGTGGCCAACAGAATCATACATTTGTATTATACAACCCAGCAGTGGGGTTCCCCTTTTCTGGGAATTCTTTGTTCTGGAAAAGTAGCACCAAGGCAGTGAGATTGATTTATGTCACCAATAGAAACCAAACTCTCAGCGCAACATTTCACAAACAGAGAACAGCTCCAAGGGCCTCGGTACGGAGGTGACTAATGCTGCTGCCCCAAGCCCCACCAGCTCCCTCCCTCTGTGACCAGCCACAGGGAACAGAGTCTGGACGTGCCGTGCTGTGCTGCATGGGGTTAGTTACCAGGCTGGGCTGGTTATCCCACCTGTGAGACTCCCTTTCCAGCACCCCGGTGCCTGAAGTGACCTAAGATGTTTTTAGAAAGCAGAGGAAGACAACAGAGCAACAGATGCGGGGGTTTTAAATGAAATAATAAAAAAACTCCTGCCTGCAACCTGGGAAAGTAAACCAGGGGGACATACGCTCACCTTGTTCCTGCAGCCTGGTCTCCACAGTCCTTAGACATGTGTTGGCTACAGGCTCCTGGGGTAGTTAAACCTTCAGTCTGGTCCACTGTAGCTTTTTTTTTTTTTTTTTTTTTAACATTAATCTTAATCATGTAAAATTAAAAAATAATTTTGAAATAATAAGTTTCTATTACTGCCAGGGTAAGATACATTTTTCCCCATCCTGATTTTCCTCATCATGGCTGTTCAGCCTTCAGAGTCCTGCTTTCTTCCCCCTGTTAGTCCCTACTTTCTTTGCTTACATTATGGCACTCGGGCAAGGCTCTTGGTATTTTCACCGCCCATCGTCTACGCCAATCCACATGCCTGGGAATAAAACCTTAGCAAGCCCAGTGTGTCTGGGCACGTACTGCAGCAAACGGCTCTGCATCACAAGAGAGGATCATATCAAAGTTCACATCGCGGTCCAGGAGGCTCCTTCCCAACTTGCTGATTGTGGATTAATGCACCACATATAGACACCACGCCCTACCTAATGTGATCAAGATGCGGCGTTCTGCATCATGCATCTCTGAGAACACCACATGTGTTCGTTTTATTTTGTGTAGTAACAACCTATAATAGTAGGGATCAAAATACTCCAGGTGATCACAAAGCAGTAAGAAGAGGCTGTTTACTCGCGGGTTTCCATTCCCTTGGCTGAGCGGCGTCTGTTGTGCGGCCAGGTCTGGGATCTGCGCTCCCCAGGGCCTCGGCTCCGTGGATGAAAGGGGGGGGGCAGGGCTGCCTGCAGCCAGCACCGGCACATCAAAGCCCCGTGCACATCTGCTGGGGGGTCAGCACAGCCCCCCTCCACCTGGCACCAGCCAAGGTGCGACGGAGCGCAGCCACAAACCCAGCCGCAGGTTTCAGGCATTGGGAAGATATTCTTGAGATGAAAAACATAAGGACTAAGTAACAGGTGTTCTCGGGGGAAGCGTTATACAGGCAAAACTTCAGAACACAAAACCCACCTTTCCTCTGTCAGTACTTACATTTCAGGTTATTTTTTTGAGATCTGAAATTCATGCAAATTTTTCTACTTGAAACACAATGGTAAAAGAACCTAAAACAATCAAATTTTTTTGCTACCCTTGTGCTGACACAGAGGCCAAAGAAGTGTCATACCGTGATCTAACTCACTGGATGGCGTGACTATATATAAGTATCCGCAACTATAATAAGTATCATATAATGCCAGAAGTGGATGTAAGCTATTAACAATGCCGAGGTAGGAAATCCAGGGATCGTGAATTAAGTGACTGTATTAAACGTTTTATTTGAGGTTCAGATGTCACACGGAAGAGCACAGAGCCCTGAGATGGGATCCAGACCGTCTGACGACGCCAGTTTGCACATCACTGGTACCACCGCTGGAACCACATTGATTTGCATCAACGGGGAACCTGGCACTTAGAGATGCAGTTGCAGGGAAGGAAAATAGCTCTTGCAAGAGATGCATATTCAGCATTTCTGGTCAGAACAGTGTGAAAAGAATGGATTTCTTCTCATATGCCAGCCTGAAAAGAACTATGTGACTTTTGCAAAATGCTCACTGAGAAGCCGGCAGAGGGAAATCCAGCTCAAAAGCAAATTGACAGAGGAAAATCATGACCCAGTAAAGGCAAATGGATAGTAAAAGGAAAGTGTATTTGAACAGCATTCACTACTAGTTGGAGTGACAATGTTGCACACTCATGTGCCAGAGGCTTTTCTTCACTTCTGAACCAGCAAAAGGATAGTTTTAGCATTCTCTGACACTAATTTAAAATGCATTAGTGGCTGAAAGCAACATTAGCTCTTGGTCTTGAGAAATTTCCTCTGCCACAAACATAATTGTAATAAAAACTGAAACGCTGAAATAAATGTTAGAACATTTAAAAATCATAAAGCCTTCCCTGTTGCCACTTTTCTTCTGTAGCAAATTAAAAGCATGACAAATTTCACCCAAAGACACAAACATTAAGAAATCATTTGGCAAATTGCTTTTTTCAAGCCTGGCATCTCTAGCCTAAGGAGAGTTTTGGAAAGGTCACAGGAATTTGTCCCATGAATGGCCACCCTTCAAGCCTAAGGGCGTAAATCTGTGGATCTGGGGCGCCATGATGCTGGCCTGATGAGGACAAGATGCCAGCTGGCAGGAGAGCTGCCTGTTCTTTGCCAGGTGAACTGTGCCACCTTCTCACCTGTGTCATGTGCATAGATACCTCTGCTTGAGGAGGCACCTGAGCATCTGGTTAAGTCTCATTTCAAAGGAGTTTTCTTCTTTTCTAGGAGACCTTTCCTAGAGATGGTTTCCTGAACAGCAGCCAGAAGCGATGACATAAGTTGTTACACTGACTTGGGTAGAGACACGAGCGCACCATGAGCTCCAGGAAGCCCGATACTGCCAGCAAGTCTGGACCCTCAGGCTTTTGGGCTTTGAGCATGGACAGACTCTGCCCAGCAGGTCAGGAGGAGGCAGCAGGTTTTGCACGCTGCCTTCTTGGCATACAACCCACAGCTCACAGCATCAGCCTTGGCAAATTCCCCTTCAGCAGGAGAAACTGGGATATGCAGAACAGACAAGAACCAAGTTGTTCAAGCCTCACATTTGGCGTGCTACGTGCAGAGTGTGGGGCTCATCTTTAGGTGCCAGAGTTTGTAAAAACCCATCAACTCTGTACAATAATTTCTTCTGAGAAGTGAAGGTCCCTCCGGTTTCAGTACATACTCCGTGTGTTAGAGGGATCTATGCAGCCTCTGCATCTTTGTGCCTCTAATCATTTCTCACAACAAATCAGGGGATGCAGTGATACACACGTTTTTATCTTTACTTCTTACAGGTGCCAAGCTAAGGACCCAGGA
This sequence comes from Falco cherrug, assembly GCF_023634085.1. Lineage (NCBI taxonomy): Eukaryota > Metazoa > Chordata > Aves > Falconiformes > Falconidae > Falco > Falco cherrug. The sequence continues at coordinate 61,520,120 of NC_073704.1, read as the reverse complement.
GTGCTGTGTTTCATGCAAGAAGTGCTGCAGTGCAAGAAAGCAAATACCCAGCCCTAAGACATTGCTCATTGTCCCCTTCTTGTTGCTGGCTCTTTGTTGTTGTTGCCAGACATTAAAATGCTTCTGTTTCTACCCTATTCAGAATTGGTACCCTCAGTTAGAGTCCTAAAGGCATGTGGAGTTCCCTGTGGTAAATGAATCTTTATGGGCAAAGTATTAAGAAAAAGTATTACGTGTCCAACCACCAGAAAGAATATTGTATGTCCATAAGGGAAAAGAAGGGCTGTTTCAAAGAAACATTTACCAAACTTTGTATCATCCACAAAACTGCACATTCTCCATGGGACGAGGGTGGAACTGTCATCCTTCTGCGAATGACAAGTGTGGCCTTCCCATGGCATGCCAGCATGGGCCCAGGTTTCCTAAAAGCCATCTGTTTTGCCATTTATGACTTAATGCGAGCTAGAAAAAATGTGGCAACAAGCTGTTTTCACCCCTGAGGACAGTGCCTGGCTCTACCGCATGGCCTGGGAGGATGATCCCTGCGAGGCTGAGGCTGGGAGCCGGGGGGTGGCACCAGGGCTGCTAGAGGTGGGCACCAAGGTGGTGGAAGCACAAAGCAAGATGGAAAACGTTCCTGTAACCACCAGGCTTCGGGAGTCTTTTTCATTTGCCCCCCAGGCAGGAGCTGTAAGCCTCAGCATGTCACGCTGGGTGTAACTTACTAAAACCTCCTCCCCAGCAGGCAAGGTGCAGGGTGATCCAGTCCCGTCCAGGTGTGATGTGGGCTTACAACCCTTGTTGCTTAGGAGGACCTCCATGGGTGCCTGAACAGAAAAGCAAAGCCAAGCAAACCAGTGATTTTCACCTGGACAGAAAACCCCTCGTGCCCATTGAAGGCAGAAGGGAACAGCTACTGTCCCACAAGACTGTAGAAAACAGGGAGCACCTTTCCCATCCAAAGATGGTTTTTATTTTCTGGTTGAGCAAGGTGGAATCAAGTGTCTGCACAACCAAAGAGTGAAATGATGTGGAGAAAATGCTAGTTTTATATCCATTCACACTAAAAGGATTTAAGTTCAACCCAGGTCGTCTTCTGGCTCTCTAACAGCACTGATTTCCACTCAGGGAGAACAAATACATCTTTGTCCACGTGAGAAGAATCATGGCTCAGTCCTGAGCAACTTTGCTGCAAATCAGCCAGAGGAAGAGAGCTAAGGCTTGCGATGGAAATAACTCTCATCAACAACAAGTGCTCCAAGCGGCTTAGAAATGTGATTTTGTTAATTTTCTGTCAATATTCCCTCCAGGATAGATGTCCATTGAAGAGCATTAGTGATGCATTCCCTTAAAAGAGACACTTGCAGGACCTCTCTCTTCCCAATCTTCTCACCAGCTGCTCAACTCACTTTGGAAGAGTGAAAGAATGAGCAGTTGGAAGAGCTTTGACGAGGTTGCAACTGGAGACAATACACAAAACTCATCAAAGGCTGCATGTCAGTTGCATGGAGTGTGCAGCAGCTGATGCTCGGAGCAGGCAGGGGAACAGCAGCTGGGCGAAGGAGGCACTGTGAAAAGTCCTAGCCATGAGCAGGTACTCACTTGAGAGTTCAAATTGTTTGTTCTGAAAAGTAAGTGCATGTCTTCCTCAGACCTGTGGCGGCGGGAGCCTTGTGTGTACGCCAGGAATGCAGCATCCCGCAAACAGGGATGCAGATTTTGGCATGGTGCAGAGACAGCTCCCACCTGCAGTAACAAGAGCCAGGTGTGACGAAAAAATGGTTTTAGCAGACTAAGCTCAACACTACTTGGTTAGGGCATGCCTTGAAGCTCACTGAGAGTCTTTCTGAACACAGATAGTTAGGGTGAGTCTGTTCATTTGTTATCCATTGAATTGATTTGTTTCCTGGCTGAAGATATGTCAAAATGGAACTTGAACCCCTTTTGGGGCTTCTGGGCCTCAGCATTCTGGATTGTCAGCTTGAAGACTGGGATTTCCGTCTGTAAAATTGACGTTAAATTCATTAATAAAGCTCCCCACTAGCCAGCCGAGAGGCCATGGTGGTGCCACAGGGGCAAGGGGGAAACATCTCCTCGCAGCATCTTTTGAAGCAGGACCTGGAAGACAACATCAGTGCACTGATGGCCTCTCATCCCACAGTCAATTGCATCAGAAGGAGGTCTCCTCTTGGCACTACTCCATATCCCCATCTCCTCTCAGCAGCAAAGGCTTTCTTTTCCTAGATGCCCATCTAGGAATTCCATCTTTGCTAAATTTCCAGTGTCCAGCAGACAAGAAGGACGATCTCTGGTTCCTAATGCCAGAGCACAGAGAAATGTGGGAACATGCTGTGCCAAGCCATGAAATCTTTTTAAGATCAATTCCAAGATTCCAACAAAATAGAGCAGAAGTACATGTCCCTGAGCCCACCATGACGGGAACACTGGGGCTGTGGGGAGAGGCTGGTCCCTGGCAGGTCCCATCTGTCTCCACACAGGGACCACAGTGCAGAGGGGAGGGAGGGCTGTAACGCCCCAAACTCCCTTCTGCCTTCATAAACCACCCTGCTTTTGAAATACTTCTCTGACGTTCATACCCCTTCATCTGTTTATTTTTAACAGCTAACATTTTCTGAACCTAAATGTCATCTCAGCTGTATTCCTAGAGCTTAATTCATTCTGGTCCCATAACCATTTTTTTATGCTTATAGCATATATTTTGAATTAGCTAAATTAGAATTCACTCTGTTGTCAGTGACTGTCAGTTACGATGCTTTTGACTTTTAGTTGCAAAACATGTGCAGGTTTGAGAGGCAGCAGAGTAAGCTGATATTTGAAGCACAAATTAGACTTTTAATAGACAAAAAAAAATGCTAGGAAGATGTGACTTATAAATTACTTTAGACACGTGGCCATAATTATTACATGCATTTGATTTCTGTATACATGTATAGGGATTTTTAGGAGGCTGGTTGCTATGGTAACTTCTTTACTGCATGGTCCATATGTTGCTTCTGAAATTCTTTTTCCTTAATGGAAAATTACACCCATGGACATGGATGGCATTTGTAAATCTCCTGAAAAAGCAATAATTTCCCTTTTCTTCCTAAATGTCATCAGCTGCGCAATGGAAGCCTTTGAAGTTTGATTCTCCCCCTTGTCGGTTCACCAAGCAAGAGACGTGAACTGCATCCAAACCTTCCCTCCTCTGACTCTAAACCTTTGCCTTGCCTTGCTGGAAGCTTGCCTTATAGTAAATACCCTGATTTTTTCATGGGACAAGATCAGAAAAAGTTATGTTAAAAACTAGCTATGTCTCCAGGTGACAGCTGAAAGTGGAGGGAGGTTAGCAGAAGAGCTCGGACACCCATCCCAATGTGAACTCAGTTCTCTGGATGCGAATGCGCTTGGATTTTCAGCCCCCAAATCAAACCAGATGACTAAATGTTTGGTTGCTTCTTTTTTTTGTGCTTTTCCAAAGAAGGGGCGGGGGGCGAGGAAGGTTGCATTTTGCAGGTTGCAAAATTTCATGAATACACATGTCAACACTGCAATGTAGCACTGAAAAGCTGTTGGTTTCAACAGTGCTTTCACCAAGAGGTTTCATACCTCCCCTCTGGGACCAGGGCTTGCAAGCTCTGCTCCATCCCGCAGCAGAATGGGGGAACTACGGTGGGCTCCTGACTGTGAACCATTCCTGCACCATCTCTGACCCCCAGTTTGCTGACGCCAGCACTGTGCACACTTGGAGCGTGGTGGGCACATCTTTGCCATTGATTTAGGAAGGCCAATTTTCCCACACCCTGCCTGAATAAGGGTGAGAGGGAAGTAGTATTTCTGAATGCAAAATGAAAACTGGTTCTAAAAAATGCCGTGGAGCAGAATTGTTGCCTTCCACGTAGCTCAGTATGTCACTGTTGTACACAACCGAATGAAAAGCTGGAAAGCAGAACAAGCTCAGCTCCAGATGCGTGCACAGCTGGAACACCGTGTGCTTTTGGCTGCTGCACCGTGCTCTGGGGTGGACAGGGCAGCAAATTAGAGCCATCCATAGGCACACTGGTACTTTTTGATGTGGGTTTTGTTGGCTTTGAACCTTTAAGCAGTTCTTTTAATGTAGTAACATTTCTCCATTCATCCACTGGGGTTGGGGAAAAAAACCCAACAAACCCCAAACACAACTACCTGCACTGTTGCAATCAATTGCCTTGCCTGGTCTGTTTTTGAAGTTGTAGACAAGGGATTAGGAATCCACAATGGAAAACTCCAGCACTGGGGCTGATGGAGCAATTCCCTGAGCCGAGAGCCGGACTGGACTGCGGCATGTCCATGCTCATACCATGCCTCAGAATTTCATTGCTGCCATTGGCCATGAATACATGCACATCTGTAAAATATGGATTTCAGCGAGGCTGCATTAGGGGTGGATTTCGCTTTGTGTATCTGAAGTTTACAAAAAATCCATTTAAATGTTTTCTTTAACCTTATTTTTCCCTGCAATTCTTATTAACGGCTGTGGCTTGGAAGCAACTGCCTTTATATACCTAAAGAGTCTGTGAATGTTGGCTTCTCAGAAACGTTTCTCGGCACCGTACACAGCTGCACTTCTGTTTTACATTGGAAAGGTTTGACACCTTAGCAGTATAAAGTTATAGGTTTTATCCCTAAAACTTCCCAAATGCAGTTTCCATTATTAACACAATTGTGACAGCTATAGTTTGTTTATATTGCTTCACCTGGGGCACATAAACTTAAAGGACTGAAAATACCTCCATGCAATAAAAGAATTTTATATAATTGCTACCTCTTGCTGTAAGGGACAGCTGGCCTTTGAAAGTTGGGAACTCATTTACGTCATTGAAGTAAAATGTAAGCCTGGGGTTTAAATGACTGTAATTTATGTTTCTGAAGCATAAAACACAAATATGGCTGTCCAAAGGGCAAATACCTTTCCAAACAAACTAATACTCATAATTCAGCTTGGAGAGTATGCATGTCTACGGTCCCCTGTAGGAGGCTACCCGCGGCTGTCCAGCACTTCTGGTTGCTTTTGATACTTATGATCTTATCATCTCTGGTTCGTTATCCCCAATGTTAGAATTTCGATGGACAGCTTCCCAACTCAGCTGTTGTAAATGTGTCCCCGTCTGCTGTGCAAGGCTGTGTCAGATCCCTGTGCACCCACCAGGGACGCGTCCCGAAACTGCCCCCCATGACTGTGGGGACCTCTGACCAGTCCAGCCCACCAGGTAGATGTGCCCATGGCTGTGTCATTGAAGTATCTCTCATCACTGAGAACGGCTAATTTCTTGTGGCTGGATAAAAATCAGTGCCCTGTGAGCAGAAGAGCTAGAAATCACCCCGCAGTTCTTGTGCTGAGCATTTTCTTGTCACTGTCTCCAAGCATTTGTCTGAACACCATTTATATACTTTGGGTTTCGGGCCTTGTTCCAAACAGCTGTTGCTTGTTTAGCATTTTTAATTTTTTTTTTTTTTTTTTTTAATTTATAACGCTGAAATCCTCTCTGGAATGGGCTGACACCAAAAATGTTTATTCTCGTCCTTGGATGAAAGCACCCACCCATGGTCCATGCTTTTATGATTTGTAAATTCACCAACACTTATTATGGCATTGCAAAACAACAGCGACAAAAAGAAATTCAACCACAGCTCCCTCGGAGCAAATTCCAGGCTCAGAGCTCTGCTGCAAGCTTGCAAGCCCATCATCACAGGAGAGCCTGCATCGGTTTGGAAGGTACATTTCCAAATCTCTCTTCTGGTGTGATCACGCTCTGCCTTGGCTCCCTCCAACGTTTGTCATTTGCTTTCAACATGATGTGTGACTTAAAAATAATTAATCTCATTTTCATAGTTTTCAGGAGTTTGGTTGTGCTGCCCAGCATAGCTCAGTGGAGGAGAGCAAATGGCAGATTTTTTTAGTCTTGAATGTTTAAGTGTGAACACTGAAATCGGGTTTCTAGTGCAAGAAGACTGTGGAAGGTGAATTCAAATATCACCTGGGTGTTGTGTGGGTGAGCTCGATTCCTTCCCTTAAAGCACCTTTTTGGGCAAAAGTGAGCACAACTTCCAAGTGTATCCAGCTAAAATAAGGTCAGACATCCAGGTCCTGCCCTCGTTGCAGCAGTGACCACGAACTTGCCGAGGGCGTGAGGACAGTGGGTGTCCAGCTGATCTCTGCCATCTCCTTCCCATCTCACATGGGCTGGGACTGCGGGGGGGCTGCCTGGGCACATCCCTCTTGCCTGTTACTGAAGTTTTATTTAATGCATTAGCCTGGTGTTGGGGAATGTTGTGGCTCAGTGGGGACCCTGCGTTACCTCCTGTGGGACAACATGTCCCTTCTCCATAGAGGTTCTCCCCTGACCTGGCGAGATGTGGGCACACACACAGAGGGAGTGAGGCAGGCGGGGGTCCTGGCCGTGCCACCAGCTCTCAGCAGTTTGCAGCCAAAACCTTGCTTACCGATTATTTTTTCTTCAGGATCGTAGTGGAAGTATTGAGGAGGGAATCTGGGAAAAACACAGAAGTGGCTTTAGAAAATGTGTTTGGAGTCCTGCTCCCCAGCAAGAAGGGGAACCTGAAAGCAAGCCCAGTCCTTCCTTCCCAGCACAAGTGCAGCCTCTGGGCCCCCGGGATGTGCCGTCATGTCCCGGGAATGTGCTTCCTGGACACGCTGCATCCACCTCCCTCCTTGCCCATCCTGCTGGGACTGGCCTCCCTCACTCCCCTGGCCGAGCCGGCTCTGCGGGGAGCCACAGCCTCGCGCCAGGGACCAATGGACTCATGGAAGGACCCGTACCCAAAGGCAAGACCTTCTTCCCACCTGGTTTTTGGAGCACAGCTGCCTGCAGCTGCCTCTTCAGTAAACAGTAAGTATGGAGTGAAGAGCCATGTTAGAAACCCACAGCGTGAAGCTGCCTCAGACGGCACCGCGGGCAGTTGCAGACCTGCTTTCCAGCTGCACCGTCGAAAAGTTTGCTAGAGGCAAACAAGCTGAAGCTTGAGTGAATGCAAAGCTAGAGAGCTGCTGCACCCATGAATCCTTCCCTGATGGGAAACAGTCACAGCTGCCAAATGAAGAATATATTCTCTAAAATAAATTGAATGGTGAACCAGACCATCAAGTACTAACCTCCGGTTGCTGCCATGTGTGCATGGCGCTGGTGATGGGGCTGGCAACTCAAAGAGCTTTTTTCTTCCTTACTCCCTTTCCAGGGCTGGATGTCACAGGGTGCAATGGAAATTTAATGTGTTTCTAAGAGGACACTATAATGAGGAGGTTTGCTGCCAAGCAGGGGCTCGTCCCTTTCTGGGGACTCGCTGATGGAGGTGACTGCCGTGTTCAGGGACTGCTGTCAGGGTCCAGGCAATTCTTTCCAGTCCTACCCCTGTGTCACTGGTACCTTTTCTTCTCTACCTGCTCAGAAACAGCTGCAGATGCTGAGAATTTAAAGCCTGCTCCTTAAGATCTGTTGTGGCTGAAATGTCTATAAACACCTTGAGTCTCTTTAGAGATCTCTGTGCTTGCCAAACTCTGCAGCTCACTAGTATGTCTCATTATACGTGGTGCTTTCCCCCTCCTGCAGCCCATGATTATGTGAGAACTGCAGGAAAAGTAAGTTTAAAGACTTCAGTACATCCTCAATGCCTTAACTGAAAAAGTAGAGGAAGAAATTCTAATTTAATTAAGAAGTTGAAAACCTTTAATATTATTTAAGGTGACCTCAAGACTTGGAGCCTCACTTGCGGCTTTTTTCCAGCATTGGCAGTTATTGATATTGAAATATTTTCAGAATTTCCCACCCCTTTTTTTTATATTAGTAACCCAAGACCACAGATTGCTCAGCGGAAATGTGCTGAACATTAATCACCAAATTCTGTGTTTTATGGCTGAAATAAATCTGACAAGAAAACAGGAAGAGACAACCAGTAAAAGTAGTGCCATGATTCACCATAGCCTCAATGACTGAAATAAGTTGCTTATGGGAGTCGAACTCTGTTTTCGAGTAGAAATACATACTGCACAGCTGACTGGGGCATGACTGCCCACTAAAATGGATCCAGGCTACTAATCAGCAGGTATCTCCTGTGTGTGTTAAGAGGATGACAAGATACTTGCTCTAGAAGAACTGCAAGGATATTCCAGAGGCAATATTTTCTTGAGTTTTGACTATAACAGAAATTGCATTTTTTTTTCTTTCTCTTTAAGGCTGGGTCTCACATGGTATGGTTTGGGGGCTGCAGAGCTGCATAGCGTCATGCGTCACAGGAATGTTCTCCTAATCAGTAGGTATTGTATCCCAGTATATCTGTGTAAGGTTTGTTGTTAGGAGCAGAATTTGGAAGCAAATATCCCAGTCATCTCCACGTATTGCAATTCAGTGTGCACCGTGGAGTGGTGCTGCAGCACATGAGCTGGGCGGCTTCTGGGGGACGCGAGAGCAGACAGTGTGCTCCAGGTCACCTAAATGCACGGGTCACTAATGTCACTCAGTACGGACACCTACACATCTAGCATGGACAGTGCTCCTCAGACCTGCTTGCTAAAGCTAATGCAGGTGTAGCCACTAACCGTGCTCTGCCCACGAATATGCTTACTCAGCAATAATCAGCCTCCAGCTCAGTGTTCCAGTTCGCCTTTCTAGAGTGAGGTTATTCCTGTCAATACCAAAGAAGAAGAGACACTTATCATTTTAGGGACTTTCCACCATTTATCTTCCCATCCCCTCTCTCCTCCCCAGGTGTACACTTGATACAGTCACTTTTCTCCAGGGAAAGAACCTGATTTCGTGGCGGACAGGAATGCTGACCGACTTGCCTTCTGCTGCAAGCATCCATCAAACCCAGCCTCTGTGTCCCCTGGAGTCTTAATTTTCCTCTTGACAGCAAAGACAAATGACTCCCCCAGGGCTGTTTGCTCATGTCTACTTCAGGTTTCCATGACGTTTCTTGAAGATGACCTGTTTTTTTAAACACACAATGAGTTTTCTTTCCACTGCTGCCTACCAGTGTGAAGGCAGAGATAGATTTGTTTTAAGAAAACCCTATGCTGCCATTCCCTGACACATCCTCCCTCTGCTTTTTGCTTTAGGCTTCTTCTGGTTCCTTGATGTTGCCAGCTGTAACACTTCTCCCCCATTTGGGGTTGTCCTGCACAGATACGGTGATATTTCATTTGAGGGGATACAACCAAAAGAAAAGATATCTTTTGGTATTTTTTCAATCTGCCACAAGTTTTTTCCAGTTCTCCCTAAAATCAAGGTTTGTGGTTTTTTTCCTTTCTTGTTCTTTCCTCTTTCCTCTGCAAGGCTTCCCCAACACCATGCCACCAACTCCCAAACGGTGGGAATATTCCCCTGTCTCTAGGATTATCCCACTCTCTCTGACCACTGTTGATGCTCCAGGAGTCCACAACTTGAGAGGCTGGGAGGTGCCGCTCGAATTGTCACACCAAAGGAAAGGAACAGTCTGTGTGTGGTTTAGGATGATGGTTTCACTGGGTTGTTCGAAGTGGTGCAAGCAACCACGTTACACTGGGAGCATTTGCTGTGAAGACAGTATATGGTAATCACCAGCCTCACCAACAGATAGTTGGATAGTTTGACATTGATCTCCCTCAGATTAATTGCTTTTAGGTTTTTAATTGCTTTTAAGGTTTTTTGTCTGTTTGTTTCTTTATTTATAAGATATTTCTGTAAACAACACTCATGTTTGTAAGTACCTGTCTCAGTTTCTTTCCCAGTATTGTCACCTGGTAGCAGAGTAAAGCAGTGGCCAGACTCTCGCCTGCTCACAGGTGGTTTATTCTCTGCAAAGCCGTGCCTTGAAAACGGTTCTCAATGCACCCGAACTCCACGTGCCACAGCTCGCTGCAGACCTGGGAAGGCAGGCAGGCAACACAAGGAGACAGGAGCTGGTTTTGCTACTGAAATCTGCATGATGAGGTGTGCAGAAATAGGGACAAAGCAACTTCAGTTCCCCAGCCTTCGAATTTTGGAGAGCTTGTCTTTGCAATATAGATTTTTTAACATCATCTTTGGTACAAATGTCCTTCCCTTTGTTTCCCTCCTCCCAGAAAACACAAACCCACCCTGCAGTATAGTACGCAGAATAGCCTGGTTTTGTGCTGGGACATACCACACACCCTTACTTGTAAGGAACACTGCCAGCCCTGGCTATGATCTAAATGCCCATAAAAATGAAGGGACTCTCTGGCCAGATTTATTGGGGTGTTGAAAAAGAGAAGAAAGTGGTTGCCACTTTCCAGTTTCCCTTGGCACAAGGATTTTCCAATCAGCCAAGTCATCCCAAGAATGGGAAACAGTGCCGGACCACCTGCATGCTGGCTGTGCTCAGCGGCTGGCGAGTCCCTCCAAGCACCAGTTTCCAAACACAGCAGAACAGCCCTGAGGTTACACAAAACCTCTTTTGGATCTTTTTTGATCCCACCTCAATGACCCCAGGGCTACAAATGCTGCCATGGGACCTTCTTCTGTATTGGAACGAGCTCCTTGTTCACATGAAAACCACGCAACCTAGGCACCCTACCCTGCAAACCTCCTTGGCTACTGGACGCAGTAACCACGTCCTCGATAGCTGGCAGCTTTGTGCCAAGGGAAAAGGCCTCTCTCAAACCCACTGCTTTGTCCTTGTGCCATTTGTGTATGTGGCTGCTTATTATATATTGAATAATTTAAACAATCCATATGCCATAACATGCCCCCAAATGTTTAGTTGAGTGTCCCCAAATTTGTTTTGCATGTTTATCCTTCCATTCGTTAGGAACATAAATGTTCTTTGACTTCGCCCTGTGCCTTTCAGCATTATTTTATGGAAATTCCGATTTCCTGTCCTGAAAGAAACCCTGATGATAATGAGAGGCTTGAAGCTTTTCAAACAAAAAAAGCAGTTTGAGTCAATTCTGCATTTTGTTCTTAATCAAAACTAGTTGTGTGCATTTGCATCAACAATGAGCTCAGCACACAATGCTCCATATGGGTTTGGCTGCTGGCATTCAGTGAATGGCAGGAGCCACTGAAAAAGCACCCTGGCTTTCAAAGATTTAGGGATGACCTTGCAAAAGTGTCATTTGTCACTGCCTTGTCCAGAATCACGAGAAAAATCCCTGGAAACACGCTATGGAATCGCAGAGCCCAGTGCCCGCATTGCTGAAGTAGTGCAGCAGCACTTAACTACAGACAGACAGCGGGAAATAACAAACTGGAAGTTTTTGAAGGAGCCTGAAAAAGACTTTTTTCATGATGCTTTATCTGGATATTGGTCTTCCACTTCAGATGTAACTCATTTTTCAGGCACACTATGTCAGCTCGGTTTATACCAAGTCTACCATAAATATGAATGCAAACAAGCTACGGTCCATTAATCTGGACACCTATTTGCAATTCTAAAGCATCTAAAACACTTGGAAACAGCCCACAAACTTTTACTGTTCCCCAGTTCAGACCTGATCTCGCAGAACCCCCTTCACACTAATTCCAGTTGAGTTACACCCGGGAGGGGGTATCCATGTACGTGCAGTTTTAGGAGCAGGTCCCCATTTTTGAGCACGTTAATAGCACCCAGAAGGGCCGCGGCACATGGGCTTTGCAGGTCTGTTCTGCAGAGCATGAACAATTAGGAGAAATAGGGACAGCGAGTCACACAGGCATCCCTGGACGCGCTGTCGTGAGTGGCTGGACAAGTTCTGCTCAGAAAGGATTTATTTCCACTCATTTTGGTCTTGTGGCTGTGAAAGGCTTGCAAAACCTTTCACCTTCTTTCCCTGGAGTCATATATATTTTATGAGAAATTTAAGAATTACCTCTTATTAAAATGGGGATAGTGTAATTACCAATAAAAAGCAGATGTTATGGCATGACTAATGCTTGAAAACGTGTATGTAGCAAGCAGAACATACCAGCACATCCAGGCTTTTCACTAAGATAATAAAAGTTGTCTTTGTTGAAACTAACTGGCCCGGTTGCAGAGGTCTGAAGTCGCAGGGAAATCGTTATGGAAAACACTGAAAGGCTCCACGAAAGGGCAGCTTTGCTCCCACCGATCTCAGCAGCAAAATGTAACTCCAGAAGGTTGAAATGGAAAACCCTCACCCCTGTTCATCTTGCCCACATCAGGAGGTGTCTGAAAAGGTGTCCTGCTAAAGCACCCCAGCTCCCCGTGCTGAGAGCATCCTTCCCCTACGAGCTGTAATGAGCCATAATTAGTGAACTCTCTGACACCTCCGGCACCTCTCGGGGGTCCATAACCCACCTGCAACAGTCAAGATCATTCCCTTGGATCAGTCCCAAGTATTTTGGCAAGGCGTATCTGGAGCGATTCGCGTAGGCTGACTTTTGAAACAGGAATGCACAAACATCATGTAAATGGAGTTGTTCAGCAAATCTGCTCAAGTCAGTCCCAGGGTTCACAAACTTCCGTAGTTCCTCTCCCTTCCTTCCCAGCAAATTGCATTTATGGCCGTAAAAGCATCTTTAAAGACATGCTTGGTTTGCATAAGAGCGTTTGCAGCTCAGGAAGACGGTCTGGTCTTCAGGGTGTGGGTCTGAATTTGGGGACACAGGGAGGATCTGCGCCTTGGTGGGGGAGGCTGTGAGGGTCATGGGAGCTCAGCACCCAGGGAGCCCACCCCTGCCTTTTCTGTCTTCGAATCCCATGTCTTTGAGTCCTCCTCTGGCCCAAACCCTGTGCCTTGCCCAAAGCCCAGTGATTCAGGGCGCACTGGAGGCAGCAGAGACCTCCCCATGTCTTTTCCTTAAGACCCTCCCATACTCCATCATTATTTCCTCTGCACGTTAACGCCATATTTCAATTTAAAGGAAAAAAGTATCCAAATCCTCAGACTGTTCTTGGCCCTGCAGGAGTGTCAGCTCACTGGAGAAACCTCCTGCAACGTGCTGAGTGTGTTGCAGGCTCCAGGGTTTTTTTTACGTTGGTTTGTACCAGCATTAGCTCTGTCATTTTGTGAAATGAAACTAAGACATATGCATAAGCAGCCTTGACAGCAATTAGTTCTGGCAGAATCATTGTGGTAATGAATTTCAATGAGGCTGGGGTTTTGGGTGCCTGAACACTTCATTAGCAGCCGGTATATCATACTGATGCAGTTGAGAAATCACATTATCAGAAACCACTTTTTACTGCAGGCAGCAACCAGGATAATAAATGGGATGAATAATAATGTAGTCCATTCAAAATAATTTCTGTGCTTTAGAGCGCTGGAATTTCAGTAAACAGATAAAATACTATGTGGGAAAGAATCTTATTCTGAATTTCTCTGTTACCCAGGTATTTACGAGCATTTTTAATGTATTGTCAGAGGAGCTGCTCCGCTCTATTACACTTGCCAGTTAAATGCTGAAATACATACATGTTGATGCAGTAATAAAATCATCTGTCATTTAGCACAAAATAGTTGAAGCTTGAATGGAGGAAAATAGATAATAACTATTGCAGTGTGGAATATCCAGGAGTCTTTGTTGGTTTCTATATATTTACAGGATATATTCTTTTTTTAAAGTATGGAAATACATGGCTTTAAAAATGCACAACTGAGGGATGACTGAGGCATTCCCCTACCTTCTTCTGTGTTTATAAACCAGGGAGAGACGCATTATTATGTCACAGTATCACCGTCTTTGCAGTGATTGTTATGAAAATGAAAGAATGCATTAATCTGATGCCATTTCTATTGAAATTTATCCTTTTGAATGTGTCACTTTGGCTGCTGGTTGCTTGGTTTGGAGTCCATCAAACAGGCTCTCCCGTGCCAGTGCAGAACAAGGTGCAGGAAGGGGATGACTGGTTTGCTGGGGTTTAGAACAGCAGTTTGTCACCTCACTGGCAGGGAGAAAAGCAACCGATGCTTCCTTAGAAAGAAGCCAGGCTGCCTGTGAGCCTCCCAGTAATCCCAGGATGTCTACAAGACTGTACTGGGGAGGAGGAAGGAGAGAGCTCTGCTAGCAGGGAGATGGGGTAGGTGGGTGGGGTGTCCTCCCATTTGTGATGCTGCCCTGGAACCCTGTCACCAAGGCAGCCAGGCGGATCCGGGACGATGCTCTCCCCACTGGCTTTCCCTTCTTGGGTGCTTCTTGGCTACCTGGTAACTATAGAAAATATCCTTTTTCTCTCACTGGTGAACTGGGTTGCAGTTATGTTACCCAATGTGTAGATTCAGGCCTATTTGAACGAGATATTTGTAAGAAATCCTTAAAATGCAAAAAGCCCTAGAGACAGGTCTTTTGATCAGAAAAAAACAGAAGAAAGTTGATGTGGATGGGGATTTAACAGCAGTAGCGAGCAGGCAAGAGGCAGACAATTTTTCCAGTAGCAATATATTAGTGTGTGTTTATCTATAACAGCAAGATGACCTTTTTTTTTTTTTCAATGAAATAGTGTCTTGTAGCAGTGGTGATCTTTAGCTTTTCACATAAAGACAGGGATAAAACAGGAGCTGAATTGAAACATCAAGTCCAAACTGTTTTAAAGACTCGAATTGTGTATGCCAGTTTTGATTGTATGGAAAACTCGAAAAGAGAATATCTGGAGGAAAAGAGGGTTCTACAGATATTTTTTCAGGTTCTACCCAAATTTTATTGTTCTTCCATTTTCAGAATGCTCACAAGCACCGCTGATCTACCAAGATTTTCAGGAGGCTGTAAATCACCCTAAGCAGCCCAAGCCTGTGGGAGTCTCATTTCTTTGTCTTGGGACGTGCCAAGGCAGCTCATGAAATCAGACGCAGGTTTAACCTCGGATCAGGTACAGACGCTGTCTCCGCAGGCTGTGGTTTCAGCTGGTGCCAACCAGCAGGCTGTAAAAAGTCAGGCAGCAGGGCATGGAGACCGAGTTTTTTATCTCTGAAGCCTGGTTATTGCTCCTCTTCATCAACACAGGGAAAACATGGAATTTCATATTTCTCCTGTGTGAACTACTAGAGACTGTTTGAGAGTATATGAGCTAACGTGGCATTAAATTTAACTGAAAACCCTATATGAGAAACCATTTCATTGCTAGTGGCTTTTGCCCATTGATAGCATCATTTTACCATATTTGATTAAATATAAATTCCTTCAAGGAGCTTCTAGGAGATCTGGAGACAAGGGATGGGACCATTCCCCCACCATCCAGCCCAGGAGTCTTGGAGCAAATCCTGCTGACCAGGGACAGTCCTGAAGATCTGAACACCAAGCTCCCGCTTTGCAGTGACCCGTTATCCCCTGAGTACCTGGCGTTTGCTCTTCCCTACCTGCCCTACTACGGAACGTCTCACATTTTGATCAGCCCATCTTCCCTCACCACACTGCACATCAGAACAGAAAGAGAAGAAAGCTTCAATGAGGACAAGTTTAACACTAAGCAGGATGAGACAGTGAGTTATTTGCCCTATCTCCACAGGATTTTATCCATGTTACAGAATATATGAAGAGCTTCTTGGCCAGCCACTCACATATGGGTTAAATGCAGAGAGAGAAAAGCCTGATAATGATGAGAAAGACGAAAGCAAAGATGTTGAGACAGCAAGTTGCAAGGGTAATTGCTAAATCACTCCCCAAGATTGCACAGCCAGGGAATGCTCCTTCTGCCACGAGCGGGAGCACCCACCCCACCAGCCTCAGCGCATCCCGCTTGCCCCAGGGCTTCGGTGGCCTTTCCGATGGCACCAGCGCTGCAGCTGAACCAGACACACTTCACCTGAACCAGACATGGTGACGTGCTTTGCCCGGGTATTGCTACTGCACCGTCCTTTAGTTGAGGTCACGCACAGCGGCACACAGAATTGGTGCAGGCAGCGCTTTGCATGAACACATACTTTAAGGGCAGGAAGAGCTATAGCTGGGGAAAAACTCCAAACAGGTTAAGCCAAAGGGGAGAGCAGGAACCCTTGCAGCTGCCTTCAGGTGTGTGTGGTGGGATGTGCCCCCTGTTCTGAGCAAGCACCTCGGCTCGCTCTGTCGTGTAAGGTCTCTCTTACGGGTGCTTATCACCCTGCACAGGCTGTTTCAATGTCTACGTGGTTAAATTGGGTTAAATACCTGCAAAGTAGTTGGGGTGAAACTCAACCTGTAGTGTTTCTGAAAGGGGGAGGAAGGGAGGAAAGGAGGTGGGCACATCTCACACCATACTGTTCCCCAAAATTAGTCCCTTAAGGACAAAATAAGGAATTGTGCTCTGAAAACATAATGCAGGAGCAGAGCTATCTGTGAGGAGAAGATACTCGAAGCAGCCATGGCAAGGCCCCTGTCCCTTGACAGTGGTCCCGGTCTCCTGCTGGGGGACATGGCTGGCTCTGGATGAGATCTGCCCCGTTGCTGTGGGGGACAGCCACCTCCCCAAAGGCAACATAAGTTCCAATGTCTCATCACTGCTTTTTCATGCATTTAAGACCTTAGGTCTTAGTCCTCTATGTTTTTTTCAGACCATCCCACCAAGTTTGGGGTTGGACAAGAGGGTACTTTCTTCTATGACAGATGAAGAGCCACCAGCCCACCAGCTCCTAAGAGACAGCACCTCTGAACACTGCCTGGTCACCACCTCCTTCCCCAGCGGGCTGCCAGGTCCGAACCAGCCCTGTCCCTCCAGTGGGTACCTTCCTTACTACAGGACAGAGGGAGGGCTCTGCACTGGCCCAGCTCTGGGGGACAGGTTCTTCACCGGGACAGAAGGCTGGGAGAACAAGGAGGGAGGACAAAGGGAAGAAACAACTATTTGGAGTCTCAGTGCCAGCTGCCTGATGTGCTTGAGAAGAAAGCAGGGGGGTTGTCTTTGTCAGTGAAAGACTGAGTCAATGCAGGCATGAATGAGAAGCTCTTTAAACCTACAACAAGAAAATCTGCATAAATATGGAGTAAAAATCCACCTCGCTTCAAATAAAATGAGAAGAGAACCCAGACTGCGTAATGACAGCAGAAAGCAGCAGAGAGGGAAATGACTGATCTGGGGGAATCCAGGTAAACTTGCTCTATAAAACATCCCAAAGGAGGAGGGTGAGGAAGAGAACTGTGTTTTTCTGCAGGTAATCCCAAAGGCTAGATGTTCACTTGAGGGATGTGCAGCTATGAGGAAAGCCCAATGGGAAAAGAGTAAGAATTATTTAAATCCTAGCTGCTTGGAGGAATTAAGCAGAGACATAATTTCCAGTAGGGATTGGGAAATACATTTCCTCTCCCTTTCACTACAATCCTTCCATTGTATTAATGGCATCTGCTAGACCTGGTTACAGTGCACAACAGCCATACACTGGAGAAAAAAAATATTATTTAAATTCTTTGTCAGTAAATTTTTTTGAACACATTTCCATTATGTCTGTCTTCGTTTCACTTGCACAGTCAGTAATGAAAATAGCCCTGATTACTTTAATATGTGCAGCTATAAGCTTCTAATAAAACATCAGTTTTGACTCTGGAAAACTGAGCAACAGCATCCAGGAACAACTTGGCTTTGATGAATCTGGACCGATTTACACCAGATAAGGATCTGACCGAAAAAAAAGGCCAGCTTGGTGTTTTCTTTGCAATTGTGAAATCTTGCAGCAGACTCTCCTTACTGCTATGTCACCTCTCTGAGATGCCACACAAGTTGATGAAACACGGCTCTTTCCCATTCCTGCTGTGTGTGTGGACAATTTCTGGTCAAAATGGGTGTGTTTACCCCAACCAGTCAGTTAATCTTTGAGTGCTTCTGTAATGATTACACATGGGTATTGACAGCCTGCACCTAACCATACCAGCACTAGCTATTTTCTCTTAGTGATCGAAGAAGCATTTAGTAATTTCACATCTCCATAGTTAGACCAGTTTCCCTGGGAGTAAGCATGACACTGAGACCAGGAAGGCTACAGCCATGTAAGGTACATAATTATTTTGGTAATTTCTGGTCACACTGCACTGGCAGGGAAGGGCTTTTAGCTGGATGCTGGGACCAGGCAGAGGACAGGAGTTTCGATCCCGGTCTTTCCACTAGGGACTGCTCGGGATGAAGTGAAGCATCACCTCTGTTTCAAGGAACCTGGGGTCAGCCAAACTGAAGAAGATTCATCCCAATGTCCATGCACAGCTGCCCTGGCTGGAAATAGGAACATGACTAGAGCAGCCGGCGTGCCCCCTGCATCCCTGCACCCTTGTGGGCACCTCAGTATCATTCTGGCAGCTTCTCACTAAAAACCAAGATGAATCAGACTCTGGATGAACCAGGTCAGGCTGTCTGAAATGGCTTCTGGTTTTAAGCAGAAAGAAGGCCTGCGTCTTGGGCATGTTGAAAGAAAGCCATGCAAAATATAGTGAGATTATCCAAACTCAAGGGATCAGGCAGAGGAGGGAGGGAGTTCTGTCTGAAAAGCAGGTGTGATTCGTTCTGAGAATATTAAATTCAGCATTTCCATAAATTTGGCATATTAAAATAGTTTAAACTACATAGCATCAAATCCACAAGTCTGCCTGACTTCCACTAGATAGAAATTAGCTGCCTTCTATTGGCTTACTTGACAATTTATGGGAACAACGAACATCAGAAATCAAGGAATTGGGAGATGAGAATATTACAAGCTTTGCCCTTATGGATCAGAAAAGCCTAATTTTAATCAAAAGCTGGCAAATATCATATCATATGTTGCCATCTGGAAATTGGAGCTGAACAAAACTCATGATTTTAATATATTTTCCATACAGCCTTGCTCAGAGGTAGAAAGGAAAGGATGGAGGGCAATGTTGGAAGCTTCTGTGTTTCTCTCAGAGGCTTACGCTGCTTTATTACTTTTCCACATAGTTAACATCCTGTACACAGACAGCAAATGATTTTTCTCAAACTGCTCCATAGATCAGGTTGCTACCTTAGAGGGGACATCATGTACCTTTACCCCAGGAGAGGTCCTAGTCAACTGGAAACAACAAATAGTTCAGTTCAGCCTCGTATACTGATAATGTATCTCCTTTCATCTCTTCATTTGAAAAATTCATGATTATTGCTCTAAACCCTTAGTACTTCAGTACTAGTGGTCCTCTGGAGTTTGAAAAACAATCTGCAATTACTTTGATGCATGCTGTGTAGTCTTCATTGATCCCATTTAAGCTTTTAATCTCCTGAATTCACAAACTTAATTCATAAAACAAAACAAACAAACCACAGCAAAAGATGCCTTCTGATAACAAAAGTGGTGATGACCGTCACTGTCTTTGGGGATTTCTTATAACGCAGGTTCTTCTTTCTCAAGAGCTGATGTTAGATTTCATTTGGAAAGGGGGGAAAGGGCTTAGTCACAGTATTTGTTCATCTGTGTACCCCTAGGGAAAAACCTACTTCAAAGTCAATAAAAAGACTCACACAGACATTGCAGGGCATGGAATGTGTCTCTGAGATCAGGTACAAGAGGCCTTCTTTACTAAAACACTGTGGGCCTTTGAGATCTAGACGTAAAGCTTCCTAAAAGCAGTAAGACACCCCCCCCCTCAGCCTCAGCAAGGTGGGGCTGGGCCTCCAGCCGCCCCCCCTGGTGCAGAGCAGCAGGCTGGAACGTTCCCTTGGCAAACCTGAACTCCACCACATGCTGTTTTAGGGAGAAAATTAGCTCACCGATGTTTAACTCCATTGCTATGCATCCTGCCCCAAGGACTGTGATTAGCTAAGCTCTCCTTCCTCTCCAAAATCCCAACTACATCGACGTATATGACTTAATAACTTTACTTTGAACTCTGTTAGAAATGAAGCTATTGGCAAGTAGCACTTATCACAGCGGAGCAGAACCCAGCATTAAACAAAGAAGCTTAAACAGGTCTCTTCCCAACGACGTGACAGGGAGGAATGGAAGCGATTCATTAATATGGAACAACTTGGCTTCCATTCAGAACTGTATTTATGGTGAGTGATTAGAGAATACCTCGAACATACACCTCCCATACAAAAACCAGCACACACACATCACCGGGTGAGCCCAGTGATGGTGGAACCACAGAGCCCTCCTGCTGAGACAGTCTAATCCAGGCTTCTTTGCTTTGCAAATGCAATTTATGAACCACAGCAGATACTAGGAACTGTGTTTTGCAGAACAGGGATCGGCTGAAGGTAGTGCCTGCAGGCTGTGCTGAATGCTAAGCATCGGTGGGAATAAATGGAAATACAAAGGGATGAAGCAGTGAGGGATGCAAGCTCCACTGCTCCACATGGAAGCTGGTGCATCAGGAGGGGAAGCAGCTGTGCTTCCCGTCACACCTGGACCCTCGAACAGATTTGATTAGCCTATCGTGACACAGAGATGCATTCCTGTATCTATCTAGAGCTATATCTTAATCCTCACCAGAAGGAGTGTGCGTGGAACCCGAGTGAGGCATCTGCCCAGAGCGACTGTTCCCCAGCACACAATGAGGAAAGCTGCGCTGGGATGGAGGCGCAGGCTGGACCTGCCCGTAATCCTTCTGGGCTAATGACACAGATGGGAACGGATGGCATGGCGAAAAAGCCAATAGCCCACTGACCTACATAATGCCCCATAAATCTCCCTGTCCCTGCCCCAGCGCTACCAGTTCTCATTAACTCCCTCCAGGCTCCCAGGCTGCTGGGGGCACTTTCGCCTTTCCCAGGAACGCAGGCTGATGGGATCTGCAGGTGTGGGTAAGGCAGAAAGGCCAGCACCTGATCCAAGTTATGTAGCCTTTATTTTGACTTCTGCAGTGAACATTAGCCTCTCACACATGGAAAAACGGCATGTGCTATGTTTTTTAGTTAGCAGTCTTTTATCGAGGCTGGTGTCCTTGGGCTAGTTTCTGCTACTGGTAAATATAAATGGAGAAATGAATTCCCCAGGACAGCCTTACAACAGGATCACCTGAGTTGTGGGAGTCCTCCCAGTTAATGTTATAATAAATATATACATTGTGCAGGGGAATGAGTGTGTTTCTGCTTTTCTGAGCACCTCCCTCCTGTGCAGGGTGTTCTTGTGCATCAGTTACTGCCTGGGGCGCAGCAACCCGCATGGCAATTGCCTGTGGTCTGGGGTGAAACCGGGGCACCTTCTTGTGTTATTAGCTGGGAAGAAAAAAATAATGCCAAAGATGAGAGGTGGCACAAAACTGATTCTGTTGCAGTTGCACCAAGGAGCAAGCACACTCCACGGTGGCTAGGGCTGAGCAAAATTATCAAGTCAAAGCAGCTAAAACGGGAAATCTTGATGGAGCAAGATCTGAAGGCAACTGGCAACACATGCAATGCAAAGGGAGTGTGGCTGGGAGCGAGGAGTTAAGCTTGCCTGGCTGGACAAAGGGCTGTGAAAACGGACACCAACCTGGTTGGGAAGCCCGAGGACAGGACGAAGTGGCCTCTCTTTCCCACTCGAAAGCTCTGCAATGGCTGAGACATCAAAACCCCCAACACAATATAAACCTGAACAATAGGGCTCTGACAGCTGCAGAGCGTTTGAACAACGTGTCAGATGGGAAAGTTTGTAAAATCTTCTACATCCCACCGGAGCATGGGAGTTGCAGCTTTTCCTGGTTTCTCTGACTGTATTTTCCCTGGACAGCAGAGTTCCCGTCAGCGTGTGGGGTGAGCGTGGGTCCCGTCTGCAGAGGCGAGAGCAGAGGGAATCACCCCGGCGATGCTGAGACAGTGGCTGCGGTGCCACTTGCTTCGACCAGAGGCCGTGCCCCCGTCCCACCACATCCTCCCAGGGACCCGGCGCACACCCACAGCCACCACACTTTGCATTTGCTCCCTAAATCCATCTCCTCCTGCAGAAGCCTGCTTATTGCTTCCTTTGAAGACCTCATTTTCTTACAGCATCCTCACGAATGTGTGTGCTAGGTCAAGGTGACGGTAACTCACTCCAAGCAGCTGCCCCGTTAGCACCTGATGCTGGATAATAATAATGATTAATGAATCTTAATCTTTCTGTCACAATTCTCTTTCATTAATATTTATATCTGGCAGATGTACCCCCAAGGGGGAACTTGAATTGCTAAGTATTAGTCTGCTATGTACAGCTGGTATTTTCTGCAGCAACTCTGAGGATATTCTTCTAAACAGCGTATTATGTGCAATTTTATTTTCAACTCATTGTTAATGCTGTCACGTGTCGGCTTAGAGAAGAATGTTTATTTTAGGCCCCCTCATCTGATGAAGTAAAAAAACCAACAACCAACCTTAATACCAATATTCTTAGGAAAGAGGTTCTGATGTAAAAGAATGATTACATGCTTAAACAACTGGCATTATCACAGAGGTCAAGCTCAGCTATGGATACACCACTGAGCCTCCTAATTAGAACACGGTGTAATTTAAGGCATCTTTAGCAGCCAGTGATTTTAAATGTGTGCCATTTTCCAGTTAGACTTATGTGTTCAGCTGCTAAAAAAGAGTCTTGTGCAGCACTTTCGGAAGAATAAACATTCAATTAAATGATCTAGTCGAGTCCTTATGATTGGGCTGAAGTCTGTTTATAACTAATTCATAATATAGCATCATTAGCCAAATGATTAATTGCTAATTACTCTATGAAAACAAATTAATCACTGTGCTTCCCAAACCACAATCCTCTCTCTACACCATTGCAAACCATTTGGCTCTGGTCTACGATTGCCTTGATTTATTTCTAGTTATCCATCTAAGCCCTAGCTATTAAATTCAGAGGAATCTCCTCCCCGCTCTCAGCAATGCGCTGTCAGCTGCAGCAATAGGCAGCATGAAAAACATTTTCCATTTTTTAAATATTTTATTACCCTCCTCAGCCATGCCTGAACCCTGGCTGGCTGGGTGTGATTTCTTTGATTGTGCTTTCACTTGAAAGTAGGAACATGAATCTTACAACTACGTTCATGTAAAGACTAAGAAAATCAGCAGATGAGGATGTAAAATACGGTCAGCCTTTGTGCCTGAAGCATTTCTCAGCCTGCAAAGACTTCAACCTTAGAGTCACGCTTTCCGAAAGAAGTTGTTAAACCAGGTGGGCCCAGAGAAAGCATGAACAGGTTGTATGTAAAAATAAAAATAGTTGTGTGCATAGTTGTGAGTTTTCTTCAGGAAAGCGATGGAAATGCCCTAGCACCTGGGAAAACGTGGATCTCAAGACTCGAGTCCTATGGAGACGCATCCTGCCGGTCCCACGTTGAGCTTGTGGTCCCTAAAAAGCACCGTGCTGGCTTCTGACACACGGCCACAAGAAGATAATGAGATTGTATGATTATATATGTAAGATCCTATATATAAGATTCAGATATACAGCCATGAGAGATTAACCACAAAGCACAGCTGGCACATCACTGCTGTCTGGTGGGTAATTTGCCAAATAGCCCCCAATTGACCCAAATCAGATCCACCTGAAGCCCCATGACAACGAATCAGATTTCTATCATCAATTTGTTCCAGCTTTTTAGGAAAAAACTGTGAAGTTGATTGTTGTAGCAGCTAGAAATTGGGCACAAAAGCCCTCTCTCTGGGTGATGGCACTACCATAGCACTTCACCGGGTGATTTTTATTAGAAAGGAAGCTGACATTGCTAGTGACAGAAGACATTGCCTTCTTCATGCTGTAGGTATGATTCATAGCAGCTTTAGTATTTTAACAGAGTAAGTAGCTTCAGTGGTGTGCTAGAAATAAGGGTCGAACCTGTTTTTCAGCTTGGATACCCCATGGACCCTGTGTCGATTGCCAGATTGCTTCCTGGATGAGAGCGTGACTCGGCCATCAAACATTTTTACTCTTTGTATTCAGCTTTATGTACCCAAAGCTGCTCCTAATGGGGTGCAGATGTTTCTCAGACTGAGTTATCACAGAAAACAGACAGGAGAAGGAACTACTGAAAACTCCAGAGGAGCTGAAGCACTCTTGAATCACCAGCAAGGAAATAGTTGGGTAAAAAAACCCACAAATTACTTTTTTTTTCTTTTTCTTTTTTTTTTTTTCCTAGCAATCACTGCTGCTGTCTCATGGGGGAGAGAGGGGACAGAGATGAGAATGATCCTTCTTATGGACCATCAAGAAATTCTGAAGTTTAATGAACCATAAAAACACATAGAAGGGAAAGGAAAGGAGACAGCCCAGGCTGCAGGTCCATGCTGGAGGTGAGCTGGCAGGGAGCAGCAGCAGCTCAGGTTCCTCAATCCTGGCCCCAGCATGTGTGTGTGCTAACAGCACTAACGCTGCTAATTGCATTAATTGCACCAGCTGTGTGACTTTGGGGCTCGCAGCAAGCAGCCACAGCGCTACCTGCTCCAGGTATTTCCCTCTGTGCTCCCCAGAGCCTTCACTGCTGGACCAGCTCTGCTGATGGAGCCGAGATAGCTGAGGAGTGAAGGGGATGAAGTCAAAGCACATCGGGACATGGTGCCTACAGGTGCAGCTCTGAGGTTTGGGTCACACAGACGAAAGAAAACACTGTGCAGCAGCAAGCAGCCATGGGGTAAGAAAACAAGCTGAAAATTTCTGTTTGCCTTCACATGCACCATAGTTCTGGAATGTTTTTTTATAGATTTTTCACTGTTTTTCCACTGAGCAGCAGCAGTGGATGGAGTGGGATGATCTTGGGATAACTGGGGAACTAGTCTTCTGATGTTTCCTTTAAGTCCCTCGCTGGGAACATTTTTCTCCCTCTTACCTTCCTTCTCTGCCTTTTTACAATCAAACTGCTGTGGTTTGAGAGGCAGGACTTGAGGGATGCTGAAGCTGGAAATAGGAGCTTTCTGCCTCCTCCCCACACAGCCCCAGCCTGCCCTCATTCTCCAGTGTCTACTCCTCCTCCCATCCTCACGCAACAGCAATAACAAAAATGCAGTCAGCTTTGGACTGACTCCTCTGACATTACTCTTCCTGATAGGTATAGGCAGAAAGCCAGAGAAATAATCCTGGAACTATTCTTTAAAAAACCCAGAACCCCCCCAAAAAACTCCACAGGGAACCTAAGAAGGTAACAATATTCTATATGTAAAAACGTCACTGTCCCAACTCAAAAGGGCATCCTTGGCCCCTTCAGATGAGTCTGTAGGCTGCATCTGCTAGCTGGCACCTGCGTGTACTCAGTGTACGGAAAAGAATTGCATAGGTGGTAGCCAAATGCTAAAAATCATGGTCCTCAAGGTGGTCTGCATCAGAGCAGAGGCATGCGAGAGCTGCAGCCGCCTTCGCTGGAGCGGCAAGATTAGAGGAAACCCAAGAGCAACCAGAAGCAAAACCATGGAAGGATTTTTAAGAGAAGAAAACAGCTTGTTAAACCATCGCCTAGCTGATGATGAGCAAGGCATATGCATTTGATGCTGAAATGAAATGGATTTAAAAGCCATCTTCAAAAAATGATCTCAGCTGCTGAGTGCTGTGAAAGCTCCTCCAAGATGTCTAGTGGCTGGAGTGGGCTCACGGCCCCCACCATCACCCGCCACCCGCATCCATGTCCTCATCCCTGCCCTGACCTGGTGCTCCCCGCAAGCGCGGCAGTGAAACCTCCAGTGTGCTCTCAGCCCGGCAGCGATCTCCTCCAAATTAGGCAAAATCAAAGGAAAGGGCACAAGGCAGCGTTTGGTGGTGGGTGCACAGCCTGGTTTTATCATTACTTAGGGCAAGAAGCTGCCTTTGAAAACAGAAAATGAAGCTTTGGGTCATACCAAAGGAGTGATATACTTTTTACTGCCTCCTGAGACGTGATGCTGCAGGAGAACTCCAGCCTTCAGCCACGAGGGTAGGACTGATACTGTGCCTGGGTGGCTCGCCACAAACCAACCCGTCACTTTCAGATTGGTAAAATAAATAACAACTGCTGTTCTCATCGCTAATGAAATTCAAATGTTGGGAAGGGGCAAGGATCCTTAGGACAGTGATAAAGGACTATTTTTATACTTCAGCAGAGCAGGGAGGCCAAGCTGTGGTTTCCTCATCAGCAGATTAAAAAGAAATACAGACATACAGCCTCCCCCACCAGCAAAGAAAACACAACTTGTGTGAAGCTCACTGATCCTTTCTGCTCTGCTCCAAGCAATTAGCCTGGTCTCACCAAACTCCCTTTGCTGGCTTTGTCCTCCGCAAACATGCCTGTCTGGGGACACCCAGGACATGCTGAAACCCAGCAGGGACTTGAAAGATTCCTCTACGCCCAGTAGCAAACCCAAGAACGTTTTTTTGAAGATTTTTCCCAACTCAAAGCAGCTGGGTGGGATGTGCCAACAGGACCCAGCCTTTCTCTGTCATATTCAATGAAAGTCTTCAGGTGGGGTTGGAGCAGACAGGTCTGTGCAGAGCCTGACTTGACATCCTAAAAGTAAACCCCTTAAATATCTCCCTGAAGGCTCACCCAGCCTGCAGCGGGGTCTGTCCTGCTGCTGAGTCCCGGTTTCGGAGCGGGTGTATGCAGGTTAACAGCACCCTCTGCAGCCACCCCGGCCGCGAGAGCCGGGAAAACCAGCCTCGAGAAGCGTTTTAATCCATCTTGCCCTATAAATGGGGACCGTTATTCTGGCTTCTCGTTAATTGAAGAGAAACTTGCAGTTGTGCTATCAGCTTGATGTGAAGTCGCTCATCCCTCCCCGGCAGATCCAGGCTTCAGGCGGGTGGCAGCCGTGGCGAGCGGGCAATGTGGCTGTGGCCAGCCAGGCCACGGACCGTGACCACTGTGTCCTGGGGCCAGGTCAGCGCCTGCAGCACCCACTCCCATCCAGCCATGCTTGAAATACCTTTAATTTCTTGTTGATAGTGCCTGCTTTGAAACAAAATGAGAAAAATATTCCAGGTCATCACAAGCAAATAAAGCATTGTTTTGCAGAATGTAGGGGAATACGTTATGTAAAAACTCTCAAAGAGTAAGATTTCTCTATGTGTTGCAATTTAGTATTCAAGCAATTTTGTAAGATTGTACTGTATAGGGCTGGAAAAATGTGTAGCTGTTAGGCTGAAAAGAGACTCTCCCTTAGCGGAACGACTACAACACTAATTTCTCAGCCCCGGTGCCTTCGGAGGGCGGTGTGTGTTTCTGATAGAGACATGCACCCCAGCACCGTCTGGGGAGCTGATGGGGGAACAAGGCAGAGGTCTGTGGAGGGAGGGTAGGCATGGCAACTGCCCGAAAAACACCAGCAAAAGAATTTTTAGCCTGGGCAGTTTATCATGTTTCCTTTTGGTGGCACTGTCTGCCCAAATATTATCAAATCATCAGCGGCTGTTAGGTGGAAATCCTTCCTTGGGCGTCTGGCTTCCTCCAGGGACAGAAATGCGACTCTTGCTGCTGGGGGAAATATATCGCAGCAAATTGTTTCTGTTGCTTCGACAGATTTTGGAGGAAAGGTGTTGATCTACACCATTAAGTTATTAGTCAGCATTGCAGCAGCAAAAAATATCCACTGGGTAAACGCTGCTCCAGGCTGCAGCTGAAGTTTTGGTGTGTAACTTCCTTTTGGTAGTGGTCACACCGACGGGGACTCTGAAATGACAGCAAGGCTGCACAGTCATGAGCCACTTACCAAAATAACACATTTTGAGGAACAAGCATTTCCATAAGCTTTGGATGGATCCCGCAAAATTGATGGACTACATCTGGGCTCTGAATGGTGTACCTCTAGAGGGAAAAGCATCCACACAAAGCTCCAGCCCCTGCTAGAAGGCCCATCAGCCTGACCTATGTGGAGCCCAGCATGGGGAGACGAGTGCTGAGACAGCCCCGTGTCCCATGGCAGCACCAAAACCCAGCACCAGATGCTGGTGTGCAGGAAGGTGACCCTTCATGGCACCCAGGCTGTTGAGACTCAACTACCTGGTCGCCAGTGTGACTGTGTCTGATGAGCAATTGGATTTGCCAGCATTACGTTGACTTTATTTTTTTCTTTGAAATATGTGTTACAGCTTCATTCTGTTAAAGGCCAGCAGAAGACCTGGCTCTTTGCTCCAGCGTGTTTGCTTTCCCTGGTTATCCAAGCAGCTGGAGATGGGTAGCTCTTAATCCCGCAGCCTCTCACTGAGCACTAAGGCAGGTCCCACACATGTCCGAGGGAAAGGCGGTAGTGTTTGAGGTGCTTCTCATCTTTAATAGCTGGTAGAGCCAAGATGCTCAAGGAGCATCCAGCCCCAGCTAAAGCTGCGGTGTTCTTCCCTGCCTTACTGGCCTTTGAGGAGCCTCCAGAGGGACCTTCTGTGTGTCCTGATTTATAAGGTTAGACAATTGTCATGAAAAAGTTTGCAAAGGGTGGATTCCTGGCTCAGATAACTGCCAGGATTTCTTCAGCATACCCAAGATTCCCCTCTTAATTTTCCAGTTTTCACTGCTGATTTTTCATATCTGAGCCCTTCTCAGCTGCTGTCTTGATTTTTCCTTTCACCAGCACTGATGCTGCGGGTCCTGCCAGCAAGGATGAACGAAAATTCTTCCTATAGGCTCCACAGTGAATTAATGGAGCTTAAACAGGACATTGTGAGCAGGGAATCAGTGGGACTGAACACAAACAAAGGATTCTTCTCCATTAACACAAATGAGAAACCGTCTGACTGTGCTTGTTTAACCAAACTGTTGCCAACAAAGAAGT
This sequence comes from Falco cherrug, assembly GCF_023634085.1. Classification (NCBI taxonomy): domain Eukaryota; kingdom Metazoa; phylum Chordata; class Aves; order Falconiformes; family Falconidae; genus Falco; species Falco cherrug. The sequence goes on along the minus strand of NC_073704.1, from coordinate 61,491,602 downwards.
GGTGTTTGCTTCTCTCATGTAAATTTTCCTGCAGCTTTCAAGCACTCTGCTTAGTATTTGCAACTTCGAAGATCTCACTTCGACCCTCTTGTTTGCCATTCTTCTTCCCAATGTTGTTGATTGCAGAGATGTCTCCACGCAAATATGAGTGTTCACCTTGTAAAATTAGCCTGCTCCTCTTTCCCTGATGACGAGCTTCTACCCCAGCCCAGCTGGGCTTGGCAACCTAACAAAATCCTAAAAAAAAATAATAATAAAAAAAAAATAGAAAAAAGGGTGGAAAGATGTTTGGAGGGGCAAACATGGAGGAAACTATTGAGCTGAAGACAATCATACACACTCAAAACCCCATTCAAACTACATTTTAGGACTAAATACTTAAATTACAATTACTGAGATTTTCAAGGCAATTTACAAAAGCTAAGGTCCAAATTTGTATTTCTAGGCAGTTAGATATCCAGCTTCCACAAGCTGAAAAGAATGATTTATTGTAATTTTCAATTGCCAGTGGGGTTTGCGTGAGGAGCTGTGCTTTCATGTGCTGCTATTACAGATGTGGTATTTAGCATATGCATATAAGTAGGAGGGGTTTGATCACATGAAGCTGGAGACCAAACAGAACTGACCTCATCTGGTGAGTCTCTGTCTGGTGTCTGACTTGACACAAGTCCTGAAAGCCAAGAATGGGAATAATTTTACCTAAATGTAGATTTCTGTAGTGGAAACATGTACATCTGAGCTTAGGTTCCCACTGGATCCCAAGCCACAGCTCAACTTCGATGCCCAAGGGTGCTGAGATGACCAGCTCAGGCAGACAACTGCAGAAGGGAAATGTGACGTTCAAAGAGACAAGTCCTGTCTCAAATATTGAGAAGATTCCTCCCCACCACCATCCCTTTCTCCAGGACCTTCTCATGTCTTGTCCCTGCAGACCTGTGCCCTGCCTCCTGCCTCCACCTCCCCTTCTGTTCCCCTTTGCTTCTGCTCCTGCCCACCCTCATGGACCCTGCTTTGGCTCCAGTCCTCCCAGCTCCCCTCCACCCTTGGAGAGGGCAGGACAACTGTTACAGCTGACAAACACCTCTTAGGGCTACACACACCTTTCAAAGTTTTTTCCATGTTTCTACTGTTGTTTTCCAATAAAAGCTGGCTAAGGCTCAGGTTTTCTCATTCATGTGTTTGACCAAAATTGCTCAACTTTCTGCTTGAAACATTAACCGTTGTCGAAGAAATGAAAATATAGAGAGCATGGCAAACTTCCAAGGGCGTTTTATGAGGACCTTTGTCCATCAGGAGGTCACTGTCAGGGTCATACTTGGAGCATTTTGGGGTTTAGAAAGAGAGTGTGAGCAGCCTGGGCAGGGCTTTGCCTTTCAACCACAGGTGGGTCGGAGGGCAGCAAATGCAGGATCTTTCCTGCAGCTATTTGTGGTGCAAGTACTTTGGAGTGGCTGTTGCAGATGCTTGCCTGATGGAGCGTGAAGCTCCCTGAGCTTGCATCTTGCTTGTAGCCTCCAGAGACATTCCTGTCTCTAACCTTGGAGAAAACCTCCTCCCTGCTCAACCACTTTCCACATGCCCCAGTTCCCTCTGGGAGAGTGTGGAGGGTCTGATGTGTAGGAGAGCAGGTCACAGGAGTCAATATTTCCCGGAGAGATCTGGGAAAGTATTTTTCCCGGGACTGTCACATTGCTATTGCAGGCAGCACAGCCTGTGCTGTTGAATTCTGATCTGGTTGAACATCAACCTGTCCCTTGATCTCCTCTTTGGCAGCTCTCTCTCTTCTCTCCCTGTAACGACATTAATGTAATGGTGGTGCTGGTGAAGGTGTCCCTTTGACCATGAAATGTGTTGGGTCCGAGTTGAGCGCTGGGAGCTGGCGGCTGTTGATGATACAGTCAAAGCTTGGAAAGTTGTTCATGCCTGTGAGCAAAGTGCTCCACTTAGGCTCATTAGCAGTATAACCACACGTTGCCCTCCCAGCTGCCTCTGCCAGGGAAACTTCCTGCTCTTTCAAGGTCTTATCAATAGCTGCTGTGTCGAAAATGAACCCGGGGGATGGGAGCAGGGAGCATGAGTCACAGCTGGCTGTCTCCTCCTGACAGGAGGCAGAAAAATGCCTTTTCTTCCATACTGTAACCGCCTGCTGCAGCCTTACTCTGCTCTCAGCTTCAAGCATGTCCGTACTGAGCTGGCTCATCTCAGCCAAAACCTCTGTGGCTTGCAGGAGGGTCAGCCTTGCCTGGGTGGGAGTGTGGCTACAGCTCACCAGGCTCCAGGTGCTGCTGCTTCTCCTGCTCTTCAGAAACTGGCAGAGGAAGACCTCGGTACACCGGAGAGGGCTGTTCATGGCCCTCAGGTGAAGAAGTTGGACGGTGCTAGGAGCCGCTTGCAGAACTTGCCCTGACTGCTGGCTGGTACTCAACCTGGCTGTGATCCAGGGGGATATGTTGGATGTAACTTGGAAATCTCCTGGCTGAGAGCAGGCTGTCCCAGGAGATCAGCTCCAGCATTGTGCAATTGCATCAGCCGAGTCCTGCCTGTAGGTCTGGAGACATATCTTCTTATGGGACATCAGCTACTCCAGGCATTTGTTAGGGGTGTTTGCTGTATAAGCATATGGGTGCGTGAGCAAATGGGTGATGAAAAGACCAAAGGATTCCCCTCACTGCCTAATTCTTCCTGGAACACTATTCCTCCAGTAAAACCCACCCAGGTCCTGGGCAAGGAAGGGCAGACAAGAGCTTGGCAGCCGTTCATAGTGGGGCTCTCCATGCTCGTTTCTGGTGTCTTCGTAGTCCCTAATCCATCTTCCACGCACATGCCTGCAGAGAAAGCTCTCATGTTTTTCTACCCACAGAAATGAGCTTGTTCGGTAGTTCTTGGAGGGCATAACTATTTCTGCTATGTGGCCCCTGATATGTCTTCCCGCTGCCTGGATCTGTCCGATTGCCATAGCCTGTGACATTGCCCTTCTATCACTGCTCGTGCATTGCCGCAGGGTGTTGGTGTACACTGCCTCCCAACTTACTGGCCTCTGCTCATGGGACTCGGCGCCTCAAAGAGACACCAAGCATTGGACCCTGACGACTAGTGACTGGTAGCAGCAGCGAGGTTTAATGTTGGTTTACTTCTATCTTGCCCAGCAGCTTAAGCCATTATATGTTATTAATAGGTTAATATTTAAAGGGAATTTATCCTTGTGTCAACTGTATTTCCAGTGAAATGCATCCTAGCCCAGAAATCTTTTACAGCTGGACAAGAAATTTATAAACCCTTTTCATCTCTTGCATACTCTGTCCCTGCTGAGTCGTTTTGTTAATTCCCAGAGCAGTTAAGTGTGAATCTACCATGAGCTACAGTCTGCCCCAGTCCCCACACTGCAGTGCTCCCACAGAGGAAATATACGGCTCCTGGTAAGATGGTGGGACATCACTTCCCTTTTATCGGTAGCATTATAAACCTGTTGTGGGAAGAATGTAAGCTGGTCAAAAGAGTGTGGTGTGGTGCAAAACAGTGGGGTTGTGGTTGAAGAGGAAGCAGACTCAAGAGTGTTCAGGATAACACAATCTCCCTGTTCCCCCTCTTGGCAGGAGGAAGAGGATTCCTCATTCCTAGTTGAAACCACACTCATCGCCCTCTGACCAGTACTTCTTGTGAGTGGCTACAAGCCCAGGCTGGGATGCAGAGCAGCGGAGAGGATGGGTCCCTCCCCAGTTCTCCCTGTGGCACTGCTGCCTGCTGTCAGCACAAGGAGCTCCTTCGGCAGCCGGGGGATGGGGGTCTGTGTGCAGGGCTTGGTGACACTGCTGGCTGAAGAGAAGAGCCACCAGCTTCTCAGCCCATGGGCATGGCTTGGCAGCAAGCTGGAAGGTCTTTCTGAGTGCAAAGACACCCCTGCTAGTGCTGCTGCCCAAAGCAGGGGAGTTCTCCCTTGCTTTGATGGGTCCCAGTTCACTCCAGTATAACAGCAGCACGGCAAAGAGCCTGCAGCCAGCCCAGCAGCGGCACAGGCTCACTTGTGCAGAACCATGAGGTGCTGCAGCCTCTGTGGAAGTGCCTCGTCTACTCACAAACCATAGCCGATGGGATAAACTCACTTTTTGAGTTGCAGCCACTTCACTTTAGGGGCAAACACACCCTCACAAACCACAGAGGAGCAGGGCACCGAGGGGCCCAACTATATATTAATATAGATATTAACCACTCCAAGCTTGTGCACAGGTCTCTGCCCGCCCTGGGGCTGGTTGATAGGTTTGCGGGCGCTGCTAACAGCAGCTGATAGCAAGAGCTGTTGGTGTCCTGCACCCTGTGTCCACCCTGCAAGGGCACCCCAGGTCACCTGCTGTGCCCATCCTAGCTTCTCTACCTTCCTCTTCTAGGCTAGGAGCTGTTTGCAGTGAAGTCTCCGTAACATTTGGCTTCGACCACCAAGACCATTTCCAGTATTCTCCCCGAGTTAGCAGATGTTCTGAATCTGGCATGGAATCGTGTACTCGCAGTAAAAGAGTATTCATATGATTAATGAATAATTACCTCATTCAGCCAGCTTTTCTTCTGGCTTCGCAAGAAAATACGCATGAGACGTGAAGACTTTTTCTGTATTACTGTATATATGGAATCACATTTCTTCTAAAAAGAAAAAAGCAAATTAATTTGAGAAAACAAATAACTGGCAAATTTCCACAGTGCCTGTGCACACATGTTGTCTCCAAGATTTATCCAGCACCACAGCCCCCCTGAAACCCACTCTGCAGCATTAAAGACCTGCTGCTTGAGGAAAACCCTCCTCATGGAGAACATGCATTGTTATACACATTGAAAAATCTAAAGTTTCAGGTGTAGATTAGCTGAGCTGATAACCATGCTCTAATATCACATTTCTATAAGCAATTTCTAGACAAAAGCTGCCTTCAGCCAACTTGGTGATAAGGTTTCTTGTGTGTACGTGCATGCACATAAGGGGACATTGTTTTAAGGTCCTTTTGATTCATTTATTGATGGAAATTAGAATACTAATTATTTAAGTTAAAAATTAATAAATTAGATATCTATCTTTTCAGCCAGTATTTCAGCGTTCAGGATTTCTTGTTTATGAACTATCAACATTTTCTGTAGTTACCGGAATACGTAGACAAAATACATTTCAACAAACCCCAGTCTGGTATTCTGGGAAGGCAACGTAGCAAACCCGATACCAATCTTTTTAGAAAGCCTCCAAAACTGATCGAAGGAACTGCTGTCTGCAGACACCTGATCTCTGTAGAACAAAATTCACTTTGAGCTGCCCTACACAACAGCCAGATGAGACAGATGTATACATATGGTGGTGAAGGGCCAGCGCATCTTTTTGCAGAGCAAAGCCATGCCCCTCTAGCACAAAAGGACTTTTCTGATGGAGTTGGTGAGCACAAGGGTATCAGTGATCTGGTGAAGGGCCAGAAGGATGTCCTGCTGTTTGGTGGCTGGGGCCATTCAGGCTAAGGCATTAGATTTACTATTTGGAAGTGCCACACAGGTGGCATAACAGCCAGGCTAGGCTCAGAATCAGGTATTTACCATTTGAGAAAGAGAGCCCAGTCTTGAGTGTCAATCAGAAAAATATGTTAGGAATTGCCAGAAGAGGGTTTGAGATGAAAACAGAAAATATCTTTACACTGCTGGGTGCCTGGTTTGTTCCTATCATTTGAGATTCTGGCTGCCCAGTTCAAAGACTTTAAAAAAAAAAAAACAACAAAAAAACAGACGAGAAGGGTGAAAAGGAATATCTTGCGTGAAAGGGGAAGGAAACAGAGCAGGGCTCTTGATTCCGGGAAAGACAGGAGTGCGGGAGCAGCAGGTAAGAGAGGGATAAGAAAATTGCCTGCCCCGCTCCTCCAGCCCCGGCGTAAAGGGGAGCCCGGTCCGACCCCCGCTACCTGGCAGCCAGCCGTGCCCCTCGGTCCCCGCTGTCCCCCCCGCCCCCGCCGCAGCCCGGGCGGTGTCTCCCCGCCGCGGCGCCTTTAAGCCCCGGTGCGTGATGTCACTCGGGCCGGGAGACACGGGCGCGGGCGGCGGGGCTGCGCGGCCGGAGGGCGCCGCTTCGTGCAGGACCCCTGCCCAGAGGGGAGCCCCGCTCGGTGGGGACCCCTGCCCGGAGGGGACCGCTTCTTGGCGGGACCCTCCGCCCGGAGGGATCCCCCTGCTCGGTGGGGACCCCCTGCCCGGAGGGGACCGCTTCGCAGAGAGACCCCCTGCCCGGAGGGGTTCCCCTGCCCGGAGGGATTCCCCAGCCCAGCGGGGACCCCCGCTCAGTGAGGACCCTCAGCCCGGAGGGGATCCCTGCCCGGTGGGGACCCCCAACACGGAGGGGATCGCTGCCCAGTGGGGACCCCCAGCCGGGCGGGACGGGCTCGGCAGCGCAGCATGGGCAGCCTCCAGCTGCAGGACTTCGCGGCGGGCTGGGTGGGCGGTAAGTGATGCTGTGGGCTCGGGGTGGGGGGGTGGGGGGCACAGGAACGTGCGTGGGAATTAAATCCCGCGTGTCACCTACGGTCTGTGCCCCCCGGCGTGTTCGTGTCAGCGGGTGCGCGCTTTGCTGCGGTTTGGCTCAGAAGTGCCGTTTACTCCGGTTTCCACGGGCGGGATACTTAAACTTTAAGTATCGGTACGCTTGATGCTGCTGCGCGCCCAGGGAAGTGGGGGCGGCTGCCAGAGCTCCCCCCACCTCCCACCCCCCCGGCCACAGCCCCCTCCGGCTCTCCCTCCCTCGCTCTCCCTCCCTCACTCTCCCGGCAGGAATCACCGCCGGGCTCGGAGGCGAGCAGGAGGGGCTCGCCGTAGCCACCGCGCGGTCCCCCGGCCACGCACCCCCCCGGGAGAGGCACCGCCTGGCTGTGACCCCGCCGTCCCGCTACAGGCTAGTGGCCAGGCAGGGGTATCGATCCGGTCTGCTGAGAATGCTGATTGCACACCCCGGCACAACAGCTAGCAGAAAGAAAAAGAAACGTGAGGATCCGTAGGGGGGCCGGTGATGTGGCTTACAGCTGGATGGGTGCCCGGGAGCGGCAGGACAGGGGGGCCACCGCAGCACCCACCGCAGACCCCAGGCTACCCCTCGCACCAGGCTGGGGAAGGGGCTGTGAGGTGACTGACGGGTCCTGGCCAGCCAGGTGAGGTTAATCAGTTAACTGACTCCCAAAAACCCCAGAACCTGTGCCAAAAGTGAGCAGCTGTTTTTTTGGATCTCTGCAGCCTGCAGAGGCTGTGCAGCACGCAGGCACTCCTCTGCCCCACTGCCCCTCTTGCTGCACACCCCGCGGGTGGGACAGCGTGGCCCAGCGGGTGGCAGCCACCATCGTGGCGTCAGTGGCAGTGGCCAGTTTTCATGCATAGCGCTGGACCACAGGGGGTCTCAGGTTAAGGTCCAGGAGGAGAGGGGACATTTTATAATACATTTTTGAGTCAAGTCATAATGTGTTGACCAAGGACACGGTGCTCTTTTCAGTCCTAATTGACTACAAGTGAGAAATTTTATGTCACTTCTAAAGCACTTGGGGATACTGGTTTGCATGGAGACTTGCAGATGGAGCAGCAGCACAAATTACCCACCATCTCCACAAACACCCTAAAAACTGCCCGTGGTGTTTGCAGCAAACACACAAAACTGTATCTTGGCCACAGCACATGGGTTGCTCCTTCCTCCTGGAGAACGGGGAAAGCAAGCTGTGCTCTGCCCGGCCACAGGGCCTGCTGGCAGTGAGCGGCGTGGGTAGGTGGGCAGGATGGTAAGGGGGCACGGGCCAGTTTCTCCCAGAGAGCCATGGGGAATGAGGCTGGATGTAGAGATCAATACAGAGCAGGATCCTCTTTACCTGAATCATCCCTGACAGCTACCTATATAAAATGCTCTTAAAACACAAAAAGATGGGGGTTCACATGTCCCATCAGCAGTCAGCTCTAGGGCATCTCCATCTGAGCCAGGATAAAGCATTCCCTTGTAGCTAACCTGAATCTCACCATTTTGAGGCTAAAACGTTGTATGGGCTTATAAGCATGCAATAGGGGTTGTTTGTGGACAGGACATACAAAGACAACACCTTCCTTCTTGCTCAGATGCCTTTGAGATGTAAAGTTGATGGAGTCCAGGAGGGTGTTCAAGGAAAAATGTGCAAATGTTTCTGCCCAGCTTTTACCTGTTGTTAGAGAAAGGGCGCTGCGGGGAGCATTGCTCTGGCTTGGCCCAGTACCACTGTTCCTGTGGAAATCTCTCCTCCTCCCCTAAAAACCCATCGCTCCATCACAAAAGCTTCCTCAATGTTTTGTGTAATACTTTGCTGTCATCCCCAGGAGCTGCCAGCGTGGTCGTGGGCCACCCCTTGGACACAATCAAGGTAAACCACTTTGAACTGTGCTCTGATGTCACCACCCAAAACCCCACTGATGGGGAGGTGGCCTCTCTTTAGAGATGACGCTTCAAAAGACCTTCACCTCCCCCGTCACCCCAAGGGGGAATTTAGCCAGGGCAGAAATGTTTTCATAGACTTGCTTCCTCTCCAATGCTGATTTTGAATGCGAAACTAAAAGAACTGGCTGGTAACGTGCAAGTTCCTCTGGTGACGATTAATGCTGAAAATTAAACCTGGCCTTACTTAATGTGTGGTTTGCTGAACAGTTCTGCCAATGTTTTATTGAACTTTGCCACTGACAAGTTTTCAAAGGGCAATGGGGGAACTATATTTGTTTTGCTGCCGGTGCATTTTTGCTTGTTTTCCTAGTGTTGGCAGCGCTGCAAAGGTGGAGGGCTGAAGTTGTTATCCCAGGGCTATGAGATGCAGTATTTACTGTTCCTGCAAGACAATTCCTCAGAGGAAAGGATTTAGAGATGTAAGAAGATATTTGCTAGCATGACGCAGACAAGCCCATCACACACCAATACAGCCTGACCCAACCAAGTTGACTGTCGCTATTCATGCAGAGATAGAGGAAGACCCTGTACCTTTCACTTTTTGTACATTGGGGTGGGCGTCTCTGCCCAGCTTTCACTGTTCCAGCTGCTCTGCCCGTGTGCTCTGATCTGCTTTGAGCCTGGTTGCTGGCATCAGGTAGGGCTGTCACATGAGGCAAACTCAAGAGCCAGCGGTCCTGTTTGCACCGGAGAGACCCTTGGAGGGTGATGGGGAGGAGGCAGGGTCAAGCGCAGTCCACACCACGTCCCTTCCCCAGCCATCACAGCCACCCCCTTGCACACACCTGGCTCTCCTGGGATCAGGAGGGACCTGCCAGCCCTATCTTTCCTGAGCTGCTAAGGTGATACCAGCTGCAGAAGCACTGCTGTGTGAGGAGGGGTGCAGATCCCACACGGGAGGAATGGTCAGGATGGGAAGGGACCTCCGGAGCTCACCCCATCCCCCCCCGCTGCAGCAGCTCTCCTAGAGCAGGACCCACCACGTCCAGGCGGGTTTGAATGTCTCCAGAGAAGGAGACCCCCCCGCCTCGCTGGGCAGCCTGTGCCAGGGCTCCGTCACCCACAGGGCAGGGAAGTTCTTCCTCACGTGGAGCTGGAACTTCTCGTGGTGCGGTTTGTGCCCGTTGCCCCTTGTCCTGTCGCTGGGCGCCACTGGAAAGAGCCCAGCCCCCTCCTCCTGGCACTCGCCCTGTAGATATTTGTAGCCATTGCTAAGGTCCCCTCTCAGCCTTCTCCTCTCCAGGCTGAACTCCCAGCTCTCCCAGCCCTTCCTCACCAGGGAGATGCTCCAGTCCCCCCATCATCTCCGTAGCCCTGCGCTGGCCCCTCTCCAGCAGCCCCCTGTCTCTCCTAAACTGGGGAGCCCAGCAGTGGATGCAGCACTCCAGCAGCCTCCCCAGGGCAGAGCAGAGGGGAGCATCACCTCCCTTGAGGCCAGGCTGCCTGCAGCACCCCGGCGATGGGCAGGGCACGGGCAGTGCAGGCAGGCTCTGCCCAGCTTGCCAAGGCAGTGCCCATCTCGGGCTGGCGGTCAGGGCACCGGTGCCAGTTTGGGGGAGTTTGGCAACAACTGAGAGAGGATCCTGCTGGGAAGCATCCAGTGTCTGGATGCCAAGAAAGACAGAGCCCATCCCTCAGTGCTTATAAAAACAACTGTCAGGGTGACCCCTCTGTTGTCCTTGGCTTTGGACGTTGCCTGGGAATACCAAGCAGGCAGACTTGTTCCCTTTCCAAATTTAGGGGAAGGGGAGAGTTTTTACACAGCACGAAGCCAGTAAAGGGGCAGCTCAGCGACATTCACAGCCCCCAGGGTATGGGGGTCCTTCCCCACCCGGAGGAGGAGGAGGCAGGGCTGAATATAAGGTGGGGTGGGTACAACGTACCCCCACCCCAGGTTCCCATCACACAGGCTTCCTCCTTCAGCTCCCCCCTTCCCAGCACTGCAGCTCCCCTCAAACCCAAGTGGCTGTTTCTATCAGGGCCTTGCAAAACTCTAAATAGCTTTACATTTACTCACTTTTCATCCTCCACATTGCATTTGTTTCCCCAGAACTTTCTTCAGTTTCTTGGTATCACCCAAGAGCCCTACCTAATCAAAACGTAACAAAAAGGAGAATTTTCCCAAGGAATATCCGTACTGGTATCAGTTGACTTTGACAGAGATGCCAGCAGGGATTTCAGCGCCGGGTGTTAACAGCTTAGCTAAGGGGCATGTGTGCGAGGAGTGGTTTGTGAGGACACTTAGTTGCCCTTAGTTACTCAAAACATGTATTAACCTGAGCCTCTAAATACCTGGTTACTGTGTAAAAGAAAAAAAAACAACCCCATGGAGGCAAAATGGAAATGTCTGGGTTAAGCATTCAGAGGAAGCCAGGAGGGAATGCAGGGCTGTGTACCACGGTCACCCTGCCCTGGGCTGCTCGGGGTGCCACCAGCCTCCCCACCAGTCCCTCTGGCTCCGTTATCCCCGGTGTGAGTCATGGCACGCACGGCTCAGCACCCGCCGCCCGGGCCTGCCTGCCCTGCACAATGCATGCTGTGCGAGCCGTAGCCGGCATCGTCACGTACCAGCTTGTTTATATATATATAAATATATAAATATTCTGCTTTTGCTGCTGCCTTCTTGTGGTGCTCAGCGTGTGCAGGTGTCTTGCACCGAGAGCCCTGGGGTGAGCCTGGGCTTCGGTCCCTCCTGCTCCCCAGGGGGGTCCCACCACGGTGCCCCACCGGCCAGCCTCTTTGCAGGGCTCTGGGCCAAATGATTGTGCCATTCAACCTGCTATTTGCTGTCTAAAAGCTCTCCTTAGGCACCAGCTCTGGAGGACACACACTCTTACGGGCTTTAAATTCCCAAATAAAATTCCTGCTTCACTCAGGGTTGAGCCATGGGAGGGGTCTGGGCACTGTCCCTCCAGTGCAGGTTGGCATTGTCCCTCCAGGCTTCATCTTCCCTGCTAGCAGCCCTGCTGATGAATATGATCAGATATGCTGATCCCATTCCCGAAAAACATCCCTGATAGAGCATGTGTGCGTGTTTTCCTATAAAAAATGGGCTCTGCCCTCAGCCTAAAGTAGTTGCTGAAGCCTCAGGTCCTGCGAAGCCAACAGCATTCCCATTTCCTCACACACCTCTAAGCCCAAAAATGCATCCCTTGTTAGGATGGTTTTAGTGCAAACTTGTGAGCAGCTTGAATGGAAGATAATCTAAATATATATGGGTATATATATATCTGTGTAGGTATATAAATGTGAGAGGGGGAGAGTATGTTGTGGCACACAGGCTTTGTCGTGACTTACGTGCCATTTCTTACAGCTCTTATAGGCATTTTGTGGAAGGCACGTAATCATTGCTGTCCAGAACCAAAATGTCTGTGTTGGAAATGATGTAAAAATGTATTTTCGGGTGAAACATGGAGAATTTCTGAGATGAAGCTGAGTTACATTGGCTCCATTTAGTATTTCTATATCTTAAAATCCACCTTGGATCAGAAGGGCTCTGGGAGCCTCCCAGGGGAAGTCTCCTCTCCATCCTTCATAACACATCCCAACCTCCGCTGAGAGCCCCCACGATGTGAAGGAGACCACGTCACTCTCCAATTTCTACCTAAATCAGGATCTTGCCAATGACAGCACCACACACCAGCAGTCTGCTGTGACGCTCTGCCGGGCCAGGGTGGCTGCTCTGGACTCCAGAGCAATTTGACAGTCATTGATTCCAGATGTTGCAGAAAGCTTCACGGACCCCTCTGAGGTCTCGTTTAGCCCTGCTTCTGGCAAAGCTCAAGGCGGGTGGATGCACATGTATCTTATTTTATTGCTCTGTTTTCTTTACAACCGAGGAAGGATTTGCTCTTAAAGCAAAGTACACATTGTTTACATAGCATGAGCTTTCATTGGGCTGGAAGCATGGGATTTTAATCACATTTTATGAATATCTTTTGCAGACTCGTTTGCAAGCTGGACACGGATATGGAAATACACTCAACTGTGTTCTCACTGTGTACAGAAATGAGTCTGTAAGTACTTTGTCTTACTTAAAACGTGCTGGTAGAAAATGTAAATAGATAAACAGATGAATACATAAAGCAATTATACAAAATCACTGTTGACACCATCAGCTATGTAATGACCAATTAAGATGGTGCAATTGAGCCTGCAAATCCGTACAGCCTTCTCTTGCTTAACTCTAAGGTAACTCATGGTTACTCCTATAGGGAAAAGACTGATCCCTGGCCTGGAATGATAAACGTCTCCACAGTGGCTCTTCTGCCTGTATCTGCTGGCAAAGCTCTGCTGGAGGTATTTTACTGACTTCAGTGATGCCAGGACAGAAGCTGTCCATAAGAGGACTTTTACGTGGGTTCCTGTGCTTTCAGCATACCCTGTGTTCTGCAAAATCTTTACAGGTCTTAGCAATATGAATTAATTTTCGTTTGCTCAGCATGTGCAAATGGCTGGTTCCAGAAAACATCTGCTACTTGGATTTGCATTTCTGGCCCAATAGACAAGCTGAGGTTGACGCTGCTCAGTCCCCTTCACTCTCTTAGCTCTGGTCCCTTTTCCTGGGCAGGTGGCTGGCTTCTTCAGAGGCATGTCCTTCCCACTGGCCAGCATCGCCGTCTACAGCTCCGTGGTGTTCGGTGTCTTCAGCAACACGCAACGGCTCCTCAGCCAGCTCCGCCACGGGGACCCGGCCCACGCACCGGCACTCACCGATGTGGCCGTTGCCAGCGTGGTGGCAGGGTTCGTCTCTGTGGGCATCGGCACTCCTGTGGACCTGGTAAAGATAAGGCTACAGATGCAAACGCAGCCATACAGCAAAGGTAGGAGGCAAGAGTTTCTTTTTCCTTTCTCTGCCAGTCCTCAGTGTTTACTGAGAGCTTTAGGATGGCTTTGCTTCAAGGTTCGTCTCTCTGCTGCCGTGTGCCACCACAATTCAGCTGAAAATGCTTCCTTCTGCCTCAGGATGGACCCCATCCTGCTCAGCTCAAGGGGAGGCTTTTTATCAATGACATTGATCAGATCTCTGCGGTGCATTGGGATCTGTAACAAACACAGGGGCAGGTCTGCTCAGGATCAGGAGCCACGGGTGCCACCTCCCCATGCGGCCATGGGGCAGGAACAGCCGAGTCCCTGGGGAGTCCCACGGAGATCCCACCAGCAGCTCCAGCTGTAATGCCAGCTCCCCATCTGCTGCACACTCAGTCCCACATATATTTGCCCATAAACCTGCTCTGTTCAAAAGCAAAAATTTCACATGTATGTTTAAAACCCGCTGGCTGTTTGGGGCAGGGTAACCCAGACGCAGGCACGTTGGGTCAGGAGGAGGCACTGGCAGGATGGCAGTGGGCAGCCATAACCTCTCCAGAAGCTGCAGGCAGGAGCTGCTTCTGCTGGAGAGGGCGGCTGAACTGCACTGCTGGCACTGCCGGCGGCCGGCGGGCAGCAAACCCCACCGGAGCACATGCACAGCCGAAGGGAGGCACGGCACAGCTTCAGAGCTGAGCAGCTTGGATTCAGCAGTTCAGCACCTTTCTCATGATTACACTTGTGGTGTTTAACTGTTAAATCGTGATTTATTTTTTTTATTGCTTTGATAAAATAATATGATGTCTATTTTTAAAGGCCTTCATGCAGCTTAGCAGCCTAAGGCCCTTTCCAAAACAAACTTGGTCTACACGGGAAAGGCCAGGCTCTGAAGATGTCAAGGTTTTCGAAGATGCAGCTTGGCACCAGACGTGGTTAAAATCCATGAAAAATCAGGCACATAGCCTTAAACCCATTTGGAAATCTCACTGGGCACATGCCTATTGGGAGGCATCTAAGGAAAATCTGTATCTAAACATCTTTTAAAAACAGAGCAAGTTTTCTTCCTGAAAATCTTTTTTTTTTCCCATGCTACATGTTGACCCCTCCAAAAGAAAACTAATGGCAGCAATTTCTGTTCAATGGTGATGGGCTTTCAAGGAGTTCTGTAGCAATATATTATAATGATTGTATCTTTTTTTGCAGCAAACGTTAACCCAAAGCCCACAGTTCCGGGATTTCCTGTGTACCGAGGCCCAATTCACTGTTTTAGGACAGTCCTACAGAAAGAGGGGATAGCAGGAATATACCGAGGCATGGGAGCTATGCTTCTGAGGGATGTTCCTGGGTACTGCCTCTATTTCATCCCTTACACATTTTTCTGTGACTGGATTACCCCTGATGGATGCATTTCCCCTAATCCCTCCTCCGTCTGGCTGGCAGGGGGTGTAGCAGGTAAGCACCTTTTTTCCCCACAACACTGGCAAACCAAGGAAGGTTCCCAGGGCAGATTACAGGGGTGGCTTGGGGGCCACCGCATCCTCCTGGTCACCAGGAGAGGAGATGGGGCTGAACAACCTTCCTCCCCCAGGGCCAGGTCCCCTGGCACCACGCCTGCGCTTTATGATTTGACAAACTTTATGGATCGTGTTATCAGACCTTCATCAGGCTCAACGTCAGCGAGAAGGAAAACAGCCAGCACCTTCATCTCCCTGGATGTCTCACGGCAGCCTGCATATCGCATTGCCAGGGATATATGGCAGCCAAGATGCCTCCAGAAGAGAACTTCAACCTGTTGGCTGCCCACCAGGAGGGTGTGCACCCAACCTGCACACACCAGAAGCAGAGCTGACTGTTACTGATCTTCTTTTTTTCCTGTGTACACAAAGCAAGGCTGGCATGTGCGTCCCCCGCCACGCTTACGTGTCCGGGGTCTCCCCTGCACCCGCTCCCCATTTCTTGGCCATTTCTAAATTGCAGACCCCTAAATGCAAGTTAGTCCTTAGCTCAGGTAATGATTACAAAATGCCCTCTCTGTTTCTTCTGCAAATAAACAGAGCCCTGACCCACCTGGACAGCTTCTTTAGTATGCCCCAACACCCAGGTAGGTCCAAACAAACTCTGGTCTGTCCAGCTGGGCCAGGTGTTGTGGTTGCACACTGACCTCCCCAGAGAGGCAAAACATCCCACCCAGCTGCAGGCTAATCAGTGCAAATAGGCAGCTGCTTTAAAGGGACAACGATGCATCTCAGCGGTTTGGAGCTTAATCCTGGTTGCATGAGGTGGACCTGCCTCTTGTATTCCCAGCTCAAACTTTGCTTTTCAACGGTATTGTCTGAGGCCTTCATTTTTTCTGAAACTGCCCCAAGCAGCAGCTCCCTGCAGCTTGGGCTTCTCCCATGGCATGTCCATGTCCACCAGAAGCACGGCAGAAGAAGTATTTGCATCTGGGGGAGCACCTCCTGGGCTGCCCGCATTTGATTACCAGCATCACCCCCAAAATCTCAATGCTTCTTCCAGAAACAGGGAACTTTGCTCCCAGAAATACCCTTCCTGTGCCTGAGCAGGGTGAATGCCCTGAAAGGAAAATCCCATGGATATGATGTGGTAGATGAGAGGTGAATTTCTGAGTTCACTGACCTTCGGCCGAAGAAATATAGAGAAGAAATAGTTCAAATACCTCTGCATTTTTCTAGGAGTCATTTCCTGGGGGACTGCTACTCCAATGGATGTTGTGAAAAGTCGACTTCAGGCAGATGGAGTTTATTTAAACAAGTACAAAGGGACCCTTGACTGTATCTTGCAGAGCTACCAGAACGAGGGCTTAAAAGTAAGTGATATTTGAAGTAAAATCTGGGTATTAGGCATTTAATTTTCAATTGGAAAATACAATGGCTGTTACAAACCTGTCTGCAGCATTGAGAGACAGCTAAAACCAGTTACTGCTAAATTATAATAATGACAGTAGGTAATTACAGTGCAAATTCTTTCTAAAACATAATAGAGTAGTAATGTGCCTTACAGCAATGAGAAAAGGAATGACTGGGGGTCATGGTCTGATGGTGTAATTAAAATAATGCTTCATGTCAGTGCATTTAATTGTGAATATGATCTGTCTCATGAATCAGAGGTAGAAAATCTTGCCTTTGTGATTGCTTCTACAAAACACAGAGGTCAAATGCTTCCCATTGGCACTGAAGTCAATGGGAATGATTGCAGTGGAACCGTGCTGGCACCCTGGCTCCGTTTGGTTGCCTTGGGCAATGCTTTGGTAGAACTGATGCTGTGCTTTGCACTGCCCACCCTCATTTTGCACCAAAGTACAGCTGATTGAAAATATTCTTAAATCAGACCTACCTTGTTTTCAAATGTGAAGGAGGGCTGTGTGCCAAAATGACCTTATCTCCTTTTCCTGGTTTTGTCTATTAGGATCATAAAAGATGTTTGTTCTACCTGCAAACTTTGCCTCAGTTAAATGTGAATGGCAGAGACCCAGGGTTTGCAGCTTTATTGCATTGCCAGTGCACGGTTAGGAGAAGCAACGCCTTCTGATGTTAAACCAAATCTGTATTTCAGTTGCCATCCAAACATCATGCAGGCTCTAGCTCCAAAGTGTTTTCACATTTTGAGGGAAAAGTAACAAGTTACAAAAAGAAAAATAACCTGCAAAATCACAAGTTGGTGTGATTTAAATATTTGCCAACATGCTGCTGTGTTATGCCAGCCATCCCAGAACCTGCAGCCTGGATCAGTTTTTGCCATTGAGTGAAGCAAGTCACATTTCTATGAGGCAGAGGCAGCAGGAGGGATGCGCAGGGCCGTGCTCGGAGGGTCCCCGGAGGGTCAGGGTGCACGAGGCTCCGCAGGCTGCCTGCTCTGTGTGCTCGCTTTGGCGTGCAGTTTCACTGGAGGCATAGTGTGGCTGAAAAGGGAATTCCTGTGTGTTTTCCCTTCTCTCTCCATCCTCATCCTTACGCCCTACCCTCCTTGTCCTGCTTGAATATTAACAACTAGTTCAGGCACTTATATTTTGTGGTTGAGGTCTGAGCTGCTTGCAGTATTTCCGCTATTATGCCTGGCACCCGGACCAAAGCTGGCAATTTGACTGAGTAATAGTTGATGATAAGACTGGACCCTTCTCTCGTAAGGAAAATCTTTTTGGATGTTGGGAGACACACAACTGATAAATGGCAGAACCAGGTCTGGATGTTTTTATTCTGGGACAAAGGAACAGCATTTGCAGTGCTGGAAGTAACTGCTTGATGTACATTAAAAAAATGTAAATATAGCCCTCTTCTTTCTCCATGGTCAGGTGCGTTCATTCTGATGAGAAAAACTTACACCTCTGGGCTTTTCTTCATAAAACTTCATTATTTAATTTGGCACTCTCTTGTTACTTTATGGATACTGCAAAATCTGAATTTCCTCCCAGAAAATTCTATCTTCCCTTACAAAATAAACACCCCAATAAATCAAGTAATATCCTAAATATCCCAATTTTGCAATTTCATGTTGCAAACTTGGATGCAAACTCCATCCCAAACTATGCGAACATATTTCGATTCTGTCTCATGTAAGTTAGCATCCTGCACTGGATCTATTGGATACAAGATCTGGTGGTGTTTAGCAGAGCTCAATATTTCAGGGGAAATGCTGGTTAGACAACTAAATCTAGATGGGCTTCTGGTCCTGGAGCTGAGATTTTTCCATTCTTTCTCACAGCAGCTGTGGGAGCTTTGCCTTTGTGAAGCCTAGAAGGGGGCTTGCTTTGCTGATGTTTTCATGTCTATTCTGAACTTCTGGTGTTTAGACGAGTGACCATGGTGATTAGCCTGGGTGGTTAACGGAGTGTTTTGTGAGAAACAGGCCACCAGAGATAGTCCCCGCAACCATCACTTTATAAATAGGCTCAGCTCAGAGTGAGGGGTTTCTGCTCACCCCCTTGCACGTACCAGGCAACAGTGTTTGGAGTGAGGAGGGGGGTCAACATGAGACAAGCCAACGCCAGGAGCGACAAGGGCCCCTCTCCGCTTTCCAGAAACCACTTTACTGTTCAAGCACTTAAAAGCAGCAGGGTCTTTTGCTCTTGTAAGTGCCAGCATATTTTTGAAAAATATATATTGAGCAGAATGAGGAAGCCCGACTGCAGATATTCATTATCTTAATGAAAGAAAATGCTGGGATATGTATGAGCCCCAAAGCTTGACCTTAGGAACCCAATGTGAAAATACGAGCTGCTATTGACTATTTTTCCCAAAGCAGGTGGTGAGAGCTAGTTCTCAGCAAGGTACGGAGTAAGTCTAGTTTCCTTTTGATAGAGAAATTCTTTCTATCCTCAAAGCTGAAGCCTGCAAAACAGTCCATGTGGCACAGTGCCCACATCGGCTGGGCTGGCCCGCAGGACACCACTCCCTCTCTGCATCCCAAATGTCTTCTGTGCCCATGGACCCAGCCCTGGGAGGCAGAGCATTTGCTGCGTGAAAGCAACAGTCTTCTTGTTGTACCCTGGGGTTTGCGTGATCCCCACATGCTTATGTATGCAAAGGGAAGGAGGGACCGTAGCTGGGTAGGACAACATTGGAAGACATTGTAGGTCTTTTGCTTTCTGCTCTACACCAGTGGCATGAGGCTATTTTTTTCCCCTGTACCTCTTGTAGCCCTTGCTGGCAGATACGGATAGGGTCCATAAGGAGCATGGAGCACAATGACACCAAACCAGTGACTTTTGCCATCACATTTCCATTCTCCAGTGCAGACTTCAGCAAAGACCGGCAGTGAGAGCTATCGTCTGAGCAAACCAAAATTTGGTTCTTCAGAATCCCACTATGACTTCATTCAATGTTTTCTTCTTCTTCTTAAAATAGCCCGTATATTCCTATGCTCTAACCTTTCTCCATCCCCAACAGGTCTTTTTTAGGGGCATCACGATCAATGCAGTGCGAGGATTCCCAGTGAGTTCAGCCATGTTTCTTGGCTATGAACTTTCCCTCAAAGCAATGAAAAGAGACCAAACTGAGACCAATCCTTAACTTCCAGGTCAGCGCATAAAGACCCTCTAGCTTTTTTAAAATTAGAGAATTAATCTTTGAATCAAATGGAGTTGCAATTGTATAGATCCTCTGAAAGTCAGGTAACTTACATGGGTATCTACCTCTGAATAGTTGAACACTTCACATTTGGGTCTGTGGGATTTGGAGCAGACAATAGATGTGCCGATGGATTTTCGTTTCATTCCAGATCTCCTGGAATTTCACTGCAATCTGTTCTGGTTGTTGTGATTGTTTTGATTAGTATGAATCAGAAAAGAAAATCTGAAAGAATACTCTCTAACATTTTATAAGCTTTGAAATATCTCACTAAAATCCCTGCACGGTATCCTTTCCTCCCCTGATCCATCCACAAAGACCTGAAATTAAGCCCTTTCCAAGTGCCTTGACTATCAGCTCACAGTTTTACTCTTTCCCTCGTAAACCTAGGGGTGCATAAAGGAGCAGCATTAAAAATATTTCATTAAAGGAACTTTTTTAGCAGTTAAATACTCAAGATTATTCTTGGCAGTCTGCTGTTTTCTGTAGTACTTCATAAACCTCCTTCTTTCTTATTTCAAGTGTTACCAAGAAGACCTGAAAGTCTCCTACTTCCCTGAGCCAGATGAGCAGTGTGGTGTGGGCGAGGGCTCAGCTGCACTGACCGATGCCGCCCGTCCTGCACCTACAGCATCTGCTTTCTCTTCTGCCACGGACTTAGTCCCTGGAGGACTCTGACAACCGCACCAGCTCAATCAAATCCAAAGACCATTTTCTTATCATATCTGTCACTCTGTTGTGTAAGAGCACTTTAGTAGTCCCCATGGAGGTGTTGGGCTTTTTCACTGACGACCTTCTTCCCATTGAGCCAAGAGAACAACTCATTTCCCTTACCCACACAAGTGACATCCCCAAATCCAGCCCACCTGACATTGGCCGAGGGAGCAGCTTTTGTACAACACTGTGTATAATGCTCATCTTTTTGTAAGCAAGGAAGGATGTGGGTGCACAGGTGCTTTTTGCGTTGCAGGATCTGGAGTCCCACCAAATCCTAGCTTGCTTTCAGGATCAAAGAAATGCATGACTCCACCTGTATGAATGGATACTTGTGTTTTACATCACAGAACCCTCCAGTTTGCCACAATTTAACACTCTGTCATGAAAAATTGCAAAGGGCTTCATCTTCAATTTGTCATCCAAGGTATAAATTACATTGGGGAACAGAGGGATGTTAAATTTAGAGACTAAGCTGCTCTTTTTCTTCAGAAAACAATAAACCCAGTCCACATTTCACATAGATGGCTGCCTGTTAATTTACCGAACTCGCCTTGTGTGGCCCTCCAGGGACCTGTTAGAGGTATTTTGTTAGACCTTCTGATCTCCCTGACATGACAGTCCAGCTTGCCAACTACCAAATCCTGCTGGCATCACTTTGCAGCCTTGAGACACCATCACCAAAGGGAGTCTTTTTAAGGGATGCAGAGTTTATCCCAAACTATTCTCTAAAATACACAGGCCAGCTTCAGACCTCCAGCTCTTTGCTGCAATCCCACTGAGACAACTGGGGCAGACCCAGGTCTCTCTTTGGTCTACCTCAGCCTTTCAATTATTCCAAGATCTTTTGCATCATGGTTATTTCTGTTTATGTTGTTAAATATCTAAATGCTTTATTTTCTAAGCATGGAGCTTATGATGCCAAAAACCAAGAACACCCAGCTGTGCTGGGATGAGAAGACTCTGGTGGCACTGGTAGGAAAGGCTGAGGGGTAACAGCCTCACGAAGACTCTGGTGGCACTGGTAGGAAAGGCTGAGGGGTAACAGCCTCACATGCAGAGGGACATGCGGCATGGGGAATAGTCTGCGACAACACTGTCCTCTGGGAAAAGGATGGTTCCCCTCAACCTTCCTTGGGAGAAGAGCTCTGGGAAAAAAGCCCAGCAATGGAAACTTCAGCAGATGACCTCAATAAATGTTTCTGAGGACAACCTGGAGCAGCTGAGAAGCTTTCCTCCATTAAAAGGAGGAGAAGGAAAAAGAAACTCCTGTATCCTCTTCCCTGGATGAATGGAGGAATCAGCAACAAGACTTGAGGACCTCAGCAGAAAGTGCCTAAATCTCGGGTCTGGAGCAGTACTCAGAAGTGGGGTCCCCAACCTTGGGCTCCTCTTCACTGGGGCCTGAATTAAAACCAGAAATGTGGCTTCCCCCAGAACTGGCCTTAAAAAGTGGGAGAAACAGCTGGCATTGCTTCATCTCAGGACTTGCAGGCAAGGAGGCTCACAGTACCTTTGAGCTTGGCACAAGCACAGAGAACTGGTTTTGATAAACATTACGGATAAAATTGATGAGCCTTCACACAAGTATTTGTTGCTGGCTGTATTTAAGGATTCATCCTTTCCATGCTACCTATTTTAATGCATATACGTAAAACATGTTCTTTAGATGCATAATATCCTGTGTCTCCAGGGGTAATACTAGGGGAGAATGTTTTTTCAGTGCAAATAAATAGTGTTGCTTATCTGCCTGCATTATATAAAATGGACCATGAATTAACTGATGAGATTTGCAACAAGCTGTGCATCTGAATGATCCTGCCCTCGTGGTGCCCAGGTTTGGTCTGATCAGTGTCCCGCTGGGTGTAAAGCCCTGAGACCCATGTTGGAGTGGGTGATTCTTTTTGATCTTCTTCATCCAATTATGCTGAGGATTTGCTTGGACAAAACTCTTTGGCAACATACACCTGCCAGAAGGAGCTGTCAGGGAGAGCTGTGGACTACCTGGTGTAGAAAGGAAGCAAGAGGGCAGGAAGGTTTTAATATAAAAACATGAAAAGCAAGTGAGACGTGACTAAAAAGCTTTGGCCACATGATGGCATCCTCGTCTGTGGCAGAGCATGGCCCTTGCCCCTGGCTGGAGCTGCCAGGCAATCTCCTGTCTTGCTCCATTCAGCCTCAAGTCCAGGTTTGCTGCAGACCAGCACAAGCTCCCTGCCCCGCGCAGCCCCATGCTGTGCAGCGTGCAGGGATTTTGGGGTGACCCTGCCCTGCCAATGGCTTCCTGAGCCTGGCAGCGTGGGATGCAAGCCCTGGATGCGCTGGTTCATGAGTGCCTCACCCTGTTAGCATCCATAGACAAACCACCAGTGAGGCAAAGCAACACCAAGGCTGGACCAGGAGGGTTTTGAAGGTGGCAGCAGCCCTGGTCCCCGTGCAGGAGGTCGGGCTGACTCTGGGTCAGGCACAGCAGGACTGGGACAAGCAGCTTTTGAGGCACAGCACTGTGGTACGGTTGTACCCATCGCTGTGATTGATCTTGGCACATGGAGCCCAATAAATAATTCAGTCTTGCTTTTGAAGTAGTGCGCGTGTGGCTGTGTCACCAAGGAAAGAATCCAGGTGTGGGGCTGGGTGACACCACAGAGGGTCAGCCCCATGTCTTGAAGATGAGGGATGGCAATTACAATTTATCCACACAAGAGACTTGACAGGTCTACGTCTTGTGAATGATTTTCTTTATCATACATCAAATGCATTAATTTGTAGAGATAATATTATCTGTAGAGGAATTGCAGAGAAATAAAGGCAGGTTAATTAAAATTGATAATATACAGCTGTGGGCTGGCTTCAGGGGCGGTGGGTTGGCTGACGTGGATAATGTGCAGCTGTGGCTGGTTCCTGCTAAGTAGTTAAATAGCTCTAAGGGGTATGGAAGAGCAGTACTGGGTGAAGAGGGACCTGGAAGAAGCAGAGAGCATGCCCTGGATGTAGAAGAGACAAGGAGACGATGCAGCAGAGGCAAGAAGCAGGGTGGAAACCTTATGGGGGATTGGTGGCTGTGCTGGGGCAAGGTGTGCTAATTACTTATTGAAGTTAACCTGGTATGTGGTGGTAAAAGCCTTGTTGCAGCCTATTAGTTTGTTTGTGCTGTGACAATTGTCCATTGATAAAAATTAGGATCTCTAAGGAATTCTTTTCAGGGACCTGGTGATGGGAGCTTAAAACAGTGCCTTATCTGGCAGGCAAACAGCCAAACATACAGTTGATTCATATCCCTCATATGGGGCACTGATTACATATGTTGGTGATTTTTGTCCCTGAATTACACAAAAGAAAAATCCCCCTTGTCAACAGAATTTAAGATACAGACCTGCTCCTCTGTCCATGGTGTGGCTGTCAGTGGCACATTTCCCAGCACCATGCACGCTGCAGTGGGAGAAGCCCACTTGATAGCTTGTTCATAGATGGTCAGAGCCCCACATTTCTAAGATAAATGCAGTAAATCCAGACACTGGTAAAAAACAAGAAGGGAGACCAGAAGGATGAGGGATCCCTACTCCTATGCTTTTCTTGCCTGGAATATGAAAGCATACTCAGACCTGTGATGCCTCAAATAAGTCTGTAATTACCTGACTTTCGTGTCGCTGGGTGTTCCAGCTCTTGCAACACCCCATATTACTTAATGAGATGATTCTGGCTGTGTAGCTGTTTTTCCCAGTTTATACACTATGTAGTGCTGTGGAAGGAAAAACAGGTAGCAGCAGCTCACTTCCCCATTTGGAGAGGGGGGAAAAAAACCAAACCAAAACAACAAAAAAAAACCCCAAAACCAAACAGGAACCAATGTCTCGGTGAAAAGCTGTTTTTCTGGAAAGGACCCCTGACCTAGGGGAAGGTCTTTGGTGCTGGGAGAAGCTTCATGATGTCCATGGAAGGTGAGATGAGAGCAGGCTGGGGCTGCCCTCCAGTCAGGGGCAAGGATGGGGCCACCTCCCCTCCCTGTTTCTGTATCCCCGCTGCTGCTGGGCACCTGCATTGTCCCTGAGTCCTTCTCCCAGGCAGGCTGCAGCTGACATCCCCTGCAGGAACTTGTCCCCAGTGTTTTTAGTGCCTGCTGAAGCCCTCCCTGCCTGTGATGGCTCTGAGCCAGGCTGAGATTTTCTCATGCCTTGGGATTCCCTGTCTTGTGCGTCCACGCCTCAGGCGAAGGCGAAATCACAGTCCCATCTCAGTTTCTCTTTCTCGGTTGTACTCTGAGAGGAGTAGGTGACATCTTTGCAGGCATTCAGATATATTAGATCTCCTTGGTTCATCTGAAGTTCTGTGTTTTGTTGTAGAGATTGTTACAGTAGAGATTTCCCTCCTAGACATTGCATTCAGGTAAGCCAAGAAGGCCAATGCCTGTCTTGTGCCTGGGAAGAGAAAGGTAAAATGCAGAGTCAGAGGAAATGGTGAGATCCAAGGAGACAAGGGGGAAGAAGTTCAAGTAGCTAAATTGAATATAAACTGCACAAGAGCAGCTTCCTTCTCTGAAGCCAACTTGCTCCTTTAAATGCTCCTAATAGTGGTGCATAGGCTGGTCACCGCCAACTTGGGTAAGCAGTATGTAAAGCATCCTTCCAGAGATGGGCTCTGAAAGCAATTAAACCTTGCAGTGAGGGGAAATTTAAGTAGTTACACTGACTTCCAAAGCAGTTTTCCTAAACTGTAGATCCTGTTACAGCTTCAGAATCAGACACCAGTGGAACCACCCACCTGTTAAGAGCCATGCATGCAGCAGGAGTGTCTTTTTAAGGGGTTGTCAGAGGTCCCATATGAGGTTAATGAGATATAAAATGCTGGATACATCAAGAAATCCCTTCTTATTATAAGTGAAATACTAAGGCTACTGGACTGTAGAACACCAACTGTCTGAAAAGAATATGAAGGTCCTTTTGAGTGATGGAGAAAGCAATGGTTATCCTTGGGTCACAAGGAGAAACAGCTGGAAAAACAAGAACCTTACAAGTGGGGAAGCATAGGCTGAGACTGGCCTGCCACCAACACCCGGTGCTTCCAGACTGGCACCTCCGCGGTGCTGGCTGTAAAACACACCAGGACTTACACAGCTCATCTTCATGGGCTGGACCAGCTCGTGGTCTGCTCCCCCCTGTTTCAAAACGTTTTAGCACTAACTTAGCCTACTTTGCACATAGTACAGAAAATCCTGCCAACCCTTATGGAAGAGAGCCAGCCTATTCTTACTCATGCAGCTAGGTATGAATTAATATCCGTGCTAATTTCATGATGAAACTGTGATTGCCGTGTTTCAACCAAGCAGTCTGCAGATGGTTTTTCAGCATGAAAAGCAAGCTGCAATGCAGGTCTGGCTGGTGGAGGACTCTAACGCAGCCATGGAGTGAATGCCTAGTGCTGTCTGTCTGTCCTGCATCTTCAGCCCTCCTCTACATGCTGCACTGAGGAAATCCAGCACCCAGGATCATCTCACAGTGGGACAAGCAAGGAAGGGTGAGTGGACTTATGATCTGAGAACTCTGCAGTGTTTCTCTTTCATGGTGTGAAAGCAGTCAGGCCCACAAAAGAGGATGCTGAATTGACAGCAATGGCATCAGGAAAACCTTAAAATAAAAGAGAACTGGTGATCTTTGTGGACAATTCCTCTTTCTTCTGCTTACTTCTGGAGACTGTTGGTTGTGACATACAATACATGCAACACCCAGGATGGCTGGCATGTTCTGTCAGGGCTTTTTGCTTTTAGATGCCTCGGCTCTTGCTAAATATCATTGCAACCTGGAAAGCTTGGCTTCCCTGCTAGAAAACCCAGGAAATCTCTGGTGACTGTACTATTGCATGAAACAAGGGTGACTCGCAGCTCTGAAGGTCCCTCTCAGGTGTGCTGCCCCATTTCACGGTTCCTGAGCACTGCTAGTTTTGCTTAGTTATTGTAAATGGTTTCAAATTAATTACATTTTTAATGGAAGTAAGGGGAGCTCCATTACCTACAGAAGCTAATGCGAGTCCTGAGCGTGTCCCACGGTTCATCTGCTAGGGCAGAGCAGAGCATGCGGCTGTCAGGAGGTGCCGCTGCCCTCTCCCAGCTGGCATGCGAAATGCTTCCCGAGTTCATCTGGATTTTACACATTTCTGTCACAGGCAATCTTGCTATTACTATGCTGTGGTTGACCCTTTTGTGGAGGAATTAGAATGACCCTATTTTCCTTTATTTCTGCACTAGTGTACTAGGTCTGGCTGAGCCCCATAGCAGCCCTCACAGGGCTGTGCTTGGATCAGTAGCTAGAAAGGTGGTGATAGCACACCAGTGCTCTGGCTGGTGCTGAGTAGTGCTCGCACAGCATCACGGCTGTCCCTCCAACCTTCCCCTGCCTCCCCAGGCTGGACGTGGGCAAGATCTTGGGAGGGGACACAGAACTGAAGCCCTGCTTCCCAGGAAGCAGCCAAACATTGCCTGCTGATGGGAAGTAGAGAATAACATCTTTTGTTTTCCTTCGCTTCCATGTCCACAACTTTTGCTATTGCTTTGTTAAACTGCATTTATCTTGACCCACGCGTTGTATTTTTTTTTTATCTTATTCCCTCCCACCCCCCACCCCCCCCCATTCTGCTGAGGAGGGGAGAGATAGAGCAGCTTGGTGAGCACCTGGCATCCAGCTAAGGTCAACCCACCACAACTGGCATATATCTTCTTAATCTAAAAGGAAAAAAAAAATACTCCAAGCCATGTTATCTCTGGAAAATGAAACTCATCAATAGCATCTCTTCATTTGTGGTCTTTGCGAGCTCTTACATCTTGGTCAACATATAGAGCGAATGTACAACAAGCTGATACATTTTCTTGGTGTTTTTCTTCTACAGGGAATCTTTTTTTTTCCTACATTAAAAAACCCCAAACTGTACAGAGTTTCTTGGAAACACTACAGTGGGATGCAAATTCTCTCATGAGAACTCAGAAGACCTGGAGGTTTACTGCTTACCAGGTTAAAATACCAATCTGGAAATTGGATGTTTGCACAGCATTTTCAGTTGATCAACCCACCATCAAAATAGGTGCATTAAAAGACAATATATACCGAAGTATTTATACGTAAACCAAAAATGTACAGGACATTAGATGAGGATTTTCAAAGGAGCCAGAGGGAACTGCCTGTAAGGGATCACAGAAGTATATTGGGAGTTTTGTGTGTTCGCCTTTTCCAAATACCTGTTCTGGGCTGGAATCTTACAACTCCATCACTCAAAAGGTGTGACCCCAAACCAGGCACCCCTGGCTGGTGTGCTGCCCTGGCGCTGGCAGTGTCCCTGGCTGATGGAGCTCTCTGCCCCCTTCCTTACCCTGCTCATCCTTTAGTCTGTAGCAAAGTGATGTGAAGTACGGGGATATAAGATTTGCTGATGTATGGTTCTGCCCCAGGCTGACCACAGCGAGTTGCCCTGCTCAGGTTTCCCAGTGGCAGTGTAGGGGATATTTCTATGGGCTATTGCACTCACTACCTTTGAGCATTGGGACCTTTATTACAAATCCTGGGTTTCAGTTCTTCATTTTCTTTTTTTTTTTTATTATTTTATTTTTCCAGCCAGAAAACTTATAAGGGAACAAAAAGCCTCAGAAAGACCAGACATAGCATTGGTGGCACCCCACTGGTCTTTTAAGGCTTGTGGGTTTGCCACCTGGGAGAGAAGTGGACTCACGCAGTCACCTTTCTACCTACTGCAATTTGGCTACTGAATTTGTTACAAATATTTTTCACGTTTTTTGAGCCAAGGTTGAAAAACCAGTGCTTCCTTCCTACTCTATTTTGGCCTGTGTTTCTAAAAGAGAGATTAAAGAGAGGAACAGAGGGAGATCAGATACCTGGACATGAGGAGAGAAGATAAACTGGTGATTGTATTTCACACACGTATGACAACATACTTGTGAAAATACATTGCCACAGCTGGTCATCAAAATGAAGACTTTTAAAATATCAAAACTAAATGTTTAATGATTATATAAAAGAGATGGTCTTTTTGCTGGGATGGCAGCAAATACTAATTTCCTCTAAATGCTGGAATTGAGCCTAAACTCTCCAAAGAGAAGCCGTAACCGGTGCCACTCACTTCTGTGCCTGATCCACTGCTACTCATGGCAAGTTATTTCTCTGCCAATTTCACTTCTGGTGGTTTCTGATTCACTGTAAATTGAATACAGCTTCTCTAGTGGACCTACTTGCCCTGGAGCAACAACAGCATGAGATGGATCTCACTGAGCAATCAAATAGAAATTGGAAGATGTAGAGATAGTGCTGGCACTGCTGTGAGGCGGAACCACGGGCTCAGGGAGCAGCTCTGGAAGCTCTGCCATTCTGATTTTCAACTAATAACAAAAATACAGATCTTGTCCTTTTGGGCTATAGGCATGGGAAGTTGTTACCTAATCTGCTCACTGTCCAGTGAACATAATTAAGTCTCATATATGGAAAGGTCCTGATTATATATCCTGCATACAATTTACGCCCCGATTGTTTTCACTTAACGAGCATGGCAGATGCATTGAGACATCATTCCTTAGGTGAAGAGGCCCTAGAGACCCTGCTAAGTAGATCAGATTTTGTAAAATCCTTGCAAAGACAGAGCGTAGCAGTTACTGGCCAAAACAGGATTTCTAATGAACATATTTTCCTTAAAACCAAGAAGCAGTAGAAACTCCTGCATGTCATGAAGAGCCCCTTGCCCCACTCTCCCCATGGCTTGTTATCATATTCCTCACACAACCCTGGCTAAATCAAAGATGCTTGTGAATTCTTTCCTTTTAAATCGTGTAAAATCATTTTTTCAACCATCTGAGAAACCAAGTGTCCCACAAATGTTACACATAGTTTACTTCCTTCAGGGATTTATGTTTCAATCTAATTGTTCTAGCTCTTGCTGCGGGGCTTTACTGGCTGAAGAAATAGAGAGCAGCACACCCATTGCTTTGCTTGAGCAAAAAGCTGTTTCCTCAAGGACGACATACCCATCACAGAAGTCTCTTCATTGCTTTTCACAGAATCGCAGGCTGTCGATCACAAATCAATGATTTTAGCCCTTCTCTAACCAGCCAGTACCTTGAAAGATGACACTGCCTGGCTCGTGTGCCATCCATCCCCATGACACACATTTGTGCATCTGTTGATCTTAACGTAGCCTGCTGCCAGCTTTAACGTGCCAAGGGAGGGTCTCTGGCTTTTCTAGGTATTCCCTGGGGCACGTGTGAAAGCTGTAGCTGCCTAATGGGATGCATATTTCCCACACTAAATTACGTGAGGACAACTTCAAATAAAAGGCAGGGAGCATCCACCCCAACCCAGAGCTGGTGCTGCAAGGAGGCAGCAAGGCAGGAGCAGCAGGCAGGTCCTCCTCCGCTCCCCTTGGCGTGCAGGCAGCCGAGCCGCGCTCCGCCAGATGAACCCCTTGCCGGTAGGCAAATGCTAGGGAAAAAACAGCCAATTGCAATCCAATGTTTTCTCTTTCCAGGACAGTTTCCAGAGGGATTACACTCATCCTCTAGCCAGAGTGACCAGCAGAAGGCTCAAGCTTTTGGAGAAGATCTTTGGGGTGTAGCAGGATTTAAGGCATAGCAGGAGGAAAGCTTAAAAGTCAACACTGGGGACCTAAAAGAAATCTGAAGGGCTACCACTTGCTCTGCCAAGGTGTGCAACTCTGAAAAAGGAAACTTCTGTGGCCAGAGAAAGCTCTAGTGGACGTTCAACATAAATTGGAGACTCCATGTTAGAGAATTTCTGAGTTAATACCATTTTGGTCACTTTTTTTGCATCCACTCCTTTCTGCTTAGAAGGGAATGGGTGGGATGCGACATCGCAGGCAGTGTTTGCACTCTGAAGGCCCGACCCTTATCTGCACACTGGTGTACTTGCACTTGGCCGAGGTGGGATCACAGTCCTTGACTGTGTCCCGAGTCCTTGATCGCTCTCCAAAGGCAGCAGCTGTATGTAATTCAGCATAACAGCTTCTACAGGCACCACTCCACAACTCTGTCTGGCTGCTCAACAGACCCCTGCGGTGTTACCAACTTTCTTTGAGAAAGGTCCTGCTTTGAATCCACGGGGAAGCCAGCTTGCAGCCTGTCACTCTGTTTTCTCAGGAACTTTGGCAATGCTGAACATTCTTGTGTTTTTGCTTTCATGGAACTATAATTTACATAAGCACAGGAGACAAAACCCACATCTGAAAAAAAAAAAAGCTTTCATAGATTTTTAACTATTGTTTCCTGCCGGTGTGTGATATCATAATGTTCAAATTAATCACTTCTGAGGAGCAGTTGTGAATTTCCGCAGTGCTAAAGAAAGTCACGGCAGTAGGTGACTCAATTCCACATTTGTTTTCTCTAAAATGCTGTCCAAGCTAGTGGGTGGGCACTTGGTATCAGTTTTATAATTGGGTTTTTCCATATTAGAATGGGAATTTTGTGAAGACTCTATTAAAAGGAGTGTTCTCCTATTCTTCTGTCACCCATCAGACTGAGTTGCACATGAATGCCAGCATGCTGTCATCCATACTCTTCTCTTGTTTGCTGCTCTCTGTGCAAGCACAGAATTGCAGTGTCCGTGAAATTATCCGGTATACAAAACGTCTGCTCGTAAGTCGCTGTTTAGCACCTTCATTCTGTAAAAATGCGTGCTTGTAAAGTAGATTATAATAAATACTGATGTCTCGCTTCTTATTCTTTCAGGAGGGAAGTTCCGTAAGTTGCCCATGTAGGGAGACAGCTGCCAGTGTGAGTACATCGCTTTTGAGAATATCATGAAACTAAACAAAAACGTACTTGTGTGTTGAATGCCAGCAGGGCTGCATTTTAACGCTCACTCTTCTCATTTTCAGTCATGTTCGTGTCTTCCCATCGCTGAGGTAAGTATTTTTTTAACTATTGTAGGTGTTAAAGAAGTCTGGGATTTAGTGAGTTTAAGTTTGTTCACTTTGTTCCTTGTGTAACTTTTGCTTTTGGTTATGAGGAAAAATTTAATCACTAGTAGCACCAAAACTGAGCCTGGTGAATAGTGGTGGGGAGGGAAGCAGAAGTCCTCCCATTATCAGTGCAATCAGAACCAAGCCAGAGTCAGGCAAGAGTCCTGTGTGGACTTGACTTACAAATCAAAAGATACAGGCTCTCACTTTGACAATCTTTGCCAGACCTTGTTTGATGGTTCGGTGCCTAACAACTGACTGAACCTGGGCCAGAGGTGGTGTCAGGCCTCAGACGCTTAGCTCTAGGTGTTTCCAACACTATTTCATTCTTTAAAGCCTCCTCAGATAGAGTAAAACCCAGCATTAGCCGAAACTATACTTCAAAAAGGTTACTTTCACAGTTTGAGGTTTTCTGAGAGCTGTGACAGGTGTTTCTTACACCATACATGATGATTTGGTGTTTTACAGCCACCCCACCCCCACCTCCCCAAAGTTTTGAATAGACGCCAGATATGTTACATTTAATTGTGCCATGCTGCCATGTTTAGCAATACTTATTTCTTCTTCCTGAAGATAAACACCAAATGAATTCTAACTTTTTCTAATGCCTCCTTGGTTTAACAGTCTGGCCATGAATTGGCATGCTTTGTGGAAGGAACCGAACACATGCTGAAAAACAACGTATCTTCAAGTGCAGTAATTGCAAGACTTAATCTAACCTTTCAGACTCAGCTGGACAGAAAATTCTGTGAAGTAAGACTACATTTCTCTAGATCCTTTACCTTTTACAAAAGAAAGGATTTTTTTTGTGATTTAAACATTTGTAGCCAAGTGTTAGATTAATTTCAAATGTGTTTTAAATTCTCACCTCATGCAGGAGGCAGGTATGATAGCTGCAACATGCAGGAGGCGATGGAAAGCCATGAAAACTGGCACAGGATGCAGGGAGATGGGTTCTGCCCCACTGGGCCCTTTCCCTTCTCCAGCTGCATGAGGACCTTTAAACATAGATCTCTGGGAGAGGAGCTTTATTTAAATTACCTTTTTATTCTCCTTTCTCAAAATGTGTTTCTATACTAAATAGTAATGATATAAAACCGGAGAGCAGATGTGCAGAAGCTGCATGGCTGGGAACAGGCAGGCAGAGGCATCCTTCTCCTCTGGAGCATTAATCCTACCTAAGCTGCAGTTTCTTCAAGGATGCTTGGATAGAAATACTGCTGCGACCTGCAGCATCTTCAGACTTGTGGTGATGCTCAGGAAGAGTCCTGGATCCCCAGATGCAGGGAAATAGCCTTTATTTACATATGAGCAAAACTGCTGTCTAATTCAATGAGACACAGAAGATACTAACGTTGCAGTGTCTCAAGCTCCTTTCAACTACTTCAATCTTGCAAGGGGGAATATTGTCGGAATGGCATCGCAACACCAAGCAGACCCATTGCCCTAGTCCTACCCAGCTTCTTAAATTGCTGTTTGCCCTATCTTCTGAGTTGAAACCATCTAGTTTAAATTACTTCAGCTATAACCATATGACATTCCACCTGTCACCTTCTTAGTCACCATGAAAAGCCACTCTTACACTCACTGATCAAAAAACAGTTCTTTAGGAACTGGTTTTGAAATCCTTGCTTGCCTCCAGAGAATGTATATTTTATCTGCTTCAAGTAAATCCTTTATTTTTCACAAAATCTTTGGTAACCTGATCTTTGTTCTTGCTTCTATCACAGAGCCTGGCGCGCGGGAATCAATGCCAGTACAAGACCAAGGGAAATGTGAAGGAGTTTTTGAATAAAATCCTGACAACCTATCAAGAAATCAATAAATCTAGAGCTTAAAAAAAATATAAAAAACCCAAAATTCTTTTATAAGAAGGGGGAGCAGAAATGTTATTTATTGTATTTATTGTCCACCTGAAATATAAAAGATAGAAATAACAACTGCTAAACCAATAAAGCCATAATTAACCTGAACACCAAAAGTATTCAAGAATCATAACTTTATATGTTTTGTACTTGGTGAAAGGTTTGAACATCCTGTTATCATACCAGCAGATGTCTAAATGCTTCTGCAAAGCTCTGCTACAACAATTTCACTCACATGAGATGCTGCAGCAAAATGCACACTCTGCCCACTATGGTAGCCCCAGGAATATTTGTGGACTTGAGATTCAAACAGAAATTCTGGGTTTTCTTCCTGCATATTTGTTTTTTTTTTTAATAATATCTGCACACCATGAATAAGTCACTTAGCTTCTTTCTTGCAAGGTTGCAGATTTTCCTGCCCATAGCCTTGTTTGTTTTTTTTCTTCTAAATAGTCAGTAGTAGAGAACTCATGAACACCTTAACATACAAAAGCAAGACCATACCCAAGGTTAATTACAAGTTAATGGGTTTGTGTACTTGGAACATTGTGCACAACTGTTTCTTTCTCAGGATGTATTTAACACTGTCTTTGAAGAATGCCAGGAGCTCAGATACGCTCTGCCACCTCTCCACTCAGCTCAACAGAAAGAGAAGAGGCAAAAAGGGAGCTTTACCGGAAAAAACCCCACATATCAGGGGAGACACCTCTGCCACCTATTCCAGCCTTGCTAGTAGTTTCTTAGATCTCTTCACACAAGGGAAAATCCCGACCAGGTGACAGAAGGTCAGACTTCATCTCCTTTGTGCCTCAGAGAGGAACAAAAGATGCTGGGCCTTTGAGATGGAGAATCTCAAAACAAACCTCAAACAAAGTAATTTCTTCGCCACCTCCACTGGAATATACTGGATTTTTCAGACTTCAAGGAACAAGCGCAAGCATATAATTCCCTTTCTTTTTGCAGCGTAAAGTGTGATATTGGTGGGATGAACATGTTCTAAGATCAAAAGCATGACAAATGCTCATCAACTACATTAGAATTCTTAAGGCTTCCATTAATATGGGCTTGGGGGAAAAGACAGAACTAGATCACAGAAAATGCATCTGATACAGCTACATAAAAGGAGTTAAACTTCTGTAAAGTATATCAGATCAAATGCATTTCTTGATGTGTTTATGCCGCCTGCTTCAACTATGACAAGAAGATAATAAATATTAAAATAGAAAGACTGTTTCTGTGATAATGCCTAGGCAGATGAAACCAAGAAATAAAACAACTGTTTAACTCTTCTCATGTTTTCATATCTTCCTACAATTTCTGCTCCAAATTCAGCTCAGACAGCTTTCTCCTAAATAACCATTTTTTTGTATTCTGGTATAAAGCAGAGTCATCCACATTTCTGATAAATCAACAGAATGCTTATGCATGCTCCTGGCCTTGAACAGAAGAAAAAGGCTCATTAACATCCATAGATCTAATTGAATCTATGATTTCAGATCTAAAGTTTCCGAATATTGCCTCACCAAATACTGATATTCGATCTTGATATTATTTTCCAGTTGCAAGTCCAAGCTATTTCAGTGTTTC
Source organism: Falco cherrug (assembly GCF_023634085.1). Taxonomy (NCBI): domain Eukaryota; kingdom Metazoa; phylum Chordata; class Aves; order Falconiformes; family Falconidae; genus Falco; species Falco cherrug. The sequence continues at coordinate 61,457,136 of NC_073704.1, read as the reverse complement.
CATGATGCTTTGCTTTTCATACCTTTGTGTGTGCCGCTTACCAGCACTGTGTCTAGTCATAATCTGTAGCAAGTGTAAAATCTGAAAAATGCTGATTAATTTTTATAGATGAGCAAAAGAATTCCCAGGTCCTAGGGCTGCAGACAGCTGTTCTAACCTGTGTTTTCAGCAACTTTAAAGAACAAGAAAATTCTTTGTCTAGTACTTCTACTCTGAAAAGGACTTAGGTTTATGAAATGGATACAGTAATTATGAAATTGTGACACAAGAGAAAGCTACATAAATTCAGTTCTACCCAGCATAAGCTGGCAAGAGTCAAATGTAGTCAGTCAGATTCCAGTCAAATCACTTCTGCGAGCCAGTAATAGGAAACTCTTGCACAGAATCTGAAAAAACAACCAAACTTACTAAACTGCAGAAGATACATCTGCAAAATATCTGCTCATCTGATGGCTCGGTTTGTAATCTGCGTGAGAGAAATGATAATCATGTGCCAAAAGCATTCGGTGTAGAATTGTGCAGCCTGAAAGAAGTGCCTCTGCAGCTGTCTCTACACCTACCCCTTGCATCTCTGAGCTGATGCAAACTGTTTGCTTGCACTGGTGACCTCCCCCAAACCCCTGCGATCTAGAGTCCAGGAAACATGGTAGTCCTCCATCCTCGAGTATTTCAGCCCTCTGCCTGCCCACAGGCATATTCAGATCTTCTCTCCGTGGGACTCTTAACGGCCTGTGAGGCTTTGCGAGCCCCAGGGCAGCCCTGGGGGAAGGGTGGGATGTCTCCTGGCAGCACCGACCACCCCTGCAGCCAGCCCTGGGGCAGCCCCTGAGCAGATGTGGGACCCAGCAGATGCTCATGGGCCTCTTCTTTCTCTCTTGAGCTTGGTTCATAATAGGAGTGTAAAACTGCCAGATTAAATGTAATGTAACCATTGAGTTACTCAATTAGTATAACAAGTACCTTTTCCTGTTATCTCAATTATCTTTCCCTAGCAGCTCTCTAGAGAGACATGACATGTTACACTCCGATGGAGAGGATGTGAAGAAGGTCAGACATTTGGTGTACAAGATGGCTTGTCTGCACAACAAAAATATATTGTGGAAGAGATTTGCAATGGAGAATTGATAATCAACTGTGATTTTAGGAAGAAGCTCTTCTTCCAACCATTCGTGTCCACAGCAAGGCGTGTGCTTGTTTTCAAGTACGTACAGCTCCCCACTTGCCTTGCTTCTACAGCTCACATCAGAAAAAGGAGGCTCTGAACGTTATTTGCTTTATGATTTCTGAGACAGAAACCCTCGATATCTGAGGATGCAGGGCAGGGGTGGCTGCTTTCTTCATACTGGAAAGCAGCACCATTACCTCTGTAGACATCTTTCTTCAGGAACATCTGTCTCATGAGAATTAAGTGTTGGGGATGTGCAGAGCAATTCCACACCACATATCACCACAGCTATATGATTTTCTCCATTAGCAAGAAGTAATGCTAAACCGTATGCTATGAGTGACCCAAAGGCACTCAAGAAGTTACTGTTCAGCAAGGAAGAATCCTCCCAATTCTGCTGCACCATCCAGCACACAACCCTTGCTTTGAAAGCTTCTGTTGCCGACAGCAGTCAGCCAGAAACCCATTCACAAGGTCTGCAGTTCCACAGGAGTATTTTCTTCGTTCAGGCATCCACTTAGTAGCATTGCTATTACAAAACTTTTAGTCTTGTCTTCAGAAACCTGGCTGGGACAGCTTTATATGCTTGAGTCTCTGCTACGATGCTTTACCAAGGCAGAAGTACAGCAGCCGAGCCAAAGCTCTTGTGCTCCAGTCCGCTATCCCTGGTATAACTCCATGACCCGCTGCAGGACAAGCCCAAGCCCTAAGCAGTGTCAACAATCTAATAAGAAGCTGTCTCCAATGACATACAGGTGAACACTGGTTTAGAAGGTATTTGTGGAGGGACTAGAACTGCCCCAGTGCATCTGTTATGTTCTTGTTTTTTCTTGGGCTTCTTGCACCCCTGTAAGAACAAGCCTGGTATAAGCCATGCTATGGGAAGGAGAGGCACTGGGCTGTCATTTAACACTCCCCAGTAATAAATCACACACGGTATTTAAAGGAAGTTTTACATATTTGTTTAAGAAAGCTGATCTTATCTGGCTAATCCTCACAACACCCTCCTGAGGCATGTGGACAAGCCTCACTCTTCTTAGCTTTACAGAAAAGTAAGGAAAGAAGACTTTGAGAAGACAGAAATCTTTCTCCGCAGCACTGTGCATTTTACAATTGAAGACTGACAGCACTTGCCTGCAGGGCTCAATACACACCAGGGTTTAACATTGCCAAGGCACAAATGACAGCACACACAGTATCAGGTGGTGCTGCTGGGAAGACTAAAGCCAAAGTAACTACCATTTCCAGTCTGTTTTCCCCCCAGATAAATCTATACCTGCCCACAGCTGGTTATAGCTCCCTTCCCATCTTCTCTGTTCGTCTCCCACTTTTGATTCAATCAACTAAAAAAATCTCCAAAAGTTAGAAGTAAAAATTCCCAGGAGTTTTACGTGCATCTCTCATGGAAGCAACCACGGTGATCTATAAATAACAGCATCTTCATGGACACACACTCGGTAGTGGAAGTTGCATACCAAGCACCAGGTCAAACAGTAATTTTTGGTTGTCTTAAGTGAACTTCTGTAAATAAGCCTAAATGTTCACACTACTGTTATAAGACACAAGACAAATGTTGCCTTCTTCCTGCTGAGACACAGGATGGATTACAGCTAAGCAACAGCCGCATGGCTCAGGCAACCAGAGGAGCGAAAGGACTGGAACAAGAAGGCAAAACGCTTCTTCACTAACACCACACCTACCTTGCTATAATGGTCTTTTTTCCTGATTCACATATGGGCTTTAAAAATCCAAGACACTTACAAATGAGCAATGTGTCTGAATTGTTTCTGCTATCTTAAATCTAGTAGCATAATAATACATGAAACAATCCTTAAGTTTAAACCAGGTTATAATTAGAAAAAAGTGACAGTAAGAAACTCCATTAAAGATATTTTTCCATGTAAAATATCAGTGAGATTTATTTTTACTCATGTCAGAAAGAGCAACAAGAGGCCTCACAAGAAACAGATGCCCTTGATTTCTTTATTGCATTTATATTGCTAGTTTTTAATTTGATAACTTTCAGACTAAATAAATATTTTCCAGGAGTAATAGGTCAACAAAAAGCCCAGGAGTGAGGGGAGTTTCCCCTGACTCCCCACAAAACTGGAATTGTAAAAGAGCAAAAGAAGAGGGAAATCATGACTTAAGAGATGTAGATAATGATCAGCCTACTTCTGACTTTGCAAGCAGCCTGTGGGAGAGAAGAGAGATGTTCTGTCTGACATCGACTTCAGGCAGGATATAAATCAGCCATTGAGATATAAGATTGTTCCACAGTGGCAAAAAACCTTTCTTACTCTCATTCTGCTGTGCTTCCATACACCTGACATAATATTATCAAGTAAAATGCAATAGAAAGGAAAGCATGAGGCTTAAAGATCCCCATTGACCACAAGGTATTTTCAGCAGCATAGTGCAATTAGAAATAAAGGCTATGGTGTTCCCAAGGAAGGAAAAGTGAAAAAATGCATTTAATCAGTATCACCTGCACCCCTAAACACAATGGTTTACAAAAGCAGGCATTTAGGGCCCAGTGATCCCCTTCTCTGGTGGCTGACTGAGGCAGAAAAAGTTGTGCAACAGTTTTGGGGAAGAGGGAAGGGAAATGTAGGTTGTTTTAAAGTACGGTCTCCCTCTCCTTGCAAACTCTGTGATATCAATGGGCTACGGAGGACAAGATGGGCAGGTGAAGGATAATTTAATGCAGCTTTCACCATTTCAAGAATCCTCTTATTGATCTATGTGCAATTAGGAAGAGCTATGTGTCTACAGTACATATTATGCACATTTCAATACAATGCCCTCATTCCTCATTTACATAGGACATGAAGATGAGGGGAAAAAAGTGGCAAGAACCTAACAGACTTCTTGGGTTAAGTGGGAGCCAGCGCTCAGCATTGCTGTTGGAGCTGTTCTTGCCATCCTGCACCAGCTTGGCTTTGTGTCAAACCTCAGGACAGAGTAGAAGACCAGAAGATCCCAATGACTGCTGATAATTTTCTTCCCTTCTAACTGCCTCCTGGAGGGGTCCAGCAGGCAGAAAATGCTTAGGCACTGGAACAACCTGGTTATGGGGAAACAGAGTTTTCCAGGAAGTAAACTGAGAAATCCCCTTGCAGAAGGGGAAACCACCTGGGAAGTGGAGCAGCGTGGGTAAAGCACGGCAAGAGGTGAATACTGCAGAAGTGCTCTGCTGCCAGCCCCACGACTGCAGAGAGCAAGGCAATCCCAGCTACAGAAACGAGCAGGGAATTTTATCCTACTCTTGTTTAAGGAAGAGGAACTATGAAAAAATGAAAGAGGAAACCCTCTGTCTGATTGTATCTATAAGAGATGCATCAGAAAGTAGTCAGCAGAGGCATATGGAAGTCTAGTCTGATGCTTATTTGATACTAGAGATATTTTATCAAAATGACATGCCCTAGCAGAGGTCATTCTCTTGAATACAAACACCTTATGAAGACATTTAAAATGTACTTAGTCAAAATGCAGACAGAATTCCTGACATAAACAAAGTAACTGAAGTTCTTGGCAAGTAGACTGGCTACAGCATCAACAGAAGGTTCAAAAATTCTCCAGGGAAGTGGTGGTTAGGAAATCCTGACCAGTGTTGACAGCTTTGTTACCTGCCGTCCCCAGGAGGTGATCCAGTGACTAGAAAATGCCTGGGGCTTTGGAACAACTGGTCTGTGCTAAACAGTCTCCTATGCAGGAATCACAGGGCTGTGTGGGATGCAAAACTGTCCAGCCTAAAAATAATCTTCCATTTTCCATCTGACTCTTCATGCAGCTGGAAGAGGGCGAAGACGAACAGGACTGTACCCGCACTGAGTACCCTCAGTAAGTTTAGGCATATCACGAATTTGTACTTGGACAAGACATCAGTTTTTCTGTTCACAAGGGCCAATTCTACATGTATTCATTAAAGGTATCTTTTCAATCAACAGCCAGGTAAGTACTTGCGGCAACATGCTTCATCTTCTTCATATTGACCACTAATGAAAGGAAAACTGACATAACTATGACTCCTTACAAGTCTTGTCTGACGTGAAAAACATAATGGATGCATCTACAATGAATTCTTACAAGATCTAGCTCAATCTTTTTCATAATAAATGTAAAATCTAAAGGTCTGTGTCCTCAAAGTAGAAATATTTCCAAGCAGTATCTAGCTATTAATGTTCTTGCTGGAAAATTTACAAAAACATTTTTTTAATTTCCAGCAACTGAAAACTAAGGAAAAACTCCTGGTTTTGAATGAGGTATTCTGAAAAAAACTGAAGAGAATTAATAATGAAGACTAAATGCTTTTTGTTCCCATTCAATTTTTCCTCAAAGTTTCTTGGAATGAACCAAACACTGCCACATGGTTCTTCATGGTTCACAGCTGGCATTCTTCTGGCTCCATTGTGAAACGTTCAGTTATTACCATGCTTTGGTTTTACTTCACATTTTGGTAACTATATTTGCAGTCACCCCTACCAAAATTCCTGATCAAGCTGGAAGACCAGTTATTGCAGATTAACCCACAAAGATTACATTGGCTAGAGCCCAGCCTCACAGAATAACAACAGTATCCTATCACACACTCTTTTCCAAGGAGCATCCAGTCCTGTAATTTGACTGTATTTATTACAAAAAGACACACATACACTTGTAAAGTGCATCTAAAAGTATATTGAGACACAAACCGTGTCCAGAATCAGCAACAGCACACAAAAATATAGCAGCTAAAAGACACAGCCTTGAGAGTGTCTTGATCTTTCCGACAGTGTGTTTGTGCTCACATCCAGGTTGCGGTCCCATGTGGTAACTCCTAACAGCATGAGACATGTTCGTGACTGTACACCTGGCTTGAGGTCTGATCTTATTATTTGTAATTTTCTTGGACCAACCCCAGACTTTTTAGATCTTCAAAATTAGATTGTGCAAACTTTCTTAACCCGCCAAGTTAAACAAACAGAACAATGGTATGCGGGTGTGGTGCAATTAAATTAATAATTAGATTGTTTAATAAATCAGACGTGCAGATTATGGATAATGATTAGTTACATGTAACCTTCTCTTAGAAGTTTCAAGACCAGCAGCCCTACCATCTATCAAAACTGACAGACACCCATGTGATTCGTGGTTCAGTAAGCAAGCTCAGGTTAGGAGAGCTGACTTCTCCTGTCTATGGCTTCTTTCACTGCATGAACAAGAATCAGCTTCACAGAATCCACTCTGTGCTTCTTGAAACTTGCACATCTCTCCAAACATCTACTCCCAGATCCAAAACAAAATACATTAACAGTTCTTCTAGGAATCAGCCCTATGTTGCAGGACACCTCCTCTTTTCTAAAGGGCCCCAAATTCATTGCAGCACATCACCGATGTGTGGCCCAACATCCACCGCAGCTGTAGCAGTGCCATCAGACACAGTGGGGATGTTCTTCATGATGCTGTACCTGAAGGGGAGCAGTTGTACAGCAAGAAAACTTGAAGGGAACTAGAGAACTCACAAGGTCAGAGGACAAAATGGAAAATTTGCAAAATGGATGATACATCTGAAAGATAAATCAACCAGGACTGCCTCATGCTAGCATAGTGTAGTGGGTTTGCACTGCTTCACCGCCATGGGATAAGCTAAAGGGCCACTACAATTTGTGCTTGAAACAGCAGTGCCTAATGAATCTGTGAGGGACCAGGCACACCGCAGGGGTGAGTGAGACAAGGTAGTTCACTTCCACACAGGAAGGTGGCTACCAGTTCCTAGGAAATCAACCACACTGCTCATCTACAACTCAAATGTCAGCAAATCCAGATCCAAATTCAGCTACTGAACTGTCAGGGGTTATCTTGTAAGCTGCATGCAGGCTGTCTTCTCCAGCAGTTGTACAGAAACACCAGCAATGTTTCAAAGAACTTTCCACACTGTACTCGGTGTATTAGGGCCAGTTATTCCGTGTTTTCTGGAAAGAAATTACAAATACACTAGCAGGATTGCTGGCTGGTTGCTTGACCAGTGGGAACATCACTGTAGGAAGACGCGTGACAACAAGTTCTGAAGACAATGTTAATTCAATGTTAATACAATGACAATGTAATTAAGGTTAGAAAGCTCTGGATTTATAGGTTTATTTATTTAAAAAAAAATGAGCCTCGAACAGATTGGATACAATCCATGCTGTTGCCACTGGCATCTAGCAGAAATTGCAAGTTAATTAGTATTTGAGTCTTCTCCTTTAATAAGCACAGTTAACAACCAAATGATATGCATGTACATTTAATACTATGAATTTTGGGATAGATCCCAAGTACAGTCAAGTTTTGGCTGGCAAGGGACTCTCTGCAAAGGTGAAAGGCAATCCTGGGCTCAAAACAGAAAGTTAAAACTCAAGGCTGCTCAAAACTAACGGTGAGAGTAATCCCTGCTGGTCAGGCTCTGCTGGGAGGGCACATGTTCTGCTCCGTCTGTGCCCCGATACCGTATGTTAGAGTTAGTTTTGAGATTTACACAACCACAGTGTGGGAACACAGATAAGCCATAACCCATGAGCATATACTCATGAGTGTAAGATATATACCCATGAGTATAAGAAAGTTATTTTGGGGCCATCCTAAGGCTCCTTCTGCTGTCATGCTTGCTGGGGTTATTGTTCCTTATTTCTATGAATGCTTTCCCTTCTTTGGTAACTAAAAAGCATGGGCATATAAATATGCATAGATTTATGTATGCACACTTACGTGTCTCACACACATACATATCCCAAACCCCTATTAGTCTGCAGAGTCCTCAGTTTTAATAGGAAAACCAGATCGTAAAGACTGATATGCGAGTTCCCTCTTGTGACCAAGTGATGCTATAGCATTATGTGAAAGTAAACACAATATATATATTAAAACACCCAGACCTTTAGAGAGCAAAAAACCAATTCAAATTGCAGAGAACATGTCAGTTCTGAATTTTTTTGTTCACTGGCCATGACCTAACATTAAAATCCCCCCCTACTTTACACCATCTGTGCACAGTACAGAAAAGAATTAGTAGAAACATGTCACTGGAAAAGATTGTCATGAATATGAATCAAAAGGGAAGATAAGGTTGCTAAAGCTAAAATATTATTTTATCTATGCATGAATCCTAGGCCCCACAGACAAAATAAAAAGGTTGGAGGACACTGGTCAAAACCCCTTTTATAAGCTTTATCGTTGTTATAGATTTCTCCCCTGGCAGAGGAACTGCAACAAACCCACTTCCTCCTCTTGCCAACTGGGTGAACTGATTTTCTCAAATCTGTGAAAAAAACGAGCACTTGCCAGTAGCAGAAAAAGAAGATATGGACATAAAGAGTGCATGAATGAACGGAACATAGGACCGAGGGGGAACTAAATGGTCAGTGAATCCCTCTGACCTGAAACAGAGTTTCATATGTCTAGGTATCATCCTTGACCAAAATCTTGCTTGCTTCCTCTGAAATCTTTCAGTGTTCCACAGCTTTCACAGCTAGCCTGTTTGAGCCATAACTCAACCATAAAACTACAAAGCTTTTTCTAGTATTAAAACTCAAAATATTTGTTGCTACTTCAGGTGTTAACTTATTATCAGTTATTTCTATTATCAGCTGTTTTTCTGATCAAATCAAACCTTCAGCTGCCTACTTTGGACAGCCTTAGTCCTCCAAGGTTTGTGTTTTCTTCAGCATGGAGGGCACTTATTTGTTAAAGCAGGCAATCAGAACTGCAGTTATTACAGGTGACACCTTCAAGACAATTTATTGTCTGCTCAACCCAAAGACATTTATCAGAACCTAAGTGGGTACAGTCATTTCTGAGGATTTCATTACTCAAGTCAGCCACACTGTGGCATTTACCAAACAGCTAATGACACAAAAAGTCTGAATCAGAGAATTTTTTCTTTTCCCCAGAACGACAATCTATTATCAACACCAGTAAACAGAACTCTAATGAGCTGGCAATTTATTTTAATGCTGCTCAGAAAATACTAAATCAGAGAATCAAATAATCTCTGTTTTATGGATTAGTGGGCAGAGTTACCTATGGAAAGTGTCAGGCCCCTAATACATTAATACCTTAATAGGAATTAATGACCCTGAGCAGCCTCATCCACACCCTTGTCCCTGGGCCCCAGGTGCCCACTAAGCTCAGCCCTGGCCCCTTACTGCCCCCTGAGCAATGCCGCAGGCTCTGCCACCTCTCTGCCTGGCCAAGGACCTTGACCTCAGACCTGCCTCACCACCAGGGACTTGCCCGCTGATGTTGGACTCTTGCTTGAATGTAGCTGCTGCCTCTGGACCTGCCTCGCTGAGCTGGTTGGTAAGGTTGGTTGGACCAACCTGAGCTGGTTGGTGAGACCCCTGCCCAGCTGGCTGTGGTGCCCCCTGGGCTCCCAGCCAGCCCTCATGATGCCTTGACTGAAAACTTGTTCAAAATGTCAATGACTGAATAACCACTCTCTGCTAATGAAAGATGACATATGCATGTATTTTTATTTTAGAGATTAAAACACTGGTTCAATGGGATTTTAATAACAAGCCTGTATTATACCACAGGAATACAGAATCTCTATTCTAAATAATTTATTTTCAGGCAAGTAAAAAATTCTTAGTATGCCTTTGTGGTGGCTCTTTCCACAGAAAGTACAAACAGCATCTATATCAGTACTCTTACAATTGTTTTGCATTTTAATGGGCACTGCTAACTTTACATATTATTAGTTTTGCCTGAAAGACATAGGTCTAGCATATATGTATAAAGCAAGTATAATATATCTTACATAAAAACCAACCACCTTATATACTCACACCATCAAACAAAAGGGTAAGATTACAACATACTTGGAGTTACTCCCTTTAGTGATTCATGCTTATTTCTGGAGACAGAATATTAGACTGTTATTGCATTTCCAAAAGCTTAATATTGTCTCATAAAGATTTGTCCATATAAACTCATGTTTTATCTCTTATAAAGGAAGGCATCTGCAAGCAGGCATGTAAACAGGCTATTGTTTTCACTAATTTTATTTCATATTCAGTGCAGCTTACAGAAACTTTTACAAAGGAACTTGGGTGACTTCTATTCCTAAGACAGGTTGTTTCTCGTTGCCTGCCTGTGCAGCAGCTGGTGTCTAGCAGAGCAGCTCACAAGCCTCCAGCAAACATGACATACTAACCTACTTTCTGGGCATGATCATCATTTACTGCTCTAGTCTGATCCGTGACGTTTAAATTGTTAGAACTGCCGTGTTTGATCACAAAGTTCAAGTATCTGAGTTTTAAATTAAGAATGACAGTATGTCATTGTGTTTTCAATACTGTTTGTGAAATACATGGTTCTTTCTAAAATGAATCTTTTAAAAGGAGAAGCTACAACATGGTACTTTTTTGGTTTAGCACATTGATACAAATGCAACTACTTTCAAAGATAAGCTAGCCTGGCTCTGAGTATCGTTCAGCATGGAAATGATGGTGCCTGTGTAAAACTTTAGTCGAAGCCCACGCAACTGGCCTCCACTGTTACCTGTCAAGAGTTCAAGATAGCAAGCGTGCAACCATGAGAATCCTTTGGTTATGTGGATTTGACAGAGTCATGGTCATGGTGAAAATGAAGTAGGGCTTGCATTAAAATGTAGAAGTCCTGCTATGAAATTCAGTTATGCCAAGTTAGCGTATCAAAAAAAGCTGGCGGTGATATTTTTTTTTTTTTTTTTTGGTGAGAACTACCTGTGTAAACTATTGTACAGCACAATATAGTGCATGGTTTCCTACTTGATCTGACAACAAACATGCTTGACTTTATTTCCTTCATGATTCCTGCCGCCCCCCCCCCCCTTTCCCCACCCCCCCCGTTCCCCTCACCCCCAACCCACACCCGTTCCCCACCCCCCGTCCTCTTGCTTCTGGAGCCCTTCTGCATAAAAACTAGTTTGAAATTGGCCAATAATCTCAAAAGACTAGTCTTGACTTTTCACACAGCTCTTGCAAATCTCCCAAGTACAATGGTGTCATGATTCTGAATGGACACATTCTTTCTTCAGTCTCAGGAAACTTTTGATTTCCTGAAAGCTTTCTTACATAAATTAACTCATGGGTTTACTCAAATTGTTTATCTTGATTACTACTTCAAAGCCCAATGATAAAAAATGTGAACATCACTCTTGATCAAAGTACAGAAAGAGTATATTATGAAACCTGTGGGAAATACTATGCAAAATATTCCTGTAACCACCATAGACGTGAGAGGTGAGTAGAATATCTCTTTCTGTAAATCTGTCTCTGGCAGAGACAACCACAGCAGAAAGGCTAAGCTTGACTTTGAGAGGCTGGATGACAGGAGCAGCCCCCAGTAACAGGTTAGGTAAGGAGGGCCTGTATCCAGCAGTGCAGTTTGCCTTCAGCTCTTTCCATCTTGTGTACGAGATGAAGGATCTGGAGACGCTCGCAGCACCTCTGTGCCAGGCACGTATGCGATACCTAGAAGATGAGTAGAAGACAGAAGCTCCTGGTGTGTGCCCATGTTTGTGCTTATTTCCTTCCAGTACTAACAAATCCACAGCTATTTTTTTTGTTGTTGTTTGTATATACCCATAAGCATTTTACAGAAACAATTAATATAGCTATAAAGTGCATAGTATTCTTTTATACTGTTCTATACTTCTCCATTTTAAATTAGCTATAAAATGTCTTTGCTAGACTAGATCAGCAGAGGAAACTTATCTATACAGAAAGCCTCAGAGATTAGTCTATACGAATCTTTCTGAAGTACATTTGAACCTGTTCCTGTACAGCAGCCCAACGGTTATTGGCAAGGCACCAAAGAAACCCATGACTTTAGATACTAGCTGCAAATCTGCATTAATCTCCATTTACAATCGATCCTCTATTACTGTCTACAGTTAGTAACTCCTAAGGTAAAGGTGCTTTTTGTAGTAGCATTTACTGAAAAATCAGTTAAAACACATATACTAGGAACAAAAGACTTGAAAAAATTAACTAGAACTTAATCTTCTACTTCCTTTAGAGTCTGAGTGAAACAGTTGAAAACCATATAGGTAAGAGTAGTTTTGGTAATTTTCTAAACTAAATTGATTTTAAGTATGTGGTTATTTTGTCATTCTTGAGGAAACTATACATTGAAGATGTCACAGTTACTGTATGATAAATATTCCTTTCAGTTTGTTTCATTAGGTCTCATACTCATTTCTTAGTTTTTCAGATCTGTGTGAAGAAACTGTATTTTGATGTCACACAAACACTCAGTTGCATTTGGCCAGCTTTGGTTTTATATAGGGTGAATACAATCTACCACTGAAATGCTTCACAAGTTTAGTATTATCTCTTCATTAAAAGATGCTACAAAGGCTTGTTACTGGTTCATTATTGTTATATGCAAGAGCCAGGAAATCTGTGGTTGCGAGTGTTTTGCAGCAGTTGGTAATAAACCCCCAATTGTTCAGATATAACTAGAATCATAAAGAAACACTGACTAGCAATGGGTTGTTATGCAGTATGTTTGCACTGATAAAATCTGCAAAAGTTTTTTTGTTATGATTTAGGTTGTAAATGAAGAGGTATACTTTTGGGATCTCTGGTTTGGACGTAAGACGCATTCTGCCCTTGGCAGGGTGTTTTGAAGAGACAGGCAGTGAGGATACACATAGCAAGTGGGGAAAGCCTTGCTGTTCAGAATGAGGCCCTTTTAGGCCAACAGGTAGCTAACAATCAGCAAAAGGTGTTTGTATTCCATCTTTTTTTTTTTAAAAAAAAAAAACAACACTTTTTTTTTACACTTCTTTTGAAGTGTACGCAGTCAGCTGCAGACTAACCAGCCTAGGCTGGCAGAGGCTTCCCTTGAGGGGGGCAGAAATGGAAGGCTGCAGAGAAGGTGTTTGTGATAGAAATGTATTGATTACTGCTTATGAAAAAGTCATTATCTTTAATTAGGAATCATTTAGCTTGGACAGTGAACTCGAGGAGCTCAAGGACAGCAGGTGGTGTTTGTCCTGTGCCCCCTGAGCAAGCGAGATACGAGCAGGACCATCCAGACAATAATATTGTGTGTGGCCTTGTCATGGTGGTAACTCTACCGCGCTCGGGCATCTGCCCAACGTCCCTGGCAAGAGTGAACCTTACAGATCACAAGATAGTGCACATCTGCACTTAGCCTAAACGTAAAAAGTTTACACACACTCGGTATGTAAACTATTTTTGTTTTACACTGAGTGTAAAGATGGGCAAGCTCTGGGACTGGGCCAGAAGCCTCACCTATGGGTGGACGCACCACACAGGAATTTTCCCAGTCACCAAGAGACTCCTGGCACTGGCTACAATGAAACTCCCAGCCAAAGTGCAGACCTGGGTGATTAATTAAAGTGGTAATTGGTGATCAATCCCTTCCTTAGTCTCTGTAACACTTTTCAAGAATGATCTGATGCTTTGCTCCTATTGCTTTTTAGCATATTGTGCATAATAACTGGTAGTTTCCCTTTACCGTGTTGCATGCTATATTCCCTTGTATTGTAATAGAATATACTACATTTATTCTCATCTTTGACTTTATTTTTGCTTGGTCAGCACAAGTGTGTTGCTCCCACATCCATTCTGACCCTGCAGGCCACAACACTGCCTCAGAGACCCAGCTCTGGCAGCAGGAGGCTGTGCCTGAGTAAGGCTCACAGGGCACTTTACAAAGGCCAAAGCTGCCCCAGCTCAAGGAATATAATGGGGTTACAGGTACTTCATGTCAGGGAAAATGAAGCACAATACACAAGGCAGAGATTAAGTGGGAGACAGGTCCTCAGGAGACCTGCCCAGGAGAAGCAACCACCCCTGCGGCTCTGGGGAGGCAGGGGAGAACGCTGGCCGACTGGGGGGGGGGGGGGGGGGGCGATGGTGGAACCTCTCCCTGCCGGGCAGGCGGCACAGCCGGCTCCACAGGCGCAGACCTCCCCTCGCCGCCCGCCCTCCCCATTTTTGCCGCCGGCCCAGGCTCGCCCGGGCGCGAAATGGCGCCCGCCGCCAGGGGCCGGGGCGCGGCACTGCGCCTGCGCGCTGGGGCGGCGGCCGGCGGCTCCTCCCCTCGGCGGGCCGGGAGGATCCGGGGCACCTCCCCTCCCTCCCTCCCCCCCTCCCCTGCGCTCTGCGCCCGGGCTGGGCCCCGCCACTGCCGGGGGCGGCCGGGGGGCGGTGGGACGCCGCGCCTGGAGACCTTAATTCTTGTTGAGCCGTGAGGAAGCCTGACCTCAGCAGGGCTCCCGCGTACGTGTGGCGTTTGTAAACTCCCGCCCTCGGCCTGAGGGGAGGTCAGGGAGCTGGCCGCGCTGCCTCCCCGCCGGAGGACACCTCCGAGACAGGTAATGCCTTGCCCCGGGCCGCGTTCCCTCAGAGCCGCCTGCTGCTGGAGCTTCAGGTGGAACAGAAATTCCAAACCTCAGGAAGAGCTGGATGTGCTTTATCGTCGGGTTTGGGCCCTCTGAGATGGCCTGGCTGTCCCCACGCAGGGGGGGAGCAGCTGGGCATCGCAGCTGGGGATGCCCAGCCGTCGGTTGGAGGAGGAGGGTCTTTTCCGGTGTAAAGAACTTAAATGGCTTGTTAAAGTCGGGTCAAAACATTTCTAGAGAACTTGTAGAATATATGTATATTTTTTGCCTGCCGGTGTCATGCTTGGGCAAGCCCTCAGGAGAGCTGGCAGAGCTGGAGCTTCAGACGCGTTGTGTAGTAAAACAGGGCGGGGGCCTGGCTGGTGGTCGCGGTCCGAGGGCGCTCCGGGTGTGGGTGGCTTCTGAAAATAGTACATCAGTAGACCACAGATTGCTGGATTCTGCTGCTTAAATAAGGCTAAAAGGGATGATGTGTTTGTATTTCTTCAGTTAAAACTAATGCAAGGATGAGGGTGTTCAGCTGAGCGCTGTTAGTCTTGAGTTGTAGAGGTTTTATCATGCACGTACTGAAAATGTAATAAACCCCTTGAGACAGAGGCTCAGCTTTGAGAAAAATGAGGATGGATTTAAAAAACCAGCAATAATCCTGTTCAGCAGCAAAAATGCCACACATTACAAGATTGCTGTGGCCTAAACAAAGAAAAAGCTTAATCTTGGAGCTTGTCACACTGAAGGACTAGATCTTCTGAGGCTTCAGCTTAAAATGCATTTTGGATCTGTGTTTGAACCACACTCAGCATCTGAATTTGAAGCTGCATCAGCAGCTGCAACATCTTCCCAGCGCTGCTTTTCTCGTGTACGGTGTCTGCTGCTCTTGTTCCCCAGCCGGACTCTGAATTCCTTGGTGGTGTGAGTGGGTGACCTTGATATTTTCACTGAACTGTGATATCTTATAGACACTATGATTAATGTGACAAATGCTGCAGCTGTTAAAGACAGATCTGTAAATATTAATTTCCAAGTATTAGAAAGTTAAAGCTTAATTATGACAATGCTTGCTTTATCACAGTGAGTTTCCAGGCTTAGTTATTTGAAAGGTTTTTTGCTTCTCGGGAACTTCATTTCTGCTGGATTTGTTTTGGTTTGTGGTTGGTTTTTGGTTTTGGTTTGTCTGGGTTTTTTTACTGTCTCTATTAGAAACCTGGTTTTATGGTGTTTTATTAATTCCTGCTGAGTCTTGGTGTTGGGAACTGAAAGGGCAAATCGACAAATTGGAGGAAGCAGTTATTTCTTTGTGGCTTGAATCTGTGATATGTTGGGTTATAGTAATAAACCCGCTTCTTTACAACTGACACTGTAGCATGGGAAGTAGTGTGCAGCTGCTTGCTTAACTGAGCCACTGCTGACCACTTCTCAGAATCCCCTGCCGAGACCCCATGTCACGGGACAGATTTTAACATCTTAACTTTAGCAGAAGTTTATGGTTCTGTTACCAGGATAAGCTGCAGAAACAGTTATTTAACTTGGATTTTTCTCCATCCCTGTTGTTTTTTGTGGAATTGAGTTTGTTTGAGTAGGGTAACGTGCAGCTGTGCAAAATACTTGATCACAGGACACAGAGATCAAAATGTTTATGGGGAAAACAGCTGTATAGGGTTGTGCATCAATATTTGATACTTTGCTCTACACAAGTGAGGATATGAATAGATTTGAGAAACCATCAAAATGTTTCAATTCAATGACTGTGTTGCTGTTTGTCTTTGATAGTAATCTGGGTAACTCTGCCTTAGACTAACAATTTACTGTTATTTACATAAGAAGCTTGTATTTTATTGCATTTCTAATAACTAGTTATTAATTATAAACATTTCTGCTTATATGAGCTGACATGGTTTAAGCTGCTTTGGATGGATGGTTCTTTTGGCCTTGGACACTTGGAGGAAGCATTATTAGACTGTACACCTACTTAATGTCTTTTTGTTAACAAGAACCTTCAGTAACTTTTTTTGGTTTTTAAATGTAGTATCTGAAGTTTTGCTGCTTCTCTCTGAAATGTGAAAGTATAAAATTCCTTCTGCACTGAGGGGTTCTAGGACAGGTGTGTGAAAGAGAAGCTCACTTCATCACTAGGTATTCTGTGGTTAGGAAGAAGTATTCAGCTGTTACAGGTAACCAGTCCAAACCTTTGTGAAATTTAGAAGCCAGCTGAACATTGTAGCTAGTTTTTATCAACTACATTAACAGAACTGTATTTGATACATTTCCTACTATAAAAGGATATTACTATCCTTTTCTTAATTCTCACTTGTAATTTTACCATTAACAATTGTTTTGCCTGCAGCCACACTGAGAAGTGTTGGGAAGAATGCTGAAATCCTGAGTTTAGGACAGGTGGAAGGGTATACTATTCTTCTTGTGCCCCCCCCCGGAATGAAAGTTTATCATGAGGAAGATTTCAGTTATTTGGTGTGTTTTTATAAAAGCAAACTTTGTGATATTTTTGGGGGTAAAGCTTTAAAGGATTACTTATGATGGAAGACACTGAAACACAAACTTATATGTGAAGCAGTATTAAATGAAAATGATGTGGAGGGAGACAAGGGACTTCGAATCTCAGCCACCTTGATGTGATAGTTTGTGATACACTGCCAGGTTGTACAGACTGTCATCTATTTTCTGGGAGCTCATAAACAGGGAGGAGGCTGCAGGCTGGGTGGTTTATTGTTGGTGGGCTGTGGCTCCTGTCTTGCTCCTTGCCATGTGACGGTATGCCCAGGGCTGTACCAGCTGGTGACTGAAGCCTGCTGCACCTTTGGTGGTAGGAGGCTGTAACACGTGGCCTCTGTGATCTGATCATCTGTCACATAGTTCCCTAGGCCAGCAGACAACCTTGCCAATGAAGGGAAAAAAGACAGAAAAAACATTTTGGGTTTTTCCCCCTGCCTGTGTTTTCCATGACTTTTAGATTATATCAGTAGTTACAGGTGGTATTGTTTACCAAACTTCTCTACTAATGGTAATAATAACGCAAACATAGAATAACTTAGTTTACGTTGTACTTTTGGCCGGTACAATGAATGCAGTTGCAACACTTGTTTCCCATAGTTTTGTACTTAATCTGACCTCACATTTCTGTTAATCCCACTGTATTTGCAGTGTGAGGTAAGATACATTGTGTTAAGATGATGCCCTCAAGCTCTTTTATTAAAGCAAGAAAATGTTTACATTGATGTCAGCATTTTCCCCTATCATTTTTGTATGGATGTAACACAAGGTTTATTTTTTCTCAAAACTAATGAAGGTTATTGTGGCATTTTATGTGGACAGGAGGGGAAAGCAAACAGATGCTTGTGAATGCCCCATGGCCGCACCTGCCTCAGTTCATTCATTTATTGCCTATTGTAACTTGGAAGCATTCTTCAGGTAAGAAAGCTGCTTCAAAATATGTCATGTGGTTTATAAACTTACACTTAGTGCACTTCTGCGCTGAATCTTTAAATTGCATCTCAGTGTTTTGCACTCTCAAGGATAGTGTTATTTATGTATTCTGTTTACATGTGTCATTATAAACCTACCTTTATGTGTTAGCGACTGACAGCAGTTTTGCAAATGAATTTGGTGTACCATGCAGAAATTGCAAAGGGACAGTCTGCTCACTTCACCGAACATGTAATACTTGTAGACTGCAATACAAGGCCACCGTAAATTACAAACTTCTTCAGATGCTATCTACAGAGTTACTAATGTACATAAACTTTCTAATTATAGGCAAGCATGACTAAAGACACAGCTCTTAAATTTTCTGATGCACGAGCTGACCAACAGCATTACTTGCACAGATTTTGGGACTTGAGTTTTTGCTTAGGAGGTGGGGGCTGCTTCTTTTGTATTCATAACTAACACGTGTATTACACCCATGTTAGAATTTACAACTATAAAGCTGATATTAACTGGGTAATTTTTCAAAAGATGATGATATGATCTGGGAGAATCTAAAGCCTTGTGTCTCCTATCTTCTAAAGAAAAATAAAAATGTTTAGTGTTAGAAGGTTTCTAAAGATGTTGAACACAACACTGTAAGTACTTTCAGTTTCTAAATCTATTTTTTCATTTCAAGTTTGTCATGATTTAGTAAGGTGTGTGTTGCTGTTCCCATAGCTTTCCATTAAACCATTTTTGAATAATGTAAACTGGGTAACTGAATTTGGAGGGTTTGCATATACTTTCTTATAGCAGACCAAGATACTCTTTCACACTAATATACAGGGTAGGATTTTCATATTTGTATATGGGCAGATACTCGTACTTCATTGGTATCTTTTTTTCCAGATAGTTTAATTAGCCAAAATAGTTGTTTACTGTCAAGATTATCATGATGCAGTAAACATGCTTACGAAGTAAAAGTGAGTAACATCTAAAGCCAGGAGTCCTTAAATTTTAAAACATAAGAGGTCATATCTTTGACTATTTTGATTCATGTGTTTTTAGTGTACGGTAAGCTGAAAAAAATTAACATTTCTTAACCAGATTTGTAATTTCTATAGGTAATATTCAAGAATCCAGAGGTGTATCTGTGTTGCATGAGAGTATTGATGTGACTAAAATTGTAGATAATGCAAAAACTAGATTTGTGATGACAGTTACACCTTACCATTAGTTAAACAGTAGTTTTCAGGTAATGTTTGGTAAAACTAATTTGCCTGTCACATTCCTTAGTTCTGCTTCCACATCTGCCCTGCAGTGCAGTGGGTACTGTTTATCTCAGTCTTTGTTCCCAAACTGATTTTAGTCACTCCTGTGGGTCTCTCAGACATTGCGGAACACTTTCTTTGGTTGGTGGCTTCACAGGTCAGTTCATCTTCTGGGACCCGTCCCTGCCTTCTGGTTAAGGAATCCAGGCACACATACAGGATGACTCAACAGTGGGATGGATGTTCAGATACCAGAAGGGTGCTGGTAACTTGACAGGAACTTCCACATTCTTTGGAGGTATATGTGAAGTAAACCTCTCATTGAATACTACCTGGATTATATCACGTGGAACTATAATTTATTTAACTTCAGTTGTGTTTTAAAATAGATACTGTTCATAGTTTAACCATTCAGAATGAAATAAGCATTCACATTTTCACAGTAAATATTAGGGATTCGTGTTTGGTAAAAATTTTATGCTCTGTAACCAATGGAACCTTTTTCTGGCTTTGCATCCCATAGTGAGTAATGTAACGTAATTTTGCTAGACTTGAAGTACTTCAATATAGAATACTAAAAATAGAAATTCTAGAGCTACCAGTTTTAAGGGGATGTAACAACAAGAACAAGTTATGGCCATGTTCCATCAGCAAGAGTGTAGATACTATGTACGCCATGCATACCTTGTCATGTCTCTTCATATGTCTGGTAGTTTTCAGATGCCAGATCTTTGTGGGAGTGAAAATAGCACCCATAAAGCTCAAGTAAGTTTCAAATAAAGTGAAATTTCCATTTTATCAGAAACTTACATTTTACTGAGACATTGGAGATTTGTGTGAGAATAGCAAGAGTGTAGAGAAGCTTCTCTGACAACAATGTTTTTTTAATTTTTGTTCTGGACTTCTAATTTTAGGAAGCAGCTAAATTTGTAATTCCTCCCAAGGAAGGAGGAGAGAAAAACCACAACAGGTATTTGACTTAAAAGGTATTTAGCATTTGCTAAATATAGCAAGGCTATGAGCAACTGGAAGAGAGAGTTATGTAATAGTTAATTTATACATCCACACCTAATGCTTTGCAATGCCCATTCATTGTGTCAGTTAAAGCACTCAAAAGTCATAAACCATGACTGCGTGGATGATAATTTGATAACGTGGTCTAGTAGCAAAATGTTTATTCATGCTGAACTTGCATCTTTGTTATGTTAGTAACACTAATGTATTGTTTAGAAATACTGCTTGGTTTTGGAGCATATTCTTCATTCTCTGACTTGCTGCCTTTGCTTTGCTGCCTTTGCTTGTTCATGTAAGGCACGTGTGTCTATTCAGGGAAGAAAAACATCTGTTATTAAACATAATTTAAAGAGCGTTACTAGTAGCTTCTATACTACTAGCTTCTGCATATATTACCTATCACTGTCATGAGTGGAACTTAAAAGAGACTGAGTGAGGATTTCTAAGAGCTGCTAGAATAAATTCCTTGATGGCTGAGATGATTTGTCAGGAGGACAACCAGTAGTGAAGCTGGTCATACAAACAGCTCTTGATTAATTGTCTAGGCTGTTCTTTCACACTTCTCAAAGAATGCACATGTGTTTGTGGGTTTTTTTCTCCATAAAAATGGAGTTACACTTGTGTGTAAGTCACACAAGTGAGTCAGACACCTCATCAGCCATACAAGTCTGCTGGGGAGATAAGTTTTTGATAGGAAAGTCTGTGTTTTGGCAGCTGTTTCTGGATTTTGTTTTGGGTTGTCCCCCCCCCCCCCGTAATGAAGATACTATGGAAAACTTTTGATCTAGAGAACACATGCTGTGAGGGTTGCTGTGGAAGATTGTTCAGTAAAGACAGATAACATGTTGTGTTTGTTCTTGAAGAATGCATGGTTGCTTTGAGAATTTTAGCTTCACACTGTTTGGGAAGAGATAAAGTCTGGCTGAACATGTAATTAGTGGGACATTTGAGAAGGGGCTTCATCCCACTGTGAAATCAAGTGGAATTTGAAGCAGTTAAGGCAGTTGTTGAGAACTGACTGAATAGTAGAATTCGGTCTAGAATGAACTTGAGTAGATTGCACTGCTTCAGCATGTGAAAACAAAGCTTTTCCTTGTGCTGCTCTTTTCTGAACTCTGGCTCATGTGGCAAATGTTCCTTCATGTAGTTTGCTGTATTCCAGGGTCACTGCTTTCTTCTCCTGCTGAAAACCAGCATGCTAATGTTACTTACTTTGCCCTGTTTTGATATGTGGCCTCTGAAGATTTTTGTTAGTTGTACAAATATTTTTCCTCTGCCTGGCATGATTTAAAAAAAAAAAAAAAAAGGCAAAACCAAAATAAAACAATGCAAAAACCCAAAAAAGCAAAGCAGTGGGGGAAGCAGACAAAAATTCTTAAACTGTTCTGCACACATGTATTCCAAGTTCATCAGTGTCTAAAAAGGGAGTTTATGAATTGGGTTCTTTGTTGATAAAATTCTTTTAGAAACTGTGAGTAGCTTTCATAGTTTGCCTGCTGAATTTAAACTTAAACATACACAATTTGCTACTGCTACACTAAATTGCTGTGAAATACTTTTCTTTTTCCCTACAAAGTGCTTTATATACTATGAAGCACTGACACATGAAACTACGCTTGGTAAATTAACAAACCCAAGTTCTCAACATTCAGATCAAGTTGTGGAAAATGAAAGGTGTTGAGAAAGAAGGTTCTTGCTAACGTCTGTGCATTGGATATTGACCTATGGGCATACCTTTTTTCATAGTAATGAACTGTATTTAAATGTTATTGAGTTGTTATCTCTTACTGTGTTTCCAATGCCTCGTTTCCATTCCTCTCCTATTCCTCTGTATTTTTCTAGAGACCTGCTGTATGCGAGACCTTTCAGGAAACTGCATCAAATACACTGAATACATCGTATTGTTCCAGTGCCTGAAACAGTCACGATGAAGAGAGCTAGGCAGAAAGTTGTGATTGAAAATGAAGGTCCTCAAACATTACAGAAAAGCAAAAACCAGAAAACTTGTTTACATGGCTCCGCGTTTGGTGAATCTGATTTGCATGCCTCAATGGACTGGGGAAGCCTTCCGCACCATGTTATTTTGCGCATTTTTCAGTTTCTACCTTTAGTTGATAGAGCTAGGGCATCTTCCGTTTGTCGAAGGTGGAATGATGTTTTTCACATCCCAGATCTCTGGAGGAGATTTGAATTTGAACTTAGCCAGCCAGCTACTTCTTACTTAAAGTCTACACATCCTGATCTCATTCAGCAGATTATAAAGAGGCATGCTGATCATCTGCAGTACGTCAGCTTCAAGGTAAGCCTTGGACGAATGAAGGCTTTGTCACATTACTGTGCGTAATGTGTGCAGCTTCACTATGTCACTTGGCTTAAGTGTTGTACTTGGGAAGTCTTATGTTTAAAAATACAACTACTGCAACAATTTATTTCCACACAATCACACTGTTTCCTTCATTTTTTTGCATTAATCCCTACAAAGTAAAGAAGGATCTAACATCATGCAATACAGGGGTGAAAACTGAATGATACATTTTCAGAATATACAGAATACATAGTCTCTGTGAATCAGTGTTAGTGGCAATCTGAGTACTCACCAGATTATTGTGCAGATAAATATTTTTTACACATGGAAGCATTTGAGGAAATAAGTTTGTCTTGCGCATATACTTTATTTGCAAAACAAGACTGTACAGTGCAGAATGTCTTGAAATTTTAGAACCATACTTTGAAGAAGTATGGGTAAGGGAGAAAGATGCTGTGCCTGTATGATCAGGTGATTGACACACAAGGACATAATTAAGTAACAATAACCTTCATTTAAATGGAGGCTATATTGGTAGTCTCAGGATTGTATGAGTGTGGACTACTTCAATTTGAATGCTTGATACAGGTAACTCTCACTGAGAAGATCGTAGTTGGAGGTGCTTTGTGGATATTTTTTCAGTCACTTCTCCTTAGAGGATGTCATAGTCCTAAGCTGCGAAGGAAAAGCAGAAGAAAGGATTGATATTAAAACTGGGATGAAAATCAGAAGCTTCTTTTTCTCAGCACTGGTAGCAGTGTTACATTTGGAGACATCATGATTTGGTTGCACAGCAGTTTAGGGATAACCAGTTATTTAATACCTGTAACTTCTGCACCTCATATAACTGCTTATAATGAATTGACATTATAACGTCTTAACACAACTTCTGTGCTTTTTCAGCCACTGTTTTATCATCTCAGATACTTCAGAGGAGGAAGTTGAGATGAAATAGTGATTTGTCCAAAGCTAGTCATAAGGTTTATAGTTGAATTGAGAATCAGTTCATTATTTAAGATGCAAAGGTGTTGTCCCTGCAGGTGAAATGGATTAGTTTGTTGGAGTATATCTAGGTGTTTCCAAGTCTTTTTTTTTTTTGGTTCCAAGAGTCTAGAACTATCCTTTTTAAAAAGATACATATACACTGTTATCACAACACCAATACTAATTACAGTTGTTTAGGAAGGCATGAGGTTATTTGAAGAGAAGGCTGAGATTTGAGCTCTCTGTTCATACTGGAAGTACACAGCAGTCATACTCAGGAAATTTTTTGTAATAGTAACTTCCCTGAACTTCTTCTCTTGAAATTTCTAATTAACGTTGTGCATTGCCCTTGCGGTAAATGCAGTCTGGTGCAGTACAGCAGAGTAGGTGTGGAACTTGTAGTCCTGGGTATCCATTGTGCTGTTTTCTAAATAATAATAAAGAATGACTTCATTATTTTTAAATTGCTTTTATAGGTTGATAGTAGTACTGAGTCAGCAGAAGCAGCCTGTGACATCCTTTCTCAGTTGGTGAACTGTTCTATCAAGACACTGGGTTTGATTTCTACAGCAAAACCAAGCTTCATGAATGTCTCTAAGGTAATGTTCTACAAACTGTAACTAGAGTGACTTAATTCACTCTTAAACTACCTTAGCTTTCTTAATGTGTTGTTATTCAATTGATGGTAATTTTTATGAAACAATATATATTTATTGGTATATCATCTTTAATTTGTGGCATCCATTAGTATTAGGAAAATAATTACACATTGATTACATTATTAAATTTAGTAGTGTTGATCCTTTGTGGTGTAGAGATAGAGAATAGTTTAGAAGATTTGAGTTTCCTCATTTCTGGATTAAAAGATACCATGACAATGTGCTGCAACACAGTGTTAAAATATTTGTGAGATATATTTTCTTTGACTCTACAAGTTATAGCAGAGTTACTTGCTGGAAAATAAAATAAATGCCATTTCTTTTTTTCTGAAGATAAATTCTAAATACTTCAGGCTTATCACTATGTCTACTTATCCCTGTCTTATTTCATGAAAACATAAATCAGAGTGGATGAATTAACTACTGAGTGTAAAGTTAATTTTTGTCACATGCAGCAGCGTATTTTTAAACAAAGATTTCCTGGTGTTCATGTTCAGATAGGCCTTTCTTTGTAACACAAGAAAGCTGATGCCGAAGAAGTGATCGTTTTTGTACTTTCTGTGTGTGCAAAATGTGAGATTTAGATGCCGAACTCCTGCCTGTCTTTTCATAAGATTATTTCCCCCCCCCCCCCGCCCCCCATTCAACTTCTCCAAACAGGCTCATTTTGCTTCAGCACTGACGGTAGTTTTTGTAAACTCCAAGTCATTATCATCGGTCAAGATAGATGACACACCACTTGATGATCCTTCCTTGAAGGTTCTTGTTGCTAACAATAGTGATACTCTAAAACTGCTAAAAATGAGCAGCTGTCCTCATGTATCACCTGCTGGTAAGTATTGAATATATATGAAAAGTGTTGTAGTAAAGTATCATAAACCAAGACTTAGTTTGAAACAAGTTACTCATAAACTTCTGCGTCTCTTAGCAGAGAGGCCTTTTATTGACCCAGACTTGACTTTGGACAGTTGGAAGGGGAAGAATAATATTGCCTTTGTGTTACTGAATGAGTGGCATTAATGAAGGTGGATGTGCTCCTCACCTGACTGCATCTTCTAGAGTCCTGTTATGTCTTTTTTTACATTCTTCTCAGCTGCTGGAGTACCTCTGATGATGGGCATTGAGAGGAAAAGCCACCAAAATTAGCACAAGCCTTCTTTAACACAAGTTCCAAGGACTTAATCGTTTATTGCCGGTTCTGTGTAAGGGTAACTAAAGTGTGCTGCTTAATGCATGCAACTTTGTAAACTTAGCTAACTGGCATTCTGTGGGAACAGGTATGCAAAATCCCTGACCCGTGAATCAGCTCCTAGTTGGTGGGATAAAGGAGATGAAAACAGTTGTATGTTTCACAAGGTGCTGTGAGTTTTAACTTACTGAGCAAAAACGTTAATACTTCAAAGTTTTATTTAAAAAAAAAAAAGTGTGTATTTCTGTAGTGCCCTCGTGTGTCCTGAGCTGGTAGTATGAATTTGCTCGTTTTAGCGTTCGTTGGTGAAGAGTTCACTCCCTTCAAAACAGGCTTGCCAGAAAGTTCAGAGGGCTTTTGGGTCCCTTCTCACTTACCTTTCTCCTGAAACCTTGGTGCTAGGGAAAGGGAATCCTGGTCTGGTCTCTTTCCTGTATTCTTTTCCAGAGTCCACAAAAGATGATTTGGTCTGTGTACTTTGTATTCCAACAGATTAAGAGCAGTTATGTTGTTTATGGCTTAATTCAGGGAAGGGTCTGTTTTAGCATAGCTCTTAAACTAGGTTGCTGGTGGTCATTTAAATAGGTGGATGCTGAAGGAAGCAATATTAAGGAAGGGAACAGTGGCCACTTCAGCTGAATCTTACCTGATTTCAGTTGCTTCCTCAAAGTTGAGGAAATTCTGCACAGGGAAGGACAACGAGGAAGAAAGATACGCAGATCAAAGATGAATGCGACTAGTTAGACTTGCTTCTTTTACTGTTAAGTGTTTATGGCCAAAACCCCGTAAAAGGATGTGGGTGTCTAAACCTTATAATATTTCATGGGATTTGGATATAGGCATGAATATTCTAGGCAGTAGAATTAGTACTTGCTTGAGCTTTACAGCAAACAACTGTGCTTACATTCACTTTTGATTTTACAGAGTGATTTTTTTTTTTTTTGTTCCTCAGGAATTCTTTGTGTTGCTGACCAGTGTCATGGACTTAAGGAGCTGGCTTTGAACTATTACATATTAAGTGATGAACTGCTGCTGGCTCTTTCGAGTGAAAAGCATGTTGATCTTGAACATCTTCGCATAGACGTTGTGAGTGAAAACCCTGGACAAGTTGAATTTCACACTATTAAAAAGCAAAGCTGGGATGCTTTTGTTAAACACTCCCCCAAAGTCAACATTGTAATGTATTTCTTCTTATACGAAGAAGAATTTGATGCTTTCTTCAGAGAGGAAACCCCTGTTACACACCTTTACTTTGGTCGTGCAGTGAGCAAAGCGATGTTAGGTCGCATTGGCATGAATTGCCCAAGGTTAATTGAGTTGGTTGTGTGTGCTAACGGACTTCAGCCTTTGGATGACGAACTTATTCGGATTGCCGAGCGCTGTAAGAACTTAACAGCAATGGGACTTGGTGAATGTGAAGTAACTTGCAGAGGTTTTATTGAATTTGTAAAGATGTGTGGGGGCAGGCTTACCCAGCTTTCTATAATGGAGGAGGTACTGATTCCAGATAATGATTATAGCTTAGATCGGCTTCATCTGGAAGTCTCCAAACACCTTGGAAGAATGTGGTTTCCTGATATGATGCCAACGTGGTAAATACTCTACATTTATGGACAAAATAGTAGAATCAGGGTGTTGCTTTCTATGCAAATAAAGAATTTAAAAATGAAATCTGAAAACTGATTTCCAAATTTGAATTTTTATACCTGGAGAACCGCTAGTCATGTAACAGCAAAACATTCTAGAATGTTTGTGGTATATTGAAAAATAAAATAGATTAAGTGTACTTAACACTTCTCTAGGTATGTGGTTTACAGGTGCTTCAAACTTCAGTGAACTTGGGCTTCTCTGACCTTCAGTTTGAATGTTCCATTCACATCAAAATTTTTTGTGGTTTTTTTTTTCCCCCCATGTCTTTATAATCTTTCTGATGTAGTCAAAAGAGGACTAGAGAAACTTTTTGCCTTTAGCAAATCTATCTTTATGGGAAGCTGGATGCACTTGGTGTTCAGTATTATTTGTAATAATGTTTAATGCAGCTATTTTCCAAAATATTAACGTTACAAATGTAAAAGCTTGTACATTAAAATACTTAGAACAGCCCAGCTTACTCAAGTGTAATCGAACTTAAACTCATGCTGGTGTATTAAAATATTGCGGTAAATAAGCTTATGCTTACAAAAAACCCCTTTGTTTTTAAATTGCACTTTAAATAATTTTGTCAGATTAGCTAAACTGTAGAGACTGCATTGTACCATGTGTTGGTTTTTTTGTCTTACACATTAAATGGATGGGAAAGAGACAATGTTAAAATTAATGAATTTAAAAGTTTGGGTCTAGATTGATTGCTTGGGTGAATGACAAAGCACTTTGGAAGAGTTCAAGTCTTTGATTACAAATATTTATGTCTGAATGCTTTCATTATTAAGAGATAAGGTTCTCATAAATGCAGCTAGTGAGAAGGAAGGATCAAATATGATATGGTTGTCTTTGATGACTTTCTGTCTGGAATCAAAGATTTAGAGCAATTAAAATAATTTACTTGCCACTTAGAGGGTGAAGTGGCCTGTAATAATCTTGCCTGTATCTCATAGAGCTGTGCTGTGACCCCTGATTTCTAGACTAAGGGTTGCTGGAGGTGATCCTGAAATTTTTAGTTCAGGACTGTTTAATACTTGTTGCTATGAATTGTTTTTTGAGGAAGATGATTTTATTTTACTTTTTCTTTCAAGGGGGAAAGAATAGTGAGTTGATGTGAATAGAGTATATATTTTTTTGTGTTGACATTTTGCACACTGTAAACTGAATTCTATTCAATTTTGTAGTGGATACGATTTTGTATACAAATTTTGCTGTAACTATTTTCATGCTGTAGTTGTTCTATCTTCCTGTTTATAATGAGAAGACTACGTTTGACTTGCTGGTCGTATTTATCACATCAGAGGAAAATGTCCGTTTCTTCCACACTTACACTTTACTGCAAAAATAGCAACTAGAGGGTTAAACCACTGTTGTCTTGGACAGACCTGTTCCCAGTTGCAAGGTAAAAAATTTAAGATCACACATAATGCCTGAACTCGTAATGCATTATTGCTTGTTGCACAGTTAAACATCTGACTGGTTACTAGCACGTGTTACCCCCTCACTCACTTCCATAATCAAGGGGATTATAATTGTCATCTAAACAAAAGACTGAAATATTTCTAAACAGAATTTGAGTTAAGATGTGTGATTTGCTTTAAATGTGATCTAATAAATAAAGTGATCTAATACATCCACTGATATTAGACTCTTACCCATCTGTTGCACCACATCTTCCTGTTAGGCAGGGTTCTGGCCTGTTAGGAACCACGTACTTGGCAAACCTGGGGAGAGGCAGTAGAAATACTTGACTCTTGGGTTACAGCAAATTAGTCATTGTAATTTCATGATTGTGCCTCAAAATTTCTGGAGTTCTGACGTGCTGAAACTGTAAAATGTAATGTGGACAAATCTTGTAGATGATTTATAAGTCCTGTAGTCCTTCATGTCTCTCTAGCCGACATAACAGGATTAATGAAGTATCAGTTAGGAAGGAAACTGTTAAAATGCTGCTTTGAATATTGTCCCTTTCTCTGTCCTTCTTACTCAAGTAGCTTTTCAGTGAAGCTGTGAATGTTATCTTGCTCCAGCTCCAAGCTTCTAGAAAAGTGGGCCTGCAGTTATTAATGTTGTAATGTTCGATATGATTTTTTTGTCCATTTGCTCTGCTAGCTGATGTTAACAAGTAAGAGAACTGATGCTTGAGTTTATAACTAAATGCCAACAGAATTGATACCTTAGTTTCAATGTGAAACTCTGATTCTTCACTGGTAGTGTAGGGAGCTAATTCTAGTTGAAAGGTAACTTCTGCTGTTAGGTTAATGTTGAATTGTATAGTTTCAGTGTCAGATTTGTTTAGTGTCATATGTTGATGCTATGATATTGTTCTGGTTTGGCTGGGATAGTTAATTTCTGTCCTAGTGGCTGGCACAGCGCTGTGTTTTGGATTTAGGATGAGAGCAGTGTTGATAACACAGGGATGGGTTAGCTCTTGCTAACTAGCGCTTACCCCAAGTCAAGGGATTCTCAGCTTCCCCGGCTCTGCCAGCGAGGAGGTGCACGAGAAGCAGGGATGGAGCAGGGCCAGGACAGCTGACCCAACTTAGTCAAAGGGGTATTCCATACCATAGAATGGCATACCCAGTATATAAACTGGGGGGAGTTGGCCAGGAGCTGCCGATAGCTGCTTGGGGACTGGCTGGGAATTGGTCAGTGGGGGTGCGTCATTTGTCTGTCTTGGGTTTTATTTCTCTCTTTTTGTTGTCTGTCTTTTCATTACAATTATATTTTATTTCAATTATTGAACTGTTCTTCTCTCAACCCACAGGTTTTACCTTTTTTTCAGATTTCCCCATCCCACTGAGGCAGGGGGAGAGTGAGTGAGCGTCTGCGTGGTTCTTAGCTGCTGGCTGGGGTTAAAGCATGACAGGTGCATACATCGTTCTTTGGGGAGGAGTGTCAAAACAGTGCCCTGTGTAAAGCAGTATTAGTTCTTTTCTTTCTGAAGTAGGTCTTCCTGGATGGCTGCCTGCTGTCCCTTGAGCAGCCTGTACGTCAGAGCTCTGCCTTGTCCTAGCTAAGGCAAGCTTTGTCTATTTTATTGGCTGCTCCTAAATTTACTGCCCTGCGAAGGCTTTCTAAAACCCCAGCTCTAAAGTGTGTAAGGCAATGATACGGTTCGAGGGACCAAAACCCTCAAAATGAGGTACAGGATTTACACCTGGTATGCTACGGAGATGCGTAGGGTCACCAAAAAGTCCACGTTACAGTGTGAAGCCAATAGTAGTAATGCACCTTTTCTGCCACGTGAGGAGGTGACCTAGTTTTCATGCTGATTTTCTCAGACTCTTTGGGAAAGCTTACACCTCAGTGCTAATTTCCTGATTCTCTTGTATATGCCAATTCCAACAGCTTCCCACATCTGTTTTTCCTTATGTGGAGTCTGTCCTGGTTTTGGCTGGGATAGAGTTAGTTTTCTTCTTAGTAGCTGGTACAGTGCTGTGTTTTGGATTTAGTATGAGAATGATGTTTTTAGTTGTTGCTAAGTAGTGTTTATACTAAGTCAAGGACTTCTCAACTTCTCAGGCCCTGCCAGTGAGCTGGATGGGGGCACAAGAAGTTGGGAGGGGACACAGCCAGGACAGCTGACCCGAGCTAGCCAAAGGGCTGTTCCACACCGTAGAATGTCATGCCCAGTATATAAAGCTGTGGGTGGAAGAAGGGAGTGGGGGGATGTTTGGAGTGGTGGCGTTTGTCTTCCCCGGCCCCTGTTAGGCAGGATGGAGCCCCGCTGCCCTGGGGATGGCTGAGCACCGGCTGCCCTGGGGAGCGGTGAACGGGTTCCTCGCTTCGCTCTGCCTGTGCGGCTTTTGCTTTGCCTGTTGAACTGCCTTTATCTCAACCCATGAGTGTTCCCACTTCTACCCTTCTCATTCTCCCCCCATCCCACCGGGGAGGAGGGAGTGAGCAGGTGGCACTGCGGGGCTGAGTTGCTGCCTGCGGTTAAACCACGACAAGAACAACCCTTTTGCCGTCCAGTGGAGACACCGGTTGTTCTGGCATGACAACTCCAAACAGCATCTCATACCTCGTGGAATGTTTCGGTAAATTTCCCTCTAGCTTTCCTCAGTTCAGGTGCCTTCAAAATCTAAAGTAATCTTGTTTGCCAAGGAGTAGTGAGGTTCATCAATTAGCCTAAGATTCAGTGTTCACAACAATTACAGGTGCTTCGAAACCAGTACCTGATTGGTACCTGGTACGTATAATGTTAGCATCTTGCAATATTGTGTAAAGCTCAAAGTATTGAATCAGTAGTAATATAAACTGTTGTTGTGCATGAGAAGAAAAAACAGCTTTTGGATGCTGAGATGAATTTATTTGGAATTTACTACATCTCCATTTCACTCTCTTTGCCCTTTCCCCCTTTCCAGATTGCTAGTAGGATCTGAGTGATCGCAGTTCTCAACATGGATGTGAGATGTGATCCCAGGAAATACTCTTTGCATTGGCAACATTTTCCCAAGGATTTGCCCCTTAGAAATTCTACCGCTGTATCTGATGGGATGGATGCAGACTAGTTTTACACAGAATCCTGGTGAAAACAAGAGAGAGAACATCAGGTGACTGATGAAGCATTTGTTCTGTGCTAACTCCAGAAATACTAACGTTTTCTGTCTTGTCCTTTCCACTGAGATAGCAGAAGTAGAAATACTAAAATAGCAAAGGCACTGTGGTCATAAAAACTAGATAGTGGGTTTAGTTGTTGGCTTGGTGGAAGTGAAAAGATGGGAGGCAGGGAGAAGGTAAAGGGAAAAGCTCGAAGATGTTCTGCAGGACTGTTATTTGCATTCTAACATAGGAGCAAAAAGTTCTGCATGTAAATAGATAAAGATGCAGTATTTCAAAATGTGTACCTTGCTTATCTACTTGGCTAGCTGCAAGGTGATACATCCTATATGACCTCAAGACAAAGAAATACTAAATAAAAAAATAGCTATTTACCTGATCCCCTGATTTGGACTCCATCATCAATGGCATTTCCGTTGTGGAAGAATTTAATGGGTCCAGAGAGCTGGCCAGAAAAGGGAGCGTACACAGTTGCTCCATCAGCACAGATGACATCCACACCCCTGTGCTTTCCTTTACCGTTGCGTCTGAAAACAAACAGGTTGTTAGAGAAGCCTTGTCAGGCCTGGTATGGAGAGGGAGATCGGGTAGAGCACCGCAAGATCTGGAAACGGGTTGTTGGTGCTGAAACAGTGTTGACATAGTTGACTGGCTGAAAAATCTGTAAGAGCTTTTTATTGTAGATGCTGTGATGCTGTGTAGGGTGGATGATCTCTTATTAGAGTTGCAGTTTTGCAAATGGGAATA
The DNA here is from genome assembly GCF_023634085.1 of Falco cherrug. NCBI lineage: Eukaryota > Metazoa > Chordata > Aves > Falconiformes > Falconidae > Falco > Falco cherrug. The sequence goes on along the minus strand of NC_073704.1, from coordinate 61,424,794 downwards.
ATAATAAAAAAGCCTTTCTTCTAAGCCTTTCAATAGAACTGTAGAGTCACAGAAATGTTGGTTGGCAGGTACCTTTGGAAGATAGCAAGTCCAACCTTCTGCTTGAGTCAAGACTGTTCCCAATACGAGGTCAGGCATTTCTTAGCCTGAGCCATGAAAACCTCCAAGTACAAAGGTTTTATGAACAGCATGAACATCCTGTTCTGGTGCTGCATTATGTCTGTAGTGAAAATGTTTCCTCATGTCCACGCTAAACCTCTAATTCTTAAGTGGATTAAGAAGAGTTCAACTCTATTTCAGCAATAAACCCCCATGTTCCAATTATATAGTACCTTGGAGCTCCGTAGTATCCACAGCCATAGTTATCACAGCCTCTTATCTCGTTTGTAGGATTCCCAGAGCACACTGTTGCCCAGTGTCTGTCTTGTTGTGGGAATGGTGGAACAACTTTGAAATACAGAAGCACAGCATAACAAAGTTAACTTTTAAGTTCTGAGTGTTGCATGTTTGTAACTGCTATGTTTTAAGTTAGGAACACACTGGAATTAAATCATGCTCATGTAGTTGGATGTCTTCTCCACAAAATTTGTGATCCTTTAGGAAATGTAAATAGAATGTACACCTAAGAGTGGATTGTAATGTTCCCTGATTAGGGTTCTCATGTAAGGAACATGCTTTCAAGATAAAAAGTATCACAGTTCCTAGAGTGCTATCTGAGGGATGGGAAGAGACTCAGTTTTGGTTTTTATTCTATGCCCAGGCTGATGGGACTGGACTCCTCGAGTTCTCTTCTCCATCACCACCAATGTAGTACTTGCATCTCCAAAGAATCATCCCAAAGTCTGCAAGGATGCAATACTGAAAGCGTTACTGGTAGGTGTAAGCATACAAACAGAAGAGCTGTGTGACTCAGTTTACTGCTGAGACTTGATGCTGCTGTGTCATGTGCTGGCAAGAATTACAACTTATTAAGGTGATATATTCTCCTTCCCGTAACACTGTCTACGGTCTATGCTGTATTTATAATACATATTTTCTGTCTTTTGGATGTTACTGTCAGGAAGAACCTAAGAGAGGGGACTGTTGCTATTTGATATTTTTTTCCTATTATGAAATTAATTAATGACTTAATTTTCATTCATTGTACTACTTATTTTGGGTGGGGGTGCGTGGTGTTTTGGTTTTTTACCAGGTGTAAGTAGATGGGTAGGATCAGAGCGGTCACAGTTCTCAACATGGATGTGCGAGATAATGCCAGGAAATACTCTCTGCATTGGCAGCATTCTCCCGAGCTGTTCCCCTCTCCGGATGTGGCCGTGGTAGCGGATGGGGTGAATACAGACGAGCTTTACGCAGTACCCTGGGGGAGCCGGGAGAGGAAGCAAGGTCAGGAAACATCAGCTGTATCTCTTATTTCGGTGAGCAAAAAACCTTCCATGCTAGCCTCTTACTGGAGACTGCAATGACGAAGAAAAAATGTCGGCAAGGTACCAACAATCTTGAAACCAAAATTACTTAATTTGCCATGAAAAAGAGGGAAAGAGGGAGTTGGAAAATAGGGACAGGAAAACATCCTCTCAGCAAAATTGAGAGCATATTTCTGATACTTTACTTTTGTTTGTTTCCTTTTTTAGAAAAAGTTTGGGGTGGTTGTTCTCCTGCTACCTGTTTTTTCAACTCCTTTATTCCTTCCTCTCCAAGAAAAGCATAGGAAAAGAACTACGTCCTGCTGGTGCTGACTTCCGATATTTTGGAGCAGCAGCGTAATTGTGCTTCAGTGTAGGAACTAGAGAGGGTGTAAGATTAATCGCCACTGTGCTTGAAGTGAAGGGCCACAGAAACCTTATGCAAGTAAATAAAATTACTTATGCATGCCTCACAACGTATCTGCTCTTAATTACTCACCTGATCCTCTGATTTGGACTCCATCATCAATGGCATTTCCATTGTGAAAGAATCGAATGGGTCCGGAGAGCTGGCCGCTAAACGGAGCGTACACTGTAGCTCCGTCAGCACAGATGACATCCACACCCGCGTGCTTTCCTTTACCACTGTGCCTAAAACCATAAATATGCAATTAGAGAAGTCTGTCAGGCTTAACGTTATGTACAGGTAGGTCAGTTAACACAGTACGACATCCAAAGCTTGTCTAGCAAAATCTTTGCATCTGCGATGAAGTCAGAAAGAAGTAGTAGATTTGATCCATCTTTTTTTATTGCAAAATGTTCATGTTACTCTGACCTTCTTTAAAGGGGAATGAGATTTCAAATTTTAAGCATATTTTTTAATTTTCCTAAGTTCGTGGAGTATGTCAAGCTGTTACAGAAATGTACCCCTGTTCTTCCCCAAAATACATCTGTGCTGGTGTAAAATAGAACCTTATGTTTGGCATTTTCTCATTTAGAAATTCAGAAGTTGCATGATGAGGATGGCCACTTCTTACAGCACCTGGGGAGGGGAGATGACAGGAAAATGCAGGGAAGGCAGGAGTCATATAAAAGCATTTTTCAGGGAAATAGAACCTGTGCTGTCATGAGGTGCCTACTTAAAGACAATGATGCTGGCAGACCTTTAGCTTCTGCAAATCCATCTACTTTGCTTCTTGTAAGGTGTTGCTGAATGTTAGTTAAATATTTGGCCTATAAGCAACAAGAATAAATGACACAAATCCGTGAAATACTTTCATTTCCTTTACTCTGGCTGCTAATTCGTGTAACGGTATTGCTTCTTCCCTGGTCCATCAGTTAGTAGCAGTGGTATTGCTGTACTTCTGCGAGATTGCCAAGTAACATCCCCAAAATGAGTAAGAAGTCTCGCAGACGGTCTTCTCTCATTTGAAGTGTCAACTCCGGTTAAACTTTACTCTTTCCCATGTGAATATTTCAATTAGCGGGGTTCACTGTTGCTTTTCCGCCTTACCTGTCAGCCCCGAAACTGCCACAGCCGTATCTATCGCAGCCCCGGATTTTGTTGGTGGGATTCCCGCTGCAGATCTGTGCCCAGTGTCTGTGCTGTTGTTGGGGTGGGTGTGCATCCAACTGCTTGGCAAAAACTTTGTGTGCCAAAGAGGAAAACAGGGAAAATTCAAGCATGTTCTTAGTATAGTACAACGGAAAGTTCAGGTGCAAAAATAAGGTGTTTAAAGTGGAACACATGAGCTTGTGGGAGTTCATAGTTTCAGAAATTGAAGGTAAAAGAATATTGTACAATCTGCTATATAGATTTCATCCCTTTTTCTTGAGGTCTTGTTTTAAGATACATTAAAAAAAAAGCAAGGCTATAGATAAATATTTTTAATATTTGTTTGTGGTAAGTCAAACTCACTTTCCACGTGAAACTAAACACTTCAATATACAACTGTAAATGCATATCAGATTCCACATTCTGTGATAGCCATAACGGTGCCCATTGCCCTAATTCTTCATAAAACAAGATTGAAAAAACTTAGCATTATTTATGTTCGAGTGAATTTCAATAACTCATTAGCATCTGCCTAAAAGCAGTCAAGACCAAGTGCAATACAACAATCTGAACTCACCAGTGCACACCAGGCTAATCAGAGCGACCAGGCTGAGAGCTGGCATTTTGGGGCTCTTTCACCGCTGTTCTTTGATCAAATCAAAGACGTTGAGCAGCAGCTGCTGGGGGTATTTATGTGTGTTTGAAAGCCCAAGTCTGTCGTCCTGGCCAATCGGTCTGGGGCAAAGTATTGCAGCTCCGGGCAGGCGGTGTTGCCACATCAGGCACGGAGGATGTCTACAAACTAGCAGTTGTTAGAGCTGGTTGGGAAAGACTGATAAAATAATCGGTCTCTTAGCACACAGTAACCGGTGGAAATGACAATCCCACATTTTAGGAAGCTCTGGTAGAGCCATTTCTTAACACCTCTTCATCCCCCTCCTGAAGGAAGGGCACACGTAGGCTGAAAATGGTGGGAACCAAGAAAACAGTCCAGAGGATCAAATTGGAGGGAAAAAAAATGGGCAAAACTTCACAGTGGATGTAAGGGGTTTGTCCTTCACTGCACATTCCAGGTGTATGTGCCCTTCAGAGCTTTCTAACAGAGTGTACATGAAGGTGTAATGTTTGGTGTAGCGTAAGTATTCACTTAGGCTAAGAAATACAGATGCTTTTGCATGGGATCATGTCTTTTTTTTATTATTTTAGTATTATTATTATTTTTTCCCTGTTCAGCTGAAATTATCACCTAGCCTGAACTGAGATCCATGAGGCCTTTTCACTGACGCCCTAATTTTTGACAATTAAATTCTTATTAAAACATGTTCATGTTCTGAAACGAACAGTTGCATACCTAAGTGGCGTGGCATAACTGACAACAGAGTTAAAAAAATCTAGGTTTTAAAATTAGTCATTTAGTATCTGCTTGATTTCAGCTATCATACTGTGAAGCATGATCCTTAGTGTCCCTCTTAATCCTTCAGTTTGATTTTTCTGTACTATGTACAGCAAAGCATTAGATTAATCAGATTTTTTTTTTACAACTATGTCTTAGTTAATACAAAGTTTCAATGAGTCATGGTGCTTTTACATAAACTATCTGATATTCCAAGTTACGGAAATCTCTAGAAGTCCTGCAGGTTTTATTCAGAAGAGAAACAGATGTGTCTCTGCCCCGCTTGGTTTGCAAAGAGTATCTGTACATTATGTTTTCTGAAAATCTCCATGGAATAAGTGGCTGGAGGAAAATTTTTTGCTTGTGACTCCAAGCTTTTTTTACAGCTAATATTTAACGCCCAAACAATCTTTTTACCTTCTCTGGCATCATTACAAGTGGCTTTGCTGATTTTACTCCTGCTGCTTTCTCCCCTGTCCTGCCAGAAAGAACTGCCTGTTTTCATACCTGTAGCCACCAAACAAATACTTACATAAATGTTACGTCCCCTTAGTTTCTTTTTGATGGCACTTTTGGTTGTAATTTGCTCAACATAATGGAGTCTAGGATGACAAATTATAGGAGGTACTGCTAAGAGCTCTCCGTGGGTAGTCAGAATTTGGGAATGCTGCTTGGCCCTGAACTGAAAGATGGGGTTGCAGGTTTGTGTGACCCTTGCCAGAAACAGCCTTCCTTGCTACGAGTTGGGAGAGTTCGTGTAATATTCTTTCCAGCTCTGCAGGCTTAGTCACCTTAATTTGGCACAAGCTCTCCGCAGACCCCCTCAGCTCTCCTTAGCAGAGAGAATCAGCAAGGGAGGGGGTATGGGTGGTGTCTTTCCATGAAGGTCTTGTAGCACAGAGGTAGTAGAGTATTTCCAAGCTTGACTAGCTTGATGGTAACTGCTGTAAGTAAGATGGTAACTGATGTAAACTGCTTTTTTTCCTGCTGGAATAAAAACCATTGAAAAATAAAACATTATTTGGGTGGGGGCAGTGCCTTGCCATTCCTGCTGAGGGATCTCCAGCTGAGTTTCTGCAGTAATGATCTCTCTCAACCAGACTATTTCTGATTTATTCCTGACTGGCAGTTGGCACTAGTAAAGTTTTAAATATCTCCTTATATAAATTTTACCTGGGGCAGACCTGCCTTGAAAAGCTAATCATTTTTATAGGCTTTTTTTAACAAACAATGATCCTAATTTTACCAAGGAAGGAATTGCAGCGCCTCAACCCACTTTGCAAAGTCTTGCAAAGGAAAGGCTGCATGTAAAGCCAGCCAAGCCGGTAGGCACGAGGAGAGAAGTACAGCTGTGTTATAGGTGCGCAGGCATTAAAGAAGCTTTTCTCTGAGCCCTGTTTTGCAGTCTGGTACTTTGTAAAATGGCTCTGAGCTACCTGCTCTTTGCAATTTTTTTTTCATTTCATTTGTGTTGCAAAGCTGACTCCAAATTGCTTGTAGCTGTGTATGTTTTTTGTATTTACTCCATAGGAGATCTTAATAGCATTGTATCTTGCTCTGTTCTTTCTGAAACATGTCAAAATTTCATTTGCTCTAAAATAATGTCTAATGCAGTTCTGGTAATGTATCCTTAAACAGTTTTCAACTGTATGCTATTGCAGTTGTGATTTCTCAGTGTGTTCCCTGTCTTTTCTGGACAAGCTGGAAGGTGCAGATCTCTCGCCTTGGGCATGAGGAAGCTCTGGACTGACGTTGGTGGGATTCCTGTGTTGGGCAACGGAGAGGTTAATATAATAGTTGATCGGTGCAGTTGTGAAAGACGTGAAGTGAACGCTTAGCACACGCCAACAGAAGGATATGGAAGAAGCAGCCCATGTTGCACAGCCCCTGGGAGCTGCAGTTGCACCATTTCCTTCCCTGTGGCAGGGAGCGGGCGAGGGGATGGAGAGGAGCCAGCGTGCAGCGCTGCGAGCAGGTGGGCTCTCTTGGGAAATGCTGACCTCTTTCTCTTGCAACAATGCTGCGAGTTCCCTGTTTTGCTGCTTTTATGTCAGTAGTAACTTCCCTGGCTGTGTCAGTCCCTTTGCTGTTTTCTCATGGACTGAGCAGGAGTGCAGTGGGCAAATGCAAGTGTTTGGGCTGATGCCTACAGGCAGTGAATGACTTAAGCCTGATGCTGTTCAGGAGAAATCCCTACTTTGCTCTTCAGCCTTTCCAAAGATACAGTGACTGCTGTGTAAATTTTGTTGTGTTTCAGAAGGGTACGCTGCCAGTTACCAGGGCTTTTGGAGAGATGGTACCTGCCGTGCCTGTGTCCATGAACCTTGCAAACATTAGGTTAGTCCCTCTTAATGTATTAGTTACCTTAATATTGTCTCTTGATAAGAGGAGTCGGATGGTAGAATGATGGAATAAGGTTTTTGCAGGAAAAAAGCCAGAAAACAGAGAAGCACCTGGGCAATGGCAGTGGACCCTTGGAGCAGAAACATCAGCAAAAGCCCGGGCCAGACCCTGAGCCAGAGCAAATCCCCCCCCCCAGCCAAAGCCAGCGGTTTCCCTCCAGCTGTGCTGCCACCCTCCTCTGGTTACCCACCAGTGAGGGCTGGTTTCTCCAGCGTTGCCTTCACACACATTTCAGCTCGGTAGGATTCAACCTACATCTAAAAACTGATGATCTGGTCCATAAAGTCCTTCCTCTTTGCAACCTCTGAGGGGCTGCAGCCCCGCTGAGTTGGATAAATGACCGCTGCATATCTTATTTCTTGGTAATAGAACAGTACCGTAACTGTCGGTTTGCCAGGCTTGTGAGCAGGGAATTGGAAAGGTAAATCCTCCTCCCAGCAGCATCTTGCAGAACAACCGGCTTTGTCCTTCTTGGCTAGCCCGGCATGTTCCATGTGGGAGCAAGCCCATGCTGAGCACTCACCTCCCAGCTGACCTGTGTCCAATATGTTATTAAATAACCTTAAAAGCCTTTTCTCTGAAAAATGAATAGTATTCTTTGTGCTAAACATAAAATGAAATGTTTTAAAAATTAATTACAGAAGAATTTACTTGTGCAATTAGCAGCACAGGCTTTCATGGTGAAAATCATGGTAAAACAAATTGCACTCGCTATTATTCAGGCTTCTGATCATCGGCAAGGCTGAGATAAGAGGAATGTTGACTGAATGATTAACTTGTAGTATCTTATTAGTAGCTTATATTGTAGTATCGCTGGAAAATCAGCAGGTTGCGCTAGCTGATCAGCCAAAATACGTGCCATTTTAAATAGCTAGCAGGCTATAGGAGATCGGTGTATGTTGCTTTTCCTCTTTGCTAAGTATGAGCTGAAGCTGAAGTTGTGTTGGTGCACAATTCTGATTGAAGACTCCATCTCAAATTTATTTTGCCTTTATCAACATGCTTGCTAAGCCAGAATTAGGCAGGTTGTAATGAGGAGGGTTGAGGAACACAAAATAAAACCTTTTTGCTACCTATGTTGTGGAAGGAGGACCAAGCTGTGGCTGAATCCCCCAAAAGCCCTTTAATGTTCAGGGAAATAGAAGGGTATAGCATAGATTTGGGTTGCAGCTTCAGACAGTTAGTCTGTGAGCTTGTGGTACAAAACAAAAACAAAACAAAAGGGATAGCAAGGAAAGGGATCCCTGCAGAACTGGTGTGGAAACAAAGCAGTTCTGCATGGCCTGAGTCTGCTGACTCTTCCTTGTTGTTGCCCCTGTTACTTCCCCCAGCACCCTTTCCCCTCACCCTGAATATTTCTAAACTGTGTATTTTACCAGCCCTTTCCTTCCCAGTCAGCTAGAAACTGTACTTTCCCTTCCTCCACAGCCAGTTATTTTTTTACTAGACTGAAAGGATAAAGCTGGATTTACTTACACTGTTTGCCCCAGCTGCTTTGTAACCTACAATAGAAAGTGGTATTTACTTTTTCTTTTCTGCTGCTAGTTGACAGCCCCAGCTAAAACGGGAAGTTTTAGTATTTGCCCTGTACCTCTGTCAGGCACCTGCAGGAGCATCCTGCATCCCTGCACCAAAGCACCACACCTCCCTGTGCTGCTGGAAAAGTTCAGATTAAATAATAGGTCCCTGCAAAGGTTTGTGAAACAGCCCGTGGGGACACACCAGAGAAGTGCTGAGCTGTTGTCATGAATGTACAGGTGAAAATGTTAGTTGAGGAGCAGAGCTGGTGTGTTGGCTGGAGGCTCAGAGCCCTGCTCAGTCTCTCGTTAAGATTTGCGTGGAAAAGTGGGAGCTTGATCGGGCCCTTCCCCTTTCAAATGTGAGAAGTTGATAACTGGGTGAAAACCTGGGATTTTAACCAAGTGAAACTGACATGGGAGTCTTTCTTTTCTCTAGGCAACCAACTTCATGATAAAAATGTAAAAAATTGGTCAAACTGGAAACATGGGGAACATTTGCTGAAATGTTTCTGCTTTCAGTATAGGGAAAAGTGTGGGTTTTTTCACAGCAAACTCAGTTGTATTGAATCTCCTTCAATGTCTGGTTGCTGTCTGCCCATGCAGGTTTGGGTTGTATATTTATATGGACGTGCTGATTTTTCATTCCTAGCACAATTAAAGTGGTTCCTGGGGAAGGTGAATGGGGCGCAGCAGGTTCAGCATTTTTCACAGATGTGGCAAATACCTATCTGTATTTTCCTAGAAGAAATGAATCTACTCATCCGAGGCTGCACTTGCATTATAAATAGGTGAACCTGCAGCACTTGTAGAGCACTTTAGCCCTTGAGACTCCCAGTAGCATGTTGGTAGCCTTGGCCTGAAAAGCCCCGTCCTGTTAACAACAGCTTGTTGTTAAACAAGGCTTCAGCTGATTTACTAATGGAAAGAAATGCCTCACTTGGACAAAAAGGAGCCTGAGTGTGCCAAGGCAATCCTGAAGCAGGAGTCTGGGGAAAAGGAAGGAGTTACTTCATTAACATTGTTTTATGCTGTTGGTGATGGGCCCCAGGAAAGATTTGGGTTTCAGCTTTATACGTTTTTTTTTTTCTCCCCAGCTGCATTAAAAAAGCAGAACCCACCCAAACTATTTGACAGCACTGAAGAAATTCAAAGCAATGTGCAGTGAAACAGCCCTTTAATAATGTGATTTTTCCGTATGCAAGCAAAAGTGAAATTTCTGCCTTATTGAAGAAATCTTCATGTTTGGCTGAAAATAGAGCAGAGAAGTCCAAGATGAGCTGCAGCATGGCTCGCTGCGGTGCTGCTGAGCATCGAGGACCCACCACCTCCCAGCTACTCTGCTGCCCACTGCTTCAGCCTTCATCTACAAGTGCAGTGCTGTGCAGGATACAGAACAGCTTTAAAGCATGTGTTATACCTCACTGTGAGCCTGTTTATGTCCAGATATCCACCAGTGTTTTGTTCATGGATACTTTTTAGGTGGAACAACTGTTTGAGCCTCAGTGGCTTCCACTTTACTAGAATGACTGCCTATGCCCGAGAGATTTAATGAATACAAAAGTGGGGTCTGAAGGCTTTGCCCCTGATGTGCAGCCTCCTGTTTGCAGGTTGGGAGTAGATCTGTTAAGTCACAGTTCTGGATACAGACAGGGGATGTAATTCCTTTGCAGACCCTTTGCATGGGCAACAGGACATCGATTTTCTCTCCCTTCTTGATGGGGCCACTGTACTTGATGTAACACATCTTAACGCAGAATCCTGTTAACAGGGGAGAGAGAAGAGGGGGAAACTTGGTGGTATGAAATGGTTTCAAAGCTTGGCAAAGTCGTAACATTCTGTAGCAAAATACAAATGACAATAAGAAATTCAGGAGTGGGAAAAGTTGCAGAAAATGGTGTGGTGCTCCTATAGCACCAAGAAGAGAGAGTAGCAAAATAAATAAATTAACATGGAGAAGGGTGAAGAAGGGGAATTAAGGTAAGTAACACTGCATGAGCAAGTCAGGCTGTTCCTTTGATTACCCAAGATGTGCAAAGGGACCAGCTTCATCCTTTGACTTTTCTAATAGAGCTGAAATGCTGCAATCCTTTCAATCAATTTTCCTCTATTAACAGAACCTGGATTTCAAAGTCACAGTTTTCACTTGGGTTCGTGTGCAAGCACACTGCAGTTCAGGTTGGATTTATGATTTTTTGTTCAGTTTAAAGCTCTATAAACAAATCGGAGCATTTTACAATCGGGCTTTGCAAGACGCTCGCTCATCTTTCAGCTCTGGTACCCGACCCAGAAAGCTGGACACTGTTGGAAGAGCAAGGAGGGTTAGCCCTCGGCTGAGCACCTTGCCAGCTAGAAACCCTTCTCCTGCCCGTTTTTTCATGCTTATTTCTATTCTAAGGAAGTTTTTAGCACAGCCATCTCCCATCATCCCAGCCCAGGACCTGGGGTCATCGCATCCACTGCAGCCCTGGGAGTCACAGCCTCTGATTTTGTTTGCAGGGTGACTTGAGCAGATTTTTGCCCGTTGTGCTGCAGTAGCTAGAAAAGAAGAAAAGAGAAGAACAGGAGATGAAACCCACAAAGCTAGAAAGGGGACTTCCCAGCCTGTGTTGTTTAATCAATAGCAAGGTCCCTTTGGACTTGCTGTAACCATGGATCAGGCTTCAGGGAACTAGAAATTTGTTCATCTTTTAATGCAGGTTAATTGTAAGATGGTGTTTTTTTGTTGTATGCTTTGTCCAGCAATGTTTGAGGGTACTTAAGGCAGTGACTTCAAAGCAAAAATGCAGAACAACTTGATCTAGAGGGGACATCATGGAGTGACCCACCGCTCTCTCATCGCCCCAAGGCAGGTGTCCTGTGCTGCGTTCACACTGCAGGTGTGGGGCTGGAGCTACAGGATGTCTCTGCCTGGAAGGTGACCTGAGCCACCCCGGATCTTGGGATACTGAACTGTAACTGCAAAAAATAGGGCTGTGAGAGACCCACCAAGTCCATTCCTGTTCCCTAATGCGGAATCCAGTCAAAAGTACAAGCTGTCATCTACATTTTACTGTTTCAAAGTAGCAGCCAGTAGGGCAACATCCTCTATTTATTTACTTATTTATTTATTTATTCCTGACTCCAGCTGTCATCACCCACAGTCAAACCCATGTTGATCCTACAGCTCTGGCAATGTCTGAGAGAGGGGAGACATTTACAGGGGAGAAGGGGGGGGGGGAAAGGCAACGCCTGACTTGGTACCTTTGACAAGGCTGTAACAGCCCTGCTCACCCCACCAAACCTGCTAGGGTTTCCCATGGGATGCTTTAGGAAGCATGGGACTGGTCTAGCAAGAAAACAAAGAGCTGAGGTTTATTCGCGTGTGTGAACAGCTTGACAGGCACCATCCCTGTCGGGCTCGGGGGGAATACGCAAACAGGGGAAACGATGTGCTGGCACCGAAGGTCCGGTGCTAAAAGGGTGCAGGAAATCTCTAATGCCTTCCTCAAGCAAAAGAGCACTTTGTTCTAGGTAGTCTTCATTTATTTTAATGGATTTTATATTCCTTGTGGAATTAAAGGTGGTGACATTAAACACAGAAACATCCCTGGGAACACGCTATGCTCAGCGGGCTGATCTTTAAGTAAAAGGCTTTTAAGAAAACATGCATGCTGTCAGTAATAGATATGCCTCAGCTGATGCTTTCTTATTCTATCAATATTAGTCCAACAACATTTTGCCACAACTCTTTACCATATCTAAAAAGGATTTTTCCATGAAGATGTCCATGCAATGGGAGAGGGGTTATTTTCAAAAGCAAAAGATGGAAGAGAACAAATCAGTTCCTAAATCCTCACAGATACGTGTCATTATAAAACAAACAAACAAAACCAAAAAAAGAAGCAGAGAACAAGAAGGCAGGTTACAATGAGCAGTGTTTACTAAAATTCAGCTAACTCACCACTGGAGATCGCAATCTCGCAGATGACTGCGTGAGCGTGCATTTTCACGTGCCTCGTGAGCTCTGCTTTCAAAATGAAAAGTTCTAAAATACTTTGCTTTCTATTTATAACCTCGACAGAGGCTGCCTGAAAATTTTTCCAGCCAATCAGAAAATTTCTGTGGCCTCAGTTCTTTGGCTTGTAGATTCAGGCCAAGAGCAAGAACTGAGAGCAGCCCTCGAGGTGCACCACCAGCCTGGCTCACTGGCGGCGTAGGGGCTCCAACCAGTTTAGCAATACTGGCTACCTGGTTTTGTTTGGCTTTGTTTACAATGAAACCATGACTATTAAACCCAGATTTTAAGGACAATTTGTAACCATTCCTGCCCATTGCACAATCCTGGAGTTTAGCAAGGTAGCTTGGGTGGAGAAGGGGAAGAGACTTTAAATGAACTTAAAAAAATATCGGGGCAGATGGATACCTTGCTGTCCTACCATCGCTGTTTCTTCATGCAAAGAAATTCAGTCGGGTGGACACAGCCCTGTGCCACGCATCACACATTCCAACCTCAGGCTGGAAAAATCTGATTAGGTGACCCGTGAAATGAGACCTTTGTATTCCATTTTTATTAGCCAGCTTCATTAATGCATCCCAGATATTGCCATGTTGCTGCTGCTGAACCTTCAGCATTAACAGTGGGAACGACACATGTTTACAATCTTCACTGTGCCTGAATAGAAAATGTTATATACCCTGTAATATTGTGGCTGAGCAAAATTACAGGAAATTGAAGAAGAAGAGAACACTGGAGCAGGAACAAGGCCACCTCGAGTGTTGTTTCTGGGAAGGGAGGGAATGCAATGCCCTGGTTTGCAGCCAGGAGCTGGAAGTTGTTTGTCTCCTCAGCTCTTTGGCTGCCTGATCTGCACCGCTGGAGCCACTGATGGTTTCGTTTCTCTGTGCGATTAAAACCGGAGAGCCCAGGTTAGGTACGGCTTCAGGTCGGGGCTCTCAGCCAGGATGCCGTGCCATCACTGTCCCTCTTTTGTGGCACTAGATGGGTGAAGACTGGCCTTGCATCCCCAAACAGAGCCAAGAGCAGTTCTGCTGCTCAGGATTCAAACCCCATCATTGCTGGGGGTGGAAACACCAGCTGCTGGGGGAAGCTGCTGATCAGAAGTTGCATTTCATGGGAAGAGAAAGTGATGCTATCAGGATGTCTTCAGGACATGCTGCTGACTTCTCTTTTTTCCCCCTCTCCCAGTGAAGTGTCGTCCAACTATGTCACTTATGCCTGTCACACGGTGACAGTGACAGGGTAATAGCTTGGCTTGGACAGAGCCAGCGCCTGAGCCCAGCTGATGCCTGGCTGGAGTGGGCTTCACAGCCTGGCGGAGACCATGCGAGGTGTTTCAGCTCCGGACCACCCACTGCAAATCAGCAAGGCGAGGAGGAGTCGCGCTGGTCCTGCTGCGGGGAGGCGTGTAAACCTGCTCCCATTTAAATGTGCTCCCATCTGAATCCCTGTGAGATTTTTTTCTCCAGAAGAAACATTCCTGGTTTAATGTTTTCCTGCTCATCAGATGCTGTATGTAGAGGCGGGGCAGATCTACCTGATGGTAACATTTTGAAACAACCTGTAGGGAAAAAATCGGCAGTACCTAGCGCTCTGTGCAATGCTTCTTGTGCCCAGGGCTCAGCTAAGCCAATCCAGATAAAAATTGCATTATCTTCAATTAATTTTGTTCATTACTAATTTTGTTAGAGACCTACCAATCAAAATCAAAGAGGAGTAAATAATGAGTCAAGTAATTCTGTTCATTTCCTCAGAAGCTCAGAAAATGAGCTTTTTTCCTAATTCTGTTACTAATAAATATCCTGAAGGCCAGGTACCTTCTCTATTTCAAGCTGCACTCTCAGTTTGGTGCAGCAGGGGTGAAGGCACCATGGTGAGATGCAAAGGGAAAACCCACCAGCTTCAAAGGCATTCTCCAAACACAACACTAAGGTCTCTTGCCATCGGCCCGTGCCAGCTCCGATATTTCTCCGGCACACAAGAGAGCAGCCACAACAACTAACTTCTGCTCTTGTCCAAAATCAGTGGTGTCACCAACGTGCTTGGCCATGTAGACTGTAGAAAATGTGCACCAGCTCTTGTGTCACACTGGGAAATCTGGATTAAGACCTTTTGGGAAATCTGGATTCCCAAGCTGTATATCAGTTTCTTCAAGGTCTTTTAATAAGCTACTGCCTTGCTGCCGCCGGGGTGTGGAAGATGGGAAGACTGCGAAGGTCTGCAAAGCACAGCTCCCTGCACCCCTCTGTGACATTTCCTTGGCTTTGTTTTGATTTTCTAACTGGGTTGAAAGGTTTTTACAGAGCTAATTGAGTGAATTAAACACGGTAAAGCCCAAATTGTTTGTTGACATTTTACATTATACCCTGAGATAAAGATCAGGGAGGTAACGAGTGATTAATGCAGATGTTGTGTGAACTGTGCAAGAGCAGTGGATGCTTCGCTCGCCTTCTCTGTGCCCACCACGCTGCGTTTCACGGGGGCTACAGCCTTATTCTGTGTCTGAACAACCTTCCAAGGACTGAAGCAATGAATGAAACCTACCCGTTTCTTTATATTTTGCTTGTTGCTAGCTGTTTTTTCTTTGCAGCAAAACCAGTTGCAGAAAGGTGGTGGCGATCGGCCGTTAATTAATTTTGCATTGCTGGCAGGTGTGGGAAAGTGTTAAAGCAGGATAGGGGGAGCAAAACCAAGGGCAGAACCTGTGTGATGCAGGCAAGGAAGCCTTCCTTCAGCGGGGAGGAGATGGGGAAACTGTCTGGGAGGTGAGTGAGGCAGAGGAGGACTTTTCCTCATCTCATATGGTGCTGGGAGCCACTGAGAAATAGAGGTAAAATGCGTGTGGGTAAAAGGCAATCCTCTCCAGCAGTAGCTGCCGAGCCTCGGTGATGTCTAAGTTTGGAGGGGAAAAAAAGCCCATGAAAACACCCCAGACACTGCAGCTCTGTAGGCTTTGCAGGGCAGCCTGTGGTTTATGAACACCCACTGTGCTGTGTTTGGGGGGGTGACACTGGGGAAGGGGGGCGTCTTGCTTGCAAAGGGATGAATAAGTAGCGAAGTGGTGAACTACCAATACTCCAATAAGCACCACAGTGCAATCAAATTAAATGTAATTTGAATAAGATTAAATTTAAAAGACAATGACATTAAATCTTAGCTCCAAAACTCATCAAACTCACTAAAAGCAATTTCCGAAATTGTAACCATGCTGGGATCTAATAACGTTTTCATTAAAGAGGCAGTGTTTGACTCAGCCTGTCACTTAGCAATATGAAGGGTTTTCCCCCTGTTATGGAAGGGATGCAAATAGCTGTAATAGTTTCCTTTCTGTTTTACCAAGGCATGACTGAATTGTTGGCAATGCTCTAAAGGCTGTGAATTCCCAACTAACTTATGCTAAAAATGCTCTTTGCTCCTCCCTCCCACCCCTTCAATGTTGAGCTTTGGGTAACACAGGTATGTGAAGCTCACAGCCAGCTCTGGCTTCTGCTTTACCAGAATTACCCAAAATATAAACCCAACAGATAGAAGCCTTCTCATTTTCTTCTGCTCACCAGCTAGTACAACCTGAAACACCTAAATAGACTTAAAAGACCTTCAGATTCAAATAGAGTGAAATCCCTGGGTGCGGGTAGATTGCAGCGAAGAGAGGGCACTTTGGTTACCCAAATGTCAGGTTTTGGAAATATCCAGGTTTTGCAAGATTCTAGTTTAATTTCTAACATGAAATTAAGGGAAGTAAACCCTGAGGCATGGTACCATAGATGTCTATTATCAATGTCTTATTTTTCTTCACACTTTTTTTTTTTTTGATGGTGGCAAATGCCACGCGCGAGCCATTCAAGAAGGTGATGAGCTGCAATCCCATGTGCCAACACACTGTCCTTCTTGCTGTGCTAGGTTGTGTTGCCTGTGTTTTCTGGAGACTGCTGAGTGTGTAAAAGAGGGCCTGAATCAGTCAAAAAGCTGTCTATGTGGATAACAACATTTTGTTTCTGTTAATTATGCTTATATAAAAAAAAGCAAATTGGAAAAACAGGGCATTGTAGAGAGCGCTGTGGTGTCCAAAAGCAGATATTTCATCTGCATCCCCTCCCCTGATAACATCTTGGACCTTTAAAGAAATAGGAATTAGTTTATGGCCAAAAAGTATTTTTCTAAGATTACTTTTTTTTAAGAGGCAGCATTTTTGTTGTTAGCATGTAATGGATTCCTGAAATTCAGCATCCAGCTGGTGTAACGGGCACTGAGGGAAAGGACGGTAATGAAACCCGATTTTACTAATGAGTGTAATTTAGAAAGACTTTATTGCAGAGTTTCACAGGAAATAGTTTAGAAACATTCAGCCTGTGGAAAAGAAGGCTTTTGCGGTTCCTCAGAAAGCCTTGCTTCAATCTGTAGAAACACGTAGTGGTTTTTTATTAGTTCATGTAAGCAACTGAAGATGCTGCGTGTGATCATGGAAATGCACTTGTCTCTCCAGAGCTGCTCTGCCAGGTGCCCCTCCAAACCCAGGCAAGGGTGGTCACCCCCTGTGACCTTTTGCACCCACTCTTCAATTTCGCCCATTGCTAGCTTTAAACGCTGTTGTTTGCTGTGCAGAGCTGCCTGCTGGCTTTTGCAGGAAGA
This sequence comes from Falco cherrug, assembly GCF_023634085.1. Lineage (NCBI taxonomy): Eukaryota > Metazoa > Chordata > Aves > Falconiformes > Falconidae > Falco > Falco cherrug. Next base: position 61,407,891 of record NC_073704.1, on the reverse strand, counting down.
AATTTCTTTGGAGTCCTGGGTCCTGGTAGGCATGGCAGGGTGCGATGGGATGAGCTGCACAGCCCCGTGTCCCTTCCTCCCTGCAGCTGTGCTTCGGCCCCAGGATGCCCCTCCTGTCCCAGGAGAATGGTCACTTTGTGTATTCTCCATCAGTGGCCTTGTCTCTGCTCTCGTCCTGTTGCTGGGAGCATTTTGGGATGGTTTTCTTCTTCCAAAAAACCAAAGGAGCAAGAGCTCATCTTGGCAGAGCTGGGCTTATGCAGGAGAAGCCTGTGGAAACCTCATCCCAGCCAGTTCTTGGCTTTGGACACCTGAGAAAGAGGGATGGGCAACACTCATCCTTCAGACCATAAAGGTGTTGAGGAGATGAACTGGGCTGTGCAGGGCGCGGTGAAAATGGCTGGGCTCCCACTGCCCTCTGATGGAGAGCGGGTGCATGCAGTCCTGCCCAGCAGCCCGTCCTCATCTCTCTGCTCCTCCATATCTGTGTATGTAGGCAGAGATAAGATGTCTCTCTGTGTGTATATATATTTGCCACCTGTATTGCTCCTTCTCTGTTTAAGGGAAGCCCAGCCCCAGTGCAGACATTTATGGGGATGCTCATCAGCATCTGCCTACTGGGATGAACTGGTATGTGCAGCCACTGCTGCCTCAGGTGCCTGTGATCCTTTTTTTCTTTTTTTTCTACTTTGCATGTGCAATCCCTGCCATGCCGATGTGCTGAGGAAGGTATGTGTAGTGCAGAATGAGTCCCTTGCCTCCTCTGGGCACATGCTTGTTATCTGACATGAAATGCAGACCTGGTGGCTGCTATTAGCGGAGGTTCGTGGGCAGAAATGGAAAAGTTGCTTTGCTTTTCCTTCATTGCAACATCTCTTAGCCCCTGCACCTCCTGCCATCCAAGGCTGTGCTCCAGCACCTTTGCTTTCATTTGGAAGAAGGAAGAGAGACATTTATCTCACCTCAAATAGTTTAATTCAAAATCCCAAAGCAGCTTCTGTGGTGCCCAGGATCCTGTATCCCCCCTGTCCAGGTACCCCAGCCTCCAGGATCAGCGCACAAACAACAATTCCTTACTTCGGCATTAGCAGCAAGGAGAACCGCAGTATACTGGATATTTAAATATGAAAGCCCATGAAGATGACTATAAAAATAAGTGATACTGCTGTTGTGGTGGTCTTCTGTGTTCAGCAGGTTTTCTTTTACGCTTTCAGAGGAGCTGTTGTTGGATTTTAAAAAGCTGCAGACAGAAAAGGCGGTGCAGGAGCTGAGGCTGGTTTTGCTGATCGGCAAAGGCAGGTACCGCCTGCCCCCCTTACCTTGGGGCTGGCAGAGCCCTGCCCTCGCGCAAATAAAGACTGTGTGGGAATGGCCTCTGGGCAGGTCTCTGAACGGAAACCATATAATTATAAACCACTGTCTAGCCTAAAGTACTGCGAAGTGTTTAAGCTATCGTATTTCCACAGCTCATTCAAGGGTATTTTTAGTGTTGGTGGAAAAAGTTGCTGACTCTAGGTCAAGTAATCCCTCCTAAAGGCTATCTATGGCCCCAATTCGGGAAAATGAACCATTTACTTAAATGTTTGTTCGGATGAAGCCTCTCTCCCTTCCTCTACCCAAGCCCTTCCATGGGAGAGGGCTGGGCCTGGAGCACAGGCGTGGAGAAGAAGACTGGCTCGCATAACATTCAAAGTAAAAAGTCTGCTGCTGCTGGAATGTAGATACTTGTCTAAGTATCATTCCTCTTACTCCCATTGCACGTACCTGCTTTTGCCAGAGAGGAGGCAAGTGGCGAAGGAGCTGCTTCCCCATAGGCAGAGCCTTGGCTGAGGCTGTTCATGGCTCGTGAATCCAGCTGTGCAGCACAGCTGGCTCAAGGGCTTAGATTTGTTTCTTTTTAACACAAATCTCTTGAAAATGATGGGAAGACATTTACTGAGCTGTCACTTGCTGGGCAAAGAAAAGAGCCAGAAGCTGGGAGTTTGCATTTGTTATCCTGTTTGTGTGTTTGGTGACTTACTGCTCCATGGTCATGGCTGGTGGTCTCCATCGTGCCACTCCGGTCCCTCGTGCTCGGGGCTGTGTGCAAGCCCACCGAAAGAGATCTGCGCACAGGATGGGTGGGCTGGACCCGCAGGAGGGGGAAAGCGGCAGGGGACCATGCTGGCCAAACCACAGGTGAAGGGTTTAGCCTGCTTTTTCATAGGCGTCATGGGGGAGCCAACTTCCAGGGGACATCTGAGGAGGGTCTTTGGGTGATGGAGAAGAGCTCTTCTGCACACAGCCAAGCAGGGCACAGGGCGGGAGACTGGCTGGAGGGTTTGCTGTTGGCAGCAGAGGTGGGCGATGCTGGCAGGTTGGAGGTGGGTGCTGATGGCTTGACAGCACGTGGGAGGTGGCCGGTGTAGGGGTGAGCTGTGAAGAGCCTTGAGGTGCAGCTGAACTGAGTTTGATGTAACAGAGGGGCAGCCATGGAGAGGGGGAGGGATGTGGTTATGGTGACAAGCCAGAAAATGGCCCCAGGCTCCTCTGAGTGAGGAGACAACCTATGTTAGAGCCACGAACGCTGAAGCCAACTGAGGTCAGCCAGATGAATTATAGCTTAAACTACAAAAATCAGTCCATTTTATTTAAACACTCCCAATGAGCATCCAGCAGGAATTCTTTATTCTGGGCAACCAGCCTCAGAGTTGAAGACATGAGCATGTCCAGGGCCCCCTTCAATGTGTTTGAGGTGTCACAGCTGCTCTGTGATACCTTCAATGCCACTTCAAGCGGTGTCAGCCCCCCGCTGCTGAACGCATGCTTCAGGTCTGATCACTGCACCATTAGGAGAGGGTTTGTAAGTAACTCCTCCTTGCGCCGTTAAATCCACAGTTCATTCCCTGCCCTGGTATTTTATCACTTGGGTTGCTAATAACTTTCCTGTGTGGCTTCTCTTGAAAAACAGTCTTTCCTGCTAAGTGTTTCCTTTCGTTAGTGCATGAGAGTTAATTAAAACCTCCCCAGGATTTGTCGCTTAATGAAATGATAGCTAGGGAAGATTTTTTTTTTTCCTTTTAAGAAACAATCAAGTTTCTTCAGGTAGTCTGCATGCTCCTGCAGCTCTGACAAGAAATTCCTACTTTTTTGCAAGGTCCTTGGACCAAACTTTGGCTTGGTCATATTGTGAAATGGGGGAGACCTGTGGCTCTGGAAAACTTCATGGACTACTGGTTTGTTATGCAAAACCTGGAGCTTTTGATCTCAGGTCGTGGTTACCCAGCTCAGAAGCTGGATGATGCCCCTCAGATTTGCCCGTTTGCCCCTCAGTAGCAGACCATGTCCTGCCAAGAGCTGTGGGGTGAGTCCAGCTCACACAGGACTATGGATCCCCAAAACCTGATGCAGGGAGGAGGATGCCCTGGGCCGTTTTGGCTGGCTGGTGAGAGCCACTCGGGCAGCAGCGAGGGTTGCTTGGCCCCTCTCCAGGTGTTTCTGAGCCAGATGTGCCCAGACCAGGACTGCTGGATGCATCTCCCCTTTTACTCCTGGATGCTTCTGTAAGGCTGTCCCATGCGCTGCTTTGTATACCTAGGCTAAAAGATGTTTAACTTTATTGCTGGAAGCAAACTTGTCAGCTACCCATAGTCATGGCTGATGCTGGATTTATTGTTCCTGGTACCCAGAGCACAATTTGCAGCCCTGGTCATCTCTAACTGGGGTGAGAGCTGTTTTGAGCCATGTCGTGGTTTCATCTGTGCTGTACAATTGGAAAGATGCCTTCAAGAAAAAATAATTCTTGTACAGGACAACGTATGTGTGCAGCTTGTCTAAAGGACTCCCCTCGGCAGTGCCCGGCAGAGGGTGCAGTGGCTTTTCATGCCTGCACAGCTGGTTTTTAGGGAAAGGATGTCTTCATCCCTCACTCTTACTTATTCTTTATTTTTAGAAGGGAAAAAGAGATTGCATGGTCATTTTTCTGCCTGAAAACTAAAATTACTTAATGTGCATATAAAAAACAATCACTGCTATACTCTAAAGTTAAGTAGAATTATAGTCCGTTCAGAAAATCCTCTTTGATATCCAGCTGTGTGAGGGGTTTGTCAATAGGCGAACAATGGGAGGTTTATAACTCCTTTTATATTTAATTTCATATGCTTTTATGAAGCCTTTACATATCAAACTTTTTTTGAGCTGTTAAAATTCTGTAAGGCTTTTTGGGGTGGCAAGGACAGGATATTGCTTTCCCCATGTTACAGGTTCCCGGTATCCCAGATGCCACAGGATGGCATTATCTGGTGGATCGTTTGAATCTTTAGATTCTTGCTTTCAATATGCAGACGCGGTGCAAAACTAGCTTTCCTTTAAATCAAGCACGAAACCTATCACAGTGCTCAGTGGCTGCTCCTCCCTGTCTGCACAGGCTGACACGAGCTTTTCCCCTGCAATAACAAGCTTTAAAAACTGTCCACACAATATGCACAGCTGGGCAGGAGGAACGTGATGGCACAATTGTGAAGCCTTCCTTTGTAGAACCGGCTTCAGAAATCACTTGGTTCTGATCCTTACATCAAGCAGTCATGAATAATTTCTGTGCCACCAAGGGTCAGCCAAATAACACCAGAGAATGGCCAGGGATCAAGCAGTTGCAAAGTCTGTTTTGACACTTTTTTTTTTTTTTAAAAAAAAAAAGAAACACAAACCCACCACCACACACACATACCAAACACTGCTCCTGCAAAAAGCTAGCAGGCATGTTGCCCCTGCCTGGGCAGGAGCAGCGCTGGTGTGAGCTGGGCAGCCTCGCTGCGTGCCTGCGCGGGGACGCTGCTGCCCTGCTGTGCTGGCACCCCTTGAGAGGTGGCAGAGGGTAATTTTGCTAGATTACAGACCAGGGCTTGATGCTGAAGGCTGACTTGATCGAGGCCTTGTTATTCTCATAGCAATAAGCTTTTGTGCCATGTTCACCCACTGGTGAGCTGTGTGACACCAGTGCCAAGTCTCCAGAAGGTTCCCAACCCCCTTGCAGCACTATGGGGATTTATTTATTTTATAGTGCCAGTTATGATTGACAGAAATTGGCATGGGGATAATGAGGACTGCTGCAAAAATGATCTCGGGCTTTGCAAAATCTGCTCTTTGCAAACATCCAGTATGTAAACCGTACATCTCAAATGGGATCAGGCTTTCGTGGTCTCTTTGAGACCTGGAACATTGTAACTCAGTGCAGCCTGATTGGATTCAGCTTCCTAATTTGAGTCTGTACTCTCTTCGTAATGAGCTACAGATCTTACAAAGATTATTGATGAGATACCAGTGAGTGTGTTGTGAGCAAAGAGCCAAATTTATTCCTCTTGCAAAGGAAGAGAGAGCCAAGACTTTGGCGATGCTGTGTGCTGGCTGCGCCCGGGCAGAGCACCCCTCCGCGCCCTGGCCGCTCTGACAGCTGCTGCATTAATCTAACGAGGGCCAAAACCTGATCTCATTCCTGTAGGAACCGAACTGAGCAATTCAGCTCCCATATTCAGACCTCCTGCTCCCACTGACATCTTAGGGCCATGCCAAGGGCATCAGCTCAGGTCTGGGACCACATGCTCTCCTGCTCGTGGCTGTTTGATTTATTTTGAGCTGTCTCCAGACATCACTAAAGGGCTTGCTAATGTGTTTGAAAAGCCTGTTATTTCTCTAAAAGGAGAAAATTCCCTCATTTAAATGTGGCACCACTTTGTGTCTATAAGTGCCCACGTGATCATTAGACCAGGACTTGGCCAGCTTCTGCTGAATCTGCTCGGATGTGTTGGGCTCAGACAATCTGGCCGTAAGAGGCACAAATTCAGCAGCTCCTTGACACTGTTCTCCTGGTAGAAAGAGAAAATGAGTCATTTTTGCTTCCTCCTTTCCTTCCCAATGAAGGGGCTGAGAAATTGGGTGAACTTCCCACATCTCCAAAAGAGGAAACCAGCCAGATGCTGGTCAGTATTCCTGCTTCCTCATTACTCGTGTGGTGAGTCAAAGCCTGACGCAGTAGGAAGGGGCAGTGTTTTGATTTCTGATGGTCATTTCCCTGTGGAAAGGTTGTGACCCCCCATTTGCTGTTGAGGGTGCCCTAGAGTGCAGTAGCAGCACGGAACATGATCTCTGTAGGAGGATGGCGTCAGGGCAGGTTGGGGGGAATTCTTGTGGAGGGCAAGATGAGATCATTTCACCCAGTTTTCAAATCCAATACTTGTCTTCTTTGCCTCCTGTGCCCCTTGGTTCAGAGCGGAGCTGTGGTGGGTGGCAGCCTCAGCAACTCTTTCAGCAAAGGACCATGCGATGCTCTGCATGATTTGAGCTCCCACAGTATTTCCAGTGGCGGAAGGAACCAAAAAGAGTACGAAGGCTTCTGGAAAACCTTCCTGTGAGATTTCTCACAGTCTTGAGTAAACTCAAAATCTTATTCAGACATGAAGGGGAGGGGAGCTGCTAGGGCTCTTCTGCAAAGACCTGGAAGTGTGAGCTTGTCCCCAGCAAAAGGCTGCTCAGCTCTGATGATAAACAGTCCTGAACAACCTTCAGCCAGCTCTTGCTGGTAATTAATAGGTGACTAATCAATACAGGTAGGTTGGAGTCCGTAGTGGGTATTTCCCTTGTGACCAAAGCAAGCTGAAGCCATGGTGTGCAAGCGCGCCAACGGAGCTGCATCCTGCGCTCGCCAGCCCTTCAGGGAAGGAAGCCTCACTCCACTGGCTCACCGTGCTTCCTAGCAAAAAAGTTCAAATCCTAACGTAACTATATATATTTTCTTCAAAAATGATGAAGCAATGTTTTCCTACTGAAATGTTATTCCACCCCTCCCTGCAAGTGAGACTTCGTTTTCGTTCTCTTTGAAAAAATGTACATCTTGTCTCAGCTCTGCCTCTGTCCTGGTCTCAATCTTTTGCATTTGCAGTTAATTTCCTACTTCAAAGAAACACAGAAAAGTCTTTGATTTACTAGATTGGCTAAATTCAATATCTTTCCCAGAAACAGTGGCTCAGTGTTTCCTAACAATAAGTTCAAATGTTTGAATGATATAATTTCCTCACTTCTGACACTCATCAAAATCAGCATATTGCATCCAGTTCAGTCTCCTTCATATCCCCATGGCAAGCTTAGCATAAATTTTATCCACTTTAAACAATAGTTGTGTTTGCCACACAGTGTCCTAAAGCTGCAAGGTCTGATTCGTGATACGAATAACATGCACAGTTGGACACCTACATTAAGTATGTATGATGAGATCACTTCCAGTAAAATCTTGAAATGCAGTAATGTGAAAAACATCTGGTTGTTGTGCATTTGATTTAAAGTTGGAAGTCTTGGACAAAGGGACTATACATTTATTAATGAGTTCTGTGCTTTATGGAGGTTTCCATGCAATTTACTCATTAGACTTCAAAAGCAGGAAATTATACAACCTTTTTGATTGAAATTAGCTAATTAGACATCAAAAGTAGGAAAATATATGATGTCTCGATGGAAATCAATTATTGCATTAGGGTTTTTTATTAAAAAAAAAAAAAGTCTGAATTTAACAAGGCAATTCCCTCCTATGAACCCACCACTGATGCAGTGTGTGTTTATGCACATGTGTGCCAAAAATGAAATGGGGAAAATGATTTGGATGTTGGGAGTTGGCCACACTGAGCCGTGCTGGAGCCTTAGCTGGAGATGCTGGTGCATGTACGAGAAGTAAGGTCGGAGAAGGGGATCCAGGGGCTCCCATAGATATTCCTGTGGCCCTTGCAAAACGTTTAAAGCCATGTGTGGTGGCTACAAGAGGTCTCTTCCCCAGAGCAAGGAGAGGCAAGGATGAAGCACTCTCTGTCCCATCACCTCTCACCTGGCTTAGTCCCTGCCGTCACCTCTGTGCCCTTGGCAGACCCACTGCTCCGGGCAGTCGTGCAGGAGCCACTTGGTGTCTGTGTCTCCCCAGCGAAAATGTACAGTGGGTTAAGGCGTATCAGTAGTGAGCCATGGTAACCATCAAAATCCAGCTGTTTAGCAAATTGTGGAGAGGAAAATCCAACAGAGATGGCCAAGAGCTGCCCCTTGGCAAGCACGGCACAGAAACTAGTAGGTTTTTTGTCTTTTTTTTTTTCTTCCTTCTAAAATAAGGTGTGTATACATGTGAAATTTCTTATTTTTCATTCGTGGCTGACTGTCTGCTCAGAGATATGGAAAATATTTGCCAGGGTGTTGCAACGTCTCCCACGTTTTGTTTGTGGTCCTGCCTCACCTTGCCGAGATGGCCTCTCCTTGCACCGTGGGCGCTGCTGTGGCGGGGTGTCCCCCTGCCCCCTCCATCTCTGAGAAATGTGCTCTTGGCATCCCCAAAATCACATGCTTGGAGGGAAGATCCCCAAATATAGGGAGGAAAAAGTTCCTGGAAATGCTGCCAAGGGCCAAACCAGCATGCCGAGGGGCTGAGGGTGTGTGACCCCTTTGCCCATCGCAGCTGGGACCTCACTTTCTATATGTGAATCTTTCTACTTGACCTCTCTGTTGGTCTCCTGTTGTCCCCAGTTCCTCACAAACATCCTGCTATGTTGTTCTGATCATTTTTCAGTTGTGGGAGCTGTGATGGCAGATCTAGACTGGAAAAATCTAAAAAATGCAGATTATAAAACACATTGGTGGTTCTGAAGTTGCTTTGTGCTATATTCTGGCTGATGCTGCTTAAAGGTGCATTTGTTTCTGTATTTTATTTGGTACTGCTGAGTATTTTGCTGCATTAATCCCTTAGTTTCTTATAAATTGCTATATATATATATAAAAAAATACTATGACGATTTTAGTCTTTATAACCACTGCTGCAGAGAAATATGGATGGCAAAGAGATACATCTCTGCAGCAGTCACCGTCTTGTCCTTAGAAATATGGGCAGCCAACCAAGCATCATGTAAGGAGTTTAGTCCAAACAGTTATTTCTGTCTTCCCTCGGGCTGCCTTTTTGGCGTACAGATACACAAATCCCTCGGCTTGGGTGCAGTGGGGATAAACAGGACCAGTTTCCACCTAATGTGCAGTTCCTCACCAGAAATAAGGATGTACCTCAGGAGCTTTTGCAACCCCCTTTCTGACCAGTGGTTTTTAACTCCCTGTGGTCTGGCTTTTGGTCTGTCGGGTCCAGCAGTGGTGCAAACGCAGCCGTGGTTCCACCCGCTGCATCCCCCTGCACAGCCGGGGGAAATGGCTGGGAAAACCTGTCCTCTGGGTGTGCAGACAATTACAGACGGCCAATTCCTGGAAAATACTCTTCTAAGGAAACCGTCTGTATATAGTCTGACTCATCTAAAAGCAGACTGAGAAGACAAGTCACCTCTCATGTTTATACACGGGGCTAATGTTTTTTTAAAAAATTCTTTTCAAGTAGCCCATTACTATATACCTAAGGCATGTTCTGCTGAGCCCACTGCGGGTCGGTTCCCATGAAAGCACAACCGAGGCACGATAATCCCAGCTATTACAGAACATCTGCTCTACGTTTTCACGTGATTTATGGTAACATGTTGCAAACATATATGCATGTGTGCATGTGTATATATATATGAAAGAATAATACATTAGCACTGATCAAAAATTCTGCTTATTACTCTAATGCCAACAAACTTATTTCTTACATTTTGCAAATGAATTGCTGTTCAAATTCCTACATGGCATACTTGCATAATAAGAAGAAAACAGCAACTCTATAGATCTTCAAATCAAACTGCACTTTATTTTTCTATATGGAAAGATTATGGGGAGATTTATATATGCTATTTCTTTACTCCTACAGTTACCCAAGAGTAAGGTACTTAGCAGGAGCATAGATCAGCTTTGGACTGTGTGGAATAATTTCTCTTTGTGGAATAATTTATCTTTGTGTAATACCAATGAAAGTCTAATTATTTAAGAGCTTACAGGGTTTACAACATTAGCTCAAATTCCTCACATTAGGATCTTCATTTGCTGTTGGTTCTGAAAAATGTGGTAGCCCTTGAAAAAAAGGGCAAAGTTTTTTGTAGATACAGAGAAATCTGAGCTATCACTTAGCAGGAAGTTTTCTTGAGGAGTGTCTCACAGACCAGATTTCACAACTTCTATGCTTTTGAGTTGGTTTCTTGCCACTCTACCTTTCTTTTCTTTTTTTCCTTTAAATGGGAAGGACTTTTTCTTCTTCCGTTTCTGCTTTTTACAGTCTAAGCAGAGCATGAGGCAATAGCACCAGGGACTAATGTTAGTGCCAGACTTTTCCCAGTGGGCAGACAAAATGGGAAAGTCAAATTCTAACTGTATAAACTGAAAAATCCTCCGCGAAGGTGCCCAAGGGCCTAAGGTAGCGCTTGGGCCAGGTTCTCAGCTGCAGTCGGTGTGTATGGGTTGGCAAGCACCATTTCACGGTGCTGCTGGTTCGTTAGTGTTGATGTTACGCTGGGATTTCTGGTCTGGTGAACCTGCTCGTGGTGGAGAGCACAGGCTTGGCCTGCTTGAAGGTGACAATTTGAGGTAATAGGTTTATTCCAGATGTTGCGTGGCAATAAGCAGATGTGAGATTTTCCCCTCTCTCTCCTCTCACCGTTCATGCTAATCGTGATGATTTCATCCTCCCACACGTAATACCCAGAGCCACAGCCTCGGGTCCCCTCCACGCCTCCGCCAGCGGCTGGGAATGAGAAGCAGCCCTCAACAGCAGCAAGGAGTCTACTGTAGGTACCGGGATGCGGATGAATCATGGTCTGCAATTATGTCAGACTCTGCAATATGTTTCTCATTTGCTGAACTAAGGCTTTTGTGAGACAATAGTGCAGTGTGTGCTATGTAAAAGGCAAGAGAGCTGAAGGACAGCAGGGAAGCCACAGCAACAAGAAATAAGTAGCCCATGGTAGGTATGGACCCTGCTTCCTTTTCTAATTTTTAGTTTAAATTCAGTCTAATTTTTAGTTTAAATTCAGTCACTTAAATGGCATCAGACTCGCTGTCCTAGGAAAATCAGTATTGACACGCATCCTCCTTTCTTCCTTTAGGCTGCTTAGAGCCTTCCAATGGTTAGGGGGAAAAAATGTTCTTATTAATCATTCTTAAAAAATAATAATTGGCAATTATGTCATAGAGTAATTCATTAGTCCATTAATCAGAATATACGGGCACATCAAGCTCTTGCTGCTACGACCAAGGAATCCAAAACATGTACTCGGTGGAGGTTATTAGGCCTGTTTTCAGTCCTGGGCATGTGCTGAGGTGTGGTGCAAGGCTGGGGGCTGTGGCCAGGACCATCACTCCTCGTGATGAGCGGTCCCTCTCTGCAGGCTGTCCCCCAGCCATGGAGCCTTCACAGTCACTGCAGGACTCCTGATAGAAACACTTCATGTAAATCCTCAAGTGCTCGTAATGCCATTTTTTTGCGCTGACTATTTTGGTTAAGAGCAGTATAAAGTTACTGGAAAATGAATAACCACTGTTACAAGTGTCAAAGCAAAATATTTGCAGAGAGCTCTGCTCCCTGGTTTCACCTATCTCATTTTTCAGTCTGGCTTTTTGTCCTTCCATCCCAGCCCGCTCCGCAAACTGGAGCCAATGCCTGGAGGGTGCTGTGCTTTCTGGACCAACTGTATCACTTACGGGAAAAGAATCGCGTGGTTTTGTCCCTCGTGGGAAGGAATAAGGTTACATTTGTATTTCCCACCATACTTGTCTGCACCTCAGGAAAAAACTGGGTTGCAGTCAGGCTCTGAGATACTTGCTCTCCATCAGGGAGATGAGCTGTGGGAGGAAGAGGAGGAGGCAGCCGGAGGTGTACAGGAGGGACTGCGTGGCCTTTGGTGGGAGATCTGGGTGGGTGCAGGCTTGGGGCTGTGCAGGGCTCAAGGGAAAGGAGAAGTGCTGTTACATTAGCACAGGGGGACCCCAATATTGCAGGTTTGTGGGGGGTTGGTGAGATTTTCTTTATGTCCCTTTGCTTTAGGGTAGAATTTCCATGAGATGTATCCCCCCAGGGCTCTGGGGAAGGTAACAGGGAGCATGGGGCAGGCTGGGGTATGGAGAAATGACCCTGCCTCCCGGGTGGGAAGAAGAGCAAAAGGGCTCTGGGACATGGATTTCTCCAGATTTCCTTGGGGAAAACATGAAGGAAACCCCTATTTCTGAGTGCTCAGCAAATGTGTGTTAACATTTGTTGGGAAGGAGAGATAAGTCTTGTTTTGGAAAGAGCTAGTGGTCCTTTCCTATGGTCAGGGATGTGACGGTAGTGGAGAAAAAAGGAAATAAATCATCACTGGGAACTGCGTGAGAGGCAACGAGCTGAGTCAGCACTTGTGGGCTCACTGTGGAACAGAGCTAGTGATTTTATCTGGGGGAATTTGGAGGACTGGTTCTCAAGCAATGCTCCTCTGGGCTGGCCGTGGTGGGCTAACATGGATGGCCTGAATTGGGGAAGGATTCAGCCTCCAGCTGCTTGTCAAACAGGTGTGATGTGAATGATCTTCTGCAAAACTGGTGGGTTTGACTTAAAAAGAGGCACTCATGTCTTTGAGAAGATAGCTGTATGTTCTTTTACAACACACATTTGTGTTTTGCAACCGAACCTCCTTGCTCAGGATTTTTGCTGAGCTGCTCTCTTTTCTACTTCACCCCTTTATGGTAGGTTGCTGTGGAAGTGGTGCTGGTGCTGAGGCTGGTTTCACACCAGGCAGAACATCTCAACCCACAACAGCTTTGCAGCATGAAGAGGTGAGCAAGGTCTGACTTTCTGGTTTATCTAGCAAATACCTCAGGAGTGGTTTCCAGAGGTGTTTGCTAACCTTCCCCGGTGCTGTGGGTGTCCAGGTCAGGCACCTTGTACCTGATCACCGAGGGTCCCGCTGAGCAGGGATGGGAAACTCCAACTCAGGCTGTGGGCTGGATCCTGCACAGGTCAGCGTTGAACCCATAAACAGGGAATAAAGCTCCAGGAGTTGAACCTTTCATCCTGTCAACCTGGGAGACATTTGCCCAGATGACTTATATTAATTTTAATGGAAACTGTGTGTGGAAACCACAAGCTTAAATCAAGAAGATTATGTCAAAAGAGCAGACTTTACATTCATAAATCCAAATGACAGACTCCGAGTGGGTTTTTCTGCTCGCTGCAAAGAACCCATCGCTATTTTCAGCTTCTTAAAGCTGACACGATGCCCAGCCTTCATGGGGATCAAGTTTTGAAATGGTTTTCGTAATTCAAAGGATACAGGAAGAAATCTCCCCAAGTAGGGTCATGTTAATAAGCAGCTACATTAAAAGAGCACTTCTCAGAGGCTTCAGCACAAGTTTTGGCTTGGCATCTCACTGCGGTGTCTGTGCCAAGGCGGGATGAGCTGCTGAATTTCATTTTCTTGCGGTGGCGTGGTTGGGAGCACGGCAAAGGATGTTGCATCAGTCCATCCCGCCTGTCCATCCCAGCAAGGAGACTGGCACTTTCCATGAAGAATCAGCCTTTCCGTGGCCAGCTGCACTGTTTTAATTCTGTCCTTTAACTGAGATGAAAAGAGGGGAAAATACAAACATCAAGAATCTCCACAATGGATAGCACTGATTTTTCTGAGGATATTTTTAGCTTGGAAAAATACTTCCTGAGCTTGTGAGGAGCTGGGGGTATAGGACAAATCCAACATAGAAATCACAGACTGATCGAAATGCACTAGAAGAAGGGTGTGAAATTTAGTGTATTGCAACAGGGTGAGAAAACCACGACATGTCTTTGGATAAGCAGAAAGGATCTGGCTTCCAGGCTTGGAGCTAAAATCCCCTTGTCTCCTGTGCTTGAGAGAGCCCCTTAACAGACAGCTCCTGGCCTTCTCCGTTGGCAAGACAAGAACATCACCACGTGGCTCTCCTTGCTTAGGAGAAAGAAATAGTGAGATGATTTCCTCTTCTTCTATCCCGAACTGCTCCCAGAAAGCCCTCCTGCTTGTTTTTTCCAAAGCCATCCTGACCTCAGCATCTGCTGGAGTTCATACCTGGTTCCTCAGGGCTGGCAATGTCAACACAGAAAAAACACTGTCCAATGCCACCAAGCTTTTGGGAACCTCACAGTTCAGGATTTGTCCAACCCACTGACTGCATCCAGGTCTGGCACTTGTTTCTTCTCTGCAGCTCCTAAAATGCCCCTGCGGTGCGATGCCTTGTGGCCGGTTTTCTGGTGGCAGCGCTGGGGGAGCAGAGAGCAGCTCTGAGCGGCCATCAGGATGGGGAGCCCCCTCGTGAGCCAGCAGCCCTCTTCCTGGGGAGGGAAGAAGAAAGCCTCCCTGCAAAACCTGCTTTTGGAAATTTCTGAGGGGAAGGAAAAAGCTTTTCTGCCAGGAAACAGTAGCCATCACTAACAAACAGGGAGCAACTTGTCATTAGGCTCTTGTCAGTGACTGACATGTTTGTGGCTCTGGACATCTGGAAGGGATTTAGCAGAAAGGTCTGGTTCCTGTGACACCGCTAATCTCCCCGGCTGATGGATTCAAAGGGAATGAGGTGGAAGGAGAAAAGAAAACTGAAGATCCAAGGGCTGATTCTTGCCACATGTGAAATAAACAAAGGACCTGCTCAGGAAAGGGGGCAAACGACCCAACTATGCAGCATCAACTGCTTTCTCTTGCCCTTCCCTTCTGTTGTTTACTACAACGCACTGAAAGCAAAACGTGCCCAGTCCTGCAGAGTTGGGGTTTCTGCCGGTAGTGGGGGGCTCAGGGACAGCCCCACGCTGCTCCCCAGCCATCTTCCCCTCTTGGACTGAACATCTGAGACTCAGCGATGCTTGTCCTGGGGAGGTGGTGAGCAGAGCTTTAACTAACCCCAAACCACCACCTGGTACAAACTCTCACCCCGATTTTGTGAGTACATCTGAGGCTCAGCCTGTGACCCTGTCTTTTTGACCCAACCTTGTGCATCTGCTCCACGGCATGACCCAAGCAGAGCCCACCGCTGACCTGAGACAAATGTGGGGCTCCTCCTGCTGCTGCAGATGTGGGGGAGAGACATGGAAACCCAGATGTTTTAGTTATTGGTGTGACATAAAACACAAGACTCCCAGAAAACACTGTGCAGAGAAAGAGAGAATTCCCAAAGCCGAATCTGGTGGTTGGGGCTCACCTGGGCTGTGGGAGACCCGAGCTCCCCGCTCGGGAAGTGTTTGGCCACAGGTAAATGGGCTGCTCTGGGTTAGTCACACTCAGAAATTACTCAGTCTTACATAACGAGCCAAAGGCTGGTTCATAGTAAGAGACATGACCTGACTTTCCAGCCTCCTTGATTACTTGGCTGTCAAGGTTTCCTGGGAGTGACCCAAATTTCATCTTGTCCAAGGTTTGGGAAATGTTCAAGCTGAAAATGCAGCACTCGGTATCATCGTGCTTTTTCCCTTGGTTCAATCCTGCTGGAGATCACCTCATCCCTAGACGTGGTGCTGCTATACATTGTGTACTGATGAGCAATGTATTTTGTCTCGAGATTGCACAATATTTGGAATGCTGTCAAATGCATGGCATGCCTCTCTTTATGTAAGGAGAAAACTGAAGGAATAGAGCTGGTGTGTGTGTTTAACGTGCAGCCCTAAAATATGCCATTGGATGGCTCATGTTTTTGGGATGGTCTTTTTTTAGTACCATCGGGGCTAAAATAATAAGGGTCTGTTTGCGAGCCATAAGCCAGTCTGTGAGATCAGACCTCAGTAGGATTCAGCTACAATTCCTAATTTGGACAATTCCTGATCCAAACAGGCCCCAGAGAAAAATGGCCAGGGAATTCCCTGGTTCTACAGTTTAAGTATAAATCACCAACGGCCAGTGAAAGGCTAATGAGCAAACCAAAGATACCTCAACCACCTAAAAAAGTATTCCCAGCTTTAATCAGCTTGGCGGGTCTTCTGATGACCTTTAAAACATATTTTAGCTTGTTCTTTTTTTTTTTTTTTCCACATTTGAGAAGGGTTTTTGTTTAAAGGAGCTTTCAAGGAGTTTGAGAATTGGATTTTGACAAGTTCTGAAAACTCAGAGCAACAGGTGCCCGGCATCAGTGTTGGAAAGTTAACGTAGCGCCCTGGCAGCCCTGTTGTGGTCTGGAGCAAGAACAAGTCCTTGTGCCTGTTTGTGGCTGGGTATTTGCACATCATGTCCCTAAAACCCTGCAGTTTGCTCCTGGCGAGCCCCAGGCGGGGAGAAGTGCGCTCCATTGCCTACCTACCTGATCCGCCTCTAGAAAAAAAAAAAAAAAAAGTATAGTTTGGGATTAACCAGCCATGACCTCATCCTGGGAGTTTCACATTGCTGTGAGGATTAGGACCATATGACTGGAAAGTCTGTCTGATAAATATTTGTTCCTGCTCATGGATGAAATATCTCTGGTGCAGCAGCTGGGGCAGGGAGCGCTGCCTCCCCGCGTCCCCAGCTTTGCAGGCATGCCGGGCTGCTGGTGCAAACCAGCCCAGCCCTCCCCTATCATAAAAGAAGAAAGGGAAGGCGTCCGCTTGCCAGCTTCAGTCAGAGAGTGATGGGTGCGGACGGTGCCAAACCATTGTGAAAAAGCAGACTTAGAAGAATTAAAAACTAATAATTAAGAAATTAGTCTTGATTGTGCTACAACTGCCAGACTAATCCTGCTGGAATCCTCCCAGGCCAGAGCATCACTTATTCACTTTCTCAGTAGCTGGCAACTCTGCTTTTTAAAAGTAGTGGTGGAAACAACTTTGGTTTTAAGAAGCTCTTTATTTGTAGTGAGGTTTTGCTTCGTTTGAATTTCAGATTTCCAGGCACTTGGGGCTAATGCTAATACAAAGTCCTATTGTATCACGCTAAAGAAATCACTTCTCTTATTCTTCCCATAAATGTCCAAAGCTGAGTTTCTGTTTACCTTGCCTGAGTGAGAAGTACCACTGAAATCAAGAGGTCAGCTTGCCTAAACAAGAGGAACTGGATTTGGCCCAAGATATCTTGCTTTACAATGTGCTATGTCTCCTATAAAAATCCACGTCTCCAGTTTCTGCTTTGGATATGCCAAAGTCCTGGTGCATGTTCAGACATCCTCTACGAGGCCTATTCCCACACCTGCAGCTCTTGTAAAAAGTAATAAACCTACGTGCATGTGAGCCTCAGAAATGTGCTTATGCTCTGCTGGATAAACCAGCGTATGCCCTGTTTCTAATACTTGACTGAAACCTGTAGAAAATGCTGCTCCTGATATTTTATGGAAAATAAGTGACGTGGACCTGGCTAGTTGTAGAAGTGGTTTATCCAGGAACATATGTCTGTACATTGAACTTGCATAATGAAGGCAATTATTTTCCATTCAACCTTCCTAACACATATTGCAACATTCGTTCTCAGCAGCAGTGAGGAAACGGATCCAGACTGTTCCAGCTCTGCCTGGCCCTTCATCAAGTGCTATAGATTATATTACTAAATCATTTCCTCTTAGAAATGATTACTAACCTTGTCATGTTATCTACTCAGCTGTAACTACAAAACCACTGCAACTGAATTAAGCCATATGTCCCCTATGATTCCTCACAGTGATGATGAACTGACAATACCTAATCAAGAATTACGTGTCCCTATGGTTTTTGGTTGGGGGGTGTGTGTGGATGCAGGTAGAAATGCTCCAGAATCACGGGCTCGGGTGAAGCTCTGCTTGGCATCCAGCACCCCAAAGTAGACAGTGGTGAACGGGATGTCCCCATCTCAGTTTTCTAGCCATGAGGAAGCAGAAGGAAAAGGTAAACCCCAAACACGAAGGAGCTGATGAGGTATATAATCACCTTCAGCGTGCAGAGTCTCAGAGCTGAAGGAGAGCCTGAGAAGGTCTTTGGCTGCTGCCGGTGTGATGCATTCGGGAGAGCATGTCAAGTGGGGTGGTTTTGCTCTCGTACCTCCCACGGTCCAGTCCTGTGGGGATGGGGTGGAGGTGGCCAGCATGGGAAGGCTGGGACAGGCAGAGCCCATGCAGGAGTCCCTGCTGCTGCTGGCATCGCTCACTTCCAGGTGGAGTCCCTGCTCCTGCCCATCCTGCCTGCTGCCTCCAGGAACAGCCTTACTGCTGGGGAGCTGGTGCAGCCCATGGATCCCGCAGGAAGCTGGACCTGCAAAGCGAGTCCTGCTGTGCTGGGGGGAAAGGAGCTATCTGTGAGCACTGCGCTGGGCTGGTGGAGGCAGGAGAAGAGCTGGTGCATGGGAGAGGGAGGAGCAGCCTTTTTGGAGCAAGCCAGCTGTAATGTCCAACTGGTCCAGGAGTGTGAAAGTGGATCTAACCCACACTGACAGCTCAGGTCATCTAGTCCATCTCCCCATCCCAGGGCTGGCTCGGCACTAGCTTTCCCCTCCAAGCAGACATCTGTCTGAGCTGCTACCTAAAGCGAGGGGGGAGGCTGCTCAGTTTCCCCCCTCCCAGCTGTACAGTCCGCTCCGGCGCCAGGTCTGCGATCACACGGAGGGAGGGTGGTCACTGGGTGCGAGCGCTCGGTCCGATGGATGGTGGGAGAGGGCTGTGCCTCCTCGGTGGGGGCCTGGTGTGAGACACGACTGGGCGTGTTGCAAGATGTCCCTCTAGTGCAATCGACGTTTGTTCATTAAAAAGGGAGACTTTTCTTTATTAGGACCTAGTTTTCCTGATATTTATTAGTGCTCACTTGGTCTTCTGTCCTGCGCTTTGTTACGTACCTGCTTCACCTTGGTGCTTGAGGCCATTGTCTGAAGAATGGAGCAACCAGAAAAAAACACCCAGCACTTGTATAACTTTGCAGAACTGGGGTGTCAATGATGTGCAAATGCTATGTGAAACAGCTACCAATCATTTTTTTATTATTATTTAAGGTTCTTTCTTCTCTTAGATGCTGCATCTCTTCCGGAGTGTGTGAATCAAACAAGGCACAGCAGCCTTCAAACATACTCTGCTGTTCTCCAGTTTTTGATTTCCCAGCACTTTGTGATTCTAAATGTTTTTACTATTCTCCTAACTGCAAAAGCCCACAGGGTTTGTATAAACCCTCGGGTTTCCTTCAGAAATATGGACAGTGTGTTGGAAAAAGTACAGTAGGGAATGTGCTCACACTTCGTGCTCTCATGTCTCTTTTCCTTTGCTTCAGAAACACCATGTGAAATGTATTGAGAGGCGATTGTGCAGAGGCCCTGTGATCAGTAGGTGATAACCACCTTGTCGTCTTGGGTGTAGCATGTTAAAATCTTACTGAAGAAATTACTGTGCTGAGCTACAGAGGGACTTTTTGAGGTTGGTCTTGAAGTCAGGTTTGTCATTCAGCTTTCAGTGACCTGAATTTCATGCAAAGTCTATAGGCTAACAGAAGCAGCCTGCTGGCTCTGCATCTCCCGTTGCGAGATAGTCTATTGACATCATGTAGTTTGTGTATCTTTTTGGCAGGTTTCTTCTGCCTGTTCCATTTAACTGAAGTTAATGGGTATCTTGGTTTTTGGGTTTGGCTTGCCTTTTTTTTTTTTTTTTTGGAAGTTCCAATATATCATAATAAACTAAATGAATTCAGATTTAAAAGCTTAGCATCCCAAAATAAGTCAAATAAGTCTGTTGTAATTTGGCTCAGGATGCTCAAACGTTTGCTCTCTTCCTGCATTACAAAATGGCCTACAGCCAAGCTCAGCAGATTACTGCACTGACGTTGGGCGTCTATCAGACCTTTAAATCAGTTGAAGCAGGCCAGAAAAAACTTGCTTTTATCCATTTTAAGGTCTGTAGACTCCCCTTGGTCAAGTGGTTTGCTCTCCAGTGATGGCGCAGACTTTTCCATGGCTTACACAGCTATGCGTGGAAATGAATATTCCCCAGAAAGATATGTCAGAATAAGATTTCTGAGGGTTTTCCTACTTCATTGCTGGCTTGCTGAAAACAGGAAGATAAATTGCAGGATAAGGAATAAAATGAGAACATGTGAGAGCTAGAAATGCCTTGTGGGAGCTGTTTTCTATCTCTTTTTTTCTTTTTCTTATATGGATGATATGACTAAGTGACACTGAATTATTCTCTGAAAGTTGAATTGCTACTTCTTGTGACTTCCTGCGCTATAATTTTACTGTATCGTATATCTGCAATATGGGACAGGGGGAAGGAGGGGAAAATAGGAAACAGATGAGGGGATATCAGCTTGGCCCCATAGCACTACTTGTGAGCTTCAACGGGTTTATTTTCTGTGTGTGCCTGTCGGCATATGAGAGAGAAGCAGCAAGGGAGAGGTGTTCTTAAAAAGATTTATCTTGAAATATCTAATGTGGGAAGATAATTACAAGCTTGTACGATGAGGTAAGAGAATTGTTTTGTTTATACCAGACAAGATAAAGCACATATTTCTTCCATCACAATGATAGATTAAAAGGAAGCAGAATATTGTGTGTAATTGCCTTTTTGGCTAGCGCTCCCCGAGGCCCCTAAGGACAGGACGACACGGTGCCATACATCTCCTGAGCTAACCCAGGGCAGCTGCCCTGCTTAAATGCTTGTGGGGAGGCAGTTTAGCATCGCTCAGAGTCATTTCATTTGGCCAGACCTAACAAGACATCAGCAATAACTTCACCCTTAATCAGAAAGGAGAGGCCAAGCAGGAACTGTACCCAGTTTTCTTCAAGCAGCTTGGGGGGGGATGTTGGGATTGGGCTGGCTCTGCCTCTGCCGTGGAGCATCGCGGCTCCCCCAGGCAGACCCCGCCCTGGGAACTGCTGGGTACCCAGGCTGCCTGCAGCTCGCCCTGAAGGCCCCGTAGGGATGCTATAGACTGAGGAACTGGCAGGTTTTCGTGCCTTTTGACAGGGCTAAGTTGGTGGTGCCACCGCTGCAGTGAGCAGAGGCTGGCACTTTCTCAGGCTCTAACGAAGCACTGGGTCCCTTGCTGTAAATGTGATAGCCAAAGCCCCTTTCGCTTTTGCTTCTTTCTGTTCTTCCCCACTCTTTCTCCCCCAAACCCTACCCTGATTTTTATTTTAATCTGAATTTCCACTGTATGTCACCTCTCTAAAGGGCTGGACAGGCTCTGCTGAGGTTTCAAAGACATGCTGCCTGCCGCTATTCCAGCTGCTGACCTAGACGTGTGTTACTGTACATAATAACAACACTTCACACATGCAGAGGGCCTTTTTGGACACAGTTTTGAGCAGAGCTGGAACATAAATCCTACAAATTCCCTGCTGTGTGCAGCAGAGGCAAGCAGGATTAGTCCTCTTCCTTTTCCAGCAGGCTCTGGACACATCAAATGGAGCTGTCTACAAAGGGAAACGAAGAGGATTATGTGATCTTTATCGGGATCTTTTTACGAGACTGATGTGTGAAAGCAAGAGCGTGGTGTGAAGAAGGATCTGCCACATCATTAACACACAGGACACAGAAAAGGCACGTGTAGGAGCATGTGGGGAGGGGGGAGTGGTTCAAAAAAGACCTAAAAAGACACAAGAAGGGAAATCTTTTCCCTCTATATTAGTACTGATAGTGAAAACAGGTGAGACTGTGGGATGAGGTGGGATGTATTTTGTACCAATATATTGACAAGCTCATGGTTAAGGTCATTTCCCACCAGTTAACTGAACTCCCAACACAAGCCAGGCACGACTCGCTGGCTGTCAGCACTGCTGTTGCCAAGGAATATTTTTTTGCGATACCCTGATTGCATCTCTCTGGACCATTTTTTGTTTGTTTCAGTCCCTTCTGTGCCGGAGCTGCTCAGGTCCTGCCGCATCCCGTGCCAGGCTGTGCCTCCAGCCACAGCAGCGATCTGTCCGCCCGGCAGTTCGCCAGTGTCTTGACAGTAAAATAAATGAAACATCATCTATTTATCCTTCTGAATTAAATCTTCTGAGTTCAAAACAAGAGCACAACAAAGATGCTCAGAGCTATTTTCAGTGCTTTTGCTCAGTCTGTGAGAATGAGAACGGAGGCTAGCCTGGGGGAAAAAAAATCCAACCTGAAATCACCGTTAACTAGAGCTCAAAATGAAATGGAGATTCAACATGTTTGTTGATTCAGGGATGCAGGTTTTACCAAATATCACTATAACTTTTTATTATGGGAATTACTGCTTATATTATTATGAAGATGGTAGAAATTTCATATGGCAGGCAAGTACAAAAATCCTTTTAGTTCTATGTTTTGATTATTTCTCCTGAAACTATTACTAAAGAGATGGAAAGGTGTTTTTTCTCTGGAAGCTCTCCTTCTGGCCTTTCTGTGCAGCTCACAGAACAAAGTAAAAAATATTTATGGTCTTAATGATTTAGTAAATTCAGCCTTCAGATTTGTTTATACAGGAAAAATCTTTTTAAATAATGGATGTATATTATTGCTGAAGATTTCTTCATTTGACTTAGTGTAGGTCTTGCAATTCCTCTCTTTTGGTGGAGCAGCTGTTATTTCTGCTCATTGCTTTTCTCTGAAATGTGTATGGAAGTGTCTATTTGTGTAAGTGCAATTTTCTACGTGATTGATTTTGGAGTATTTGTATGATGAGTGTGCAGGGAGTCCACTGCCCATGGATTTCATTTCAAACTAAACATCCGTCTGAAAGCAGAGGTTAAAACAAGTGCAAACCGAAGCCATGGTCATTCACAAATGGGTTTGTCACAGTCTGATAGCCTAGTGTATTTGGATATTTCTTTGCAACAGTTGAGCCGCTCTCAAACAGATTCACAGAAGCTGAGGGCTTAGCCAGTACAGAGAGTCCTGCTGGAGAGGAATAATGAATAACGATGCACTGGAGAAGAACAAGGAGGCGGCGGGATGGGGAGGGAGGGTGGGGAGGAAGGAATCCAGCAGCCGGAGATAAAACCAGCGAGTTTGCCCGTGGGGTCTGCAGAAGATCATTTCCCATGTGAGCTCTCTGCTGCCCAAACAGCAAATGCACCACCCCTGCCCACCTGCCTGTGCACCCAGTGGTTTCCCGTCCTGCCTTTGCCTTGCTCTGTGTATCCCAGCACAACCAATCCAGAATTTTTGGGGGGCAGGAAAAGCCGAGTGTGGCTCAGGGCACCCAGGCTGTGTGCCAGCGCTGGGTGCAGGAAGGTGGTGGTGCCACCCCATCCCTCCCCATGCTCAGCCCTGACCCCCTCACAGCCTCTTGTCCCTGCTTGCCCGCAGCTTGCTCAGTCTCCAGGAGAACACTGGGAAAAATCTTTGTCAAGTTCATTTCCAATATTATGGGTTCAACAAACTCCTGCTGACTACAGTGCGGGGTTTGGTGTCTTGGGGACATTAACCCTCACTTTGAAGGGTCGGAACAGGAACATGGTGATCCCGGCGAGCTCATCCTAGGACAGGCAGCCCTGTGCTCCTGGGGGAAGATGCTCTTCTGAGGATCTGGGGCTGCTGCTCCTTGGGGGTGCTCAGGAGAGAAGCTGACAGTCTATAAGCCAGCTGTGTGAATGAGAGGGACCTTGCCATTCCCGAAACGGCAGTTTAGCACGGGGGAGGCAAGGTGGGAGCCTATGTCCAGGTGCTTGGCCCTGCCACCACATGGGATCTTCGCTGCTCTTACTCGCAGAGAAATTGCAACCGGCTGCTGTTTTCAGAGGACTCAGCAGCTGGCAATGCCTTTGCTGTGATCTCCCTCCTCTTTTCGTTTCACTTTTTAGGAGCTTTAAGCCTTTCCCTGGCAATAAATTACAATAGCTGGTAGAGGAGGAGAGAATTTTAAGGCTTGTTCCCTTCTGGGGCCAAGGAAAATGCACATCCATCAGATCAGGCTTCGCAGTCCTAAATCTTTTCCCAGAGCTGGGGAACCAAGTCACCCCTTTCTGGGGGACTGTAGATCACTCCTCTCTTTCAAACAGAGCACTGGAGGCACTCGGAAGGTACCTCAACTTTACAGAAGTGCGGCTGAGAAAGGCTTGGGTTAGGCAACACCTAAGAGGGTTCAAACCTCACCTTTTTCTCAGGAAGACCTGAAACCTGTATTTCTTGCCTTTTAGGCTGGAGTCACGAGCCTTTGTAGGTAAGGCTTCATGATTTACCTACTTAAATGGAGGCAGCAATGATGCACTCCCCAGGGAGAGGAAACTCCCGAGGAATGGTTTTGTGTATTTTATCCGAGAAGCATTAATGCTGTTTACACTATCAGATTTATTTACTGTGGGAAAAAAAAATCTTTGTAAATTCGAAGTGTTTATTATTGCTAAAGACTTCTTCTGTTTGGCTCGGTGGCTGCTCACTGGATACATTTCAATTCCTGTCCTTTGCTGAGCAGCTGCCCTTTCTGCCCGCTGCCCAGCCTGCAAAGCTATACGAGGGTTTTGCAGAAGTCTGTCCCTAAGGGCAAGTGGCCACAAAGAACCCCATCTGCTTCCCAGGAGGATTTAGGGAGGAAAAAGCCCTTCAACTCTGGTGTGAGTCCGGTCAGAGCAAATCCGTTACAGACACTGGGATGCTGCAGTGAGTCAGGCTGGATAAACTGGGGGCCAGGTGACCTGAGCCTTTCCTGCCCCTTTGTGCCTGGCATTGCAGAAGGAACATCAGTTTGTGCTTCGCTCGCATTTTGGCCCCTTCAGGACTTCTCCAAGGGCTCTCTCCTCGAAGCTCGTGGCGATGAGCACAGTGACAGCCCCAAGCGAGGGTTTGGCTTTGCTGCCATTACCTTCACAAGCAACACTCTGCCCTTGGCTGGAAGGGGGGTGTCCCACGTCAGCTGTTAGGATGGCTGGAGTGCCCAGGGCTGCTCCTAGGGGCTTGTCCCAGTGGCCACAGTGGGCCGGCACCTTTGTGCCTGTGACCTTCAGAGCAATGGGGGGGTACGTGGCCCGCTGCAGAACTGCGGCTTCACCCTGAAGCCGTGTGTAACACAAGCAACCTGGGCAAAGGGACATGCTGATGGCAGCCTCATCGCTTCTGCTTGGGCTTAACAGAAACCAAAAACCCACGGCACGCGTGAGCGCTGGGAGATGCTGGGGCGGGGTGGGTGGGTGACACCCGCAGGCACTGAGAGGGTGCTGGGTGAGGCTGCATGGGGTGACTTTCAAACATAGTGGGACAGGGCTGGGCTGGCCGGGGGGCAGCCAGGAAAGCTCCCTGGGGTGGGGGGCTCACAGAGCGGCCGAGAGCAATGGGACCCCCGGAGCGTGTCGGTCCAACCACCCACTCCGAGTCGGGACTCGGAGTGGGGGAGAAGAAAACAACTCCAGAAGAAGGAAAAGCAACTGTGGATGAAAGGCTGAGCGGGCAGGGCAGGAAGGACGGCGGGCCACCGCCGGCTGCCTGCTGCTCCCGCAGCGGCGGGCACGGGACCGCCGGCCGGATGGGTGGGCGGATGGATGGAGGGATGGATGGAGGGATGGAGGGATGGAGGGATGCCCTTCCCGGGGGGCGGCCCCCTCTCCCCTCCCCTCCCGCCGGGCCGGGCGGTGGCTCCGCTCCCCCCCGCGGGGCCGCTCCCCGCCCCCGCCCCGCCGCCGCATTTAACGGGGCGCGCGGCCGCCGCCGGCCCGTCCCGTCCCGTCCCGCCGCTTCCCGGCCATGGCGCGCCCGCCGCTGCCGCTGCTGCTGGCGCTGCCGCTGCTGCTGGCGCTGGGCCCCGCCGCCGCCGCCAAGTCCCCGTACCAGCAGGTCCTGCAGCACAGCCGGCTCCGCGGCCGGCAGCACGGGTAAGCGCGGCCAGCGGCCGCCCCGGGGGGGAGGACGACTTTTCTCCCCCGAGACCTGCACAGATCCCGGCGGGAAGGGGCGGCCCCGCGGTCCCCGCGCCCTGGCCGGCGGGCCCGTTGTGCGGGTGCGGAGCGCCGGCGGGCCCCGGGCGGTGCGGGGCAGGGCACAGCTCGGTGCGGGGCAGCGCGGCTCGGTGCGGGGCAGGGCACAGCTCGGTGCGGGGCAGCGCGGCTCGGTGCGGGGCAACACAGCTCGGGGCAGGGCACAGCTCGGTGCGGGGCAGGGCACGAGCCTCGGTGCGGGGCAGCGCGGCTCGGTCCTGCCGCGGGGGCCTGCCCCGGTGCTGGCGGCTCCGTTGCCGGCTTCTCCCTCCTTCCCCCCTCGGATAAGCACTTGTTCTTTCATCCCCAGTAACGTTTCCCTTTCCTCTCTGGTTAACTTTCCTCCTTTCTTTTAAGATGCTTAATATTGCATATGTCCTTTTAGACCCCAATCAGTCTCTCCCCCTTAAGGAAAAAGGGGAGGGAAAAATCCCCAGATTCTAAACAGTTAAACATTTTGTGGAAGGAATTCTCATTTTCATGAATTTATAGAAAAAGAAAGAAAATTGGCTCAACAGCAGAGGAGTGTCTCTGTGGAGTAAGGACCAACTTACTCTTTGAGTGGAACCCTCAGTAAGTCTTGCAAGTTTTTTGTGACAAAAGTGATCACTTACCTACTCATAAACGTTCTGAGATAAGGGATACCCCAAAAATGCACGTAGACCTCTCTGGCTAGATGGACGCTATGTTATGGACTGAGTAGTTTGAGTCTTCTTTGGCAGGTAGAAAACTAACCCAATGTGAATCTTCTTCCCACTGTTTTTTAAAACTTACTGGGAATTAGGAGGGGTGAAGGGACGATAGACCTTCCTGCTGGCTTCCAGCTCTCAGGGTGGTGACATTGATGGAGCTGTAGCTTCCATTTAAATGGATTGCTGCAGGCAGGGTCATGAAATGCTTTAAATGGACCCCCAAGACTTAAATCTTGCGGTTTGCTAAGTTATCTGGCAGGGATCCAGGTCCGTATTTGTGAGAAGGGGTATGCTGTTCGTATGTCTAACCAGGTACAGAATGCAACAGGCAAATTCTGAGCTGGTGTTATTTGTAAAATCTCAGTGACAAAAGAATTACAGTGATTCACGTACACACACAGTGAGTCTTGCTACTAATCTCTGCATTAACTGAAACTAAGTAAATACCCAGTTCTGCCGATAGCCCCGAGACTGAAGTTTGCTCAGGCGTGGTAAGTTAGTGCAGTCCTGGTGTAAATCGGTGCGCTCACCTCTGCGGTGAGAAGCCTGTTACTCCCTGTACAATCCATAGAGGAACAGGCTAAGATGTGGCTGTGGTCCATGCTGGTTCCTGAG
Source organism: Falco cherrug (assembly GCF_023634085.1). Classification (NCBI taxonomy): domain Eukaryota; kingdom Metazoa; phylum Chordata; class Aves; order Falconiformes; family Falconidae; genus Falco; species Falco cherrug. The sequence continues at coordinate 61,380,902 of NC_073704.1, read as the reverse complement.
ATCTGTGGAAGATGCAAGGAATTCGTACGCCAGGGTTTCCAGATGAAGTTATGCTGAGATAAACCCAGCGTAGCTGACCACAGCGCTGTGCTCGCTGATCCCTTTCTGATGGAGAGATCCATTCACACCAAGCTGATTTTTAAACATTAACTGAATTTTGAATGTTGATCAGTGACATGCCAGAGAGATACAGCAGGACAAAATCAGCCAAAAAGATCTTGGATGTGAGATGTGACATTTCAGTTGCAAGAGGGAGCTCAGGAGGGATGTGCAACCAGGACTGCCACCCTTTCTGCTGTGAGCATCCCCCCACACCATCAATGCTCCTATTGAGTCGAGAGCGAGTTGGGTGGCAGCGCTTGGCTCTGCAGCAAAACTTGTACACCTTAATTAACTTTTTTTTTTAAGTGAATCAATTCAGGTCCAGGAGAGGAGATAAGAAGTATATAAGGAACATGAATATCTGAGGATGAAAACCTAGGAGCTCTGTCCCCAAACCCACCTGCTTGTGTTGGCGCGGTGTGATGTGGGGGAGCTCCATGGATGCAGTCATGGCAGGTAGCTGGGGCCAGATGGTGAGTCCTGCTCGCCTCTGCCCCTTCCCGAAGGGCAGCCCCTGCCCCAGCAGCTCCCAGATGCAGCCTGCCAAGTGGAAGGTTTCAGCTGAAGGGGAACAATAGGCAGTTTTATCCTCGAGTCAGCGTGGCTGGCTGGGAACGGCATGGCAGAGGTGGTGAACTCCAACGAGGAGAGGGGAGAGTGTTGACAAATTCATTTTAAGCCCGACTGGGCAAAGGACCAGAACACGCACCACGGGGAGCCGCTACTACAGCCTGCCTGCGGGAATCATTGATAACACGGCCCTGGGGGGGGATTTTTCCACATTAAGGAAAAACTGGGAAGAAGTTTTCCCTCATAAGTCAGGGAGGGAGCTGCAGCCCCGAGCAGGGAGGAGGGGAACACAGCAGCGCGGGTTTGACGCTGTCCTGAAGGCACAAGGGTTTTCTTGGCAGGCTGCTCCCGGGGATATGGGGGAAGTGATCAAACAAGTCCTTCAGTAGCCAGGCTTGTCAAGATGAATATTAGAGGGATTGTCCACTGCCGTCAGCCAGACGCTGAAATCGAGGCAAGGTTTGGAATTTCGATGTAATTGGAACCATACTTTGGCGCGGCGGGGCTGGGTAGCCGAGGTGGGCTGAGTCAGAGAGCACAGACGTCTCTCTGAGCGATGATTTGGCGTGGAAATTACTGAGCCCGGGCCAGTCTGCATCAGCTGAAAGTTTGGCTTTGTGATTTCTAACTTTTATTAGTAGATTCTTTCTCCTTGTCCCTTGCCTTGTGTGTAGAAAGGGAATGAAATGCTTTCATGCAGAAACAAAACTACCATTAGTGGATATGGCAGTAACCTAATTCCCCCAGGTCCCACGGGCCCTCACTTTCCCCCCGGGGCAGGACGAAGGTGCCAGGGCCACGTGGGGTCGGATCCTGCCTCCACAGGGCCCTGTGGCAGCCACATCAACAAAGGCTCATTGAAGGCAAGCCAAGCTCCTGCTGAGACTGGCGCTGGAGTTAGCCAACATATAGGAGACCCTCACGTTAATTCATGCTAATGATGAGCAGGCTGGCCCGTTTTGGAGAAAGCCAAATTTGGGACACTGGTGAAAAGCAAGTAGGGCCACAGGAAGACTTGGTGGTCAAGCTGCAAACTCTGCTTTTGTTAATTTTGGTAGGGAACAGGGCAGTGTCTCGGTCAAACTCAGCATGAAACAGGCTGCTGTCTGTTTTCCTAAACAGATCAACAAGACCTTTACAACAGCATCTCCAGGCCCCATCCGGAGCTCCATTTGTGCAAATGAAAGCTCTGCCCTGGACAGTGCAGAGCACTCCTAATGGGCTGAAGTGGTGATTTATGTATTTTGTTTAATTATTTGTTTTCCCTCATCTGCCTGGCAGCCAATACTGCGCATACTTTCAGTGTTGCTGTCGCGACTGGGGCATGGTGTGGCTGTTGGGAATCCAGCCTCAGTTGGGCTGAGCATCCTCAGCTTGCTGGGGCATTTGCTACACCTCTGGCTTAAGCCCAGTGGCAGGCAGCAGCCTCGCAATCCAGATCCCTAAATCATATTTCATGTGCTGAACGTGCATTGCCCACATCTGTGGCCAGGGCTGCTGGCCACAAACCACAGGGGGGGTGAGCCAGGCTGAGCGGGGAAATGCTGTGCTGGCCAAACCGGCAGCTAGGAAACTCCCAACTCCTCTTTGACCATATCTTTGCTCGCAGTGATACCACTTCTTAGAAAGCTGAAAGGCTGCAGTCAGCTCTCCGTGGGGTTAGTCACACACGTAATGCCAGCCGTCTGCTTTTCTGGTTGAGAAGGAGCTCTTGGTGCCCTCTGGGCTCTTGATCTGTGCTGTCATACCTGGTGTGTTGAAACCGGAGTGGGAAGTGCCACTGCTCATTTTCCCCGTCAGCATCCATGTCCAGAATCAGCTGAGTCTATCGTGCAGCAGAAGTACCCGTTCTGGTTTTGGTGCAAGTCCATCTATAGGTGATAAATACCTGTTCTTCTTTATGTCCTAAATGATGACATAATGGGGGGTTTGGGGAAGGATTTGAATTACTGCAAAACTTTTTCAGGTTTTAATTGGGATCCCAAATTGCAAGTAGCTGTTCACCATGGAAATGCGAACAGTATTATTGTAAAAAGTATTATTTTAAACTTAATTTCTTTGTATTTTGGTGAGAGGTGGAACATGGAGCAGGGCCAAGAATTTGCACTCAGTGAAGAAAAAGATGCCCTGGCAGAGTGAAGAGAGCTGTCTTTCACTGCTTCCTCCACTTCATGACAGTCATTATACACTCAGACTGAGCGAGCTGACTTAGAGCTATCAAAGTTTCCTCCCTTGCCACGCAGCAGGGCTTTTCAGGCACTGTCAGGTGGGGTCTGGCTCCATCTTGGGGGCTGGCACCGAAAGGAGGGAGGCTTACAGGACCCTCTTGTGCTTTGTCGTTACCCGTAGCCCCAACGTGTGTGCGGTGCAGAAGCTGATCGGCACAAACAGGAAATACTTCACCAACTGCAAGCAGTGGTACCAGAGGAAGATCTGTGGCAAGTCGACGTAAGTACCTGAGCGCCAGCGAGGGTCTCCCCAAAAACCCCGTTGCAGAGGTGGGTGCTGGGTGGGAAAAGCAGACGGTGTGACAGACACGGGATGCTACAGCCCATGGTGCGGGTTTAACATGCATGTGTGTTAAGAATTGTTCTAGCCTTTTTCTCCCTAAGAAATATTTGTGTTTTTCTCAAATAGAAACATGATCCTAAAACACTTAGATGTTAAGAATGGAAAGCACCGTGTAAATACAAACCCTGATGGTTTATTCTAATTGCATTTCAAGATATACTTATACAGCTCTCAGTGCTATAATGAAGTGCGTACCAGATGTTTTCTAGTACTTAACTGTGTCTCTCTCCATGCTAGGCTCAATGCTGCCTAGATTAAAACTAAAAGGGGGAGTGCAGAAAGGCAACCCAGAGCTGACGGATATTGGAGAGAACATAAAACTCATCTACATATGTTTGCTTTGGAAGGGAAAACAGAAATAAGGGGAAAGAGGTGTCAGTTTTAGCCAACACTCTCTGATGACTCCACCAGGAAAGTTAATTAGACTTGCAGTCCCATTCCACGTCTAAGATTGCAAACAATAATATTCAAGTAGCTGTTGCATAAAGTATCTGTGTAAGCAGCCTCAGGACATTCTTTTGAAAGATGTAGTCAGCGGATAATTAAGGATATGCATGCTTGACTATCTGCCAGGCTGTAGATCAGGAGTGGAGAATCTTTTCCTTTGGTGTAAGGCCAAACTGGGCTTTCAGACACGTTCGCATGCACCACCAAAGATGCCCTGAACACTGCTGGCCCTGGGGAGCAGAGCTGTGGGCCAGGTCTGATCCTGGCTCCGCAGGGTCAAGAACAAACAGCAGACGATCGTCTCAGGTGTTTCTGACATGGTCCAATGTAAATTTTATATAGATCTATAGGAACATGCTGTTCTTTACTGCAGGTTAAATAAATTCTGTTTCCGTAGTCAACAGCAGACTTTGAGATCTTGAATGGTGGTAAACTATTGTTTTTATTTTGGTTGCCTTCGTTGGTTTAGCTGGGGTGGCTGGCCGTTGGGATTCGTTTTGCATGTCCGGTGTTGGTATGGTGAGGAGGGAGGCAAAGCAGGAGCCATCACCGTGCGTGGCTTTTGGCCTTTCATCGTGCTACCCATGAATTCGTTTAGAAGAGGGAAATTCTGTACTTCAGGAGGATGTGTTTCAGGATGTACCATACAGTGAGCATGTATAGCGGTTTCCCTTACATCCAGTTGTCTTTACAGAAAGAAAAAAATAAATAAAAAATGGAGAGGCAAGATTGTAAAAACAAACCAGCCCCCTCTCCTTAATTCTACAGAACCACCAAATCTGGAAAGACTTCATTTGGGTGATTAGAGTTCAGGCTCTCATCTTGGCCCAATGGTGTCTTTTTTGACATAAAATGGATAAGATTATGGCATGGCAATATGGTATCATCATTGCCTCTTCTGATAACGGAGTAGCACGTTAGGTCTCCAAAGAAAACATGACTCAGCTGTGGCTGTGGGACAGCTTTGCTATTATGGTCACTGAAGGGCAAAGTGATCCGGCCACAGATTTCTTCAGCTCTGAAACGAGTGAGAAGCTAACCTCATGTAACCCAAGTGTGCAGCTGCATTTGGCAGAAACAAGCTCATCTGCTTATCTCCAGAAAAAGGTGGAACAACTGGCATCTGGCAGTATTTAATTGTTTCATTTGAGGAGATGGGGTGATCTCTTCTAACCTCATTTTCTCTACTTTTACCCAAGTGTCTAATCCAATGATACATTGCTGAGAGAAAAGCACACAGAGCGTTAACCTGCCTGTTAACCTATGAGATAATGTTCCCATTATAAATGGAATTTGCTCACTATTCTTTACTTTGCATCATCTCCACAATGGGTGTTATTGTCTTCTTCTCTCTCCTTAGTCATTTTTGAGCCTGGGCCCTACTTTGCCCTTTAGCAGTGCTTATGCAGAACAAAAGACACATGCCTTGACTCAGATTTTCTGGAGGACCCTGGGACAGCTCTGATTACAAATGTTTGTTGGTGGTGGCCCCCACTGGACGTGGTGTTCCTGCATATGGAAGCAATCAGGAGTCATTTGGGCCACGAAGGACGTGATGCATTACGCTGCAGCAGTCAAATTCTTAAACCAGTGTCAGGGGCCTGATGCTGTGCTGTGCTCAGTGCATCAGTTCCCAAGAGAGGATGTGGGCACAGTTAATGCTGCACAGCGCAAACCCTCAAAACTGACCTGGTGTGTGGGACTGAGCTGGTCCATGAGAGGTTTTGAGAATACCAGATGCCTTTAAATCCCAGAAAGAGTCAGGATTTGGCATGTTCATCAGCATAACTGGGTGGATCCAGGCTGTGCTTGGGATCTGTAGTCAGATGTCCTCTCCTGAAGTGGTGTGCTTGGTCCTCTTGTTGGCAAGGGGATCCACTCCACCAGCCCGAGGGGTCAGTGGAGCTGGATAAGCATGGCCATTTCCTCCTCCTAAAAGGTTTTCCCCACCTGTGAGAAGAGCAGTTCTGGGATAGAAGACGCTTGACCCATCTCACCTACTTCATGTTTGACCTGGCTGTTATTCTCCTGATTAGCCTAAAGGGTCAGCGGTGCCACAAGTTGGATGTGTGTTGCAGGTGCAGATACCTGGCTTGTGAAAGATAGTTTTGGCTGCTTTGATTTCTTCTTTTTTCCTGCTCTGAGCACTGTTTCAAACAGGTGGGAGGGAGGCAGGTTGGTCAGTGAGAGCCAGGTACTGTGGAGAAGCAAAGTTGAGCTCCTGCAGGGTTGACTCAGAGCGGAGAGGTTCAACCACTAGTGAGGAAGGCAGAAGAGTTGCCACAAGCCTGCAGCATAACTTCAGTCCTTCTTGGATGGTTGCATCCTGCATCAGGAGACACAGAGCGACTGGAACAGCAAGGAAAGCCGGCTCGGAAAACGCGGATGTGCCTGGTCTTTAGTTTTGCGTCCAGGTGCATCACCTTTCGGGCGCTGCTCTGGGCTCACAGCCGAGAGCTCTCATGGGCACCCCGGGGTGCAGCAGGCGCTGTGCTGAGTTGCTCCGTAGCTGTTACCACCAACAAATAGGTTATGGCCGTAAGGCAGAGGCTTGGTGCTGAGGCTTTGCAGGCTTCATCAGCAGCATCTGCTGCTCCCCAGGGGTGGAGTGGTGGGCTGGGGCTGGATGTGCGCGATGGAAATTTCAACTCATGCATCAGAAGAGGACTCTTACCTCTTTATCTGTTTTTTTTAATTTGTTTTTCTTTTTGCTGAAGTATTGGCTCACACGGTTAGGGAGAAATTAGATAGAGGATTTATGTACATTTTTTATCGTTGCTGATGAGGTGAGATAAGGCAGTTGGCAAGAAATCTGACACTGCTTTGATTTTAATGAGCACTGAAACAAGATTGTTTTGGTAATTAAGTAATTTTCCACTGTTGGTTGTTCCAAAGCCAAAGATATAGTTTACTTAGAATATATTCTCATTGTTGTGCCTGTGTTTTTTATATTTTTCTACTTCCCTTATGCACAGGACTCATTCTTGAACACATCCCCACATCCTTGTTTGTCTTGAGAATGAAAAGACAGCTTATATAAATCTGGGATTTGATTATTTTTTGAGGAATAACTAGTGGCAATAAGTTGTCTCTTAATATGTTCCTTTTTTTTTTGCATTTAAATTAACTTTCCTTTTCTTGTCTGATGTACTTTCCTCAGTTCAGGAAAAAAAAAATATTACTCTCTGGCAGTTATTTTACAAAAACAAAACATATGGGTTTTATTACAGGAAATTATTACAAATGGATCTTTATTCACTAATATATGCCTAAGCTTGTTTTTATTACCTTAAGAAATGCACTTAAAATTTAATTTCAGATCCTAAGAATGCAACAGCAGTGAAACAATGACTAATAAAAGCCAGGGAGCTTGCTTCTGCACTCAGATACAGATAGATTTTAAGAAATACAGTGTTTCAAAAGCAGCGGCTGAAAAATTATAGATTTGACTCGAAATTACTCAATGAGGAGGTCAGGAAATTGTGGTCAGAGGTGTTGCAGAGTGGATGACAAATGCTTTTTGTGTGAGGGTATTGCTTATTTAACCCACATCGCTGGAATCCGCTCTGTCCCGGTGTAGTGGTCTGTAGCTGCTGAGCAGACACCGGGAACAGGGATGGACTTGGCATCTCCAAGGGCTTTTGTGCAGAGCCCACCGTGTGGTGCGGTGCCTGGGAGGTGTTCAGTGTTTTCTCCTGTGAGCTGTTTGCCCCCGGCTGTGTAAGAGAGATACTCCTCCCTGGGCAGCAGGCTGTGGCTCTGACCCAGCTGGAGAAGGACATGTCAAAGGAGGAGCCTTCCTCCCACATGGATGTGTAGGGTACCATAGCATCAAGATGCAGAGTCCTGCAAATGAGGGAGAGCAGCCTTCAGCCACGGCTGTGCTGCTCTTCCCTGAGGGCTGGAGGCGGCTGCAGGACCAGCTGGGAGGATGCCCAGCCCTGAGCCACCCCTTGAATGGTGCCTACGTGCCTTTGGGGGGGCTGGGGTCTCTTGTGCTTCCTCCAAGTCCACCAACCATGGCAGGGCAAATGGCTGAAGCTGAAGCTGTTTTTTACAATCCTCATCTCTGGCTCCTTGTAGGTACAAACACTTTGCCGAGCACCTCTGTGTTCACCTGGCCCTTTGCAGAAATTTTCTGGTACTCAACTCAAAATGCTGGCATGCAAAATGCATACCAGATGGTGCTGGTAGGTCACCTTCAGTGGGTGAGTGGGATTGGGAGCTTGAAGGAGCCCCTGCCCGGGTGGAGCTAGCCCCATTACTGGCCTCGGTGCTTTTTGCCATTAGCTTCCCTCATGTGGTGGTGCTGGAGATGCCCACGAACCCACCGAGAAGCAGGCGGTGTGGTCCCTCCATCCCCTGCCGATGCCCTCCCTTCCCGGCAGGCGCCTGGCTGCTGGGGCAGCCCTGAGCTGGCGAGCCCTGTGTGCTGCAGGCTGTGTGCCTCAGCGGCCTGCCCCTTCGTCACAGCTCATTAATCTCCGATCGATCTATAAATAAGCTTTTTAAAGCCTACATCAGCACTCGGGAATTATTTATGCTGAACTTTGGAATGATTTCTCTTTAATCAGCTCTTCGTCTTTGATTACGGGTCTGAACCAAGGGAACCGTCTAGACTGGATTTAGTTTCTAGGGTGAAAAAAAGAAAAATTGGAGGTAGGGGAGGGAAGTGGCAGTGGGAGAAAGTGTATGTTTCTAATGAACATGAGATGGAGGGGCTGGGGAAAGCGGAGCAGCAGGGTGTTAAGATCTCCAGTAGTCAAAGAAAGGGATTGCTTTAGGCAAACTCATTCCCACATGGAATATATAATGTCTAGACAATCAGTCTGGGTTTGCTTTGTAATTCTCTTAGGAAATCGTGACACAGAATTTATTTGCTTCTGTCACAGAAAAGCAGGTATTTGTTTCACTTACTGGCTCTTAATTACCCTGAAGAATTCCCTCTTAAACCCCAGGCATTTCCACTGTTTGTTAACAGTGTTAAAATTATGACAAATATCTGAAGCTCAAGGATTTTCCTTTCTCTTTGAGTGAGTGTGCTGAGGCTCAGCGATACAGCATCCTGCTTGTCTTGAATCCAGCCGGGAGCACAGAGGAAACCCTTGGCTTTGGGAGGAACACCTATTCCCTTGCTGGCTTCCCCATCGATCAGATGTCCTTGCTCCTTCCACACCAAGCATATGAGCAATAGGTGAAAGAGTCCCCTGTGAAAAATAAACAGGCAACTTCTGGATTTTTTTTGTTTCCTTTCCCTTTTTTTGTTTTTCCCCCTGTTAATATCAAAATGTGTTCCCTCAAGCGGCCAGCTTTGAGGATCAGATGGCTTTTGTTTCCCATTGAGCTGCAGGTGACAGACACAACGTGCAGGCAGCTCTCACTTATCTGGGGTCTGCAAATCTGCAGGATGGCCCCGTTTCCCCAGGATGGGGTCTCTGCCCCCTTTGGTTTTGCTGGGGGACAGTGCTTAGTCAGCGCAGCAGTTTGCTGCCAGCCAGAAGCAGCAGGATGCTTGCGGGGATGTACCCGGCATCAGCAGAGGCGGTTGTGCTGCGGTACTGCCCAGGGTGCCCATGGATGCACATGCCACCGCTGGGGAAGTTTGTCCTTGCAGGGCTCATCCCATGCCCTTGTGCCAGTGCATCCAAGACCAGGGATGCTCCTTCCCCTCCAGGTCTGTCTTGTGGATTTTGCCATAAGTATGCAAATAATTTCTGGTGGTGGTCAAGAATGGGGTGAAATGAAGGGAAAACTGGCCGGTTAGGTGAAGCAGCCATGCTGGCATCGCAGTGTGTTGCCCAAAAAGCGATCAGGCGCGACAGCAGCAGTCAGCCAGGGAGATCCCCAGATCCCACAAATGAACCAGCACTTGCAGTGTCTTGCATAGGTTGTCTGTTGGGACCATGGCATTGGTTTCCATCCACTGTTTCTACGAAGTCTCCTGGAAAGTGGTTTTGAAAAGAAATCATGTCTGCTTTTGTTCTGTGGGGAAACTGGCAACATGCAGCCCTGAAGGAGATAAAAATTGTAGTTTGTCTTTTGTTCAAGTCTATATGTGTGATGAAGCGTCTGCTTAGAAATGTCACCAAATGTGGATGGATGCAGAACTATAGCAAATAGAGAAAAAGCAGTGAGACACCGTCAGTTAATCTGCCATATCCATCTCTTATTCCAGAGTAATCAGTTACGAGTGCTGTCCTGGATATGAAAAAGTTCCTGGAGAAAAAGGCTGCCCAGCTGGTAAAAATATGTTTTTAGACTTCTTAAAATTATACAGCTGCCTAGTAAAGGGAAACGTTAGAAAATTACTCAAAGTGGATTTGATTTTTTGCAATTTGTGCGTACTATTGCCGTGAAAAAGTCAATGGCAAATGCAGAGCACCAGCTGAGTGCCAGATCAGCTCCAAAGCATGCAAAATGTTCCAGACAACTTAAAACCTTGGATATAATTAAAGCTTAATCAAGCATGGGAGGGCCATAGGGAACTACTTATTCCAACAAGTAATATAGTTGTTGGAAATGCAATACAAAGGAACGACAGAGTGGCAGACAGCACTGCCAATCTCTGCTCATTTTTATTTTGGCAAGCATGAGGTTAGAAAAAATTGCGTTTAGGAGAAAATACAGTTCAGCCACTGGTGGGAGTTGGGAGGGAATTAACTGGGTTTATTGAAGAAAGACGTATTTTGCTTTTGCTTTCTGAACACTTCCTTCCACAAAAGCTTGATGCCACCCAGTTAACCACCTGGGCTGGAGTAGATGGGCCATGGAGACTGAGACCAGCAGTGAGCTGCCAGCTCCGAACACCAAAAACCTGAGTATAAACAAGGATTGGGTGAAAGCCGTGAACATCTTTGCTTGCCTAAATTCACATCCATATAAATCCAGAGTAACACCACTGAAACCTGCAGTGATGCGGGAGACCCTGGATTACACTGTTATAGTTGAGGCTAGAGCTGTCTGGCTATGATTATTTATTATCTAATTAATGAACAGATACGAGTTCCTTGACATGCTTCATTTCCACGAGCGTTCTCAACAGCAGCTCTGCTGTAATTCAGCGCAGTGTGGGCAGGATGAATGTGTTGGGAACATAACCTTCTCTTCTTTCAGCGCTGCCGCTTTCAAACATCTATGAAACCCTGGGAGTTGTCGGGTCTGCCACCACGCAGCTCTACTCTGACCGGTCTAACCTAAGGCCAGAAATCGAAGGACCTGGAAGTTTTACAATTTTTGCCCCGAGTAATGAGGCCTGGGCGTCCTTACCTGCTGTAAGATAGAATTCCTCTTCTTTCATCTCTTTCTCTGGCTTTCTGTAGTGGAGATCCAGCACTGCAGGGGTCTGGATCTAGCCCTATCCAGCAGAAGAGACACAGTCCTGATATAGGAAGGACTGTGAATTTCCAAGATGGGAATCACTGTACTGGTCCACCAGGTCCAGGGCTTTGTTTCTGAAAGAGCCCAACACTAGAGAGATGTGGATGCTCTCCAGCAGGTAGATTTGGAAATCACCTCAGTCAGTTCTCCCTGCCTCCTTACCATTAGAGATTGCATTAAGACCTGTAACAAGAGACTTTCCAACCATTTCACTTTTTCTAGTTGACCATGACTTTACCACTCTGGTTGTTCTTAATAATTTTTACAAGTAGCCAGTCCCAGCTGGAGCCTTGGAAAACCTTCAGCCTTGTGCATCAATGTGTTCTATGCTCAGTCACATACACATTTCCTTTACATTGGTTTTGATTTTCTCACTCTGTGTCTTGTGAAATTTCCGCTCCTGGAATTGCCACTGCTGTCCTGCTGGTGCTGCCATCCTAGTGGGGCATCGCTGTGAACAGGAGAGAGTCCTGACTGTACAACCCCTACCCAGTTACATCCCATATTTAAATCACTTGTCCATAAATATGGAAGAACAGCTACTGGGGCAGGGAGGAGGAATTTTTTTTTTTTGGCTAACCCCACTGCCAAGCCTCTACCCAAAACCTGCACCAGAAGAGCCCCTTGCAGGGATGACACTGTTGGGGAAGGTCTGCTGGTGCGTTTGTCCTTGGCCATGAGCGATGCCTTTTGTTGCCTTACTGCTCATTTCGAGGCAGTGACCCCACACTGGAGCTTGCTGCCATCATCCCTTCATCTGCCAAGGATGAGGGGCTGCTGTTGTAAGGCAAAAGACAAAGATTTATGAAAGTTAAGAGCTCTTAATTTGCACAGATGGCATAAAGCGGAATACATCACTTAATATGCATGCACACACACACCCCCCTGGATGCAGCCAGACCTCCTGGCTCTCTCTAACAACTTGCCTAATTGCACTCAGCACTGAAAAATTAATTTTTCTGATTTTCAGGAAACTCTAGATTCCTTAGTCAGTAACGTTAACATTGAGCTGCTCAACGCCCTCCGCTACCACATGGTGAACAAACGGGTCCTCACAGACGATCTGAAACATGGGACAACGCTTAACTCAATGTACCAGGACCTGCCTATCCAGATTCACCACTATCCCAATGGGGTAAGACATTCGCATTAAACCTGCCCGCAGCATGCTTGCTTTGCTGCTGCCTTGCACTTTCTACACTGTCCTTGGAGCTCCGGGACTCTGTAGCACCTAGGCTGACAACTGCTGATGTAGGATACATATTTAGAAGGAGCTTGAAAAGAATATTTACAAGCAGGCAGTTCCATTGCTGCTGTTGCAGGGAAGTTGCCCCCGTTGCCCTATAAGAGTATGCTTGCCCAAGCATTGGTTCTTGCATATTTTCTTAGTCTTGATGATTCAGGGTAGAAAAACCCCACTGATTATCTTCAAAGCTCTTTAAACATGAAATGATTCAAACATTCTTGATAGAAAATTCTCACTCTTTGTGCTGCTTTTTGAGGAAACCACATTTCTGCTCCTGCTGATTCCATATTATAGCACTGGCTGCGTTTGAAATAGAAAACCAGCAGAGGCTGCTTTACCTTCTTGTTTTAGTGCACATAACGCCCCGTGGCTCTTTCCCTCTGCAGATTGTGACAGTGAACTGTGCCCGGCTGTTGAAAGCTGACCACCACGCCACCAACGGAGTGGTTCACGTCATCGACAAAGTCATCGCTACCACTACTAACAGCATTCAGCAGATCATTGAGACCGAGGAAAGCCTGGAAACTCTTCGGGTGAGTCCAGCCCGTGTGTGCTCCAGGGCTCCTTAAAGATGTTCAAACATCCCACTCCCAGTGAATTGTCAGGAGGAGCCTGCCAGCCTGTAGGTGCCGTGGCTCTAAAGCTGCTGATAAAATCCTCACGCCAGTGTAGCTGATTTTGCTTTAAGAAGAGAAGTGTTTGCTATCAGCACAGGTAGGGTTTTGCGAGAATAATTGTCACCCTGCTATTGCTGTCAGTAAAGAGGCATCCACTGAGTCTGTCTCCTCACTCTTCTATGGGAGTCTTAGCCTAAGGAGATACTAACTGCTCAGATCTGATGAGTACCAGTTTATTTGCCTTGATATTTGCCAAGTTAAGGAACAACTTAAAAACCACAGGGGTTTTGCAGGGAGCCAGCTGTGGGTTCTGCTCTGAATTATTGACAGGGAGTACTGTGACCCTTTCCAGGCACATCAGGGTATTCAAACTAGCTGTCAGTCTTGCCAAAAAAGGGCTCTTGTACTCACATTTCTGGAACACAAGAGAACCATGGGGCTGGGTCAAATTTATAAAGGGACCAAACTGCTGAAAGAAGCTATTCAGAATTTTTTGTAAGTCCTCTGAAATTATAAAAGCCTTAATAAATCTGGCCTTTAGTGTATGCCTGGACAAAGCTGCTGACCTCTGTGTAATGGCTGAACGTTTTACCCTCTCTCCTCATTCCTCTGAAGGCTGCTGTGGCTGCTTCTGACCTCAACAGCTTACTGGAAAGCGAAGGGCAGTACACGCTCTTGGCTCCAACCAACGAAGCCTTTGAGAAGATCCCACGAGAAACACTGAACAGGATCCTGGGGGACCCAGAAGCCCTGAGGGGTAAGTGCTTGTTTACTGAGCCCCTTGAGAGACTGAAGAGTATTTTTCAGTTCTTCTATATTCCTTCTCGAGGACATCTGAATGGCTCCTCAATACACTCTGACAACAGCTGCAGTAAACAGATTTGACAGACTCCAGCTTTTTAAACTGGACAGCCCAAACTTCTTTGGATGTAGATATGGTAGATGTGTAGACATGGCCAAGAGTCGTATCCAGATATGGAGAGGGGAGCTGAAGCAGTCCCTTTTCCAAGTTTTCCTTTAGCACTCCTGTATGTGATGGTGATTGCTATCAATCCAGCAAGCCGCAAGAAAACTAATAACTAATCAATGCAACTACCCCTGAAAAATGTGTCGCATAACCACACAAAACCTTTTGAAGTTGACAAAGGTGTGTAAAAGTTATTCTTTTTAGGCACTTGATTTCACAGGCTGCTGAATTAAAATCAGCACAATTGCACAATTTAAAATGACTGCACATCTTTTGGAGTAGAGCCCCGTACAATACAGTACAGGCGGCCCTTGCCACTGAACAGGATCCCTAAAAGCTGCAATAATTTCATAGTTGATTTTTGCAGCTCCCCAAGACACTCGCCTCTCTTCCAGACCTGCTGAACCATCACATCCTGAAGTCAGCCATGTGTGCTGAGGCCATCATTGCTGGCCTGACGATGGAGACTCTGGAAGGAACCACCTTGGACGTGGGCTGCAGCGGGGAAGAGCTGACCCTCAATGGGAAGCCCATCATTGCCAACAAGGATGTCCTGGCAACCAACGGCGTCGTACATTTTGTTAATGAGCTGCTGATCCCAGACTCGGGTACTGGTGCCTCTCTGCATCCGTTCTGTTGCCTTTGTTCTGTCTATTTTGTCAAGGAAATATTGGATTTAGAGGGTGTAGTGACGGCTGGATTGCCTTTAATGCAAGGTTACTATGTGTTGCTTTTCTTTTCAGCTAAGACCCTGTTTGAGTTGGCACAAGAATCTGAAGTTTCCAAGTCTATGGACTTTTTCAGACAAGCTGGTCTCAGTTCCCATCTAACTGGCAGTGAGCGAGTGACCCTCCTTGCCCCGGTGAACGATGTGTTCAAAGGTAAACTGGGGGAGTAAATCTCTTCCTGCCATCGGTTTGGGCCGCAGATCTCCCTCAGACAGCCCTCAGCCAAGTTTCAGTGCACACGTATGCATGTGCTCCCTCAGATGCCTCAGCTATAGGCAGTGGCATCTAGCTTTACAGTGACGAACTGGTGTGGGTAATACTCTGTATCTGGACTTTTTTTAGTGTCTCAGTGGTCATTTTAAGTCAATCACTTAAGTTCTTTCCGTACCTTTCGCTGCAGATGGACTCCCCGTTGTTGACAGTAACATGAAAAATTTGCTTCTGAACCACATTGTTAAAGACCAGCTCTCCTCTAAATATCTTTACCATGGACAGAAACTACAGACGCTGGGTGACAAGGAACTGAGAGTTTTTGTGTACCGCAATGTAAGTTCTTGCAGTGTGTGGTGCTCTCTGTGGCTGAATGATGCTTGATGTCTGCAGTGTTTTGGCTGTCATGTAAAAAGTGTAACTGAGCTTTGTGGAAAGTATAAAAATCTCTTTTGAAGCAAGTACGAATAAAATATTTTTGTCTGCAATTCTGTTTTTGCAGAACCTGTGCATTGAAAATGCATGCATTGCTGCCCATGACAAGAGAGGAAGGTTTGGGACCCTCTTTAGTGTGGACAAAATGTTGACTCCACCGTCTGGCTCAGTGATGGATGTTCTCAAGGCAGACCATCGCTTCAGGTGACCTTTCTGCTCTTCCTCAGTGCTAGTCAGGACTGGAAGAGCTGCCAAAGCAGTTTCTGTTTATTATGGGTCGTAGTCATGACTATATTTGGGTTTTTTTAAATAGAAAGAGCATCCAAAACCATGGTCTTATCCCTAAATTATAGGGAATGAGACTTCAAATAACCCTTCAATGAATTGTGAGCCAAGAGTGTGTGGTCCCCCTCTGTACAGTAAGAAGCTGGCTCCAAAGCCATCTGTGCCCATCACAGCCACTGTGGCCTGACCGGTCTGTCTCCTCACTACCATTTGGTGCCCAAGGAGTCAGCATTCCCAGGTTGATTTGCCACATTCTGGTTGGACCTCACAGGCTCATTTCCTACCTAATCAACTTTTTGGTTAATTGATTTGCTGAACCACAACAGGATTTTGCAATTCTCACTTCACAGCTCTCTTTTGAACGCAACGTGCAATTGCTCAAAGACCAACCAAAGTCGTTTCTAGTGACGCATTTGACATGTGTTTTGCAGTACGCTGGTGGCTGCAATCCAGTCTGCTGGTCTAACGGAGAACTTGAACAGGCCAGGTACCTTCACAGTGTTTGCTCCAACAAACGAAGCTTTCCGAGCCATGCCCCAAGGGGAACTGAACAAACTAATGGGTGAGCGTTTTTAGAGCATTTAGATGAACAGCTGCCATGTGTTGTTGGCGTGATACGAGGAGAACTGGCTATGTTTCCCTGCTGTATCTCATTCTTTGACCTTCTCTGTTGGAAGCATGGGCTTCCTACACAACTGATTTGGATAAGCCCCATCCAGCAGAAAGCCGAGGATGCATAGAGGGGCACTGAACCCTCAGACAAAAGTGTGAATGCAGGTTTCTATTTCCCTTGTGCTTGGAAGACATGCTTGCTATAAACTTACCATGACTTTAATTTGGCTGTGCTGGCTGGTGTAAAGAAGATAACTCTAAGGTGTTTCTAGAGAAACCGATCAAGTCTCTGCCTTTCTCAGGGATGAATGAAGTGAGAATGTGGCTGTCAACCACGTAGGATCAGGGTGTCTCAAGTAAGTTTTGCAAATGGAAAACATGGTCCACGTTCAGCCTCCAGTTACACTGTATGAAATTTAAGTAGTAAAAGGATGGAGCTGTTGCTCCATCTATGTGTACGTGGACAAAGCAGGATGTCCAGCCTGATCCTTAGAAGACAGCAAATATTCCAGTTAGCACAGGCAAAGACCAATATCCTGAAAAGCACAGGCGTGCAGGCTGGGTGTGGAAAAAAGCACGGGAATGTTTAATAACACTCTTCTGGGTAAGCAGCACGATCTTTTATTTTGTTCATGTTGAAAACTGTCTGTGGTTGGAAACAATGTCAGGTATTCGACTGTAATGTCTTCTTGGAATTAAAGCCCAACCAAACATTGACATCATAATTTGGGAAGCATCTGCCCACGGTAGCTGGCTATCCTTTTAAGTGCAGGGATGAGGAACTGGTACTATTAGACTGCACATCCAGTCTAGTGCTTAATATATAAATATTTCAGAACTGTTTTGCAGCTATTGTAAATGGCTGCAGGAGTGAAGTATCCCAGATGTGGACACTTCGGATGTTCTTTTTTCACACAAATATTTAGCTTATGCCCCTGACGAAGAAGTGAATCATGCTGGTGAGGACGTGCAGTGTGAACTGTGGCCACCCTAGAAAAACTCTTAAATGGGAAAAAAGCTCACAGTGTATTCATATGGGGGCACTGAAAGAAAAAATCCCCCTTGCTGAGGGAGCTGCTGTGGGTTTGTAGATGGAGGCCACCTTTTGCACTAGCTGGTCCCCGTTGCCTGTCTGTGGGTGTTATCAGTGACACTGCATCCTCTAAATGGGTAAATGGAGGGGGGCTGCTGGCCCATGCTGTGCACGTCACTGCCTCTTCTGGAAAATAGATGGCAAAGGGGAAGCATCTTATCTTCCTAAAATCTGTTTCAAAGCACAGCTAGATGGGTAGAGACTCAGTGGGGTGGGGATCAGGCCAGCAGTCTGTGATCTCTTAGTGACATTTCTCCTGCACTTTTCCCCTTCCTACTCAGGAATCCTGCAGTTTCAGCCGTGAACATTATTGCCAAGTGACACCGGTGTTGGTGACAGTATCGACATTTGCAAATACCAGAGCGCTCTAGCTGCTTCCTTATTTCACATGGGTCTCCCCCCCACCCCTAGACTTCCTTGGGAAGTGAAAGCAGCAACAGAAACGGGTTCCTGCTGTGCACAGTGAGAACAAGGGACTGAAAACCCAAGAGAGAGGGGTTTCATGTATAGGGCAGCTTTGGTACACACCTAGGTGGGACATCAGAGGAATGTCCTTCTGGACTTGCTGGGATCCTCACCTGCCTGGGCAGGAATGGCCTCAGTGCCCTAACCAGCTCCAACCAAGGTCCTGCTGCCTGTTTTTTTTTTCAATTTTACATTGTTCCCTTGCACTTTCAGGAAACCACAGTATTTTCCATGTAGTTTCATTCTCCCACGTGAAGTATGGGAAGCAAGCACTGATGCTGTTTTGCAAATGTAAATGTTTTTTCTTCCCCCAGGTAATGCCAAGGAGCTTGCCAACATCCTCAAGTTCCATGTGGCTGATGAGATCCTGGTGAGCGGCGCGGTTGGTGCCCTGGTGAGGCTGAAGTCCATGCAGGGGGATAAATTGGAAGTCAGCGTGGTGAGTCGCCTGGGATGGGTTCTCATGTGTTCAGCTGTCCATGCCGAGGACCAAAGTATGTCTGTGCTCATCTGGGTGGTGTGGGAACCTCTTCTAAATGTGTGCACAGCCCCCCCAAACAGTGTTTTCTGCCTGTAGTGGAGGGACTGTTGCCATGTGCTCAATCCAACAAGCTGGCAGTCTTGAAATGTGGTTTGCTTCAGCTTTCTCCCCAGAAGACCGATTGTAAATGATTTCCAGGAGCTGTTATAAATTTAACCCTAAGTCACAAGGGAAAAAGCATAAATAAATTAAACAAATAGCTTGTTCAGCTAACACATCTTTTTTAGTGTAACAAAAATGATCTCTGCATGGGCTCCCTTAGCGCAGCAGGATTTATTTACATATACAATTTCATTTCACAAATTCTGGACTACAGTAAGAGAATGTAGGATCCTTTATTGAAGAAGAAAATATATTTCAGAAAATAAATAACCATGATCCACTCTGTGCATAAGGAAGAAAATGCAGGACAAAAAGGGAAAGGCCGGTGTTTCCAGGCACATTGAGTTGGCCAACTTGCACGCTAGACTCTTCTTGTGTCCAGGCTCGATCTGCCCTCTCCCGATGCCACCTCCACCATCCCTCCTGGGGCAAGCAGCAGTGCCTGGTGTCACCAGGGAGCTGGTGGATGTGCCCTGCTGCCATGGGACAGCGCTCCCAGCCAGCGCACCGAGAAAGTCCGTGCTCCAAAGCCTGCCAGCCACTCCAGGACAAACTGCTCAGGCTATAATTTGGTTTTATGTTCTCCTTAATTGGCAAGAGGAATGAAAATGCCTACAGCCATCAAGTAAATGAATGAATGCAAAGTGAGGGCTTTTCTAAATAAAACTGGAAACCACTGATGACAAAATTTTCTCATTTACTACTTTTTATTTACTATTTTTTAATATTTTTTTCTTTTCCTGAACAGAAAAACAACGTAATACATATCAACAAGGAGCCTGTTGCTGAAAGCGATATCATGGCCACAAATGGTGTGATTTATGCTGTGAACTCCGTCTTACAGCCACAGGGTAGGTCCGTGGTTAGAAATATCTTGAGCCACACCATGACAGCAAAGCTGCTTCGGGAGGGAGTAGTGACACATGGCAATTGCTTCAGTTTATTGAGGAGGATTACTCGGTTATGGGATTTTCAGTAGATAATAGTGGCAGGAAGCAGCCTGTGTGCTTTGAAGAGTATTTCAGTGCTACCTGTGTCCTTCCCTTAGCTTCAAGGCCCCAAGAAAGAGGTGACGAGCCTGCAGATCCTGCATTAGAAATCTTCAAACAGGCATCTGCGTTATCCAAGGTAAAAGACAAAAAATCTCTCACTGTAGAAGTACTGAAATTACATTTTGGTAATAATGATTGGAAGATAATGTCACATTCAGACTTTGACTTCCACAGAGTGAGCATATGTGTTTCATGGAATGACCAATCCTCTCTTCTTGCATGATTTAATTATATAAGAAATAATAGATTTTGCAACATGAAGCCTACACTTTGCAGCACACTGTGAATGTAACCTTGGCACGGTACAATACATATCAACTTCCAGTAATGAAGCTGGAATTCATCCATAGGTTTTGGAGACTAGGGATAAATGTATTGACGTGCACACAGTTCTTAGAGCTGTCAGACATTTGTGGCTTTTATGCCAACGTTGTATTTTCTTTCCGTGCAGGTTTCTCAGAGGAATCCTCGACTAGGTAAGAGAACTTCTCGATCTTGTTTCTAATTCCCATCGCATGTCCCTGTCCCTTCAATAAAGGTTTATTCTGTTGTCTTGCTCCAAACAAGGTGTAGCATAACCAGGAGGGGAGGGGACGGGGGGATGCCATGTGTCTGTCCCACGCAACTCGTTCTTCTCCTCAGCAGCACCCGTCTACTCCCGGTTACTGGCGAGAATGAAGGAGAACTCGGGTGGGTTCTGAGCCGCGTCGTGAGCAACCGCAGTCAGCGCCTCGGCCTCATCCACTCCGGCTGACAGCTAAAGAGAAGGATGGAATCATTTTTCAAAACCAAATATCACCCTTAAATTTATTTTTGTTTCCAATGAAATGGATAGGAAAAATGAAAAGCCATATATATATGTATATATTTTATGACCATTTTTATTTGGTTTTGACCTTAAAGTTCCCAGACTGAAGATAGGTTTTGTGTTTGTTTTTTTTTTGTTAACGTAGTCCCTAATCTGCAGGTTTTTAACATAGCCAGTTTTGGGCTTGATGCGTACATACAAGGGCAGGTGCTTAATTCTGCCCTGGTTCAGGAGCTCAGCGAGATGCTCAGAGCTCACCTTGGTGCTGTCTCACTGGGGCAGAGCGAAAGGGGCTGAATTCAAGCCCCTTTTCCAGGCTCCCAGTGGTGCCTGCTGGCACTGCAAACCCTAGGCTCCCCAAGCAGGAGGCCAGGCACGTTCTCTTTGAACCCCCACTCCAAACCAGTGCCAGAACTGGGATATTTTGGTCAGAATGCAGGAATTGTGTATGTTCAGATTTCTGAGCAAATACATCACCTAGGGCCAACTGTATGGCTGGGCGAACAGCGATTGCTTTGGAGGAATAAATTTGTTGAATTAATTAACCATTACCCAAGCAAATTTTTTTCCTGTGTTTTGGGGTTTTTTTAGTTGTGTTTTTTTGTTGGTTTTTTTTTTTCAAACAAGCATGTGTTTCCTTCTTCCCTTGTGTTTTAAGTCTTCCATGAAATTCTGAATTGAAGGCTTTTAACAAAAGCCTCTCTATTGACATTGAGGAAACTGCATAATTATAAGCTATGGTTTGAACTGTTCTCTTTTTTTTTTTTAATTTGGTTTTGTTTATGCCTATGGGTTTTAACTGTGCTGTGTTTTGTTCATGAGAAATGAGAGTTCTCCCTGGCTGAAGCCTTCCAGCAGATGATTCATTTTTAATAATGGTTGTTTTTTAATAAAAATTAAAAATAAAATCAAAAATATAAATATGACAAGTAACAATAATGCTTGTTTGGTTTTTTGTTTGGTCTGAATTGCCTGATGGCACAGTTTGACTAGCTGGGAAGGAGGGGTGTCAGATTTGCCTGGATCAGTATTAACAGGTCGGATAGTGACTAGAGTGGAAAGGCAAAGCATTTCTCCCCTCTTATCCCGGCCTGTCATCATTTTTTTGGCAGTACTTCCATGAGCAGTCAGTGTCACACGCTTCAAGGAGTGCAGAGCAGCTGAGCACATCCCTCCTGCTGGATGCTCAGCCCCCCTTACCCACTGCTGGAGCCCAGTGCTCCATGCCTTGATGCCCACACACTTATTTACCTCGTCAGGGCTCTATACTCACTCCCCAGTCAGTTATTACCTTGGTGAAACCCAGGATTACAAGGCAAAAAAAAAAAAAAAAAAAAAAAAAAGGTATCAAGTGCAGAATACAGAAAACCCAGATTGTTTTGGTTGCTCTGTCTGAGACACACGCTGGTAGTTTTCCTTCTTTTAAAAGCCCAAATCAAATTCCCATATGCTGTAAGCCATCTGCATAACTCCAATGTGTGAAAAATAATGAAGCTCTTCTTTTATTTCCTTTCCCCAGTCTCCCATCTCATCTTTTTATTTTTTGGCATGATATAATCCTGTTATTTAAGGCTAGAGTGGTGACAGAAAACCCTTTGAGCTACCTATTCCCAGCAGCTCAAGAAATAAGAGTTGTATCAGGGGATTAGCTCCTGGGGGAAGCTCAGCTTTTTGCAATTAGAATAATTAATTACTAACTCCTACAAAAGCCTGAGAGAGGGAAAAGCACTTTGCATCTTGCTCAGTAGTAGCACATGCAATTGTAAGGATAGAGTCTTGCTTTTTTGTTTGTTTGTTTGTTTTAGGTTTCTTTTGTTTTGTTTTATTTTTTCCTCCCTTTCCTTGATGCTTCGTGGCTAAGTGATATAAAGTCTTTCAGAATGTGGAAAGCAGGTGTGATTCTCATCTAGGTGAGTGCTCCTTGCTTGTACCTTCTAGGTGTCTGGCCTGGTGACAAAGTGTTTCTTTCTGAAATGAAACCACTTGAGTAGATGGCAGTAGGGGAAATTTTGCTTAGGCATGCTCAGTAACTAGAAGAAGTGCCATCTGCTGGGAGAGCAGCTTTCATCTCCTGGGAACAGCCCTGGCTTTCCAATGGGTGGTTCATGAGTGGTGTTGGGGCTGGTGGTGACGCAGCGATGATCTTCGTGTTTTTCATACGGCCTGACTTTGCTTGCCTCGCTTGGAGGGGCATGCCAGGCTTATGAGTCCCAGTAGCATCACAGTAGATTCCTTTTTTTTTTCCTTTCTCCTGTTACTTATTCTCCCTGGTCCCCTGAAGTGCTCCCTCCTTTTCTCCTTCTGATGTCTGCTCCGTTCTCTGAGCTGCTGTGGGGTTCCAGCAGCAGCTCCCTGCAGCGCTATGGATGCAAGGTGTGTGCCCCTGTTGTGTTGCCTCTATAATTTCCCTGGGATCACATATCCTGGGAAGCCATCCCAGGATGCCTTCCCACAGGGTCTCTGCTGGGAAGCCCCCCAGGGCTTTGGTGTCTCCAGATGACAGTTCATATTGGTGGAAGCTCTTGAGATGACTGAATTCCCTCCCTTTCCCTGCTCCAAGTTGTTTTCTCACCCCACTGTGCTCAGGGAGGGTTACCCAGATGGCTTAGATCAACGGCGATGGTTGAGCTGCTTGCATTGATCAGCATCCCTTGCTTTGATTCGGTGACACTTCGGGGTGGTTTCCCCCTTGGATGTTCATCCCTGTGCCTTACCCCTGTGAAGTGAGGGTGGGTGCTGGCAGGGGAGCAAGATGTCACTACTTCAGCCTTCGAGGGGAGCAAAGGGAGGAAGCAAGAGGAGAGCAGCTGAAAGATGGGGAAATGAGGAGTGCTGATACGATGGGAATAAAAAATTTAACAGTCATTTTCTAAAGAAATATTTTTTTTAATTTCTTTTTTAATGTGACAAAAGGTGGAAGTGAAAGGAAGAAGGAAGTTGCTGGTGCTGAGGAGAAAGAGAACTCCCCTGGGGAAGTGCTGGCCAAGGGGCAGAGAGCTCCCACGAGCCCAGCTGGGTATGGGAACCTGAGGGATGTTCCAGCCAAGGGCTGTGGTGGGATGGAGGAGCTGGAGCTCCCCCTGTACCCATCCCACCCTGCCAGCATCTCCATCCCATCTCGCTCATCATCTCACCCAGCAGCACTCTGGGGGGAAGGAGCAAAGCCTGATCAAGGCACTGCAGGGTGAGGGTCCAGGCTGCTGCACTGCGGGGTCCCTGGGGCAGTCTTGGGGTGAGCAGGGTTTAGGATCAGCCTTCTTGGGGACAGCACAAGGTGTTCAGCACAGAACCGTATTGTACCTGTGGGTTTTGGTTTCGTTGTCAGAGTTTTTCTACCTGAAACCCAGAATGTGTGGGTGCGTGCCACCATGAGCTCGAACAGGGGGTGTCCTCTGCAGGAGCTCCCTTCGGGGCTGGGGCAAAAAGAGCCAAACTGAGAGCAAATAAGAGCTTTTTGGAGGATAATCTTGCTTTTTTCCTCCGTTGGAGTCAAGAGCATTTTTCTATTGAAAATTTGCAGGAATGTGCAGACACCCTTGTTTACTCTTCTAGAATAAGGATTCCTTCACTTGCAGTGGCTCCAGTTCAACAAAATAATTAAATGTATGCAGAAATCCATTTAGGAAAAATACAGCTTTCAAATGTGTGGCTTAAGTCCTGAAATCCTGCTGATGCTGGTGTGTAGCTCCTGTGCCGGCTGAGCACCAACACTCTCCTGGGTTGGAGCAGTGAAAACAAAGCAGTGCCTCTGACCGGCTGGGAAAGCAAATGCTGAGTGTGAAATGCTGTGTTTCGGGGAGCTTAATGTGGTGGGTTTGCTCATTTACAGCTTTAGACAAAAGCCAGAGATGCTTTTCTTCTAGAAAACTCCTTGACTTTCTGGTGGCCTTCTGCAAATATATTTAAAGCAGGAGAAAAAGCAGCACTGTGCTTTGTCCCGGGAGAGCTCTCACATGCAGCACTGTAGTGGAAAACATGTGCTCTTCCAGCATCGTGGAAATCTCAGAGCGCTGTTTGCTTGGCTTATCGAAGAGGTTTGGAGTTGACCTGCGCCAAGTGCTGGGGCTTGGGGGAGCCGGGCTGGGGGGTGTGTGAGGTGGGTGACGGCAGCGCCCTGCACCTCATTCCGTGAAAGGTGGAAAGGCCACAGCCTCTGCATGTGGCAAAGGCCAGGCAGAAGCTTGAATGAAGGCAAGGCATCGCAGCCAGATGTGCTGCAGCAGGATGACCCCTGAAAGTCAAACCCGAAGGTAGGGGTGAAGCCACCCACGTGCCATCGCTGGAAGAACTTGCACTCCCTGCTTTTCTGCTGTACACAAATCCTTGTTTCCACATGTGATTTATTGGAAAGTTGTTGCACCTGTTAGCTGTTGTCTCAGGAGGAGTGAAAAGAAAAACTAAGGGTAATATTAGCGCTGGTGAGAGATAGGCTGAAAGGAGCAATTGGCATCGGGTGCATCCAGCTGTGGCTCAGGCAACTCTTGCATTTATTGTTTTTTTCAGAGTCCTCTTTGGTGACACATTTAAGAGATTTTACAGAATCTGTAAATTCCCCAAAGAAAAATATTTAAGGGACTTTCCAGCAGTGAATGATGCCTTACTGTTTTGTAATATTTTTATGATTGAATACTTGGCAAAAGCTCAGCACTTTTCCTAGGCGAGGTTGTTTGGTGCGAGAGCAGAGGGGTATCAAGTGTCCAGTGGGTCATGCAGCACACTGCTGCAGGAAGGCCTCCTCCTGCTAAGGTAGAATAACTTTCCTAAGGATCAGTTATCCCATCCTGGAACAGAAAGGTGATGGGAAGGGTTTGTTGGTTGGATGCTGCCGTTTGTGATGCACTGAAAAATTCCTTATAGAATTGTCGTGAGTTGGCCCTGGCACATTGCCTGCCTGGTACACTTACCCTTGACTTTTCTGAAGCTTTTCAGAGAGCTTGGCTGCCTCTTAGGCTTTTGACTTGTCACCTGTCTCGCCTTTGTCCGGCCTGTCTTTCCAACAGGACTTCATCTGACACCTGAAGTCACACCTTCCTGTTGATTCATGTGCAGCTTGTGCATCAAGCCCTATTATCTGATGAATGCAAAATGGGTTACATTCTAACAGTTACTTCTGGGAAAAGAATTAAGAGCTCCTGTTTGGAAAAATAATTGTGCAGAAGCTGGAGGCCTTCTGAGGGCTTCTATTAAATTTCTGGGTTTGTAGAGGCAGGAGGATGAATTCATAGATTTTGGGGTTTCTACCAGTGCTTCTGTGTAGCTCTCCGCCTTTGTTTCAAAGTTTACAATTGGGATAAGTGACCTTTTTCAGCAACTGTTAGGTGGAAAACCCACATAACCCCCAAGTATTACACTACTATCTCTGTACATGCAGCACTTGTGGAGTTACTAACCTCCACGAAGAGCCACAGGATGGCTCTGAAGAAAGGTGAAGCATCATGATGATCATGACAGCAGCTATGACCTTATAATTAACGCTAGTTTGAAGACACATCCATTTGCTGTAAGCTGTAGGCACTCTAATCCCTGTACCCAGCATGGTGTGTGTTCTCCTGGCAATGCTGTCAATGGCGTTGGTGACTGTGGACACTGGACAGGCTTGTGTGGTGGCACAGCTTCCAGCTTGGAGCTGGCATGTCAGGGTTCAGGCTGTGTGGGACTGGCTGGACAGGGTGCCCTACCTCGTCTGGCTGTGTCTGGTCCTACTCCCAGACGGATAACAGATCCTCACCCTTCTCATCATGCAGAAGCCAAAATGCTTACACAAGAGTATTTTCAGACTCGTCCCTGACGATGGTACAACCATCCCTGCACTCAGGCTAAAGGGACCTGATTTTGCAATCTCTGCTCACATGAATGGTAGTGGCACACCCCGTTAATCACCCCCACTGACGGGCACTGGCACCAGCAAGTGATTAAACTAGCAAAAGTGGCTGGTTCCCTTCCTTAGCTCGTAACTGAAGAGCAGGAAAAAGTGAAATAAATAAACCAAAGCTGCAGAGTAGTCACGCAAGGCAAAGGGAACCAAGGAGCATCAGCAGAAAGTGCTCCAGGACAACACCATCTGCGAGCACTTGAGGCTCAGGAAATGCTGCTCTTTAAGAAGTTTGTGGTGCCGGAAACAGGCTGGGGGTGAGGCTGTGCAATTATGCCTTTTATTTGCTCAGCATATTTAGCCTTTTTTTTTTTTAACGTAAAACCGGCAAATGAGGAACTTGAAGTCACTTCTCCCATAAAAGCCTTTGACTGCAGAATTGTTCATGGGCTTTCTTCTTTGGGGCTGCTTCTACCTTATGTTCTTGCTGCTTTTAGCTTGAAATGTAAAGAAACAGTAATAAAATGACCTGCACTCCAAGCTGTTCCTTAATGCATATGAAGCTACAAGCGATCTCTGAGTTGAGATCCCAAAAGCTGGGACACTGAGCTGGATCAGCCCTGAGCTGTGAGCCATAGCAGGACGGGCGGAGCTGTGCAGGCTCAGACACAGTCCTGTGGTGTGCCCACGGAGCTCCTGGTGCAGATGTGGGGGATGCCCTCCACAGGTCTGCAGGCAGAGCAGGAACGACGCTCATTCACATCTGACTACCCAGGCTTGGGCATGGGAATGATGCTTGCCATGAGGTCCCAGTTGCCCCCCTCCTATGTGACTGGTGTCACTGGGGCACAGTGGAGAGGCTCTGGGGCTGCCCCTGGCTTTAAATAGTGAGAGGGCAAGATGCAGTATCGAGGCGGTAAGAAGCAGACAGTCTGGGGGAGAGCAACTTGCTGGCACGTATGTCTTCTCCACCTGCCATTCCTCTCAGTAATCTTTCCCCTGCAAAGTACCTTTACAGTAAAAAGGGCAGCTGCTGTTTCCGGTGAGTGGTTTCTGAGGCAATACCAGTGCCCCGATGTTTATCGGGTTTCCAGACTCCTCGGAGTGAGCTGGCTCATTGGGAAGCCACCTTCTCCTCTGCCCATCGCTGGGTGATGGCATCAAGGGTGGAAAGCACATCCATGCAGGATGCCATGCATCAGCTGCACAACAATATCCCTGAGCTCAGGGAGATGCTGAGATGTTTGGAGCCTTTGTGTGTTTGTTTTTTTTGTTTAAGGACAAGAGCAGTCTAGATCATATTGGAGGTTACATAAAAAGATGGGAAGACATCGGCCCTGGGAAGCCCTGAAGCGAGGTGGTGGCTGTCTGGGGAAAAATAACCTGCCTCAGCAGAGGTGAATGCTTTAGAAAGCTGTGGGCAGACCTGCCTAGGAAATTGCAAGGTTGTCTTCATCTGGGCTCTTCCTTCTACTTTCCACTCTGACTTGCTTAGTTTTATACCATATTAAGAAGAATTGGGAGAAAATGAGGCTGGGTGTCCCTGGGGAGAGCATGAAATGCTGGGATGTGTGGGGCTGATGGGCAGGGAGAAGCTTCTGCACTGCATAACCTGGGGATGCTTCAGGGCACTGGGGAGCGAGGGAAGCGCAATGAGTAATGCTCAGGGTAGGTGGTCCCAGGCCTGCTGACCAAATGTTCCT
The DNA here is from genome assembly GCF_023634085.1 of Falco cherrug. Lineage (NCBI taxonomy): Eukaryota > Metazoa > Chordata > Aves > Falconiformes > Falconidae > Falco > Falco cherrug. The sequence goes on along the minus strand of NC_073704.1, from coordinate 61,353,159 downwards.
CCCGAGCTACTATATTTGGATACCGCAAGCAAGTGATTTCACTTTCCTGTTTAAAACCAGCCCCCCTGAAGTTGGGTTCCTGGCTGCTAATGCTCGCCTTGCAGCACACGCGGCTGGCCCAGCAGCAGCCCCTCTCCTCCTGCGGGTCACCTCGGGCGGCACGAATCCTGCCTGGGAGCGAGGGGCCGCGGAGCCTCACGGCCCGCCGTTTAATTGTAACCAGATTGCCCTAGAAATGTCTGCTGAAATATTTATAAATATTATAGCCAGCAGCTGCTAATGCCAAACAGGAAATTTTAAGTTGAACAAACTTTTCCACGTTTCTAAGTGGGAAAAGTAAACTGTAGCTAAGACCAGCATTAAAAAAAAAAAAAAAAGTCTAAATAGCAACAGGCTTCCACTGTTCCATATCCTGAGAGAGGTTCATGATTTCTTGAAGTCTTGGTCCCTCCCAGCTAGGCCATTTTCTATAAGCAGTATGTCTGCACAGTGATATAGAAGGTGGCTTTAGAAAAGAAAATTGGGTGATAGCTCACCGCAGGCAGTGGTGCTGTGTGACCTGCAGTGCTGCGTCATGGAACAGCCTTTACGTTAGGGAAAGGGCCATCAAGAAGCTTTCAGTAATGGTATATATGTTGTACCTGCCTAGTGGCAGCTGTCAGTCTTGCAGGGCTAGCGTTTTAAGCTGTTGGTTAATGAAACTTTTTAAGGGAAAAAAATAAAAAATGCTGAACTTAAATGGAAAGAAATGAGTTGGGGGTGAGGCTGGTGGGAGCAGTGGCTGCCTGAGGGAAAGGAGCCCTGGTTTGTCTTGCACTTCATGTTTTGGGCTTTCTTCCCCTCTCAAGCTCTCTTCTAGGATTTTCTCATTTCTGCTTATTCATTACTTGGTATGGAGTGCTACCTTGGAAACATGGAAAAATTGTAACACTAAATTTTTTTAACAACTTCTGCCATTTATGTATTCACTAAATTCCCCTTCAGGCAAAAGGTGTTACTAGGCTTTTTAAAAACTAATTCATGTCACTTCATAGTGGTATTGAAATAAGAGGTGAAATAAAGCAAATGTCCTCAGTGTGCATATTCATTTTGAAATTGTATTCTTCAGCTCAAGCATCTTCAAAATGAAGGGGAGAAGTACAGAGCTAAAACCTCCCGTCTTTTGAAGAACGAATTATCAAAATAATACAGTTTCTACCATCCCCACTATTGCTTCCATATGCAGATATTTTTGAGGGTTTTTTTTGATTAAACTCTGTTTACTATGCACCTTAATGGCAAAAGAAGAGCTTTTTGATGCTGAGGCTATTTTTTGTTTGTTTTTCATTTCTGGCTTTTGGTAGCAAATCCTTATCCACTGCTTTTACGTGTGTTAATCCTCTTTGAAACGAGTCACCGGTGCGTGGTGAGCTTGGCTATAGAGCACGTAGGCTGAGCTGCACTTTGCGTCTGGGTGGGGTGGGGGAGCAGCATGCATTTTAAGAGGCAAAAAGATTGTATGAGGAAATGAAGTTTTAAGGATTCCTGTAAATTCTAGCAGCTGATAGTAGTAGGATCTCAGGAAAGCTTTATTACAGTATAAAAATGTGCAGTTCATCAGCAAATTTATTCATAGCTTTTATGCTTGAATGGGTTCTATCTGGTTTAATTCTGGGTGGGAAATAAAGCACCCAGGCAGCCCTGTGAATGCTTGATTTTATTATGAGACTGTGATGAAGGAAAGTCTCAACCTACTGTGGGATGAAGGGGAGTGTTCCTGGCTGGATGGTCAGAGACATCTGTGATGCTCAGAGATCCCTGCCAGCTTCCTTGGGTGTGTGGTACGCTATACTGCCAGCTCACTATCCGGAAATTAATTACATGAGAAAGCTGCAGGAGTTTCATCTCTAAAATCCTCTTTTCCACTCTGCTGTTGCCTCTGTAGGTTGCTGCTAAACTCTCTGCTTTTAGGTTTGGTCTTTCTCAGTTGTGACCCCAGGCACCCTGGAAGGATACACGTGGGGCGAGAGGAGAGTTCAGCCTCCATCTGTTACAGGCAGGTGGTACCGGCGGTAATCCTGCCTGGGCTTCCCCAGGCATAAGAGAAAATGTTCCTTTGCAATTACTTTTTCTTCTTTCATGCTTTCACTACAGATAGTACATGGAAAACCAAGCTGAATTTTTCAGCAGCTGGAAAGACACCACAGCAACTGAAAAGAAAGGTGGGGGCCTTTGGATAGTATCCACATAGATGTTCTTGATCACAAGGGTTTTGAACAGGATATCTTGCTAGTTGTTTGTCACCACATAATCCATCCTCCAGCTGCCTTTAATGCTGAATCTCCCTCAGCGCACAGGTTTGCTGAGGTACAGTCTGCCATGCTTGAGTGACTTTTCCCTTAGGAATTGCTCAGAAGCGTGTGTTTGTCCTGTTGTGGAAAGTAAGTATCTGTTCTGGACCTTAAATCACCTGCACCGTAGGCTTGGCCTCTGCTTGCAAATCCTGGCTGAGTACCTGCATGATGTGCAGACCCCTAGGCAGCTCCCTGTTGCTGCAGCACCCTGTCCCCTTTAAAGCATCACTGGGTTTTCCTTTCTCTGCTTGATAGGAGGCACCAGGCTCCCTTGGGCCAGAATAGGCATGACGGAGCATGAGTCACGAGTTCTCCATGTTCTGGTATCTGGAATGAGTTTCTGAGTCTAATTTAAACCAGACATTTAGTGGGAAAGAAATGTGCCTCTGAGCCTCTGCAGATGTTTAGGCCGTCAGGAGGGGCACGTCTTAGCGGAGACAAATGTTTTGTCTCACTCCTAGTTAATGCTTAAGAGCCCTAACTGTCACCAAGTGAGGCTTGAAAAAACAGTTAAGGCAGTTCACTGCCACTGGGCAAGTCTCTGAGCTCTTTGATGCACTCTTAGATACAGGTCTAATAGCGTGAGGCTGGGGTACTCAGCTGGTTGCTCTTCCCTCCAGAGGTACGGCTTTTCAAAAGCCTTAGTGATGGCTTTACCCAACAGCTGGTCAAAGCCCTGATGTGGACCTTGCATGCATGGACAAGGAGATGACTTAAGGTCCGTGTTTCCCTGCCTTTGTGCATTGGCACCGGTGGAACAGCCTCAGCTCTTCACTGTCTGCCATCCCATGACTCTTGTTTAGATTCAGCTGTCTCTGTGGTCAATGTCTTCCTCTGACCACAGGGATTCAGTGACATCTTAAACACGCAGATGCAAGAGAAAGCGAACTAGCTGCGGTCAGACACCACTGCTATTACGAGGAGGTCTGTTTACAAGTTCAGTTTTGAAAGGCCGGCAATTAAATCCATTTTCTGCATAACTGATGAGAAAATTCTGGCTGCCTAGCACTGTGCTCTGACTAAGAACGTGGTTTAGAAGGAACTTTACTCTTCCCAGAATGTGGTGCTGTATGGGTTTGGGCTGCACGTTACTTTTGAGTCTCTGCCCATCAGCTTGGATGGGCGTTGCCTGACTCCTACCCAATTCTTTAAAATTTTATCTTATCAGAATAGCACCTTAGTACGTACTTATGTTATTTTTCTGTCAACCTCCATGTGATTCATGGGGAATGACAGGAACAGAGCAATCCTGAGAGCCTCTTTTGCAGGGCTTGGGGGAGGACTCCACATGCGAGCAGATAACCACGTCCTGAAAGGCAAAGCTGACTCACCCCAGAGCAAGGCAAACACCGAACCACCTGTACCTTCCAGTGCCAAACAGAGGATCACACGCAGCTCGGAGCGAGAGATCACCGTGACAGCTTGAACAGCAAGACATGAAAAAAGGAGCAAGTTACAGATCTAATTACAGCTACCCACTGCAGATCGGGTTGTTTAAGGTAAAGGCAAACTGGAATGTCCATAAAGAGCGAAAGTAGCTGGCCAAAGCGCTGTGCGCCAGGTCCCTGCTGAGGTGGCATCACTCCACCTTGCCTCGGGCACGGGAACTGCAGCACTTGAGGATCTGGCCTGGAATTTTTATTACGTTCAGGAGCAAATGAATCCAGTTCAGAAATTTTCGAGCAGAACTCTTCTTTGCTGGGGTCTACTAATTCACTGAACCCAAAGCTTTGACAGTATAGTGATAATGAGAAAGATTTCAGGGTGGGATTCTTGGTAAGAGAGATGGAGACCACCACAGCATAGCTCACACTTGAGCTTAAGAAGCTGAGGCTGGTTATCTCAGGCTGGATTTAGGCTAGGGAGGAGCTCACCCATACCTTAGGTGCAGCTTAGTGCTTTTCCCCTGCTGAGGGACCCAGGAGGTCTCCCAGTGCCTTGTACAGATGCAGGCAGTGCTGTGAGCTAAATGTTGGGGAGTATCTCAGCTGGCTGGTTCCTTACCAAGCCCAAGGTGGTTCTTGGGGACTGGAAGAGAGGTTCTCCCCTGATTAACCATGCAATGCTTGATGGGCTGGTGACAAAGCATCCCTTGAGCATACAGAACTTGCTGGAGATTTACAGCAGGTGGAGGTCAATGGGTTCACGTCTGTTCTTGTCTCCACCATGCAAGGAATTAACTTGTCAGGTTTAAGCATTTGACATCTCTTACAGTCCCACAGACTCCTCCTAGCTACAACAGTGGAAGAGGAAATTAAGCTGATCAAATTCCCTCATGCATTAAAACATGCTATTCCTGTTTGCACCCTGCCTCTAATACTCCATCCCCAAAGCATGATTTTTGCCTCAAAATTATTTTCTTCCATGACTTCTGGGACTGTACCAGATGCTCACCAGGGATGGCAGCTCATTAGAGAGGGATGTAAAAGAGGAAGAAACACAGCTCCTGCTTTTTGGCTGCTCTGCAAAGGATGGCTTTTCTGCTCCATGCTGGGAGCTTAGCTGAGCAAGGCTGTCCAGCTGAAAGGAGGACAGCTTGTAGAAAAAGTTTACCCTATTGATTGATCAAAGTTCCCATTAAACTCTTGAAGCTGGACCTACTAGAAGGAATGAGGCTTTGCCGCAGCTGGAGGCTGCGGTTGAACCTACTCACATCCATGCAACAACGTGCAGTTGGGGCTGTAGCACAGGGTGGTGGGCTTGGAGACAAGAGGGCAGTGCCCATCAGCCCAAGTCAGCAGCCTGAACACCCATGTCCTAGTAATTCTGGGCTTGTTAATTGTATGGATTGTGGCACATATACCTTGCTGGGCTGACTTAGCCCTGACAGTTGTGCCTTTGGTGACTTGTATGTGCCACACGTTGGTCCAAATGCGAAGACATGTATGAGTGTTGCTGTTCCAAAAGAGCTCCACCCACCAGGGGTCTATTCATAGATGTACCCTTGAGTTCTCTACTTCCAGCCCACTTCTTTGTGGAAAGCTGTCTTTACCTTCTGTTTCCCTCATTATTTTTAACCAGGGCCAGAACAAGGGTATGCAAATGTGAGATGGTGAGCAGCACCGGCTCACAGCCCTTCCAGCGATGGTCCTGGCCCTGCCTGCCTACAGCGGGTGTGAGACGGCTCCTGTCTTGGTCCTTCCCTAATCCCATCTCCGCTTTGAAGGTGTCAGCATCGTGCTTGGGATGATGCTGAAGCTCAGCTGCAAGTGTTTTGGCTAGTGCTGTGAGCCATGCAGATCTTCTCCATTTAAGTAAACTGTTTAAATAGACACATACTTTAATGTACCTAATAGACATACTTAAATATATAATACAGTCCTGTAATACTATTGTTGCACCTATAGCAGCAGCTCCACCCAGGTAATAAGTGCACATTCACATTAGTGTGGCCTTTCATACCATGGCACACAGTCTATTTGTGAACGATTACCGTCTTTTGCAACTGTGCCGATGGGATGCAGGCATCCGTAAAGTTACAGTCTCCAGTGGCTGTAATTGCTGCTAGCTTAATGCTGGCAAAAACTCTGGAATTTGTTCTGTGTTTCATCTATTGGACTTTAATGATTTTTCCTCTCCATCACTCCACATTTTGCACATACAGAGATGCCTTGCATTTTATGAGCCTTATGTAGAAAATGTACCACCACTATAAGGTAGTAGTATAATTATGGTTACTATAAACTCCATCCATGTTCTTCTGGTTCTAGTAATCTGTTTCTGGAGACTAGATAGCTATGTCTTTGGCAGTCAAATGCATCATGACTGTGTCACGCAATTACTGTAGGAGTGGAATTGCTGTCACTTGCAGCAAGCCTGTCTTTTTACTTGTGAGAGGTTGACTATAATTAGAACCACCTGAAGTCACTGAAGCCAGGAGCCTTTTGGCTTCAACACGGTTTTGCTGAGAACGCTAATGCAATTACTTATGCGAACTAATCTGTAAGGGATGTTTTTCTGTTGTCTCTGCATTAATTGTTTCCAGCTTATGCTATGGAAATGTTAATGGACCTGGGAGGCCAAGGGGATAAGGGAAAGAAGGAAAGTCAGAGGTAAATGTAAGGCTTGGATGCACGTAGGAGGTACTTGGGATGTTTTCCTCCTACATTCACTAAATCATGGGAACAAAGGTAAAACTATTTGATTAAGTCACACGTCATAGAGCAGTCCTTGGTCTGCCACAGGGCAGCTGTGAACTATTCTACAGCTACAAAACTTTCTTAAAATGAGTAATCCTGGTCTCTGGGCATGTCTTCCTGCTAGGAAGCAGATCTTCAACCTCCCTTCTGTCACTGCTGCAAAGAACTGGCTCTAGTAAAAGTGTCTGTGGGATTCCTCTCTTTCCAGAGATCCTACAAACTTGCTGTCCCAAGGTGGCTTCACTGGGGTCCTGTGGCTTCCCTCAAGTTGTTCTGCTGCTCCCAGTACACAGAATGCAGGTACCAGTAGCTTTCAGCCCAAATATTCAAGCTTCGGGAGCCCATGAAACATCTTTGCTGCTTTCTTCCTCCTGTTGCTGCTGAGTCTGTGTTGTTTGGCTTTGGCTTCCTCACCTGTGACTTAAAAATGTTGGCCCTTTGCCTTCTCTCCATCTGCTCTGTCTCCTCTTGCCGGACTAGGCTACAACATTGACCATTGCCTTAAGCTAGCTTGGCAAACCATCTTCAGAAGAGCACCCTCCCTGCTGGGTTGTCAGAGCAGCTTTGCCTTCAGAGAAACATCTACCAATGTACCTCTTCCCTCATTCTGCTTTTTTGTAAGATCCATTCCTTTCCTCTTCTGTTCACCTCAAAAGCCTCCATTTTTTTTCCTCTTGGCACAACTTGTCATCCCTCCTTCCATATTTTTCATACTTCTCTGTTCCAGTCCCTCCCTCTTTCACTTGTGATCATACCAATATCCTTCTTGTTGCGTATCGGTTCTGGAAAACATCCAGCTTCTGTGCTCTTCCATCAGCCTTTCCGAGCAAAGCTCCTTCTCCAGGGAGCGGCTCCGTACCAGCGGAACCCCAGCTCTCTGGAGACACCACTCGGATTATGAGCAAAGCCAGGAAGCAGAGGTTTCACACTGAAGGTGGTTTCCCAGTTTGTAGGAGGTCACCTTCCTCGGAGGACGGTGTCAAACATCTCCAGCTGAGGTGCAGTTCCAACGTGGTCGCTGCCTGAGCACTGCTTTTGTCCAACACAGCCAGGGGCCAGCAGGGAAGTGCGGAGTGTAGCTGAGCTGCCACTGTTTGAGCACCTCTCCTCTGCCTGCAGATAGGTGGCTAAATCCTCAGCTTCACAGAGTCAAGTTATCTAAGTCACTGGATGTTCACAGTCACTTTCTTCTAACTTCTGTGTGGGAAACATCCGTGGATGTGGGTATTTTTGAGGAGAAAAAACCTGCAGAGAAGACTTGGCTGTTGCCAGCACTCGTGCCACTTGGGTAAGAAGGCTTTGTACATGGAGCCTGGTGCTGGAGCAGTTGAACTCCCTGTTCTTGAAGGGGGTGTAGGAAAGAGCATCTGACTCTCCTACATCTCTGAAGTCTTCAATCATGCATGTCAACAACCAGATCTGAAGGCAGCTGTACTGAAGAAATGTTCCCAGATCAAAATGACTCATCAGCAGAGGCTGGGCTGGGGCCATGTTATTTTGAGTCGAGCTCCACTTGTCCTATCTCCAGCAGGCAATCCGTCCCAGAGAGGCTGCATGGGCTAGACAAGCTTTGCTCATTAGCTAACACATGAACATCCCTTCCCAGCAGTAGCTTCCACATGCTGCAATTACTTACTTGACGTCCAAATATTAATGGAAAATGTCTTTTTAATACTGGAAGCTATTTTGTTCTTGCATTCATGTCCAAACTGTAGCCTTTTGGATAAGCTTCTGACATACTGCTAGTTTCTCCAAAGTGACTGTCTCCTGCAAATGGTAAGCAGCTAATGGAAAAAGTATATCAGTTTGAATCACTTGGAAAGAGAGTTTATGAGGGTGCTTCACACACAACTACAAGTTTTAATCACAGATAAAGAAACTAGAATTCTTCTTTGGATGCCTATGGCTTTGCACCGGCTGTTCTTTCCAGGCATCAAGGTTTCTCCTGTAGAAGCAGAGCAGGGAAGGCAGGTGTTGCAGAGCACTGCTTGTCAGGGTATTTTCCACGTTTTTGTGTAGTTTTCCTGGGACTACCTCTCCCACTACCTGTTCCTCTTTTCCGTTCCATTTTGAAAATGAACATGGCCCAAAGCTCGCAGCACATGCCACAACAAATGGCAGTTTTGCTAAATGAAGTGGAAGCACGTTTATTTGCCTGTTTACATAAGGTTTGTTCAGGCATGTCAAGTATTTTAGTTGTGGAAAGAGCAGTCGTTTTAATATGGTCAGACTGTATGCAGGCGGTCTAGGGATTTCAGAAATCATTTCCTTAAATTTATTGCCGTTTCAGGCTTTTGTTGTGTCTATAATACTGTGCGTTCTGGGTTTTCCTTTGCAGCCTACTCACCATCTGCAAAGTTATTTTGAATGTGCTACTGTATCTTGATCTGGTTCCTCAATAACCAATGTTTTCCTACAAAGTGCCTTCACTTTGCCCTGCAGAACCAGGAGCCACAGTGAGCCACAACCCAAGACCTGTCAGTCCCAGGACACCTTTCTGCAGAGGTGCTGGTGATCCGAACAGGATCACCTTTCAGAAGGGAAGAGACCAGCCTGGGCCAGGTTTGGGCTGTGAGGTGACATCCAGAGCCTCTCACCTGGCCTTGCAGAGATGGTGGCTGCAGGGCTGGCTCAGGGGGCAGACGATGGCTGGAGGTTCCCTTTCCCACGTCCTTTCGGGAAGGTTCTGAATGGAGCACTGCACCTTGCAAGCATGGGTCTGTCAGCACCGTCTTTCTTCCCACTCCCATTTCCTTGGCTCCCTATAGATCTCCACGCTGGCATAGCATTCCCCAGCCTCCTGGAAAGAGTCCTAGATCCCCCTCTTCTAGCAACAGCCCCTCTATTTCTTGCTGGCTGTTAAAAGCTGGAGGGATTGGAGTCTAATGTATCTGGATGCTGAACAGAAATAGATGGTGAAACAATGAGGTCACTGGAGTGATGGCAGACAAAAGCTTTTGGATGTGGTGTTACTGGGGGAGGGGGGGGGGGAGATGTGGCTGAGGGTTTGCATATTAACTTGACATTTTTCCAGCTAATTCTAAATTAAAAAAAAAAAAGGACAGAGAACTACTTTATGTTGTGATAAGGAATGATATCATGGTCAAAACCAGTGTAGTACCATCATTAGGATTCTTGTCTATTGCCCTACCATGTGCTTTTTTTTTTTTTCTTAGTTGTAGTCAACATAAACTCAAAGTGTGACCCTAAGATCTTGAAGAAAGCATTTGTCTCTGCTTTTACTCAGAAAATATGCTGTTTCTATTGCAACCAAAAAGTCCAGGCCTCTGGTTGGGTCCTGTGGTTTCCAAAGGCTGTGGCTCTCTGTGTGGTTTTGTTATTCCACCATCGGTTGTGCAATCTGGAATGCTATGCAGACCAAGAGCCAGGCATGGGCTGCGCATGCACCAGTTGGCTCCTAATTTAACATTTCTAACAATCGCTGGTAGTGATGTTAAGGCGCACTGGAGCCTTAGTTTTTCCGGGACTCAACCTCCTCTGGGGTCAGCATTGATGGTCTAGTCATGAATTCCTTCAAAAATCAACTATTAATCTCAAGTTTCAATTATTTCTCCATCAGCTGTTAAACGTCAACATAAATATGTGTCCGTTGCCATGTAATTAAGATTTCATTTATATAAGTGTCAGGGCTTGGTAGGCTTCATGTTACTCTGTTGGAAAGTGGAAGAACGTGGGTGTGGGCTGGTAAATGGAACAAAATCTTCTCAAGTCCTTCCTCCACCACTAGTTCAGCAGCACCACGTACATAAACTGTAGGGAACAAATCCAGCTGCAGCGTGGACAGATGTAGGTCTCTGGGCATCACTCTCTGGCTGTTCTTGCAGGAAAACAGCCCCAAGGTATGAAGCTCCTCAAGTCTTTTCCAGAGGATCAATGTGTCACTTTTTGTGTGGTTTTCCTGCCTTTTCTCTGGGTCGTACCTGAGGCAAGAAATCCTTTCACCTTTTTAACAATAGCTTTAAGGGGTCTTCTTGAATTTGCCTGTCCACATGAATGACTGCAGATCGAAAGTGTCTCTAATCTTGTGTGAGGATAAAAGACTTATTTCTGCGTTCCCCTCTGTGCTGGGTTTCTCCTGTATCCTCTTGGTGTTTTTTTTCCTGCAGCTCCTCCAAATCATAATGTATTTCAAGGCTAAAGAAAGGACTCCTGACATCTGCTATTCCTTTACTGTAATCTTCCACACAGACCGAGACACTGCCCATTAGCAGGACCTGGTCTTGTTCTCCCCAGACATTCAAGGGAGTTTATAGGAGGAGAAAGTGAGGAGAGAGAGACAAAGGAACCTTCCTTAAAAATTAACTTGAAATGAATGGGGTGCTGAGAGGACTTAGAGAAATGCCCATTGCCCCAGAGCTCTTGGATGAATTCTGGGGGGCTACACAAGGTGACTAGGGAATTAACAAAGAAATTAGATGATGGCCTCCAGGACAGATTTCTCTTTTGAAGGTCTACTAGCACTTCTCAGTTTGGCAAACCTCCCTGCAGACCTGTCTTACACAGCAATAGTCTGCTTTAGCTAGAAGTGATGCCAAAACCTTCTATAAGAGCTGAAGGAGATGCAAAACAAGCTTATTTCTGCATACCTGTGCTGGTCCAAATACTGCTAAAATTAAGAAAAATCTTTTGTTTCGGTATTTTGTCTCTAGATTTCTGCAGTTCAGTCCTCTGCCTTTTAGGAGGAATTATAGCTGCTAGAATACCAAGGGGACTGAGATCCTCCAGCCCTCACTCCCAGTAAAACGATTCCACCTTTTATGTGACATTTGAATTGTCCAACCTTTTCCTTTGATGTGAAAAACATGCTGACAGTAATGAAATCTGCTTAGTTTCTGCAGGAATTACTGCTTTAGTTTGGTGCCACTGTAATTTCTGGCATGCTTTTACAGGGAAGACGTCTGGAGTTTAGTTTATAGAAGAAAATTAACAATGAGCATTGAAGACTGATAAAAGCTCTGCTTGCTTTTGAGCCAAGCAATTAAAAAAGTGGAAAATTTGTAAACGAAAGGAAATTTCCCTAGTTATCTAGAGTCTAATTTTGTTGCTACAAATGAATTTAATTAAATGGAATTTTGAAAAGTAGAAAATTACACTTAGGGGAAAAAAGCATTAATGTTTGTATTTTAGTATGTTTCCTCCTAACTGCAGAGACCATAAAATATGCTGTCTCATCCTTCAGAGTAAGGACAACTTAATTTCTAATACCAAGAAAAGAGAGGCAGAGCAAAGGCACTGGGATGTCTGGGAAGATGATCCCAGCAGGTGACAGTGAGCCATTACCCACCCAGCCTCCACAGTGTGAAGCAATGGCTCTGTGACCACCTCTGATGTTAACGCTGAGCCTCTGGCTGCAGCCTGTGAAAAAGTGAGAGTTATTAAACACCTTCCAGGACCACACTTGGTCAATCATGTCAAGTAATGTGGGAGTGTAATGAAGTCAATGAAGTCTGGACAGGTCCAAACGGACAGTGTGTGTATTTCAAGCATGGGAGGCAGCCAACCAAACCCCTCCCTCCTGTCTTCTACAGGAAAAACATCCACTAAGCAGATGAAGATATTTTTTTCTTTCATCTTCTGAATGTTACACTGTCTAAAGGTATCACTGGTCACTACCTGATAGCATCCCATTTTGCCTTGGATCTGTGAGTCTTTGAGGCTGCAGGTCCTTCTGGAGCCCTGAAGAGAGAAGAGATGTGGCTGGTAAAAGCCCGGCTTTGATGTGATGTGTTTGGGGTAGAGGTGGGCAGTTCAGGGGTAGGCAAATGAGATGACGGTATTTCAGTGACAATAACAAACACAAATTGTCTGCCCAGGAGAATCCCTCAGGGTGGGGACTGGCTGCGTCTCACCAGAAAGCCCAGGTTCTGGCAGAAAATGTTGTTTTTAGAGGGCCAGTCTGGGGACATGGACTTGCTGCTTGTCCTCAGGCCCGTCCCGTATATATCTGTCTTTATTTTAATTGGATAATTGTTGACTCTGGAAACATTTCCTTCTAGTAATTACAGCTTTTGTTTGTTCCCCTGTCTCAAACACGTGGTGGGCGAGGGAGGCTTCATTGCTTCTTAAGAGTTTCTCTCTCATTACTGCACCGCTTCTCCCTGCCAGAGGCTTCAGCAATCACCTCTTAAAACACATCAGGTGCTCCTCAATCCCCTTAAATTGACTTGAGTGGTAGTTTGGTGGAGCAGATAAGGATGGGTTTGGATCTGGAAGACTCACTTCCCGTGTTGGCTTGTTTTTATGGGTGTTCTTGAAGAGCTGTCCTGGCCTCAATTTGCTTAAACCTTTTTGACAGATAAAGCTGCTCATTTGTTTTTGGGGTGGGTTTTTTTCAAGCACTTTGAAGATCTCCAGCTATAGAATTTACTGGTTAATGACTTTCAGGTGTCTGGATCTACAAAGGTGGTGGTGCAGCTCCTGTTCTGTTGCTGCTCATTCAGATGTCAGGGAATGACTGGGTGCTGTGTTACAGCTTTGAAAGCCATTTCCAGTATTATTCCAGACATCTTTTTCCAGACTCCGTGCTCTTCTGCTGATGGTTAGACAAAGTTGTCAGCCAGTCTTTGCCATCCTTCCTCACTGATAGCTATTGCACAGAGCGCTGCTGGAGATCCCAGGGGAGCAGTATTCCTCCTGGGTGAGCTCCCTGGGCAATGAGTCTGGATAGATTTGTATTTTATTGCTATCTCAAAAAAAAAAAAGCCTTTAAAAACTAACATAGTCTTAGAAGCACAGAATCATTTAGGTTGGAAAAGACCTTTAAGACCATAGAGTCCAACTGTTAAGCTAGCGTTGCCAAGTCCTCCTTTTTCATGGCAACGTGCTATTGCAAAATGGAGGGACCAGATTTTTATTGTGGAAGGTGATGCTCATAAGCAAATGCTGACGTGAAGGAATAAATGCATTTGCATTGAAGCAGAAAGTCAGGAGGTGATGCCTCAGGCTCTGCAGCCTGCAGTCACCACCCTGTGCGCGATGCCAGGTGTCTGGCCATTAATGTATTGAGGTGACAGACGGACAGACCTCCTCACACAAACACCACTGACAAGACAAAAGACCCACTGGAGAAAGGAGCCAAATTTGGCTGCATGTATAGATGACTCACACAGAAATATCATCCATTTATAGGTTGTCTCCTGGGTAGCGACTGGTCCAATTCCCTGTGGAGTCAGTGGAAACACTTACGGGGATTACAGTGGGAGTTCAGCTTGGCTGTAGGGAATATTTTTCCCTTTGTAGCCCTTTGGTGGTTTTTTTTTAATTGTTTCTTCCAAGACTGTCGAGCGCTAATCGGCAGCAGTGTGATGAGGCAGGGATGTAATTCCTAAAGCATTGCTGCTTCTGCTAATGATGAAACACCACTTTGTGCTGAAGTCATGTCTGGGGCACTGGGAAAACGGGGTTTGAAGCAGATGTTGGTGCAGCACTGCCCGGAGGTCCTGCAGGGAGATGTTGCTTAATCACGTGTCAAAACAGCATCTGCACACGTGTGCTGCAGAGCAAAAGCTGCGGGGCTGGAGAGAGACCTGATGGTGCCGGGGAGGAGGGGTGGAAGGCTGGAACAGGCAACAAGTGATGGGTCAGGAAAGGATGGGGTGTTTCAAGGACACCAGGCGGTGCTAGGGAGGAGCTGCCCTTTCTCCGAAAGGAGAAAACTAAGACTCAACAGCATGAGGCTTGGGTTTCCTAATGGAAGGGCAGGGAGCTGGCAAGGATGTCACATCTGTGTGAGCAGCAAAAACAAAGGGGACCTCGGGGACTCTCCTCCTCTGTCAGGGCCACCTCGCTGCTGAGGTTTGCAGAACAAGTCCCCATGCCACCACCATGCCATGAAACCTGGGGGCAGGGCAGCTCCCCGGGAGCAGAAGCGCCAGCAGCGGCACCGGGACGGCTCCCTTCCCACGCTGGCCGATACAGGACATGATCCTACCAAGAGAGGAAACCCCTTTAACATCAGGAGAATTAATCTGCACGTAATTCAGGGCACTTGAGGCTCACTGCTTGCAGACATTGTTTCTCACCCGTGGAAAGGTTGTGCGCTTTGGACCTTGCCACTTATGTAAGGAAGCACAAACTGTGTGCAAAGGCTGTGGGACAATTCTGAGGTTGGAATTTTACCATATAATTATTAAGCGCTTCAGTTGTCAGCACAAATTTTATTAATAACTAGGTGGAGTCGTGCATGTGGGTGACTACCATTTTTTTGAGGTACCGTTTAAGACTACTGTATTTATTGTCACTGAAAATTGCTCTGCAGCAAAACTTAATTTCTTTTAGAAAAAGAATTGCTAGCTGATTTGTGGTGCATTTGGAGCATGTTTGAAGTGTGGTGCAATTAGGTGTGGGCAAAAAAACCCCAACAACTGATGGGATCTAGTATAAAACAGATGGGAATAATTTCCCAAGTACAAGCAAGCCACCTATGCTGGAGGCTTAGGAGAGGAGCGGGCACTGAAGACACAGCAAGTAGGAGAGATCGTGAATGCAACAGCAGAGTAGCTCAGTGTGCCTGCATGGTGATGGGGTGAAGTATTTATGGTGGCTCTGGATGTTTGATTTTGTTCTCAGGAATATCTTTCCCCACCAAAGTAAATAACAATATATGGATGTGCCACCTGGTGAGTTGTGAACTGCATTTTGGTTGGGTTCTCCAGCGGAGCTGTCAGGGCAGGATGGTGCTCATGCAATGAAGGATGAGAAGGAAAACGTAGCTGTCAGGGTCAGCTGGGGGGGGGGGGGGGGGGGGGCGGGCAGGGGGGGGTCCAGACAGTGCTGGCCCACAACAGCCCGTGCTGCAGCACGCAGTGAGGTGAGCAGAGGAAAGGAGTAGCAGGGGGTGGGGTGGCAGGGGGCACCTCTGGAGGCACAGAGATCCGACTCCACGTTACGGAGAAGAATTAAAATTTAAAACAGGAATAGAAAAAAGGTGGGAAGCGAAGAGGTTGATATGGAGCCACGTGCAGTAGGAGTCTTCCCCTCCCCAAGCATGCCTGGAGATGTGGCGGGGCATGGCTACAGAACAGGGGCCAGTGGGCACGAGGGATGAAATTGCTTTAACAACAGAATGAAACTTTGAGACAGCCAAACTGCACTGACCATCCTTTAAAATTCTTTAAACAAGCAGTATCTCAGTGTCCAAAATTCTCACAGACATAACTATGGCTTTGTGGTTCAAAAAGAACCCTCAAAACCCACGTCGAGAGCAGAGTCCATCTGCTTCCAGTACCTGGGCAACAGGAAAGTTCTTGCTCTTCATGTGTTTTTATTCCCAAGGTTTTAGTTTCTTTGATATGAAAGCATAAACCACAAAGCCCAAAAATATTTTAAAAAATAAATTATGCCCATGCTTTTATTGTTAAACTATAAATGAGTATTGTGCTCAGGGCTTAAGCTCTCTCTGCCCAGCAAGCTGTTGGCTAAGCAGGCCAGGTGTTTGCACCTGATGTGCCTTGGGAGAGGCTGGAGAGCAGCATCCCTGTCCGGCAGTGATGCTGCGATCTCGGAGGTTTTCCTATAGGTGGGAAAATTCCCCATTTCCCTTGCACCCAGCATTGCTCTTGGAGGATGACCTGAGAAATAGCCTGATTTTTTTTTTGGTTTCTTTCTTTTTTTTTTTTTTTTTTTGGGGGGGGGCGTTCTTTTTGGTACTCCTCTCCCAGGAAAAAGAAATTTTTGGAAAGGGGAAGGAGCAGCCCTTGGCTTGCTGCCTGTGGGCAGTCTTGGTGGCAGCAGGGAAAAGGATGCTCCCTGCAATGACAATAAAACATCTGATGCTGCCATAGAATATAGTTAATGGGCATAAAACCTTCAGGCCTTTTTTATAAGGGTATTTATCCCAGATTATACTTAATAAGGATAGTTGCTCTGAATTGGTGCAGAGCCAGGTGGCTAGATGGGAGATAACTGAGCAGCCGTGGTGCTCTGGCCTGGGAGGCCGTGGTCCCTGGGCTGCAGCAGAGGTGCTTCTGCCAGCCCACAGCCAACAGCCTGGCCTGGCAGCACCCAGAGATGCTGAAATTTGGTCTAAAAACAACAAACCCAAAAACTCCTGCCAGAACAACCCAAAATCCAAATGGAAAAAAACCCTCTCCTGAATTTGGTTTAAAACGGGTGGTGCAGGTTGGAGGTGCAGCCTGGATGGAGGCACGGGGTGGTGCTGGGGAAGCGGGGCTGGGAGGACACCGCTGCGCTTTGATGGCTCCAGACGAAAGGGCTCAAGGTTCTACTCAACTCTGGTGTGCCTGACAGCATCGCCCACACTGCCATAGAGCAGTGTTTCCAGAGCACTTCCAAGGAAGCCACCTGGAACCTGGGGTTAATGGCAGGCTGCTGCTGGTTTACTTGCCCCTAAACCTCTTTCTCCAAATAGTATCACCAGTTAAAACTCCATCCCAGCACTTCTGCTCCCAGGCTGCTCTGGCTAGCCCTGGCAGAGGTGGCAGAGCAATGCAATAGCAACGGGTGCCAGTGGCGGCTGCGGACACTGCCGGGCCACCCGTCCTGCCAGCATTACGTGACCTGCTGGGGTTGTTTGTGAGGCTGGTTGGGCTCGCTGCAGGTGCGGTGCTGGCACAAACGGCCTCGCAGGCAGCTCCGTATCCCCTCGTTGTTTTTGCTGCTCTCCTGGGGATCTGGGGAGGCAATCTAACCTCTAGTCCAATTGTTGGGCGAGCTTAATTATACTCAGAGTCATGCTAGAGAGAAATAAAAATCTCCCAGCAGAGCGGCCGGGGCTCAGAACTGCTTCCTTGGCAGGTTCCTCCTGCCCACGGGCCCTGTGCCAGCTGAGGATGCTATTAGGAGAGGGAGGAGGAAATCGTTCAGCCTTAAATAGCTGCTCTGATAATGTCCACTTGGTCCGTGCAGCCTCACACCTACCTCGAAGGGGTTAATGGTGCGTGGCTCCTTGGCTCTGGGTGCAGAGGGGTGCTCAGCCTCTCCTCCCAGGTGTGGGTAGGGAGGTCCCACAGTGAAGTGGTTTTGGATAGGAGGCAAGGAATCTGATTTCTCAAATACTTTTATGCAAATGTACCGATATTATTTCACTCTGATT
This sequence comes from Falco cherrug, assembly GCF_023634085.1. NCBI lineage: Eukaryota > Metazoa > Chordata > Aves > Falconiformes > Falconidae > Falco > Falco cherrug. The sequence goes on along the minus strand of NC_073704.1, from coordinate 61,335,613 downwards.
GGGAAATCCCCAAATCAGAAGGAATTAAATGAAATTCCTAGACAAACATTAGCATGGGGGATGAAAGGTTCCCTCCATCTTTGGATTTAAGCTGCAAATTCAAGTGGCTGGTTTAAATCAGGTAGAAAAGGAACGTGAATCCCAGTAAATGGTTATCGGATCTCGGGCCATCTGATGGTGTGGCACAAGGACTGCCCATGTGTGCTCTTGTCAGCTGAGGTTTGATTTGGGATGGGTGGAGAAAGGCAGAAATTGTTGACACGCTGAAGTCCCTGTGCTGCAGTGGTGGGTACATGGTGGCCCCTTGGCAGTTCCCCTGGGCAGTGAGGCCAAAAACCCCTCGTCATTACCGCATCTCCTTCCTCACATGCACCGGCGGCAGCTGCTGCTGGAACACGGGGGATGCGCTGCTTCCTTGAGAAGGAGAACAGGGTTCTCAGTCCCTTGAGAACGGGGCTTCGCTCTCCTGGCAGTGTAGTTGTATCCAGAGATCCTCATCCTGGGCTCGCAGCAAGGCTGCTGCTCCTGGCCGGCCGTGGTGGCCCTGTGCCGAGGGGGCACAGCCAAGCGTGGGGTTGCTCTCATTCCTCCCCCCGTGCTGGTGGGAGATGGGGTGCTGTCCGCGTAAGCCTCCTGCCCCCTCCCCAGCAAATCCAGCCCAATTCTGTTCAAAGCGCTAATGCCAGGCTTGACCCAGGGAGAAGCAGATGGGCAGTGCAGCCTGCCCTGGAGGATGGCTGGAGCCTGGCTTCCCCAGCTCTGAGCGAGAGGTCCCTCTGGTGGGGATCTCTGCTGAAAAGCAAGGCCACAGCAGCACCTGGACTTCTGGCCGGTCTGACCAGCAGCTCCTGGAACCCCTGGTCCTGCTCCTCGTGGGCAGTGTTGGAAACCACCAGGTTTGTCCACCTGCCCCCATAGCAAGCAGGGGATGCCCCTGCTCTGGGACTGAGTCCTGACACTGCCCTCGCTGCCCCTCCTCACTACCCCTTCTTTGCCAGGCCCTTTCGCTGCACGCTGCCCAGCGCCCCTGGCTTTATGACACCGTATCGCTCTGCTTTGCAAGCACGATGACGGGGGATTCACCCAGCATGCAACTTGCCCAGGGCTGCCTAGGCAGGGCTGACAGCTCAGCACCAAGCGAGAGGACCCAGGCTTTGCTCGTGTGTACGAGGGTGGAGGGTCTGGTAGCATCTCCCTCCCTGGCAGCTTGGCAGGCTCGCCCCACTGACCCGTACCAGGGCTGCCCCAGGATCGGGCTGGCAGCCAGGCTGTACAAGGCTGCAGGGTCAAGGCAGCAGTGCATGCCCTGCTCCTCTCTAATTGCAGTTTCCTTACTGCAAAAATAACCCCAGAGCAAAACCAGGACACCTGGCTTATTTTCCAGGAAGAAAACTGCCAGGGAGATGAGTTTGCTTTATGCTTGGAAGTTTGCTGTGGTATCAGCACTCGCTTTATCTCATTACAGAGGTCAGCGGGGAAAGTTTTCTTTGCGCTTGCTGGAGGAGGGAGAAATCGCCTCTTCCCGGCTTCAGATGCGTTGTCAGTGGAGCCTGGAGTGTCGTGGCTTGCCTGGCTTTGTTTATGATTTCTGTGATGTCCCCACCCTGCGTCCAAGGGCTTGGCAGCCTTGGAGAGGGAAGGCAGCCGAAGGCAGCGGGGTGGGAATGCTGCGGGACAATGCAGGCACAGGGTATGCAAGTGCTCGGCTGGGCCAAGGTCAGCTATTGTTCCAGGGATTATAAATAGCTGCGCTGGTAATAACGCAAAACTGAGCCTTGAAATAAAAGCTTCATTTCTTCTTTAGCTCTGAGGTGAGGAAAGTGGAACAAGTTACAAGGCAGCAGCAGGGCGAGAAAGGAGTGTCCCCAGGAACGCCCCGCCCGCAGATCAGATCTATAAAACATGGTTATAAAGTTATGCCTGAATTTCCTGCTTGTGCCAATAATGAGATTATTTCCCCCCCCCCCCTGCAAATGACAACAGGTAAATCTGCTCTGAGGAGACATGTAAAATAACAAGCATGTTTTCCTTTGTTGTAAACAAATGTGACATTTGTACCTGAGTAGATGTGGCACAGTCAAAATAGGCTTTAAATTATAGAAGTGGGAGATGCAAAACTACTTGTCATGAAATGCTCCTGCAAAATCAGGTTCAGAAATCAAGTTTCATCTTGACAGCTCTTCAGGAGCAAGAACTGGGTAGTGATTTTTTAAAGTTTGTGGTTTTTTTCAATAACTCAGCCAAAACCTAGCAAAACCCAAATCCTCGTCATATTCATCCCTTGGGTGGAAATAGTGGTTTTGTCGCTTCAGAGGGGGACTGGCGGTGTCAGGGCTGGGAATGCTCCGCAGGGTGACTGTCTTTTGCAGTGCAAGTTCAAGGACACTAAAAGCGAAAACAGTTCTTGTTCAGTGGCTCCTGGTGCTGACGTGCAGTGGTTCAATGTGGGCTGTGGTTGCGATCTCATTCTGACTGATCCTGCCTAAAAAGGTTAATCCCTTGCTAAATCTTTGCATGATATTGTCTGACTCAGGAATTCCCACATTGCTGCCTGATGTGATGGGGTGGCTTGGGGACACCGGAGGAGCAGGATAATTCTTTTTATTAGTAGGGTTCTCCTTTCAAAGAGGGGCAGGTAGTAAGCTAATACCGAGCGACTTTCAGTCTGTGTTACGTCTGCTTTGCAGCCAGAGGACATCAGCCTTTTAGCAGTGCTATAGAGAGAAGGCACGATCCAACAGGTAGGATGCTGTCTGGACTATGAGAAACCTGGGTTCATTTGCGGGTTTATCGTGGGACTTACGCTTGGTCTCTCTGGCACACACATCCTGAAATTAATGTCACTGAAACAAACAAAAAAAATTTGTGAATTTAATCCGCCCTGCTCCAACCCTCACTTCTTCACCTGGGAATTTCACTTGAAAATAATTACCACCCTAAAACCCAACCGCATTTATAAATCGTGTATGCTTTGAAGCAAAAAGACACCGCAGATTAATTTTCATTTAGGAAAAAGGGCAGAATGTATGTGCAGATCCTGAAACTACCTTTTCTCAGCCAGTTTAGAGAAGCTGCATAAAATTCATGTCTATTGTTGTGACAGTGTAAAGTAGTTTTAGACCTTCTCAGAGCCTTTATCCACATTCATTGTGGTGTTGTTTTTCTTCTATTAAAGATTTATCATTTTTAGAAATCAGCCAAAAACCTGGACTTGCATCTCAGGCCCTCTTTGTGAACCAGGAGCTATCACAGGTATTTAATTGCTTGTGCTTGTTTAACTGGATTGTGGAGAGATGAGATGAGATGGTCCGTACCATTTAACGATGACACTGTTGTGGTCATGTGTGTGACTGAATGGAAAGCTGTGCACTTAGGCTTCAAAAGCGATTTCAAGAAAAGTGCTCTGAATTGTGCTCTGAAGTGCTTTGATTGTATTAATTACAGCACTACTGCACATTATAGCTTCAGTGCATGTGTTAGTTTATATCTTGTCTCCCCTATGTCTTGCAAGCCCAGGAGAGATTACAGCATATTACAGATAATTACAGCACATCTTTCCTTTTTAAGTTTCCTGCTGGGATATTTTCTGCTTGTAATCAATGCCTGCCAGTATGCCTGTGAAATTTCCTGAGGAAGTAGTTTAAATGGTGCTGTAAAAACCAGGACTGATTTAGTAAGCCGGAGCAATCCAACATTGTTTCCAGAAACCCACGGCACTGAGGGACATGGAGGGCAGAGTGGGCAGCTTGCAGCCCTCGGCTGCTGGTTGCACCGCTCTGCAAATACCTGCATGGAAGTGGAGATAACTGGGGGGAAAAGGGACATGGATACTGAGCAATGCAGATAGAGAGTATCAGGAAGGATCGTCCTCTTCAGTGTCAAACGGCAAGGTCTAATGAAACAAGGGAAATGGCATTATTGCTTCAAACTTCTCTATTTACAGAAGGTGTCCTTGTCTCCCATTAGCACAATCTAGAGCCACATTATGGGAAATAACCTCCTTTTTTCTCTTCTGTCTCTGTTGTCTTATGTCAGGATGCACCCAGCCCAATAGCCAGGCTCTGTTTGCATTCCTGACCTTTGCTGCCACACACTTGGCACCAGCAGTGAGTGGGAGAGTGAGCACTGGCCCGCTGGGAGAGCTCCCCAGTGCTGTTTTCCATAGGGAGCATGAAGCCAAGCCATAAAGATCTGTGTCTTACTCTCCTGTCATCCCTCCTTTGCTGTTACGCGCCCAGACGCTGAGGATGTCCCTTTGGCAAAGCCCGGGGATAGTACTGTTATTTGCAGACTCACCAGCAGCATTTCTGAGGGGAGGATGAGCTGCACCCGGGAGTGCTGCCAGGCTTGGGGTGGGGGGCACAGAGAGACCCCAGCTTTGAATGTCTTGCACAGGTTCTGGGCTGCTGCCCTGGGAATGTCGGACTGGGAGGCCCTTTCCAGATGAAGCTGTGATGGGCAGTTTTACACAATCCCCTTCCTAAGCACTTGAGCCGCTGTGATAAGAGCATCTTGGTGGGGTTATTTCTGGGTGTGAGGGCTTGCACCTCGCTGCAATGCTACCAGAGGAGCTGGTGCTCGAGGTGGAAGCTGGGAGCAAAGGGCCAGCTGCTGGGCCGGACCCGGGTTCTCACTCCCAGGGTTAGGGATATGTTTTACATTAATTCGCCATCAGATGGAGCAGTTTTGGAAGCAAAGACCAGAATTGTTCCCCTTCCACCTTGCCCGAGCTCAGGATCTGGGCAGCGTGCTATAGCACCCTGCTCTCGGCATCAGTGACTCTTCAATCATTTGCCTGTGCATCTTTATCTGCCTGGTAAAATAACACGGTCACAAATAACTCTGCGAATAGTTTAGTAGCCCTGGCGCTCTCCTGGGAATCGTAAGACGCAGCTTTCTGTTTCTTCCCACTAAAAATAGGAATTGAGCCTGGAGCGCTGACGGCTGTGGGGCTGGATGTGACTGCACCTGCGAGACGCTGGGTCTGCAGAAGGGAAACTGAGGGGGGGCCGTGCTGGGGCCACGGGAACTGCAAATGTCTGGGGCACGTGCAGACATGAAGTGCTGGGTGATATTTTCGGTGAGGCGTTGAGCGGGGCAGTAAGGGTTTGCAGGGTTGCAGCCTGGTCTGAAGCGCACAAAAGGAGAGCAGAGTACAGGTCAGATGGATCTGGGGATGCCTCTGGCATGTTGGGAGACTCGGCCAGGTCTCCTGCCCCATGCTTCAAACGTGGACCTGCTCTGTCCCACCTGTGACATTGTCCTGGTTTCTGGGGACATCCTTTCAATCGAGCCAGTCTGTGCTGCTTTGCTACAAGAGGCCACAACAGCACTAATCAGCTGGTTTGGGCAGATATTTGAGCTGTGCTCCAGGAACTCAGTATTTACTTTGACACTGCAAGGGCAGTACAGAGCTCAGTGCCTTCAGATTTAGGCATTGGTGCATGAAGGGCAGTTTGCTGGAACGGGGCATTTGAACTGCGGTGATGCACACAGAAAATGGGGATAAAAGCTGGTTGAAGCACTGGAAAAGAATAAAATGCTGGATCTTTAAAGAGAGACTGGGAAAAAAACCCACCACCCTTTGCCTCTGGAGGGCTCTGGGGAGAGGAGAAAGAATATTTTTCTTTCTGACTGTTTTTCTTCAGTTCTAGGAAGGCACGGGCTGAATGACTGCTCGCTGTCTCCATTAGTATCTCGTGTGCTTCAGAGAAACACACCTGCTGATTCCTCTGAATAATAGGAATTAAATGAGGTACATTAAACACATTTTTCCTTGTCGTGAATTTCCAGGAGCTCAATAATGCTGTTTTGGCAGGTTAATTTAGCAGTCCTTGCAGTAATGTCTTTAAAGGTTCATTAAACCCTTCAATGAACTCTTGTTTTTTCTAAGCAAAAGACTAAACCAAATATTTTTGTGAATAATAATCTGAGTAAAAAGACTTGATAAAAACTCTGTTACATCGTGTGGTACCTCCTCATCCTTATGATGACAGTACGAACATCCTTATGATGTCTCGATGTGGGGCAGCATCTATTGCTGTGGAGCTTCCCCACGAATATGCTGCCTTCAGCAGCTCTCCTGCCCAAGCTGTGCCCCTTCCACCTTGGGTGTTTCAGATTTTATATCACTTCTTGGTGACAGACAGCTGTAGGTGTCGGGTGAGATCCTGCCCAGCCCTGGGCACCCATCAGGGGTGAGGAGCTCTTCAAAGCGAGTAGGATTCATCTCCCTCCTCCTTGCACGGGGATGCAAAGGCAGCTACTACTGGGATGCAGACAGGGAAACATAAACCAGCCTAGGCAACCCAAGGAGATGACAACCTCCCTCGCATTGTCCAGCCCTGCCCCCTCCGTAAATCCGCCCCGTTGTTTTTGGCTGGTAAATGAAAGCCAAGCTGAGGCCTTGATCCAAAACTTGGTCCAGGCTGTGTGGGAGAGTTTGTACACGACCCTACAAAAGACAGACTGTTTTGTTTGGGAGGGTTTTTGGTGGTTGGTTGGTTGGTTCCCCTCCCTCCCCCCAACCAATTCACTTCAGGTTTCACAAACAATATTAAGCCAATAACATCTGTGCCAACAAATTGTGATTCTAATCCTGCTTCCTGATATTTGCAATCCTGGTTGTTTGGCTGGGTGAGCAATTTGTGTCAGCTGGCTTCTTCCCTGCCTACCAAATAACTCTTCTTTCCCACTCTCGGGAAGCTCCCTGCCTGGGCCATGCCGGGAACGGCTCTCCTGCCCCAGCAGCCCGTGCCGGGGCTGCATTAGCAATCACCCAGCAGTGATGCCAACCTCTGCCCCGTGCAGAGACGTTGCCATGACCTGCTGCGGGACAGGGGCTAACAAAGTACTGACATGGATGCTGGGATAACAGCCTGGGTTTAGGATGAGGGGAAAAGATCAGGAAGTCACTGCACATGACAACTGGTTAATTTTCGAGCAGCCTGTAGCTATTTTAGTTAGCATTTCTTTTAAGGAGATCAACACTGAGGGCAAATTCCTTCCCAGATAAATCATGCTCATTCCACATGTACGAGAAAGTGGGGAATTTTGTTTTTCAAGTGGCTGCTTTGCATGTTTCTCTGGCTGGCAGCTTGCACACCAGTGCCAGAGCCGCATTCACTGAGCAAGCAACGTTTGTCGCTCCTGATGAGGAGGGGAGTTTCAGCCTCACGTGATGCTGATGGGATAACTCTCCCGAAGGTAACACTCTAAAAAGTTTTAAAAAATCCAGGTGTCAGCCCCATGCCCTTAATAATCTTTCGGCTTTTGGGGTAAGTTGTTTTTTAGAAAGGAAGAGGAAGAACACCCTCAGGACACAAGCTGCTTTTCCTTCATCCTGACAGGCTTGGTTTACATCCTAAACACGGGGCAGCTGCAGCTGGCTCCATTCTGCACATCGGCTGCAGCCTCTGTGCTCCCTGCTCGGCACCGCGGCCGCCCCGGGGCCGGGCAGGGCAGGCGGCCAACAGCAATACCAGCGCTGCAGCCACCTCCCTTTCGCAGGACCCAGCTGTTTCCCATGTCACTTTTGGCCTGAACTTTGCCGTTCACCTGACCCTGTTCCCATGGCACTGCAGCTCCTCTGCAAGATCCCATAGGAGATCCATGGGGGTTGGGAGCAAGGCAGTGGTGAGAATCATGGATGCAGCAACACCTGCACCTCCTTGCTGGGATGCTGAGCATCACCTTCTCATGCTCTGTAATGACAGAGGAGGAAAGCTTTGGTCTTTTCTGCTGCCTTAGCACATCGAGCTTTGATGACAAAACTCTGGTGTAGAAAGAGAACGGAGGACCTGAAAAGTGGGGAACAGACCTTTCCTATTCACGCAGGCAGCTGTAGCTGTGTACGGGGGTTTCTTTCCCTCCGGTCTGTGAGCTGTGTGTGTGGAAAACAGGGAATGCCCAACCATGCACGCAGGGGAAGCCCCACACCCGCTTCCAGGACTACTCAAGGAGAGCATTCCTCTGGAGATACCCAGTCCACTCAAACACCATCAATATTTGTCCATTTAATGATATTTATCTGCCACTTTTTCATGGCTGAGCCGGAAGTTGAGTCAGTTCTAAATCAGCCATAAACATGGTGAAAATTCTCCATGTCTGTTACTGTGAACTGGGAATAACTGAAAGAATTAAGATGTATCAGTCCTTAGAAACAATGCCAGTAACTTCCATGCAACTCGCACAGGTTTGTACTGCACGAGGAGGCCAGCGTTGGCCTTGGATGTTTTTAAACTCTCTACATCTTGTAATTGGTCTATAAAATTATGGCAAGCACTGGGAAAGGGACTTCAGTAAATCATCTAGTCTGTTCTGCTGGCCCAACACTAATTCAACTCTCTAGCCAAAACAATGGATTTGGCATCTCTTAAAGGCTGCAGATGGGTTTCTTACATTTGCAGAAATGGCTCTAGATGTGAGGGTTAAACTGAATGTATCTTTGAAGAAGGCAAAAACATGTGGTTTGGGGGGGATTTCCCCCCTCCTGCCATGCTTTGTGTGAGTTTTTTATTTCCCATGGATGAGCACCAGCTGAAATTTTCTGCTCCTTGCTGTGGATAATAGCGTCTCTTAAGGGGAAACGCTGCAGAACTGTTCCTATGTTTTCCAGCAGCTCCTGACCTTACGCCAGGCCTCGTTTCTGTAGCTGGCTCCACAAGAAGCTGAACACAGGGGCTAACTCAACCAGACCGAGTGAACTTACGGGGCTAAATTCTACCTCTCAACTCTCTCTGTCCTTTGGTCCATCGGCACTAGCTGGCAATAAGCTTGCAGCGAGCTCGTCTCTGCTCACATGAAAGCACTCTCATTTCCTGATGTGCGTTGTGCATGTTAAACTTCTTGAGCAGGTTCTGCTTTGGGCAGCATCTGCTTTTCCCAGCTTCAGCCCTGCTGCAGCCCTGGTATTGTTTTACACGGATCTGAAGGCCATGTGTGTTTGTCCCTTCCATGGATAACGTAGTTTCTGTTAAGAACTATCACGTGCTTTTTGTTTTGATCCTTTTCCCATGTGCTTGGGATGTACTTGGGGTCATCCTTGCTGCAAGCTGCAGATCACGTACAGGGCAGTGAATATTTATTTGCTGGATTTACAAGAGGTGTTGACTGCAATCGCAACGAGTAGTTATTACTCCACGTCAGTGGGTTTGACAATTAACTGTTTTCTTTGCTCTTGTTGCTGTGGCTTTGCTTTGTCCACAGCAATCGGATGTTCAGAAATAAATATAGGGCTTTTGGTTCATTTAGGCAATTCTAAAAATTGTATTTCCACGTGTTCATAGACTGGCCTCTTATTTTCTTGGGGTTTTTCTTTTTTTTTTCTTCTTTTTTTTCTTTTTCCCTTGAGTTTCATTGTCTGAGGGTTTCTTTTTGCTCATGTTTCAACTTCCAGCATGGATCTGAGACCCTGCATGGGACTGCCAATAATGCTTCTGCCCATCCCAATTTTCTCAAAGATGAGGTTTTAGTATATATTCTTTTTCACTGTGTGTAGATGGGGAGGCACAGACCAAATCGAATGAGAACACCGAAATAGGCTGGTTCCAGGGAGCCGCTTTTGGGGAATCGATGCTTCTCCCTTCCCACCCACACACACACGATCCCTGTCTCTGTCAGTGAGGCTGCGTGAAAAAATCCCCAGTGACAGGTCTCAGGTGACCAGAGATTTAACTGGTGTCACCTGATCTCTTCCAACAGAAGCCAGAAATGCTATCGCTCTATCAGAAGCACTGAGACACTCAACCAAAATCTTCTTTATCAGAGTCTCTGATAGGAATTGCTACAGTGACTTTCTCTGAACAAATTGCTGTGTGGGGCATGTGGGAGGCAACCCCAGGGCAACATTTTCAATACATGATTATGAAAATTTCCTCAGGCCCCACCTTTCACTATTGATGCTTTTAAAAATCTAATTCTAGAAAACCAGCTCTCACTATTGTCTGAATTCTTCTGAGCTTTTGAAAACCTTCCTGTGTATCTTGGAGCCAAATGCTCCAGCAGAGTGCGAGTCTGTTCAGGATTTAGTTCAAAGGGGCTGGAAGGAATTCCTGGTATTGCAAACCAGGCAGTGCTGGAGGCCAGTGGTGGCCCTGCTGGCCCCCTACACATGCTGGCCCCTACGTGTGCTGCATGGGACTGGCCGGAGCCCAGGGGTGGCAAATGGGTGACCCAAAGCATTGGGTTAGTCACTGCTTGACGGGGAATCCAGTAAGATGTCTTGGAGGATTGAAGTAGATAGGATGTTCTCCAAACATGGCAAGGAAAGAGTAGCTAAACCAAGTGAGAATTCAATGCATGCCTTAATTTAAGCATGCCTTAATCTTCCTAGCAATGTATTACCATGACAACTCCATCCATATTTCGAGAACAATCACTTCCAGCCATTAAACTATTAACTATGTACTCAGCGTAACAAAATAATTCATAAACCAATGGACTAAATGCCAGGAAAAGATGTGATCAATCAATCTTACGATACTCAAGAAAAATACTGTACTGCTCCAATGTGCATCTGAGTTTATTTTTTTGTTAAAAATAGATGGAGATGAACATAACTGAACATAGAAAATGTTTGAGGTAACTGACAATAAATGCTGGGGGTGTGGAAATTGCAGCACCAAAGGAAAAACATTGTAAGATCTTGCAGGGTTTCATAAGATATTCCTTTTCTTGTGGGCTGCTGAGCTCTTGAAGGTTAAACTCAAGAGGTTAAACCCAAGAGTTATTCTGGGCTGTAGGAAAACTTAGATCCCCTTACTCTGTGTATTTCAATGACTTGTGGCCAAATGAGAGATGCCCATATGAGCTCTCCATCCCACTACTCTCACAGGAGAACACTGCATGGTTTTGACACTTGCAGTGTCAGCACACTTGCAATGTTTTTGCCTTTCTACAGCGGAATAAAGCAGCAACGTCTGTGGCCCCTTATGGAAGAATCTACAAATGGCAAGGTGGTTTGCAGCTGGCTTTTCAAAGCACACATGTGTTTATGAATATCTGATGGTCTATGCCCTGAAAGTTTGGGACCACCAAGTGAGGCCATGCAGGTCTCTGTCATCCCTGTTTGTTGGGGGTTTTTCATGATTAACAAGGATGAATGCGACATGATTTCTGACGGGTTTCCTAAATACTTCCTTGGTAGTCTTTACCCCAGCTTAATTTCCAAAACCTTTTCAGGCCACTATTTTCCCCTCCTTGTTGTTTGTTCCCTGGGAGTCTGGCTGTGCAGAATGAGCCTGCTCTGTGCTCTGCACCCCCAAACAAAAGAGGACTCGTGCAAACAGGGGGCACACCGGGGCACCCCAAAGTCCTGTTGGCCACGAGCGCCTTTGCCACGGCAGCCGGCCCAGCCCCACCTCCGCGGCCGTGCATTCCTGCCTGTAATCCAGGGTGAGACTAAGCACCAGATGTCTGACCTTCTCACCCTCCTGGCAACACTAAATGTCCTTTCCTGTAAAGTTCTGTGGGGTTTTATTTTCCTTTCTTTTCCCAGTCTCCAACTGCTGGTTATTATCATTATTAAGCATAAATGGCCTCTTTCACACTCCGCGAGGCAAGTGTTCCTATGAATAAAGCCTAACTACCGTGAAAGGGTTTGCATGATGATACTGCGAGTGATTCAGAGACTGTCTTGCAACTAAATTAATAAGAGAAAGGAACATTATGAATCCAATTCACTTTGTAGCGGAGGGGGTATTTCCACTTGCTTGGATCCAGAATGTATCCTGTATTTTACTTTTGAAATGGAAAGAAAGACCACGGAGAAGATCTTTCCTTAGGGTAAGAACGCTATCAGAAGCACAGCTAGGAATGAGATTTTAAAAATCGAGCAGTGGGAAAATATTAAGATCATAGTTGGACTTACAGTCCAAATGAGCAGCTGATTTTCAGTGGTGAGTGCAATTGCCTAAAAAGAAATCTGGCAAAGGCTACCCATCTAGAGTACCTGGCGAGGCAAAAAGTAATATACATATTTGACATGGAACAGATGGGTATTGCCCTTCCACTGTACTTTTAATTTATCACCCAGCACATCTATGCACTAAGGGCAATCTGAATGCAAATGTTACTTCTGTTTGCATGAAGGGCTGAAAATAGCTGAATGCAGGTTACAGTTACAGGCATGTAGGTATCAAAAAGCCTCTAACCGCATCCTGTTACAATTAATGGTCTGTGTTCATCCCACTTCACGCTGTGATGCCCTCAAATATCACAAACTAAGCAGAGTCGAACAGGATCGTTACAGGGAAAGGAGAGCTCTTAAGAATGCTCCCGTGTTGGCAGCACGGGTTGCTCAGAGCTGGCGTTGCACTGATTCCCAGCACAGCCACGGGACAGGCTGCTGTACAGGGGCAAACTAGAAAATACATGAACTGAGACCGAAATACAGCAGTCTGCGAGATTATAATTTGTTCTTTTGGGGGGGTGGAGGGAAGGGATTTTAGTCTGTTCCCTTAACCATGATTTGGTGTGCAGCTCCCGCACCCTTGTTTTTCCCCGAAAGGCCAGACTGATAACCCTACACCAAAATCGTGCAGAGCTCCTCCCTTCTGGGGAAAAGCTGCTTTCTTCCTCTCTAGAGGGAGCTCCTTTTAGCCTTAAATACCCCATTCAACAGAGGTGGGAGCTGTGATACCCGCAGGTGAAGGCAAGGAGCGCACTACCTGGTGTGAGGAAGAACACAATGACATGTAATCATTTTTCCAAGAGGAACTGTGAGTATAAATCCTGCCTTGGAAAATGTGTCCCACAGAAACGTCAAATCCAGTATTCAGTCATCAGGAGGAGGTTCAATCCAGCCTCACAGAGTTCAGATCCAGAAAGGCAAGGGCTGGCTGTGCCCCCAGCCTGAGCAGCTGCGCGGTGCTGAGTGCAGTGATGTCCTTATGGTTGCCAAAAGTCCCAGTTTCTGAGTGTTTTTTATGCCCCGTTTCAAACCCGTTCTGTAGAGGTATCAGGACATGTCTAATAACTCAAAAAGCAATGTGAACATCGTGGTCATTTAGCAAGATTCCCCCCCTTTCCCTTTCTTTTGTTAGCGCAGGAGGAGGCTGGATGGACTCTTGTTTACAGTCCTTTACAGTGGGCTCTTTTACTGCCAATGCCACAAATGATGTCATTTGTTTAGTGGGAGACCGGCTATTAGAAATGCCAAATGTAATTAGGAACTTTATTTTGATCCCATTTTGCAAACACTGATGGTGAGAAATGGCTCCTACCTTTTGAACTTTCAGACTAGCAGTGGGAGCCCCTGAAAGGGCTGTTGGCAAAGGTTTTAACCTAGGGCGAGGAGAGATTTCACACAGTATTTGCAGTTCTCTCTGAATTTGGAGAGTTCATAAGCTTTCGGCTGGCAGGGTGGTGACGTCACTGAAAATAACTCCTCTCCTGGACGAAAAAAACCACCATCATTAACCCCTGGAGACTGCAGAGCAGAGGCTCTGCCTGCTACAGGTCCTCCAAGTCCGGGCAAAATGGGGCTGAGCCTGGCCAGATGCTGCCAGCTGGTTTGGAGCCAGCATACTGGGATTCTACTCCACCCATGACACTTAGAGAGAAACAAAGGGTGTAAAGGGTGTGTTAGGGACAGGAAGAGGCGTGATGCTTGTGACTGTACTCCAGCTATTCTCCACTGTCAGAAGCCCCCTGAGGGAGGAGGTGGGAGGAGGCGAGGGGAGGAAGGCCAGTAGCAGATGGCATTAATTTAGCACAGCCCAAGGCTGCTGCACAATATGCTGAAGCTTGGTCCTTGTTTAGAACCAGCCTTAAAACCTGCTGCCCCATGCTTGCAGGCTGCCCTTTTACACATCATGCAAGGAGAGGAAGCCTGGGCATCCAAGCCAGTCCTGAAACCCAGCAAAACTCCAGCTGACATCAGTCAAGACGTTGTTAACATGCAGCGAAGCTCTGGGGGCCCATCCCAGAGCTTGCTGACGTCAATGGAAACCTTTCTGTTGACTTCAATAGACTCTGGATCAGGCCCCTGGTTTATAATTGCAAGCATACATGGTTTCTCTCCTTCCTTCTTCTGACCAGAGGTGGTAGAAAAGTGCACAAGCATCTGCTCCTCAACAGCTCTGGCTGTTCAAGCACCTCTCTTACCCTGACGATAGGGAACATGTAACCAGAGTAACGTGTATGCTGACACTGTCAGACTTACAGAATCTGGTTTATTGTGATTTAGTTTCAGCATATTCAGCATGGAGAACGCTGCTGTTCATGGCAGCTGGCACTGCTGCGCACTGTGGTGTCCAGCTCTGCCCTCTCCTCTCCCCTTCTTCAGCAAGGGTCCACCTCTCAACCCAATGTTGAATTATTAGCTGTAAATTCATGGCCAAGAAAACCCAAAGGGTGTATTTTCTTTATTCTCTATTCACAAACCACCACAGCTCTCTTACACGAAACTCAGTTCCTATCTGTTGTTCTGAGAAAATACAAGCAGGGCACCCACCAGAGAGCCCAGCCTGTGAGCTGGCAGCTTTATATTGATGTGAAGTTTAACCCACAACCTTCTTGCTGCCTCCAGTCCTCCAGTGCCAGCTCTGTGTCCTCCTCAGACTGTTCCTGTCATCCTCCAGAGTTCTCCTACCACCACCTCTCCAGGGATTTTTGTGCAGGTTATTTGAGGATACGCATACTTGAGTGAAAATATGATGATGAAGCACCTGTGTTTCGACTATACGCTATCTTTTCCTGCTGGTTTAGATGTTCTGTACATTCCCATGTGATTACTTTTTCTGCATTGCCTCTCTTTCATTGAGCTTGTGAATGCAAATCAGTGCTGGGATGTTATTAATTTTCTTCCAGCTGATCAAATGTCTGTGAGGCAGGAGAGAGCGTAGTCTCGTCTATCCTTTAGGCATAAGCTGCATGCAGCCAGCAGTTTTACCCTGCGGTTCACAGTTATCCCCAGAAGTGGATCAGTAAGAGAGTTGCTGATTTGATTTTCAGAAAGTGGAAAAAAGGTTTTCTCAAAATTCTTAGAAAATTGCAGCAAAGGAGTTTGTTACCAAAACCATGGAACTGATGAAAAAACAAGCTACTGTTACCTCCGTACTTCTAAATTTACTGAATCCCTTTTGCAGCCCCCAGCCATCACATGGTATTCCTTAGCCTAGACTGACGGTGCAGAGCTTCCTAAAATTTTCTCTTTATTTTGGGTAGATTTGCCATCATGTTGTAGGCACCTTGTTATTGTACACTACAGGTTTTGAGGCTAAAGCTTCCTTTCAGCTTTTCCTATTATAGTAAATGAATGACAACTCATCTTCAGGACAGGTCCAAAATGTTTTACTGCTTTTCTAAAAATTTTTGGTGTTATTTTGGTGCTAGTTAGTTTGCACATCCACACCACTGAATCCATACAACAGTCGCTGCACTTCATGACCCTGCTTTTCACAGCTGCTGGCTACTGGCATCCTGGTACTGTGGATGCTGAATGAAATGAAAGACGTTGCACAGAGTGCTCAAACCTGGCCAGGTCTGCTTAGCAAACCCATAGCCTGATGCTCCTGATACTACTACCAGGAGGAGCATCAAAGCCAGCGGTCTCAGCAGGACAGCTCTGTCCCTTCCCTGGATGTCAGCAGGAACTGATGGGGCTGTGTGTGCAGTGAACTCCTTTCCTTTGCAAGAAGTTAGCCCAAGATGCCACGGTGGGGCCACCCTTTGTTCCAGGCAGAAAGCTGGTGTAAGACCCACTTCCTGGAGGCAGGGAGGAAGGAAACCCTAAGGAAGGAAGATTAACAACACTCTGAGTCATGACCTAAGTCTCAGCCTGCCTCCGGGCAGCACGTGTGTCGTGCTCACCATGGGTGGGGTTTAGGGCAAAGGGACAACAGATGCTCCTGATTCAAGTATTGTGAAGAAACTGCTCTTACGTTTTCAACTTCACATTCTAGAATTCAGTGTCTAGGCTGTTTTTAAGGCTGGACATCTGGGTGGAATATATAATGTCACGGCTTATTGAAGAAATGTTAGTGATGAGCACAGGTTAGTGCATAAGGCAAGATAATGAAGGCTGTACTACTGCTGGTGCGTCATCCCAGTTTGATGTACCATCAGAGTTGGTGGAGTTGGCCAACCCCTGAGAGACTGCAAAGGCAAACCCAAAAGTGAGCTGGGGTAAGTCAGAAGGGTGCTGTCAGACTGAGAAGGCTTTGCAGACTTTTTGTGACTCAGCTTCATCTTGTGAGTATACAAGATCCTTCCATCACTGACGTACTTGTTTTAAAGAGCTGAGGAAGAGTCAGGAATACTCAGTAGCTTCTGGCTTGCACTTATCGTGAGAAGCTTTGAGAGGAGGAAAATGCCCTTTCCTCTTCTCTCTCGCTGATGCTCCACCCTTGGCCTGCGTCACAGCCCCTTCCAGGCAGGGCCGCTTGCTAAGACTAAGCAACCTTCACGTATCTGATATCGCACAAGGAGGTTTGGGTGTTTCACGGAAATGAATTTATCAGAGATGTCCACTAACCAATGGCTTGGCGCAGTTATTTAGTTGAATGTGGTAATGATATGAGTTCTAGTAACACAGTAAAAATGGCAAATCTGACATCATCTGTGTTGGAAACATAGGATTTGTTGACAAGAATGTGAAGGTTATCAGCAAAGGGTTGCCAATGGGGTTTTTACACTGGTTTGCCCTTTGCCCATGCAAATTCTGATACGTTCAGTCTTCAAGGAAATCACAGAAGAGACAAAGTTGTCAAAGTTTGAGTTGAAACAAATACCCAGGTGAGAACAATGCAAATTTTTGAAAACAAGGGCAGCAAAATATTGAACGAAGGTAAAAACTCTTTGCTAACTTTTGACTCTCCAGCCTCAGATCCCTGCAAAAAGTTTGACAACTTAATACAGAGATGTTCTTGTTTGTTGCTTCTCTCCAATCTTTCACGGTCATTTAAAAATTAAAACAGATCCTCCTCCTCCAGACAGTCTAGTACAGTGAAAGCAGCTTGTTACAAAACATGGTTAAGAATGTTTAAATAAAAATATGTAGAATAAAGAAGGAACTATTCATGATGCATCACTCCTCTGACAGGCTGTGAAGTTATTTCACCCTTCAACACAAATGGTAAAACATAATGGAATCCCTACTGAGTGTTTTCATGCCTACCAGAACATAAAAAAAAGCATAACAAAATACCCAGTGTGCCCCTAACTATTAGCTTGGATGAGTAAGGAGGCCAAGAGAAAACAGTGGCACTGTGGGAAATATTTGTGGCGAGGGAAGGAAACAATAACTGAAAGTGATAAAAATGGATGATTCTCGCGCAACCATGCATTGGCCAGGGAAGCGCATTGTGCCCCTTGCAATGGAGGACAGTCTGCAAGCAGAGCATCAGTATAGACTATTTGGTTGTTTTTTTCTCTCTGCTACCATAAAGGATTTTAAAAGCCAGATTTAAAAAAGACCTCCAGTTGGGAAAGGACGCTGTTTCTGGTCCTTTTTGGTTACAAAAAGGGGCATTCAGCTTATGAGCAAGACTGTGTATGAGATACTTGGAATGCACCATTTTACTCTATTCTTTTTTGCTTCTAATTTAACTGAGAACATGAAATGGGCACAGATGTAGCGCTGCGGTGCGCAAAAGCGGGGCACTAAATGGTGCATTAACATAGAGCTGAATTCTGCTGTTGTTAATCAGGCCCTATTCAGAAAGGAAGCAGCGAGGCTTTTGCCTGCATAAAAACCCCATAACGCTTGGCCTTTAATTTACAATAATTCATTTAAATATTACTGAATTCACTGAACTTTGTGAACTTGGAGTGGTTGCTCAGGTACACATTAATGGTGAGCCACCTGTAAATGATAATTTGCTCCAAAGAAACTATTAACTCTTACTGGGTTTTTTTCCCCTCTCTGATTTGCAGTGCAGATTGAAAGCATTTTTGAAGCCTTGCATGTTATTTGATGTTTAAATGCAAAGAAGCGATGCAGAATTGTCCTGAATTATTGTCATTTACAACAAGGAATTGAACTTTTATGGTGGCCCAAAAGCCTTTCTGTACTCAGACGCTGGGATGGTCTAACTTTGTTCTCCCTTTGCATTGATGTAGGTTCATAACCACCCAAAGGGAAGTGATGGTTATAGTGGTGTAAAACTGGTGGAAATAACAGGATTATCTTTGACTAACCACAGGGTTTTCGATGTCAGGAATTTGAACAGCCTGAAATCATTCTGCCCCCGATTGTTTTTTTTCTTTTTAGAAGAAAGGACCAAATAATATATCTAGGGCTTATACATGGCATTACACTCTTCTCTGTGCAAAGTAAGCAGGAAGGGCAAAAGGCAGACAGGGGAAGCAACAGCCAGAGCCTGATCTCTGCAAACCAAAACTGATATTTCTTCAAGTTAGAAAAAGGTATTTGTCAGTCCAGTGAGGAGTAGGAACTGGGAAATCCATCCTACTCAGCATTTTGTTGTACATAAATTTTGGAGCATCAAATCAGCAGCCGTACCAATATGTTGTAATTTGAGAGAAAATCCTGGGTGCTCGTTGCAAGCTTCTCATAGTTTCACTTCATGATCATTCATCTTTGCTTCCTGCAGCAATATTGGCCCGCAGGAGGGAAAGTCCACTCTGCTTCCAGCTCTCCAGGCTGGACCAGCTCCCTGGGTGCGTGACGGTGCGAGCGATGGCTCTTCCTTCTGCTGGGGACATCCTCAAAGGTGCCTGTGGCGGTCCGGGTGTTGGCACCCACAGTGCCCTGGCTGTACCCACAGCCGTCTTCCAGTTCTTGCTGAGATGAAGCAGCCAGTGGTGGTTTCTCAGCTCTCTAAACTGGTTGTGAATCACTCAAAACTTTTCAAAACTCTTGGTTCTGAAGGTACCAAGTTTCCTGTCTGAAGTTCTCCCAATATCCATTCAGCATTGTTGCTCTTCCGCTAGGAATATTTTTTGCTGTATATGAAAATAATTGCCGTAATGTTCACCAGGTAAAAATGGAAGCATGCTACCCACATTCAATGTACTTTTTTTACACCAAGCCTTCCTTAATATCGCTATTCATAGAATTTTTGGATGGGAAAGAATAATTATATGGGAAACAGAAAATCCAGTTTTGCTGGGATTGATTCTCCATAAGCACTAGGAGTGTTAGAAACTTCTGAACATCTTTTATTTCATGTTAATTAAGTAACCATGACACCATAACACAATTTATTTCCTTTAAAATTGAATGGTAGTAAAATTGGCGTTATTTTATGTCAGTTCTCAATTTGCATTAGAAATACTCTAGCCAGTGGTGTAAACTGGCTTATGTTCAAATTTTTCAATTATTCTTTTACTTCTTTTTAAAATGCTCACTCCTCTGGTGAATGGTTCAAATGTTAATGACATTTGAAAGGGTTTTTTTGAGCCACGTAAGACTTAGTAAAACCATAACTTTGCATTTTACTGCTTCGGTGGGGAGAAGCTGTTAATTAGGAGTACCATGGTAAAGAAAACTGCTTTTTGGCTCTGCCTACCAACTGGTTTATTCTTCTTATAAACAATTGGTCCCACTTAATGACTAGACCACACTGTATTTACTAGCTACCGTCAAGCATTCCCAGACCTCATAGTTTTATGTCTGTGAAACACTTGCATATTATGATCTCACCTCAAGATACAGAATCTCTCTATTCAAGTTTATACATGACGTGGAAAGTCTCTGAGATGTACTCTGAGGTGTAAAATTAGTGTAATTCCCCTGGAATGAAAGAGATGTGCCAATTTGTATCAAGTGAAGCTGTGGCCCACAATGTCTCAAAGCCATTTGCTTTTGTCTAGCAAACAAGCAAACAAATGTTCTTCATTTTAATGGAAAATAACACTTATGTCTCTCCTTGCTCATGGACAGAAGGAGATCAAAGATAGCACAATCTGTTCTTGCAAGGCAGCATTTCACTACCAGACAATTAATATGATAGTATCAGGGAAATGGAAATCTGTTCCATGCCTAGGTGTTTCCCCTCATGGACTGGAAAACTACTGCATTTATCATTTTCTGTCTTTAGGCAAAAAAGGTAACTCTCATTTGCATATTTGTCAGTTTGTGCTTGCGAGTATGAGATTTACTTAAAAACAAGCCCAGCCAGCTAAATGTTCTTATTACCCTGAGAGAGCAAAGCACTTAGGCCCATGATTAAAATGAAGGTAATTGAATTTAAGCATGTGCTTAAAGTAAAGCACAGCCATAAATACTTTGTGGAATAGACGGGAGGCTGTTCTCATACTTAAATGTAAGCACTAATCAGTATTTTCCTAAAACCAAAGTTTATAGCCTTTTATCAGCAGTTCCAACTATCCCACTAATAAAAAGTGGCACCAAAAATCAGCTTTTCTACGAAATTTGTGGAACAGAATGAAGATCAAAGTGCCACTTACATAACAAATGGGCAGAGTAGGTTTGAAACAAGAACACAAATATTAAAATCTGGGTGTGATAAGTTATGTATAAGAAAGACAGGAAAAAGCTTATTTCAAGTTGAATTGTGTGGCTTTCGCAGAAGCACATCCTTGGTAATCTAGAATGGAAACACCTCCTTGTTCTACAAAGCTCACAAACGTACGTAGGGGGTATTGGGAACTGCAGTGCAACTACTGCTGCCCTGAGTTTTTACACCTGAGATCCTCTGTGTCGGGTTAGTCTTTGGAATTCAAAACTGCAGGTGGAATTAAAAAGTTCACCTTTGAAGTTACCACTGATAGATCTGACTGGGTTTGGACATGTGGCATTTTCTAGCTGAACTTAATTTTCTTTGTATTTCTAATAGAAATAAATGAAAATCTGTTTCTCTTAGAAACTGTGAGAATTAAATACTCATCAAGTATTTTGCTGTCCTTTTGAGCTGGACCAAAGAAACTCTGATTTCATCATCAGGCCTGAAACATCAGGCCTAAATCTGATGCATTGGCATATATAAATCTGTTAAAATACATAGTGAAATACATTGCATTTTACTGCTACTTTAGGGAAGGAGGAGAAGGAACAAATGGAAAAGTTCAGCTGCAATCCCATCTCATCACTGTCAAAACACAAGTTTTGGAAATTACTTTTCCATTAGCTGTTCCTCATTTGCATTACTGTTTTAAAAGGAACTTTTTTTCTATCCAAACACAACTTCTCAAGTGCCAAATGACTGTCTTGCCTGCTACCATCTTCCCTTCACAGAAAATGTAAAAAAGCCTTTCTGCCCCCCCGCCCCCCCGCCCCCCCCCCCCCCCCCCCCCCATTTGGCATAAGGGGAAATTCCTCATTATTGTTCAGCTCTGGCATCAATGGAAGAGACCAGATGTGCATTTCAAAAAATAGCGTTCATTGTTGTGTTGTATATGATGATATAAAAATGTGGGTGAAAAGATGTTATATGGTTAGTTCAGTATCTGCATTGGGCTCTGCATGGCTGTGCTCTACCATCCTGAAGCTTCACTAAATTGAAACTTCTATTTAAATTACCTTTAATGTGGAGTTCTTAATAATAGTTATTGTAGATTAGAATAATTAATGAATTTTTGAGTTACATAGTGTAAACTCATTACTGACTCTTTGGAAGCTTTGCTCCTGAACATATTGAGAAAGCCAGAGTAGTACACTAAATAAAAATGATTTAACAGTTTTTTACCAGAAGAATTTTATTCCTATTAACAGATGCATTTATATGTGTAATTTGTAAATATGTAAAGATGTTTATAGAATGGGGGAGAGAAAGAACTGGGCTATCACACCATTTGAAAAAAAAAATGCAAGCCAGAATTTGTGCTATTTCAGACAATAAAATATGACTGCAGTGAGATCCGAGCTTCAGGATGAAAAGCGGTTCTCCTAACAGCATGTGAAGGAGACGAGTATGACCCTACCCGGGGGAATCAAAGGTCCGTGTGGCTCATGTCCTGTCCAACAGCCAGCAGCAGAGGATGCCCAGAGGAAGAATGTAAGTACAGGGCACACAATAATGGCACGGAACACTTGCCCAGCAATTTGCAGCTGAGGATTTCTGGAGCCAGAGGTCAGTGTCTTTATATTTAGTGACCTTTAATGGGTTTTTCTTCTGTGAATTTGCTCCGGCACCGGTTTTGGTTTTTGAACTCGTGTAATCTTCTAGTACCCACGATGTTTGGTGGCAGATATCTGAACCCCTTATTATGCTTTGTGTGAAGAACTACCTTTTTCTTCTCAAAAGCCTGCAGCTAAGCTTCCTTTCACCTCCTCCAGAACTGGAAGAAAAAGTCTTCTTTCACTTTCCCTGTTCCACTTGGGCTTTTTGCAGTTGTCTGTAATATCCCTTCTCAGCACTTTCTTTCCCACATGGAAAAGACTATTTGGACATTCCCAGCATGGGACCCAGCTGATGCTTCACATCGCTCTTTTTGGCCCTGTGTGTACCTCTGCCACACGTAGCATTTTTTCTGAGACAGAGAACCAGCCCTCTGCATGGAACCCGAGATGCAGGTGCACCAGGAGTTCACTGCGTCAGAGTGATCTACTTTGCTTTGTTTGCTATTCCTTTTGTAGCAATTCCTGGCATTCAGTGCACTCCTTGGTGATTAAAAATGTATTCAACACCTGCATTAACTACTATAAAATATTGTTCCTGCCTAATAATATGTTAGAGCACGTCATCTTGGATGTGACTTCACTCCCACGTGTGTTACTTTATATTTCCACCAAATTCCATCTGTCTTTTGTTTCCCACTCAGTATGATGAACTCCTTCTTCAGTTCTCCACTCTGAGCCCTCATCTTCACTTTCTAAGAGATTTTTGTTATCCATAGATGGTCTTTCTGCCTTCTCCAGCTCACTCAGGCAACACATTGAGCAGCACCAATTTGCATGTGCTTGCCTGTGAAGTTCCACTTCCCTCTGCTGTGAAGAGTAACCAGGTATTGCCACTCCTTGCTGCCTTTCTTTTGAGTAGTTACACCTTTTTAGGAGACCATTACCTCCTTTCCCCTGGCAGATTATCTTCCCTGAGAAAGGTGGGAGACACGGCCAGGAGTTTTTTAGAAATGCAGGTAGAATACATCAAGAAGAATATTATCTTCCTCACACTCTGACCGAATCCTTCTAAATAACCCAGTAGTGATCTGCAAAGTCTGACTTCCCTTTGACGAGCCATGCTCATCCTTCCCCAAGGGGGATGACCAAAGTGGGTCTCTGAACCTTCCTTTCTGCTGCTGGCTCAGATCTTGCCAGACAGCTGGAGCTTTGGCGTGGGAGCTCAAGCCTGCAGCACAAGGGAAACATGAGGCTTCTCATGAACTAGGGTTTTAGAGAGTTGAGCTGATCGTTTAGACACAACCCTAGTCATCTTCATGAAGACCAACAGCTAATGATTGCACATAATTATATTAATCTCATTATTTTAGTAAGAAATGCTTTCATTCTGCAAGCATCTAATTGCATGACTTACTTTCTGTTTTAAGTGGTTCTTCTAGGGTGTGCAGCTGTCAGGCTGTTCCGATTAACTGGACTTTGAAACGTCTGTGAGCTCTGTTGTCAACAAGACTAATCAGCTTTTATTGTATTTAGCTCTGTAGATTCACAGAGCATGAGCTGTCTTTTGCAGGTTCACATTCTTGTTTATAAATGTTACTCTCTTTGCCATCTTTGTATATTGCACAGAGTGGTAAAATGCAAACATAAAAGGCCTGCTATGAAGATCATTCATACTTTTTAATTGTAGTTTTTACATGAAAAGTGCCATTATCCTAATTAAACTGGCCCATTTGGAGGTGTATGTGTGCATAGGCATATGGCGTGAATGTCTTAAATGTGTGTACATATATATATTTATCTGTGTGTATATATCTATGTATATGTATTATACATGTATATACACATTTATAGCCATTAAATACATTCAGATGGCGAGTATTCTTTTTGTGCAGAGAGACTTAATGCAAAGAGTCAATATACTGTGATTGCAGTTCTTCCCATTTTGCAAACTAGATACATTATTCACCGAAAGGGATCAGCCTGCTCTGGCAAAGCCAGGGTTTACCCTGGCAAAGCACTTTTGATCTACAGATTGTAAGAAAGACACAGCACAAAAGATGGCTGCGTTGCATCGGACCGAAGAGCATTATTACAGGATGAAGGAAGGAGGCAAAAATAGACTCGACACACAAGTTTTGCTGAAAGTTTCTAAAGTGGGAATTTGAATTGTCTGCAGCCAGCTCTGGGTGTGCGGCGGGGTGTGTTACCCGATCCGCTCCCCGCTCCGCGGCAGGCTGGGGACCCTCCGCAGGGCTCCTCCCCAGCCGCCCTGCCGCCAGCATGAGCCAGAGAGGAATAGAAATCACTTGGAAGGGAGCTAGTGAAAAAATAAAGGGTCAGAAAATGGAGCTGCAGTAATTTGCTGGAAGGTAAAGCTGTGTTCTTTTGTTATTGCTTTTTTTTTTTTTTTTTTTTTTTTTTTTTTTTTTTTTTTTTTTTTTTTTTTTTTAACGAGAGCCTGCCTGCCACTTAATTTCTTAAGCTTTGAAGTACGTTTTGCAGCCGGGGGAAGGAGATTCACGGAGATGGCGTCACTTTATAAAAGTTTCCAGATTTTACTGAGCTTCTTGTTTGTTTTCTTTTTTTTTAAGGTGGGGGGGGGGGGAGTTGTACTATTTGTAATGCAAGTGGGCAATGTGGCCGAGATCTAAATATACGCCTGTGAAAACAGAACCCCTGAGATAGCGACACCGACAGCAGAGGCTATTGTTAACTTTTGGGATTCCAATTAAATCCTGCAATGTTAAATATTTATTTAATTACTGGATAAAGAGCAGGCATTCCCTCTGACTGCCCTAATGGAGTTGGAATAATGCAGTAAGGGAAACCTTTTTCTCCTCCCCCCCCCACCCCCCCCCCCAATCTAAATAGCTATAGGCAAGCACAGGCTAGAATCTGAACATTAAAGGACAAAAAAGTTTCAGCTTTGTTTTAGGAGTTATATTTCAGTCTGGTAAGGAAACTATACTGCATGTATTTTTCCATATCTTCAGCTCAATCCAAACATAACATTCCAAAGGATAAAATCTGTTACAAAATAAAACCGACTTCGTGACAGCTGAACTTCTACACAGAGTCTAAAAATTATCTAAAAGCGCCTCGAGAATCCTAAATGTCATTCCCAAGATGTGGTGAATTGTAATTAGGTTGTGAACTATTTTAGTGACAGTGCCTTACATGGGGCCCGTCTAAGCAGCTGGAGCATTTATGAACTTCTTTCTTTCCTTTACTCTGTGACATGTGAAGGTGTTTAGACAGTAACAATAACCCTTATTTATTTCAGATTTGCAAAAAATGTAATCAAAATTGAAAATGTGTTGTTTGCCTTTTTATTTTCCTTCCTGTATTTCCCTTTAAAACTTAGTTCACAGGGCAGTGCTTAAAGAATGGAAGAAAGCTCATCAACAATAAAATAGTGAATGAAAAACAATTTTCATTATGATTATTATTATTATGAGAAAAAAAACCCTATTTTGTGATTTTCTGATCTTACTGGCTTCTCCAGAAAAGTTTTTAATTTTGTTTTAGAAAATGATACAGTTTCCCTGTTCTCCTAACAAAAAGCGAAGAAAGGAAAATAAAATTTCTGTGGAAATTTTTCAAAGAGAAGCAAATAGCTTGCAACACGCTGTCCAAAAGCTGCACTACACTATGCCCAAAAGCACTTTAATTTTATAACAGCCATTATTATGCTTGTATATGCAGATCTTGATACTGTAGAGGAAATTATAAAGCCCAACTATTTGGTCAGGAGGGTAGAAAAAAAAGTTGTGTCCCTAAGTGTGCCACGAGATTTAAATACATGTTGTAAAGGCTCGGCATCCTGTAACTTGGGGACTTTGGCAGAGAGGCACCCAGAAGGAGAAAGTCAGGTCCTGTCGGTTCCTACATGAGAAAGCTTGAGCACTCTGCATTGCCATCGCTAATTGTTTCATGTTGTGAAATCCCAAGGTGATAAAATTGCTGTTAGAAAGTTTGCTTGTGAGTAATTACATGCAGGTCTAGCTATTAAAACCTGATTTGTTACTCATAGGCTACACTCATCTGTTGCGTCTTCTCTCGAGATACAGATAAACTCCGTGTCCTCTTCACTGGTCTAAGCCAAAGGTACCCGCATAATGAACCGAGAGGGATTTTAGCTATAGGTATTGTTCAGACATACATAGTGGGATCAACTACCTTTATCATAATAGGTACAATTATTGTAATAGATCGCTTCTGTTTCAAACTGTTCCTTTTTCCTTTCCTTGTATATATTTCTAGAGGAAATGCTGGAGGATGTGTACCTTTCTTCATTTAGAGTTTTAAATACTGATTTTACTCCTAAGCAAAAGTTTCCCTTTGCTTTTTTTTTTTTTTAAAAATTTGTTTCAGAGTGTTTCTGTTTATTATATTCAAGCTTCTCCATAGAGTGGGTGTAACCAGGAGAAGAATTTGGCTTGTGATGTGAGCTAAATTTTCAGTTCTTCCACTATTTAGAGCTCCGTTGAGCTAAAAATAGTTTTCCTGTGGTTTTGGCCATGAAGCCACAAATACAAGTTTTCAGTGCACAGTTATTGTGGATGTTGATCCCAACTATTGCTACGAGAAATGGAATTCAGCTCATGGCTGTGTCAGCAGATGATTATGTTGAGTGTGAGGCTGCACGTTAGATCTCCTTGCTGTCCCACAGCAAGAATGCGTCCCACCCAAACACCAGTCGCTTCCAAAAGAGGGACCATGCTCAGAAGGCAGTGCCTGGGCTGGGGAGCAAAGAGCCCGAGGAGGACCACTGGGTCTATGCAAGTGATACCATAGAAGAATACAGCCACGAGGCTCCGTGTTTGGCTAATGGTGTGGGATGTAAAACAAGTGGTAGGGAATGGAGTAAATCTCTAAGAAAATAAGACAATTTTGTTCATGGCTAGTTTTGAGCAGAGTTTTCGTGAAAGAAAAAAGCTCACAGCGATCACGTGGTTACAGTACGTGGAAGGAAGTTAACTGTGATTCATTCTCTTTCCGTACTACCTTTTCTATCCCACTTCTGTGGTCCAACTTTTCTGTTGTCCACCGGTATTTGGTCTGATTGTGGCAGAAAGCTTTTAGGAGGCAGGGGCTGTCTGTCTTCTGAGCTTAGTTGTGGGTGTCAGGCTCCAGAAAGCGTTCTTACAGTATGAGGTCATGTTCTGGAAATAGTTGAAAATCACTGATTTAGAAGAACGAGAGTACTGCATGTTTCTGTACTGCTGATGCAATGGTGAGGGCAAGTTGGGTGATGGTCTAGAAAAGTATCAACACTGGCAGAATACTCAAAGGAATTGTGCCATTTAAAATTCTTTATAATTTCTTCCGTAAGAGTAGTATATTACTTTGTGTTAATCAGCTGGGACATTTTTTCCATTCCTCTGGGAAAGTTTCCACCCCCTGCTCCACAAAGCAGACCCAGTTCAGCAGCACTCTGCCCTGACCAGATTCTATCCGCAGGTGTCAACGGAAGAGGGTTCACGCTCTGCTGTGTACTCTGCGATAATTCTCAAGCAAAGGTTTCTCTTACTTATTACTTCTTACATGTCTTACTTTTCCTGCAGTGATCTTTTTCCCTTTCCTTTTTTGTATGTATTTATTTCTTTTTTGAATTTTTTTTGTGTTCAGTTTTGCACCCTTAGTTGACTCTCAGATCTGTCAAACTGGATACGCTATCCCCAAGATAGTGACATTTTTATCCTGTAGAGTGTGAAAAGACACGGTAGAGTTGAACTTACAAAACCTTTACATAATGTCTTTGTTTTTAACAACTCTGTAGATGTACCAGTATTCAGTTACGTGTCTCATCTCATTTGTTCTTCCAGTCTAGGAAAACAAGTTTGCAGCTTTAAACTTGCTGGGAAGTATAACTTTGGCTTGCCTTTCCCTCCCCTGGTCTACAATTTCATGTTAATGTCTTCTACCCGTAGCTTCAGGAAACAAGGCTAATTCTTCTCTCCCTTTCTCTGTACTGCTGTGTGAGTTGAGTCATGCATGGTACCCAAAAGTGTGGCTCTAACAATAACAGGGTACATAATTTATTATCCGAGAATTCAAAGGCTGTGAGCCAGTGAGTGTAACTTCACAGGAGCTCACACCACCAAGGGCCTTGTAGATGAACACTTTTAATATATTTCCTCCAGACACTAAACTTTTTTCTTTTTTTTTCTTACATATGTGATGCAATGTATACCACGTTTGTATTGCCTTCTTGTTGTCAGGCAGCCGCTTACCATCTATCACGCTTGCTCTCACTCAGTGTGCTGTACATTGCGGGGTTATTTAAAAGGACCACATGGCCAGAGTGAATGCCACCTCCCTTTCCACTTGCTGAACTCTGCTCAAACACAACGCTGTTTTTCTGCCTCAAAAATATATGTAAAGGTATGTATAGTATGTTAGCCCCTCCTTAGCCTTTCCCACCCTGAAACTTTTTGAACAGGGATGGCATGTTCCTCTCTTCACTGCCAAAAAAAAAAAAAATTCCTTTCTCAGCATTTCCCCCTTCCCCCATTTCTTCTCAGCTGACAGCTGTGAGAGTGGAACTTTATTGAGCTATCCTATCCATTTCCCCCAATTCTGTTTTTATGCTAGGTTTGGTTTAAATATCCAAGCCATCTTTCACACTACAGGAATTTTTTTAACATTGTTATAAAGTGTCTTTGCAAATATTTAAATGTGTAGAGACATGGTAACTCTGTGTGTGTGTGTGTGTGTTTAATTAATTAATTATTTTTTTTTTTACATAACATTCCCCCCTCTCCCCCCTGCAATTTAGAAAGTTGATAGGAAATTAAGTTGAACAATGCAGTCATTTTAGAAGTCACAGGAAGGCCAGAGTTTCGTAATAATGCAACTTTTTTCAAGACTATTTCTTTATAATTCAAACAATCTATTTTATTTTCAAACTATTCATTTCTAACCAAACAAAAATCTCATTAAGATACATAGGGATCATATTCAAAATCTGGAGAGAAAATTCAAAATGATGTAATTTAAGATACTTGTTGGACTTCATGGTTGCTTCTCAACCATGCAAGGCCTGACACAAACTGGTGGTAGTTCTTCTGTTGATTGTTTTGTACTTTGACCAGACTGTAAGGTTATAGCTAGCTCCACCATAAACATCTACAGCAATGCAGGTTTATGAGAAGACAGTTTTCTGTCTTCATTGCCATCAGACTGCGTGCAAAGGAAAGTGAGGCAGGTACTTATACTTTAGTTGACTTTAAAAGGCAGGACCAAAAGTATAAACATGTGCAGTTGTCTCTGCAGAATCTGAACACACAATAATAATTAAAACATGCAGGTAAGTAGAAGGTTAGCTAATAATTTTTCCTTGGGTTATCAAACCTGCATGTCTCTGTTGGAAAACCTAGGTTTGCCGACGCTAAAAGAGGATTGATGGTTCCATGAGTTGTGAAATTAATGAATTCATGAAACCACATGATTTCTGGCAGCTGTGTTCAGGACACCTTGTGAGTCTCCTTGTTGCGAGCCTTTTACTGAACTTGCTAAGTTATTAGAGTGGTCCCACTGCAGCATGGCAGTAGAGATACAAGTGATGGAAACCATATATGAAGTAGACAGTGGTGAAAGCGGTGGTCATTTTATTGTGACCTTAAGGGTATACAGAATTCAATCATTGGATAGCCAATGTAATTTACTTTGTCCTTTACTCTGTCTCATTGTCTAGGAATAGATAACCTGACTTTATAGACATTTGGGTTTTACCCATTCAACATTAGACTGCGATAAAACGGCAAAAAAACCCAAGAGACGAAAACTATTTTTCAGCCCATAGATCACATTCGTTATTATCATACTCCAAAACAGTCTGTATATTGTGCTTAAGAATCACTTTCTGCTTTCTGAGGAGTGGTGTGCTGCAAGCAGGTATGTCTAACTTGCGTGTAGATTTGAGAACGTTTTGGAAAACTTGCAGTTTTCCCTGTCCTCTCCCATACACTTGCACGCACACCTTCAGCTTTCCTCATCACTGGAACTCTTAAAACCTCTGCAGGAAGAAGCACATCAGAGCACTGTGCTGTAGCTTCATCTGACAGTATACAACTGTTTTGTAACTTCTTGGTAAGAGAACATTTTGTTTCATAGAAACATGATGGCTGGCACATGAACAACACCTAAAATGCCTGCTGCCAATTTGTTGTTTGTTACTTGGTTTATTAATTAAGTTACACAAAAGATTTGGAAAAAGACCAACATTTTTTTTTTGTCCCATATTTTGGACGGCCTGGCCAAAGCAGAACAATTGCTGGTGCAGAGATACATAGGAGTCCCTAAAGGTTAGCTCTGTTCTGTGGCTGAACTACATGAAAGCCTTGCTCCTCCACTGCTGTCATGAACTTTAGTAGAGATAGCCTGCTGAGCTATTAGTTGATCTCTGCATAGATCAGAGTACACTGGGGCTAAAAACTTCTGTTTACATCAAAACCAATCAAGTGCCATGTAGATTTGAATCAGAAGAAAACTTCTTCAAAGCTCACGTATATTTGAAATTGAAACTTCAGTTTGGGTCACTGGATATTTTTCTCCGTTTCTACAAACTTTACATGGCTTTTTCTTCTCTCTCTCTCTTTGTTTTTAGTAGATGTGTTACTCTTAATTTACACAAATAAAACATAGGCTTTCATGTAGTTTCTTTTTAGCTTTATTATATATGTATTTGTATATATGCATATATATGTATATGTAAAATAACTTCATTACTTTTGCTTGTTTCTAATATTTTCTTCCAAAAGAAGTTTGTTTGATAGCAAGATTCAGTTGGCAGGCCAGATGCAACTGGTGTGCCAGATTTTTAACTGCTGCAAGATGGCGTAGTCAAACGTTCTACAACAGCAATACAAGTTTACGTAAAAATGAAGATTTTGCCCTGTATATCTGTTCCTACAGATTTTTTTGCCAGAGGAAGGAACTCTTCTGTAGGAATTTCCGTAGTGGATCAGACTAGGATTTCGTTTAGTTCAGTAGCGTGTCTGAATCAGGCTCCGATCAACCTCCTCTGAGGAAGGCAGCCTCTGGGTTATGAAATAAACTTCCTGTAGGTAAAGTTTCCTCTTAAAATCACTTTGTGGGCTGAAGTGTGAAATACTTTCCCCTAATTGTGGATGTTCCTGTTGTCCATATAAAGCTGAATTTCTCAATGCCCTCAGAGTTCAGGCCTCAACAGTACTTTGTAGAGAGCAGTTCCACCTGCTCGTGACCAGAGTGAAGAGCAGAGCTGAAGATGGTTTAGCCTTCCGCACTTTGCCAGTCCTTCCCTATGATGAAAGGCCTTTGAACAGACAACTGATTTTTATCATTAATTTCATGGAAGTAAGCACATTCTTCAGACCTAGCGGAAATTTAGGTGGAGTTCCAAAGGTCAGTTGCATATTCAGGAAAATTTTAAAAATGAAAACGTTCTGCCATCAAGTCATGGTGTGGACCCAATTCTTTAGTTTAGCCTCATACCAATTTACTTAGTGAAAAATGACAAGAAACAAACAGTTATATCAGCAGTATGCTTAATCAAGGTCAGGCATTGCTATGGCATGTTGGAGGTGGTTTTAGCCTGGTACCTCCGAAACATTCTTTTGTACTGTTTAAAAAATACTTTTGAGAAAATGGTGGTCGCTTCCACTTCACGCGATGAGGACTGACATCGTATACAGTATGTAAGTCCTCATCCCTACAGTCTTTTCTAGAGTAATTTCTAATACTGCTAACACATTTTCTTGGAGCTTTGCTATGTGGTTTTAGTTACTACGGGATGCAGCCATCTGAAGGGCCTCAGCTACACCATGGCGGGTAAGACCCTACCAGCACCGCAAAACAGCTGCTGGTGGGCCGGTGCCAGCTGCCGGGCACACGGCTCCGAGCGGCGGGAGTGCTGAATTCCCCTGCAACTGCAAGGCCTCGGCCCATGGGCGGCCATGAGGCACGTCTCCCTCTTGAGGGGCTCGCTGTGGGCCCACACTGGGCTTGAGGAAACTGCTTTGCTCCACCATCTCGGGGAAAATTCCTTTTTCGACAACAAGCCCCGAACATGTCAGGGTTGTTTAATTTATTTCACTTTTTGTTACGGTGCAGGTTTGACCCCCGGCGGGCCCTTCCGCCACATCCCGCAGCACGGCCCGGCCCTTCCCGCCACGGTCGCTTCCCCCGGGCAGCAACGCGCATGCGCGGGGCGCAGGAGCCCTCCCGCGCGCTCCCCCCGCCCCTCGCGCACATCCGGGTCCCGGCGCTGGCCCCGCCGGCGCCGCCGCGCCGCTGTCCCCTCCGCGGGCTCCCAATAAAGTTTTGTTGCGAGCGGGCGGCCGCGGCCCAGCCGGCGCCTGAAGCCTAACGGAGAGCGCCGTGCCGCCGCGGCGGGGAGGCCGCCTCGCTCCGTGCCGGGTGGGTCGGGGCGGCGCGGGGGCGGGGAGCGACCGGGGGGCGGCGGGCCGCGGGGAGCGGCACCTCTTCAGCCGCTTCTCCTCAGCGGTGCGGGAGCGCTGCGGTTCGCCTTCCCGATGGGGGGGGTGGCGGGGGAACGGGCCCTTTCGGAAACTGAGGGAGAGCTCAGCCGCCCCCCCCCCCCCGCCCCCGGGCGCGCGGGCCTGGCGGTGACAGGGTTTGGGTGGTCCCGGGCCGGGCGGGAGGCGGCGGGGGGTGGGAAGGGGGCCGGGGGGGAGGAAGGAGCAGCCCCGGCAGGGCCAGAGGTGCGCAGGGTCGCGCTGCCGGGCTGTTAAAACACGCTCCGTGCTGATAAAAATAAGTCTGTGCACGTAACTGTAGGAACAAACTGTTGCAATGCTAATAAGAGGCTCGGCGGTTTTTCTTTCTTTCTTTTCCTGTGTTTTTTTTGTTTTTGTTTTTGCTTTTTTTTTTTTTTTAAAAAAAAGACGAGGAGCTCGCCCTTGGCCGGAGCCAGGCCTGGCCGGCGGAGGGGCTGAGTAACAAGCGCACATGTGTGAGGGCCGGTGGCGGCGGCGCGTCCCCGCGGAGGCGATGGCAGGGCTCGCACCCCTCACCTGGGCCTTCCTCGCCTGCATCCCGCACTGACAGCTGCCTGCCAACCCAGGGGCCGCTGGAGTGATTTAGAATGGCAGGTTTTGTTTTCTGCGGGTTGTAAACTTTAATAGAGGAAATGTGGTCTTGCGGTTAAAGGCACAAGACTGGAAATCAAGTGATCTGTGCCTCTGTTCCAATTGTGGCATTTCTGACGTGACTTTAAGCTAATGAAGGTATTTCACAGCAAAATGAGGGAGAGAAGATCCGCTTCAGCGGTAGTTGCTGAATATATTGTTGAATAGGTTCAGCAAGAGTTGTTGACTCTTTTGGTGGAATCTGTAGGGATTTAAGAGACTTTTCTCAGTGAATGACTGGGGCTCTTTGCTTTAACAACACCTCCGAGGAATAACTGTCAACATTTGCATCAGCCTGTAAGTTTTGTCTTGTCATGGGAAATTAGATTGTCAGTATGTGATAGTTTTAGGTGAAATCTCTTCCTGGTTTTCATTCCTTTGTAAATTTCAGGTAATTTACCTTCCATGAATGGCTTTGAAATACTGAAAACTGAAATGGGTATTGTTCATTGCATATCTCACTTGTGGAAGCTCTGCACAGAATATCCTTTTGATATTCTGAGGCATCACAGATTGTGATTGAAGAGAAGGAGAAGGAAAAAAAAAAGGTGCAAACACACTATTGCAGTCATGTGCCCATGCTCATCAAAAGCTGTAATACTTTATGAAGCTGGCAGCAGGAGTTGGTAGTGGAAGTTAATAGAAGCAGCAAATAACTTAATTGAAGATGTTTCATAATTTGTGTGTTGTAACTTTTGAGTGCCCTGTCAGTGTAGGGTGCTGTTGGATTTAATGTCTTAATCCCTACCATTTGATAGTGATTTACCTCTGATATTAAAATTTTGTTAACTTGGCCTCCAAATTGCTGCTAAGTGTTTGGCACTTAGGTTTGCAAAACAAAACCTCAACAGGCCATGTGCATCAAGGTGCCTGCCTTTGTCAAAACTTTCTTTTCCTTTCAAATGTGGCAAAAATAGATTTGAGGGAGGAATTTTATTTTCTTCTAAAGGAAACTTTTCTAGTGGAAGCCCAAGATGGGTTGTTGAGATGGGGATGAGAAGTGGGAAAGGAAAGAGAGAGGCTTCTCTTAATGACAAAAGATCACAGCAAAAGGGCGTGCTGGTATGATACTGCATACAGCTGTGGTGGGTGTTTTTTGTTTGAGGTTTGGAGTTTTAACCTCTGATGGGACCTGAAGGAGCTATAACTGTGGATCCTGTACTACTTGGTTCTTGTTACAAACTCAGATTTCTGATCTTGCACCTTGAGTGCGTGATCTTGCAGAGTTTTCATGATAATAAATACTGTCTGAGCTGGAAGAAATTCTGTATCTTGAGGTGGAATGCTTGTGCTCTATTAAAGTGACTTTTTTGGGTTTATTCAAATGTCTTTGCAAACTGCGATCTTTAATATTCCAGAGGACACTTTCAATTTCAGAAAAATGTCCTCTGTATTTTCTGTATAGTTCTGTAAGGAAGACTCTAAGAACACTTTTGTTGCTCTTGGCTGAATTACATACCTGCAGAAATACTGCTATGGCAATTCTCTACAAGTCCCTATATCTTCCTTCCCTGACAGTTAAGTGGTGGGTTGTTTTTTTTCTATTAAAATGCACTTTTCTTCTAATGTCTGTGATAGATTTGCTGAAATTAAATGTAATGTGTTAGTGTTTCTTCTTTAAAGACCTTTAAATGATTTTTAATAGCATCAGGTAAGGAGCTTGTGCTCAGAACTAAAAGATTTATTCTTGTGTGAGCTGAGAACAATTTGGATACTTTTTATGGCTAACATTGATAAACAGCTCATTAAAAGCAAGTCAAACAGTAATATAAGACTTTTGCAGTTATCATTAGTCGCAGTGCAAGTTCCTGCACTGTTTTCTGGAAGCCTTTTTAGCTGTGTTCCTGTGACCACGTAGAACAGTTTGGCTGGCACTTCAGTGTGCTGACCAGTGTGCGTTGGCAAGGTGCAGAATGCCGCCTGCCAAGTTTGTATCCCTACTGACCTACCACCAAGGTTGAGTCTGCCAGGACTGTCATCCTTGACAGAGGATCTTTGTCAGAATCGCTGCTACTGATACACCAACTATGAAGTAGTGTCTCTGAATTCTGGGTCAGTGGATGTCACAAACTGACAAATTTAGAATACTTTGCCATTCATTCATTCTGTGCGAGGGGAAAAAAAGCTTGCTGAATTACTATTGTCAGTGTTCCCTCCAAATCCCATAGCTTTTGTAAACTTGTCACAGTCTTGATGCAATTCAGTTGGAGTGGAAGTGTGTATGTATACATCTTTATTATTCTTTCCCTCTTTTAAAGCTTTAGGAAAGTGTAAAGTCCTTTCTTTCAGGTTATGCTCTTTGTTCCCAGTTCACATTTTTCGTGGCAGTGTTTGGGATCTTATTCTTTGAAGTCTTGTATTTAAGCGTCTAAATTTGTGGAAGGCTTTTTCCAGGTTGTTAATTTTTGAACATTCTTTAGGGTTTGTGAAAAGTGTAAGGTCATAGAACGATTTGGGATGGAAGGGACCTTAAAGATCATCTGGTTCCAACCCCCTGCCACGGGCAGGGGCACTGGCCACTGGACCAGGTTGCCCCCAGCCCCGTCCAGCCTGGCCTTGGACACTGCCAGGGATGGGGCACCCACAGCTGCTCTGGGAGGCCTGTGCCAGCACCTCGCCACCCTGACAGGGAAGAATTTCTTCCTAATATCTAATGTAAATCTACCCTCTTTTAGTTTAAAAACATTCCCCCTTGTCCTGTTGCTACAGGCCCTACTAAAAGTCTGTCCCCATCTTTCTTATAAGCCCCCTGTAAGTATTTGAAAGGCCACTATAAGGTTTCCCTTATATAAACACATTCTTTGTTTTCACGTTTTTTTTTCTCTAGGTATACTGAGGTCATCCCTACTCACCCAATTGCTTGTCCGTGTCCACCAACTTACCAATGGAGGCATAGGCTTTTGTTTTCATGTTCAGTGAAATTTAGTGATGCAATTTTAATTAAGAAATGGATGCTAACTTGTAGTTATCTGCTGTGCTTAGAATAGATCTTAAATAACCGTGAAAACATGAGGCAGTTTCAGGACTGACTTTCAGATGTGCTGACTGCTGTTGATGGTGGCATTTTTCAGCATAATGCTTCTGTTGGAAAGTGCCAATTAGCTGAAATAGAAGTGTGAGAAAATGCATGGTTCTGACAAAACACTTAAGGGAGAGAGATTTTGGTTCTAAGACAGAATTTGTAGGTTTTGGGAATTTCTACAAAAGCTAATTGCTCAGTAATTACAGTAGTTCTGGAGGCCGGGGCCGTGTGAGCACTGGATTTTTGTGTTCTAAGTGGATGTCATAAGAAATAGATACTAACTTTTTTAAGCTTGGGAAGTTTTTGTTTCTTCTCCCTCTCGCCTCCCCAGTATCACAGTTAAACTCAAGTTTTGCCATGATGCAGAACGAATTCAAAACTTTATGTTCTTTGGTTACAGTTTTACTGAGGTTTTCTTGGCATCAGTTGGAAGTGAGGGTGCTTTTGAAATGCAGTGGAGCTCTGTTAGTGAACCCTTCCTGACTGGACCTCTTTTGTGATACAAATCATTATCACTTGTATTATTTTTTTAACAGTAATTTTTGAAAAGACTTTAAGAAAAAACAGAAGCATCATTTTTGCTATGTGGCTTTTATGATTCCACTTCCTCGTACAATGTATTACTTGTTGCTTGTGATTGGCCTCAGAGTTTTTGTTACGTTGCTTTTAAGAGAGTGCTAGTTAAATACTTCTCAGCTGACAGAGCTAAATGCTTCGGTTTTGGTTTGGGTTTTGGTTTTTTGGTTGTTGTTTTTTTGGGGGTTTTTTTTGTTTATTTTTTTTAAGCTGTGTTAGATGATGTACAGATGTGGAAATGAAAAGAACAAGTATTGTGTGAGAAAGCCATGTCTGAAGTTGTCAATATACTTCATTTGTTTGGAGGGCAGTCACAGTTAGTAAAATTTTTGAAGATACCAGACAATTCTTTTCTGTTCTTGTTTACATGTATTATTAGAATATATTGCCTTACAAGGCATGTTTGAAGCAAGGAAATCTAGTGTTAGTATGAAAGCATTTATTACAGGTTTTGGTCAACTGGTTGTGCATTTGGATGTGCAAGCCCAGTTATGATGAAAATACCACCAGTCCTTTTTGATACCGTTTATAAGATCTCCTTTCGTCTTTTACCTATCCTGAAGGGTAGGAGGGGAAAAAAGTGGGTTATACCACTGATGATATTTTTCATGGCTAAAATGTTGCACAGGATAATTGAAGAAAAATGTTTTCCATTGAGAGGCTATGCCACTGGTGTTCAAGTGTATTACCCAGGCTTTTTAACCACTGTGTGACCTTAGGATTTATTTTATCCTTGATGTGTATGGAAAAACTGTGAGGTCGACATTTCTTCTGTATTTGTCCTCAAGAAAAGGCTTGAAGGCATGCGGTTGCATGGGACTGTGAGCTAGGCTACAATGTAAGGTGTCGACTTGGGAAAATGTTAAGAAAACCCAAGCACAATCCTGTGCAATTCCTGTCAGGAAATTTATAAGGAAAGAAGGACCTTAATAAAACCAGATGACTTTGATGTGTGATGTTGTAGTTTTAGATAGTCTTAAAGAAAATATTGGTGACTGAATGTAGTGTAATACGCTGTAATATACTGTAATTGAGTTCCTGAGCTTTCTGTATGAATATGTGATATGCTAATGTATATATGGAGCCAAAATACGGCAGCATTAATAAGTTTGAAAGGGCAGTGAAGTTAAGCACAAGAGCTGACTGCAGAACAGCTTTAACTGCAAATCTGCAGCAGCCCTAATGAATTACCAATTGCATAGCTAGTTGTAAGTGGTAGTTTTATATGATGAAATTGAGTCTCAAAGCAGCTTCTAATCATGAGCAGCGAAGTTCCTTATTTCAGATTGGATATGATGCTACAGGAAGCTTTCTTAATTTGCAAACAAGTAAATTAAGGAGGGAAAGAATTGTGCTTGTACATTTGCAATACAAGCTTAGTATTGGCAGTAGGAAGGGATGAGGACTGTGTAGTTGTTACCCATTTTACTCTTTTGCTTGTGAAAACCATTGTTCATTGCCATGCTGCTTGGGGTGATAGGTTGATTGGTTAATGCTGCTTTAGATTTAGTTTTTGCCGGTGGGAAATTAGTTGGGGGTGGCAGAACATGTTACATAAAAAGTGCATCTCACTAGAGTAAATACACCATATGCAGTTTTATATTGATCTGTTCTGCTGTGATCTTGCTCAGGCCCTTTTAGCCAGAAGATTCCTTGATAGCGAATCAAAGTAATCTGCTAAATTTGCCAGTTTAATATAGTAGGCTAGGAAAATCTCAGAAGAGGAATCAAAAAGTAGTTGAGTTGCTCAGTATTTGTGATGGTGGATGAAAGGTAGTCTGTTTCTTCCATCTTCACAAATGAGATGTAATTTGTAAGTTCTGCTGTTAGCCAACTTTGTTACTATGTAGCTGGCTTGATGAGGTAATAAGAAAGGGTTCAAACAATGGACCTGTTCACACAACTAGTTTCCTTCCATTTGCTGTAGTCATTAACAAGAACTTTAAATGTATAAATAACGCATGCCCCAAAGTCTAGTTTTGATGCAGCGATTACTTCCTTGTATACTCAGCCATTAAAAGCCCCCTCATGCTACCCCATGCAATGCATTACACTCACTCTTTAAAGAATGTTTGTAACTGTTTTTTTTTTTAAAAGTAATAACATGCTTTTCAGCCCATGTTTTCTTGCAGCTCAGCTGAAAAGTTATTTAATAAAAGAAGGTAAGGCCTAATAGACCCTCTGCCTCTTGAAATTTAAGAAAGCTTTTTTCCCCATGAAAGTTGTTACCAGCTGCCTCTAGAAGTGCAACAATAAAAGTAATTTGTGCAACACTATGAATGAAAATGTGACTCCTTACAGCCTTTGTTTCTCTGCTCAAATCTTATAGCGATGCACTGTTGTACTGCAGTCACAGCTCATAACATGCACTTTTAAAACCCTGGAAGAAATTGATTGTAAATACAGATGATCTGGTGAAGGTGTTCCTAGCAGAGGTTATGATTACTTAGAAACCTTTCAAAAATTAGATGCTGAAATTACATTAAATGGAAGTAAATGTTGTAAATGTGGTTTATGCTGCTCATTCAGATATTTTAAAACTCTACAAGAGTGGTGGTTTCTACATGAAAATGTTTGGTTTCTACATAAATACCTGAACCTACTGCTTTGTAACCTTAACTAGCTCCAAAGAGGGAAATGCTTTTAGTCTACAAAGAATTCATGAATCTTTTTCATTCTACCTTGTTTTCTTAAAAAAAAAAAAAAAAAAAAAAAAAAGCAAAACCTGTAAGCCTGCAGTATTTTTGCCTTCCAAACTGAACTTCTGAAAGGCCTATAATGAAATAAATTTAATGTCACTTGTACTTCTCAAAGTCTATTAGTAGTGTGTTGCAAGGTTTCTTTCTTGCCTTTGCTTTTCTTGAACAGGTAGAAAATACACTTCAGCAGAAGAGTCTTGAAAGGCTCATGGGTGGCCAGAATGGATTTACAATAAAAGCTATTAAAGACTTCAACAGTCTCATTTTTCAGTGGTTATAGTACAAGCATGTATGTGGAACTTTTTTTTGAAGAAGCTGAAACAGTATTGATTAAATCTGTTATGATGCTTCTGGAATACTTGTTCTATTGTGTTGTGCTTTTGTTGATAGCTATTCAGACCAATGTAAAGTTTTTAGAGTTAATTTAGATATTTCTAAAATCATAGTTTATAGGGCAGAGTCATTTACCAAAATTCTCTTGACACTTACCCTACAAATACTAGTTACTGCAAAACATCATTTTAATAGAACTGTTCCAATGTTCTTTGCTTTTAGTTAGCTTGTTTATCCCATCCACATGCTTGTGGGTTAATGATGTTGAAATGATACACAACCAGTAAAATTTCATTCCAAGTTGATGCATGTTACTGTTATGTTCAAAATACTTAAAAATAAATAAATAAAATTATATATGGTGATAGAATAGAATCATAGATCTGTAAACTTGATTGTTTAATATTTATAGATGGGGCAGCTGTAATGGAATAGGTGAGAGTGGCAGCAGTCAAGAGGCATTTCTTAATTTTATTTGAGCTCAACTTAACTCTAGAAATTTCTAGTTTATTTTCTGCCTTGGTGATGCTTAACGTTCTTTGAAAGCATAGCTAAGAAACAAAAATAGAACTTTGCAAATTGTTGTCTTTCTGGTCTAAGGCTCTAGGTGGGTTCATTTCCTTTTTTAGGAGTGTGAGCAATTGCTGATATCTTACAGCTATTGAGTGTACGCAAGGCTTGGAAGTAAGTTAATGGTGACTATAAAGAGCTTTTACTTTTTAGAACAGTCAGCTTTTATCCTCAGTAAAAGAATAAATTTAGTCTGTGTTCTTGGCCAAGTTTATCTCCCTTTATGTATTTCCTGTTACTTTGAAGGGTGCAAAGTTTCTCGTATATGTGATAGTTCTAGGGAGCTGAATTATACTTAGTACAGAAATGTCCTATTTCTGAAGGAATAAGGTGATACATAATTGTGTTTTTCTTGTTCTCCCCCCCCCCCCCCCCCCCCCTTTTTTTTCAGTACCCTCTTCTATGGACTTACTGAAGCAGTGTAGACCTTTTTTTTTTTTTTTTTGAGCGCTTAGGAAGAAAGATTTTCAAACAGTTTTTTGCTTTGTTTTGCTTTTCTCAGTTTTTTCCATACTATGGACACAAAGCTGAATAATCAAACAAGTACCAATAGGATTAAGCTACTGTGTGAAAGAAATGGATTTATTTTTTTTTCCTGTAAAGGGTGTTTATAAGTTGGGGTTTTTAAAATTTACATTCTTCATAGTAGCCAACTCTCCTTGGGTTTGTTCCCTGCTTTCCTCACCTTCCACCTCCCTAGTAGAAAATTCTAAGGTGGTTACATGTGGGATATTATAAATGCTTCATCTAGAGATGTTTGCTGTATCTTTGGCTGGTGGTGTTTAATATGTGGCTCTGTTATAGGAAAGTACCTGTCTGTGTGTCTGACTAAGCTTGTAAATGTGCCTAGACACTTTAAAAAGCCTTATCAGATGACTTTTAGTTAATCAAAGATAGGAGGGGGGGAAAAAAAAGATGCCCTTGATTGTTACCTTTAATCTAAGAGAAGCAGCACAGAGGTATTTAAACCTTGCTCCCCATCCCCCCATCCCCTTTCTCTTATGTGCAGATTTGGTGTCTCGGGATACGGTAGGTGTTCTAATTCACCACGGTTTATCAAAAGTTGAGAGACAATGTTGTTTGGCAGTCTCTGTAGCAAGAAAGGAAGCATCTTTTGTTATTGACATCCTTTCTCTTAGCTCTGCTCTTGCTTTTTGCCAGCTGCTCATTGTCTATACTTGCTTATTTAGTATTCACAAGGGATTTTACAAGTTCTTATCAGTTCGTTGCCACAGCACATCATTTCCTCTTGTCATCCTTACTCCTTAAATTGGTGGGGGGAGGATTTGCATTAGAGCTGGTGAGTGGTAGAAACCACCACCATTCATGAGCATGAGGGCTGTTTGGGCTGCAGGGTGATGTTCTGCTTCTTTCTGAGGCAGTTTGTACTAAAGGTCACATAGTACTTTACTCTGCCGTGCCTTTCCCCCCCTTCTTTTTCTGGGGAAAAGAAAACATATTTTTTTTGGCCAAAGGCTAAAAATACCCAGCGCTTCAAATATTCTTCTTACAAGATATGAGGAAGTGCAGCATAAAAATAGCCACAGCTGAAAAGGTTGACCACCTTTGAGTGGCTGAGGAAGGGTTGGTTTGGGGTTTTTTTTGGATTTTTCTTTTAATTGTTTGTTTTTCTTTTAGTTATCTACAGTTTCTGCCTCATTTTTTTAATACTTTTCAAAAAACATGGGACATGGAGCTCAAGAAGAAGAAGATTCTTTAGTATTTTCTCCTTCTGGGCAATAAAGATCCAGTTGAGAAGCTGAGTACTTCAATGCTGTACTGGCTGTGGAACTACTGGTTCTGTGCCGCTTAACTGTTTCTTCATAGCAAATTTAAGTCTTCTGGTGAAGCACATGGGACAGGGATATAATACCAGGCTTAAAGCATATTCCCCAAGCCTGTCTTCTGAAAGAAAGTGACGGATTTAATGAACATTAACAGAAGCCATGCTGTCCCTTTTGACCCTGGACTGTCCTTTTCCCCGCTCATCAGTAATGCAAAGACTGGGGACTCTAATCATGTTTTACTTTTATTTAGGTTTGGGGTGAGGTCCTAGGACTTCTGGGGTTTTGTTTTGAAACAAAATGAGGTGCAATGGCTAGGGTTGAAACAGGAATTATTTTAATATCTGCCTTTCTGTTTTACCACATTCTTTACTTGTTTATTAATTACTTCTTAAATTTTCTTTTTAATAGAACTGATTTGGAGGAATCAATCATCATTTTTGATGTGAAGACTTCATCACTGACATCCATATGTTCATATGTCAGCCATCAAGAAATAAAACAGCTCATCAGTGGCAGTAACTGCTTTTGGTGTACACTGACATTTATTTGAAAAAAATCCCACAAACAAACATAAAAACCCCCAACAGATAGAACCCAGCAAACCTTTTGAAGACTTGTGTCAAATGACGTCAATGGCCAGTTTGTTCTCCTTTACTAGCCCAGCTGTAAAGCGTCTGTTGGGCTGGAAACAAGGAGATGAAGAGGAAAAATGGGCAGAAAAAGCTGTTGATGCTTTG
Source organism: Falco cherrug (assembly GCF_023634085.1). NCBI lineage: Eukaryota > Metazoa > Chordata > Aves > Falconiformes > Falconidae > Falco > Falco cherrug. The sequence continues at coordinate 61,292,766 of NC_073704.1, read as the reverse complement.
GTAAAAAAGCTGAAAAAGAAAAAGGGTGCTATGGAAGAACTGGAGAAAGCCTTGAGCAGCCCAGGACAACCCAGCAAGTGTGTTACTATCCCCCGCTCTTTAGATGGACGACTTCAAGTTTCTCACAGAAAAGGCCTTCCCCATGTAATTTACTGTCGTGTTTGGCGTTGGCCTGATCTACAAAGCCATCATGAGCTGAAGCCATTGGATATTTGTGAATTTCCTTTTGGATCTAAACAGAAGGAAGTCTGCATCAATCCATACCACTATAAGAGGGTGGAGAGCCCAGGTATGTTTGAATATGGCTGTCTTAAAAAATGAAGAAAGTCTCCAGGAACCACTCATTGTTCACTCCCTCCTTCTCCAGTACTGTATAAAAATTTACATGTGATGTTTGAGGCAGTTTGGAAAAGGAATGTTCGAAGTGTACTCTTCTGGTGGGGTTTTGGGGAGGTGTGTTGTCCATTCTGTACTAGCTGTTTTTCTTTGTGGTAAATCGCACCTTTCCCACAGGTCTCTTAAGCCTGCTACCCTTAAAGTTAGTGGCAAAGTCCTCATTTGTAATAAAATAGAAAGCAGTGATCGAAAGACTTCAGTTTCCTTGATAAACTTGTTGAAAACTTCAGTCCTTGCAGGGTTGGTAGCCTTCCTTCAGGGGCTTAATATTTCATCAGTGAGTGGCATGAACGGAGAAAATAATAATAGTTTTTTAAAAATCTAGTGTGTAGCATTTACCACTTCACTTACCATTAGCAGGCAGCAGAGCTGAACAGAACCAAGAGTGATGATCAGTTAGAGCAAGGTATGTACCGAATTTGTGTCAGGTCTGAAGTCTGCTGTTAAGGCATGGTGCCATGGGAGAAGGTGAGGAGGATTGTCGTTATTAAGTATGTTGCTCTGGGAAGTATAGTGAAAAGTTGCTTCCGTTGTTCCACAAAATGGTTCTAACTCTCCTGCAACCAGCTCAAGTGCTCTACTGTAGCACTTGAATTCCAGACTCCAGCACTCTTGCATTTAAAAGCTAAAACTCCAGCTTAGCAACAGTTGTATATTGTAGTATAGATTTTGACTTCCGTGAAAAGGACTATATGTAACTATATAGTTTGACTGTAGTAATACAGACTATATTTCCATTTTTACTGATTTGGTAATGTACATATTCTGTGAATTTTGCACTCCTAAATCAGGAGTTTGGTATGTGCCACACACGGACTTTTTTTCTGATTTTTTTTTTTTTTTAAGAGGGTCTGCTTTCCATTGCATGAAATACAAGTGTGCTTTTGCTCTGATTTTTGCAAGATTAAAGTTTGAGTCATTCCGTGAAGCAAAATGTAAAAAAATAAAGGAAAGAGGATGGGGTAGAGGCATGACAGGTGAATCCCTTATTCCTTTTTCCACCCAGCTAGTGTCGATATTTTTGTGATGAGCAGAATAGCACATGATTTGTATCTGTTTCCTTGTATCTCAGTTTTTAATCTAAGTTTGTCTGGGTTTTGTTTGTTTGTTTCAGTTCTACCTCCAGTGTTAGTGCCTAGACATAGTGAATTCAATCCACAGCACAGTCTACTAGTTCAGTTCAGGAATCTAAGCCACAATGAACCACATATGCCACACAACGCGACATTTCCAGATTCTTTCCAGCAACCCAACAGCACTCCATTTTCCATTTCGCCAAACAGTCCCTATCCACCTTCTCCAGCCAGCAGCACTTACCCAAGCTCCCCAGCTAGCTCTGGACCATCTAGTCCGTTTCAGCTACCAGGTAAGTACAGGCTGAATGTCAGCTTAATAAAAAAAATTGAAATGTCACATGCTGTTACAACTTAGTACCTCAGCCTCTTGTGATACTTGCAGTAAATTGTTTTTCCATTTGCATTTTAGGGGGGGTTCTTCCTAGTTTTGTCACTGGTCAGTTAATTGTTATAGTTTTATTTTTCCAAATGGTTTTTGTCATGGATACAATAGCAGTGTTATTTTGCCAGCTTCAGTGTAGAATAACTGATACATACTTTAGAATAATATCTAGCATTGAAAAGAAAACAGATAGATGTAAGAGGCTGAGAAAGAAATTAATTGATGTCTTTCTCTGAACAAAGACACATGTGGTGTCTAACTGGGGAAAACCAGCAAATTTTTGATAGGAACTTCACAGATTTGAGTGCAAATAGGGAAGAAAAATTAAGGGCAAAGGAAAGAAGCCTTATTGAGTCTGGTAATTGGTGTGGTTTATAAAGCCAAGAAGCTAATAGATTAAAGAATATATTTTTCCACTAGCTCAGTGCCCTTGTCTTTGTTCTTTCTGGCTGCCCAGTGCCACAAAAAGTGCCCATTCAGTGGGGTATCCCTCTTGGACAAGTACTGTGATCACTGGGATGAATGCATTAATGGTAACTGGAGAGAGTTTCTGAAATAAGGGGTAATAGCGTGTTGGTACAGTGAGTACTGTGCTGATGAAGAGTATAGAGATCTACACTTCTATAATGAATTCAGCCTACAGAAGCAGCAAAAAATTAATTGATTTAGACTTTCATTATGCTACAGCAAATAAAGTTATTTCTTCTACTGCTTTCTTTCTGAACACAGAGAATAGGGGAGGCAAGAAAGCTAATGTCCGTGTGACAAAAAGTGGGAACTATTTTACCTTGCCCAGCTGCAGGAGTGCAGTTGTTAAAAAAAAGGGGGGGGGGGGGAAGCACATCATCAAGATTTCTCAAGTGTCCAGTCTTCTTGTTAGTCCTATAAGTAGGAATCCAGCTACTGAAGGAGTTTACTATAAAGACAGGTTACTTTGAAAATGGGTCCAAATGTTCTAACATCTCTTGTTCAAGAGTATTGTTGTGTGTTTACACCTGTAGAATGAATAAATAAATAAATATTCTAACTTGTTGAGGTTTGTTCTAGTTTATTCTGATTTTTTCATGTTTGTAGCTGATACTCCACCTCCTGCATATATGCCCCCAGATGATCAAATGGGGCAGGATAATTCTCAGTCTATGGACACAAGCAATACAATGATCCCTCAAATCATGCCAAATATATCGACCCGAGGTAAGTTGTATAGTATAGTGTAAAATTAGCATAGTTTGACTTCTTACAACTCATGATGAAATTGAACTAATAACTTCCAATGGTGCAGTAAACCTTGTTGGTAAGTGGAGGCAGTCCTCCAAGGCAAACTGGGGCTGTAGCAGAAAGAATTAAATAAAACTTGCTTTGCTTATTTGCATCTCTGGTATTTAAAATTTTGTAAGCCATGCTATGCAACTGAAAAGTTGAACTTTTTTTCACTTCTCAGAAATAGTCTTCTGCTACTTTGACGTGCTGTTGAAATTGTACAAGCACAAAGGCTCTGAAAATGGACTCTCAAAATACCAATTGTAACAGCTTTTTAAAAATTGGACAGAAGAATCATGTTTCACCTGATAACACAGACATCTATTTTTTTTGTGTGTAGTTTTGTTTAGTATCAGGCTTAAAATAGTAAAACAGTTATAAAATCAGTGGACTAGGTAAAATGTGTGACAGTAAAGATCGTTAAGATCTTGATCAGGACATCGTAACTGTTAACTAAGCTTTTACTTATCTGTTGATATTTTGGAAGGCCTGCTTTACAGTTCTACGTTTAATATTTTATCACTTAAGATAAACTGGTACTTTTGTTTTGCTTATTTGCAGATGTTCAGCCTGTTGCCTATGAAGAACCCAAACACTGGTGTTCAATTGTATATTACGAATTAAATAACCGTGTTGGGGAAGCCTTTCATGCATCATCTACAAGCGTCTTAGTAGATGGCTTTACAGATCCCTCCAATAATAAAAACAGGTTCTGCTTAGGTTTGCTCTCAAATGTGAATCGCAACTCAACAATTGAGAACACTAGACGACATATTGGAAAAGGTAAAGCTTAGTTGTGTTACACAGGGTCAAGAAGCTAAGTCCTTGTTGGTATTTCAACTTCTGTATACTGCAACAATGATTACTCTTCGATATGAGTAGTAGAGGTAATCTATGATATGTTACCTACTCCTCCAGTATCAGAAGACAACTTATTTAGGCATGGTTTGATTCTAATTAGTCTAGGAATTGCATACTTTTTTCTTTGGCACTAATTTAAAAGAGTAAATATTACCTCTTTCTTGCCAAACTATATTGTCATAGGGGCTTGCTTGTTATGGTTAATAATTTTATGTAGAATTTTGTGTTTCAGCACCAGGAAATATATTGAGGGCTTCTGATATTCTATAGTATATCTACTTTCTAAATCAAATTTTTCGTACCACTTCACAGTATATCAAAGATCTTTTTTATTTTGTTGTTCATGTAAGGTATTACACTGCTGTCTACAGTGTGTTCCAGTATCTTGCATGAGTTGGCAGCAGGACTTTGAAGTGCTAATGCAGAACTGCAAGGACTCATTTGGCTGAGTGAATCCATGGGGCGTGTATGTGTGTGGGAGGGATTCCTGGAGACAGCAGGTTTTGCAAGATCTTCTAGTTCGCCCATACTGTTTGGCTGATAGCACATATAGACGCACAGTTTTCATCTTTGATGGAATGTGCGTGGATTATCTTGAAATGTAGTACTCCTTTTCTGAATATCTCCTTTTTTGTAACTAAGTCAGTGCTGAGAACCTGGTTTTGTTGCAGATATAACTAGACACCTTTTTAACACATGAGATTGATAACTGTTGGTGTTGAGTTTTGTTTGATGAAAGTTGCTGTTGCTTGTAGTATATATTCAAGACCCATCCTGTCCCTTAACAGTCTTTCAATTAGAAACGACTATAAATATGGCAAAATTTTGCAGATAATCTGGAGACCATGCGTTCTATTAATATCTCTTGGAAACTTGGCTCTCCAGTCCTGTTGTCTGAGAAAAGTTAGTGTTATGAAGGGGAACAACTGATTTCCGAGGCATGGGTGGTTTGTCAGGTTCTTTTGTTTTGGCTTACCCCTTTAGATGGTACTGGCAGAGAAATCTTACACAACTGCCTAAGGTCAGAAACGTAGCAAGGATCCAGCATCATGTTGTAGAATAGTATTAGCTGCAGTGAGCTTTAAAATGTCTATATCTAGTACTAATGATTAGACTAAAACTTTGCTTTATGGTAGCAGTTCTGGGAACAATTAAGATTGTTTGGGGATAAAATACTATTTATTTATGGCTTTGTTTGGAAATTCTTGGGGTTTTGCCTCCTTAAAACAACCCAATCCTAGTTGCTAAACTTTTTTCTGTAAAAGCATTGCATTGCAAGCATAAGTGACTTCTAATTGTGCATTGGATTATTTTTGAAGTAGCTGTGTTGCCTTCAGACTGTTACGTGGTGCAGCTCCCCTCTTCAGGGATCTCTCAGAAGGTCTTTACCAGAAGAAGTTAGCTGGCCAGGTGGTGGTCCCTGTCTTTTTAAAATAAATAGGGTTGTGTTGTGAAAATGCATTCTTGCCCACTCCAGATTTTCTGACAGCTGCTTGTAGTTCTTGAAGCCAGTGGTTCCTCTATGTAACCTTCATCCATAGTCCCAAACGGATCTAGCAGTGTTCACAACAGTTGGTGCTGTCTGAAAGATTGTGTCTATTGACTTGCTGCAGCTTCATCTGGCAAACCACGGGGTAGGTAGTCTGCAGTGGATGTCAGGGTATTGCAAGGAAGATTGAACTGTATCCCAGTCATTTAACAGTGGTGGGCAGGGGAAGGGGAGAAGATCTGGGAGAAGGAAGGCGAATATCTCAACTGAAGTAGCAGTGAGAATCTGTGTTTGGAAGCTGAAAGGATCTGTAGCTTTTTTATATATAAAATTTTAGTTAGTAGTAGTATTATATAGGCTTTAGAACATAAAAGGAGGGAAGCATTTATGTATATAGCTGAAACCAGGCAGATGTGATTAAATCTAGGGGCTTTGTTGATTTTTTTTTTTAAGGTTGGTATTGCCTGATGGTATTTAAGTGTCCAACTAATTGGACTTACATCTCCTTTTACTTGATAAAATACACTGGAAATCAGAGCAGACTATGAATATATTTTCTCATTCATGTCTATCACTACCCTTTCTCCCAGGACACTTTTATTTCTGTTGGAATTTCCATAGGCAGAAGGTACCAGTTTTATAAAACTGGAATTAGAAAATCCACTGAAGTACTCTAGAAAAATAGCTTGAAATAACTGTTGACATGAAGGGGTTTTTTTCCATTCTATTCTGTAATTGATGAGAGAAGGACATCTAGTGGCTGATATATAACGGAGCCTACTGTATTTTGAAATGAGAAGGTATGTTGTAGTGTGGACAAAAGGGCTTTTCTGAAAAGCTCCTCAAACAGAAAATCTGTCTCTGATTTTGTGGGAGTTGTATTAAGTACGATATTTTTGGAAAAAAGTAATCTGAAATGTTTTTATCTTTGTTTTCAAGGAGTTCATCTCTATTATGTTGGTGGAGAAGTCTATGCTGAGTGTTTAAGTGACAGCAGCATATTTGTACAGAGCAGGAACTGCAACTACCACCATGGCTTTCATCCAACAACTGTATGCAAGATTCCTAGTGGATGCAGTCTGAAAATTTTTAACAATCAGGAGTTCGCTCAGCTTTTAGCTCAGTCTGTCAACCATGGATTTGAAGCAGTATATGAGCTTACCAAAATGTGCACCATTCGAATGAGTTTTGTAAAGGTAAACAAATTATTTTGAGGGTGTTTAAATTTATTGTGGATTTGGGTATTCAGCAGTAATTACATTAGCACTGTAACAATGTAGCAAAGCTGTTCTGACCTGGTGGTGTTCTCAATGATAAGTGTGTGGAAACTGGTTAATTTGGCGAGTGGGAAATTGATGCAAGAAGGGAAAAGCAGAGCTAGCTGTACAGAATGTTGGCCGTGTATTTAGTTACTTCAGTATTAAGGACAGGGATTTAATCATTGTGGTTGCTATAATTTTATTAAAGGAGATTTGAGATCATGCTCAATTTGAAGGAACAAAATGAACTCTAAGACCACTAAAAGAATGTGAGTAGAGAGGATCATAAGTGATTTCAGAAAAAATTGCAACTCCTTCAAAGACATTAATACTTTTTGTAAAAAAAAAAAAAAGGAAAAAAGACATTATTTGAATTTATGAAGCCAAACTGTACTGTTATTCTGACAGTAGTGTTTTCTCAGTGTTGTTTAATCAAGATGCTGTCTGTTTCAGATTTAGTGTGGAGTATAGACATGGGCCTTCCAGGGTTTTATTGCATCTTGCCCAAAAAATATTGATTGTTTTGTCAGTTATGATAAATACTGCTCAGACTGAGAATGTAGAGGATAAGGGAGCAGGAGGGAGAAACAGAAAAGAGATGTGGCCGTAGTCAGGAGGCATTCTTGAGTTGAGTTGGCAGTGCGCTCCATGGAGGAGCTCCTGTAGTTGCTCCGAGTGTGTGGCAGACAAGACTGGATTCAGCCTTCCAGGTGCAGCTTCCCTCCTGCTCCTTCACAATCTCGAGTTTTTTCTTTTAGGTAAGAAGTGTTGCTAAACTCTGAGTTCCCTTCAGATAAGTATCTTGGAACATGATTTCCTGCTTCTTGTTAGTACAGTTATTTTGACAGACGAGCATGTCATCAACTTGATTGATAATGTTTTGTTCATTTTTAGGGATGGGGAGCTGAATATCACCGACAAGACGTCACGAGCACCCCGTGCTGGATAGAAATTCATCTTCATGGGCCCCTCCAGTGGCTGGATAAAGTACTTACACAAATGGGTTCTCCTCTTAATCCCATCTCATCTGTTTCATAGTGCTGAAATTCTATCTCCAGCCTAATTTTTAGTGAACTTATTCTAATTCTAGAGAAACTTCCAGTGTGGATACTGTGAGCTATATGGAGAATGGATTTAACTTTTTTTTTTTAAAATCCCTTTGTGACCAATTCCATTGTGTATAGCTAACCAGTTTTACATTTCAATTTGTTCTTGTGATGCTTAAGTGACAGTTGAGCCCTAAGGGAAAAAAGTCTATTGAAAAATTCAGAACACTTTTCCCCTTCTTCCCATAGAACTTAAACAGGCATATGTCTTAACTGGAAAAAAAATTTTTTCTTCTTGTCCTGTAGGGACAAGAATTGTGAAGACTGACTTCAGAAAAGAAATACATATCATAGTTTGGTATTTTTTAAATGTTTTTGAAACTGTTTGAACACGTGCAGCTCCAGCTTGCAAGCTGTATTTTTAGCATTTTGTTTAACATCTTAAGGTTGACAACTGTCATAAACAAAATTAGACTTTATTATGGCTAATTTGCCTCAAATTGGACAATGTGATTTTTTTTCTAAGTGTACACATGAAATATACTTTTTACAAATATTGGAGTGGTGTAAAAACACTTGTACTGTCTATTGGAAAATGTTGTCATAAACACACTGTATATTAATGCAGAATAGCAGTTCTTAGCCTTTTCCCACTTCAGTTTTGTAATATCTCTTTTAACCACAGTTTTAAATACTAATTGATACAAGGTAAACATCTTGCACATTTCTGGAGTAGTAATTCTTGTTTTGCTTTGATTTACACTCACGCCGTTTGGATTTGGTTGCCAAGGCTATTTCTTTTTAGGTACCCTTCTCTATTTTAACATAAACACTACTATTTGTAAATGGCAGTGCTTACTACTTTTTGGAAGGAATAAGTTTTTTGTTTTCTTTTTGGTGTTCTAGCTGTTTATTTTACCTGTCTGGAATTGATCTGTGTTAGGCCTTTTTAATCTCTCAGTAGACATTACGCAGTATTAGTGATTACACTGTATTTAATTCACTTTCAGTATGAGTTTGAGTCTCTTTGAAGACTGTGAGTGGCTTAGCAAATTAGTAACTGAATGCAGAAGCTTTTACTTCCAGATCATGTAATTTAATACAGACCTGTTGGTAATGACCAAAAGTAATCACTTCTTTGTAGCCTATGTGAAACAGCGGTCCTGAGCCTGTCCCTGGTGGCAGGTGTTCAATCAGAAGACTCGTAACTGTAGTTGGCAGCTTTATGGGATTGAAGGACTGCATTGATATGATGATGAAATTTCTTCCTCGCACGTAAGGAATCCTGTTGCCTGTGCTGTTGTATTACTCAGTAGAGAATTTATGTATTAAAGACTAAAAGCAATCAGTTAAACAACATGCATATTTTCCCCCTTAAAATAATAATAAAAGGAGGCTGAAAGAAATATTCTAAGAGAATTAGAAGTGAATTATGTACAAAATTCCTTTGCATGCAGAAAAAGACCTATTGTATTTTTTTTACTTCTCATCCTCCTTTTTTCTCTTTCCTGAACACCCCTTCAGAAAAGGGTTTCAGTGTTTGGGGAGAGGCTGAAAACTCTAAAATGCAAATACTTATTAAAAGATATATTGCAATTACTGCAATCCTGAGACATTGATTGCTTACACAATTTCTTGTGTCTTCTGTTGAATGAAGTTTCTGCTCAAATGTGGAAGTCATGCATCATATGGTACCTAAGTAACAAGTGATCTTAAAGGAATAAAATTGTTTACGTGTCATTAAAATGTTTCTTATGAAATGCCTTAAAGGAATAAACTGTTACACTTCTGCAGAACCCTAATATTCTCTTGTACAGGAATTTCTATGTTACTTGGTGTTTTGGCTTTTTGGTGTTTGTTAAAGCAATTTCTCAAGTGTGTTTTAAAAACAAACAAGTGCATCTTCAGGCAAAGGGGAATAACATTATTTGTGGCTCGCCTTTGGGGTCTTCTCTTTCATTCTTTGGAACTGCAACCCACAGATGGTTCTTTTGATCGAATAAGATGCGAAGTGGGTTTGCCACAGGATCGGGCTTCTATTTTCTTCTCCCTGGGCCTGACTTGTCAAATTGCTGAATACGTATGTTTGACACTACAGGATATTTTTTTTTTTCCTTGACTAGCTTTTATAATAAATGTCATGGCACATTGAATTTAGGAAAAGATCTCTGTTGTTAGGTACTTTCAGATAAAGTAAAATCTTTGCTAAATGTTTTTCACCTGGCTTTGTCTATGTTCACTTGCATGTTTAGATGTGGCCAACTAAATGACTTACGAATGGGTGCTGAAGTGGGTGTTCATGAGCCAGAGCTGCTGCTTAGTGCTAGTATTGTGGTTAGATTGGCCATCCATGCACTGAACCGTAATTCCTGCAATAATATCCAGTTAACCCACTTGCGATGCTGTCATTAAGTACTAGAGCACTCTGGCATTTGTCTACTTGTGTACATATTCTTGAACTGTAATATATGCAGTGCTGGGGATATCCTTGTGGCTGCTGATCTTGCCAGGGTAGGTGTACAGGAGCAGACCCAGTAAGATTTGTCTGTTTTCTGCTTTTCTGTTCCTTTTAAGTAGGACTTTTTGAGAGCTTCCTAGTTAGCAGATTTTTGTGTGCTACTGGTTCATGGTGCTCCTGGTCATGTTTAGTTCATCTGTGCTGCTGATACACAATTCAGATACCAGTGCACGGGTAGATTGGTTGAAGAGCTCTTTGACTCTAAAGATGATTTAAGTGTAGTGATAGCAAGAGAGTGCTGCTTCTGTTGCAGCATACACATGTGTAAGTCACTTCTTGATCTAGATGGAGGGATGGAGAAACTGAGACAGCCAGTAGGCTCCATCTTCCACTACCACGCTTTCTGGTGTAGCCCAGTTTAGACTGAATGTTACTCTTCAGTGAAAACTGTTTTGGCCTTTTGTAGTGTATTTTCTTCTTTTGGGGCATCTTTCTACATTGCACCAACCACAGCATTAACTAACAGCTTTGGCAATACCAGCAAAGAGTTTAGAACAGGCACACAGAAGTTCTTTCTGGGTTTGCTTTTATAGTCACTAAAATAAGATCGTAGCTTGGATATTCCTTCTTAGAGGACTTCAGTCTTGCTGGCAGTCAATCCAGTGCCTTGTGTAAGTATTATGTTCATTTAATTGCATTAGGCGTGAAGTAGTTGTACATGAAGGGATGACATTGGGTTATAGTATCTATAGGACCAAAATAAAAATTTCTAGTATGACTGACAGATGAGAGACAAATCTAACAGAACAGCCCATTAGTTCAAAAGAACCATGAAACAGCCCATGTCTTGTAATTTGGTATAGAATTATTTAAAATGCTGGAATTCTTTTGGGTTTTGCTTGAAGCTATGATTTCCACCACCACCATGCACACAGTATTACAGTGTGGAAGTTATCAATCCTTGGGCAGATACTCTGCAGTGTAAGGCTAGAGAACATTAAAATGTGTCAGGCTTCCTTCATAGTTCTAAATTTTTTTGGGATATTGTTTTAGTTTCCCGAAGTGTTGCTAGTGATGTTTTTTAGCCAAAAAAAAAAAAAAAAAGCAAAGAAAAAAAAAAGCAAAAAGCAACATTTTCTAAATGTTTTGCTTCAGAAGACAAACGTGACTAACTTTCTTTTTTGTAGTTGTGAAGTTTCTGTTTAGGAAGGTATCCCATTCTGAATTCAAATCAGTAGACCAAACCATCAGATTACACAGTAATGTTGCTTTGTTGTGCTGCTCCATAAACCTGCTTCTGTGTTTGTTGCAAGCATAACCTTTATGCTTTTGTTTACATTGTAGGAAACACAGTTCTAGCAATGAGTTTTTTCATATAACTCTATAAACATCTTTTTATTTTGTTAATTTTAAAATTATTAGGTTTTGCTATGTTATGTTTTTAAAGATATTTTTTGCATACTGCTGCTCATATTTCAATAAACAAAACAAACCCTGAGATTTTTCTGATTTCCTTTTTCTGTAACTCAGTACGTCTCAGATATTTGTTTACAAGGGTTGGTTTATGGCTTCTTGTAACTCTTGCTGCTGATGCCTTACCGTCTACATATTCCTCCTCATACAAGTGTGATCTTGTAATTTTAAAAATACTTTTTGATAGCTTTTGGGTAACACAAAAGCTGCCATGCTCTTGGAAGCAGAGACTAAATCATTTCATTAACTTATTTAAGAGGGGTTTTTTCTTGTTCTAGAATGCAGCCAGCCAAAACGCTGTCAATTTGTCGGTACTTCATAAAAATACCTAAATCGCCAGTACAAAAAAATGTGTATCTGTAAGACTTCAGCAACACTTTTGATTATTGTGTTGGGGGTGGTTGGGGTTGGTTTTTTTTTTTACCTTCGTGGCTGACCATAACGTTTTTAAACAATCGTGATCTTGTCTGAATGTGTAGAGCTTTAAGCTGATGACCGATAGCTTTTTCATTGAAATGAAGGCTGTTCGAATCTCTCTTGAAACTCAAGTACTCTTCCAATAAAATGGAAATTTAGGAGAAGTTTAGTGAGCTGTGCTTTTGCTGTCTATTAGCCTTATTTTTAAGATTGAGGGGAAGAAAAGTTTTCTCTTGTTTACCAAGCTACTACAGAAATAAAGGTGGAAACAGTAATTGGTGTGCATAAATTAAAAGAAATATCTTTTTTGGCAGGATGAGTACAAAAACACTGAATTCCAACTCCAGAGGTATATTAATATGAAAACTACAGAACAGACAAATTATTTGTTTAGCATAGAGCTGAAACAAGTATGGTGCTACTCCTTGATCTTGCCGGTGCTTCTTGCTCCGGGATTTAATTTGGCTAGCGGGCTGGTGCCTTGCAGCAATACGCTGAAGTTCTTTTATCTCTAATAGTAGCCTTTTTTCTTCTAAATGTGCAACTGCACTGTACTAAGGAGCATCCAGTCATTCAGGTAGTAATTTTTTTATATATCTTCTGATACTGTTTTGATGTTTTTTCTTCCAAGACAAAAATTGCCATTTGAAGTTCCTGGATTTACTATGGTAGTATTACCTAGATGATACAGTAACTTGTGAGTAGTATCTCACATAGATGTTGGAGTTGGCTTTCCCAAAACTTTATGTGAACTTGTATAAATAGCTTTCTATATAAGTAAGAACTAACCAAATAAAAGAAAATCTCTGTATAAGTTTTAAATAATTTGAAGGGTTTATGTTAATCTTGCTAGTCTTTCTCTCTGGGGAATTTAGAGGTGTAGGAACAGCCGATAATTACATCTCTCTGAGCAACTAACCAAAGTAACCTGTGAAACTACTCATTTATGTTTTTTCCAGAGGGGGAAAAAAAGGCTTTGGGCAAAACGCATCTCTTCCATTCCCACTCCAACCTGCATTGTTTGTTAAATGAGTCAGAGGCTACTTGTGTGCACTGCTATGGAAAAAGCAAATATTTCACTGGCATTTACAGTACTTAAACTTTGGGTATCCTATACCCTGTGCCAAGAGAAGTCCTCCTTTCTTGTCCTGGAGTGCTCCCTGCCCTCTTGTAGCCTTCTCTGACGCCATCCCAAGAAATCCTACTCATCTAGAAAACCGGTTTCATAGAAGTTAGGAAAACTTGGGAAATTACTTTTACTATAGATACTCTGGACAGAGGACATTAGCAATTGGAGTGTCAAGTCAGTGCACTGAATCGGGCTTTTCCGAATAGCTTTCCTGAGCTAACCTTTTGGCATCCTGGAAGTGCTGATTCCATTTAACTTGTCAAATTCAGTATTTTGGCCAGTATGATTTGGAGCTTGTGTTTTCCAGACACTGCTAGTTTAAAGAAAAGAAAAAAAAAAAAAGTAATTGGGCTACACTGGGTGATGATACTGGCTCTAGTTTGCTTTGAAGTCTCAAACACTGTTAATCATCTGACTTGGGATGCAGAGCAGCTATCCAGAGCTATCCCAGGCATTTGTAAAAAGTCCCAAAGTACCTGTGAATTGTCAGCCACTTAGTTCAATGTAAATGTTTTTTAGATACTGCATCATCTTAATGCTCAGTTAGTATTGGCAAGAGAATTGGCTTATGCTGATGAGCGTTTTGTAGTCAGCGTTAGCACTTTGGGATTGGTAAAATTGAGCAGAAATAATAATTCCCCTTAGTTTTGGATATCTGTGTATAAATTTTGAGGTAAATAAACGTCATTCTGTGTATTTTTATTATACAGGAGCAGCAAAGGTGGTTGCCTCTAGCTCTGTAGTGCGAGTTCTCACTCCAACCACTTGCAGATTGAATAGTGAATCAGAAGAAAGCTGCGTGCTGGCAGGTAGCTTGTCTAGACTGAAAAATGAAGCTTATGCAAGCTATCCAGTGGAGGTATGAGACTTGTGCAAGCTGTCTAGCATCGGTCCTCGCGCTTCCTACTGTGCTGTGGAACAGCAGAAGTCAAAATAGCAAATTCTGGGGGGTGGGGTCGAGAACCCCTACAACAAAACCATCACCAGAGCCACTGAAAGGACAGTACTCTCTAGTCCTGGTGTCTTGCTGCTTCTCCCAGATGTTCAGGGTTTTTTTTTATGATTTTCCAACTCCTGCAAGCTGGAACAAGGGTCCTTCTACCACGTAGGAAACGTAATTTTGAAGTATCTGTTCTTTTTGCCTCCTGTCATGTGTGGTGTCCCCTATGCAGGTGACAGGGACTGTGTGCTTGTGTAGCCACGGCCACATTAACTGCCTGTGGGGGGTGTGTATGACACTTTCATTCTTGGTAGAATATTTCTGTTGCAGGTAGACTAAAATGTGGTCTGGCTTTTTCTTTGCCCTCTGTTCCTATATTTAGCAGTATTTTCCTCTAAAACCATCCTGAGAGGTCTCCAGAGTGCAGCATAGTCAAAGGTGTAGCCCTCAAGGTACCAAATAAGAAACTTCTAGCTGATGGAGTTCTAGTAGTATGTTCATGTTAAAAGAGGGAACAAACCTTAGTAAAAGGCAGCACAAACACATAAAAATACCCATGTGATAGGTGCTTTACCAGGCAGTTCGCATCAAACTGTTTTGAATATACTGTTCTTGTTAACTGCCTTACAGGGCCGCATGTTCAAGTGTGCAGTACAAATATCTCTGTAAGCAACGTTTTTTAGCTCTAGTTGAGTGCAGACCAAAGGGAACGTTTGGCTTTGTGCTTCTAAAGGTAAGTCTGAGGCCACAGTTTCATCAGCTAGTAAATACGGTTGTCGGGCTCGTAGGGATCCAGTTAAAAACAGACGTTGCAGCCACTGACAGCATACAATACTGAAATGACAGAAAAAAACAGTCTAAAAATTCATTCCAAAAAGCTGGAGGCAGGAAATCTATCCCAGCAGAGATATCTTGCCAGGCAAGGTGGTTGGGGTTTTTTCTGTTTTGTTTTTGTTTTTTCAACATCACTACTTTAAGTTTCTGCTGGAGTGATCATCATCTGCCCTAAGGATGGCAAGAAGCCAGGATGACAAGTGTCCTGTTTTGTGAGTGCGATGGTCACAGCTGCTCTAGAACAGGCGGGTGCTGTTGGGCCATCCTGCAGCGAGCGGTGCTGTGTGCCCACCTCTGCCGAAGGAGCCCTGCTCCAGAACAACACTGGAAATACTCGCTTCTGCGCAAGAAGCAAAGACGCAGATTGATAGAAAATCATCTGAGAAGCATGTTGTTCGTTCTTCTTGACCCAGAATGTTTACTGTGCTAGCTGCAATGTTTCCCTTAAAGGTATGTGATGGAGGGGGGAACTGCTAACACGTCGGACCCGCTATAGATGCAAAGTAGCTTCATGCCAGGTCAATCAGTTCTGTATTTAATTGATTAAGCCTCTGTAGTGCTGTCTGAATGGCGCTTGCTGGTGCTGTGCTGGAGGGAAGAAAAGCATGATGAAAGGGTATGGTGACACATCCGGAGGGGGGGTCACAGGAGCCTGTGTTGCTGTATGTTACCTGGAGCCCACCTGCCTCCTGCTTGAGGTACCAGTTGGGTTTGGATGTTGTCAGAGGGATGCTCTGAGTTACCAGAGACCTCACTGCTCCACTGCCAGTGGGTGCAGAAACAGCGACGGTGTCGTGGAAGTGCCTGGGGTGCCTGTATGTGCTACAGGTGATGGAGGACAACTAAGGCAAGGTAAAAGTCTAGTGAAGACAAAATGATAGGTAGTTTTTATACACATCGGTAGATAAATGTGAAATCTCAATTTTTTGCAGTCTGAAGTCTTGAAAATGAAATTCCAACTTGTGTAGAAATAAGCCTACTTAGTTATCAACACACACACACACACACACACACACATATAAAGACAAGCCCTGTAAAACTACTTCACTCCCATGGAGATGCAAGGTGAGGGGTTTGGGGGTTAAGGTTCTAGGGGCTGGAGGCTGTTGGGTCATCTCCAGCTGTTCTGTGTTCCTGCTCCTTAGAATCGTAAAATATCTCAAGTTAGAAGGGATCCATAAGGCAGGACTCCCTCCTTTTATTCATAAGACATTTTTTTAAAAAATCTTTTAAAATTAACATCTCTCTTGTTCCAAGGCCAGTTTTATTTTGCTCTTTATAAATACCTTTTTTCCATTCTGTTTTTGAAGTTGCGTATCTGCTATTGCAAACAACATGGTTATTTCCATGACTAAATAAGTGCTGTTTAATCCAGTCGCTCCTAGGAAAATCTCATTTTCTGAAGTCTCTGAGATACAGCAACTGCTGTCAGCGAACTCATGACCCTTTCGAGAAAGCTTTGAGCTGTGTGGGTAACTTCAACTTTAGAGCTGGCTTGGAGGAATTTGAGAGACAAAGCAAAAGAGACAAAATGGGCTCTTTTCTGTAAGAGCCGAATGGAGACAGTTTTCCTGAGATCTGTGAGATTTCAGGTCTCTGGTGAACAGTCTCATTTTATAAAGGTCTTTATAGAAGGAGTTGTCCTTAAGTTCCCTGTAAGAAATTAGAGGTAAATATAGCAGGTTAAACTTGGAAGTGCAAGTTTAGGAGTGAACAGGGTTGTGTCCATGAAGATTATTCACCAGCAGTACTAGGGGCACTGCCCAGGGAAATGCTCAGCCCCACAGGGAGGAATTTGACGTTGCCAGGAGGGCAAAAACAAGGTGAGAAGAGGAAAAAATACTTGCAAAGATGTGACACTGCATGTAACTTGCTGCCTGGGAGACTGTCTGTATGGATTAATGATTTACGCCAAACTTACTTGCTTATATCTGTAGTTTGTGTATTTGCTCAGAGTCTTGTGAGTTAAGTCTTGAAGAAATGACCTCCTGAAGCCAAACGCACTGTGAACGCAATCCAGCTGCATCTTCCTTTCATCTTCTCAGTCTGATGTATCTGCCAGTGTTTTAAATGTTCTGCAACGCAGGTAGATAAAGCTCCTGGCTCTCAAAAGGTTTAGGAGAATGAGGACCAGCACATCTGCTGGGATCAGGTCCGGCCAGGTGCTCCTGTATAGGAGTCAGGAGCTGCTGCTTGTCACTTGGAAATCAAAGCTGGGACCCTGCTCAGCCTCTTCAGCCATTCTCTGAAATCACTCTTAAGTGTGGAAGGTAATAACTAACTCCTGCTCTTGCTAGCACTCCTAATGGCTTTACATGTCTCTAGCTTTTTTTTTTTTTTTTTTTTTTTTTTTTGCCTTAACGGGAGCGGTGTTGCAGAGGAGCCTTTGTCTCAGTAATTCCTGTTTTGGAGTGGTGTCCTGGGATAAGGGCTTTTCATTTCTTCCAGAGTTGCTACTAGAAGAAAACTCATTAGAACAAGTGCGGTCACACATTGCTGTGGTTCTTGTGGTTTGACACCGGTTTGGAGAGCATGACCAGGCGATGCAGTTTTGGTTTCTGCTTTGCCATGTGGCACCAGGGTATTCACCCGCCTGAGGCATCCCAAATGGACGTGAAATATTTAGCTTTTGGGATTTATTCTTTGCCTTTTGCCTTGCTGTGTAGTTTGGCAGACTTGCGAGTCCTACAGGTGAGTCCCTCCCAGGCACCAGTTGTGATGGCCACGTGGCACAGGGAGTGGGAAACACTCAGCTCCTACTTTTTGCTTGGGGGAAAGGGAAATGCAGGAGGGTGAATGCCAATAGAAAAGCCTACCTACAGGTAGGAAATAGGAGGAGAAAGATGTGTCCTGTTGGGTCCCCAAAATGTTAAAAACCCCAGTGTTCAGGCAGAGCAGTGGAATGAGTGAGCCCCCGGTTTTGGGGTGCTCTTGCAGAGGAGCATCGTGCTGGCCGCTCCTCGTGGTTTCTCAGTACCATCGCTGCCCCAAACGCCCTGTGGGCACTGGCAGCGGCTGGGGCAGCTGCATTCAAAACTAGCCACGGACTAAGAGCTTAAAGCCAACAGACTGAGGTATAACAATAATAATCCACCAGGGAGGGTGGCATCGGGTGCGAAGGGTCTCACACTGCCAGGTGGAAGGCGTGAGTTGTTTCCCTGGCCCAGAAGAAAAAGAGTTAAAACCTTATTTCGCACACAGGTCCCATTCAGCAAAGCACATGGCTGGGTGTTTTAAGGGTGCAGATGCTCTGTGGAGCGTTACGGGAGCTATTAATCCTTCAAAAGCAAAGCATGTAATTAAGAGCTGCTCTGAACTGGGGCCACCGGCTTCTCGCAGCATCGCGTCCCAGATTTCGGGCGTTTCACTTGCCCTTTGTGTTTCAGCATGCCGAGCTCCAGCCTGCCTGGGAGATAAGCCATGGGCAGGACAGGAGGCTGCTGCCGGTGTCGCCAGACGCTTTCGAAAGGCTCGTTGAGAAAGTGGGGGTTGCTATAAAGACACAGTGAACGGTGCATTTGTGCCAGGACAGGAGCGTGACTGGCAGAAGGTGAAGGGGAAGGGATGTGTGTGGCATGCACCTAATAAACCAGTTACACCAAGTGAATAAATGCCTGTTAGTCCCTCTCTGGCGTGCTTGTGGTCGGGAAGTGGATTTTATGCTTAGCTTGGATTTTGGGCCTGGTGAAAGAGAATATTTCAGATGTTTTCTATCCATATATTTCATACATTGGTTAAATTGTCACTAATAGAACTTTCTTCTGCAATGGAAGCGATTCTGGGTCTTGATGAGAGCAACACGGGGCATGCATAAGGTCTGTCCCAATAAATCCACTGGGGCTCTAAGCATGACAGGTTCTTCTGGGGTATTATTCCAGCTATCAGGCTGTAGAGAAAAATAGGATTATTTTGAAGTTATTCTTGAACATCTAAATAAAGGGTGTAATGCAACATGTGCTTTATCGAGTTCTGAGGCTTTTGCCAGCAGAAATTCTTAGATCAAACTCATTATGACTGATAGCTGAACACAAGCTGTCGTTACTTGAAAATAAGTAAGAAATGCCTGATTTGATAAAACTTGATTTATTCGAAAAGGGCTGAGATGAACACACTTGAATTTATTCTCACTTTGTACATTAATTACTTTGAATTACACCAGTTAAATTTGGTTCAGAGGAGATAAAAATTGGCCACCTATCAAGGAATAAAATATTTAAGCCTGTTATAGCGTAGTTTAAATTACTTGAGCATAATAAAACATGGTAACCAAGACAATGACATGGAAGTGTTATCAACTGTGCAATTTCTGTATAAAAAAAGCTTGTGAACAGGCTGCTGTATGTACATGTTTGTCCGTGTGCTCGAGTGCGAGCCTAGCTTGTGTGTGTAATTGCATTGTAAAAATCTCCTCATTTGGATTAAATAAGTTATGTACATATATACAGACAGCACCTCTGCTGTACTCGGCATGGTAAGAATGGGTTTGGGGACACAGCATGTGACACCACTTGAACACCATTCTGATAGCTGATCCATGAGCAAAAGCCGGAGCAAAAATAGGGTTTAGGACTCTGTGTTTCTGGATAGCTGCAGTTCAGTTATATGTAGAGTTACCGGGGTCAAAACAAAACAAAACGAGCCTGTTGCCTGCTGTTTGTGGGAATAACAAATACTGTTCTGGGGGCTGTGCAGTTCGATCTGGACTTGTGCTGTAACTGCAAGTTTACTAGAAGTAAGCATCTATAAAATATCATGTCAGCTAACAAGATTAAGCAGAAGCTTTAGGAACAAAATTGGGTAGCTACTAATTTTAAATGGTGCCTTTTGTCAGTGATCAGTGTTATGTCAAGCTGTTGCCGTATTGATAAAGCATGCTTCTAATTGTGTTAGACTTATATAAAGACCAAGGAGTGGGGATAATTGTATATTAAAGCAACTATTCCTATAAAACTGTGTTTTATGGCTTCCAGAAGTTGCCTACTTTGTGTACTGAACTTGCAGCACTCTGCCCTCCTCTTCCATGAGTTTACACACTATTAGTGATATTTATTTTCTCTTCTTCCTTCTCCCCATCCTGATTATTTTGGTTTCGTGCTGTGGCAAATAACTTCCTTTGTAGCTTAAGAAAGTTGATAACAAATTCCTTAGGTATTTAGGGTTTTGCGTAACTGGTAACTTTAAACCTGATCGATGATGCGGTAAAACATCAAAAACACCCTGAACAGAATCACAATCAAAAGTCTAAATAAACATTTTTCATTTTCTCCTCCTGCCTGGCAGGACTCCCGCTGCATTACCACATAGTTTCAGCAGCAGTTGAGAGAAATGGGTCTGCAAAGTAAACTCATATCCTCAGCATGGAGCCGTTAGGTAAATACACTGTGGTTTTTACATTTGATGCTATGGTTTCATAAACATGGGTAACAAGCTCTACCAGATGCCCAAATCAGAGATTGTTGTTAATGCAAATATCCTTGTATGGACACTGAATGGGGGGATGATGGCATTTGCATACATATAGAGCTTAATCTGGAATCATGGGGCAATTTTTTGCACAAAACTGTATAAATTGGCTAAAGCATTCTCTCTTTAGTTCACAACAGAGCTTTTTATTTACAGCTATTCTGGTTTTGCATACAGGTTTTTTTTTCATCAATCTTTTCCTGCCATGCAGCCTATTCCTCTAGAGAGGGTCACATCCATTCACTGGCACATGGCAGTAACGCCTTATTGCACAGGGTCCCTGGTGCCTGCTACTGCTGGAATACACAGCTGTGTTCTAGTGTCAGACAGCTTGTGTCCTCCACGGGCTCCTCGCTTCTCGGAGCGATCTGTCGTAAGGAAGACTAGCAAAAAAAGAATTTTTCAGCTGGCAGTTTATGAAGAGCACGATGAGTGTCACAGTCAAGAGCAGAAAGAAAAACAGAATGATGTAAGTCGCCAGGTCTGGCTTATTTATTTCCCCTTCTTTTAAAACCCTGGCTGTCGACATGTAAAAAGCAGAGGAGCTCACGGGTCTCGGCGTGCCGCTGAGGTAGGGCGTGTTGGTCTGAATGATTAGGTGAGCTTCAGTGGCACTGGTTGAATTTAGCAATTCACTATACATGTTCTTGCTTAAATTTCCTCCACGGTAGCCGTAAAGCAGGAGACCAAACGCAGTCAGTCTTTGGCATAGAAAAGAAATAATGTTCCTGCTTGTAAAAGGCTGAAAACCAGCCACATTTTGTCTAAAAGCAAATTAATTCGCTTGTACAGCTGAGTGACTTTCTTTTTAAATCTTCTTGGCTCATATTTACAGCATTCATCCACATATATTAATCAAAAATGATACAGGTACCTCGTGTCCTGGCCCTCGTTGCCCCAGCACACCTCCTTTGGGGAAATGTGCTGGATCATCTGCCGGTCAGCTGGGATGAGCTGGGAGCGCTGGGAATCCGCTGGGAGCCCCGTGCCATGGGCAAAGGCTCTGGCTAAGCCGGCTCCCGTGCCAGCGGCCGGCGGAGGGGAGCCAAGGCTTTGGCTGGCAGCGCTCACTGTCCGGGGTGGCGAGGCACGATGGATTTCCAGCTGCTATCCAGAAGTGCGATGCACACAAATCCAGGGATAAATGGCATCTGCGGGGAGAGGCAGCTGCTGCTTTGAGATCCTGCTGGATTTGCGGTCGCAGCTCTCCGCCTCGGGAGGCTCTGTGCTGTTAAATCCTGGTGCTGTGAAGCATTAGTTGACTTTCTTAATCCCAGTTAACGGCGTGCTGCGGAGCTGATGTTAGGAGGCTGAGCTTTCTGCCTGAGCTTTCCAGGTGCTCCTTTCACTTGCTTTGAGAAAAATAAATTACCAAAAAAACAAACAAAACCAAACCCATACAAACAACCCCAGAAATTGATCAACCTCCCTTTGTTTAAAACAGAAACACTAAAAAAAGCCTCCCAGGGTCTGGGAGGGGGGATCAGTTCTTGGGAAAGCTCCTCTGCCCTGGCTCAGCCGAGCTGCGAGGTGGGACTGGGGGGGGGGCTCTGTCAGACCTGACTTTTCCCCCCTGCCAGAAGCGCCGCCAGCATCGCTTGGTGCCGTGGGAAGGGGAACTGTGTGGTGGAGCCGGCCAGCTCCGCAGCCGTGGTGCGTCTGGCAGTGACACGACGCTGAAAAGGGAGAGATCCCCGATAAATCCCCGTGAGTGCCTGAGGCTCTGGCTAGAGGTTTTGAACTGGGGGAGGGTACCAGAGAATGGGACAAAAAGCAGAAAATTGCTTCAAAACCTCCCTTTCTTCCTCAGACCTTTATTGTTAAAATGTAGAGTAATCAGAAAATGTCTTTCTTTTTCCCCCTCCTTCTATACAGTCCCCAGCACCCTCTCCAACCTGACAATTAGCATGTTAATTTATTTTTTTTTCCATCAAATTGCTTTTATGCTGCTATTAGCTGCTGGCTGCTTGCCAGCTCACTCTCGCAATCTTTAGCTCCCATGCATCAGAGAAGCGCTGTTAATACTTTTATTTTAATGTATTGCAACTTGAAGAAGGGGCTGGGGGTAAGAGGAGCAAGGAAGAGAGGAGCACTTGGTAACTGGGCAAAGGAAAGGATAAAACACCTTCTCCAGTCCCAGGGTGCTTATCCAAACAAGCTAAAGCTGCTTAGATGAGAGACTGCAGCCAACAGTCCCGCTTGGTTAAACGTTTTACTTAGCATAATACATGTTTCTGCTGGGAGAGGGGGAATGGAGAGAGGAGAAATCTTCTGGTCAGTTAGATTTAAATAAAATAAAATAAAAAAAGTCTCTGCTAGAGGGCAACACCCCTGAGGCCCTGCTCAGCATGTTCCTCTTCTCCTGCCAAGCTCCGGCTGCTCCAGCGAAGCCCCTCGTGCCGCCAGCAGCCCTGTGGGGCGGTTGAAGGCTGTCACGTCCTCCTTCGCGTCCTCTGCATCTGGCCTTGGCAAAGCCACTACCTGCGGGTTTACTTTCAAGCCTTGGGGACCTTCTGAATTCACAAGATCTTCCTCCAAGGCTTTCCTGATTCTGTTTTTTCTCTCTCTCTCTCCTCTTGCCCTTTCTCAGCCCAGGTGAGCTAAGCCCCCCATGCTGCTCTCCGGGATGGGGGGAGGGCGCGTCTTTCCCTGCCTGCACCTAATGCTCCTCCTGAGGACGGGTCTCCTGCCCGCAGAGCTGCGGCAGTTACACCTATTTACTCTGTCTGGGTTCAAAGGACGGGACACGGAGGCAGGCAGCCAGCACAGGGGTTGGAAAAATCAACAGCCATAAAAAAGCTAATACAGTCTGCAACTGTGGTACCTGTCGTGGCTCTTTGAAATAGGAAGCTTTGTGAGCAGCAGCATGACACAGCCGGATGCCTTCCCAGGACCATCCTGTCTTCAGCTCTTTCCTCCCTAAACTGTTTTTGAGTTTAAACAAACTTTTCATCCTTTTTTTTTTTTAAAAAAAAAAAAAATTATTGGTTTTATTAGTCTGTAGGAAAAGCAGGAAGGCTTTGGGGGGCTGAGTCCTACAAATAGTATCTGCAGTCTTAAAGTTTCACATGCTTTAGCAAAAAGTTTGGTATAAACAGCTTCCTTGCAAATGTTACCAACTTTGCAAGAGGGGAAAAAAATACTACAAAAGATGCATGTGAATGTCGTAGTGGTGGGTGCATTTTCTCCCTGCACAGAAGCGTGGCCCCTGGCAGCCCCGTGGCATTCCGCTTGATGGCTCGGAGTCGAACTGGGTAGAGGTGGAGAAGGAAGGGCTCTGCCAGCATGGCTCCGTGGTGGCCAGGTGCTCACCCTCCACCTCCCTTGAGCCTGTGGGAGCGTTCCCCTGAGCCATCCGAGGTGTCCCTGGAGGTGGATGGGACAGTCACATCGATGGAACAGTCACCTCGCTGCTGGGAGGGGACAAATGGGCTGCCAGGTCAGCATCTCCATATGACCTCGTGCGCCTGGGGGTCTCTTCCCTGCAAACATGGGGTGCCCCCTCTGAGCCACCTCTTTCCACCCCTGCTTATATGCAGACGCAGAGCCAGAATCTTTATATTTATGTTTTCCTTTTTACTCCTACAAAATAGTATCTTTCATTCTTGGAAGTTTTCTCTTCTGCCCTGAAGGTGCAGCGGTTCAGCTCTGGGCTGGGGCCGTTGCTCGTGGTCACCGTCCAACCACTCGGTGCTGGGATGAATCTTCTGGGTATTTTACAGGTGGCGTGTGCTCGCACGCAGGCTCGGGAGCACACAGAACTCCTGCTTTTTGGCTGGCTGGCTGAAGCCGATTAGAAACTGATGAGAAGCCCTGAGAGTAAATCAGATGTGCTTTC
Source organism: Falco cherrug (assembly GCF_023634085.1). Classification (NCBI taxonomy): domain Eukaryota; kingdom Metazoa; phylum Chordata; class Aves; order Falconiformes; family Falconidae; genus Falco; species Falco cherrug. The sequence goes on along the minus strand of NC_073704.1, from coordinate 61,268,445 downwards.
TGCAGCTCTGTGTCTGGCTTCATCTTAAAAAGGGTAAATTGCCATATGTAATCCTTTAATTGCAAAAGAAGAGCTGATCCTTTCCCTTTTTTCTGCTTAGTTTGGAAGAGCATTTAAAGTCTTCAGTTCCTTGTAATTTTTCCTCATTAACTTATTTTAGTAGTTCCATTGTTTTTATTTGTTTTCTTTTTCTTTTTCTCTTTTCTCCCCCTTCCCCCAAGGTTTCCAGCATGTAGTGATTTTTGTCACTGTTTAGCATGCAAGGGTAGTGGTGCTGCAAGGGCAGACACAGAGCCCCTGACATGCCTGGAATTTAATAATAATAAACCTTTGAGTGTTGCAACTTCCTGGCGTGTTTGGAAGCTGGGTCAGCATCGCTGGCCCTGGTAGCATCATGGGGACAGTTCTGGGGCTGGAGGGCCTTTGCCTGCTCCTGTCTCACCCTCCCCTATAAGCACATTTTCCCCCAGCTAAGTGCAAGAGCAAGAAATTTTCTCTTCAGAGGTGCTGGAGACTCCTGGAGCCCCAGCTGACCCCAAGAAATTTATCGATGATCGTGGTGATTGGTTCTGGCCTGAGCTTGGTCCAGTCTTGCCATGGTGTGAAATAAATAGCGGCATAGACTGCCCAGAGCTGCAAGAAGGGAGAGCAGAGCCTGGGACCCTCAGCACCGCACCGCTCTGCTGCTGCTCGCTGGGCTGGCAGGACCTTCAGCCAAGCTGCCACCAAACACGATGCAGTTCTTAGTGGGAGGGAATCTCTCGGGGTTCAGCCATGCTGTGAAAGGCTGGAGCCTTTCCCCATTTCCAGACTGGTAAATAATGCATGATCTCTCTCTTATATGCTTACACAACCCCTACCACGATAAATATCAACTGAGGGAAATGAAAGTGGAAAGAAACATTATCTTTCTCAGTAATGCAACCATTTACAATCTGCGTTATGATCCTTCTGCTCTTAGGAGTGAGCAGCAGTCGGGGGGATGTTTCTATTAGCAGACCAGAATGCAACAAATCATGGGCTGTAACTTTCCAGTGCCGCATAAAAGCAGCCTTAAAACCATATAAAGGAAGGAAAATAAAAATAATGTACAGAGATTATTTCCTTTTGTAATCACTCCAAAGGAAAATCCTTATTTCCAGGTGCTCAAGAATCAGATATTAAGGGCTATATTTTCAAATGCGTGGGCATAAGACCAGGCGCCTCAGCCGGGGATCTTGCCTTTGGTGCTTAAATATGGAGCTGATGCCTGAAGAAGTTGGCCCAAGTGCAGAGGCATCTTGCAAATATTTTGTTTTGAAGGAGCTTGTGTGTGCTATTTAAAACCAACTTCTAACATTAGGTTTCTTGGGGCATGTTTGCACCAGCTGAAGCAGAAGTATTTAGAAAGTTTCCAGAGAAGTCTGTGAAAAAGGGAACTTAGGTGCATTTTATCAGGTAGGGCTGCATCCCAGTCTGTCATTCTTCTCTGGGTTGTGAGGAGCATCACGATTGACCAAGGCATGCTGTATTGGAGGTCGGGGAATAAGCACCCTGGCACCCCGGTAAGCTTTACCGCTGCTCAAGTGGATGTAGGGAAATAATTTGGGCTGTTTGGTGAACATTGGCAGCATCCTAGCTTCCCTGCCCTCCCATCACCCATCTAGCATACTGCAGCAGCTCGACAGAGCCTCCAAGGGGTTTTGCAGTACTGGGAGCTTCACCCTCAGCAGAAAGCTTCGTGTTCTTGTGTGGTAGATATGTGGGTTCCCTGTATGCTGAAAAAAAATCCTTTTCACTTTGCAGTGGCTTGCTCGGTGTATGCGGAAGGGAAAGCATGGCTTGGTAAGAGTTTCACGCAGCACTGTGTGGGTGGGCATCCAGCGATGCTCCAGGGGATGCAGCATCAGTGCATCCACACATGTAGAACGTGAGCAGGAAGGTGTGTTGGAAGTAAGACTAAAAGGTGTAAGTGTAGAGAGCGGTTGTCTTTGGTACCCCCTTTACACTTAAACCGATTTCTAGTCATGAGGCACTGGTTTGTGAGCTGAGCTGGGTGCGAAAGGGGAGGAATAAGCTGTGCTGGGCTCTGCAACAGCCCAGCTCTGGGCAGGAGAAGGGCTTCTCCCAGGTCGTCAGGTGTGTGTCAGCTCGATGCTCAGCAGACACGGGCTGTTGCTCTGTGGGTTGCCGAGATGTGTTAGATTGTGAGTGTAGAGTCCTGTCTTCAGCACACCGGTGCTGCCTGGGGCTGGTTCCTGGTCCTCCCCTGGTGCTACCCAGGGAGACACGTCCCAGAGCAGGTATGTGCACTGACAGGGCTGGGCGCTGTAGGCAGTGTCTGTAACTCCTAGCATACAACTCCAGTTGTTGAAGGTTGAATTTTAGTAAAGAAAAGAAGGGATGAAGTGTTCCAGCTCACTGCGAGGTTTTGGTTTTGAATACGTTTTGCTTCTGGTACTAGCAATGCCTTACCAAACTGCGGTATGAATAAAAGCAATTCTGCCCCATCCTGAATGTGCTCTCTGGGGATCAGAAGCCAATTTGGGGAGGCTGTGGGGGATCTGTGCTTTTCATCTCTCTCCTATTCATGTCTCTTCTCAAAGGGAATAAAATGAGTCTTTCTCCAGGCTGCTGCACAAAATGCATCCCACCTGCATATATAACCCTCCTGCCTGTTCAACCGGTAAGCTTTAAAACTTTGTGTTTAACCTTAATATTAGTTTCCTTGCAGGGAATTGAGATCAAGAGGGGCTGGGGGGTCCACGTCATCTTTTGAGAAAATGCTGAACACTCAGCTAGAAATTGCTCTGCTTCTCTCTGCCTTAATTTTCCCAGTACTGGGTGTTTAGGGTGAGACAAGGACTGTTTTGGAAGCTTCACAGATCATCACAGGGTTCTTTTATTAGCAGAGCCTGTCTTTATTTGTGGCTTCTTGCTTGTACAGCTCACCTGTCTGGTGTCAGAAGTTTTTCCTCCTTTCTTGCAGGCGTCTGGGCATGGTCTGTCAGTGATGGGAAGGTATGACTGCGTCTATCAGACAGCAGATGACAGGCTGGGTAGACACAGTTCCCCTTTCTTTCCTGGTTATTGATTTTTGCTTTTTTTTTTTTTTTTAAGGTCTGTATTGACTGTGAATTTTCAAGGGAATCAACACCAGGTAATGAGGGTGAGTTATTAAACCTAGGTGATCCCCTAGACATGTGTATGGAAGTTTCTTTCAGAGACCAGGGGCACTCTGCCCCTCTGCATGCCTGCTAAGCCTGCACGTCTCTCTGATCAGGTTCTGTGCAACACGGTGATGACTTTGCAGCCTCCTTCCCTGTTTGAAAAATGGACTTGATAATGCTTCCTTACCCGGCAGGGGTCTGGAGGATTAATGGCTGAAGGTAGCAAGGTGCTCTGATGTGGTAAAAAGGACTAAAGAACCAGCTAAATCAGGGTGGCAGAAGGAGCTGAATAGGTATCAGCACTGGAAGGGTAAACCTGTGTCCCGTTGCTCTAACACAGCACCTCTGCCCCAGCGAGCAGCATTTCAGTTTGCTGCCTGTGTGCTTCCCTGCTTGTGTGAGTTAATAAAGCAAATGTGTTGCTCACGGTGGGTTATTTATTACTGGTCTCGGTGTGAGCTCAGCTCTGCTTGCAGCGTGAGCTCAGAGAAAGAGCGATCATATAAACAGGGCTGCCTCACAGCTCCTTGGGTGCCCCGTGGGGAGAGGAACAGATCAGGTTAGAGACTGAGCAGCACACCACCCTTCTCAGACTGGGCATAAACTTCAGAGTTTTACATAAAATTTATTTGGGGAAGTAGCAGACTCTCAGTGTGGCTGGCTGGCACTTTAAGGCATACTTTCATCAATGACTGCAAAAAAATTAAAGGAAAATTGAACACAGTGTTCCTCAGCAGGCCAGGGAATTGCGGAGGTTAATGGTTTGTGTGCTGCTTGATAAAGAAAAATGGTTTTGTGATTTCTGATTTGTCATTCATAGCAGCTTGACTCAAGAAATCCCACTGCTCGTTGTTTTTAACTCAAAGGTAGTTTTGGTGTGAAGATAGAAACCTTCTGCAGAACACATGGAGCATCTCTGGAAGCGGGTGGCCTGCCCACGGCAGAGGGTGGTCAGTCCTCAGCAGAGCCAAGGTTTCCATCAGCTGAACTGTTGTCTCCTCAATGGAAGTTAGTTATCTGTACGATGGCAGAACAAAAGGATGTGTTTCAATTTTGTTGATTAAATCCTTTGTTAAGAAAAAACAGCTCTTCCCTTTTTTCTGCTCTCCAAAACCACCTGCAGATGTACAAGGAAAGGGTAAAGTTGTCGTTTCAATTCCTACAGCAGAGCTGGTCTGAAAGGCTGGCACTGTTCACTGAATGTATTTGTCCCAAAAAAGGGGAAAAAGGCTCACAGACCTGTACTTGTCAGGTTTCCATGCCTGTTTATTCCTTATTCTGTGGTGGCATCTGAGTCCTGGAGAAGGACTTGATACATATTGTCAGTGCTCTATATTTAAGTTCTGTTTAATTATATAGTGAATATGAAATGATCCCGCCTGGGGCAGACCCAGCCTTGAAGCAGGTGAAATCAAAATCTTCTTGTGTTCCAGATTTCCAAGCCCTGCCACAAACCTAGAGGCACCCTCCCCTTGTTTCCCTGGGGCGTTGCTGGTCAGGCCTTTCTGGAAAGCAAGGTTTGCTTTAGGTTATTTGGGTGTTGGTATAAGCCAGGAGAAAGAGGAAAGCCCAGCTGCCAGGCAGGGTTGGGAAAAGGGATCTGTGAGTGGGAAAAGAGCTCTGTGAGCGGCAAGCCCCGCTGGCGGTGTCTGCTGCAGGGGAAACCGCTCTTACTCATCTTCTGGGTTCTCCTGCCGGCATAACTTAACCTGTGAGTCCTCATTAACTGATTGCTCCGTGTCTTTGGGTCTCATTGCCTAAGCCTGTAACTATTATTAGGCAAGGTTTGCCCACAGTTGCCAGATGGGATGGGACTGCATCATGCTGGAGCATCCCTTACTTCAGGAAGCCTCGGAGGGATGCTCCATCATGGGGTGGGGGCTCGTCCGTGGGCATGTAGCCACTGGCCACCACCCAGGGAAGCTGGAACATGCCCTCAGCAAAAATGGTCTGAAACTTGTGCTTATCGAATAAATTTAGAAAGAAAATCTATCAGCATGTGACAAGGGTTATTGTAATAATCTAAAATCTTATTGCTTCTGGAATATCTGCTCTTTCACGGAGCTAACAGATTGGTTTTAATTTCATTGCTCTAACTTCATGGAAATAAATTTGAGAAGCTCAATACCCAGTATCAGTTAGGGTAACAACATGTCTTTTCACATCTATAACAGTGCTCGCAAAAGGAAACCTGCATGAAATATAAAGCAAATGGGAATACCTCCGATCGCAGCCCCTTGAAATATTTGCAGCTAATGCCTCCTCTCAGTGAAATGAAACTTCACCTGACTTCTAACTGTGCAGAGGAAAGCAGGGTTATCGAGTGCTGCTTCTGTTTGAGATGATGCAGAAAGATGTTGTTACTCAGGCATGCTCCTTGCCTAGAGAGAGGCAAATACATTCCCGATGTATTTTAATTAGTTCTCAGCCTATCCTGGTGAGGAATACAGTACGGTATTGTTATTAAAATTCGTGCTTTATGATCAGTACAGTTAGTATGGTCTCTGAGAACTGCAAGAGAAAGGACTTCGGTTAATAGTCAAATTATCTAACTCTTGCTATCGTTTAACCCACTGCTAAATTTTTAAGTAGAGAGAAAGGTTGTGGCCATAAAGAGAAATTGTTCTGTTGAGATCATAAAGAGAAAGGTTGTGAACTTTCTCAAAGGCTACATCAGGCCAGCCATTAATTATGAATGCTCATTAATTATAACAGATTGTCTGCCATAAAAGCTTTTTAACTGAACTTTTGAACTGACTTTCAGTAGGGCAATTTTGACAAATATAGGAAGGACTTTCCCTTTTAAAATGCTGGGGGTTTGTCTGTTGTGGCATCCAAACTTAAAATTGAGCAAAAATGACTAATGGAGTTAAGAAACTCATTCTTTAGAAGATCAAAGTAATAAAATTCTGTTAATTCCCTGTAAGACAAAAGTATGAATTATAGCTAAGAGAAGGGTTCTTTTTCATCTGTAACTTTTTACTGCATTTTAAAACTCTCTAATTGTTCCCCAAGACAGTCTTCCTTTCTATTTTGCTGTAATTTGCTGAAGTGTCAGGAACCTAAAGAAAAAAAAATATCTGGGACAAACCCTATCATATATTCTTCTTAATATTCTTCTTAAGAACCAGAGTAACATCCTATTCCTCCTTAATAAAACCCAGGACAGGCTGTGTGCTTTAGCAGAGTGTGGTGCTGGTGGTACAGTACACACAATCCACTCTCCCGGAAAAGGGGGATAAATCTCGCTATTGTGTAGCGTTTATACTTCCCGTCTTCACCCGGAGCTGCCTCGGTCTTCTCTTTTTGTGGTTCAGGACTGTTTGCTGAATGTTTATAGGGTAAATTTCAGCTGAATTTCTTAAAATGAGCTTTCCCAAGTGGATTATTGTGTCCCCATTCCTTGCAGAGAGGGCTGGAGCCGTTTGGCTTTTGAACCTCGTGGGCACAGCCAGCGATAGCCACGTGGTTGCGATACAAAGAAATTTGGCTGAAGTTTTTATCTAGCTTTAACTGGAGTTTTTAACTCTTCCAATGCCAGGTTATTCCTGAGCCACTGTCATTGCTTTGCCCTATACGTTATTGCGTTTGGCTGCAACATCACATTTATGTGGTACCCACTCTGTAGCCTGGAGGTGCGCATCTTTTCATTTACTGGCAAATTTCTGTAGAACTATTTTTCCCTTTGATATTTGAGAAAAATCTCGTGGGATGAAAATGTTGCATCAATATTTTTAATGGTTATTTAGAGAGGAAAGTGTTTGGACATGCTTGAAAATACCGCTGGGCACCTATTTGCATGTGTAGGTGCCTAAATATCTGAGAGAAGCGACCATCTGGTGTCTCTGGACTTGGAGCCTCAGAAAAATATGTAGACTACTGAAATGAAGAGAATCTAGGCACATGCATTTCTTTTGATGATTTGTTCAACTCCTAATGTCCCTATCTCTAATGTGCAGGGGAAGCATATACAAAAGTCTTTGAAAGGCTCCGACACCTTTGTGCTGTCTGTGTGTGTTTTACAGATAATGTTATGGGGGATTGGCAGGAAAAAACCCATATATTTTTTACAAGTATTCTGCCATCGGCTTTTAACATCCCTTAGAGCTCTTAATTTATAAATGAAATAACTGCTTACCTGGTGCCTAAATAGCATTGCCAATTACTGCAAAGTCAATTAATTTCTGAAATAATTTTGAGCTACCTCAAACTGCTTCTCCTCCTTAAAGGTAGTTTTTTTTGTTTGGGGTGTTTTTCCTTCTATCCTTTTCTAATTTCAGATTTCTTCTTTTAATTTCTGTGAAACTTCTGGGTTGGTTATAAGAGAGGATTTGGCCTCAGCATGCCTGAATGCCAGCGGTTCTGATGTCAGAAATCCGTCCTGCTCTGTGCACACCTTGACTTGGTGCAAAGGACAGAAGCGTTTGTGCCTCAGTGCAGGCTGCTCTGGTTCATGCGTGGTGTCACTGCTGCGGAGCGATGTGAAACCCTCTAATTCAGAGCAGAAGACCTTGTTTTGCCAGGTTTGGAGGGAAGTTCTCCCTGAGATCTGAGTAATATCCGAGTGGGTGACTGCCAGTATTTTGGGGGTTTTTATGTTTGGTCACTAAACTAAATGGATGCTCAGAAATGCTGGCAAAAAAGCACTCCTAAACCCAGTAGTTGTTCCAGCTTCTGCAGGGGGAAGCCTGGGACAGGGAATTAGTAAAATTGCTATTATTTTCATTGCTCACTCTTTAAATATAGGACAATGTATTGATTCTGAACCTGTTACATGACCATTTTCCTGCAGTGTTGGCAGTATTTACTGCCAAAATTAATTAGATACTCATTGATGCTGGGCCAATTCCCTGACTTGCACATTGTCAATCAGGCAGAAATCTAAATGTTCGCCCACTCTCTAAACCGTTTTATTTCTCTCTGACACCACCAGAAGCACATGACACATCTTGTAGATCATGTGGAAGAAAATCAGATATTCTCTCCTTTTCACTCTGATGGAAAAAAGCACCCCATGATTCTCAACTCTATAATCGTTTCCTATAAAATAAATTACTTTATCTGTCTTAATACTGTCACAGTTCTGTTCTCCAGTGATCTACTTCTTCCATCTGTGTGCATAACTGTAATCTGTTCGACACCTACTCTATGTACTCTCAAGTGTCAAAATCTAGGCTCAGTCATTCCAGTCATTAGTCTCTTGTGGCTGACGGGATAGCACCCGAATCGTCACGGTTCCTCAGGCCTCTTTGGCTCATTGCTGGGCTGGCTGTGCAGTTTACACGAGCTATCCGAAGAATGACATCACTGAGTTTTGTTTCGGTTTGGTTCTTGTTGCCTGAAACTTTCCACTTGTTACTCTCAAAACAACTGGGTATTTTTATTGTTCTGAGTGTCTTGTTTCCATCATGACTGCTGCTGCAGCTAGGCATAACTTCAGGAGATACCCACGTTACCCAAATCCTATGAAAGTTGACTTGCTGGGTTTTATTGAGGAATTCTGTGTGACTCATGCTTTGTTCTCCGACATAATTTTTTACACTCGTTTGCAGAATATTGTTCAGGCAATTGAGCTTGCTTACTCAAATCACCACCTTTTGTAGTGAGACAGTGCAATCACTTTCCTCTTTCACAAAGCTGTTGCAAGAACAATGGTGTGACCCATAAATTATGACCATCTTGTTTTCCTTAAAATACGGATTATACATGGCTAAACAAAGTAACTGCAGAAAAAAAACCCCAACCAACCTCTTGGAAGCTTTGCATCTTCATAGCTGAATGTGACAACGTGCCGCTCCTGCTGAGCTGTGACCTACTTTGCTCACTAAATGCTTTCATTACCTTCCCCCAAACATGAGACTGTTGGAGTCTCAGGAATTCTTCACCTCGGGATCCGAAGTGTCAATCACTAATGAACGGTCCTGCAATGGTTTCTTTGTGGATCAGTGTGTCAGGCACTGCGCTGCTTATCAAGTCTCGTGTAAATAGCCCTTCTTCTGCTACTCCTGCTGTTTGTATAATTTCTTGTCTCTGCTCCAGATTCCAGACTGCCCTCAGCATCCATCCCCCAAATTCAGAGCTGTATAAATTTTGCTGTCTCTTGAGAGATAGTGATACTTTTCTGGACTGTTTTTTTATCAGCTCAATTAAAATGTTTTGCTCTGGTAGTTCAAAACTTTCCCCCTGCCTGCCCCTCCCTTCCTTTTTTATTATTGAAAAGGAATCTTTTTCCTCTACCCAATATATTATGTGCATCAAAACTTGGTAGGATGCCTGCTCATGGAGAAATAGGAGACAAGAGATTAAGTGTCAACAGCCGTGGGAATGACCTACAACATATGGGACATCTGGTAATTATCCAGCCTATATCATGTAGGACATAAAATCATGTAGCTCTGCTAAAACGTGTAACTAGAGAGAAGGAAAATTATGGCAAATGACTGCTCCTAAAGATGAAGATCCTTAACTGTATGGTCATATTTTTCAGCTCTTCAACAAATGTCTAAAATATGCTTGTTGAATTCATGTTCGTTGCAGTGCAAAGGCTTGGCTTTGAAAGGTGTTTATTGATAAAAGAAGAGATGTTTGCAGCATAAATATCCACAGCTAAGAATGATTTGCAAATGTGTGGCTGCAGGGAGTGGCTGTAAAAGGAAGCCTGAGTGGGTCTGACTGCTCCCATCGGAATCAGGGGAAAATTTCTGATGCGTGTCAGAAGATAAAAGAGTAAGCTGTGGACTTTCAAAAATCCTCCCACTCTCTCTGTGTGGCATTTTATGTCCAAATGAGGCAGGCACTTGTACTTCCAGAGGGGTGAAGTCATCGAAGTAGAGCAAACTTACAGCAAGGAGATCAGTAAAGTTGCGTACAGAATAGATCTCTTAGTGACGAAAAATCAGGACGTTTTGCCCTACTAACAGTCGATGTTGAGTTGGAGACTACGATACCATGAATGGGACGGGGCAGGTCTGCAGAAGACTTGACATGTAGCCATTTCCACTGTCACCAGTTTGGTCAGAATTTCTTTTCAAAGAACCTGATGGTTGCTGACCTCCTCTGACAATTTGCCCTGCAGCCCTCAAACACTTATTCAAATTCTTGCCTTAGTTAAGCCTCACAGTACCCTGGAGTTTGTCCATCGAGCCGTGCATTTGCAACTCACAACGGAAGGTCCCGATCACAGCGCTCGCGTCCCCGAGGGAATGCCAGGGGACGGGGCTCCCCGAGAGCACAGTGCAGCCTCCCCCCGGTTGTACCGGCAGTCTCGGTGCCTGTCTTGGTGCTAGGGGCAATAGCTGAGGCTGGTGGAAAGACCATCCACTCCTGCAATTTCTATGGGGAATTGTTTCTACCCCAAATTGCTTAACGCTGTTGAACCGGGTAAGGCATTGGAAAAGCCATTTGCATGCATAGTGATTTAAGGACCCCAAATTAATTTACAAACTCCCTCTGGGGGCTGCTACAGTGTGTAATTTCCTCCCTGAAACTAGAACATTAGGTTACATTAAAAAGTCTTGTTGCACATTTATCAGCTTCAAATTTGGATACTGCTATATTGCTGGGAAGTAGAACTACCGTACAGTAAGGTGTACCCTTTTTTAAAAAGGTGTGTCTTTGTAATTAAAGAAGATGTGTACAGAAGCGGCAGAGTGAAGTTCAAGGTATTATAGACCACGTTTAACAATACAGCCCAAAAGGTCAGTCCTGGAGCATTCTGTTACAAGGTAGAGCCTTCCATGTTTTAAATGATCAGAAGTCCCCTTTGCAGTAATTCTCAAACTCTTTACTTAGTACTTTTGTTTTGTGTTATGCTTTGCCTGCTTATGATGTTCCTTTCCTTGGATTTACAGAACTCATCCTTGCGTATAGAAGGAAGCTGTCTGCACTGCATCTTAGAATAAAAGGCTGTAATCTGCTGTACTTGGGCTAATAAATATTTTATCGTTCACAGTTTCAAATATTCTCCTGGTGAATCTCGGCAGCTGTACTTTCTGAATATAATGCCTGATTCAAGGATGAAAATTGTCCTCCAAGTGATGAGAAAGAAACACAACCCAGCGCTGCCCTTCCTCAAGGAACCCCCAAGCAATTGCCAGAGCATTGCTGCGTTCCTCTTCTCCCTGCGGTGTACTTCCACCCGTTGCCATGTATTCTATCGAGATAACTTTATTTGTAAGAAATAAGTGGCATGTAATAAATAACTGCTCTCTGAAAGCATCTTCCGTGGCAGCAGAGTGAAGTGGTGACATCCCGTGCTGTTCTCACCAAGGGATAATCGGGAGCTCCTTGGCCAGGAGGGAATTGCAGCGCCAGGATAGAGGGACAGTGACCCGGTCCCTCCCTGTCCCGCTGCTTTGGGCTCCCAGGTCGGCTGTGAGGGGTGAGAGAGGGTGCCACAGGAGGGGGTGTGGGGTAGAAGAGGAACTTCTTCCTAGCACCACCCAGGGCCATCTCGACCCTCAATAAAAAATAGTCCATCCAGCTGGGTTAAGACGTCTGATGTGATATACAGAAAAAAAAAAAGGAGAGAGCGCTGGGTTGTAGCTCGAACCACAACCTACGGCGTGAGTTCATTTATCAACAGTGAGCCCGATGCTGCTTGCCTTCCTCGTTTCGAGCTGTTCCTTACTCTGCAGGTAAGTTCATTGATTCCATCAGGGCTACTCACACTATTTAGTAAAACTGATGCAAGTAAACGTGAAAGATTCATACCCTAATCCCTAAACTGTGTTTCAGACCTCTTTGTCCATCCCCTAACATTTTGATGCCATCTAATCAGAGTGAAAAAATGAATTGTGTCAAAAATCTTGGGCTTAGATAAAAGGCTTAAGTTGCTTTGTGTTTGGTTTTGTGTTTTGTTTTGTTTTGTTTTTTAAAAAAGATGAAACTACCTCCCAAAATGCTGCAGATTCACTTTTCAGGTGTGCAATTTTCATTCTATTGAATTTTTTTGACATATGGTTATGTAAAGCATCTAATAGCAAACTCTATCCATTTAGACCTTCCAGAAGGCAGTAACTTCAGGAGTTAACATGGGATTATTTTTAGTATGTATTCAAGTTTATTCATGTTGAAAGGTGGTACTTATCTTTTGTAATTTTAGAGTAGTTATTTGAATAAATACATGAGTATAGTTCCATTTTAACTGCCATGTGACATTTGGGAGCTGGTTAAATCCTCTCCCAGGATGCGAAAACCTCTGCATTTTGTTCTTTTTTTTTTTTTTTTGCAACAGCTCAGCAGTATGCACAATAGCTGTGTATGTGTTTGGACCTATGTCGGTAAATGCATAAAATATGAGTAATCTCCTATATGCTAAGAGAGTATTATACCATAAACAATGAAAACATCCGTCGGCCAGAAGAAAATGCAGTTTTCAGTGTTCTTTGTAGGAAAAGCTTGTTGAAGTTCAATTACCGTTTTGACTCCAAATTCCATATTAAACTGTCACCAGAGAAGCTGCTAGATAAAAATCTGTGGCTGAGTATTTTCCCTAGAGCTGGGTAAATATTTCTGTTAGCCAAGTAACGGAGCCCTTTCTCGGTTCGTAGACTATCTGTGCAGAGGCTGCAAGTTTCTCATGTTTTGGGGTCACTGTTTGGACAAGCCTTTAGTTGTTGTTTCTGCTCTTTAATGGAACAGTGAAAAACAAGGGGTCTGCAAAATCAGCGTGTAATTTTGGTGGAAGGAGTTTGTTTGTCCAGAGGACATGCAGGGGTTTGGCGGGGGCAGACTAACATGAAGGCAACAGTGAAAGGTCAGCAAAACGTATTTTGCAAAATTTTCTTTGTTCCAAGTTTCATTTACAAGAAGAGGAATATAAACCTCTTATTTAGAGATAACTGCAGGTCTGACACTGGAAAAAGCTATGCAGTAAAAATAATAATTGAGTCATGATGATAATGAGGCTGAGTTATGCAATACCAAGTTATCCTTGTTTCCTTTGCAGACTGCATGATTGTACATTTTGATATTCAAGGTGATCCGCATTGCTCCTGCTTTGGGGCCTGTGTTGATGCCTCTGTGCAGCACCGTATTGCAGAAGAAAGTACAGCATAATGTCTTTCGCAGTCTCTTTGCCAAGCAAACGTACCATGAAAGCATTTGTGCTACTGGCTTCATCGACAGTAATGTTCAGAGAGGATTTGATGATGTATTTCTTCTCCCAGGTACCCACCTGTGCCCCTTGCTGGAAGCCCAGCACCCTGCCTGACTGCGGTGCCCGCAGCTCGGCTCCTGCAGCTGGAACAGCGGAGCTAAGCAGCGACCAAAGCATTATTTATTTGCCCCTGGGCCCTCCTTGTTTTGCTAATCTGTTCATTGAATTAGTAATTGATAAATTGAGGCCATCTCCTTGCTTCGCCTTCCACCCGCATCCTTCCTTTCCCTCAAGGGCTGCGTCACTGTTCCCACATCACCAGTCACAGAAATTGCTCAGCTCCTGCTGCTGGTCTCTGCGTTTGGGTTGTCTGTGTTTCTAAAGTGGAGTTGTGAGAGGAATTACCTAAATCTGGAGAAATACCACCATGAATCAGACCTATTAGTTCCCTGAATGCCTTATTCTTTTGTTCGACCCTCTTTAAAGTTATTTGGTGGGAAGTGCCAGGATGAGACAGATCCAAAGAGTCAATATCGAAACCTCCGCAGCTAAATTCCTGGTGCAGCATGTAAATTCACGCACGCTGGGGAACAGGCTCTCGCCTGCCCCTCTGCTCCTGGCTGCTGACAATTTAAAATCTGCCAGGAGTGGAAGCATGGCAGGAACTTGTTACAAAAGTCTCAATACAGAAATTCATGGCTTTGTCCTGGGTGGGCTGCAGGCACATGGCAGTGGCAGGAGCTGCTGGCAGCAGGTGAGTGCCAGCTCATGGGCTTTGGAGAGCTACAGCGCATGGTGCTTTGGTTTTGAGCTTCAAGAAAGCAGGAGAACAGCCCAACTCCTGCTTTTGCAGTGCGAATGATAGGAAGCTCCTGGCTGCAGTGCCAGGATGTTTCTAAATTGATTCTTCTTCCCTCTACCTTGTAAGTCTCATGAGAAATAAATCAGCATAATTTGTTTGTGGATTAACGTAAGGTGGCTATAGAGATATGAAAGGTTTAGTCCATTTACAACTTGTGAGCAAATAATTTAATTAGTGGGAAACATTTATACTAAGTGCATGCAAAGGCTGTTAACTAGATCTTATTCCAGGCTCTGCAGCAGCCCTGGAGACCCCAGCCTGGGCTGACACAGGGTGAAGGGCCATGGTTTGCAATGTGTCCAATGCTTCCACGGACACGTTCACTCCTGCTCCCTAATCTGGTGTCTGGTATGTTTGACAGCTCCATATTTCGAAGGTGGAAAGTGATTTTTATTGGTCTTTATGGCAGCATCTGCACTGCTCCACAGGAATGACCTGCCAGGCTGGGCTGATGGCTCAATTGCACGTTTTGGCTTCTCCAGGGATGCTCGGAGTTGGCCGATGGGTGGTCCCGGCTGGCGGGGAGGAGGATCTGCAGTTTGGGCTGGCCTCCTTGGCTCCAGCAAGCCAGGCTGGTTTCACAGGGGCCACTTGCATGTGGCTCACCCAGGGGCTGTGGGAGCTCAGGTCATGCTGGGCTGCTGGGGGTGGGTGGGTGCCTGGTGCCCCGGGACCCCCAGCCTCACCCGGTGCCCTCCTGCCTCTCGGCCATGTCTGGGATGTGGCAGGAGGGGTCTGAAAACAGCAAAGCAACTCTTTTCAGGTAGGGATTTTTCTTTCCTCTATAAAGAACCCAAACACCTCAGATGTTTTAGGGAAAACAGAGCTGATCACAGTGTTTATATGCCTCTCTGGTAAACTAAAAAAGAATGGCACACCCCCCCCCACCCCCCCAGCTTTTGTGAGCATTTTTGGGGTTTTTTTCAGTCTCTCTATCTGGCTTTATTTATACAATCCATCAAGAGGTATCTCACCAACAACATTATTTAAGCTGAAATACGAGACTCACTATTAGTCTTGAAAATTCATAAGATAAACAGATTTTGACATCTAATTTGTTGTAGCCAGTGGAAGAATAAATTACTGAGCAAACATTGTGCAGAAAATATTTAAGCAAAGGAGAAATCAGTGTTCTTTGTATGGGGTTTTATACCAGGACCATATATTTTGCATGTCCTGTTTATTTTTGTATTGGGTAAGATGAAGTGTGCAGTTTGCATTGTTTGCTTAGGGAATAATTTAAACATAGCTAAGGATGGAGCATCTGTCGAACAACTCTTCAGTTAGTAAACAGTATAAGATATATTTTTATTAAACATACCCCAACCCTCTCCCTTTACATCCCTGCTGCTGAGAGCAGTAGGCACATGAATTATCTTCAGCAGAAGGCATCGGGCTTGGCTGTGCGGGAAGAAATGGATCCTTCATTTCAGAGCTACGCCTGCATCGAAACGATTTGCACTGCGAAGCAATGCAATGAGGGCTAGAGCTGAAGCAGCTGGGCTCCAGGAAAAATTATGAATGTCACATAAGTGGATGCCTGAGGTACCATCCTCCAAAAGAAAGCAGACAGTGGGATTGGGCTGGTGGATAATAGGTTTTCCGTAGTGTACCCAGGCCCACCGTCGCACCGAGCTGATGTAGGCAGGCCGATGATATTGGTACAAGGGCTGATGCATCTCCTTGGGAAATGTGCTGTGCACCCCTGTCTGCTGAATCCATGAATGGCAAATGCAAACAGAGCCTGTGCAGGACAGGTTATTCCCCAAGGGGGCACATGTGGAAGAAACTTAGGAAACGGCTGGATCTGGCATAAAATGGCAGTTTTGGGCTGTTGGGGCTTTGCCCTCAGCATCTGGCTGTGCTCGGAGCCGCCTGGCCCCAGCCCTGCCCTCACCTGCCCTGGCTTGGGGCGCTGGCTGTTCTGTGCCAGGAAACACCCTAGCCTCAGCATCTGTGACAAACCAGGCACCAGGGGCACGAATTTAAAAATCTTTTAATCTTTCCTTTGAAATCTCTAACTGTTAAGAAATTCTGTTTAAAAAAATAGGTAAGGCTGTTAGAGGTGAACATACTGCTTCTGATTATTTTTTTTTAATTTTAATAGCTTCTGTTAGAAAACTGCACTCATAAAGGGTTGTTCAAGTGAACGCATGGTATAGACAATGGAGAAGCTTTTCCTGCCTCTCGCTGTTTTGCTCTCCTTTGTATTTATTCGTCTGCAGGTCTCGCCTACTCCTGACCTGCAGCAATGAGATCCTCGGGTGAGCTGCTGCTCCTAGCTACTTCTACTGTGCAAATAATAAATGCATTGAGAAGACATAGTCAAAAGATATTTACACACACAGCAGAGCTATTTTGATTATTTCTAATGATGCACATGGAACTCTCAAGTTTGGGTACCAATTAATTAATTAAGTTCTTTGTTTGCTCCGATGGGAACCGTGGTACAAACAAGGGAGATGAGGCTGGGGCTGAGCAGCCCTCGCTGCGAAGCAAATATGGAACAGCAGATGCTAGAGATTTTGCTGAGAGATTGCATTTGATTAACTCTTCTGCATTGTGAGTGCTATAAATTTGGGAGCTGGGTGGGCCAGACTGAAGAAGAGAGGTGACAGATGGGATGAGGGAAAGGTGATTAATAGAAATGTAAGCAAACAGCCTTGTATGAGCTCCTGCTGTGTGTTTTGAAGTGTGCGGACCGAAGATGGGAGTAGTAGGAGGTGGGGCAGGTGGGAAGAGAACTGGGAGAGATGCAAGCTAAAACCCCAAAAGGGCAAGTCCTCAGTGCCGTTGCTGTTGGGTCTGGTGGGAGGCAGGTCTGTGTCAAAGGCGCTGGCCGAGGGTGCAGCTCAGAGCACAGCTGCCTTCTCGATTTGGGTGTCGTGGTCTGGAAGGCGTAGTGCGAATGGAGCCTGAGTAGATGCTAAGGAGAGCTGAGGAAGAGTTTGCAGTGGTGTGCTCTGAAAAGTATTTGGCTTTAGTTCTTACACAGTGGAACAAGCAGGAGGGGTGTTGAGAGGAGCATCTCTGGTCTTGGAGCCGATCTGCTTCTGCGGTCACGTATCATGTGTTGGTGTTCAGAAGCACTTGACTGTCCTTGTTGCTTACAAAGTTGGGAAGTGAAGCAGCAAAGGAAATAAAATTAAAAAAAGAAAAAAAGAAAAAAAAAAGGGGGGATAAACAGGAGCATAGTCCCCAACTCCCTGGAGCAGGCTGAGAAAGAGAGGCAGGGAAAGAGGAGCTGCAGCAGAAAAGCATTAGACAGACACCCAGACAGGCATAATGATAGAGACAAACTTTTAGATCAGTAAGAAAATGTGAGGACAAGCCCGTTCAATAAAAAACTGATGACAGGGAACCACAGGGACAGCATGCACTAAATGACATCATTTACCACTCTGCTTGTTACCACTCATTATACTGCATTATGCTGTAGATCCCATTATACGCTGCTTAATGCAAATCTGGCCTCTGCTGTGCCGGGCACAACACACAAAAGGAACAAAATCATTTCTTGCCCCAAGGAGCTCATGATGCAGAGTTAGGATTATTCCTATGAAAAATTGCATCGTCAGTTCTGTGTTGGAGGCTGTGGGAGATAGTGACAGGTGGGCAGCGTGTTTCTTGGAGTTCACAGTTCTGTGACAAAAGCAAATTATATATATAAAGTAGAAGCTGCTGTTGGCTGAGTAGATTGCAAAGAGAACCTTGGGAGGTATAGCAGTTTCAATTTGTTGAGGGGAAATGATTTATGTTAGTGATACAGAGATGCTGCAGATTTCACTTGATCTTAGATTTTAGTAGGCTACAAATCTTCACCCGTTCTAACTCAGATAAATCCTATGTGGTTTGGTGGTATTTGTGGCTTTCATTTGAAACTCGACAAGCCTTGGTAACTGCTTTTGCTTTGACATGGGGCCTTCTTCCAATGAAGAACCCAAAAAATTCAGCAGGTGATAAATGCCAGAAAAGAGAAGGATGCAGGCCAAGTCTTGTGGTCCAAAATGATCTCTATTTAAAGAGCTCCAGGAAACCTGTGTAACGAAACGTCAGCCTGAGACTGAGGGAGGGGCAGCAGCCAGCAAGGAGCGATGGCTGGGAGGGGGCTGCAGTCAGCCCAGCCCACCCTGGGGGTATCTGCACCAGTGGCACGTGCGGACCCCTCCAAAGGACCCTGAGAAGGACCCGTTTAAGGTAACAGGGCAAACAGCCACTGCCCCTGGTCTCAGCAAAGAACAGAGAATGTGCAAGAAACCAGCCACAGAGAGGTTAGCTGGGTTCAGGGTAAGCAAGAGACTTTTATTCACAGCCCTTGGTAGGAGGGAGCCTGAAGACATGCAGTTGGTTTGAAGCAAAAAATTGTTTGCTTTGGCTGGCAGGGAGCCTCACTTGCTAGTTGTTAATAGAGATGTATTTGATGATAGCAGGAAAGTGAATTTTCCATGAAGGAATGATTACTACCAGCTGGCTCACAGCTACAGAAGGATGCATCCCAAGCCTGAGGTGCCCTTAACTACCCCAGACAACCTGTACAGCACAAAATTATCCTGTGACCCAAGAGAGAGGAAGGTTCTTCTAAATTCATCTGCTGGGGGAAGTGGGGTTTGGGTACTCTTTGCAGGAATGGCAGGGTAAGATACGAAACTCAACAAATTTCAGGGTATAAATTAACCTGCGTAAAGCCTTGTCACACTTCTCCATATATAAATGTATGGATAATTGATACATTTAATTGAGCAAGGCCAGGAACATGTAGCAGTGCAGGGCTACGCTGTCCTGGCCCTGGCAGGGACTCCCTGCTACAACCTCCTGAAGGCAAATCCAAGCCTTAGGCTCTGCCATTTGTATGCTAAAATATATGTTGGAGTCAACCATTGAATGGGTTCGAAAACAGAGCAAATAGTTCAGGGTAAAGGACTTTGATTGGAAATACATGCCAGCCCTGCAGGACCTGGCCAGGAGAAAATACCCACTCAGGAGACAGAGGCTGAGCCTAGAGTAAACCCAGCACTTAGTTCAGTCACAAGGAAATTGCTGTGACTCAGTTTCCTCAACTTAGGGTTAATTGGTTTTATTTTGAAGAATGGGCCTTATTGGACTTGCCCTATTCCATTCATTTCCATAAAGTCCCTATCAGCTGAAATTTCCTCTTTTGTTTCATTGCATTTGACAATAAAAGAGAAATTTCCTCTCAACTGGCAGAGTAACCATTATAGTTAGTGAAAAATACTGTCCAGCAGGGTTAAGTCATTCCACTTAGATGGCTTTGACTTTGCTCTGGCACTTATTAATTTTCATTAATTTCAAAATATGTTTTATGCTGATAAAGCTTCTTAAAGCGTTTCCTCTAAAGCTGTATTAAAGAAAGTGGTGCTTGCATGAGTCCTTTGGAATGCCTAATGTGCCACGGCTTCTGCTATAAAGATTTGCCAGTTCATTATTTTCGCGTAACTTCAGAAGTGGTTAGGTATTGATTATTTTACCAGTTACAGGAG
Organism: Falco cherrug; assembly: GCF_023634085.1. Classification (NCBI taxonomy): domain Eukaryota; kingdom Metazoa; phylum Chordata; class Aves; order Falconiformes; family Falconidae; genus Falco; species Falco cherrug. The sequence continues at coordinate 61,248,837 of NC_073704.1, read as the reverse complement.
AAGAGTCTTGGGTACTTGGATACAGTTTCAATAAGCTGGCAAAGCAATCTGCTGCTTTCAGGATGGCCAAGTGGGCAATTAGTTTCCTAGATCTCCTACCTTCTGTTTCCTCTTGAGTTTTTGTATTTTTCTCTTTTTATGTTGGAAATTAATTTGCTGCCTGTAAAAGGCACTTTACTGACAGGATTGACCCAGAAAACACTCTCCCCCACTGCCAAGTCTAGAAAGGTTTGTCACACCAGGGAAGAACTTTGAAAAATGTGAGTTTTTGGTGGGTGTTGTGGCTCCTGGCAGCTGGGTGAGAGTCGAGCTGCCCCACAGCAGATCCCTCCTCTGCGGGTACACCAGATTTAATGATGGAGCAACTTCTCGCACAATTTGCCCACATTGTCCTTGTTTATTTTTGTCTCTGACAGTCTCGCTTAAAATGCCTGCAGCCTCAGTGTGACACACGCTGGCCAAGCATCTGCAGCAGGCTGAGAGTCACTTTGGGGTCTTTGTCCGCACAGTGACATCCAACTTAAATATTCTGACTGCTAATTGATTCCCTGCTACTATCTCTAACAGGCCCAATAAAGAAAGGGAAGAGCCGTGAGACTGGTGTGCTTTAGGCACCTTGGAGCAAATGTAGCGTGCTCGGCTGCTAATGAAACGGCTGTCAGCTGAAGGACGTCGCGCGCTGCACCGGTGACATGCCATCAGCTCTGGGGCAGTTTTGTTTGCTGCTTGGCTGTTTCCCCCTGTCATTTTTCACAGAGGAATAATTCCCAAGGTCTCATGTTCTGTTATAAAAGCATATAAAATCATCTTTCACTGACAAAAAAAGACCCAACACCATGCAGGGTCTTCTCACCTCCTCCGTGGTTCGGGAGGGTCACAGACATCCTGGGTGTGACCTCCAGTTAATCCTGAGATTTCAGAGAGGAATATTTCCCTTATTTCTGAATATCAGAAAGGAATTTGCTAATTAAGGAAAAACCGAGGTCTGTCACCATGGGGAACATCCTAAGACATCAGAAAAGTGTCATTCTTCTATGAGAAATGACACTTGGCAATGATAAAACACTGTTTCGTAGCAGCAGAGGTTATTTGCTGCTGGTGTTACAGAAGTCGCGAGCTTTGAAGGACTGCAAAATCTTGATATGCATTTTCAGCTTTGTAAGGGAAAAAGAGGAAAAAGTAAAACATGTGATTCATTACTTAAAATAAGATAGCGGGTGGGAAGTGAGGGAAGATGACTCTCCTACCTCCAAATGGCAATATGTCCAAAGCCCCATCTGGAATGTCGGAAAGAGCAGGCAGAGCCCATACTGCCGAGTTGCAGCTTTTTACACTAATTTCCACCACAACACCTCTCCAAAGTTACCTCCATGTTGCTGAGCTCAGTTCAGTTTGGGAGCTGGGTTAGGCTGAACTGGGAGAAATTAATTTGAGAGGGGAGCAGGAGGATTTGATGTGAACGCTTGTGGCACTGATAATTCACATCCTGGATGTTTTGCCCTGATTTCTCGGTGGAGACAAGCCCTGGAGATCTGACTTTGATTATCTGAGTCAGGCAGCTCCAGATTACCTTAGCGTTGTGCTGACTTCATCTGGTCCGCTCGTGCAGGAAGGGTGCATTAACCACGCAGCCAAGTGTGGCCAGAGGCAGCCGAGATCGGATCAGCTCCAGGTGCTTGGTGAAATCCTGGGAAATTGCCTAGTCTGGTATGAAACTGCGCCAGAGGAGACTGCAACAGCAGCATTTGCTCATGATGGATGAGCTCTAATTTATTTCCGCTGTAAGTGGTTTTGGAGACAAGGTTGCCCTATAAATAATGTTTAAATTGTAATTTTGTTAAATAGCCTTCTCCTGCAGGAAAAAATAAATTGCTGCGTTCTTTCATTATTCCAGGTAATCAGTAACACATCCTCAGGTCTAATGCTATCATTTATTTTATACAATATATCTGTATTTTTTTATAATACATGTATGGACATGTCTGTGTGTGTATATATATGCACACACGTAACATATATATATTATATTTTATATATATGTTTATCAGGAGGAAGATAATTCATGGAGTGATGCTTGATCCAGCTAAGATCTTCACAGGTCCATCAGAGCCATGGACAGCCATCACAGCTGTACCTGCTGCAAGGTGACCCATGGCACCATCCCTGCGGGACAGCGTGTGGCATCTTTGGGAACGTGTCGTCATGGCATTTGCTTCTAAGAGGATTTCCTCTGGCTCATAAGAAGTGAGGAGATGCTTTCTTCCTGACAAACGATGGACAAAAAGTGACTGAAATCAGACATCAGAGACACCAGTGTGAGAGGGAAGGGGACAGCCCTGGACATGTGTTCCTGTTTCCAGGGCAAGGTGCAGTGTCGGTGTGACATTAGCAGCATGCCAGGCTGCATGCTCGTGTTTGATGTGGCATGTGAAACACGTGAATTCCTGTCTGAACCTTTTCCTAGAAAGCCTCAAATATGTGTCTGGTCTGGTATGGAGCAGCAGGAATGTGGACAGATGACTTCCCATCCTGACTCCCTGATTCATTTTGATTCTCTCCACTGGGGGCATGGAGCAAATTCAAAATAGGGGCCGTTGCTGACAGATACTGTGGCATGTGCAGCACAGGGACTGCTGTTTCCCAGAGCTGCCTGTCATTTGTATTCTCTTTGTGCTGGTGATGTGTATGGCTTCATTACTAAGCGTCTGACCTTTACTGAGCAGCTTGTCAGAAGCAGAGGTTTCAGCCTCACAGTTGCTGGCTCTGAAATGTTACCTGGTGACTTGCTGGGAGAAAGGCAAGCGGCAAACGCAGCCCTTGGAGAGCCCCCACCTTGTTCTGGGGGTGTTTGCCTGAGTGGCTCTGAACTCTTCTCTGTTGATGCCTGAGAGTGACAAACGGTGGCTGTTTCTTTTGAACGTGCAATTATTGATGCAGGAGCTGGCCCTTAGGTTTCCCCAGCAAATGGATGGGACGTTATTGGGTTTGATTTAAAGGTTAGATTTTTAATAGAAATTTGGTGCTTGATGCTATCATATTGATTTTCAGGACAGCCCATTGCGACAAACCTGCATATATTTAAAAATAATTATTCTGCTGAAGAGCCTTACTCTCCTGCTGTATCCTCGTTACTCAGATGTGATTCCTAACAACAAACAAAACATTTCTGCTATCGTGCAGCAGTACGACTTCAGCAGGTGAGCCTGCCTCAGTCCAGAGGGATGTGGCAGCCAGCAAAAGGCCAACTGATGTCTCAGATCCAGGCTTCTTCTCTTAAACAAGGAGAAACATTAACCTTGGATCAGGACACAATTAGTTTGTCATCTAAAAGAAACATAGGTATTTGTTTAAGTCTGCCTTGAACAAATTCGTAGAGAGGTTAGAAACTTTTCTGTCTTTGAGCAGGTTTGCTGGAGACCGATGCCCGCTTGCAGCAGTCCTACGAAAGCAGCATCACTTGTTTCACAAGCGGGTGTATTGCAAACCCTGTCTGCAAGAACTGTTCTGAGGGGTATCATTTGGAGGCGGTTTGGCCAGGGTGACTACCCCAGGGTTATGTGGTGCAGGTTTAGCGACGAATCACAAAGCAACCCAGCTCGTTTGCTGGGTTCATCCCAGAGGCAGCTGCCAGGATCAGACGAGCCCACGCTGCCTGGAGTGGGTTGGCCCCGTTACCAGTGCTCACCCCAGCATCTCTCCAGATCTGGCCCTGCCAGGCTTGAAGGTAAGTCTGCAGGGTCATCTCCCCCGGGGAATTTCTAGCAGCTGCGGTACATGGTACCTTGCAGTGAAGCAAGTCTGTCTGCTTTCCCTTGCTCAGGTCTGTGTCTCCTCTTGGGTCAGATTCGGTCAGTGAACGCTGGTTCCCCCATGCCCTCAGAGACAGAGGCAGTGAGGGGCTGGGTGGGTATCTCCTGGTGATGCCCACCCTGGAACTTGCGTTAATAATCGCTCAGGGCCTCTCCTGGCAGCCTACCCAGTGCTCAGAGGACACAGAGGCACCGATGCTGCGATGTGCCAAAGGTCACTGATGGGGTTACTACATGACGATGGTAAAAGTCATGTAAAACACCCCAACTACTTACCTGCCACTGGGAGATTATACTAGTGTATTTGTCCAGGGAGTGGGGAAATGCAGGGTGCTGCTATTTATACCCCATAACTGGATGCTTGCTGTAGGAGATTGCTTCCATCTTTAGCCAAAAATAAAAAGTCCCTTTCCAAACAATCTAAAAACCTTTATAGGGAGGCCAAGGAATTACTGGTACTAAAAGAAGATGTTTGCAAAGGTTAAACAAGTGAGTTGTGCTGCCCTAGAGAGTCAGAGGCACTTCAGGTTGGGTCACAGCTGATTTTTGTGCATTGAGGAAGCCTGAGATGGACCCTGCCCTAGCCATGCCACTCAGAGGTGGGAGAAGGTTGTATCTGCACAGGGTCTAGGGGATCAAGCTCCCCAATTCCCTGCAGTTATCTAATGGGAAGACTAACCTGAAGGATGGGAAATAACCTTAATTGTCAATTCACTTGGCTTGAAAGTGCATTCTTGCCTCTCTGGGGTGCTGCTTCAGATGAGGGAGACTCACCAAGGAGCAAAGTGCAGAAGTTTGGAGCCAACAGGTCCCATTACTGCCAGGTTAGAAGCCTGCAAGGTCACAGGCTGCAGGAGCAGGCTGGCTTAGCCTTAACTACAGCTGTGCTGCCGTAATTGCGGGTGCTGTTTATATGCAGAGCCAAGTCTGTTGGGGGACTTTTTTTTGTTGGCTGGAATTAATGAAGGAATCCAGCAGCCCTGTTGACTGAGCAAATCAGCAGCCAGTTAAGTGCATCCTGTCAGCCGAAGGTGATTTTAATACTAGCCCAGTGGTCTTTCACTAATTAAAATAAACGTTTATTATTTGGTTTTGGGATTCTTTCCAAGAAGGAAAATACAGTTTGGAAAGGCTTTCAGAGCTGATTGCCTTCCACAGCCTGGGCTGTGCATGAGACCGACACGAGGAGGATCTGGGAGGGGGAAAGGAAAAGAAGAATGAGGAGGAACAAAAGGTGTTGAAAAGCTTGTATGAGCCTCAAAGCTGGAAAAGAAACAAATCAATGTCAAGTATTAGAGAAAGAATAGTCAGGGAGAGAATAGAAATAGGAACAGAACAAAACTGAAGAAGACAGACAAAACGTGATTGATTGGGAGGGAGGGTGGCAAAAGACAGCTGAGTGACTGGTGGGGGTAACGGTGTTGATGTGGAACTGGGGAAGTGGGTCTGGAGACATCGTCACTGGGATCAGTAAGGGTAGGCTGGAGAGACCTTTGCCAGGAGTGACGTTGGTGTGGTTGTTGCTCTTTGGGGTGGAGATGGGGGAGATGACCCCTGGAGGTCTCCTCCAGCTCTGGTTGGGGTTAGGTGTCCCACGGCCCCCACCCTCTGCCTTCATCCCACAGCAGCCTTCTCCCCTGAGGGGCTGCAGGTCTCAGAGACTTCACGGGTAATATCTTCTCCTGGGTATCTTGCCAGTCAACACAGGAGGTAGCCAGCTGAGGTACAGGCTTGGAGACTTCTGCCTGGCCAGCAAACCGGCCAACACCATGGCCATACTAAGCACACATGCAGAGCCCGTGGCCAACACCAGCACGGGCTGCTCCTGTCCCACTGTGGTTGTCTGGCAGCAGAGAAACATCTTTCCTCTGGGAACAGGGAGGAGCTCCCCGGTATCTCCATCGTGAATAGAGTTGACAGTAAAAGAGCTGTCCATAAAATATCTGTGTGTGCAGGGGATGTGAGGGGAGTGCTCTGACCCCAAACCCACAGCCCTCGGGGGCTTCCCCAGCTGAGCAGATGAGCTTTCATGGTGGCTGCTTGTCCTGCAGGGACCTTGTGTCTTCTCCCACGGCTGTGCTAGAGACAAGCCTGCATTTAGCCAGTTTCTGCTCCCTGTTTAGTTCCCAGCAGAATAAAGAGTAGCTGCTCTGTTATGGGAGGTGTCGGGCAGATCTGAGGGCAGAGGGAGGAAAATGTAATAGCTCTTCACGCCGTCTCTGTAGGAAGAAAGAATAAAGCAACTCAGTAAAATCACAGTTTTTCTTATTGCTGGATGCGACACCTATAGAAATCAGAGGAGAATCTACCATTCAAACCAGATTACACGCTGATATCAGCATTTCGGATTTGATGTTGTCCAATAACATCAAGCATCATCCAGGCTAGACCATAGGCAGGCAGTGCAAGGTCTGTAGGCAGAGATAATGTCTTTTTTTTTCAGATGATCTAGTATTACTGGAAAATTAAGAGAGCTTTTCAGCATCCAAGTGTTTGTGAATAGGAACAGCAGCCTTCAAAACTAAACAGTTGAGAACACTTGTTGAGAGTGTTATTGGACACATGCTCGTTGGACCACGATGGGAAGAAGCAGCAGGTGTAGCACTTGTGAGCAGCTGGAGAGACAACCTGTCTTGCGAAGGCTCCATGGCTCCTGTGTTTTCCTGAACGTGTCTCAGACTCCCACAGCCTTTGTGCCTGCTGCTGGCTGGCAGGGCCGGTCAAGGAATGGGGCATAAGCCTTGATTTCCCCTGAACCTCGGGCACCTCTGGACTAACCCAGAGCAGGCAATTCCAGGTATTTGGATGGGCACGGGACCGTGCATCGTGTGACCTGGTGGGTGCAGGCTGTGGCTGCCAGCTGTCAGCTGTGGGCAGCTGCTCCTGCCTGGAGGTGGGCGGAAGATGTGCTGGGGCTCAGCACACTCAGGTGATGGGATGGCTGGAGGGCCTGTAACCAGGAGCAGATTTGGGTTTGGGACCCACAGCCCTGAAATGGTGGGATGCTTCACGCCTTCCGAGTTCCACCTGCTCATTCTTGTTCCTGGGAGCCCTGGGACCTTCGTGCCCAGGGAATCCTGTGGTGCGGACACATCCGTGTCACATCTGAATAAGTTTCCATAGTTTTCCACTGCTGGAGAAAAGCCCTCAAGGATCCCTTGGGATTTCCAGGTGAGTACAGACACAGGGAGAGCCTGAGCTCTGTGACCCACATGCCATTTGATAAATGTTTAGATGAATTCCTTAATGTTATTTAACTCCTATGGAATTTCTACTTTTTGCTGTTGAAGCTAATGGCCAGCAGTAGCAAGGAATCACCACGATATATTCAAACGTGAGATTAAAGGTGTGATGTGGCTTGTGTGCTGCAGACTAGTGACTATTCTCGTATTAAGGCATTTGCTCAAACCTCCTGTTGATGGGGGAATGTTTTCCTCCCTCCTGTAACTGTTTGACACTGTACGGAAATCAAAATCTGCTTTTGAAACAGCTACAGACACTGCCTATTTTTAATAGGGTGTTCGTGGAAAGGTGCTCACCACCTCCTACGTGGTTCTCTGCTCTCATTGAGCAGTCAGCACCGTGCAGGATGAGGCCCTGTGTTGGCATCAGTTACCGAGGAAACTGCCTCTATAAGAAATGGAGCATCTGTTTCTATTAGCAACAGCAGCTTCTGCGTTGAAGTGTGTGTAAGTGCATTTAAGCTCTTATTATTGGATTGTGTTTGTTTGTGAGCTTTTGCAAATTTGGGGGCTGCAGAGTGAGAAAGGGGTTGCCAGAGGAGAGCAGGTTACTCTCAGTGGGACAGATGGTGCGGGGGGAGAACACAATTCCTGCAGTCACCCATGTAAGAGCTGGGCATCTTCTTCAAACCCGCATGCAGACCTTCTATAAAACACGGCGCTCTGAGAGCCAGAGGTGAGGTGTGCCCGACGGTCTGCAGAGAGTGAGAGCAGAGGTGAGTGTGGCTGAGCACTGTGCCCTGCGCCACCAGGGAAGCCCAGGGCCCTTCCGTGTGTCCAGCGAGTTTCGCCCAGCCAGCGAGGACAGACGGACGCTTGGGATAGCAAAGGAGTGAGGTAACATGGGAAAGCTCTTGCGGGGCAGGTCTCTCAGAAACAACAGGATGCTGCCAGTATGTTCCTGTAGCTATTCCCGTAGGTACACGGAGACGGAAACGATTTCCACCGTGATGACTAAAGCAGCTCATGGGGAACCGGCGCCTTTACTTTTCGCTGTTGATAGTGCTGGGCTCAAAGGTTGCGGGCGAGCCTGGGTGGGACTGAAGCCAAGCTGCTCAGCCGCTCCGGTGGGCTGGGGCGTCAAGCCCAGCATCTGCTCTGCCTCCCCAGGTACCCGCACATCGGCCGCCTTGCATCCATCTCAGGGCAGCATGGAGAGGCTGGATGTGGGAGGGTGAAACGCTGCAGAGCAGGAGCAATGTCAGCAAAGAGCCGCTCTGCGCTTTCGTTCCATGCACATAGAGCAGCCAAGAGGAAAGGCACAGCTTTCACTGCACAGCCGCCACAAAGCGCTGCTGAAAGTTTTTTCCTGTTTACCTGGAGGAGTTTTGTAGCGTGCTCAAGGGGACTTTTACATGTCCTTTGGAAACCAGGTGGCAATCAGCTGGAGAAGTGGTGTGTGAAAAGACTAGGATGGGAGTCACCAGCGAGATGAACATCCCAAGTGAGCCCCAGACTATACGAGCACATTTAAAGATGTGAACATTTTGTTCTGCTGCGATAAAGCTTGTATCTGTAAAATAACAGTGTTTTCTTATTAATGAAAACAAATCCATGTAGCTCAGAGGGTGCATGAGATGAAAATACGTTGAGGTTCGTCTCAGGTTCTGACCTTTCCTTGCATTACAAGCATTACTCCTACAAAGTGGAACTATCACTTTCTGCAACAGAAAAACTAAATTCTTCTGACTCAAAAAATTGTGCTGGAATGACTAAAACTAATCAGGCAGGGGGTTTTGGTGGCTTATAGCAAGTCCTAAAAGCTGAGCCAAGCTTATAGCAATTCAGCTAAGTAGATTAACATGTATGAATCTCTGAAGCTGTCGATCCCTTGCAGAGGATTTGTGTCAGGCACTTTTGGACACTTCTGGTGAGTCCCTCCCTGCTGATGCTGCTTGCTCACCACCGGATTCACTAAGCATGCAAACCTTTCTTCTTGTGGTTTTGTATTTCAGTTTATTTCCCTGAGAAAGGGGAAAGGAAACATGTTTACACATTTACGTGTTGCCATGGTTGCAAAATCTGGCATCCCAAAGGCAAATCAGCTCCCTTTGTATGTTACTGGGTCAGCTGTGATGAAATGAGGGGCAAAGAATGTGTCTGATCCCTTCAGCTTTTGAATGTTCAATGAGAAAACCATTTAGAGGGTGCAGCCAGGAGGTCTGCTGTGATCTCGCTGAAACAGCTGCAGAAACTACCCCCACTTGATGTTTGCTCTAACTCCTCCGCTGATGATAACCACTGTCGTAGCCAAAGTTGACAAAAACTGCATAAGGGCTGGTATTTCTGCACAAAACCAGCTGGCTGATTTTAACAACCTTCGTTGGTACAATTAGTGAGCTGAGCTAGCAGGGAGGGCAGGGAGGTGTGCTGGGGGCACCTGCATCTCCAGGTAACAGCAAGCAGCCCTAGGCTGGAGTGGAAGGAGGGGATGCAAACAACACCTTAAATTCCTCCAGGCAAGTCTCCTGTGGAGGAGTCTGACAAAACAATAGTGCTTTTAAGGTGTTTGAGCCAGCGTTTAAAAATGGCACACTACCTGCTGCTGTTGGGAAGCAGCCGGCAGCTGCCTCCTGCGGGTGTCCTGGTGCTGGTGTGCTGCCCAGGCCTGCTCAGGGAAGTTTCTGGTAGGGTTGCTGACAGAGCTTACTACTTTTGCATGGTGTTACAAAGGAGTTGAGAAAAATAGGAAAAGCTGCTGAGGCTGCTCATTGCAGTTCTCACCCACTCTTGCCTTGCTGTTGCTTGCTGTTCAAAACTGAGTGTTTGCTGGTTTTCTCTCCCAGTGCTAATATCGTACCTTAGTGCTGCCGTGTACGTGATTGTTATCAGCAGCCCCTCCAATGGATGCTGTTGATGCTCTGCCCAATGCAGCAGCTGGTAGTTGGGAAAATAAACTGCTGTGGGGTCCTGCTCCAGAAAAATACATCATGGGGCTGTACAGGTCCCCAGGGCCAGCAGTGGGGGCTGCCCTCGGTGGTGGCTGTCTTCAGCGTTCAATGAGGTTGGAAGAAAATGGGTTAGGCTGGGAGCAGAGCTGGCAGGGTCATTCCTCCCAGCTATCCATCTCTAATCGCCCTCCCCTTCTGCGGGGAGAAGACACTGTTGTTGAAACCTACCTGCCTGAAGCGAGCGTCTCCTGAGCAGCCTAATGCTCTGCATCCTGGGTGAATTATTATAAATGTGTTTATAATTATTTACTTAATTGCAAGTGCTTTCACAAATGATTTTGCTAGCACTTAATGGGACTAAAGTAACACCTGAAGCTATGGTAATGAAAATACAATGCAACTTGATAGCATGATAGCAACACCAAAAAGACTGATGTGAGTTGGATCAGTGTCTCTGGATCCCAGCCACAGGTGGGTAGTTAGGGCAGGCGGGGGCTCACGGTGGGGGAAGCTGCTCTAAAGACCGTGAACAGGCAAGGACGCGGGGAGAAGATGGTAGGGACATTGTAGAAAAGAGGAGAATGCAGGGCACCCGGAGATGAGGACCCTTTTTTAGAAGCATGGTCAGGCTGGGGGTCATGGGCACTGTCAGAAAGAAACCGTGAGTGAGTGGGTATTTGTCTTCATTGGGCAGGTTTCCTGCATTCATATTTTTCTTCCCCCCTCCCCGTGACAGGTGATCTGAATAAGACATCCTGGTATGCTTTGTCTTTTTTATCTACGATGATGTGAGAACTGGAGAGCAGATATTCCTGAATCAAGACAGTTTCAGTCTAGAACACAGAGTCCATAGAGGGGGATTATCCGGAGAAGGTACAGAGGAGCAGGGATCCAGCATGACCACCGCGGTGCAAAGCCCTTTGCAGGTGCCCATCCCCAGCAGGGAAGGCAGGGGGCTTATCCCCTTGTGGGATGAGTTCAGAGGGATGGTGGAAGGCGCAGGGGTGATGTTAACCAGGCAATGAGGATGCTCAGCCTCTGGCTGAGAGTACTTTTGTTTATAAATCCACTTCCCAGGAAAATATTTTTGATCTTGACTTCAGACATCCTCTCTCTGAGAACGGCCCAGCCTCCTGGCTTGCCCAGGAGACAATAGAAGGAAAACAAGCACAATAGGTGCATGTGCTAAACACTTTAATGAGCACTTCCACACCATTCTCCTGTATTTCCCCACATCCCCATGAGTCAATAAGCACCTCATGCAGCTTTCTAGATAGTGCGTAATAAACTGATACAGCTGTGTCCCAGCCCAAACATTAGTTCTCATTCACTGAATAACTGATAGAAATGTGAACTTACTTTGTTCCGTGTATATTGTCTCAGTATAATATTCCTTGTAATTTCTTGGCCTGTGTAAGCTTTCTACAATGAGATTATGCTTAAAATATTTCAGATACAGTTATGCAAGTCTGTGCAAAAGGCACTGTGACAAATTTTGCACATGTAGAAATACACAGTTATTTTATCTGCACCTGCAAGCAGAAGCAGGCCTTTGAATTTGTTGCCCTGTGGCTCTGGAGGATGTGTATCTCTGGGTGTCTCCGGTTCATTTTGAATAGCCAGTTAATGACAGTACACAAATTGCTGGTGATTACACTTGGGTTTCCATTGTCACCCAACATAATGTCCTTCTCCAGCAGCACTTTGTAATGTTGCTCTGTGATGCACGGAGTATTCAATAAGTGCTGTAAGTTCTGTATCAGAAATTCAGCATTTATAGTAGTTACAGGGGACAATTTTATCTCCTGGAGACATGCTTTTAAATTATGACTAATACTTTGCATTGTATCTGGGAGTCTTTCATCTCCAGCTCTCTCTCAGATATTTAGTCCAGATAGACTTACATTATTCCCAAACCACTCACTTTTTCTCTTCCAATTCACGCAAGAGAAATGTTTATGATTTATGTAAATGGAAAATTATCAGGTTTCAGAAAATGTTTTTATTTTTTAATATTGTTTATACACAACCAGTCAGAGGATCTGGAGCAAGGAATGTGCATCACAAAGCCTAGCAAAGAGAAAAAGGATGCAAATAGAAAGGACTTAGGTCTCGTTCTTTCAGACATTAATACATAAGAAATGTGCTGTTTTGGGGTGAAATTCTGCCTCCATGCCCAGTGATGTAAATCTGCTGAGGCCAGCTATTTCAGTAGAGCTGGTACGATTCTGAGCAAGGTGTTGGCTGCAGCAGCTCAGGAACTGTTCTGACAATTTCTCCCCCTCTGCTGACTGTCTCTGCCAGTTTATCACCAGCTTTGCAATCATCTGAGCCTGCGAAAGGCTCGTGCAAGGATCAGATCACACTCAGTGCTTTCCACCCTGCTCTAGGTTGCACTAAACGCTCATTATCTTTGCATGTTTTTGGAAGTGTCTGACTTCAAATATAATTTAGGGTGAGAATCCATAATTAGGGATTGTTGGGAGTTTTTTAATGAAATAGCTCTGCAGAAGAAAAATTTTCTCCAACTGGGAGTGCACCACTAAAAGCAACATTTTGACTGGGAAAGGTGATTGCTCAGGGAGGGGGAGAGCGGGACAGGTTTTTCAAGCTGCCTTTTCCTCCAGAGAACAGCCTGACACCGCTTTTGCTAATCTGGGGTTAGTATCGCACCCAGCTGAATGTGTTGGAACAACTTTGATATTGAAATAGGGATTTGAGCCAGAACCTCTCAGTCTATGTCCGTGCTAATAAAATCAGCAATGCTTCCCAGCGCCCGGCTCTGGGCACCCCACCTCAGCAATGACCTTTCTCCTCCCCTCTGGGTGTTGGTTTTCTTGCAAAGGCTGCCCAAGACCATGAGGTAAGAGCTGTGACAGCATTTTTCTGACCTTGGTGAGTGCTGTGATGTAGTTGGTGCCCTTCTAAGCCATGCCCCAGAGCTGGCCGGGCCCTGCTGCTCATGACGCAGGGACCTTCCTTTCAGTTCTGTTTCAGATAAAGGAAAAACATTTTTAGGAAGTTCTTCACTTCACGCCTCTGCCAAACAAGAGTTTTCTGAGTGGTTTTTACAGCCAGAAGACTTTAGCAGAATGGGGCTATTCCTCGTTGTCCTTTATACTTTAATCATAGTTTTCCCTGTTGTTCACATGATGAACTCCAAACTGTAGCTTGTTTGGCAGCTCAGTATCTCTTTAAATAACTACTGGATTCTCTTATGACATTAATATTTTATTTATGTTGTATTACATTTTGCACCAGTCTCCATGCCAACAGTTCATGCCAGGAGCAATATCTGATAGAATAATTTAAATCCCCAGAGATACTAGTACTTTCTTTCTGGATAGTGTCATTAAGTCACATTTGTTTTGTCCTTTGTTTTGCAGTGTCAGAGAGCCAAGGCTGGCTGTGTTCCTCCCCTGCCCCATGCCCGCAGTGGTGGCCAGCAAGGACACCTCTTCAGGCAGCGAGAGTTCAGGAGTAACACTTGCTTAAGCCGGCACCAAGTGTCGTCTACAGCTGACACCAAATCTGCAGGGAAAGGCAGAGCCTTTCACTAGACCTGTGATAATTCTGGGAAAACACAAGGTTTTGAGCAGAAAGTCCCTTCCTCAGGACGCTTAAAGCTTTTGCTTGTGGAGTTGCACCATCCTGGGTACACCACCATTACTACTCTCATTCCCATGTAAGTACAAGCCATATAACGATTTTATGGTTTCCGTTTATATTGTTTATCTGAACTGTAAGTTCCTATCTCCTTCTGCTACTGTCAGGCAAATCCCTCTGATGCTGGGCTGGAGAAGAAGCCACTGAGAGGGAAGACAGAGGCCAGCTTAGCTCCTTCACAACCACAGACAGGATGGTCACAATTCTGATTTATGCTGCAGGTGTGCTGGAATTCATGTAAAGCACCTTCTAGCAGATTTATCTGATGTCTGCTGCTGAACATCCACTTGTCCTCAGAAGCCGTCTTTCTTCCCCTTTATCCTGCAGTGGTAACAGTCAGTTCCCAGCACATGAAGTCCTGCAGAATACAGGCAGCAAAATGATTTCTGCAAGGAATATTCTAACCCTGTGCTCGCTGCACTTCTCTGTTTTTCAGAACCAGGTGTGATAACTCCCTGCTGAGGAGCACACGGCTGGGGCGGGGCAGGGCAGGCTGATGGGTGCCTGGCCCTTGGCTGAGCCACACTGGGTCTTCCTCTGCCCACATCTCCCACCAACCCCACTTCTTTAGCTGCCTTTTGAATGTGTGTGTTACTCATCAGCATGATTGAGGATCACATCTGTTATTTCAGCCTTTAACTGATGTCCAGTTAAAAGCAAAGGGTGGTACTTGACCCCCCATGTCTTGTGAGAGGAGGTGGCTCTGCATTACTTCCACCCATGCTCTCTGGGATGCTCACACCAGTGTTAGAGAAATGCAAAGACCATTAAAAAGAAGTGAAAAGGTGAGTAGAAATAAAAAAGTAAGCTATTCAGATTTAAATGAAAGAAGAATAAGCAGGAGGGCACAGCCAAAAAAGGATAGGGTGTCAGGGGAAAGAGCAGCAAAAAGGCATGAGTGTTACTCTGTGTTTAATAAAAAATGGATAAAAGGAAATCCTAAAGGATTGTTATCTGAAATGCAAAGTCTGGATAAAATAATATATCAATGAGGATAATCTAATGCCATGTAGAAAAGATGTGATACCTAAAATACTTTGGTCTCCTGGGACCTGACAAATTCAGGTTTTCTCCGGCTATGTTCTTAAAGTCCTAAGCCTGCATGACTCGGGGAATGATATTAATCACAGGTGTAGCCAAAGGCAGAGATCCAGGAATCACAACTGCCTTCATAAGAGTCTGCACCAGAGGGGATTAAAGAAAAATGAGTTTAGTGGAGGAGCCGTGGAGTTAGCACATATCATCCCAAGCAGCAATTTGTCAGTATAGAGCACCTCTACGCAAGTGGGGGTGAAGGAAAAGACCTAGGCAACAACCTCAGATTATACACATGGCTGCATTCATTTTCCATGCCAATTAATGCCAGCTAAGAATACATCCCTGGAGACCACACAGCAAGAACTATTGGCAAAATTGCCTCGCTTGAGATTAGAGATGCCTTTGCAGACTCGTGGTGTCTACCCTCCTTATTTGCTTCTGTTTCTTTTATTAAAAAAAACCACAGTGGGAAAGAACTGATGTGTCTTCCTGATGCTTGCAGTGTAGTTGAGGGAATATCTGTCTGTCTCAGCATGCCAAATGTATCCTGTCTTGTTATTTTTTTGTTTTGATCTTTGTGAAATATAATGGGTGGCCTTGCTTATTTTTCCCAACTAGCAATTCCTTTACAGATCAAATTGCAAGCAGACCTATAACTTTCTGACATGGCAGGATTATGAAAGACCTGCAGAAGTGTCATGTAGACTCTGCTGTGGAATCTGACAATTTAAAAGGTTTCATCCTGGACCCGACAGTGATGATTTTTGATACCTTTTAAAAATGCCCTGCTTTTTCTGCTCTGACAGGTATTGGAGAAATAAATGAAATCTGCACTCCGTTGTGCAGAAGGGAGGGCACAGATGATTCAGTGGCTTTGAGGGTGCTAGCAGCCATCCTTTACACGTCTTGAGTTGGTTTAATGGGTAGTTTGCAGCTGTGGAATCATTGCTTTATTTTGTAGTTTTGTTCTATTATTAGCTATTAAAGGAATATGAGACCACAGATAGCGCTGTATTAAACTACCAGTTCCTGTATTTATTGGCACCACCTGGGGATTAAAACAGATGCTGTCACTCTGCAGAGTTATCTTCAAAGCAGGGGCGATATAATGAATATGTGATCAAAGCACCCTTGCTTCGTCCCATTGTGCAGTAATTACAGATGGAAATGTTTCTAAACAGCATTAGCTGGGGGAAAGGAGCAGCACGGAGGCTTTGCCCTGTGCAGCAGGAGCCGGCACGGGAAAGGGAAGCCAGTCCCCAAAGCCTTGTGGTGCAGACATGGGAAATGCCTCACAGCCACAGCAGGGTCAGGGTGGGAAGGGACCTCCGGAGCTCACCCCGTCCCCCCAGTTGCAGCAGCTCTCCTAGAGCAGGACCCACCACGTCCAGGCGGGTTTGAATGTCTCCAGAGAAGGAGACCCCCCCTGCCTCGCTGGGCAGCCTGTGCCAGGGCTCCGTCACCCGCAGGGCAGGGAAGTTCTTCCTCACGTGGAGCTGGAACTTCTCGTGGTGCGGTTTGTGCCCGTTGCCCCTTGTCCTGTCGCTGGGCACCACTGGAAAGAGCCCAGCCCCCTCCTCCTGGCACTCGCCCTGTAGATATTTGTAGCCATTGCTAAGGTCCCCTCTCAGCCTTCTCCTCTCCAGGCTGAACTCCCAGCTCTCCCAGCCCTTCCTCACCAGGGAGATGCTCCAGTCCCCCCATCATCTCCGTAGCCCTGCGCTGGCCCCTCTCCAGCAGCCCCCTGTCTCTCCTAAACTGGGGAGCCCAGCAGTGGATGCAGCACTCCGGCAGCCTCCCCAGGGCAGAGCAGAGGGGAGCATCACCTCCCTTGCCCTGCTGGCCACGCTCCTCCTGATGCCCCCCCAGGCCTTCTTGTCCCCAAGGGCACACCGCTGGTCCATGGGCAGCTTGCTGCCTCGCAGCACTCCCAGGTCCCTCTCCGCAGAGCTGCCCCCCAGCAGGTCATCCCCAGCCTGTGCTGGTACATGGGGTCATTCCTACCCAGGGCAGGACCCTACACTTGCCTTTGCTGAACTTCATCAAGTTCCTTTTGGTCATGACCTCTTCCAAGGAGAAAGCCGCTGCAGGAGAGTCCAGCAGCACCCTCTGGGACATGTAAATACCCTGTGGTTAGCAAGACAGCTGCTTATTCACAGTGTCCAGAACCACATTTATAATAATTTCAGCTCGTTCTGCTGTGGCTGCTGGGCATGTTCCTGCCTCTGCAGAGGCTGATTGGGACCTTTACACCCAAGTGGACCTCTGCACTTGAGGGAAAACATATTTACCTTGAAAAGAGCATGGTAATCTGTCCTATGGAGGAAAACTGGAAGAAGCCATGGGAGTTGGGATGTTGTATGAAATCTGTGGCAGAGCAATTAGCTCATGTTCTTTGAATGTGTGGGCAAAAGGGACACAATGAATAATGTAGAAGTGCACAGTAAATCATTTATGTACCGTGAGGCTTGGCTGATACACGAGAGCCCCTCCTAAATTTATAGTGCCTCTCCCTTTTTGCATTGCAGGAGGCTGCAGCCGCTCAGACCGGTGTCGGTGGCATCCTGAGCTTGCCATTGCCACTCACGGCTCCCACTGCAGCAAGTGGTACACTGGAAGGCAACATTTCCACAAAGGTCTGGGTGAGTCACTGGGACATTGATTGGCATTAATGTGAAGTGCAGTTCTGTTCTTTGGCTGCAGCCCAGTGCAGGCAGGCATGTGTGCTGGGGGTGTGGAAACTGCGACTCAGTGGATTTGTGGTGGGTCGTCTCTGCAGCCAGGTGGCCTTTATGGTGTTGCTGTTCAAAGTTTGATGATAAGAGTGTGTTGCGGTTAATGATGAATGTTATCTTCCTCCTTTAAAAAATATGGGAACTACTTAGTTAAACCTGAAGCTGGAGGCTGGTGAGAGAAAGGCAAGACACATCCAGGAGCTGCATCCCTGCAGCCCTCGTGTTCTGGAGGAGCCCTTGTAATAATTATGAATAAAGTACTGTTCTTCCAAATTACTTTCTAAAATAAACCATCCAGATGGCTGTAAGCAAAGACCTAGTCATCAAGCTTGAGTAATGCTTATTTTGAGTACATTAATGAAGAAATATGTACAGTTGTGCTGAATTACAACGCAACTCAGACACACATGTAGAAGCAGGAATATCGCAGGTCAGAGTGACGTTTGCATTGGCATTCTCATCCTGGTCTAAGGGACAGTCCTAAGAACTATTTAAGGGCATCTGACATGTAATGTGTAGAGAAGAAGAATGTTTTTTCCTCTCCTATAGCTTTATAGGTACTGGAATCACTCAGAAATACGTAACAGGAGGTAGTGCTAAACGGAGATAAATGTTGTCTCTTTTCTTTTTGAGAGGAGGTGGAGAGGCTGGAGAGATTTTCTTATAGTCTGTGAAAACAAGGTTATTTTGCTTTTCAGGCAATACTGCAGTTCTGTCCTCTCCTTTCCTCCAGGATGTCCAATTCAAACTTGGAAAAAATGAAATCTGAAAAGTGACACTATCAGAGGAAAGCAAACCCCAGGTGCTCGGCTAGGGCTGCCTATGTCTGTAGTGTAATAGAGTAAAATATAAATTCACAGCGATGCTTTCCAGCCGGCTCTGCCCAAACCAACACACTTGTTCAGTACTTGTACTGAAGTGGCTGGCAAGTGCAGAGAGGTGTGCTTGATTGCTTTTAATGGGCACGCTCAGCAGGATGGCTGTCAGTGGCATTTATGCCTGAGTGGGGAGGCATCCTTCCGAGGTCTGTCCAGCTGAGGAATACTGGAAGGGTCTTGTTGGCTACCACCCCTACTCTGTGTTTCGTGACTTCACTCCTCACACCCTGAGCAAAAAGCTTTCTGCAGGGAACACTTCCCATGGTGTTACGGAGGCTGCGGCAAAGTGCCCCTGGTGCCGGGAGAGGCAGGAGGGCTGTGCATCTGCGCTGCCCTGCTGCGTGCCTTGCACGGGGCCCTCCTGCACGTGGCAGGGGCTTTGGCTGAGAAAAATACCACGCAAAACCCTGTTCGGCCACTCCACACCAGTTTACATAGCGTAACATTGCACTAAAATACAGCCTGAGTAATAGCAATTACTTTGTTTACTTTCTTCCTGAATGCAATTTTTATTAGCTGTGAAATCAAGCCCTTTCCCTAGCTGGAAGTATGTGAGCATCTTTCATGTATCGGAAGATTACAGCGGCATAGCAGAAAAATAAAAGTATTAGAAGCTCTTGAGGCATAAATTCAAGCCCTCATTAATCTCTGTGGGCTGCATCTCAAATCTGAATTTTTATAGAACGTGGGTGGTATTTTCAAAGCCAGTTGCTGAAATGGGTTGGCTTGGAGGATTGACTTGGATGATAACAATATGTTTCTGAACCGCAGCCTTCTGCCTGAACAAGGCACGGGCTGTGGTTGATGCTGTGCGTCACTGACACGGGGTTGTGCCTGTGGCGTGGGGGTGGCTCCAGGTCCGTGGCTCAGGTGCTGCAGAGCAGAAGGGCTGTGGGGAGCACGGAGCCATGCAACTGCAACGGAGCTGCTGGCAGACTAGTTTTCATGTGTCTGATATTCACTAGTTCAGTCACGGCACACGTTTTGTGTGTCTTTGCTTTATTCTTTTTTTCAAGAACCAGTTGAACTTCCTTATCTGTGACAACTCAGCTTTTTTACTGTGAAACCCCAATTAAAATTGCAGAGTGTGGTGGATGCATCATCCCAATAATCCTGTATCGCTCCCGCCTTTCGCCCAGCCCTCGGGGGAGTCCCCTACCACCGACAGTGCATCTTGGTGTCACTGGAGACCTTGAGGTTTCTTTGTCTTCAGCACAGGAGAGGTGTACTTGACTCCTGAGATGTTGCTTGTCTCTGAATTGCTTTTGGGAGCATAAAGTTCATAATGTAAAGATTTCTGACTCACTGCTGCAAGAAGAATAGCAAGAAATAAATTACTGTACTTATGGAAGTTTAGGTTATGACTGGAGTGTTGTCTTTAATCAAGGTTAGACTTTGTGCCTGGAAAAAGTAAAAGCTAGGGGCTGAATTCCAGCTCCAAGAAGGATGCATGCTGGAGGGATTTTCCCTATTAGAATTTGAAAAGAGCTGTGACTGTTCTGTTGCAAGTGTCTTGGTACCTCAGACCTAGGGATTTTCCACACTGTGTTAGAAACACTAAAATTTGAAGGATGGATGTAGAAAACCCTGCTTATTATGTGAGATGATAGCAAAAACGTGGTGGTGTTTTCAAGTTTAAAGCAGTCTGGGTTTGGCTTAGATAGGTACAGATTGGAGGAGAACCTGGTCCTCGTATTTTTAAAACAGGTATAAATAGACGTTTTGGGGAAGCAGCAGGTGGTGATGTGGCCACAGTTGTTCCTAAACACAAAATTCAGCTGAAAGGGAAATTTTGCTTACGGACCTTTTTATCTTTATTTTTTGCAGGTATGAATGAGTGTGAGATACTGAAAGATGGTCCCCTGGGGGCAAGGCAGACATTTACCAAAAAAAAAAAAAAAAAAAAAAAAAAGAGAGTAGAAAGAAGAAAACCGATCTAAGTGTGTCAAAGTCAGCTGAAGCAAAATTGTCTTTCCTTCTAACATGAAAGCAGCAGTTCAGCATTTCTTTGGTTTAATAACACAGTTTAATAAGAGCCACATTCTTGTGGCTTTATGCGTTGTTAAAGCATGTAGGCAGGTTGCTATAACGAGCCGAAGAAAAACCCTGCAGAAAGAGGATTATTTTTTTTCCCCTCTCCCGCAGCTCTGGTTTCGCAGGAGCGCATCAGGCAGAGCCGTGCATCCCTTGTTCGTGAGCGCAGCCTGCCGGCCCCGACCGCCACCAGCAGCGGCGGGCTGAGTCCTGCAGCCGCAGGAGCTTCTGCTGGAGTTTGGGAATGCTTTGTCCACTTGGGAAGCGTCCACTGAAGTCCCTAGAAGACGTGTGCACATGTCCACTGAAGTCCCTATAAGACACCCACAGCCTTTACTTCGAAGCGTGGAGAATATATAGGGAAACACCTTGCAGCTCTCCACAGGGGCAAGAGCTTTGAACTTTTATAGTTAAAAGGCAGAAAAAAACCTCCTGAAACAATGGAAAATAAATAGTTTCTCTCCTCTCAGACTTGGCTACTTAGGAGTCTTAGGGATTGCAGGGTTATTCCAGGCTGGCGTCAGCTGACATTTTCAGTCACAACTGATCCTGTTAGCTTATGATGCTCTCTCTGAGCTACACCCAGCATCTAGATTCAGGGCTGGCATTTAGCAGACTCTACAGGTGTATCCATGCCACGTTTGACCCCCGAGTTACCTCTGAGCTAGCTGGTGTGTCTGCACAGCTTGAAGGGAAGGTGTTCAGGGACAGCAGCTTGCGCTCTGGGGCTGCAGCTCCAGCCGAGGAAGGGTTATTTTAACTTCTGCCGGCTGTCACCCATCCATAACACTTTTTCCTTTCATTTCATTATACTTTAAGCTGCATCTTTCCCTCCTCATCATTTTCACCTTAGGAAGGCTGCAGAACATGAATCCCACAAACCTTTTCCTAAAGGATTTTTTTTAAAAAAGTAAACCCCAGAGTGCAAAGGCTATAATTTATGCAAACTGGCAATCAGGCACAGCCGGGTGATGCGCAGCGCAGCCTCCATGCTACAGCTCCGCTGCCGTGGGTGCAGATCTGCTGCCCTCATTCCCCTGTATCTCCTGCCTGCAGGCGCCTGCTCCCACCCTGCTCTGCTCTGAAAGCAAAACCTGCTGGAGGTTTGTGGTTCAGGTTCATAACGTCATCTGTCCTGTCCTGCCTTGTAGGAAAGCAGTTTGCTGCAGGACCCCCCGTTCCTCCCTGCAGCTCGTGTGCCTGTGATGGCCAGCACACAGCCACACCGTATCTCCCACCACGATACCTATTGCAGCAGAAATGGCAACTGGGGACCAGCATGAAAAATGTGGTTCTGGTGCAATGCC
Source organism: Falco cherrug (assembly GCF_023634085.1). Taxonomy (NCBI): domain Eukaryota; kingdom Metazoa; phylum Chordata; class Aves; order Falconiformes; family Falconidae; genus Falco; species Falco cherrug. The sequence goes on along the minus strand of NC_073704.1, from coordinate 61,227,237 downwards.
TAGAAAGTAGCAGGGACTGAGTCAGGTGGTTCTAGGGACATAACATATGGTTTAGAGTGTTTAATAAGTACAAAATTCTCTCTGAAGCTGTGCCTTTTTGCTTTGCAGTGAATATTGCTTCTGGTGAGGTATCTGTTATTTGCTCACTGTCGTACTTTAACCTCAGTAACTGCTTTGCAGAAATCAGATGCTGCCAGAAAGCCACGAGCTGGAGCACTGCTCTTGGATGTGCTTAGTGACTGCCCCTCAAACAAAACTGGTCGTCTCTCTTTAGCTAAAGGCTTGCCTAAGTGTTACTTCTACAGCCTTCAGGTCTGATGGCCCTGAGAGCTGTGACATGGATATGGTGTCGCTGTGGACTTTTGGGGGAAAAAAGACAAAAATAAAAGTCACTGAACTGTGAGCTCACTTGACTGGCTGCAAATGCAAAGCTGGGAAGATGAGTGTGGTCTTCTGAGCAGCTTGCTGTAGCACTGTCTGTCTGTCCTGGCTGGCTGCAGGAATGACTGATGAAATCAGGCAGTGCTGTTTCTACATGCACGTGCCCAGCAACCTTCTTTGTAGGATGAATTCACTTTTATTATTTGTGTTTGGGAATCATCAGGCAGATTTGGCCCTAAGCATGTTATTGTGCAGAGAATGCTTTTGCATAAAATCAGTTTTTTAATTTGATAGAAGATTTCATCTTCAGATGAAAACCTTGGAATGAGTTATCACAATCACTGTTCCACAATCCTTGCAATGAGAAGTGATGCCGGGTACCAGCATGAGAGCAGGAGAGTTGCTCCGAGGGGAGAGCACGGTGGCAGTGTGCGATGCTGCTGGTGTACAGGGACAGGTTTCCTTTCGGGGTTTGTTGGTTTGTTTTCAAAACCAACTTGCTATGGAGTCTGTGTGCCACCCATTTGGATGTACCTTCATCCTAAGGAAGATCTCTGCTGTCAGTGTGCTGCTTCCTGGACACGTGGGTGTGCTGTGACACAGAGCCCAGAGTCAGGTCAGCAACTGCCACACAAATTCATCTCAGCACCAGATCCCTCCCCCTCCTGCTGTGTAAGCCCTAATTAAACCCTTGCAGCAGAATAATTAATCATTAGTAAGGGAATTAAATATTAGTCTGTATTATAATAAACATTAGTTATATATTAACAAGCTTGTTAGCTATTCATTAACCTTTTAAGCCCTTCCACACCCCCTTTATCACACTGCAGATTAGTGTTAAATGTCTGTCTCAAGTGACCCTAAGTGAGTGCCCTTTTGCTTGCTGTTAAAGGCATTACAAATGCCAGAACCAGTTTAGTTATTTTGTCCCTTTGGTTATTATCTCTCTTTCTGTTTGGCATTATTTAAATTCACTTACAGTGAAAACTTATCTCGTTATTGATGGAGCCATTGGAACCTCCCAGAGACTGAGGGAATCACTTCCCACAGTGATGCAGGATACCTGAGGCAATGATTCCTTTTTCCTGTTGCTCTTGTGCTGATTGCATAGGGCACTGGCAGGTCTTAGCCTCCCACTGGAGTACGTGCCCTAAAAAAAGGCAGAACAGGGACCACGAGAAGGTGAAGCTAACGGGTATATATGCCCCCAAGCGTCAAAGCCACAGTCCCATTTTTGGACTTCCAGCTCATTGAGACAAATCCCTGAATTTCTCTGCCTCTCCCTTCCCTCACTGGAAGCCAGGGCTATTTCTCCTGTGCCCTCTCTATCTTCTTTTTACCAAAAATGTCAGTTACTTAAGGCCACAGTTTGTGCAAACACAAAGAGTTTGTGTGCAGCATCAGGCCTCCCACCTGCAGGGCTTACAGCCCAGCCACCGGCCAGGTAAAATGATGGGCATGACCCAAGTGAATGAAGAAGGGAGTGATGGGACCGGCTGGCCATAGCATCTGACTGTAGTGGTGAGCCATCTGTGGCGAAACAAAGGACAGAGCAGCTTTTGGGCATCAGGCTGGGTCAGAAGGAAAGTATTTATAATGTCTGGGTAGAGGAAACATCTACCCTTCCCATCTGAAAACCACCTTGCAGGACAGTCCTGGTAGCCTTGGCTCGAAGTTGTGGTTAGTTTCCCTCCTTGTTGGTTAGTCAGGGAAGCAAATGAAAGCTGAATTAGGAATGGAAAGACCCGTTTGCCAGGTTCCTGCTTTGGGTGTGAGAAGCAGCAGAGATGCTCTGCAGCGCAGTGCTGCCCACAGCCGGGAGTGATGCTGCATCCCCCTCCCCCCCCAGCGCGGAGCTGGAGGCAGGCAGAGATGTGCGCTCAGCTGGAGATGTTTCGAGATGTGCGTGAGACCCTGTCCGTGCTGCTCAGGTCTCTTGCGCTTGTGGTGATGGACTGTGTCCCGGCTTGTCCTGGCTGAGTGAGCCTTCATCTCTTACATCTTTTAATTAGGGTAATTTCTTTTGGCCTGCTGGAAATGCTTTTCTCAGGTAGATTAATTAAAAATAAAGCCTAGCTCTGACAATTTAATGTGCTGTGAACTCTGGTCAGGATGCAGGCAGCCTTCTAAGCCATTATTTATGACACCTTTCTTATTTACTTTTAAACTGTATTTTGTGGGGACTGGGGACAGTAGTTGTTAGTCATTCGCTGTAAAGTTACAGGCAGAAATAGTCCAGCTGTGAGAGCAAAGCTGTGCACCAGACATCACCTCCAGCCTGTGGGCTGCGAAGCCCATCCCATGCTGCTGGAAGCAGTGGCATGATGCCAGATGCCCTCGGGCAACCCCTTTCCCTTAGGATTTGCACCTCTGGTCAGCAGGGGTTCCTGCCTTAAAACCTGGTGGTTTTCAGTATTTCCAGTGACGTTAATGCTTTCTGCCCTTTGCAGCCTTTCTGCTAGCAGCAGCTGGCTGGTTTGGTCTTTGCAGGGCATGAAACAATTGTCTGAAGACTTGGGCAGTCAAGAAATCGATATTGGCTAATTAATGGCTTTGTGCTGATCTTCCTCAGGGTGTCTATTCAAGTTCTAGCTTGATTGACCTGTGGGAGTTGCAGAGTTTAGGCAATCTCTTGGAGAATATTCACCCTTGTGCGGATGACTTCAGCTTAGTTTCATCTTTGTCTGACCCATCTCTAACGTATTCCCATGAAAAGTTATAATTCTGTATCTACAAAGAGTTTGGGCAAAGTTGCGTCCCTTTGCAGTAGGAATTTGTCCAAGGCATATTAAATCCTGTATTTCAAAGCCAAACGTAAGAGCCAGAAGTTACAGACTGGGTCAAATCTAACTCAGCAGGTGGGCTGATGTGACACTGGCCTGCCGTGAGGTCCCACCAGTGATGGGAGATTGGACAGGGGACCTGCACATCTCAGGTCTAACCCAACCTAACGCACCTACTTTGATTTTTCTTTTTTGAAGCCTTTAAGTTCTCCCAGGGATCTTTTAGTAAGCCTTCTTAATTTTAATTTCTTACAAACAGAGCTTGGAGAATAAACCATGAATTTAACATCAGTTCTGCTGATAGCACATCAATACACAGTGTGCAGCTTCCTTGGGTGTGTTCCTGGGACCAGATGAGAAAAGCACTCTGATGAAATGGAATTTTTGCTTGTCGTGAATATTTATATAAGAAGTCTTCATGCTTTGATAGTTCTTGGAATGTAAATGGAAAAGGGGTGGAAGCAGATATATGTATATATTTTTTAAACAGCATTTTTAATACATCTTTTAGTCTACTTTTGAAGTCCTAGAAATTATTCTACTCTTTCATAGCAGATTCCTGAATGCAGAGAAGCATGCTAAGTAGCTGTGGTGGGGCTGCACTGCCTTGTACAGATGCTATAGGGGCAGCAGCTGACGGGGCACAGTGGTACCGCTGCCCGGGCTCATGTAATTCAGCAAAGCTATTCACGGCACGGTGTGATTTGTGCTGATCACAACAGGCATTGCCTGTGATAATCAGCACCAGAAGAACATTTCTTTGGCACCGCTGGACTTTAGAACAGGTCTTTTCTTGAGCTGCATTTAAATGTGCAAAATGTAAGTGCGCCATAGTGCTTCCACTTACCTTTCTCATGCAGCTTGGCATGCAATATCATGAGAAGTGGAAATTATGGTGGTTATTGTGTGTTCTGCCTAGAATAATTCTGCTTAAATTCCTAGGTGATGCTGAAACACTGAATGGGAAGGGTAAATCAGTGCTTTGATCAGGAGCCAGGTGTAGAGCTGGAATGAAACAAATTTTTAAGACAGCGCTGTGGCAACAGAGCTGGTTTCCCAAACTGAAAAAAAGTTTTATACAGTAACTGGAAAGGGAGGGGGCGGTGGGAAGCAATATCACCATGATAGATATTCCTCCTCCTGGGGAAAACTGAGTATTATAAATCAGTATCATTTTTCTGGTTTAAGTGATGGAAGACAGCCCAAACCGATGAGCTACCATTCTTGCACAGTTACCCACAGTGCCTGCTTTCTTACAGTGGCACTTGGTACTCTGCTGAACGCTGGTGTTTAAGTGTTTCCCATGGCGCTCCATTGTGGGCAGTGCTGCCCGGTGCTGGAGCGCAGTGATGGGCAAAGGTGTTTCAGTTTTACCAGCTAAAGCCTGTAAACTTAGCGCTGCCCATCCGACTCGTGGTTGCACGCTCAGTACTAGCACTGCACTTGTCCAGAGCAGCTGAGCTGAATTTCTGTTCTTAGAAGGTAATTTTACAAACCCGTGACTAAGGAGACAGTAATTTCAAATCAAGCACCACAAATAAGACGTAATTTTTGCAGACTATAGCTAGTCACAGAACCTTTAATTTCTTAGCTGTATTCTTTCAAAATGTATTTTGGTTTAAGTTTGCTTTTTGACTCTTTTGGGCTTCAAAATTTCTGTGGCAAAATTGCTTCATATAATGACTTCATTGTTCACATGTGGCAGAAAAGTGAAAAAATGTTCACGTATTGGATAGTCAAAAGATCAGGCAAATATTTCACTCGGTGTACAACAAAATATTATGAGGTAATTTTATTTTTTCCCCATTTTTAGGTAAAAATATTACAGTATACAAGATAATATTATTAAAGGTAAAAATACAGCGTTTTGCTTTTTCTCTAAACAGATCTACGTACAGTACACTTTATTATTTTCTTTTCTTTTTTCTTTTTTCTTTTTTTTTTTGGTACAAATATAACTATTATTCTATTAGGTTATCTGTATTCTCGTCTGGCACTTAAGAACTGATTACAGGTCACCTTCTGGTTCTGCTTGTTTTTCTCAGCTGATACCTAAATGTAATGTTCATCTTATAGGTGTCTCTTGTAAACAAACAGTACAGTTCAGTGGTTCCCAAGTAGTAAGGTGTGCTTTAAGTAGTTGAAATCATGTAGTTAAATATAAAAACCCAAGCAATCCAAATTTGCAGTTGTGTTGCACAGACTCATTGACTTCCAGTTGTAAAAGTGCAATCCCAGTACTTGTATTACTGCAGGCTTTAAAAGAGTTTTGATCCCTTCCTTGTCCTTTGCAAGAGCCAAACACATAAGACAATAATTATTTCTACAATTATTTTTCCTTTATTTCTTTTTTTTTTTTTTTTCCACAGAATGTTCTTAGTTGAATTGAAGACTTTTTGTATTGATTTAAAGTTTTGAAACTGCTGGGCTATGCTCCTCATGATTTGTCTCACCCTGTGGCTTGCTGTTTGACATCTGGAATCTGAAAGCTGAGCTCAGCCGCATCACTGTCGCTGGATTAACGCTGTTCCTTGACCCGAACACATTAGCACAATGTATCTTATTTCTGGATATTCCTGGGAAGTGAGTTTCACATTGTTATTGATATTTCAGTAGACTGTTGTTGAAGCTTGGATCCTCTAAGAATAAAAGAGAGGCTAGGTGTGTACAAACAGGCCATACCCTTTAGAGGATGAGCTAATACAGCTGGAAAAGGTGAAAAGGAGTTTTTGATTGAATCCTTTTGTCAGATTGTAGCAGAAGGGTGAAAGGACATTTTACACAACAACCTTGATTTTTTTTTTTCCAACACTGTCATCCAGTCTCAAATGCAGATGACCTCTACCTGCCGTACTTCACCTTGGTTGTTTCAGCAGATGATTTCTCATTTGATTTTCATTAACCACAGTGCTGTTCAAAGTTATCTTCATGGATGCCAGTGTAAACATAAAAGGAGAGTACACACCCAAGGATAGGAATTGTTTAAACTTTTCAAGGAATATGCTTGGCACATTTTTTCTTCAGACTTCACCCAATTCTGATCAGTACAGTCTCTGTTGGTATAAATGAGCACAGTTGCATTGTTTTCACTAGAGTCAGATGGGTGAAGATCTGGCTTTTTTGCCTTTAAATAGAGGTGCCTTCCATATGGTGCGTCTATTTCCAGCACCAAAGTGCACATATTTGTACCAGTAAGTCACCTTTGTATCAGAAAAGATTTAACTGGTAACTCACCTTGCACAGGAGCAATGCAAAATGCTCCTACCAATACTTGCTAGTTAGCAGAAGTTGAGAGTGCAGTTCCCACCTTTTACATGGTTTTTGCCCTCCTAAGATGCTGGTTGACACTGAAGAATGATTAGAAAACCAGTTGCCTTTCTCTGTGTTCACCATCAAATGTCCTTATTTAAGTCCTTCCCAAATTTGTCGCTCAGCTGCTGTATTAGTCTTGCCAGCTCACCAGTAGCTTGTGACTTTTCCTCTAAGAGTTCATAGCGGAGACTAGAAATATCTTGCTTAATCTCCTTAAGTTCTCCTAAAAGGAAGAAAATGTTCTTGTTAGGAATATTGAACCAAATAAGTAATCCCTGTGGTTTTAAGACCTGAGAGAGCATTAATTTTGGTGTGCTTGGTCATGAATGTGTGTGGAGCTCCATATGGTGTCCCCGCATTTATGCACTTAATATTGGTACTTTTAAGAAATAACCTGTACTTGCAGAGTAGTGGTACTGACAGCGATAGCAAGTATGTATGGAAAGCTAATTTTTTTTCTCATGTCTGTTCTCTCTCTGCATACTGATCTCTACCTACACAGGGCATTTGCAAGAGGGTAGCAGTTAAGAGGTGTTAGAAGAAGGTTCTTTCCCATCTGCATACAAATCCTATGTGACACCATGGCAATACGAATCCTTATCAAGCTCAAAAAAACCCATCCTTGGGGCAGGCATGGGCGGTAGAGTCATAAATTGTTTTACTTAGACACCAAGATAAGGTTGGGGGTTGGTAATGCCCTGGGTGTGGTAAAGCAAGAGGAGGCAGAGCTATGGGGCAGAGCAGCCCGAGGTAAAGATCCTGTGAGATATGTGTTCTGCAAAGGAAAATTAAGGACACAGAATTTCAAGAGCATAAAGGTGGCTCAGAGTCACCACAGCTCACCTTAGTGTAAACACGAGCATGCTCTCTCTCTACAGAGGATGCTATCTACGCTCAACCCTCTTACTGCCCAAATCAGTATATAAAAATCAGTTATAAAAATCTACTTGCCTTCATTGACCTCGTCATTTTCTCGGTCAACCTGAGCCTTCAGTACATACCGCTTAATCAGACGTTTCATTATTTTCTGAAAAGAGAACAGAAACACTTATCTTAATGTGAGTTTATCCATTTGTCTTAATTCTAGACTTATTATGAACAATTCAAACACTTGATTTCACTATGGATAAAACCATAAAACCATGGTTTCAGAGGATGCAAAGAGAATTTTTTTATCGACTTCCCATTGATTTTATACTTTATATTATGAACTTTGTACTACAATAGTTGATTGACAGCCATTCCATAATGAGCCTCCATATGAGGCACTTTGGGGTATTTTGTGGGATGCACGTGAATGTAGAGTATGTCCCACAGACAGAAAGAAAACACAGGTGATCCAACAGCAAGCTAAGAATGGGATCCAGAGCCTTCCTTTAGCATGTTGCTGTTTAATGTATCAATAAAAAATACTTTACAGGAAGAAATAAGTGGTTAATATGTTAGCAAACTCACTCATGATGATAAACTAAACATCTGACCCAAGGTTAACGAAAAAACTCCTTGCCTTGCAGTTGGGGTTTTAGGAGGGAAAATAAATTTAATGAAGGACAGAAAAAAAGAGTTTGAACAGAAGTGGAGAACTTGGCTTAAATGAGAGAAGTTTCTTAGGGAAATGGCAGATTTTAAGGGACATGCACAGGGAAAAAAATAGAGGCATTGTAGACTTACAAAATGGGGGGTGATTGTTAGGAAGGAGCAGCGTATGTGGAAATAGTAGAAGATGGCTATGGATATGAGCTTGCAATGTGATATTGTTCCAAAAATGTATAAATTACATTTATCTCAAAGGAAAGTAACTTTGGCCGTCTTGGGCTACGCACTGGGTTACAGCTGAAGGCCTGCATCATTGCCACTCCTTCACTACAGACAAGATACGGATGGGGAAAAAAATCTCAACTATGATAAATGTAAAAAGGATTGCTCTATCAGAGGCAATGATTTAGGTGCATCCTCTGCAAACAGAGGAGAGCTCAGTGAGCACCCAAGAATACATATATAAATGTCTTTCATTGACCAGATGGTCACTGTTAAGGGAAAAGCCTCTCCCAGCATGGGCTCGCTTCTTCAGAGAGCGATCACAGGTCTCTGCTTTGAACACCACTGAAAAATGCTACAAAGAGTGTGAAATATGAATTAAGAGATCGGTACACCTGCTCTTTTTTCTTAGAAGTCAAATATGGATTATAGCAGTGCAAAAAGCATGTGAACATCAAAGAAGGATCCCGTTATTTATATATGTCCTGCAGTCATGGAATATGGGATGTCTAAGACTGTCCTTGTGTCAAAGAGGCATCTGGCTAACCAGCTGAGTCATTAAGGCAACAGAGGTGAGTCACAGCGCACGTACGGTGTGTTGAAGATGGCCAAGGTAGTAGAATCCAGAGGGAGGTAGGGTTGTCACCTGAGAAAACATAAATGAAGTAATGTTTGGGGAAAGTAGGGAAATCCTGGATCCAAAAATAAATTATTTTTTCAGAACAGACGACAGGAAATTTAGACTAAAACAAGGAATACCACACAGTGAATGCTCTTATTACCTGGAAAAATATGGTAACGTAATATCTATCTATTCCAGTTCTCATACAGCTTGTATTTTTGATGGATGCTACTCAAAAGCTATCCTGTATTAACCACTACATGTGATAGAAGTCACAAGCTTAAGGTGCCTAGTCTATCAAATATAAGTTGTAGTCAGATTTTTCTACAGAAACTAAATATTAAAAATGTGACTACTTTTTAAGAAGAGTCTGCTTTGCCACTTAGTAGATTTTTCTGCCAATAGCTTTAGGAAAGTAAGTAATTTTTGCCTCAGTATTGCACTGTGACTTCTAAGCCTTGCTGCTTCTCCCCTTCTCTCTGGTACTCCTCCTTCTAGTGACAGTGAGTGAAATTGCCTGTTGGCAAAATAATCCTGGTTACTGCAGGGAAATAATGAACGAAACTCACAGGCAGCCTCTTGGTAATGAATGCTAAACTTGAAACAATTCAAATATATCTGATTTCCATGAAGTATTATTCCCCCATTCTCAAAAAGTTAATTGAGATTCTTCAGGTCTTGGAGCACTTTTATACTACACAACACTCAACTATTGATTGTTGGTCCTAAAACAGTCTTAAGAGAACAGGTTCTAGGAACAGGTCAGTCATTTGTGAATTATAACTCTGCACCGAATTAAATCGTTTTTGTGTATTTATTGGCACACCCTTCGGGCTCTATATTTGCCATCAGCTATCTGAGCACTTCTAGGCCTTCTAGCACAGAGGGAAATGAGAAGAAAAGGGCAGATTTGTGGCCAAGGCACTGACATAGGACTCATGAGATTTGGGGTTCAATTTCTAGTTCAAACTTTTTTAGTTTTTTAGGTCTGATAGGTCCTTGTCTTTAATGTGGAGGCCATGTCTTCCCACTTCACAATTTTTGCTGTTCTATTCTGGACTTGTATGCACTGCTGAAGATCACATTGTTGCAGACCTTAACGCTGCTGTTTCATTCACAGGTTTCCTCCTGACGCTGTGTTTGTAGGCACCACAGATGCCATTTGGCATGAGCATGGGAGGTCCCAGGGCAGCACTAACGGGAGGAAATGTTTGGTACCTTTATGTCCCTGGTCAAAATCAAATACAAGCCAGCAGTGGCCAGAGGGGATAACTGCTCACTGGGGCATCAGATCGCCAACCTGGTGATCTCAAAACCACGTTATCAGGCAGTAGAAGAGCTCGAGAATGAGGCAAGAAAGGAATTTGATCATTTTCACCTCTTTGTTATTTTGCCTCTCCAAACAGCAAAGAAACATACTGCTGAGCCTTTAAAAGTACAAATTATTCCTTCTATTTTTTCCCTTACAGATCCTTTCCTGAGTTTGTAGATAAAGACATTGTTGATGACATGACAGATGGCAGTGCTGGAAGCAAGAGAAACTGGGGAGCTTAGCACAGCGTTCTAGCAATGTTCCACCCTAGTGTCAGCTCAAGAGGGTTTGATAAAGGTATCGTTTTGCCTGGACTAGTTTATTCCCAGATCACGGCAGCTGTGTATTGACTTCTATTCCTACTTTTCAAATTATTGCATGTTAGGTTCTGTTCATTTTTGTATCCCTGCAGACCACTGTCTGCAGTCCAAGTACACAGACTGCAGGTACGTCACTTGCTAAATACCACTAAAGGAAACAGTTCAGCAAGAATCCACTGCTTCAGAGGTTTTCCCAGTTGTAGAAGAAAGCTTGTTGGCCAGATAATCAAACTGTTTGTTCTTTATAATGAGATAATCAAGACTATTGCACACTCTTTATACTATCTGGACCATTTCTTCCTGCAGCAACAGAAACTTTCTAAGATCATTTGAAGACAAAGCTAGAGGAGCATTACTGAAGCAAGATAACAGGTAGTTGTATTTTTCTATTTTTTACAGCTGCTTCTGGCTTTTCCAACTTTAGAAATAATGGTCTAATTTACCACAAACATTAGGCAGCCTCATTTAGACATAATAGCTACATGAAGAGAGCGAGTCTGGAAGAGGCTGACACATCTTTCCGTTACCTGTGGGTTTGAATGGACGGGGAAATGTCAGAAATGCTGAAATTTGGAGCAGGACACCATCATCTTCCCTTTGCCTTTGAGGGCGTCAAGCCAACTAACTCCAGATAGCAGAGCAAATGTATCCCATTTCTAACTTAGAATTTTAGATACTCTTCCTATCCTGGCACAAAAGCCTGAACAACTTTTAAACAAGTAGAAATTTCTTACTGGTCTGCCGTACAGCCTGGGAGCCCATTGTGCTGCAGCAATACAAGACAAACCACTTCTAGAATTGCCATTGCACATTTTATCCAACTTAACTTGTTGCTTTTCTCAACTCTCTTTAACGTAGATTCCTTCAGATATATCACTTGTCAGATTCTTTTTCCCTTTATGTTAAAAAATAAGGGAAAAAAATCCTGTGGGATATTTTCCTTACTGTGTTAACCTACTAGGCACGTTTGCACAAGAAATAATACATCTGCTGGCACGAACGCTCTAGCCAAGACAGACAGTTGTGTTGGTCCCTGTGATGGCTGGGTGCCCCCTGCCACCGCTGCAGCCACAGGTGTTTTTGAACCTTACCACATTGCAGGTGTAGCTCGGTGGGACAAGTCACGGCCAGAGAAAGCACATGCAAAAGTTAATGCAAAGGCTGGAGAGATGACTCTATGTCATGACAAATGAAATGCTGTCAATGCAAGGGTGGAAGGTTAAAGCTGGAATGATGTTTCTGGTATTAAATTAAATCCCCTTGAGCGGAATTCATCAGCATGACAAACGCTGACACTATGTGTGTTTCCAGGAGTGATGGGCTGTTTGTCTCTGAAGTGCCCCAGCCCAGTGCCATGCCCGTGCTAAGCCACAGCCTGGCACCTCGCAGGATGGCATCGCCTGGACAAAGGCAACCGTGACCCTTGCAGGTAAGAGCTGTTCACTGACAGATCTCTTCCCTGGCTCTTGCTTTCGTGCTGTGATTACCTGATATCTTGTAGGCTTGTTATAAGCATTCTTCCCAGAAAAAATTTCTGCATTTCGAGTGCTAGCGTGAAAACGAACTTTCTGAAATTATAAAACATCATGATATAATTAAATCAATGATAGTTTCTCATACCCAGGCAGTCCCAAACTAAACAGAGCTTTAGAAAGACGGTAGGAGATGGTTCAATATATGAGCAGAACAAAAGCCAGCACATTCAGGCCTAAAAAGTAAACTCTTGAAAGACAGAAAAGGGTCAAACCCCACAATCTACTGGAGAAAATTGGATTCCAAATTATCTAGATAAAAATGGTATTCTTACACAAGTTTTAGACAAGAAGATGTTAAGAGGCACAAAATACATTAAACAAAAATATATTGGTGATGATTAAGTTAAAACAGTTTAGGAAATGAAGAAAAATAAACACTGATGTTTAGAGATACGTCAATGTGGTACAAAAACAAATTCAGAAACAGAATTGATTTTCACTGGTCCTTTTAAAACAGCGGTACCATTTGCTACTTTTTTAGCTCAACAAAAAAAATGTACTTTTAAAAAACAGCAGTATTTTTTGAGCAGAGGACATCATAGCTACTAGTTTTGTACTCTGGAAGCTTCCAAAGAGACTTTTCTGGAGAATATGCACAATATTCTGTGACCCTCTTATCCACCTCTGAACTTTTTGGTCCAAATGTTAACAAAAAAAATATCACTTATTCAAAGGAATTAATGCATGTCATAGACCCAGAGGAGCCAATAAATATCACAGACGTCTGCACTTATACATAAGTGTATGTACAGGGAAGGCCCTGGTTAAGGGTTTCTCTTCCCTGACTGGACCAGAGATCCTATGCAATAGATTATGTTTTATTACCATTATTATTATTATTTTTAAAATCAGGATGTTGATAATGATTGGACTAAAAGTCTCAAGTAATCTCGTATTCTTATTTATTTATTTATTACTTCTCAGGTGCGCCATGGTCTTTAGACAGTTTTGAAGATGATCTGTGAACAAAATCAACAGGCAAGCAAGAAATGACTGATAATCTTAATCCTTTATGCTAAAGCCATGGAAACTATTAATTTGCATGGGTCCCATGAAAAAGGGCAAGCCAGACACTTTCACTCATGTGGCTTGGGGAAGGAGGGGCTTAATTTTATTACCATGGTTTATGCTTTGAAGCAGAAATTAGATTTCAAACAAAGTGAGCTTTGTGTGGTTAGATTCAAATAACATTTAAAAAATATTATCTTTTTAAATCATTATTTGACATAGTTAAAGGAGAAAATTTTTTTTTTATTTCAAGACTCCACTGTCATAGTGGGTTTTTCAGTAATCAATAATACTGTTAAATTAATTTATAGATTAAAATTCCCCCAAATGCTTGCCTATCTTGGCAATGATCACCATGTTGGGTATTTAAATTGTTTGATAACATGGAGTAGACCCCATGGATATACTTCTCCCTTCAATTTAGGCTCTGGAAGAGACTGAATAAACATCAGACCTGAGCAGTTCTCTTGAATTCATGGGAGCATGACCCCCCCCAAGGCTTTGCCCGGAGCTGGATGGCTCACCACGAGCTGCATTGCTCAGCTGTTTGCTCCTTCAAGGAGAGCCAAGAGATCCAAACAAAGCCCCAAAGCAGGCTGCACATTACAAAGGTCAACTCTGCAAAGCCTCCTCCAACCTTCCTTTCTTTCTCCTCCATCTCTCTTACTACGTATCTCCTCCCTTTTGCAAGGTTAAAGCCAAGGGCAGGCTGCCCATCTCGGCCGGAGAGTCCTGGTGTCACCCTGTTGTCCCCTCTCCTGTGCAGTGCCACACAGCCAGGGTTTTAAAGCCTGGATGGATGGGTCCGGGAGCAGGCTGAGGGAACGTCAACCTGTCCTAGAAAGGCTGGGCAGTCTGCCCAGGAGCCACACTGACCTCTCACATGCACTAAGAAATAAGAGAATACATTGTGGAGAGCTTTATTTTCCCCCAGAAATGAATTCCCGATGTTCTCCTGTTTCAAACCCAGCTTGAGCTGAGAAAATTAAATAAAGGTGAGGATGCTTTTAAGCAAAGATGCCTCCTTGCATCTTTGTATCCACTGAATTTAACGCCAGCAGCTGCGCAGCTGTGGCTGGACTCCTGTGAATGCTTTGGGCATTTTCTTCAGTGTAAAGCAAGTGGACTTGCCCTGTGAGTGGGATCCTGTTTGTTGTAAATTTATACGCTAGGAATGCTTCCTCCCAGTGATGCTCTGCACTGCTTTGCAGATACTAATTTCCATGGGTAACACAAATTTTCTCTGATTTCTCTGGCATTTCCCCTTGGAGGAGCAAAGCTAATTCTGTTGGGAAGGGGCTGGATGCTCAGCAGACCCCTACATGTCTCTCTTGCTTTATCACGCAGACACTAGTGCTGCTGTGTAGCCACTATTTCCACAGCAAATTGCTATTTCAGATGACCAAAGGGGCGGTGGCTGAGGCAGGACCTACCCAATTAGTGGCTACACATCACTGGGCAGTTGTAAGCAGAGAGGTTGTTAATTATAGCTTTAGGTATTTACAAGGTGTTATTAATCCCTGCTTGGAAACTTGTTCCCAAAGTTGGAATGGCTGTAAATGCTGTAATAACAGTAAAATTCATTTGGAAATCACTTAAAGGAAGGTGGATGTTTTGAAGAGGCATAGAAGCCTGTTGGGTAGATGAGGAGTCAGACAAGCTGGGAGCCTGTTTGTGCCTCTGCTTCTGCCCTTGGTCTTTGACCTTGCTTGTTTGGCCTTGGGAAACTCCTGTCTGAAACTGCCTGTTTTTATAAAAGTTGCTCTTTCCCTGCTGTCCAGACAGTGCCAAGTAGAACGAGGCCACAAGTCTGTGAGGACCCTCTAGGTGCAACGTAATAGAAGTAACACGCGAGAATGAGGCTGAGCACGAGGCTGTGCTGCCCCTGGTCCACCTGTGCACTGTGCAATGCCCCCGCCTCCCCCAAGGTCCCTGGCGTGAACCCTTTCTGCAAAGAAGTGGAAAAGTGAAGATATAACATACCCGTTGTTTGGAATTCAGCATCCCCATCTCAAGATCATTTTCACAGTTTTTGGCCTTAGATTTGCAGAGTTTTATGAGGCACATTTTTATTCTCAGTATGAGATAATAAAACGATTTAGGGCTTGGCACTAGATTAAAAGGAGCCGGTAAAGTCCTTCCTTCATCAAAGTAGGATAGCCAGAGCTTGGCACGTGCAAATTTCCACTCCACATCCGCATCCTCCTTGGGAAGGGAAGAGAAAAAACCCCACAAACACCCCCCCAAATGCATAATTAGTAAATAGGAAGGAACTTAGGTACGACAGGCGCTAACATACAGGTCAGATTTATCTAGAATCAGATTCTGTTTGCCAGACCAAGGCCCCCGCACAAAATGTGTCTTTGTAGGCTTCTCTGTGATATCTCAAAATAAGGAAAATGAAGTCATGCAAATATTAGACTATTTCCTACTTCCTCAGATATCCAATGGATTGTTTTTCAGTAACAATCTGGTGCTTGTGCTATGCTGATAAATACATATGCCAGAACGTATACAGAGTCATGGAAAGCAGAAGAAACTGTTATGTGCACAACAACAGCAAAGACTGTCTCTAACTGCAACATTATCTGTCAGCTGTTGTCATCACTGCATTGGCCAGGAATCCCCCACAGAAGAGGCTAAGGTCGCTTCTTTATTCTATTAGCTGATTTCCTCATAGATCCTGTTTGCATTCACCATCATGTACCCTCAGATGGATGCACCTTAATTCTCTTCTGATTCACCTCCTGCCACTGATGAAAGTGGAGAAAAAGTCCCTTGCTCAGTGCCTGTGAATCTCCTTTATGAGCTGTCAAGGTGGGCCAGGATCTCTTCCAAGCAACAAGGGCAAGGTTAGCACATACTTTATGGATCTGCTCAGCATTTGTATAGGAGGATGGTCAGGGCCACATATCAGGACCATTTATCAGGCAAAAGAGAGCATGAGATGCAGCTGCTCTACAGCTGTTTTCATGGTGGTTTATATGGAGGGCAGCAGCATCAATAAGAGCGTGGGTCTGCCAGCAACCCGTACTCATGTGCATCTGTGTTCTGCTGATATTAATAACCTCTGATTACCCTGTACCTCTGAAACCCAGTCCAAAACTGGCATACGCTACTGAGATTATTTCTGTCACAATTACAGCAGTATGACTTTGCCAATGGAGCAGCAGCATTCCCTTCTGCCGTTTGGTCTCATTGTTTGGGGTTGCTCCTCACAGAAGCCTTAAGCTGAATTACAGTAGAAATCACTTGTGAACAGTTTTAAGGCTTCTCTGTTGAGCAGTTAAGAAGCTACTAATGGAAGTAGTTCTGGTTTCTGGCTGGAAAAAGGATTTCTTTCCTTCCATAAATGCAAAGTTGGCAGGAAGCACTAATACTTGAGGCATAAACCGAAGAACAGAAGTAGCTGAAGAGAGACATTCGATGGAAAGCATGAGAATATGGTCTTGTCACTCGAGCTAACAGTAAAGCATCTCACCACTGACTAATGGAATTTAATTCCTACAAAATGACCATCCTCTGTCATTATTGGCATTGCTGACATCAGAGAAACACATCGGCAAAAGGGACTTTCTCTGCAGTCAGTGGGATCGAGTCACCATCCCTGGAGGCATTTAAAAGACATGTAGATGTCTTTTAAACCTGGGGACATGGTTTAGTGGTCAACTTGGCAGTGTTAGGTGAGTGGTTGGACTTTATGATCTTAAAGTTCTTTTCCAACCTAAATGATTCTATGAATCGATGACTGTCTTTACTCTCCCTGCTACTGAGGACTGACGAAATTAATTAGTATGAGATTTACTAGTATTTCCCAGTCCTCGGGTAGGACGATCTGAGCCAAATAGCTCACAGTTGTTTTGCTTGCTGATCGTTACAAGTAGTCTTTAACAAAGCTCTGAAAACTTCTGCGCAATCAGGAAGGATGATAAAGCATTATTCCAGGAGATGGTCATCACAAGGTTTAGACTAGAAAGTTAATATAGGCCACCTATTCAAGTATTTTTAGAGATTTTTCTTTGAAAACATTCAAGAGCATTGCTACCTACTACAATAAACTAGAAAATGCAGTAAGAGGCTGAGATCCTTTCAGACATAAATCGTCTCAGTAGAAAAGGATTCAGGAAGATGCTTGATCTTAAGTGATGAGAAACCTTTGGGGAAATGACTCTGCCTTCTGCATGTGGAAAAGCTTCTGGGGCAGAGAACATATGTAAGGTCTCCCTGACATTTAGACTTAGCTACAGCATGCACAAGATAGAGTTATATTTACACTACAGTACATGGATGAATCAGACCTTACAGTGAGAAAATATTTTCAGCTCTGGCCTTTTGCAGTGTCAGGTTGTGAGGGGAGATTAGAACAAATAATTAATACAAACCCAACTACAGAAGTTTGACATTTAACAAATTGGAAGAAAGAGGTGACTCAGCATTAGCATTATCCAAATACTATGTTTTTCTCTGTCTTCATTTACATTAGCAGGCAGTTGTTTATGTCCCAAGCATTCAGCAAATCCAGTCTGCTAACAGCCATGCTACCGAACAATGCTGGGTAAACCCTGCAAACACCTTTCTGCAGAAACCTATCCATATGCCTTGAGGGCTGTGTTCATATCCTTTAAAAATTACTTTTTGTGAATGTCCATGCAGTTATGTTTTGCAGACCTAGAATTTCCCCAAAAAATTCTGTATCAAGGTTGTATGCCTGGCATTTGGAAAATATGAAATTTTTAAATATGAGTACATGAGCTTCAGACCTATATGGGCTTGAGCGTTTAAGCAGTAGAGAACAGGGCAAGAAGCCAGATGAAATATTACTCTATCATAAAAAAAACAATGCCGCAAAAGGTAACACACATAGATAAATTATCATAACCAACACAGGGAATAAAAAATATCAGAAACCACTTTCATTAATACAAGTAAAGGAAATTTGGTTTACTCACAGATGGTCATTAAAAACAAGGAAGCTGAGGTTGTTCCAGAAATGATTCATTGTTAATTATTAATCCCATAATCTGGGGACAGGCACAGCCTTAACTCTTACATAGTGTAAGGTATGTGTTTCAACACCACTCTGATCTTGCATATGGAATAAGCTACAGCTTCCTTGGTTTTTTAACAGTTGCATTATCAGTGGTAATTAAGTTTGTAATATAATTTCTTATCTTACCTCAATTTCCTGATAGGAGTTGTTGATCATGGCTATTAGCATATTAAGCAGCACCACCACCATAGTCACGTTGTATACTCCATAGAGTACATATCCAATATTCTCAATGAATTTATGGTCGTACTTCAGCACCACAGATATCACTTCAGATAAGCCAAATATTGACCAGAATAAAGTTTTAAAACTTTCTTCTACCCTATAAAAAAAAAAAAAAAAAAAAAAAAAAAAAAAGAGCAAACCATCACTTTATACAGTTGAACCAGGTTAGCCAGGCCAAATGCTGTTAACAAAAGTGGCATTCCACCAATATAAATATGATGCCTTGGCACAGTTGTTGAAGCCATTATCTATCACCCAGGGATGTGCCAAATCATATTTCCTCATTTGATAAAGAAATATGGTTTCTGGTTAATACTATAAAATGACAGCATCCCCTTCTTTGCTACATCTGCTCTTCTCAGGTACATTATTTGTCACTTGGATTTTGTGTCCATATAAAGGACGACTTCTCCATGGGCAACTTGCACCTTGAAACTTTTTGTGTAGGGCTTTTTACTTCTACTCACTTACTCTGTTCTCATCCAGAGAAGGCAGGCAGAGGTTATCTGGGAAAGGGAAGAAGGAGCTTAGTTTGACCTCCTTATAGGTGGTTTCCAGGGCACAAGAGAAGCATTACTTTTTACCCAGGAGAAGTGACCGGTAAGTTTTGATTTATGGCATTAAAATAAAGAATATAAAGTGTAAATATAGCCAGACCGTAGTCTGATTTTCTTCCCTTCCTGCTCTGGGACTGCAGACAAGTCAGATGCCTGAGCCTTTGTAGCATCTCTCTTTGCTGCTTCATCTGTTGTTATTTCAGGTCCAGTTTCTTCTTCTTAAATGAAGTAACTTAAATGAAGTAATTGTCTAGCTTTTGTGACACTGATGTTGGATGGCAATGAGTGGTGTCAGCAATTCAGTACGTTTTACTGCAGGTAGGATCTGGAGGAAGAAGAGGGATGGGCTACAGGAGCAATGGGGTGAAAGACAAATCCAGCCCACTAGCTTCATCACCCAAGGCAAGAATTTCTCTGTTCTGGGCCTGTACATAAGTAATTGTCTTATTCTTTCGACCCATTCACAGTGGTAGTTCAATTTTCGGTACACTAGACTCTCATGCACATATTTGTTAGTGTTTTATCTGTGTTCTGTTTCTCCCTCTTTTCAGGAAAAAAAGCCAACAGTAAGTAACTTGACTGACAGGTCAAAAGGAGAGTCTGATTCAGAGGAGTCAGAGCCACAAGAGGCAGAAGGGGAGGAGCTACAGCTGAAAAGGAAGGGAGGGAGGAGGAGGAGGAGGACGGATGCTAGTACATTTTGGAAACAGCCTGCTTAATTTTTAGTTTAGCAGCAATTTTGCATTCACTGAACAATCCTTAGCGTGTTAACAGTTAATTGCCTCCTCTCTCTCCCTGCCTGCCAGGAGGTAAACACCTTCTAAGAAAACAAAACCATTGATAAATTATTTTGATGAACTGTTTTTTACTAGTCTGGCAGCCTAATCCTGCTTTATCTGTATATAAAATCAGATTATAGACACAAACCATGAAATATCTTAAGGGAACAATATGATTTACATCAACTCCAGTATCAATTACACCATGCATAAAAGCAAGAGAAATTAATTCTGACCCTTTGAAAGGCTAGTGCAGACCATTGGGCAGTGTCTTTCTGCCAAAGCAAACTGGCATTTATCTCCCACCATAATTTATAGTATTCCATATCCCATTTACAAGTAATAGTAAGGCTGTAGTAAATAGGTATCATTGTCAGCTAGTATAATTGCATTGACTTGCAGGATGTAACCTCGAGTGCTGTTTCAAATAGGTGCTGCACAACTTCATTTAAAATGTGGCTTTGTCTTCAGTTGCCACGGTGCTGAGAGTTGCTTATCCTGTGTTCACTGCCCCTTGCTGCTTTGCACGAGGCTGGGCCACCATGCAAAGACACGCTTGAGGGATGAGCTATGACTGTGCTGCAAACAGCCCCGTCGCTTCTGCACTTGCTGGACGTTTGCTCTCCTGTACCACTCAGCTCTCTTCTCCTGCCCTCATCTGCAGCACAGGGCCACTGGCATGGACGTGCCAGACAGACCCTTCACTTTTATGGCAGTGATCTCTGGCCAGTGCTTATTCTGTAAGTGTGTTTTCCAGTTAAAGAACACATATAATAACACCAAAAATCTCTGGCTTTGAAACCCACCACCTAAGTCACTTATCAAACTAATAAAAACCATAACCCCAGCCTTGATCCCAGCTGCACCCTGCTATTAACCTTCCTTTTTTAATTTGGAAATGTTCCCTTAGTTTTCCACCCTGCTGGCAGATTTTAATACAATGTGTCAACTCTGCTACTTTTCCACAGCTTAAGCATTAACCTTTGCTCTGGAGTGGTGCCAGATTGTCCTTGAAAAGTTAATTAAGGGCTGCGAGCAGCCTTGAGCACCCTGAGCACTGCAGAGGAGGCAGGGAAGGGCCAGGGCAAATGTCCATTGTCCTTATTCCCAGTGTCAGGTCAGAGACCAGTGCCCATGGTGGTGGGGACTGGGAAGGTGGTGTGAGAGGTGGACCTGACCTGTAGCACCCCAAAATGATGCTTAGCAATGCCTCCAAACAGATACAGATCTCCCCCTTGTAGAGGAAACATTTCTAAGGAGACCTTGTACTAGTACATCCCTACCATCCAAAAAGGTTGGATGGCTCCTTCCTTTACTGCTGGATCACACGAGATTTGGCACAGGTCTCGGGGACATCGGTTAGCTTTGGGGTTTTTTGAGAACATCTTACTAAAACACGAGACAAAGACGTTTGGAGCCAAGTTCTCAAAGATTCCAAGGTGCTGATGTGTCTCATCACTGCCAGCTAAGCAATTTACCCCCTTCCTGCAAGGTCAGTGGGTGTTTTATCCTTCTCAAAGGCAGACAAATGAAGGAACGGAGCAAGTTGGGAGTCCTGCCCAGACTGACAGCTCCTGGCAGCAGGAGGATCTGGCAGTGGCAGATTGACTGATGCTGCTTGCAGAGAGAGGTATGCCGCAATCTCTCTCTCTGCTGTGGTAGAGCCAACTGTTGCAGTGGAGAGAAAGCAGAGATTTTTTTGTTTGTTTGTTTCAATACAGAGTCCTGTAAAACTTGAACAAAGACTTTGCATCAAGGAAGAAAACAGACCATAGGCAATCATCTAGTTGCATATTTTCCTCGCTTTTGTAAACAATAGCGTGCTTTTTATAAAAAAAAAATAAAAATCACCATAAGGCTGATTTTACGTCAGTCTTGTGTCCTCCTCTTTAAGAAAGCTTAAAGCATCCTTTCAGACTTATTTCCTTAAATTGATCCGTTGAGACTTAACAATGCCAAAAAAGCAACGCAGTCAATATAATCTACAACAATATCACATTTTGACAAAGCAAAATGAGAAGAAAAAAGCCTTCAAGCCTTGAAAGATCATTGGCACTGAGCAGTGAGTCACATTTCCCTTTGGGAAGAGGGAGACAGAAAACCTTGTGTTGTAGCCTTCAGCCTGATTTGTGATGCGGAAAGCAAGATGAAGACAATCATCAGCCTTGCCTCCATTTTCATTTTGTTTGCATAGCATGTTTTTAATTACAGGCTGTTTCAAGAACTGTGTTCTGTACACAGCACACAATAAACAGATAAACATAGCTGGGGTCGGTTGCAACTGTTGTGGAAATGGTCTAACTGTTCAGCATCGAAGAGCTTCAAAAAATTTTGGGAGTATACCACTGTTAGTTAATCTGCCTCTGTATTTAACTGTGTGAAGTCAAGTCCACTGCGTCTTTATTTCCTTTGCATCCAGAACATTAAAATGGAAGAAATGACAGAAACTTTGCACAACTCAGTTCAGAGGCCACTGGGATGCTACGTGCTTGCTTTGGTGATGGCAACACAAGCAAAACAGAGCACATGATTTCAGAAGTGCAATAGCAAGGGAAGGTGAAAGCTAAGTTACACCAAACGCTCACTGATGATTAACATCAGAACTAAGCAAGCAATTCCTTGTAAGTGTTATCTGGACAAATGTACACTATTTTTTTCTGTGCCTGCATACTTTTTTCTGCCTACATACTGTCCTGGGAAGCTGTGAAATCCAGTGTCTTTTTCTATCATAACTAGCCAAGTGATGTCTGAGAACTATGTCCCATAGCTGAACAGTCACATTTCTGGGTCTAAAACTTGCTTTCTGTAAAACGTCACCCATTCTCATTAGAATTTACAAACATGCCTGCCAGGAAATGCATTCAGTGACGTCTCTGCTGCCACAGAACAGTTCTGAGGACACCCAAGTAAGCATCACTCTTCCTTGCCCCAGTATATTTTCAGTGAATGAACAGCTGAGTTCCTTAGCTCTAATACTGAAACCTTCCTTCTTTCATGCAGAAGTTAACAGCAGCAGGAGCCCACCACCTTCAGCTAGGCCCACAGGCAGCTGATGAAAAATAGAGAAGGAAATATTGCTAGAGCTGGTGGCTGCCCATCTGCCAATATAACTGTCATTAGCTTATTAAAATTGTTTGAGACTGCATACCTCAGGGTCTCTAGCTTGTTGAATGAGGTGCCTGAGAAGGATTTTTGGGATGAATGTTAATCTATTCTCTTTGTTTCATATGATGAAAGGCCTTATTTTCACTGATCATCATTTGACGCTCCTGTGTGTTTAAATAACCAGAAGAAAGTAAGTCTATTTTAAATCTCCTCCAAATTCTTAAAAGGAAAATTTATGCTCATGGACAATTTGCTTATAATAACATGAAATCCCTCCGGGATAAGTAGTCACCAGGCTGAAGTTAAGGAGGGAGAGCACTGCCTTTTGACAAGACTCTTCCCAGTTCAGACATCCCTCAGGCATTTAGGCAATCTTAACTCCAGTGAGCAGTCATCATTTTAGTCAATGCTTGCTCCTTGTTTCCATCAAAAGATAGTACAACTGGAAGATCCACTTAGGTAACGAGTGCTAATGAGAGGGTTACTGGGCATTGCATCGGAGGCTGGAATCTGTCAAAGACTGTTCTCTAGCAATGTGCCTGGGGAATATGGTAACTGGGGGTTACTGTGGCACCAGGCAATCAACGATGGTATAGACTCAACTTCCCATTAAGTCCTGTGCTTCAAGGGCATCACCTTCTCTTCAAATGAGAAGCAAGTCACATCCCACATACTCCATTTTCTTCTACCTTACTACTAAGCACAGATAAATGTAATTGCATCTGGCCTCATAAATCCTTCCATTAAAATATATCTTGAGGTTACAGGAGAGGTCTAGAAGGCATATTGGGCTCAATTAGAGAAAGTAAACATCATGTTACAAGATACATGTCGCACAAGAGGGTGGTGTGGTAAAACTGGCTCCTAGGCATTTGGAAGGAAACAGCCACTTGCAGGAGAGAAATGATGCCGGAAAGGTAATTTCTCTTAGAAAAGCTACAAGCGAAGCCCCCAGCTCACCATGTGACATGTTAGAGAAATGGCACATCAAATGCCAGCTGCTGTCTGCTCTGCAGCTGGTCAACACCGTGGGCTCAGGCATCACAAGCACAGCGTGATTGCCTGGAAGTGAGATCACAGCAAGGGGGAAACATTGTGCCAAGCTTTCCCCTTCCCTCACAGACGGGCGTGTGGGAAGAAAAGTCCCCACTGTGTCCCTAAGGCAAGTCACTGTCGTTTTGTGAGACACCAAGCTGACTGCCACGGTGCTGTGTTAGTGCCACATTGCAGTGCAAGGCAGGAGGCTTTCCTGTGGACGCATGGGACATGTTCTCTGGCACAGCAGGGCACCAGGCTGTCCCTTCCCCTGAAAGCTCCTTCAGGGCCTCAGCTGTCCCCCATGGGGCTGGGGCTTGGGTTCCCAGGGTCCCAGAGAATCGATTGCTTTTCGTCCTACCTCCAAAAGGCTGTAGCCTTTTCCCTCTCAAAAGCAGCCTCAGGCTGAACCTCATTCCAGAAGCGTTTGCCAACCTCTTTCTCTTCCCCCATCCCCGACAGGCTGCAGGCAGTACATGCAGCACGGCCACCTCCCCGGGCTATGCAGCCACCCCACCAGCATGACTCCAGCGACCCACTGCCCTGCATGGCCAGTAACCTGGCACGATGCTTGGTGCAGCTTTCACATGGCCTCTGCTGGGAAGTCCCCAGTCAGGATTTAAAAAACACAGCCTCGGCATCCTGGTTGGTTTAATTTTTTGAGCATCACGACTAGCAGCTGGCTCTGCAGATTGTGCCTAATAACGACAGCTGCCCTCAGGTGGTATCCTAAACCAGGTGTCAGATAAGCAAAATCCTCCCTTATTTTATATCCAGTTCGGCTTGCAGCTTTAAGAACAACAGTCTGGGTCTAACCTCTTCTCCACGGCTTCTCTTGATTCATTAATCTAAACATCTCAAAAGCCATTTTCCTGACCTGTTATTTTGATTTCCAGAAATAACCATATCTGAATTACACGTCAGCCTGCACTCAGGCCTGGAGCTAGCTGCCAGGGCAGGAGGCTGTGGCACAAGTTTCCCTGGAAAAATCTGGATGCGACTTCCCCACGCAGCTGGAGTAGAAACTATCAGAGCAGACCCTACAGCAGCAATGGCCCGGAATGGACTGAGCCCTGCAAGAGCAGCCACTTTCCCATAGGTACTCACGTTGTAAACGCAGGGTTGTATTTTGCACCAAGGTAGTAAGAGTAAAGGTTGAACATTCCGATCATGAAGGCCAGGAACACCATGATGAAGATGACCATGAACTTGAAGATATCCTTCACAGTCCTCCCCAAAGAGATCTGCAGGGGGCCGAAGCTTTCGTTGGCTGGAAGAATGTAAGCAATGCGGGAGAAGCTGAGTACCACAGCTATGGCATACAGTCCTTCTGAAATGATCTGAGGATCCGAGGGAAGCCACTTGTTCCTGGCTAAAACAATACATGTACACTAGGTATTAGTAACAAAAAGTGTTAGATGGAAGCCGTTATGATAAATGACCCCTTTTCAAGACTGAATCTTGGGTTTGGCCAGTAGTTAAAGTAAAAAGTTTTGGAACAACTGGTCACTGAAGTCCTCAGCATGCTGCACAAATACAGGTGAGAAGAATTAGTTGTATTTTTCACATGGCAAATATGAGAAATGAGCAAGTCACTGGGATTGACCAAAGACACACAGCAAAAAAATCATGTGGCTTTAAACAAATTTGATATTTTCTGTTTCCTAGTTGAACATCAACTACTCTGCTGTGCCTTTTCCATCTGAAGCTCCTGAGCTGGAGAACCGAAACCACGGCACAGTGGAGTCTGGCTATAGATTTGGATACATGGCACAGTGCCACTATTTGGAAAGGAAGCATTAGGAAGACAGAGATCTCTATCTACCATTAGATAAGAAAGTTAGAATTTGTTCAGATAAAGCAGATATAACCATCAATTATATCATTTTCATGTTATCTTTAAATTAAAACCAGTTCTTGCAGTCTAGTCACTCTAATATTCTTACTTTAAAAAGCTTCTTGTTGATACCAGATATGCATCATTTATTTAATCTACTGAAAATGTGAACATTTATATTAATATAGCTTATAAGTGTCCTTGCATCAACTGAGCTTCTTGATGAAAAGATTGTGACTCAGAGCTAAAACATGTGACATCTTTACGGACCGAGGAGTAAACTTAGGCATTATGTGCAGCGATCTGAACCAAAGGAAAAGCAGCAGATGGAGGAATTTGCAGGATCTGGTTGTGACATTCTTCTGTTCAGGACCCTTTGCACCTTTGTATCAGGAACTCACTTTAAATGGGTCAACAGCAAACCAGCACCATCTCAGGGGCCTCTTGCTTGCCTGGGCAGGGAGGGGGATGCTTACCTTTAGCGGGGACACCCCAGCCAAGAGGCTGAGCCTGTGTGACCAGCTCACGGACCAGCCAGCAAGCCTGTGGCTGTACACCCTGGTGTGGGGTCAGGGCACTGGTCCTGTGTGGTGTGCATCTACAGTGGATGAAGTCTGCTGCCCCAGATCTTCCTCTCCAGCCCAAGCATATTGCTAGAATAACTACCCTGCAACCCTAGGGAGCAAGTGGCACTCCTTTGTGGCCAGCTCTATAGTTCCTGCAACCCCTCCGCGAGCAAAAATCACCATGGGTTTTGCTCAGGGCTACATCTAAATCTTGCAGAGGCATGCAATGAACTCAGTCCCCACACTGGGGAGCAAAGCTCTATTCATTTGTGAGAAAAAAGCATTTCAGCCATCAAAAATAGCCTTGTCTAGGCTATACTTTGCTTGCATTTCCAAATGTTAGCACTTACAGATGATATAGGCTCTCCAAAAATAAAGTTTTTCTCTTGGAGAAGCAGCAGTTTATAGGTGTAATTGGTGTCTGTATTTCCATTATACAGGTGTTGGATGTAAAAGAGTGCACCAACAGTTAGAAATGCAACTCCATATCCTATGTTTGCTCACACATCTCCCTCCTCTCACATTTAGAAAACCAAGCAGGTTCATTCATCTTTAATTTAAATTATATTCCACTCACTCCCAGTTCCTGCTTATTTTTTGCTCAAGCTATTTTGTCAGAATGTGATTGACCTGAATATAACCTTAGCACAAGATCAGAGACTCAATGAGGCTCAGATCTCAATTCCTTTCTGTTTAGGAAGATGGCTGGAATGGGTAGATTTGAGAAGAATAATTTCGTTTATTTAGAAAAATCTACGTAAATATCACAAAAAGAAAGCCACTTTTTCAGCACTGCCACAATTAGCCCAAAAGAACAGGAAGCATTAGATAGCAAAAAGCATCTTACCATAAGTAAAGTAAGCAACTTCAGGGGGAAGGGTGACATTATTGAGGTCATCGTCTTGAACGTACTGATCTACGTACTGTTGTGCTTCAGTCGCTTTGAGAAAAGCCATGAACCTGGCAGTGAACGATGCCACGAAGATGGACAGCATCCCAAAGTCCAGCAGGTTCCAGAGATGCACCACATATTCCCGTGGACCCTCTTCCCAGATCTCCTTGCACTCTGACCATATCATGCCTGTGGAAAGGACAGAGCAGTTTAACTGTCAGACACAGAAGGGGATTTTTGTGTTCAGACACCTGTTTCCTGGAAAACAGTGGCTTCTAAGACCGAAGCAAGTAACTCTTCCATTAAGCTGAATTTCCTAAGTATGGTTGGTGTCATCTTTTCTTAAAAACTATTAAAAACTTTAAGCTTGATACATCTCTTTGTGCCTGTGAGGTCGTAAGAATTTCAAAATGTCACTGTACGAGTCAATGGTAAAGTAGATTTCTGGTGATGTCAGAGAAAGCAGTTCAGAAGTGCTGAAAACACTAGAAAATCCTACTGCTGATCTATTTGGAAAAAATGTAGATTTCCTCTCTTGTCCCCAAAATCTCTCCTTGCTAAACTGTGCCACTGAAGATGGTACTGCTTGCTCTGCTCATGTTTTTCTCCTTCCCTAGAACAGTGGCTGAGTCCATTTTGAGAATGGAAACATGTCTTTGCAAGAGAAAATCTGATTCAGGAGCAAATACAGTATGAATAGAGAAAAAATAAGACAGAAGTTCTGTCCTTGCAGTACTTTTCAGAAAGTTTTATGTATTAAATAATAATGAATTTCCATACATTAAAGTCTGGTCTGCCACTTTGAATACACCAAGGTTAGCCTGCATTTAGGATCTTTCTGACAATAGACTTACAGCTGCACCTGAATGCCAAACCCAGAACATTCAAATGTTTTGGCATCCATATTCCACTGGGCAAAGTGAATTCAATGGGCAAAGTGGAGCTAAAAGTTCAGGTCAACTTCACCAACTTGCCCAACTTTCAATCACAGCAGGGTGCCAGGGCCAAAATCTTGCTTCTGAATAGCTAAAATATTGCAATATTTAACCCACTGAAAAGTATTTCCTGCACTCTACCCAATCCTGTTTCCATAGCAGCAGCAAAATTCACGTTTAATCAAGCAGGAGAAGCGCCTGCCAATTTCCATATGGCCTCCTGCAACCTCGTCCTTTCTGTGAACTCTTCTTCATCGGCTTTGCTGGAAGCTCTCGTGGCGTGGCATGTAAATGCATTCGCTTGGCTACTTCAGAGTCTCCTGGCAGCACCTGGTGTCCCAAGAGGTGCCGTCGTAGGGAAGGAAATGAGTAGGTGTGAATCTAGCCAGAGGGTGGAAGGATGAAGAAATGCCGCTGTCAGTCCTTGTGCATGGGGAAACATCTGAGAGGCAAAGGACTGCTAAGCTATCCATACCACCGGTGGCCGGGGCACTGCTAGCCTGTGACCCCCATCGCCCTGGAATCTGCAGGCAGGTTCTTGGAGGTGTACCCTGATATATTCTGCCCCACATAGATGTCTCATGAGAGCGAGCCTGAGGTCTGCTCCGTGCTGAGAAGAGCCGGAGGGAGGGCAGGAGAGGAGCCTCCCAGCTCTGCTCTTCAAGTCTGCATGTGCTTGGCTGGGTAAATGCAGGAACTTCCTCCCAAGCTGTCACTTACCATGAGTAAGATTTAATGATAAATAACCTAGAGAAGAAGGCAGAAGGATTGGTGCCTTAGGAACTGTCCCAGAGCAAGGATGAAATATTGAAGAAACATTTTGAGCTCAAAAAAAAAAAAAGTATCCCCGAAGTGATAGCTAGGAGGCATTAGCCCTACACATTACACCTGCATGTCGTATAAAGGTACTAAAGCACTTCAGGAAATATCCCACAGGTGGTAACATTGCCCACCAGAGCACTTGCTCACTGACGCCCAGAAATGTCTTTTCTGGTTTAAATATTAACTCACCCATCCAAATTTATTTCTAATCTTGGTCACTTAATATACCTAAGTCACAGATTAATGAAGTAAGAAATGTCTAAACCTAAGTAGACTGACTAAAATTAGAATCACTCCATGAACTTACCATACTATCGGCCTATAATTTACATCATTCTTTTTGCCAGTGGTGTGGCAATCATTTTTTATCCATACATATGGAAAAATGTCTGTTCAGGGCAAGTGGAAAAGTTACAGTAATTATTCAGTCAGTACTGCCTGGGTAATTGTATATACATTGTGAGAGAGTAATTCAAAGCTTCTCCTGATGTAAAAATACTGAGAAGATTAAAAAGCAGCTAAAATTCAGGGGATGGGACATAACATGGGATGTAAGAAATCAGGGAAGGCAGCTAGGTAAAGCAGGTTTGTCAGAATATGACCACACTTCGACATGGTGTTTCTGAGCACCCCAGTGGCTCCGGGAGAGACCGTTTCCCTGAGTTTGATGCAGGGAGAGGTGGGATACGAACAGCTTCAGCTTCTGCACGTCAGTTGTGCCTGTTTTCCCACAGTAGGGATAATCAGAAATGTCCTCTTGATGGACATTTCTGGTTTCAGCAGTGGAAGGAGAGTCAAGCTACAGGCATAGCCTGCCTGGAAGAAAAATGGAAGTGTGCAAGAAGTGCCATTCACCACCTGTGCACAAAAAGGAACAGTTTGTCAGGTTTTTATATCCACTGACCTGGCACATAAATCACGAGCAGCTGATGTTGCTGAGCTGCCTTTGAGCCTTCCTGGATCTGCCACAGGCTGTTGGATTAAGAGAGAGAGTTGTGCTCAGATTGTGTCTGCCCAGAGCTTAACTGATACCTCAGCTGCTTTTGCAGTGGGGATTTTGTCTCTCTAAACGAAACCTCCCTGCTTCCAGTGCTCAGCTTTGTCCGTATTGCTCAGGAGGAAAGACCCAGCCTTCCTCACCTGAAGGCAAGAGGTGGGAAGACTCAGCCACAGTGGGAGAGGTAGCCAGGGCATACAATGAGCCACAGATGCAAGAGCTGAAATTGCCATGCCCCGTATATGAAGGGGCAAGTTCCCCTCTCAGAGCATTGTGGTATTGCTGTGCACTAACAGGTTTATAATCTGCAGGCCTTGGCTGCTCCTTTATAGCAAAGAGGAGACCAAAAAGGTGTACTCCTGCCTAAAACGCTCTCTGGCTGTTTACGAGGATGTTAAGTGGGCCACTAACACTACCTGGCTGAGCCAGGGATGCTCTACAGCCATTTCAGCTGCGCAGGCTAATGGAAAGTAAAGTCTCTGATATGGATTTTTGGAGTAGGATGAAGTGCTTGCCTGGCTGAAAGTCATTGCCTCTGCTCCGTTTACTCTATTACTTGCCTGCATTACAAATAGTTGGGAGCAGGAGATGGCAATGGTGCCTTTTTGCATTTGAAATTCTCCTACTTGTGTTTTTCCTTTAAAATATAGGCACACGGATCAATTTTCATATCTCTAGCAAGATTAATTGCAGGGACTGCTATCACAGGTTGTGCTCGCTCATGGCCGCACTATGCTATGCTAATGTATCACATTATCTTCGAATAATGCTATTCTGAACATGCGTCATAATTTTATGGTTCACAGCCAGATAACTCAGACAGCCAATTTTCTCCCCAAAAAAGAACCAAGATCAGGGACCTGTAAACTAATTTTTCAAAAATAGTCTGCTATGGTTGGAACAAGTAATGTGTCATCAGCATTCATCATTGCTGCCACAGTATGAAGGAGAAAAGAGAAAGAATAGAAACAGAAGGAAGGGATTTACAAGCTGACAATAAAAAAAATTACACTTTCCCATTCTACTACGAATGGAAATGTAGGTGGCACACCCAGACTGCTGAGTCTGAAGACAGCAACTGCAGGTGTTGCCAAATAGGATGTATAGTTATATATATTTGTATATGTATATTTAGTACACAAAAGTTAATTTTACCATACTTTAATACATATTTGCTGTCTACTTACATTGGTGTCTTTGGAAAAATATGTCTTAGCAACTTTACTTGTGATATTTAGCTACAGCATTTACTTTTGTTTAATTGTATTTCTATTTACATATATATATATATACATATTTAGAATACCTATAAGATTTTCGTGCCAGAAGCCTGGGGTGTCCACTACCCTTAGTCCTTAATGTTCAGGGTCACATACAGGGCCAAACAAGTGCACAAGCCCCTGTGCCAGCTGCCTGCAGGCCATGGGCACCAAACTTTCACCTTAGGATCGCCGAAATGTTATTTGAAAGCTTTATGTAGGCAGACAGGTAAAATGGCCAGAGAAGATTGTCAGTGCTGATGTAGGCAGTCATTAGAAAATCTCATTATATTCAGAAGCCTGTACAATGAATCACCTTTCTTCTCCCAGAAAAGTGAAAACCTTCGCTTTAAATGAAATGTTTTCTGCTTCATCTCTCAGGAACTCACCAGGCAGACAGATACCTACTGCCTATAAGAAAAGAATACCTGGTCTAAAAATCTAATCATCTGGTCCAACTGCTTTAATATAATTTTAAAAATATATCTTACAGACTTACTCTATCCAGTCTGGCATCTATTCAGTATTTTCTAGCCTCATATCCTGTATGGGATTTTGATTATTGCAGGGACAGATAACAAAGAAATGGTGGCCAAGAAGTCATCAGATAGAGCAGCTCTATCCTATTTTTCAGGGGGGGTTCGTGCCATCAGTACTTATGGAACAGTGGAATTATTAGCTGCAAGAAAAAAATCAAAATCATGGTGGTGGCTAAAAATAGATGCAGAAGAGGTAGACAAAGATTCTGCAGAGTTGATAAATTCAATTTCCCAATAAATCCTTCTGAGCTTGTTTGGATTAGTTCAGGGTAGCTGACCTGCCAGGAATAAATTATGGCAGGAAAAGCAATACATCGGAATTTGCCTCAAACTCCCTGGAAGTTTAACCTGTGCATGTGACATACTTTTATATTTGAAGACTTCATCCACATGAATCCCTGGTTTATAATTGCTGTATGACTAACTTTTAAAAGATTTGAGTGCTGTGCTGTCCTCTCACCAGTAACAATTTCATATTATGAATTTCCTAAAATCCAACTCGTACCTACCTAGCAGTTTCCATCACTAGATCTGAGAGTGCCTTACAAAAAAAATGAATAACAATATACCCATTTAACAGATGAAGGAACTGAGGTTCAGTCAATTATAGCAAGATCTCATGGCAGGGTATTAAAACAGGCTGGTGGTCACCCACGTCCCAGTGGACACACTTCTTTCTGCTCACTTTAGATACAGTTTCACTATAGGACATTGCTCTAAGTTTTAATGACTGTATTACCTTCTTTAAAATGTAATGATTAAACCAACAGAGGCAAACAGACAACATCTATAGCATTCACCATAGAAAATCAGGAAACAGCAAATTTGCTAAGCAACATTCAATAGTTTCAAAAGCAGTGACCAAGGCTAAAGTCTTCTTTGACCCTATTTTAATAAAAAATATTACCATCAACCTCTGATTTAGCCTCATTGTGGTTTGCTGGGGGGTTTTGTTTGTTTATTTGTTTTGTTTTCCCTTTGTCTTCTCACTGTCTATCATGCTATTCCTAGTCATGTAGAATTTCCCTGGAGGATTTACAGACATTTCGGTTTTGCTTACCCAATACCCACTTCATGATCAGCAATTCTGTCCATGAGAACTGAGTCGTTTTGACTCTAAATATTTGTTTTGGATGATCCGTGATGGTCTCGTTGGGGAGATTTTTTACTCCTTCAAACCGATCTGAAGCATTCACTACTAACAGTCCAAGGAAGATTGTAAAAGAAACTGCATGTGCCACAAACTTCATGAAAGGACTTCGGAGGGTCCGTCCCAGCTGCAATGAAACATACACAAGACATAAGGGTTTTTTTCTCCCTTTTTGTTCCTATAAAAGTCTGAACCATTTGCCCAAGGTGAAAAGAATTCAGAAATAAATTCTAGATCATGACCTAAATGGGGTTTAGATTTGTTCAAGTTGTTCTTTGCTATTACTAGACATTATGCATTGCAGTTCGAATGATGCCCTTTGGAAAATTTTCTGTGCATGGTAGTATCTTATATTGCTCCTTTATACCCACATACCTAATTGTCCTGACCATACAGTAAGTAGGAAATGAGACAGAACATTTATATCAGACATGTTTGTGTGTATACATGTTATATGAATGTATCGTGTGTCAGTGTAAATCCTAATGATGTGCTCACTTCTCAGCCTTACATCACTGTTATATTTAACATCTTTTATTAATGCTGAATTCATGGTTCATTAACGATCTGTAGGAAATAGCCTTCTGTTTAAAGATTCTTTAGTAATGCTTTTAATATGCTTTGGTATGATAGTCTTCTCACATAATTCCTACAAAAGCTGGAGATTCGCTCCCCAGGTCACAAGGATTTATTTCAAGACAGTAAGCCAAGAATCAGAGCAGCAGATCTCTTTGCTAGAGCTAATATTTGTTCTATTCTTCTTGAAAGGCTTTCTTTGTTAATCAGTTTAAATAACACTTTTCATTTTTCCTTTTCTGTGATCTAAGACATTACTCCAGAAAGATGTCAGAACAGAAGCCTTTGTAGGAGCACAAGGACCGATGCCTGTGATGCTGGGCACAGCAGACAGCAGTGGATGTGCTGTCCTGTACGTGGCCTTTCCAAAGCCCCCTCCAAACAAATGGGACTTTTTTTGCCATATATTACTCATGGATTCTTTTCCCTTGATGACAAGGAATTCTTCAAATTTTCTTAATATCTACTGACTTGATTAAAAAAAATCATAGGAAATATAGAAAAAAGGAGTGAAAAAGGAACTTCCTTGTTTTCTTACTTATCTCCAAAAGCAGCTTTGTTCAAAGGAGCCCAGGTCTCTGGCCATTGCAGAGCAGGAAATATTTTAAAAGCAGGGCTCTTCGGGTCTAGCAGAAATTTAAAGGAAGCCTTATGATTCTGGTTCTTAGTTCTTTTTCTTCTTTGGATTTTTAAAAAGTCAATTAAATCTTTTATGAAATTGACAGAACAGTAAATCCTATTGGAAAATTTGCATGTTTTAAATCCCAGAAACACTTTCCAATAAAGGCAATAAAAAAAAAAATCTGCTCTATTCCTGAGCCCTTATGAACATGCTTGCTTTTTTCTGAGGTCAGTAAGGATGTGTTTAAGTGGGTAGATACTGCACTGAATCAAACCCCAAGTTTCTTTAATCTTGCCTAGGAATATTATGGCAGATGTAGGAGTAAATTAAGTGTGTTAAAACCAGCCTCAACGCTTGTGATGCTGGTTCACTCCTCTGCTGTAAACCTTGGTGCAGTGTTAGCTCTCAACAGCTTTTTATGGCCGGTGTTGGGTAGATTTACGCTTTGTAGCAGAGTTTATATTTCCAGTACAGACCTGATGGGGTGATGGGATATGTTTGAACAATGTCCTGTACAGTAATAATCCTGGATGTTTTCCTCATATGCCTTGTCTTTGAATTTGAGAGAGCTCAAATTCCAACAGTAATGTGGAACAACAACTAATGGGCATATGGGGCCTGACCAACAAAGTTTTAAGAAAGTGCATCTTGTACAAAACTCATTTCTACCCTGAATCCACCAAAAGAGAAAACACACTGTCTATTGAACCATGAATTCTCTCCAAATAATAAGACTACTTCTGCTGTCTATAGAAACATTAAAAAGAGAGACCTAAGATTAAAGTAGCACAGCCTTGGTTATCAGAGAAATAATCCTGTGTGTTACAGAACCAAATGAATTTTATGGGTAGCTTCACTTAGATCTCTATTGATTTAACAAAAGTTGGCATTTAGTCAGTGTTACATCAGCGTTTTATCCCCTTTATTACTGCAGAAAGCTAACATTTTTTTTTTCTTGAGCTGATGCTTTTCATATCTTCTCAGAAATCTGATTTTTAGCTAAGAGCTACAGAAGGTGCAAGTGTTGACTAGAATATTCTGTAAAAAAATAGTGAAAACATCATTAAAAAAAAAAAAAGAAACATCAGTTCCTCCAGTCAGCCTAATGATTTATGACAATAAGGTATATTTTTCAAGCAACATGATATGGTTGAACTCAAGGTGTGTAACTACTGGGTTGTATCAATTTCTCAATTACTTTTTAAAATCAAAATATCACCTTTCATCAAATCAGGATTGCAGGGAAGTGCCTGGCTGTCACTGTTAAGACAGAAACACTGGCAGTGTGAGAATACAAAGGTTCATTCTTAAGAGAACAGCTCATTTCATAACTATCTTACCTGTATTATAGGAAAATAATGAAGCGTACAGACATGTCAGAATAAAAATACATAAAATGTGATCTTGAAACAAAATTTTCCAAATGCAAATTAATCTCTTCTCCAAGAGATAGGAACAAATAAAACATCAGGGAAAAAAAAAAAAAAAAGCCATTACTATTTTCAGTACTATGCTCATAGCAGAAGCATGAAGAATACTGTAGTAATTTTATGTAGCTTAACTGGGGAGGAAAATACCCAGAGTAAAAAGGTAGGGGTGCAGCTTTAGGCAGAGTGAGCCATTAAAGTCCTAGTGCTTAAGTGATGCGGAGCCTGCCACAGCGGGAGCTACAGTCCATAAATCCCCAGCACGGCTACACGGAAGCCAAAGAACAACCCAGGCAATGAAAGCCACTTATACATGATGTCTGTAGTGTTGTGATATTGGAACATGCACTTCAACCGACCAGAGAAGAAAGAAAATAGTTCTTAAAGTTCTGCAGACAGTCCAAACAGTCCTGCTTGCTCCCTTTGTTATATTTTTGGGTAGCAGACTGTGCAATTTTTTCGTGCTGTGTCTTATCTTCTCTTTTGATCACCAGTGAAACAAATTTGGATGCTAACATACCAAGCCCAGTTCATCTCAGAGTCATGGCCTCCACGGGGTAGATGCATCAGCACAGATCTTTCAGGATAGGACGGGCTTACACTCCACAGGTCTTGCCAACAGCTTGTGCATCCAGAGGTGAATGAATGACTGACACTAAAACTGTTTTTAATGGGGACAATCTGTGCAACTGAATGCAAAAGAAGACTTAAGGCTTCAGTTACGAACTCCAGTTAATACCATTTACCAAATTCTTGAGGGTGGTATCTGGTATGGAATATTCCAACCCCTAAGCTTTATTAATGAAAATTTTCTGTTAGGGTAAAAAGGGTTGAAAACATATTCCTTGCTAACATACACCAGTGAAGGAATTATTTTGAGCTATGAACTACTCTATTATCCTATGTGAAACCGCAGAATGTGACCAATACATCTTAAGAATGTGATATACCAGTATTGGCCAGGACAGCTCCTATAAACAATATTCCACATTACAGATATTTCCTTCATTTTTCTCACTTAGTCCAGAAATGAGACTCTGACTGATGTTTGGGCATCCATGCATCAGCCCGACTTGATTTAAGTCAAATAACTGATTGATACTATGGAAAAATGATTTCATTACTCAGTTGTGTAACATCAAGATTCTTTCCATAACTTAAAACCAATTAAGTTTACAAAAAATTGTAAAATTGACCAGGACAAAACTGGGCTGCCCAGAGCTTCTGTTAACACCACCATCCTTCCAGCAGGAATGCTGCCAGTGAAACTGTCTGCAATAACTCTATGTGAGGATACGAGGCCCTCAACCCTTCAACCTAGTAATGATGATTTTGGGTGGGGTACCAATTTGTGGGGGGAAAATGCATTCATTATTCAGATATTTCTACCACAGGCCCCAATCAAAAATCAAGACTGCATTGTTCTGATCAACGCAAACCCATGCACTGAAAGACAATTCCTGCCTGAAAGAACTTCCCATTTGACTTTCTGATAGGAGGTTACGTGTGGTTTTTCACAGCCTAAAGTGAGGTGAAAAGAAAAGGATGTGGAAAAATGAGAATGCACGAAAGGTTTAGTGTAATGAAATCACAGCTGATGAAAAGTTGTCCCCCTCCCTCTATTTTTTAAAAAAATTTAATACACCTACCTTAAGAAGTTAAAACCAAGTAACAACCTCAATAATTTTTTACTTCTGCTGTATTTTTTCTGGGTTTTTTTTCCCTCAGTTTTTCCCCCTTAGATTTTATGCTTTTCATTTAAATTCTCCACTTACTTTTAGTCTAATTGTTCTCCCCACCTAACGCTATGTTCGAATGCAACCTCTGTAATCCTGAGAGTACACTGCAAATGCTGCCGTTGGCTGGCGTGCCAGCTCCCCGCGCGTTCAACAGAGGTGAGGGAAATTAAACAGCTTCATAAATCCCTGCCAGTCTGAGGTCTGAAATAACAGAATTAATGCGGTAGTTCCACACATGAAATTCCCTCTATGACCCAACCGAAACCACCCGCAGCACAGCCCAGCTTTCACACGCACTTCCCCTGGGTGAAGCTCCGGAGTCTGCCCGGTTCACACCAGCTGTGGGGGTGTGTGTTGATACAGACCTCAAGAAAATGAAGTTACATTCTCAATTACTTTAAGAGAAAGTACATTTCTTGGAGATATTTTGGAGGAGACCTAGTTTAGACATGTCTTATTATCTCAGATGTTCTGGAAGACTGTTTTCAAAAGATTGGTCTGATTGCACTAACAGAAATCTTTTCAAATTATAGTCTTTCCTTAATACCCATCCATGGATCTTTAATTTCTTGGGCTTGACAAAATCACAAAGGATTCCTCATTGGCTTTGAAAGGAAATGGGAGAAGATGCTTTTGAGACAGAATACATTACCAGGGGTCATTTTTATAGAATTTAAGTACCTCTGATAAGCCTCCTGCTGAAGACCTCTATCTTGTAATGGATGATGTTGCTGGCTATTGCTGATTGTGAAATGATCCTTTCCCCTGCCACCCCTTTCTTCTGCAGCAAGAGTAGTGAGAAAGTGATTTGTCACTCAGCTGCACACCTATTTATCTCCACTTGTTTGAGCAGACACTTTCAGGGTGGAAACCTCACTACAGTTTTCACATCACAGACAACTCAGGCTTTTACCTAAGCTAACTGTTGGCTCTGGTCCTTCGACCTCCAGGTCTTGGCAAAATTCTTCTGCTCCACCTGATGCTGTGAGACATAGCACAGCCGTATGTAGGTGTACCACAGACTTCCAAGTTTAATCATCTTTTCCCTCAAAACCATTCGGGTATGATTAGTCTAGTCTTCCCTGCAGCACTAAGCAGTCCCCTGGGGCATGCCAGTGTCAGGCACATGTGCCATAATAACACTCCACTAACTAAAAATACAAGATCAGAAAGAAGGAAGGGGAAGAAAGAAGCCCTGAAGAAGGGGGGAACCTGCAATAAAAAGTACATAAAAGGAACGAGGGTTTAAACCTCAGGGTTAACTAAAAGGGGAACACAGACCTTCTCCTTTAGTTATTTCCCATTCTGGTGGTTCTTCTGTTCTTTCTTCACCCTGCTCCCATGTTGTTATCTCCTACATCACCCTCTTCCCCCACCACCCCACCTGTTTTACCTATAAAGATGATCCTCAAACCATACCCGATAGCTCCGTTTGTGTATATCAAGCAACACCTCAAGCTTGCTCTCCTCTGGGGCAACCTCAGAGGATAGCATGAATCGCTTCCCAACAGCCTTACAGAAAAATACGTGACTTCATTCCAGGCCCTGGGTAGAAACAGCCATAAAAACCATCACCTGAATGAGCCTGTACCTTGCTGCAGGGAGCGATCCAGTAGGCTATGGCAAGGAAGGGCAGGCCAATGGAGACCCCAAAGACAGCCAAGAACTTCACAGCTATAGATTGCTGCCGTAAGCCTGAGAGGTTTTCATACCACATGGTGAGCAATTGCTGCTGGCAGTTGGGGTGAGCAACAAACTGTAAAAGAAACAGAAACAGAAGTATCAGTAGCGTTGCCTGACGAGGATGAGATGTTAGTGAATAACTTGCTGAACTTGTCAGTGGAACAAGTGTTTTAAAGAATCAGTTACCAATATTGGAGTGAGCGGAGGTTATCTTTATTTGGCAGCGTTGGGTGCATGGGGGATCGCTCCACCAAAGTCATGCACACCAAGGGAACCTTTCAGCCCCCTCTTTATACAAGTCGCTCATGTCTATTCATTAACTTTCTGGGAACTCATTAACATATCTCGCACCTGGACAATTAGCACATTCCCATTCAAGGACCTAGTATATCTTCAGGTTAACAACATTAACATTTCTCGTGCCTGGACAACTAGCACACTCCCATTCAAGGATTTAGTATATCTTCAAGTTAACAATATTAACATATCTTGTGCCTGGACAATTAGCACACTCCCTATGTCACCCATTCAAGGGTTTAGTACATCCTCAAGTCAACAGTAAGGGTCTCCTCAGATAAACATGAGCACACTGTTCTTTAAATAAATCATATATGGCCCATTATTCACAAGACAGGGCGTATCTTTGTTGTCTAACACAGCTTATGGTGTCACAAAGGAAAAACTGCAAATTGGGCACCCAAAATCCCCAGGTACTGGCAGAACGTGTTTCACTTCTGCTTCTTGTCTCCTCTAGGTAAAAGGTTTGTTAGACAGAAGACCATCTAGACCAAAACCCAACACCCACCAGTGGCCAGCGCTGACAAAGTGCTTCTGTGGGCAAGTTCCCTCTTGAGGTACAACAGTCTACATTGCGATTCAGAAAAGAAACAGAGAGGCTCTTTGACAGCACCCTGAAAAACCCCTCCAATAACTTGCTGAAGACATAGGCCATTGAAAGAGTTGCCCAACACAGCACTAGTATTATATTGTTCTATTCACTATATGTGGACCCAAAGCGAACCCTTCTGCACGGTTCTCCTTCTCCTGTAAACTGTCAGAGCTCTGGGTGGCATTTTTCTATTTTAAATGTTTTATCTCAGATTACCTCTCAAAAAATGACAGCTTGTTCTTTACTGACTGGACAAAAAGCGAAATGGAAAAGCCGAAGGAAAAGTCGTGGTGCTGTGGTAGGGGAAGTACATGTTCTGTGCCCTGTAACTGAGCCTCTCCAGCTCGTTGTTCAGAGGCAAAAGAAAAGGCAAGCAGTAGGCAACAGAAAAGGGCAATTTCTTAACGGTAAAATTACAGCACCACTGGATCCCCTAGAAGAGTTTTATAATAAAAGATTAAAGTTCTTTGTTTCATATTGTTCTTCAGGGTGATTGAATTCAGAACATGACCATCTTTCATTGCAAGATAATTAAAAGGCAAAATAACTGAAAGAAAAGATGAAAAATAAATACATTGCTAACGTCGCTGATCGCATTAGCAGAACTGAGTGGTTCATTTGTGAGTTTTGTGGCTGAATAAAGGTTCTTAGGAGGGAAATGTAAAACCCTTTGCTATTTCAAACCCCAGAACTTTCTGGAGGTGAGGGTGAGGATGAAGGGAGTAGAGAGAGACAGAAAGGAGGAAAGCAGAGGCTGCTAGGGGGCTTCGTGGCCGCTGTTGCCCCTGCCTGGCAGCATGGACATGGACCATTTCTGGCAGCTGCCCCTTGCTCTGCTTCAGCCCTTTGAGCTGCAGCCTGCTGGGGGGATGGCAGCTCTAGTCTGTGATGTTATCGGGACTGAGAAAGAGAAAATTCTAACTGCACTTTCATCTTCACTATCTATGAAACGATGATCAAATTGGGAATATAATGGACTCTTTTTCTAGATGTCTGCATAATAACAAAGCCGTTACTGTGAGTTTAAATGATCAGTTCATTGCTAGTGCAGAATGAAATACAGTTGCACAGTAATTAGGATTGCTGTAGAAAAGCACATTTCCTTCTTTAACAGCACATTAGCAGCTATTTAAAATGTGTTTCTTCTGATGAATTAGGCTTTGGGGTCTGCATTTCTCAAAAAGAAAAAAAAAATAGAAAATAAGGCTTTACCCTTTCTACTGAACAAATCAGAGTGAAGAAATTGGACAGGTACTTTTAACTTCTCCTGTCTTTAGAATTTTTTTCCTGGAAATATTAACAGTCGAACATGTTTTCTTTTAAGCTGGTTTCAAAAAAAAGAAAGCTTTCAAAAAGGATAGTCTATAAGTCACAAGTCCTACTTCTGAGCATTTAAAGTCTGAAGTTAAGGCAATGACAGCAGTATTGCAGGGAGGCATTTCCTAACGCCCAGTGTTTGTTTGCGCTAATGCTGCTAGGGCTCATTATCTGTCTGGCACATGGACAGAAAGATGACATGGAAGGAAGCTAGGCAGAGAATTGATTCCCTTTGTAAATCTGGTTTTCAGATATGATGAATTCAACAACAACTGTAGCAAGTCGTGGAAAGGAAAAATGACACTGGTAGATGTGCAGACTTCTGAGATGAAGGGGCAAAGCAGCAGCCAGGCTTCCTCTTTCTCTTGTAATCGTTCACTGCATTATGAGAATTGATTCAGACAAAGAAATTCAGTTGTCCTTGGCAATGAGATGGTCAAAGACTTTTGCTGGTTGGAATTTGAGAGGATTCATCAGACATTATAATCTGTTGTTTTTTTCAGTCTCTCTGGGAACAGCTACAATGAAAATACAAATACAGGAAAACTGAGAAGGACTTGCCATAAACCCCAGTTCATTGGAACAATTTATTTTGTACAAGGCAATAAAGATTGGCAGCATGCCATGGAATCTTGATGGTGTTCATCTTACTCTGATTATTACAAAAATGAGGGGAAAATAAGATCAGGATAAGAAAGATAAGAGCATGAATGAGTTCTGATCTGTTATTTGCTTACAGAAAGCAGTAGAGTTTCTCATTATGTTTGCTCCATCCAGATATTAATGAAACATGCAAAGATGCTTAGACAATGGCAACCCTCTCTCTATTAAAATTTCAGAAATTGAGCTTAGATCTCATCAGAGATGTTACAAAGCCATTTAACTTTCTCTCTTCTCTGGGAATGGGCACTGACACCAAGTTAAAGATTACACTGATGCTTTGCTTAGTGTCGTAGCCACAGAAAAAAGCAGAGTTTGAGACAAAAGCTTCAAGGCAGAATGCTTCAAAGTGTAATGAAAAATGGTTGAGTGTTATATTGAGTTTATGCCGCAACCAAAAAAAAAAAAAAAAAGCCGCAACATTTTTTCTAAGTTCCCATTAAATGATATTTTTCTTTCTTCCATACAAGAAAATGAGTCTATGAGGCTTTTAGGGGCGAACAGTGGCTGCTCCTGTGCTGTATCTCAGAAGAGGAAGGCAGAAATCACTGCAACCAGACCAGCGTGGCCAGGGCTGCGCAGAAGGGCATGGTATTGCTGAGTGGGATGGAAGCACTGGCAGTGGAGAGGGTTGTGTGGGGCCAAAAAGAGCTCTTTAAAAGTGCT
The DNA here is from genome assembly GCF_023634085.1 of Falco cherrug. Classification (NCBI taxonomy): domain Eukaryota; kingdom Metazoa; phylum Chordata; class Aves; order Falconiformes; family Falconidae; genus Falco; species Falco cherrug. The sequence continues at coordinate 61,184,879 of NC_073704.1, read as the reverse complement.
TTATCTAATGGGCAGAGAGAGTCCCTTCCAAACTGATAAAGGTAACACATCAGGATCTGGGAGCTCAAGCAAGATGTTTTCCAAGGCTTCTGCATTCAGAAACTGCAGTGGGAGCTTTTCTGGTCCCCTGGCACAGGGACCCCAGTAGATGGCAGTGGCTTTTCCTATACCGTGCATACCTCTCTGATTTAGAAAGAAAATTGTACTTCCCTCCAGCCTATCAGTGACACATTTTCTTCAGTTAAAGAAAAGGCTAAAAAAAAAATTTTTAGAAATCACACATCAATCTGAAAAGCCAGCTCAAATAATGAAGCTGCCAAAGTGGCATTTGTGAGAGCCACTTAAAGACACAGGAAAGTATTGACACCTCCAAAAGCCACTGTTCTGTGCTACAGGGGATTAAAAGAGAGGGATGAGTATTTGTCTGGAATAAGGAAAAAGATCTAGCAAAGCCTCCAATGGGAATTGAAAGGGCCCAAAGGAACTGTTTAACATGTAAAAATAAAGAGACCACTGTGAAAACCACATTGAATGATAACTTTTCCACATTGCTATCTAATTTGATGTATGACAGCTCTTTCCCGTAGCTTACCATGTATACGCATTGTGGGAAAGCACTTTACAGCTCTCATGACAGAGTGAGATTTTTTCCTCAGCATTCTTGTTCAAAAATGCATGAGTTTCTATGCAGACAATAAAGTACCTTTACATCTCTATAACTGTATAGGAAGTTACTTCTGTTAGAAAACACCGTAATAGAGAGTTTTGTGGTTTATATCCCGTTACATTGGACAGAGAAAGAGCCTGTGATGAGGACCCCAGTCATGACTGCTGTTCAGGATTAGTGCTGCAGATGCCTAAGCTGTCAGTGTTTGGGCACGGTTCAACCCCCCCATCCAAAACACCCCGCGGTCCCTGCTTGAAGGGCATCTCTCTTATCCTATGGCACACAGCAGATAAGCTACAGGCAGGTGACAAATCCCAGAAAATTCTTGAGAGTGTCAGATGATGCTCACACATCAAACAGAGAGCAGGAAAAAAAAAAATCATCTTGGACAGAAAAATGCTGTCAGCAGAAGTAAAGAAACTTATGGCAAGACAGGTAAAAGGCAGAGGTCAGCCTCAGATGATTGGAATTAATTGTGCAGAAAAAAACCCAGTATGTCTTTTATTACTGAAATAATTTTAATTCCCTTATGAGCGCAGAAATCTACCAGTGAGGCAAAAGAATTAACCACTCAGACAGGATCATCTCGCTTTGCTAATGCACGCTACGCTGAATAGCCAGGGGCTGAGGCAGGAAAGAAAAACTCATCAGTGAACCACTGAAAACCCTTTAAAAACCTGCGTGTCAAAACTAACAATGCAAACTTGTGACTTTACTGTTCTGCTTTCACAGAGACACTCCTGTCTGTCCTCTCCAGCTCGCCCCTTCGCTATAAGCCTTACAACAAACGCTGGCAAACCTCAGCAAACACAAGCTGCGGCTGGGGTGAGCAGCCATGTGTTTGATCAGGGAGTGAGAGCTAGAAAAGGAGCCGCTTGAACAGATTTTCAGGAGAACATTGGTAACGTCAAAAGACACGGGCAGAGATGAGCCGTTTTACTTTCCATCATGTCCTTTGAACAACTTTTCTGAGTTCATTATTAAACATTTGTCTTTTGACGTAGCTCATCACCCTCTGCAAGCCTACACTGATTAACATGTTTTAGACCATGGCACCTGCTCATGGGAACCCCTGGTTGGGTCTGTAATGCTTCAAATTCCAGAGATTCTAGCAAAAATGCCCAAACTGTTTTGCTGACGATGACTCGTTGGAATCAAGTGTCACTCTGTGCCTCTGAATTACAAGGGAAAACGAGGGGAGCAAGGATCAGGTGGGTTGTACACATGGCTTTTCCCATTTTGCCAGGCACGTCACCAGGGAGCACAGGAGCAGGGCTACTGCAGGCATCCACACGCTGGAAAAACCAGGTGGGACGTGAACCACACGCATTGTGTGCTCTGAAATGAGGAAAGCACATAAGTATTCTTAAGAAGACTTGGTGACACACCTCACTGACAAACAGAGCCCGAGCTGAGCTTGCTGTGCTGGTGCTCCCAGCAGAAGGGGAAGCCAGCCCTGGTCTGGAAGGTGAGGTGGCATCTGCTTGAGCAAAACCAGAGGCAAGGAGGGACGGGAAGCCAGGCTTGCCCGTCTCTGCTGCTGTGTGGGCAATGTCATGTTTCTCACAGCAAAACCTTCATCAAAGGAGATATGAAATCATCCTTTTTCAGTGGGTTGCTGAAGATGCTGTGGGAGTATCAGCAAACATCGGCAGGGTGGGAGAAACTCCGGGAAAGGTCGAAGCAGGATATTACTGCTGTTCCCCTGAAGGGTAAAAAATATACTGCCATTTCACGAAAGAGGATCTGATGAATTAAGGGCTAAACATATGCCCACATGCACACGACAGAAAAAAAAGCAATGAAAATACTAAACCAAAACATAATTTCCTTGCTTTTAAGCCACTTTTCACTTTTGAAGATTTATTTGATATTTTAAGCATTTTTAAGACTCAAAGCCTGAATAAAGAGTCTGGATTTATACTGAATAAAAGATTTTCTTCAATGGAAATGCACTTTTTGGGAAAAAAAACCAACCAAGCCCAGACCTTGGAAAAAAGTGGAAAATGTGTCATAACAGGTTTTTTTATCTGGTAAAAGAGCCACCTACTTGCAGAGTCATTTCACCTGATCCCGAGTGGGAGATAACAGAGCTCAGTGGAAATTGCTGAAGCTTGCTAGGAAATACCCAGTGCGGGAAAAGAACAACATATGCACATGGCTTTTCTTATCTTCACCTTGTACTCTGTTCTGTGAACCTCCAAGTGAACAAAGAGCCCTTCCTTTGTCTTGAAGAGACTATTCTGAGGCAACCTAACAGAAACAGATGGGATATAATATAGTTATTTCATGATCCTGAATACAGGAAAAAAATCTGCCTCTAGCAAGTGCTTGTGCTATTAAACTATGACAAATGAGGTTGTCAGAGGGTAAATGTGGCTGGAAGTTGGCTCATTGTTTGCTGTTGTGCTTGATAAAGGTGCAAGTAAAGCTGTAGAACGTTTAAGAAAAAAATAGAAAAACTACTTACCCTATAATTTATGAATTAAAAATAATATGTAAAGTTCCAATCCAAATACCCATGCTGTGAGACTGTGACCTTTTCACAGAAGAGACCTGCTCTAATTATAAATTCTATCCATGGCCACCAACCCAGTTTTTAAAACACTTTGCACCAGAGTAAGCTTGCAAGGGAGAGCAAATCAGCAGGTCCAAACTCCTTCATCCACATGCAACTAAAAAAATAATTCATGGAACCCCGTTCAGCTCGGATGAAAGAAAATTCAGCTGACCAAGACTCATCTCAATGGGAACTGACCACTGCATAAAAATAAACAGTACACAAGAAAAAGTCCTCTGAGATGCCACAGCTGCTGCAGACACACAGAGGGAACGTGAAGCAAGGAAACGTCCCTGCCCTGAGGATTTCTGCAGCTTTCCCTCCGTCCCTGGGGTTCATTTGACTGTCTAATGGCATCACACAAATATTCATGGGTTTCTTGTTCATCCTGTAGATGAGCTTTGTGACAGTCTGGGTGAATATTCAGACCTGATATCTGGAGTCTAACAGCAGCATTTATAAACCTGGTAGCAAAGGGAAAAGGTTTATATATTTGTAGGCAGAGCCCAGATGAGCTGGAATTATCGGGGAAAAAAACCCCAACCCAACAAATTGTGCAACCTTAGTCTCTGAGTCACTTTTAAGGCATAAACCTAGAAGCATTTAATATGGTTTCAGTGATGAATTACACATTTTGTAAAACCTTTCACATTCACCTTTCTGAACCAAAACATTTTTCTTATTAGATAGAACCATTTAGCATTGGAGAAATAGTTGCTTGCATCAAACCCCAAGGTAACTCAAATATTCCCCAGTTTTATGGAAATTCAATATCTGGGTCCACTTGCTGGTTGACTTATCTAATTCAAAATTCTGATTTTGAAGACTTGAAACTTTAGCACGGCTACGGTTTACAACCACATCCCTTTCCTGTGATTCAGCCTGCTCTATAAAAGCAAGCCTGTTGTTTAGGATAGATCTGCTCTCTGCTAAACCCATGAGTACATTAACAGGATCAGGATCTCACTTTACAAAGGCGACAAGATGACAGAACCAAGGCAGTGCAGGTCATCACAGCATCCCAATGCTTGTGTAATTGCCCCAAACCACCCATGTGGCACAGCTCTGTAAATGAGATGGCGCGGTCCCATCAGAGGGAGCAACGTGCTTGGGAACAGGATTTGACCAGGCACCAGATTGTTAAACAGGCACAAAATAAAACCCAATAAAACCAAATTACTTTAATAGAAGACTAAAGTAATGGGGTAAATAAAACTGCCAGGACCATTTCAAATGCAGTTCACCCATTGACAGAAATGTTCTCTGCTGCTGAGTGAAAACACAAAATTAATAATCCTCTTAGTAGTGGAAGGAATGAAGGGGGATTTTTTTGTCGTTCTGCTACATTTTCAATTCATGCCATGTAAAATTAAGTCTGCTATATTTGAGGTGTATAACTAGAAAACATAGAGTTTACATAAATTCTTTAATTGGTTCAGTTTAAACCCTTTTCTGCCTAAAGTTTCCTTATAATTTCATTTTCCTGAAACAACGACAGATGCTTTTTTTGTGCTAAACATTCCTCTACAAGGGAGTGAATAAGGTGGCTGGCTCTTGAGAAAACTTCTGTTTCATATTCTAGTGGGCTGCATGTTTTCTGAAGAGATTCATTGCTAATGTCTGGTTTCTCCTCTTTTTACATGTATGAATAAATCTTATCACTGAATTATTTATCTGAAAATAAGCAAATGAATTGGAAGTCTCAGCCTCTAACATCCCAGGGTTTTCATATCTGTGCGGAATCAAAACCATTTGGAAATCCTTATTATTTAATTATTCATCTGAAAACATGCCACTATAAAAAGCTACCAAACCCCAAGCTCCCTTTGGTATCTAAAAAAACCTCAAAACCACCCCAACCATGGTGGGCACAGAAGGAGAAATGTAAAATGTGTTAGCCATTTCCTTCCCCAGGAGAGTCACTGAACTGTTTTCCCTTGGCTAGGTGGTGAGGAAGCTGGGCTAGTGCTCAAGCCCACGTGCCTCCAGCACAGATGGAGAGCAAGACTCACTCATAGGATGAGACTCCTCTCACCATGAGGTAGAGTCCCAAAAACATACTCAAACGTGGACAACCTACAGGTGTGTGACATGGATCTCACATGGGAGAGCCACACCCTGGGTCAGTACCCATGCTGACATCTGAATTTGAACATCACTTAGGAAAATTCCCTCAGTAACATGAAACACTGAATCTTATTTTTTTGAGGGGTTGTATCATCCCCATCTGACTTTCCATCTAAAATGCAGGTCTGCTGCCTATGGGAAGACAAATGAAGCCAAAACTGGGGGTAGCTAAGGTCAGGTTTATAGCAGACCATATTAACCGCTCTTTTCTAAGAGAACCTTATTATTAATAAAGGTAATTTTAAGTCCTTTCATCCGTGTTGGACATCCATGCAATGGGTTTCATGTGCTCCTGTGCTGTCTTGTCAATGTCTTGACGGACATCTAAGACCCTGTGGTACTTTGCAAATGAAAGTAATTAAGTCTGCATATTACAATAAATTGGGAATACTGCAAACACCACTCAGGATGGAGAAATGATTCATTCAGGCCTTGAGAGGATGGATGTATGGGCAGGAAATAACAAAATGAGATTCATCTTGGAAAGAAAAGAAATTAAAACATCTGGGCAAAAGGAAATCATCAAACCACAGATTTTAGTGGAGGAAGGAACCTTGCTAATGAAATACTCAGAGAGATAGAAAGACTTTCTGTGAAGAAGGGAAGTAACTCCTTCCCTTTCCAATCTCTGACAAAACGTCTCTAATATGTGATTAAAAATGTAAAAAGAAAAGATTACATGGATAAGCTTAAGAGTCCAGAATGACCACAGTGTTTCTACTGTTCTCATAGATATTAAATTACATTTGTACAGTATCAACTGGTTTTCCAGTGATGGAAAAGGGAGACACTTTTCTTCTCACCACCACAGTACAAGCCATCAACGATGTCACAAGAGTTTAGTTAAATATTCTTGAGACTAAAGGGTGAGAAAAAATTAACCAGGGATTACAGAAACAAAAGCAAAAAGCCAGCTTCCTGAAAGCCTTTTTTCCTGAGGAATTCTCCTCCTTGAGGATTCACATTTACATGGTAAAACATAACCCTGTCTCTTCCCAAGCTGTGTCTGTGCTTGTTACAACCATTGCAGTACAGAAAGATCAATGTCTGTCCCATGGGAAATTCCTAAACTTAATTCTGTTCCAAAGAAGGACAAACAGCCGCAGGAGAGATTTTCTGGGACCTACCCAGCTCAGAAAGCTGTGGAGCTGAAACATTTCATCTGGGTTACCGAAATGTCATTTTCTATCAGTGTGGAGGCTAAGGCACCGGCTGTGCACGAGGCAGGGGCACTGTGCCCCGCTGTGCCCCCTCCCCGGGCATGGCACTGCAGGAATTTGCAGGATAACGGCAAACTGAGAGCGCACAGAGCTCGCAGAGCCATAGCTGCCCACCATGGCACACGGCACAGACCTGGTCCTTGCCCTCCAGAGTGAGGAGTTTCAGAGCTTCTGGTCACCCTTGGACTTCTGCCCTCTGTTCTCATGTGCTTCTCTTGCACACGCCAAGCTTTTCCAGTTACCCCTCCTAAGGATGTGCTGGCTGAGCTCAGCACCGGCTGTGCTGCAGGTTTTGTGGGGCAGAGCCATCCCTGCAGCAGGAGCAGAGCCGGTCCTTTTCCCCATTCAGGGACTAACCCTCTCCAGCCGCCATGCGAGGTGGAAACGCTGCAGGTGGGACCCCAGTTAATGGTGAGAGGGACCCTGGCAAGCATTTTGTGCACAAGATATTGTGCAGGGTAAAACTGCATCCTCTGAGCAAATTGCAGCAGTTGATAAAAGCTGGGACTTCTCCTGCCCTTGAGTATCTGAGTCGCGTGACCAATGCAGTGAAAAATTATAATGTAACGCAGCCATGAGTATTCTGTTCGGAGCATCCTCCATATGTTAATTATTAATAATACAGCCATGAGAAAAGTTCCTGTTCCAACTCTTTATTAGATAGGATTTACACAGCCATCTGGTGTTCTGTTTAATTCTTATTAATATTTTTTTTCAAACCCAATTTGTGTGTCTTACTGTTAATTAAATTAAAACTCGTGAAAGAAATATGTGCTCTGGCTTTGTGATGGCTATGAACTGAGCTGCTGAGAGAACAGAGGGCACTCGACATTTGCAATTAAAAGTATACAGCAATGATAATTCTGACATTGGGAAAGAAGGAGAATGAATGTCACCTCCTACAGAGAAGCAACAGCTTTAGACCTAAAAGTAAATGTCAACATATAAGAACCCTGCCAACATTAAAGGATGACAAGAAAGGAGCATAGTAGGACAGACAAAAATGAGAACAAAAAATACGAATGGCTCTGTAAAGCTGATATACACCAGTAAAATGGTTTTGTTGTGGTACCTCAAAACTGTATTTTCCCTCTATGGGTTGCCCAAGGGAAGAATCCAAGACAGAGTTGTCCCAGCCTCTGTATCTATGCCTCTCACAGGTAGAAATTACACTCTGACTCAATTAGAAATGAGTTCGCATGCACACAAAACCTGTGCTACCCTTACTTTTCCCTTATCTGATTAAAAACAAAATTGCTTGTTTCAAAAAGAAAAAACATTATTTTGCAATTTTCAGTCAAGAACACAAAGTAAACTCCCACTTAGATGCTGTAAGCCTGCATGAACAGCTGAGAGCATCCTTGGCTCAAGAAGCTCAGGATCAGTTTTATTTTTTCTCCTTGGGACCAGAACTCCAATTTAGCAGCCCAAGCCACTTTTGGCTATTATCCACCAGAACCATCCACCCTAAATTAATTCCTCTTTCACCTTAATGCTGTTTTTAATTTTGCCATTTCCCTGAATAGCTGCTGGACTCCGCCACAGTCTTTGCTGTCACACTGTGACTGTTTCCCCAGCCCTCTCCTACAATACCCAAAGGAACGACCTGGATGGTCTTACTACAGCATCAGCAGGGTGCTCTGCTGGGAGGCAATAGTAAACTTGCAACAATCTCTTAACATGGGCTAAAAGTCCCTTTCTTGGAGAGGATCCAGTACTCAGTAAATACTCAAATGTTTGCAAATTGTTTGTTTTGCACTTGACAAACCGTTCCCATTGTTACAGCTCTGAGGAACCATGAATCATTAAGACAGCTAATTTGAAGGGTAAATGGCTCTGGAAAACTTGATGGGACCACATTTGAGTGCAGTTTTCCAAGAATTCCGGGGTGCAGGGTGATTATTTAGTTCTTTCAGGAAGGGTAAAGAATTGGTGTAATACAGTGTTTTTAAAGACCACTTTGTAATCTACTATTATTTTAGCCTTCTCCGTGCTGTGAAATATGCACAAGCATAGTTTCTTAATTCTTCAGTGACCTTCTATATAAAGTTCTTCAATTATATTAGAGCCTTGAACTTGCTTTCTTGCCAGTGTCTCATATGTGCTTTGCAGAAGAAAAGGGTGGGGTGGGGGTGGGGAAGTCAAGTGAAGTCTGGAACTTTTGATGTTTTCTTGAATGACTTTCCAAGATTCATCTCAAATTTTGTAAATTAGGAAAAAAGGGTAAGCATGAATAAGTTTGCGTCCTTTCAGTTGAACAGAGAACTGATTTTTTTGGAGTAACAAAGGGGTGAGGTGACAGGGAACTCTAATGGGAAGTACAAAGGAAAAAGTGCAAAGAAAGATCATTTAGGGCCTGGACAAAAACCTGTTGTAGGTACCAGCTGCAGGTTTACTGAGGAGGTAAGAAAGCTTCAGTCCCCTTTTCAGCCCTGATGTGCAGGAAAACCTTGTATGTACCGGGAAAGCGTGGTCAGTGAGCAGGTCTGTGAACGTCCAGCTCAAGGGCAGGTTGCCCCCGGACTTGGTGGTTTTCAAGCAGGGCTTTGCCCTTCAGAAAAAGAGAGGAACAGAAGCACATGGTTTGGGCTAAAAGCTCCCCGAAGGCTGATGGCTGAGCTCCCTGCTCTGTGGGCACGACACACGTGCACTGTACACGCAAGAGAGTCACAGCCTCGACCTCCAACCCGGTGTGATTTATTGGGGATCGCAATTGCTGAAGTCAAGAGCAAGAAGATACTGTGTTGGAACCAAAATCAAGACTCAATAGTTAAACTGTGTATGTAGCATCAACTGCACCCCTAAAATTTTCAGCTGGGGACATAGGAAGAAAAGGACAAAAGATTACAGAGTTGATTTAAACCCATAAAATGCAATATGATGCCACTCAGTTTCAAAATTCTGCTCTCTCAAATGCTGTGAGCTGGGCAGGGGGTGGGAGAAGCTGGTAGACCAGCTGCTACTACTACAGAAAAATACCACTCTTAAGACACTGTGGCTGTAGGAGGGCTACGAAGTAACAGGAATTTAAAAGAACAAGGAGGATTTTAAAAGTTTGTGCAAAGGCCTGATGAAGCTCTACAGATGTAATTCCTGCCTGAGGATGTGAGCCCTTGATATATTTCTCAGACTCTGGAAATAAAAGTGTGATAAAATGCAGACTGCAGCACCAGCTGTAAAAGTAAAATTATGGATATTAAATAATAATTTTCAATATGAGTTGTTCTCTGCAAATTTTCATCAAATAAAGCCTACTGTAGGCACTTAGAGTATAATATGGAAATGTGAATTAAGAAGCTAATAGTAGAAATAGATTTTTTTAAACATCAAATATTTCTTAAAGTTTCAGATGCAAATGCAAATATCTAAATATTTAATCTGGATACTAACCTAATGAGAAAATGGCCAAAACATAACAACTAACACCTCTTTTATTTTGTTTTCTCAAACCATTCTGAAGTCCCTAAAGCTGTCTTGTCTAGGATTCTTGCTGTTCATGGCAAAGAACAAATATAACATACTTAGGAGCTCTAAGTAAAAGCATCTTTGTTTCCCTGGTTTATCTAGAGCTTGCTGAGCTGAAGAATGCAAAACTGACCACCTGAATATTGATGCCAATGGCAGAGGTGGGGAGCAGGGGTGGCATGCACAGATGTAGCCCCTTCATTAATCTTATCCTGCCAAATAAACTTCCGGGGGGGGGGGGGGGGGGGGGGGGGGGGGAAACGTCACTTATGCCTGTGAGTCATTGCATTAGCTTTAAAAAAGTGGCTTGATATTTATAAAATCTGTCCAAGAATTGATCTATTAAATATGTATAATAATTCCCCCCTCCCCCATCTCACCCCTGTCTATTAAAGGACTTTCTTAAAATGAAAATAGATTTCAAAGCACAGGCTTTGTATGCATAAGCCTAAATATTTCTCATCTGGATAAAAACCTTGTACCTGAAATCTATTGCCTCTTGAGGAAATCATTACTGTGTTACCGTAACACGATCTCTTTGTTCAGCAAGTGTGATAAATATCAGTCTATTATCATAAGTCACTGCCAATAACCAAAGCCATTTATCTGAATGTGTCTCTGCATCCCACAAATGGAACTATCTTACTTTTGAAGTAGCAGTTAAATGCTCGTCTTACACACAGACATATACTGCCTGCTGAAAAGGATATTCTGAAAAGTGCTAACCTGAGAGTCAACATGAGGCTGGCAAACGTTCGTGTTTGTGTTCTGTAATTAGCGTAACAGTTATTACCGGTCAGCAACAAGTTGCTGTGATCCAGGAAGGATGCTCAGATTTCCTGAGTGTAAGAAGATATTTATACAGAAAAAGACCAACTGTACATCACCTACTGCAGATGCTTCAGGTCATTTCATGCACTATGAAAAGGTGCGTGTATATACAACATAAGAATCAGAGGAAACGTTCCTCTGAAACCAACCAAGCTAGGAAGAGTGTGCTCAAAGCAGCACAGTAACTAGCAGCAATTTAGCTCTGGCTAATGGTCCTGGTATCTAAAGGATGACACAAATATTTAGAAGAATATACAAGCAAAATATCACAGAAGTCTGTGCTTTGAAAAGGCTCAAGGTTCTGACCAACTTCATGGTAAGTCTCAGATCACAAGTCACTGGGGCTAGTCCTTGATAAGGTGTTATCAGTGTCTTAGATTAGCTCATTTTCAGAAAGCAAGCAAGTTTGGCTCCCTGTTACCAAAGCAACAGCTTCAACAACTAACCTGGACCCAGCTTCTTGAAAGGCATCTCCCTAAGAGTGAACTGAGATGTTATGCTCAGTTTTGGTGATGGAACGATAACATAGACACAACATCCTAGGAGGAAATATTTAGCTCCATGCTATGTGCTCCTGCAGGAAAGCAATTCATTTCAAATAAGAGTTTTAAGATTCTCTTTAATTAATGGCTTTCATAACAGGAAAAGACCTTCTCTATCCAGCACAGCAGCACAGTCAAGAGGCAAACTGAAGCAGGTGGTGGGTTTGGGAGGGGAAAGAGAGAGCAGATGTTAGCTTGAAAATTTGGAAAGCTCTTTGAGTCGCATAGCAGGAGCCCAGTTTCCATCAATGCATATTGTAGCAGCAATTAATTGGGACCACCCAGGCCTAGGGTTTGCCAGAATCAAATTTTCCATTCACACAACATACTTCCGTAAAGCTGAATGTTTGTTTAAAATACTTCTAAAAGTCATTCAGTTTTCATGTTTTTCCTTAAAATATATGTCTTCCTTCTGTTTTGTACATTTGGGGAAATCTGAACTCTTAGAATACAGAGCCAGAGCTTTGGGAGAGTGGAAGCTGGGAATCTGTCACTTTTTATCAATATTTATCACTTTCACATGCTTTCAAAAAAATCAAAATTCCAAGTTAATCAGAAATTTATTTTTGAGGTTTTGATATAATTCTGAGTAAAAATTACAAAACTTTTTTAAAATTGAAATTCCACTTTCCATCACACTGCAGTAAAGAGTCTTGACTATGGCAAAATTGCTACTTTTTGTGTACGCTCTTTCTATAACAGTACAGAAAAGGTAATATTTTTGATAGTTGCAACATTTGCAGATTAACTAACAGGGGATGTGGACCAGCGCTAAGACGTCAGGGAGCATTGAGAGCAGACAAGGAGACTTGGTCTGCTGACTTCAACCAGGCTGCAGAGTCCATCTGCCTGAGTCAAAGCAGAAGATCTAGTTTTGAACCAAAGGCAGATGGTTTGGAAATGGTGAGGATCTGGACTAAGTTCTCTGATCTTATAATTTGTGGGCAAAGATGCCAGAGCTGCTGGCTAGGTTCATCCCTTCCAACCATGTAAGTCACAGTGAAGGAAGGAAGACCTTCGGTTTGGTATAGCAACAACTTTTGGTCCCTGCTGAGGTCTTCAGAGATTCAGAGTCACAACCTGCACAAGAAGCGCTGTGCCCTATAGGCAGTCCCTCAGACCAGCTATACGTCCATGTCTATCACATTCAAATAAATGCCATACCTGCTACAGCATGTCCTTTGCGAATAACCTTCTCCATACGAAAGTATGTGAGAAAATGCAAATCAAGCCATAAACCACAAAAATTCTAGGGATAGTCCTGATCCCACTGAAATCTATCTTTCATATATTATTTTTCAGGTGACATCAAGGCAGCATAACTTAGATGTGGAGACATTACCCAGGCACCCAAAGAAATAGCTTACCTTCTTGACCTCATATTTAATAGCAAGTTTAATCCTGCTCAGACTTGGCCGGTGGTGCTCAGGGCACAACTGTATGTTCACATCTCCATTCAGAATGGCCTCTACTTCTTCTGTGTCTCTGCACAGGTCCAGCACCCCCACGACAAAGTCCTTGCATTGCATAGATAGCTTCCTGTAGTCGTTCTAAGGGAAAACAGAGAAAAACGAGTTAATTAATTGTGCACTTGAAAGCATGCCTCAAACAAACAAAGCAAGCAAGCAAGGGAGAGAGCAGTTGTCAGCAGGGTTACTCCTGCAAAACTACTGTCTGGAATAGTAAGAAAGACTTGATTTCACCTACGGTGTAGCCAGCTTTTCACAAATATACATCAACTCCTCCAGACTGAATTAGCAATGTTTCTCTCAGCAGCACAGTTTGCATTGCAATAGAGCATGCTCTACAGAACAACAAGTAAATGATTTATAGAGACATTTTGATTTCAAGCAATCATTTCATCTCTCCTCTCTGTGTAGCATATCTTCTAGGAACGTGAAAAGATAGCCAACTAAAGTCCTGCTAACAGGTCAGAATTTACAGCAATTTTACAGTTTAGATTCTTTCTTTAATAACTGTCAAGAAGTTTTGGACTGGTACAACAAGCTGCAGCACCCCACACAGATGTATTCAAATAAATTATACAGTTACAATACCATATTCGGTTTCAAATTTGTTACCTAACAATTTGGTTAGCCAGCCTTGGAAGAGCATCCAGAAGATCATTTTTGTCCTAACACTTCTCCAGGAAATAGGACTTCAGGAGCTCAACAGGATTTCCTGGAAATAATTTCACCTTGCAAACCCAAATTACACTTACGTGAAAAGAGATAGTATGTAGCTGACTTGGTAGAGGGCTAGAAGAGCCATGTCAGTGCCTTAAATTAAATTGTGATTGATTTTCACATGCTGACACTTAAAAAATGAGGAAAATGCCACCATCTGAGTAAATGCAGCAAATTAGAACACAATTAAGGCTACCATTAATATCCTAACAAAATGGTGGTATTAAAGACTCGGTGCAACAAATAGAAATAATAAGCATAAGACAAGCTCTTACTGACTTGAGAGATCATTTCAAATTAGGTTTGATGAGTTAATTAAATTCAGCAGCTTATCTAATTAAGCCAGCAGCCAAAAAAAGAAGATCGTTAAACCTGGCTTTGATGAAATGATATGAGTAACCTGGCTTTATATGCCTATATTTTCTAGATTATTAATTCGAACATTTACACATAGCAACATATTAGCCTTCCTTGTTAGGCAAAGATCTCAAAGCACTGTGCAAACAATCATTAATTAGGCAGAACAGCACTGTCAAAAATATGATGTTATTAGAGGTGGCTAAATTTCTTACGACAGTTTTTCCCCTTCAGAATTGAGATGTCCTTGATAATGATTTTTTTTTAATAGGTTTAGTTTAATGGCTTTGCCGTAAGTTTGACTTTGCTTGTGATGTGTATGTGTCCCCCAGCTTTGCTTACTGTGCTGCCCTGTGTGCTGAAGGCTATGAAGAGCTATTTCACTCAGGACAGAAAAATTCAGTTGTCACAGGGAACCAGAAAGCCCTCCAGGGCTGGGATTAGAAAATTCTGGCAGAAAGGGGAAGATGCCATTTCTGATAGAGGTTTAGGAGAAAGGGAGGAGGAGGAGAGCTGAAGAACAGCCTGTATTTTAGTGATGATACCTTCTGCAAGGTGGAACTTGTATTTTTACATCCTCTTGTCTACCAAAAAGGTCGGAATCTGGGTTTCCCTTTTCCTTCTTGAGTGCTGTAATCAGACCTCGTGTTCTTATTGGGGTGTTCATAAATGAAGATCAGCCAGAACGTCAAATCTTAGTTAAAGGGAGATACAACAACAAGCAGCGGTTTATCTCTGGTAAAGCAGGTGCATGCCCCGTTGCAGAAATGGGGAAGACTTCCAGAAATGTGCCAGTTCAGTGCACTAAGATTTAATATGTCCTCAAGGTTCGGGCGGAAAATGATTGTACATTCACATTTAAATGTAGTACCTAAGTATCTGGTGGTGATAGGGTTTGTAGAACGAATGTTATCATGTATGGGGTGAAGTAAGGTCTGAAATGTAAGTGAAAGACAGATTGTACTTTATGGATCCAAAGCACTCTAATCAATTCTGTGCTTTAATCTTCACCATACCAAAATGAATTTCAATAAATAGAAAGCTTGTCTGTTCACTGGCAGAATAGATGCCCAAACAAAAATATCAGCCTGGAAGTAACTACAGGAATTGTAACAGGACGGCAGACATAGATAGATCTGGAGATAGATGTAGGTGTGGGATGGAATGCCTGGCTGCCCCAGGTAATGGAGACACTTAATTAGCCCAGCAGGTTAGAATAAACAAGGTGAGAACTCTGCTTAACTTTAGTTCCATTCTCTATGTACTGTTTGCAAAGTCCACAATGTTATCTCTTAGCCAGCACATTTTAGGTAATTCCCATCACCGTTTCCACATCATCTGAACAACTAGTATGTATTAGCTCAGATTATTTTTCCTTTTCTGCTTTCTTTAAGGAAAGCAGCTTAGTTAGCAATTAGGAAAGTGCTTCTAAAGCAAGTGTAAATGGCAGGCTCCCAGCTGGCAACTCCATCAAGACCCAACTTTATTCACATCTCCGAGCCTAATGTTTTTACTGGTTCCATACATTTGCAAAGACTATGAATGATTTTTCTGCTCAAAACTATTTTTAAGTTACTCCAATTTTTAAGTAGAGACAAGCAGCAACATAACCTACCCAGGATACAGGCTGTATGAAGAAAAATAAAATAAAGTAAAATAAAGTAAAATAAAGTAAAATAAAGTAAAATAAAGTAAAATAAAGTAAAATAAAGTAAAATAAAGTAAAATAAAGTAAAATAAAGTAAAATAAAGTAAAATAAAGTAAAATAAAGTAAAATAAAACCTTCCAGCCAACCCGCAGCCAGGAAAGAGAGCAGCTTACTGCTCTCAGGAGACTTTGTTCATGTTTTAAGACAAGCCTCAATGATCACGGAACCTGCTGTGTTTTTCTGATGATCCCTTTTACAAAAGCATTTGTCATCGTTCTTTGTTCTGGCTTCCTTAACGCTCACAGTCAGCACAGAAAGTCCTGTTCAGTCTGACAGTGAGAACACAGCCACTCAGTGACTCTCATGCCAGTGTCTTTCCCTTTGCAAGCACAGTTTATTGGCTTCATCTTTACTAAAAACTGAGATTAGTAGGAGACTGACAGCCAAGCTTCTCCTGACCCTGGCTTGCATAATGTAGCTTTGATGACACAAGCAGAAATTACCTACCTGCATATAAAATACGGAATCGCAAGTCATGAGGCACAGTAAAAAAAATATCAAGGATTCCAAGATTTCCAAGCAGCATGCAAGCTATGTTGGTGCATGTGCCAGTGCTGTATAAATTGCCTGTATTTCACACATTTGGAAGCTTCTGAGATCCTGCACACCCTGCACAAAGGAGTGCTGTGGTGGTGCTGGGGCTTGCTTTTGTGTAGGACAGAAGGCTGCAGCCCCAGGGCAAGGTTTAGCGAGGGGAGGAAGAGTCAGGAGGAGGAGGTGAAGGAGAAGCAGGACACATTTCCAGTTACTTTTGTTACACCAAGGTTTGTGAAGATCTGAGTCCTGAGGACTTCTGGTGACTGCCAGCAGACAGAGGGGCAGACAGCCAGTGGGTCTTGGGGTGCAAAGGGCCAGTCCCCACTTCACCACTGCCTCTGCCAGCTGGGTTTGACCCCTAAACCATGCAATTCATGGCCCTCCTGGTCCAAATGTGTTGCTGGGGGCAGCTATCATGGTCGCAAACCTGGCCAGGCGGTGGGCTGCAAGTGGGGGTCCTCTCTCCCACTGCAACAAGCAGCTCCTGGTTGGAGACATGAAATTCAGCTCAGTCCTCCCAGCAGCATTGCGGAAACAGAACTGGCAATGAAAATAACCCAAACCCTCCTGAGTGCTCCGATTAGTTACTCCGTTACAGAAGTCTGAGGATTATGAGGTTCATAAAACAGATGGATCTTTGCAGTAATGAAAACCGCAAATCATACATGAGGGATGCTGAGGCCTCATCTTGACAAGCTGAGCACTGTCAAGCCTCAGGGAGGAAGATGAAGGATACAACTAAATGCACGAGAGAGCCAGTCTGCTTCAAATAACACATGAAACAGTGTTTTATTTCCTATAAAGACAGCAGAGAAGGATCAGAATAATGCTTGAGAACATTACAATATCATTTTTAAAAAACTAGAACATAATAAAAGCATTCCAAATTAGTCATTTCCTGCTTCTAACAGTGTTGTGCATGTGGAGTTAAAAATGTCTAATTTTGCTGTTTTGAAAAGGCTGATGGTACTTGTCATTCACTGCAATTTCTCTGAGTACCCTATTATTATCTGTTGATTATGTTCTAAATGAACTCTGTCATGTCTCCACATCTGTTCAAAACCACCCAGATTTCTTCAGAAAAGAGCTGTTTCAGGTCAGGGGGATGCAGCCTGAGTAAAAAAGTTAAGTGAAATGAGAAAAAAGTAAGACTGGCAATCCACCTTGGATAGTTAATGAAAAAAATCCTATTTGGAAAGCAATCACAGTCAAGGCTGAAAAGGAACGTCACTGATGGGAGCCTACCTCTGCAAGGCCAGCACTGCAGGTGCAGTTTGGATGGCACATGGAGAAGTCTGGTGTCGATGCTGCAATATATTGTGAGAAGATCTGAGATTTGTTGAACCCCCTCAGTGCAGGTGAGATTTCACCAGAAACTGGAGTGGGACCAAGGGGTCAGAAACTAAGAAGGTCAAACAACTTTATGTGCAATTCCAAACTACCTTCCCAGTCCCAGATTCACCAACACACTTGGGTTTAAGTCCTGTTGATGTCAATGAAATGCTGGCAAACGTGTTTCAGTGCACTGAAGCAATCTTTCAGGCATCAGGAATTTCAAAGTGGGATGAGTCTGTCAATCAACCTGCAGTTTTTTGGTTGTAATCATTGTAGATTATTCACTGCACAGTTGTTACTGGAAATGGGGCCACAGACTCACAGGAGAGTGCATGACATGCAAATACGGAATGACTTGTACAAGTGCACTGTTTGTGAAAAATCACTCCCTGTGTCAGCATCTAGGACATTTAATTAAATTCACTCTTAACAGTTGCTTCCCAGTAACGTGTAAAGAACAGGGTAGGAACCACAACCCATCATCAGATATTCTAACAGGGATAATTCTAAGATCCAGTTTTTACTGCTATCCTGCATATGCCTAATTGTTCTGCTAGCCTATACTAAAGCTTCAGGGTCAGACTTCTGATTAGTATCACAGATGAGTTTCTCTTTGAATAAAGAACCACATATCTGGCTCAGAATGATTTAATCTATAGACCTTTTTCTAGAAAAAAAGCAACTTAATGCTGCTTATCTGTACACACACAACACACACCCCCAGTAAAAGGAGGAAAAGAGGAACAGATGCAGGATGATGGCTATATATCTATATATGAAAGCTACCATTTCTCAAGGGCACTGCCCATAGTATATTGTCTCATAAATCTATTCCACCAGAATCTGGGGGCTTCCACACAAATTCAAGACTTCTGGAACTAATTGACATGAACATCCAGCATCTGTGACTGGAGCACCAGAAGCCCCTGTGTGCTCTCAGTGCGTTCACAGATTGACTGCGTGACACAAACCTACTGAATCCAACCTCCTGTCTGCGAGCAGCGCAGGAGCTGTGTACTCGGCAGTAAATCTGTCATTTCTGGGTAGCATTAAATTTGCTGTGCAAATGAAAGCTGCAGACACATTGCACAGAGCCTCTCTTTATGTTTCCTTGAAGCTCTTGGCTCTTTATATTTAATCTACATCACATATACACATATATCACAGAGGGAAATACTGCATTGCTTAGATTAGCATTTTGAGAAGCAGCAGCAGAAAAAAATATGGAGAAGTAATTCTGTAAACATAAACAGAAAACTCCCCCAAATAAAAATGTTTGGAGAAAGAACACAGAGGTGAGTCAAAGGAGGGGGGCAGAAAGCCAGTAATATTACATGCTAGATTTGAAATGAGATCTTTAAATAAACCATCATGTCAAGTATTCAAAATGCTTATAAATATTTACCAATTAGATATCACATGAAATACGCACAAGCCAGTTTAGAAGCTGTTGGACAAATTTCCTTCTGGGTATTTACACTGCCTGGGACTGGCCATATGTTTAGGAATGAAAAAATGCACAAGGCCAGTGGGAGGGAAGGTGATGAGAGGAGGTGCAAGGAAAGGACCCTGCACTGATCCTGCTGATGGAGCCATTATCTTCTGAAGTGTGCTGAGCACCACTTCCTAAGAGCTCTGTTGACTGTGCACATAACTGCTGGCAGGTTCAAATACAGCTGAGTGCATTTCTATTGTTTCCAGGCTAAATGCCTACACACATAAACTGCGCCAAGGCTGCACAGTTAATTTTCCAGAAAACGCAACATCAAGTTGGGTTTATGTTCTTTTGCTTCTTAAGTGGCAGCACATCAGCGATTTTTTGCAGCTTTGGGTGTACCATGTCATATTCAGTGGGCATGTCTCTGAAAATACAGCCCAGTGCTCATTTAAAACATTTCATTACTCAGGTGTGTGTTGCTCAGTGTGGCTGGAGGTAGCAACAGATGCCGCTGGTTCATTTTTTCAGTGATCCAGACTTTGACTTTTTCACCTCCAGTGAGCATAATATAATAAGCAATCTGTTCAGATACAAGAGTTTGATATTTCAGAAGTGTGTCTTCTCTGGTGCTTTCCAAGTAATTTGTACCGTTCTAAATGGAGCCAAGATAAACATGGCAACGGTTTGCTCTCCGAAGGATGCCAGGCTGCAGCGCGGTGGAGCAGAGGGGCAGTGGCTCCAGGCATAGGGGGGGGGGTGGGGGTGGGGGTAAATCTGGTGAGGGAGTGTCAGGAGACACCAAGAGATGTGTCCAAAAAAAAAGCCCAAGGATAAAACAGACAGTGCTGTCTGTGTTGACATTATTTTTGGCTGAAGAAGTCCAGAAAACAATAGTGTGCTTTGACTAAGGACCGAAAATTGTGTGACTTCCAATAAGCCATGAAAGTAGCATCCCTTCCATCATTACAAGGATTTCATTGGTGGTTGCATTGACTGATTTACCATCAGAAAATTTTTTATAATGCGTCTTTTTTTTTTCTTTAATAAGTTGGGCTTTTTAGCTGCAATTCATCTTTCCATATGCACTGCAGAAGCTGATCTCTGAAACAGCATATTCCTTCAACAAGGGGATAGAGGAGGAAGAAATCAATCAAAACACTGCCTTTGGATTTGACCTTATACCTATTGACGAGTAGATATATCATATCCTTACAGAAGCTAACCAAGATGGTGTTAATGATTTCTGTGATGGAGTTAGAAAATCCCTTTAAATTTGTTACTGTACTTTTACAACATCCTTCACAGATCCAGGCATAGGTATAACCTTCAACAATCGCGTTCCAAGAACTTTGAAGCAGGAACTGTCAAAAGCACCAGAAGGGATAGGTTTGCACCACCCTCTTTGTTTCTACTCTTTTGTGCTCTAACTGTTATGTATCTAAAAACTGTAATGTATCTACAAACTGTACATAATCGCTTCTGGGAAATCGTTAGTTTTTGTGAAAACACAGCTTCTGTGGGACCAAAACCAATGAATAAATTTTGCAAGCTCTTTCCATCAATAAAAAACATTGGAAAATGCAAAATACTTCACATTGATATTCCCTTGAAACAATTATTTATAATGCTGGGGTTTTTTTCTTTTTTAATCTAAAATTAATGGATGGATTATTTGGGGAATAAGTCAGGGATCCATTCATATAATCCCAAGAGAAAGCCAAGGACTGAGACTGAACACAATTCCTGACTCTTTAGCCAGGTTTTAGATTCCCCAGTATAACAAAATTCTGAATCAGTCCACTCACAACTTTTTTATTACTTATATAGATCTTTTTCTATTTGAAACGTAAAATAACTTTCCTCTACATGTGAACTCTTTCTGCACCAAAATTAGTGGATCACTTCACTTATTTGAAGTTCTCTCCCTGAACAGAGTACAATCCTTTTTAAAATATGCATCTAAGAAGCTGTCAAAAGAAAACCACCATCTCCTGTACTCCTTTCCCACAATGTCACCTTCTTCCTGACAAGTACCATTACAGAGCATCTTGGTGGCATGTGTATGTGCAGAAACCAGTGCTATTCAGTGCAGAGCTAACATTCTGTTCCAACTCTCTGAAGATACTTAAATATACTTCAACAGAAATTGTATTAGTTAATAATTTTTTTAAGTTACAGTATTTCAAATCTCAAGGTTGGCATAGCAGCTTTTCAGCATAAGATGGCATTTGATGCTTGATGCACTTCTCTTTCATATTGTCTCAGCTGGTTTTCAAACCCATGTCACAAATAAGCCATACGCTTTTGATTCCTCAACTGATTAAAAGGTGGGGTTTTACCTTCTTTCAGATTTTCACAGGCTCGTTTGAATGTTTATGCC
Source organism: Falco cherrug (assembly GCF_023634085.1). Lineage (NCBI taxonomy): Eukaryota > Metazoa > Chordata > Aves > Falconiformes > Falconidae > Falco > Falco cherrug. Next base: position 61,163,525 of record NC_073704.1, on the reverse strand, counting down.
GAAACACCTGTTTTCAGAAGAGCTGTTGAGTCCCTGGATGTCACATGGACAGGACAGGCTATACAAAGGTATTAACTAAATGCTTTGGCATGCAAAATGCAAGGAATACACATGTTCAGGGAAGGAAAGCATCTGTCTCCCTGTGTCCTATCAACAGCTTCTGTTTATTAAATACAAGCCACACATTTCAAAGTAATACTTTGCTAATTCTCTTGGTAAAGAAGACTTTAGGATCTGTTAATGTGAACAGCAAAATCAAGCTTATGATGATGCAGTGCAAGACTCCAAATCCTGCTGCATTATTTTCAAATATTTGCTTACTCCATGTGGCAACACAACACTGAGAAATGGCTTTTCTTATTATTAAAAATACAAACGCCCTTTGCATTAGAGGGACTTTTATCTCAACCTTGCTTTTATCATTATGCAGAAAGAATTCTTCTTTTACCCCCAGATGCATTTCACAAGGGCAGAAGTCCAAGGCAGTGCTGGGGTTAGTTTCTTTTTCTTGCCACCTATTCTGTTTTCAACAGAGCACTTACACACAAGGCAACAGGCAGAAAATCTGCAGCTCTCATGCCATAGATGTATCAAAGCACAAAAGATACCTCTGGGCCCAGCTCCTCATTTCACATGCCATCCATACTTTTTGTCTCTGGCATTTCCCCATGTTTATTATATTCCTGGTCTGTCTGTTATGAGCTCCATTGGGGAAGATGTACATTTCCTATACAATCTGAGACTGAATAGTGTTTCCTTGTGCTAAATGCATTAGCTGCTCTCCTTCAATTGTGTGGCTTTTTTCAGCTCAGCTGCTTGAAAACCCTATGTTTCCTAAAAACCAGATGGGAAAAACAGGGAGAAAATAATGGATTTAAATATAAAGCAATTATTTGCTTAACACAGCTACGTTTATCCACTAAGCCAAGCTAAATTTGTCACTTTCAGCTTACTTACAGAACACAGTTATATGTTCAGATGTGCTATGGGTCCCATCTCTCACGGGAATTTTGGCTACAAACTGCACATGCTTATCAGGAAGACGACTCCTTATAAATCCAGCTTGCAAGTGAATGCTGGTTTAACTGAGAGCCACGATGCAACTTACTGACATCAATAACTAAAAATAATCATATGTCTTCCAGATCTCAGACAACCATCTACCACAGTTCCCCATCTGCTCCTTGGAAAACTAGTCACAAGTGTCAGAGTTGATGAAGTTCTGGTGCCCACAGCACCTAAGCAGAAACCGAGCACCTCAGGAAAATGCGATCCCAGCTGCAGAGTCCTGGCACAGAGCACTCCTGACCATATGGACATCATCCTCTTTCTAGGAAAAGCAGACTTAGGAGTGATGCTGCAGCACTTTCTTAAGCAGAAATATGAATATAAAAAGGGTATAATTACATTTTTCTCTGTTCTGAAATCAGTCCAGATCCTTGGGCTTGGGTAGTAACAATGAAATGACACACTTGGCAATGAGTAATTTCCACACTGCACTGGTGTAAAGTTCCCTGCAACAAATTATATTCCAGGAAATCGCCATTTTTGATCATGGAAATGCCAAAAAACCATAGACACTGAAGTACCTAGCACCATTTTGTGGCAATGTAAAATTGTTTGTATACCATTCCTGTTTATCCACAATTCAGTGGATAGTCTGCCTAGAAGCAGTGAGGATGAGTTCATTATAATTATCTACAATAACAACAATTAAGAACACAATGGGAATAAACTAAATCACTTCCCATCTGTATCCTCTTTAATGTTGGACTTGAGATCCTCAGAATGTGTTACTTCATTTACATTCATTAATACAATATTAATTCCCTACAGTGCCTTTGATAAATGTACAGTTTGATGGAGTCAGGTAGACTCCATTCTCCCATCTGCTGATCTAATATTGTTATTCTATTCAGAGCAATAGTCCTAATTATGCTCATTTGTAGTTCCAGTAGATATCGTGGCCCAATGTGAATAATGAGCAGCAGTCTTTGGAAACGAGTCATTTTGCTCATAACAAACTGCCCAGCTCCTAGCTATTCCCTAAAAAACAACACTGGTATTAGCCGAATGCTTGGGCATTTGGCGTTACTAATTAAACACAAAGCTTACCGATATTGTATTGCGCTGATATTACAATAGTGATAGCATCATTTTCCATCTGTTTTCCTCACCAATAATTTGATTTTGTCCTTCTGAAAAATATTTTTGTCTTTGGTGCTTCTTGGTACCATTCATTGCCAAGGAGAGGAGGAAGGGTAACGGTGTTACTGTGGAATTTTACATCAAGTCCACTGAGAAAACTCTGAGATGAACGGCAGGTGTGTTTGTAAGGGCAAGCTCAAAGTCAGGCAAGCTCTGTACTCGTTGCAGAGGATCCAGTGACTGGGATGGAAAGGGCCAGTGTGTCTTTCCCCTCCGAACAGCCTGCGGCAGGTGGCAGGAGCCCTCTCTGCACTACCACGAGTAGCTGCGCTGGTGCGGACACCAGGACTCATCCTGTCTTGCACACTCGGTAGGCAAGAACAGAAAGCACTCCATCACTGTAAACTAAATGCAGGCACCCGGCCAAATCATCCCCCCAATTGCTCACAGTGCCATCAGCAGCTGGCAGCAAACCTGGCAGAGGAACGCTAGGTGCCCCTGCCACAGTGGCAAGGAGGGCCTGGCCGGGTGCAGCCCGGATGGATTAGTTTGCTGTGATGGATCTCTTAATTCAAGATGCAATCCATTATTCCTCATTTAGATAAAGACAGGAATCCATGAGCAGTGGTCAGCCTTGGATCAGACCCACCCATCAGTCCAACAGCTTCACTGTACAAATTTCTTTCAAAGGGTGAGGAGAAATAGTTTCAACAAATCCAAAGATGATATGATGGTCAAATGAGCCATAATATTGCCAACTATAGGGGCTTTCCTCCCATGTTAAAGCTGCTATAAAATACAAAATGTGAAACTAATAACATTGTGGTAAGCTGAAGTTTTTATGCGTAATTAAATTCTGAAAGTATTTCTGAACTATTTGTTGTGTGTCTGCTGGGTTTGTGACTGTTGTTGTCTCTGCCAGACACAGCCTTCTAAGCACCTGTACTCAAAAAGTAGTTGCAGAGTTGTGCTTGCACACCAAAGTCTAACACAATGCAGGCAGATCATCTTCATCACTAAAAGTCGTCTCTAAAACCAAACAATTTTCTTACCTCCTTGTCTCTGCAAAGCAGAAACAGGGTGAGGAACTGGTACCACAGCTTCACTGTCACTAAAAGAGCTCCCAAAAGCCAGTTAAATGCCACTTAAATCTTCACACCAGCTACTCACTGCCCTTTGCTATATGGTGTGTATGACTCCACAACACCCATGGGCCCTATCTTAATTTAATTTAACCTTATTTCACTTGCTTTTAATCATGGTAACCTTAACTTAACATAACCCCGTATTTAACCTTGTCTTCATACAAATCCCCTCTACACACAACAGATTATCTCAAAATGTCCGTTGTTTTTTTTCTTCTACTTAGTCAAAACACTTTACCTTCCTGATTAACATGTTACAGGCTTCACCCTGACTACAAAATATTCAGAGATTGCCTGGATTAAAGGTAAATGACTCTTCCCTTGTATTCACTGTCAAAAGTTCAGGTTCAAAAAGGATGAAGAGGAGATCTCTCCACTCTAGAAACCTTTCCTCTAAATATATTCCATATGCTCCGAGTAACTGTATGTAAGACGTCACACACACAAATAGATTTCCTGAAAATCATGGCTCAGCAAAATCAGTTGCCACTAAGCCTTGGCAGTTCAGAAGGATTTATAAAAGTCACCTTACATAATGAAATTTAATTTTTTAATTCCTTCATATCCAAGGTTTAAGAATGAAAAATCTGGACTTAATATAATTACTACGGAGGGCTACAAGAAGAAGAGAAAAGTCACCAGGCATTTATGCAGAGAGAAGGCACATTGACAGATCCAGTGTAACCCATTTACTGGAGCATCAAAGCTTCACATTCAGAAATTTAATATCAGAAGTTTCTGGCAGGAGGAATATTCCAGGAATTTTACTGGAATTTCCCTTCTTTCGCTACAGATTCATCCCAGGATTATTTTATGCATAAGGGAGTTAACTGCACAGCACCCTCACCAACTCCTGCTCTCAAGGTCCCTTAAAAACGTGCTCATTAATAGGGGTTTTTCAGCTTGACAGAAGTGCACTCTTGGTGCAGGATGAGTTGCTTATTTGAAAGGAAACACTGACATCCCAGGAGCAAAATGACCTTAAAGCAACTGAAATAGTCTCACTTCGAACAGATTCCAGATTTTGTGCTTATCTCTCTACCTGGCTAAAATGTCCCATTGTTTGGCTTAGAATTCATCTACGTGAAAACGCTTCTGAGAGGCTTGGCAGTGGCAAGGCAGCTGCTGTGCTGCTTCGCCTGTGAACCATTTCCATTGCGCTCCCCTTCCCACCCAGCTGGGGAATCCATCTATTGTTTCCTATCAATGCTCATAAGAGGACTCCAGGTTATTTTAGTGTTTTTATGATCATGTCTGTTGCTCACCTAAACTGGTACCCTGCTCTAGTGTTAGGGCTGTTATGTGCAATCAGACTGGAAGCAGTGAGCTTTAAGTGCCGCAGTTGCACTGCTGCTCATCCTTAATCGAGTAGGACTAGAAATTGGTTCCCAAGGAGCTGTAAAGGGTAATAAGCATTGCACTGATGGTGTGCAGATGGGCACTGCCAAGCATCTCACTTGCAGTAGCACCACAGGAAACAAAAGTATCCCAGCTGTACTCTCTGGGAGATTCAAATATTTCCAGGGTTCCTTCTGCCCTGCCATCTCCAAATGCCAGAAGTTTCCTCTGAACAATTTTTTGAAGGGAGCAAAACCCTTAAGGCATTAATTAAAATATTAAATTTTCTTACACCGGTGCATTGTCTCTGATTTGATGTGTTGAAAGGGTCTTTTTTCCCCCTTCACTCTTTCAAGAGAGAGACATGGGCTTGCTCCTCTGTGAAGAGAATGTTTTTTCCCAGAAAGTATTTTGTCAACTTTTAAAGACGTTTTCTTTTTCTTTTTTTTTTTTTTTTTAAAAAAAAACTTTAGCTGGGAGATTTTATCAGTAACAACACTCAATCATCCCTCAAGTAGGCTAAATAACCTTGTAGGCAGTGACCAGGATCCCATTTTAGGTAGCCGCTCAGTGGCTAGTACTGTCGCTAGAGTTACAACTTCCATGAATAATGGCCTTATTTTTTCCAGGATCAGGCGTGGGTTGTAGATGGCTGACTTATACCCTTCACTATGAATCACAGCATCTACTACTCCATTTTACTGTGAATAGACACAGACAGATGCTGACATACCTTCACATTTGCAGATACAAACATCTTTTTTTCAAGACAGCTCCAGGCACCACAGCTTTGGCATCGGTTCTAAACCACTCTGAAGAGCTTTGGCGATTTTCTTCTCATGCAACATTTTAAAACCATTTTGCTTGGGCAATGTGCCAAGCAGAAAATTATTTAATCACAGAACATAGAAAGAGCACTTACAATAACAGCTCTCAAAGTATAGAGGATATTTCTTAATCTATAAACATTTAAAGAGAACAATACAAGAGCCACAAATTTGGTGGTTTTTTAAGGTCAGAAGGGTTCTCTACATCCATTTTCCACAGTCTCTGCAAGACTTCCATGCAAAACACATCTGCAATTAATTAATTTACCTCTCAAGACAAACTCAATGTGACATCTGTTATTAGTGAATTTATCTCTGAAAAAGAACAGCATGGAGAATGAGTTCCTTATGTACAAAGAGAGTCCCACTCAGTGAGCCAAACACAAATTACACTGCAAAGCGTAAATATATTCTCCTTCTCTCATGTTCTTTCCGTGATCATTTTTAATTTCCTCTCTTATTTTAATATCTCATTTGTTCCAACAATAAGTTAAAAATTTGATAATAGGTAATTTGTTTTCCTGCATTACTAGGACTTGATTCTTTCCTGTATTATGAGTTGGGTAATTGGTTGTATCAGCTTATGCATTTGCTATGCACAAGTGAAAATTGAAAAAAAAAAAATTGTAGCTTCTAAACATACATTTTTTTCAAGGCAGTAGAGAAAATTGGCTTTTAAGTGAGAAGGGAAAAAAGAACAAACTGTTCCTTTTTAAAGCTAAAAAATACCAGACCACATCCCTAACACCATTTCTATGCAAAAGTAAGTTCTTATCAAAGACCTGGAAAAGTTAATATCTGAAAAACTTTAAAAAAAGATTCTAGATTACCAGCATGTCTTTAGAAATAGCAGTTTGCATCACTTCAACAGAAGCGCACAACTCTTTTGACTGTGCACTAGCAGTGCAAATGTATGGAGCAATATATACATTTCTGTTCTTTCTCAGGTATCATGCATATTTAGGTAAAAAAAAAAAATCAAAAAGTGAGTCACCTTTTTGACTTTGAATATCAAGATGGCTCCAAAGGCAGCAGAGATCTCCCTTAGAGAAGCCGATGGTACTGAAGTAACACAAAGCCAACAGGAGAAGCAGGTAACGAGCTAATTAGAACATTAATTGCAACACAAGAAGGGTCTGAAAGAGATGCTCTGGCTCAGCTAAATCAAAGTCCAGTATCATCAGGTATTAATTTGGAATAAATTCAAATAAACTAGTGACCTGCTCTCTCAATTAGAAATTTAGCAATGAGAGGCAGAAGAGGTAGCTGAGGAAAGGGGTACAATGGGAGGAGGCACTTCACACTCCTGAGCAGCTGCTTTTTGGGGTGGTTGGCAGAAAACTTGCAGGAGGAGAAACAGCAGTTGCTCCACAGCTGTGTGCAGGACCTGGTGTGAGAGGCAGCTGCTTGGGAATAGTGACGGTTCATGTACTCAAAAGTGTGTATAATGGCAATGCTTGATTTTCAAAACAGGAACTACATAATACTGATTATACTTGTGCAGGAGAAAATAAAACCAGCAGAAAAAGGGAGTGCTTATATTCTCTCTACCAGGCCAGATTTCTGAACTTCCCTTTGTCTTCCCTTCCTAAAACCCAGCAAAGTGAAACAGCAGGAAAAAAGTTGCACAAGTGAAAAGACAGCTTTTTAAAAAAATGCAAGTCCTGTCTGGAAATAAAAAAGAAAAGAACAGAAATTCTGGAAAATTAAATGAGAGCTTAAAGAAAGGCCAGATACAAAACACTAAAGCCTTGAAGAGCATCTTGCTGAAATAATAAATATGAGTCAAAAAATGTGTTCCCAAACATATCAGGAGCATGAAGTCTGCCAGAGAGTATGTTGAGGCAGAGGTTGTGAAGGGATCACTCCAGGAAGAGTGGGTCAGAGCCGAAAACCTGATTGATTTACAAGAGCGTTAATGAGGCTACTTAGGGAGGTTCCCACAACAATCTTTTTTTTTTTTTTTTTTTTTTCTTTTTTAATGAAAGATGAGTTTCAGGGGCTGCCTCCAATCAGTCAGTCCTGAGAGCACACAACTCTAAGAGTTTGTTTGGTTTGGGTAGGAAGCAGAGTGTCTAAGCCAGCCTTGCTGGTTTACAGCCCGAGGGGTTTAATGAGTTTTTCTTTTTCCAAGTCCACTGCTATCCTCCATTCTCACAAAATACTTCCCTTTCCAACTATTCTGCTTCCCCAAATTTTCTGCTCCTTCCTATTTTTTTTATCACTTCTTTCAGAAAGCAATAGCTTAATAATGATTTTTCCCCCCTCCATGCAGTATGTATTTTTCATGCTACAATGCTTCCGGGGGGGGGGGGGGCGCGTGTGGTGACACACACCAGAGTTCAACTTTTGCAGTCAGCTCGCTTTTCCAATTTTTCTTAGGCTTTCAGATATTTTTTTGTATCTTCTTTTCTCTATATTTATTACCATCCCACCTTATTTTCTTACAAATTTTAGAATAACCCCGCCCTATTTATTTTTCATTTGAAGAGACGGACTTTCATTAAGTCAAATTTCACCAAGTTGAGCAATCAAAAAGGTGAAAGGAAGCAATTCACAATCTCTGAGGTACTTAACCCCAGCAATGCCCACGATTCGCAGATGGCCTGAGAAATGAAGAGGCTGGGAGGTGTTCAGTGTTGCAGAGCCACAAATCTCAAAAAAGCTGCAGCTTCTCAGCAAGATATAACCAGACATGGCAGTCCTTACCACTCTGCAACAGCAGTACGGTGTCATCCTCAAAGTGCAGGATCTGCTCCCAGTTTCTTATTTGCAGAGATAAAGTCAGAAACACTAAGAAAATTTGCAAGGTCATTTCTCTTGAGAAGCTTAGGCGAAGCACACCCTGTGAAGTTAACAATTTCTATTTAGGTAGGAAAGAGGTGGGGCTGACATCCTGGAGCAAGAGCTGTGCTGCAGGAAAGCCAGATGATCCCTAACTGATACAAGTCACTGAGTCTCCAGGGCTGTTTTGCCACTCTTCCAGCATCATGTGAATTTAGGGATTTGGGCCTCAGCTGTTGAACATTACTGCAGCCCCAATAAAACAAGAAGCAGTTCCTAACAGGTGCATCTCTGCAGGCATCTCCACACTTGACTTGCCGCTGCACAAGCCCTCACTCTCCACAAATTACATCGCAGCCAGCTGCAGTCCACCAGCCAGCTGAGCTGGACACGATGCTCACTTGCACACCAGAGCAGGCTTACAGCTAGGATCTGCTTTCTGATCCCAACGTTTTTTAGAGAAAGGACAACAGTTAAAGGAAAAGTGACAGCAAGAGGCATATAATTTAGAAACAAGCTACGCTGTAGTAAATGAACTGACAATGTTGGTAGGATCGGTAAACAAAGACCACGCACCATATGTCTTCCAGGTGGTGGTTTTCACCATGCCTTTGGTATCATTTTAATCAACAGGAGCTGAGATCTTATTTAACACTTATGGTTGGTGAGATCTTTTCTTAGCCCCCTTTGCGATTCTATAATTTAATTTGTCTGGATTGCTAAATGGAATGAATTGGCTGATTGTCACCACCACAAGGATGTTTCCTGCCGTACACAAGCATGTAGTCTAATCTGAAAGCATGCAAGGCTGTAGACGGGGCGTAGAGTGGGATCTCACCAGACACAGCAGTGTGCAGTCATAGCTTTAAAAAAGTAAACAGAGCTGTTCTGTGTTCCACTCGCTGTTTCTAGGATGTAGACAGTAATATTGAGCCTAACACTGCTGTTAAAGGCAGCTGCAAATCCTGCAGACTGTTCGCTAGAAATGTAATCTCCTGAAGGGTTCAATGAACATACACAAATGTTCCTGTTGACTCTGCTTTTAATATTCCAGTCCTAGAAATTAGTTGCCTAGCTGTGGACAGCTGGCACCTGTGAAGACATCTGCATATGGTTTTACACCAAGATGACACGGCGAAGATCGATTTCTCTGCACCAAGGAGGAGAGCAGTTCTCGGCAGCCTGGCTCGTGGGTGATGATGTGCTCGTACGGACAAATCCTGGCTCTGTCAGTCATACTGGAAGTGACCTCAAGCTTACTTACATGGGCAAAACAAACAGAATGCACTGGTAGATGAGAGAAGGATTATTTGCTTTATGACTCAGGCCCAGGGTCTGTCAACTTTGAAAGAAATGGGAGTGTACACAGTTTTTTTTCAATTTGAGTAAAAGAGAGTGAAAAAGAGGGGAGCCTTCCTCCTTACGTGGACTAGAGGGATCCTAGCTCTGCGAGGCTGACATTATGTTTGCTCTCTCAAAACAGCTTCATATTTTAATCACTGGCTGTTTTCCACCTTTCATGGAAAACTACAAAGCACATTAACTTTGTCCTATATTTATGTTTTAATTTTACTTTCAATTTTTAATTAAATAAACCCCTCAGTTTCCCGCTGCTAGGAACCCTCTAGTCCACACAGGGAGGAAGGCTCTCCTCTCCTCCTCTCTCTTTTCAATGTCAATACAGTGGACTAAATCAGGCCCCCAATCTGTATTGCCCTTGCTCCAGTAGATGTTGATTTTATTTTTCCTTTGTAAACAGAAAATGAAAACTGGGAAGAAGGAGAATGTGAAACCAGTACTTAATTTTGAGCTTGCAAATGGGATATACAAAAATGGCGAAGTACAGAATTCAGATTGTTTTTCCAACTTGGGCTGCCTCCACTATGGAAGGGTACTTTTGCATAAAGACCTGCAAACATACACAGTGACTCTGACATTTACTTCTTTCTTTTCTGAAATTTCAAGAATCCACCTCTGAGGGGTTTCCTACGCACCCTATTTCTAGGCTAACTGCCAGGACATTTAATGCAATTACATTCCTAGTATTTTTGGTAGGAACAACCCGTTCAATATTCTTCATCTTATATTGGAGAAGGGGGATTATTTATTTCTAGACTCATGGACTACATGTTTCAAAGCAATTTGTTTTCTCCCATTAATATGAAAACTTTTGTGCAACATTTTGACACTAGAAAATGTAAGGGAAAAACAAAATTACTCCTCCCCCCACCCCCCCCCGCCCCGCCTTCGCCAATGAGCATTGCAAAAGCTGACATTTGCTTGAAATAATAGAACATCAACATTGATCCAAATTTTACATTTGTTTTAAATACTGGACAGATTCTTATTTTCTGTGGCCTCATCTAAGCTTCAGTGAAAACGCACTGATTTACTCCAGGAGAGTATCTGCTCCAGTAAGACAATTGCATTGACTGGCTCTGTGAGCTTCCCTGTTTCTTCCAGCTCCAAGTCTCCACTGTTATTATTCTTTTCAGCATGTGGGAAAACATATAGTAGCTGACTGTCTTGACCTTGATTTGGAGCCAAATTCAAGACATCAAGAAAGGAGCTCAACAGGGCAGTATATCCACTCCAGACTGATAGCCAGAACATCTACTCTTGCTTTAAAGACCTATTGATTGGTCAACAGAAAGGCCAGCAGTGTGATCTAGCATATGTCCAGACCCCTATTGTCACCTTAATAACACTCTCATATTACCTTGCGATGTGTGATGCTTATGCAAAGACGTGTTGTAAGACAGTGTATGACTGAATTTTAGCAACTTTGGGTGAGAACAATCTACTCAGCTTCTGCCACTGTGAAAACTAATGGATAAAATTATTTTCACCTAGTAATCTTCATTGGAGTCTCTCTGAAACCATGGCCAACCGCAGTTAATGCAAATTGTCTCCTTTAAAGTGGTTCAGGTGGCTGTTTTGTTTCACCTTTTGTACCTGTTCAAAGAGGCAGCTCACCTAAAAAATTTCATGTTCTCTAAAAACACAGTGCATGTTCTGGCTCTTCAGTCTGATGCGCTGATTAGTGCTATTGCATAACAGATTTAGGGCGGCAAGCAGCAGGTGAGAAGCACTGCATCTATATTTTAATTAGCTCATGCTAGGAGTTCCTTCAGTTACTTAATTACTATTTGTCCACCCACATTATTAAAATCTTACTCATGTCCTTCCGTTTCAAGGACTTTTTGTACCTCCTGAAAACTGTATTGCTAAGATTGCATATAAATAACTGTTCTGAAATAATCCCAAGCAATAATTTTCTAAATCTGTTGAGCACCAATTAAATTACAGAACTTTAGAAATAAAAAATTATATTTCTAGGAAAGTGTTATTTTAGGCACAAAAAAGTCCTCTGGAGCTTGTCTGGTTTCATAATTTTTTCATTATTTATGGGCTTCTTAAATACATTTTCAGCAATTGTGTTCTTCTCTATAAATGAATTCTCAAAACGTCATATTCTGTGAAAATAAACCTTACTGTTTTATTAATACCCTGTTCCACATCACACTTACTATGTTAATAAGAATAAATGCTTTTGCATAAACGCATACACCTGATTTTTTGTCTACAGTGAGAAGACATTATAATCTTGAGAAGTTCCTTATTTCTGGAAGTATTAAAATACTAAAGGAATGTGACAACTTTGAAGTAAACTAGGGGTATGGGTACTTCTGAGTTACTTCACTAACCTACATAGATGTTGCACAGAACCTTCCTACAAGGCAACGAAATCTGAAAGCCTTCCTGGAAATCCAGCAATTTGGCAAAGGGCTTCTAATGTTTTTTCCAGTATTGATTTACTCGCATCAGTTTGCCAGTGCTGGAGAGATGTTACTGCCATGAGACTATTTAAACATTTGATTCCTTCTTTGCTCCTGGAGGATTCATGTACCTGCCAGTGCCGGTCTAGACAACGCTGGCAGTTCTGTGAACAAAAGGAGGGATTCTGGTAGAAATGGATTTGCTTTTCTGCAGCAAGATACTTATCAGAACTGACAGGTATGTAATACTGGGGCTGTCTATACTCCACACAATATATCTTTTTCTACTGGAAAGAAGCTGGAACATTAATGAGATATGAATCTTGTTAACTGTGGGTGTGAGCCCACTGTGCTTTCACGCTGGAGTAACTCTCATTCAAGCAGCCGGATTCACAGAACACAGTGAGGTTACTTCACTACGGCTCAATGTGATGCAAGTAAAAAATCCCTTTTAAATTATTGTGTCCTTGCAAATCTGATTCACATGTGTAAAAGAGTTTGCAGGATTTTGCCCTAATTCTATTGCCAAAAAAGCTCAGTGATTCGGGTACTTTTTCCTGTTAGAGATTTACTACAGAGTTTCAAAAGTAACAGCCTAAGAACATGCTTTCTTCTCACTTTTAAACTGAAGAGCATAGAATCGTTTAGGTTGGAAAAGACCTTTCAGATCATCAAGTCTGACTGTTAACCCAGCACTGCCAAGTGCATCACTAAACCATGTCCCTGAGTACCACATCTACACATCTTGTAAATACCCCCAGGGTTGGTGACTCCACCACCTCCCTGGGCAGCCTGTTCCAGTGCTCGACCACCCTTTCCGTGAAGAAATTTTTCCTAATCTCCAACCTAAACCTCCCCGGCACAACTTGAGGCCATTTCTTCTTGTCCTATTGCTTGTCACCTGGGAGAAGGGACCGACCTCCCCTGCCTACACCCCCCTGTCAGGCAGCTGTGGGGAGCGAGAAGGTCCCCCCTGAGCCTCCTTTTCTGCAGGCTGAGCACCCCCAGCTACCCCCGCCACCCCCCATCAGGCTGGTGCCCCAGCCCCTTCCCCAGCCCCCTGCCCGTCCCTGGACACGCTCCAGCCCCTCAGCGTCCCTCTGGGAGTGAGGGGCCCAACACTGACCCCAGGGGTCACGGTGTGGCCCCACCAGTGCCCAGCACAGGGGGGACAACCACTGCCCTGGTCCTTTGCAGCCTATAACTACAAATCTGGAAATTGATGCTTTAAGACTTGAATAGTTTTCTAAATTAAAAGTAACGGCTTCCTGGCAAGCATCCTACTCCAGTTCACTCACAACATAGATTTTATTACCCTAGTGTCACTGATCATAGCTGCACAATAGTGGTAAGTCAGAAAACAGTCTTATGTTGATGACTGAGCCACTGAAAATTATTTTTTTCATGACTAATTTATTTTTGAAAGGGAGACATTGCTATTTATGTCATGGAAATTACTTAGAGAAATAATGCAAATGGCATTGGGCATTTACAAACTCATTATGATAATGGCAATCTTGAATAACTTGTAAGAATGTTCTGCAAGTCCCACTGTTATGTTTGCATGATGATAAATTTTATAACAATCTCTTGATCATTTCTCTCCTCCTTTCTCATGAAATCCATCATATAAAGATGCACTACCAAACCATTAAGATGAAATGCAATTTAAATTATTTTACACGGAACCAAAATTGCTTAGTTTATACCCTTTATCATTGAAACAGAACTAGGTGTACTGGATTCTTAAGCCGTTAAACCAACCTCTAGAGCTCTGCCTCTAAATAGATTGCTCAATTAAAAAGACTTACCTTTCTTACAAAAAATGAGTCTCCATCTTTGTAATAATCTAATTTTTATTCCTGCTGCAAACTAAAGAGTCTAAGCAATCACAGTGTGCAACGTAAGAACTCCAGGTAAGGATGTCTCTGCTATAATATGCAATGTTCAGTTCCATGTATTTATTAACTGGGGGATGCACAGTGATCTAAATCTATGTGTAGTTAACACACCTGGCAGTTTCTGCAGCTTCTGTTTCCTCCCCCACCCCCTCCAACGGAAAACCAAGACTTGATCAACCATATAAAGCACACAGCACCCTGAATACATTCAGCCCAAGGAAAAAGGCACAGTGGTGAATTACCTTAAATTCAGTTTCAATGTTCGCTAGTCTGGCCAATTCATTGCTTAGCTCTAAAGCAGTAAGGACAGGGTCTTCACTGGAAAGAGACAAATAAGCAGCACTGGCTAATCCTTTGTAGGCATTCATTCTCGATCGAGAGTGACTAAAGGAATCTTTCCTCTGCTTCTCAATACATTCATTGCACTTGCAAAAATAGTCATGTGGCCTTTCAATCCGCGCGCCTTTTAGAAGTAAGATGTGAACAATTTCATACTCCTGGCAGTGGGCAGCAAGTATGATAGGGGTAATGTCATGGGAGAACCGAGTTCCATCTTCATCATAAGCATAAAAATCATCATCTCTCAGTTCCTGCTCAAGGGGGCTGAGTGTGAGACGCTGTCCTTGTGCAAAGGCTGGGTGGTTCAATATTGCTTCCACAATGCGCACGTATCCTTTACTGATGGCTAACAAAAGCGCATCTCCGACTCGAGCGAGATTCTCCTTTTTGAGGAGGAGCTCTGTCACTTCCAGGTGCTCATTCCCTACAGCTAACTGAAGAGCGTTTTGTCCCATATAATCGACACAATTGAAGTTCAAGGTTTTGGATTCCTCCAGCATTTTTCGCACAACAGGAATGTTGCCATATTCTGCAGAATCGAGAAAACGTTCCTCTTCTGCAGTCAGGCTGGTGCCTTTCTCATTGAACATGTAGGCTGGGCCCCGGATGGCCTGCCTCCGGCCCTTCTCCCGAAGGGTTGTGTGCCTTCGATGCATGTTTTTATAATTGCTGTTTCTCAACCTGCAGAATACCAGAAAGGAAGGTTGGTTATATTCTCAGAGAGTCATGGTCTCACATAACCTGAAATAAGGATAAAAATATCTCATTATGATCGGATCTCGCTAGCTTTATGATCTGGGCCAGTTGTTTAAAATCATTTAAGATACATGTGGAATAAAGAAGATTAGCTTTATGAACAACAGACAAGTTTTCTTCCAACTTGTACACCCTTCTGGATATCAACAAGGATACACAGCACGTTAACTCGAGAAATAGAAAAAAAAAAAAAAAGAAAAAAAGATAGTATGAACATATTGGTTTTCATTTTATTGTTTAGAACTTCATTACACAGTATTTAGGAGTGATATCTACACCATAATATTTCTCTGACTTACTCTTTTTCAATTTTATCCTTGAGGACATGAGCCCTAAAGAAAGTTAGTAGGACTATGTCAATAGACCTTGGATCAGGCCAACAAGCTATGTTCCATAAAGTTAAAAATCATGCCTCTAATTTTGAACACACAGTAACAAGGGTAGAGATGTTGCATGTTCTGTTAAGATTCAGCTGGTACAAGTAAACCACCTATTAATTCACTGCTTTTTTCATGCTACATAATACCATTTTTCTGTTTCCTGATCTAGAGCCGTTTAATGAATAACCGTCTGAATTTTTTCACTGAAATATAGTTTGCAGCTACTCTAAATACAAGTACCCAAATCCTGGGGCCAGTCTTGAAAAACAGGAATAACTCCTGATTTGGTGTCACATCACTCCCCAGTACACATCTTTCAGAGTGCCACTGCAGAAAGAAGAGAACACAGTTATCTGACCACAAACAGAGGGCAGATCAAAAATGGTCATGAGTTTCCCCACTGATTATGTGGCTGAAATGCCTTCACTTGCAGTCGGTGGGATGGACACAAACTGTTCTTATTCTACCTTCTCTGGAACCCCTGACGAAAACTATGCCACATGCAAATGGGCTCAAAGGGGAGTAAACCATTGTATGAATTTAACTAAAATCCTAAATCTATCTGTGGTTTTAAAATGTTCACACTTTGCATTCAGTGCCATCTCATAGTTTTTTAATTTCATCGCAGTAGCATCTTAACGAAATCATAGTCCCTCTTTTAGAGCCTAAGCATGAGGTGTTAATTTCCATCCTAAGCCTACAGAACGTGCAGCCTGAGTAAAAAGGTATAAACAACACTGCTTCCACAAAAAGCATTTGCACTCAGTCCCATAGCAAGTCCTAAATCATTTGGATAAAATTTGCAGGAGCTTCTAAGCTGCAGTGGGCAGATGTAACAAGTAAGCAGGTGTTAATGCTCAGTGGGTGGCGAAGGTTCATCCTTCCACACTCCATCTGTTCCTCAAGGCAGATTTGACCTTCAGTCAATGAAAAGTTCATGTGGTGCTCTGAAAAATACTACTGGAGTTTGGAAGTGCTGTCATGAATGACGAAAGGGAAAGGTGCCAGGAAACAGAGTGGAGTAGATATATTGCCTTCAGTAATACGTAATGAAATAACGTATGTAATAACATAGTAATGGAATTAAGTAAAAGCCCGGGAAAACAAAAGGCATCAGAATCCCCAAATACCTAAAATATCAGGACACAGAAATTCTCAAGGTAGCTGTTCCCATGCAACTAACATATACATGTGCAGCTATCATCTTAATTCATCACTTTTTTACTGATCTAGAATAGAAAGCTAATACTGGAGAGTTTCAAACAAATTTTACGGAAAATTTTTAGCAGTTACATTAAAATTTTAACAAATCCTAAGAAAGCAATTTTGTGACCATACGCAGTTGAAAGAGAGGTTCATAGTTAAGAACCTGTTTCCCTAAGCTTTGATGCATCCATATAACAACTTACTAAAAGCTGGAAGAAACTAAACATATCATCCTATGCTCCACTGAGAGATGAAGTGTTATACGAACCTTAAAACTAAGGTTGTGAAAGAAAGTTTAAGGACACAGACATGAGGAACATAAGAATAACGAAGGAGATACGGTTACGTAAAATTAATACCCATGACTGAATGAAGTTTTCTATAAGAGAAAACAATAACAGTAAAAAAAAATAAAAAATACCATTAACATATCTAACACTGACAAGGAGACAGAAGTCTCTAAAGCAGCAAAATGCCTGGGGTAACACCGAGGCCCCTTTGAAGTCAACCATTCAAGATCCATTGAGTTCAGTGGAGTCCAAATTTTGCAAACACATATGCACATGCACACACACATACACAATGTCCCCAACAATTAGCTTTCATCTTAGAAGCAGCCCCAGTGAGATCAAGAGGACTAACATGTGCTTAAAACGAAGAAATGAACCATATGCAGAAGTGCTTATCTAAACTGGAGGGCATGTCCTTAGCTGTTCAGGACAACATTTAAGTTTTAAACCTGCACTGAAGTCTTACTGAGTTCACGTAAGGACTATACATACCAATAAACACTTCTGAATTCTGACTTTGTTAGATAGAGACTTAAGGTACCAGGAAGCACTTTACACATTTGCAGTCGTGGGCTTTCCTGGATGTTAAATTAAACCTCTTAAAATGTTAAGCAACTTAAAAGGATGAGCTGGTGATGGCTTAAGCAACTGTGGCTGGGATTGACTGGAAAGCAATCCAGCTCCTGCAGCTGCTCAGTGATGACCTGTGGGTGCAGCAGGATTGCACACGCCTAAATATCTTAGGGCTGTTAATTGCAATAGCTGCTTCAAGCTGGAGGAATTCCACTGGGCTTTTCTGATGTTCAAAAACCATGTAGGGCAAGATATTTGGCAACCTTGTTTGTTGTTATATTTAATGGTCAGTACTGGAAGCAACTCAGCTATATGGATCATTTCCAGCAGTGAGGAATTTATTAGATATTTTGCCTGATATCCAAGTATAATTCTTGATACTTAATTCTTCTTTTCTTAGAAAAACTTTTCTCTTCTGGTATGTTATGACTTCTAAAGGAGAAGCCAGATAACTTTACAATCACACCCAAAATAAACATAAAGCTACATAAAATATTACCATTGGCCCAGTTCTAAAATTTTTGCCTGAGAGGTTAGAGTCTGTCCTAGAGCTAATTAGCACCGGTTTGTTGTATATGAAGTAACATGCCAAAAAAAAGGACCTTCATTTCACTTTCTTCAATTCAGAGTGAATGCTGGTTTCTTATGCTGTTTCTAACAGCAAAATTTGCATCAAAGAAAGAGGAAACAGAAAAGCATGCCTGCCCTCCAGAAAGAGAATTCCTACAGAACATTTGTCTTGCAATAAATGTTCTGCTGGGATGTCCCTGCAGCACAGAGTTGGTCTCTACTGCCTGCAGGTAAGGGCAAGAGTACCATCATTCAGAGGGCTTCACCTCAGATGAATTATGCCCCCCAGCCTTGCTCATGAGCAGAAAAGATCAATATCTCAGCTATTGCACTTTGTCATCTTTATAGAGGACAAGAGATGAATAAAAAATTACACTTTTAACTTTGAATAATTTCATGAGAAATGCTTAGCTATCAACTGTTCTGAAAAGAAAGTTATAATTATGTTTGACCTGAGAACTGAATCGTGATAAAAAAGTGGTAGTGCAAGAAGTAATATATGCTGTAGCTGAAGATCTTGGAAACTGAGCCCTACTGTGGTGTCATGACTATACTCGGCACCTTTTTCTATTCTGCATTTCAGTTATGTGCAGGCAGGTTTAGAACTAATCGTATTTACTGAGTATGTGTAATGTTCCCTCTTAAAAAAAAGTAATTGTAACTTGATTGCATTTATCTTGCCATTTTTGTTTAAAGGTGCTTTGCATTGAAATTACTCTGTATTTGCATATTTTATTGAGACAGCTAGTGATCAAACTCGTCAGGCACTGCAATTAAATATTGTGTTTTTCTAGGAAAGAATGTCAATGTATGCAGTGTTGTTGGAGAGAAAACGGTCTGGGAAAAGAAAACCAAAATTTCAGGGCTTAAGTACTGTTTGCAGCAAAGCACATGCAGCTTTACACAGCTGAGGGAGCCATAAGATGGCTGGACTCATGTGGTGAGTGGAGAAGAGTAGCAGTTTCTGAAAGGTGATTAAGCTCTTAATAAAACCTCCCCAGGACCCTCTGAGTTTCTAGTTAAATGGCTAAGAATAGGTCCTTCCACCTTGCACGGACGTACTGGGCACCGAGACACTAAATATCTGAGAAGGGAACAGGGCATAACATGAGATTTGTTCTTAATGTGATATCACTGAAAACACTGTTGAAGCTGAAACTCTCCTTTTTTGGAGCCACACTCTCCTAACTGGTCTGAGTTCCAGACATGTAGGTCAAGGTGGACTTAGGAAGGAAGCTAGGCTGCCTCATACGGAGTTTACCTCAGCAAATGCCTTTTCTCCTTGATCCTCCAGACTATGCCATGCAGGACCTTCTGCTGCCTCTCTAGGCCCAAACAAGAACCTATGGAGGGGCAGGGCTATCATCTAGAGCTAAGGCTTGGGGAAAATATTCAAAGTTCTAAATTTCTTAAGAGGCTAAAATGGAGTTTTTAATGTGCTGTTGAGCCAGAACTTTACAAGCATGTAGTGCAGGCTGAGTAGTATCTGCTTACATTTGTAAAACATCTAAAGTCTGACTAGGTATTGAAATCAATGGGTATTAGGTACTGCAGCAATTTTGGAATTCTCAGGTGATGTCAACCTTTACTTGTCTTAGAGCCTAAAAGTTGAGCAAGGCATTTATGAAGGCAGCTTTAGGAACTTACAGTCTCTGACTGCACTTTGGGTTTGCTTTCATTCAGTGGAGAGAGGCTGGCAGGAGTCTCCCTGTGCCCTTTCAATGACCCCCTTTGTCCAGAAACTACAGAAGAAACTTAGGCTATGTAACCATTACTGTGCCCCATGTTGGATAAAGCAGCCATAGAGTAGGCTTTGATGAGACATTGAGTCCATCTTCTTCAAAAAGAAATTTAAGTTTCCAAAAGCCATTTTGAACACATCACTTTTGGTTCCTGCAGAGTCTCAGAAACTGTCAGATTGACACTTTACTTATTATTTTTCTTTCTACTTACATCAATATTTCTAAAAAGAATCAGGGCATGTAAAGGCTGCAGACTCCCTGAGGCCTCTTTGGAATTGACACAGCTCTTATACATCAAATGGACCATTTTCCTCTATTAACCCTTGCTTCCACACAGGAAACCTGATCTAAGACATGCTATAAACATGAACAAAAATTAAGGAAATTAAGTTTTACAAGCAGATGCAAATTGGTATAGAAATGAATCAATTTAAAAGAGTAAGTCAATTTGTTCAGAGCAAAAATGTAGGATGTTGCATCTTTTAGTTAAAAAAATTACAACATGTTTTACAGCAGAGTCCAGACTTCAGGTCAGGAGTGCAGGTTGAACACAGCTGCACGCATTTAATATCCTACGTGCAATAGGCTACTCTGGCTTTCCAAATGCTGCATAGGTATGTATTACTAGAGCTTTCCGATACCCTTTTTCTCTCTAATATCTTAAATAGCCTTCTAAATCTTACCTTAAGTCAAGATGTAATCCTTCAAGATGAAAATTTTAAGTATCCTTTTTCACATATTGCTAATTTACTATGTAACAGACTCAGTATCATTTGGGGTGGTTGCTTTTGATTAACAGCAGCTTATTCCAAAGTTTTCTATGCTTTCAAATGTTTAAGTGCCATTTTATTTAATCTTGGGATATCCAAAACACAAATTCAATACTGTTAGCAACATGGTCATTCTCCTACATGAAAAGTTGCATACGTATCTAGGGACAATTAATAGATTTTTTTTTTTAGCTCTGTTCAAGCAGATACTAATTTACTTGCAGAGCAGTCCTACAAAGCAGTTGCAGGAAGTAATGTCCCCTCCAACCATTTCCACTGCTCATATAGATAGAAGAATATGATATTTCAAGGTCAAACTTTGAAAAGAGGCCTCTCTCCTTGTGGAAGTACAGATGCAGTCAGCAAAACCACACCTTTTCAAATCCCTTAAAGAAATGGCAGCACTAGATACGTTCAGGAAGACAAACCAGGCCTCTCATGTCATTAAAGGATGCTGATGAATGATGCACACTAACATTCCCAACACCTTCTTGTCATGAAGCATAAGGTCTGAGGTCAATAACCTAGAAACATTGAGGACAGACCACCAAATCTTTACCAGCATCTATGTTTTCATGTCTTCCCTGATGTGTGTTAGAAAGGAGGCAGCTCTGCCTGGTGGTTTGAAAAAAGGAATTGGAATTTGGCTTTCTACCAGCTATCTTTCAGAAAACCCCATCCTCTGTTTCTGAGTTGTCTCACCCTCCCCCCTTTTTTTAAAGTAAGCATCAGCATTTTCTTTCCCATTCCAAAGCAATCTCATGCACCAATACAAGACTTTTACAGCTGGAGAGACTGTAATCACTTTGTTTCTCGAATTCAGTTTCTTCTTGTGTTATATGTACTGGGGATTTTTTTCCTTCCTTCCTTGCTTCCCCTTAATATATGATTGTGAAGATGACTAATTATTACAAAGGTAAACATAGAATGCATGTGAGATAGATATACAAAAATCAAGACTATT
Source organism: Falco cherrug (assembly GCF_023634085.1). Classification (NCBI taxonomy): domain Eukaryota; kingdom Metazoa; phylum Chordata; class Aves; order Falconiformes; family Falconidae; genus Falco; species Falco cherrug. The sequence continues at coordinate 61,142,013 of NC_073704.1, read as the reverse complement.
TCTGCATTCTCTCCCATTGTCCATTCATTAACATGTTTGGCCACCAAATAAACTGCCATGACAAGAATGAGTCTGACTCTTCCTTTTTAATCCGGATTTGGGAACTAAGAATAGGACACCTTTACTGTTGAAGCACTTCAAAACTCAGGCTGAGATCGTACTGAGAACACAACAGAAGAATACCTGTTCATTCATAAATTTTTACTACTGTTGAAAGCAATGAAAAATATTTCTAATGGTGCAAGCAGGGGGCAGTGTAACGCTGATTTTCAACTAACAGTTCCATGTAAAAGAGAAAGAAGCTCTGAAAAGAACTGGTAATCTCGATTCTGGCTGTATTTCATTTTTCCCTATTGCTGCACCCTTTTCATTGCTCACTTCACCGTTATTTCAAGACAAGAAAAATAGGAGAGCAAAGGATTTCTGACAACCGTTAGACCCAGCAAACTGCAACAGGCATGATACAGTGTCCCGTATTTGCCCCTCTCATTTTTCCTCGTTTCACCTTGGCCACACCGTTTCCAGGAAAAGCAAACCCTCAAAAAATTCACCCAGCTACAGGAGAAGACAACAGCGTGGCTCCAAACCATGTGGCCGGTAACAAACAAGCAGCCCTTTGCGGTACACTGAGACCAAACACGTTTGCACAAATTCCAAGGGTAGAAAGCCAAACCGATTTCCCACGCAGCCACCCACCTCACTCATGCCAGCCTATACTCAGGCTTGCAGGAGACCGAGCCACACCGAGACACCTCTAGCCCAGACAAAACTTCCCGGTGCGTAACTAGGGACGGGCATTAGAGCCAGAGCACTTCCCAGAGGAGCAGAAAGGGAAGGCAGCTGGTGGACACGGCAGACCCCCGGTGCCCGCCGCCCCCGCAGGGGCAGCACCTTACATGTGCGCGTCGGGGCAGCTCCGCTTCACTCCGGCGGCGCGGGGCGGGCGCGGCGCCGGCCCCCCATGGTGCGCTGCGCTGCCGCTGTCCCTGGTGCTGAACGGCCGCTCAGCGCGGCCGGACGGGGCGGGCGCTGTCCGCGGTGCTGCAGCCGCCACCGGCGCGGTCGAGGCGGCGGCTCATCCTTATCCCCCACTCGGCACCGCTCAGGCAGAGCAACCCGGGAGCGCCGGGGATTCGCTTCCTGGAGGAAGAGCCTGCTGCGATGTTGGCATGTGAGTTGCGTTGTCTTCCCCGTCTTCCCTCCCCCTCTTCCCCCGCCGTTGTCCTCCTGTAGGTGTGGATTTGATGGGTTTTTTTCGGAGCGCCCCTTTTCTGGCCGGAGCTGGGCGAGTGCCCCTGCGCCCTCCCAGGGGGCTACCCCAGAGCAGGCGCGGCGAGAGAGCCTTCCTGGAGAGGGCAGGGCTGCCTGCAGGCTGCCTAGCGGGGTGGGGGGCTCCGTCGGGGGCTCTCCCCCTCACACGCCGCACGTCTGCCTCATCCGGCTGTGCCGCCCCTCCGCTGGGAGTGGTTAGTGCCGCTTCTCCCCGTCTGCCGTGCCCAGGTTAAGATCGTTTTCTGCCTTCCCTAGATCTTGTCTCTTAGGGGACGCCGCGGAGGGGTGTGTATGTATGTGTGTGGCAGGAGTGAAGGGTAGAAAACGATGCCAACATGCAAAATAATCAGTCAGTGCCATCATTCCCCTCTCTTGCTTGGCAGAGGAGAGCCGCCAGAGCAACAACTTCAAACTACACCCGGGAGCACCAGTGCACCCTTCTGCACTCTATCCTGAGCAGTAAGAGCAGGTCTTTTTCCCAGGACACCCACCAGGATGCTCCCACCCCCTCCTACACAGCTCCAGGCACACAGGGCTCTCCAAGCCCATGACCTTCCCTGTCCTTCCCCATTTGTGTAACCCCTCTGCACACCCACTCCTCCTTACCTGGATGCAGGGATCCCCACCTCATCATGCACCCCACTACAGCTACCAAATAACATCTGCCCACCTCACCTGGTGTGTTCTCTGGGAGCTTAATCCTGGAGGAAACCCTCTGCTTGGAGAGGTAACAGTGGGAGGCAGCACAGGGCTCTCTGAGCAGCACACACTAGAGGATGGCAGGATGTTGATTTGCCCCCAGGTTGTCCTTCTCCCACCCCCTCATAGCACTGGGGGAAGCAAGGGCACTGGTTAAGAGATTTTTAACCAACTTTCAGTCTCAGATCTGTGTAACCAACTCAGCTGAAGATGCTATTTGATGGAAACACCTGAGACAAATGATGGGCACAGGCACTGACCATTTCAGCAGGGGCCGCTGACAGTATGGTGTGGTTTCTGTAGCAGCACTTTAAAAGCTTACCTTTCAGAAGACTCTACCTTTCACAAACTCTTAAAGACACCTGGTGCAGGGCTTTCACCCCACATACCCAGGCAGCTAAGTTACCTTCACCAGCCTGAGCTGTACTCACAATTGTGAGGAGGCAAGCCTTTTCCGACTAAGATATTTTAGGGCTTGAATAAGGAGAAAAATTTAGTAACCTCTATTGTAGGAGGCACCCATACCTGCAGGATTCACTGCACTCTGTTTTGACATTGTTTTCCTGTGCTGATACCTCCTGTCCTCTAAAATGCACTGACTGCTTTGTTCTTGCCCCCATTTCTGGCTTCTTGGAGTTCACTGAGAAAGTCAGGAGAACCCAAATGAATAAACATATGAGAACGATGTGGATGTTACCAGGCCCAGGGGAGAACAAAGTTTTGAGGGAAAGGCATCCTGTGGGGAAAAAAAAAAAAAAAAAAAAAAAAAAAAAAGAGATTGACTGCACAGGTATATACTCAACCTGTGGTGCTGAAAGAAATTTGAAATGATATATTGCTGCACAGACATGAATCTCTGATTTAGATAGCTAACACAGCTTGGGGTTAAGATCAACCCCACTCTCTTGCTTTTGGACTTTTTCTCTAAGCAAAAAATAGCTCTCCAAGTATCTTGGTATTTGTATGTTGGTTTTGGCTGGGATAGAGTTAATTTTCTTCCTAGCAGCTGTTAAGGGGCTGTGTTTTGGGTTTGTGCTGGAGAGGGTGCTGGTAACACAGGGCTGCCCAGTCCCTGCTGAGCGGGGCTTACACAGAGCCAAGGGCTCTGCTGCTCCTCACCCCACGCGCCAGCGAGCGGGCTGGGGGGCACAAGGAGCTGGGAGGGGGCACGGCCGGGACAGCTGACCCCGCCTGACCCCAGGGATGTCCCCTGCCATGAGCCTCGTGCTCAGCTTATATTGCTGGGGGAAGAAGAAGGAAAGGGATGCTGTTGGGAGTTATAGTAGTTATCTTCCCAAGTAATCACTATGCACCACAGAGCCCTGCTGTCCTGCAGATGGCCAAACACTGGCCTGCATTAGAGAGTGGTGAATGAATTCCTTGTTTTCCTTTGCTTGTGTGCACAGCTTTTGCTTTACTTATTAAACTGTCTTTATCTTAACTCACAAGGTTTTTTTTTTCATTTTTACCCTTCCAGTTCTCTCTCCCATCGCACTGGGGATGAATGAGCAAGTGGTTGTGTGGGGTTGAGTTGCTGGCTGGGCTTAAACCATGAGACTGGCTTTTCCTCCTTCAGGGTTTGATTTTCTGCCATTCAATACCTACCACCATAACAAACTAATTAAAAATCCAATATGTTTACAGGTTCTTGCATTAAAACTATTTATTTTCATTTCCTTTCTAAGGCTTGGGAATACTTGCAAAAGGTCAATTTATTCACTTTTTTGTTGTTTTTGTTTTAATTGGGTAGATGGGAAATGGGGATTAGACAAAAATGGTATTTTTTCATGTATTTTATTCATAGACAGTATTGCCAGGTTATATGAAAAATAATCATTTTAGGGTTGAAAGTGATAGATTTACTAAACATATGTGGTCTTTTCCCATGTATATCCTGAAAAATATTCAGGTATGTAATCAGTCTACTGCCTTACTGCTCCATGTGTCTGTACAGCTGCAGTTATGTGTCCTGATCCTTTCCTTGTTTCTAAGTGCACTGGAAAATACTCATCACTTACATTTTCACACACATCTTTTTTTTCTAAAAAAAATACTCAAGCCCCAGCAATGCCTAGTGCTCAGAGTTATCAGGAGGACCTTCTTAATAATCTTAATAATCAACAGCTTACCCACTCCATAAATCTGCAGCTGACAAAATACTGACAGCAGTCCCAATCGCAATTAATTTGTCAGATTAACACATCTGAAGTGAAAAAATGGGATGGGAAAAGGGGATCGCAGAAGTCCATAGTCTCAGCACACATTAAAAATACTCAAACTACTGCTGTAGGTTTCTGGTAAGGCACATCTTAGAAATACTGGAAACCCACAGATACAGAATCCAGAAATCTTACACCTGGTTCTCTTAAAAGGCATTTACCACAAGGTTCTGAATTTCTACAATTGGCCTTTCATCTTGATTAGCTTTGCTTTTTGCTTTTGAACAGTTTCACATGAAAACAGTGTGCTGAGAAATCTATTTCTAATATTATAAACCCCCCTTCTGAATAAAGTCTTTTTAACTAACAAATTACAGAAAACTTGGGGGGTTTCCTGCACATCCTCAACTATTTGCATTGTTGTACACAGTACCCAAAATGTCCTTACCTCAGTGGGGGCAAGAACAACTCTTGCATGAAAGAATTGAGTTGTTATGTGCTTCATCTCACTTGTATCTGCAAAACTAAGCAAAACACATAATAAATGTTGTATCCTACCAAAACCAAACAAGCACGTATTTCTCTGCAGGAACAAAAATGTGGAAACAATTAAGCAATTTTAGTAGCTGTGGAATTGTATATTTACATCATGACATTGAATGAATGAACTATGGAGATTTCAAATTCCTCTCAAGGTTTGTAGTTTTGAAAGGTTTTGAGATCTTTCTGAGCTCACTATTTGTTATACTAAATATTATTGTATTCCCAGACATACTGCAGAAAGAGGATTGCATGAGAAGGCCTTAAAATGAATGTAAAATTCTACTTTTGTTTGCTCAGGTCTGATGTTATCCATATGCCACCAAAAAAGACTGAAGAAAGATAATTTTTTTTTTTTTTTTGGGGGGGAAAGCTTAAATTGAAATGGAACAAAAAGGCTCAGAAATCATGGCATAAAAAAATCTGATTCTTTTTCAGAGTAGTTAATTCTCTAGTTACTCGGTGGAGTCCTCTATGCTGTCTCAATCATTTCCACAGTTCAACCCCTTTACTGCCATTGCAACCAGAACAAACCAGAACACCAGTGGAAGTTCAGCAATGATTTGTCAGAATAATTTTTGCTTCTATTGATAAACATTTTTTCATTACAAAACCATTTCGTCCAGAGACTACAGTTCATTTTAGTCACTGATAACCTTGACTTGATCTTTCCTTCAAACACATGCATATGTTAAACACTAACTTTTTAAATTAAACATCTCCACTAAAATATAAACATTAAAGCAGAAGTATTAACAGTACAAACAAGCCTGGTAGGATTCCATCTTTTTTTCCCTTTTTGCTCCATGCTCCCTGACCCTGTTCCCTTGACCTGAAATGACAACCAACGGATCAGGAGGAAAGCAGCAGAGTTCTGCTGTGCTTTTGGAGAAGCCAATGCAAGAAAAGTGGGGAAGGAGGAAGGGTGAAAACCAGCCAGCACTTAGAACTTGTGAAAGATGTGAGCAACCAAGAGCATATATCATTTCCTACCAAGCTCACAGAACTAGCTATACCGACATCCTACTGCATCTACCTGGGTATTAGCACATAGGCTACTATCTTGCATAATCTTTAAAAATTCAAGCTGATAATTACAACACATTCAACAAGTAATTCTAATTATTTTTGGAATAGTACCCACCTGAACCAGCATTGACCCGGGGACAAAAGGCAAAATATTGCTTTACATCTTTATATTATTTTCACCATCTTATGAATTTTCCATTCTCCAGAGCTGTTGGTTGTGATGACTGGCAGCTTACAAGGGTATCTATGAATAGTAACCCCGTTGGCTATACAATCTCATCTAATATCCTTCCATATGAAAAGAGTGAAATAAATGCCAAAGTGTCCTCATATTAAAAAAACATAATAAGCAGAATACATTCTGATTACTTATTCTCTGTCTACCTGAACCATTATATTTAAGATGGTTTTATTCACTTCAGTGACTTTTTTTCTCTTTTAACTACTTTTACTGAGCTAATAACTTCACAATAACTTTACTAACAGTAGCAGCAATCTACCTCCAACAAAGATAAACTTGGTCATAAGTAAGTGATATCCCTCAGGTAAGAGAAGCAGCGGTGAAACAAAATGGATGGGTTGATCTGAGATACTACCAGCAATAAGATCGGTCTGACAAGTGCCTATTTCTTTTAGCTCATTTTATTTCAACAATTTATATGATAATTGGATCTGGTGCAATTTTTCCCTGTTAAAAGTAAATGATCCTTACACATCGAAAAAGAAGTCTTCTGTTAATAAATTGGACAGTTAACACTTGAATCAGAAGAAACTCTGGAATACAAATAAATGTGTTTAATTTCTTACAGACCCTCTTTCCCATTACAAAGTTATAAATAATAAAAAAAAAGTATTTACAAGTTAAAAAGCTAGGGAGATTCATACTGGAAAAATAGATGTTCTAGTTTTTTCTTTTAATAAACATCATCTGTGCTCCCCCTTATGTTAGAGACTCTGAAAGTTATGACTGTGTTTTACTGTGTTTTATCAAGGTCATATCATAGACAGTGATACTTCCATACATATCTTGGTAGATATGGCTGCAGAGAGCATTGTACCTATATTTTTGGATGCTCATATTAACAGCAGTGACTGTCCTTTATTTTCTGTGTGAGACATCACCGGCTGCATATTCTTCACCGCTTTAAACTGCATGTGAACATATGTGATGTTGTGCTACTGTTGCTCTCCAAACAGTACGATGCTGCTGTAGCTCTGCAAACCTCAGACATTATCAAAAAAAAAAAAAAAGTTTCAATTTCTCCATGTTTGCTTAGACTCTCATTCAATGCAGCAAATGAATGGATGCTTAACTTTAAGCGCCTGCTCAAACCCATACTCATTCCCTATACTACTTTGAGCTCATGTTCAAAGCCACACAGGTGTGTGACTGCCACAAATCTGAAGAACGGGGCTTTCCTCTGTGTTGGTACCAGTTCTTTACACTCTGAATCCCTGGTGATTCTGCAGTTTAGGATCACACTGGGGTCTGGAAATAACACTGTACAACACCTTTTCCTTCATTTTCCTTTCATACAATAACAGCTGGAGAGACAGCCCTGCAGCTTTGTTAAAGATTTCTGAACAGAAGTTTGTGAAGGGCTATCAAGCCTTACCTTTTGCAGCAGCCTTTCTGTTTTCAAACTCCATTGCTTCTTCCCAAACCTTATCAAAGCTTTCCAGAGCCTTTCTAATGTTCTTTATCTGATTTTTATCTTTTAAGTGTTTGATTATTTTTTCTCATCTTTTCTGCATCTAAACCATTGCTTCCTTTCTCCCGAGGTTACAGGTTAGGGTTGAGTTGCCAGATGGCCACTCTTACACTTGGGCATATATTAATTTAGCCTTGAACTCTTCCCACTCCCCTTCCAAATCCTTACCCTCTGCTGTCTTTTTAAATCAGGTTTTATGTAACACTTAATGCATGCTTCCCAAATACTTTTGGTTACAAACCCCATGGCCAGTTTTTCCCATGATACTTCACTTTCTGGATCCGACTCTAAGTGTGTTTAAAAGTCAGAGCATATGTCTTATTCTTACAATTTTGTCCAATCTTAAGGTTTCTACTGATGTGTCCTGAATTACTTATATATCAATTAAATATTACTCCCTCCAGAAATGTCATGTAACAGAACACATCTGAAAGGATTTAGTCAAGTAAAGTTTTTACTGAGGAAGGAAGTTATAGAAACCGAGGAGCCATAGGATAATATCTATCTCCAATATTAAAAATGAATATTTCTTTTGTGTCTGGGTACCATTAGTGTTTCATTAGTTTATTTTCTTCTCAGACCTTCTCAGTTTGTTTTTTTTTTTTTGTAGCATTCAGTTAATTTTTTGTTCCTCTGTTCACAGTATTTTAAACTGACATAATTTAAAGGAAAAAGGAAAAGGGATCAATTTCTAATTACATAGTCAAAACCTTTTACATCTGTTAATGCCAAATCTTCCTCTACTCTGTGAAATAATAACTACCTATGGGAAAACAACTTCACAAGGTACAAAAATGCATACAATTGTGTGATTTCTGAAGAGATTATTCACAGTAATCATGTGATTTTCCCATATTTTTACTTCCTTTACAAGTATTCCCATGGACAAGATTATTGATAAGACTGTTCCCTAAAACGCTGTACACTCAGAAGAATCAACACAAGACTTATTGCTACTTCACTTCCATGAGAACTAGTGCACACAATGAACAATGAAATAAAAGCCCTGAAAAAGTAGTTTTTTGTTGCTTGGAGTAAAAAATCTCTATATACTGAATAATTGAGAGGGGGAAGAAGATGTAAAATAAAATCAGATTTTCCATGTAAGAATCAGAACATAATGGGAAATTCGTTTTTCAGAAATTGTTTTCTTGCAAAATTAAAATAGGGAATTACACAAATCACAACTGATTTTTTTATATGCCATCAATTATAAGTCGAAAGCGACATTTTGTTTCTATGATAGTAAGACACTTTATACCTACTTTCTGTAAATAGGACATAATTTTAAAGAGGAAAACTGGAAAAAATCAATTTTATAATATGTTTTTAAAACAAGTATTTAAACATGTATTAAAGAAATGACCACTACATGCAAAATGTTATTTTTTTATGTTTTTACGTGAAAACACTAAGTTTTCAGGTCTGATTCAACTTTTGAGCACAAAAATGTTCTTCAGCATTTTAACCCCTCTACTGTTCCTAGCCCCTTCAATACAATATTTTTGATGCCTCTCAGGTGATGAACACAAACTTGACCAATGACAGCCCAAGCCCTCAGCTGTGCCATAGTTACCCTGTAGGTACCTGAAACAGAGATTAAAAAGGCATGATATCAAAGATGGTTTTCTCCTCACCCAGTTTTCATCAGGGGCAATTTAGAATAGCTTAGTGCTGTAGGGTAATTAAGAGTAGCTCTGAACTCCCACAGGGACCAAGGCCAAAGAGCAAGAGGACACAAGTCCTCTTTATGGCCAGTATGATCCTGATGAGCCTTTTGTGCAGAGACAAGGTCCTGAGAGCCCGGAGACAGCTACACTTCACAATTTCTCTCTTTCACAGGGGAACTCAGATAACACTTTAGGATAGCTTTTCAAGCATTTGAAAAAGCCAAGGAACAGAACCAACATTAACTGTGTCTGTCTAAAAGAAGATATTCCACCTAAGCATTTGTGTACTGGAAACCATACAGAACGTAGGACAGATGATGATCTGCTTCATTCAATCTCACCCTAAGACAGAAGAGCCTTAGGTAGTACCCCAAGCTACAAAACAAAATAGTTTAGCCCTTGGAATCAGGGTGTCCATTAACTTTTCACTTTGGTACTGGCAAACACAGAGGGTTGGTTCAATTCAGCACTAGTGCTGTCATAGCAGCCTGTCTGTCCTAAAGCATCCTGCTGTATGTCCTGGGCCTGAAAGACGTCATCTGAAAATATTGTTGTGAATCTGATTTGGGTTTGGCCTTTCTTCCTCTCTGAAGCGTTATTGTAAACAGTGTTATCACCAGACCAGGCTTGTCTAAAGCACATCCACTTATGGATGCTGATGTGATGCCAGTGCTCTCGGAGTTATCAGCTAAAGCAAGCTAGCTGAAGGTGAACTTTGCAGCAGTACTTAAAAAACTTTTAACCTCTAAAAAAAAAGAGAAAAAAAACCCCCAGAATTAGCCATTTAAGTATTTCAGAAACAAGAAAATTAGAAACTTTCAATAACCAGTTGCTCTTGGAAACAGCAGTGTGATGAGCAGTATTTGAGGGCAAGGCTGTACAATGGCAATTTTTGGCTTTAAGACAGTGACAATGATGAGGAATTGGCTCATACACACATCAGTCTCTCTATCTGAAGGAAAAAAGTCCCCAAATAACTTACTAAATTATCAACAACTAAAAAGTCTCCCCTCAACAGCCTCTACAGTCAACAGGAGGAGGTAAAAACATTCAGATCTTGGGTTCAGATCCACCACTGAAAGCTGATGACAGGAGGATTGTTAAGTGAACCAAATTTAGCCTGGAGAAATCCCATGTATTTTCTGAAGTGTTTGACATAATATATCCACTCATTGATTGAACAAAAGAGAAAGCTGGCAAAGATGCCAGCTCAGTTCCCAAAACCACTGGTAAATACCTTGTCCACAGTATGATGAATAAAGTTTACAGGCTCCAGGTATTGTGTTTAATTTGTTCCTTCTGTCTTTCATCTTCTATGCAAAACACTTTAATTTCTAATAATTTTTCTTTCCTTAAAATAAAATCTGCAAAATAAGGGCTATTCCATATAACAGTGTACTATGTTCAACGTGAAGCTTAGATCTGTGGATCCCTCATTCTGCATTTTCAGCACAGAAGAAAAGATGAAGAAAGAAAATGTGAAATGACACAGCCCTTCTGATGAGACTCTGCCAATGTCTTTCCACACTGGCTTTCTCATGTTCACATGTGAATACTGTGAGAACAGTAGGTAAGAAAAACATCACCAGCCTGCAGTATCTCATCAACTTCCCCAAAATTTTATAACAGAGTTTTCCACTGGCATGCTTCTCAGGTTTGTAATTCAAAAATAAATAAAAAAATCTTTTGTGTGTGTGTGTGACTTGGCTCATTTTAGCAAAATTTGTGTTAATGTCATCATTGTTGTGCTATGAAATATGACTGCTGTACTAGAATCTCAAAAAATCAAAACTCCCAACAGTATTTTCAAATTTCCTGCAATTTGATGCCTGTATAAAGTGAATATAATAGTAGTAATCATATATGCCAAAGCGGGATCTGCCTGCAGGTGAATCCCAGCAAAGCTGGCAAATTTCCTGATCCTGGTAAATACAAAATGGGAAATCTGGGGGACTGCTCCAAGTCCTCTAAGTAGCCTCACTACAAAGACGGCAGTTCATTTTGTCCCCCACACTACCAGTTTGCCCACACATCAGTGCTGAAAAGAAATTAATAGTCTGTAAGTGGTATTGAAGGCAGAACCTGAGACAAGCCTCAGGACAAACTGAGTGGACAAAATATTTTCCAAGACTTGAGAAAATTCCAATTAATCTGTGTTATGAACAATGAGTGTTTCATTTTGAAAACCTTCATTCATGAATGTGTCAAGGTGGTGGTGAGAGGGACTGAGGATCTCACTCTCTTCAAAAACAATCTCAAAACATCTGAAAAACTTCAGTAAAATGTGGCAGTGTGAGGAAAGAATCAGATATGTTGAAGTGTATTTGGGGTGACTCAAAGGCTGAGGATTTCATGCAACTGTTACCCTCTAAAAGGCAAGCATTTGGGCATCTTTTATCAATGGTCAGAAATTGCAGAAAATAGACAATTGCTAGGCCTTCTGAAACACTTTAATAAAGCATATCCGTGTAATGACAGCTAGACTGTGGCTTCAGATGTGCGTAACAAAGTCCTTACTTCCAGCGATAAAAAGATCAGCCTGAGACACACTTTACATCGATAGGTATCTTTCTGCATGTATTCCCTAAATCAGCAAAGTCTATTTTTCTTCCAAGGACAATTTTATTTGTCCGGTAAGATAACCTCATGTCTGTCTAAAAAACACCCACACAAAGAAGGCATTACATAAACTTTGATCTGGAGACTAATTTAAATAGTTATCAGTATTAGACACATGATACCTGGCTTCCAACATTAAATTCTATTATATGCTGTAAGTGAAATACTATAGATAATAAATTCACATCAGATCTCTTTTTGAAGGCTAGCAGTCAATTACTTGCCTTTCTTAAGGACCTATTTCTAGTTTGGCTACTGCCTTTACTTCCTTAGTGTTGGATAAGAGAAACTCAATAGAGTTTGGAATAGAGTTATTCTTCCTGTACCTCATCTTCTGCACTGTACACCAATACTTAAATTATACAAGTTCTCTCTTATCACTCTCAGTGCAGTCCCTGCTAAATGAAGTGACCTCAGAGAGAGGAGTTTTAATCTCACAATGAGCTTTGGTGCTTGGATTAAGTTGCAACCTTTACCAGAGCACCTTCCCCCTATCCATTGCAAACCAGGGCTGCACCCAGAAATGCCATGCCCTGCAGCATCGATATTGCCATCTCTATTTCTCTCTCATCACTCATGGTTTCATCATGGATTTAGCACAGGCAATATGCAGAATGAACTTGAAACACATATCCTGATGTGCCACAGGATACTGTCAGAAATGGCAAGTGTCAGATTCAGCACAGGGAGTTATTTAACTCCGTATTTAAACATAACGTAACAGCTCAGAAACTGTGTTGCACACCTCTACTCAGGAATATCAGGTGTGAAATTTTACAATTCTAAAAAATCATGATCAGCTACACATTGGTATTGTCACTAGGGTTCTTGCCTGGTACCTGAGCAAATCAAAGACAAAACAGCTTCTTGGCATCTATTTAGCAACCTGGGGATTAAGGGGTTAAATACGGTGCACATTCCTTCAACATCAGTTCAACAAGGGACCACTGTAATCCCAGCAATATTGCTAGGCCAGGGCATGCACTGCAGTAAATCAGTGTGTATGCCAATTGACTTCAAATAAATTTCTATTCCATTGCATTAAACTACTCCTGATGTACTTTGTTTTCTTCATCTGCCTAGAGCGCATATTCCTTGCTGTTTACTATACTGGAAAATGAGCTTTTTGAATGACCCCCTCAGAGCATTTGAAATTCACTTTGTTATAAAGGCAGCAGCATTTAACATCCTTGAAACTGCATGCTTTGTTTCATGAAAAACAAAATGTCAATACTGTCACCTTTGAGAGTGAGGGAAAATGGGTCTTTCATTCCACCATGTCAAGTAGAGCTGTAATTCACCTCAAGTTATACCTGACATGCTCCTAACTGGCAACAACGGATGCAAGAAAATCAGATTTATGAGCAACAGAGACAGACCATTCATGCTGCATTATCACAAGAAAATAGTAAAAACATTACGTACCTTTCAGAAGATGCTGAAAGATTTAGAAATCTCTCTGGCCCTTCATGTTCTGGATTTCATGTCACATCTTTTGTGAACCTAACTGGTATGACAAATACTTCGTGTTTATACTCTGGGTTTTGTAATCTATGTAATAACTGTGACATTTAAGAATCCTGCATGAGGTGAATGAGCTTTGAGTAACTTTGTCTCCATTGTTGATAGGTAAAAAATAAGCCAATATTTTGAGCAAAAGAGGATTGACTATCACACGAAAAAAAAATAAATTCAAACATCATTACTGAAGTGTATTCCATGCCAAGCATAAGGCAATATAAAATACTACACACTGAGCCCAGAACGGTAACTCTTTCCATAACACTTCTGTGGTTATTTAATATCTCTGCTACATGTAGCATTCCCTGCCCTTCAGACAGGGATGATACTAGCTAAAGGACATAGATAGGAGAACATTTTTTTCTTTTTTGACTAGACATTTTTTTGGGGCAAACCCCACGATCATTGAGACAGTGGTGAGAAGCAGGTTCTCTGTGTCCCTACTTATTTTCCTTTCTTATGCTATTCAGCTTGGACTCAGAGATCAGGTCACTATTTATTCTGCAAACAGTGCCAGAACTACACAAGTAGGTTAGCAAACTAGTGCATATGCGGTAAGAGCAGGAAAAAACGAAAGAAGCTTCCTTTTACCCCAACGCAGGTCAGGCAGATGCAGTACGACAATGTACACATTGCTTTTCCTGTGCAAACTTTTGAAATAGCAATTTTAAAATTTTCAGTCATTGCTTTTCACCAGTTTGCTTTACGCTCCTCTACCCTGCTTTGTTTTGACTGTATAGGAGCCTTCTCCTAAATTAGACCCCAGGTTTTAATTTCTACCCACATTAAAACAATGAGCCCAGAGAGTGAAACTTATAGTATCACACGTGCTCCATACTCAGCGCTCTGCCCAAACCTGCCTCAGCACACGAGCCCGGGAGCATCCCTATGCTATGCATTCTTTTCAAAAACCTTCAGATCACATTTTAGTCAGGTTTATGGCTCTTTCCTTTGTACTTACAAATGCTCTCCTGACCAGCCCATTCCTGTTCCTTGGGGAGAACAGTTATGGTAAGAACCCTCCTTTCCTCCCCAGCCTGACCGCGTTAATGTACAGTTCACGCTTCTTAATGCAAAGAAGCCACTTACCTGTTATTTCGTACCATTTACCTCCCTCCTCTATTGACTGTTCAAGACAAGCAAGCAAGACAAGCTATGAATGATGAGGTTTAATTAAGTGGCAACTCCATTAACTGCGATCCTCCAGGAATTACCCAGAATCATTTACCCACTGCAGGTCATCCTTCCTTCTGTCTTTTCCACCTAGTGAAAGGAGCTTCCACCAAACCCTCACAGCTCCACTTGAGCTTTGCCTCGCCACCGCTTCTTTCAGCATGAGCAGCTTGCTGCTGGAGAACATCTTTACCTCCTTTCTAGGTCTTCTAGGGATGGGATTCATCTCACCTAACATTAGGGGTTTTGAGAGCAGAGGATGTAATTTCAACCTTAGCTGGATATACAGTCTCTCTGCTGTCAACGGAAAGAAACAAGCACCCCTGGGGTGAGATATGCTTTGCTTAGATGACTCAAATCTGCTCTCAGCACACCTATGCTCCTCCTGACAAGAAATTAAGTCGACAATGATTTCAACTATAGTTACAGACATCTGAGTCTGAGAGGAGAAATCCCACTTTTAGAGATTCAAGCTACTATTTATAAATTATCTAACCCTCCAAGGGATGATACTCAGCCTGAACACTTGCCACCGGATGATTTTCCTGCATGCATCCATCCAGCAAAATGTTCCTGAATTTGTAGAGTTGACAATTGCTTAATATTAGAAACAAATTTATTCACCAGATGTAGACATGTCTCTCATCTTTCATAACTTCAGAACTCATTATTTAAGGGGTTTGGATCATTTCCAAATTTCTTTCAAAAAATCCCACAAGATAATTCACATCCTACCCATCCTATTGCCTTCTTGATCAAAATAAAGTTTGACAGTTCCTTTTTGCTTTGGGTTTTGTTCCAAAACTTTAGATCAGTTTAGAAGCCTTCCCCAGAAATAAGTAATCATAATCTCACCCTAAATCTTTCTCTGTCCTGATACTGAACTTTAAACCTCATGCTGCTTTTAGTCCTTCTTTAAGCCAACAGTCAATGACCCATCACTTCTAAGTTCCTCTTCCAAGCTGAGCCAGAAAAATTGCTGTCTCAGTTCTGGAAAAGTGAGACCAACTAACTGCACGAGCAGGAAACGCTGTTATTCTAACTCTCCTTTTATCCCAACTGGTGACAATTCGGTATTTTGCAAAGCAACTGCCTGGGTAGATCTCTGCTGTGGAAAAGTATTTCCTGAAAAAAATTACTCAAATCTGTTTACTGTGGATTCTGCACTTGCAGTTAGTAATAGACTGTGGGTTTGCATTGTTTAATGCGTAACACAGGCTTGTTGATGTTTTAGCTATTATTACGGTTTCATGGTGGTGACTGGAATAAAGATTATTAAATGGAAATCCTCTTTTTCAAAAATCATTTAATGAAACAGGCACGTCAGATTTTCCTGATCTTTACCAGGCTTGTTTGTACTTTGTCTGAAATCAGTAGTTTTGTCACAAAGTCCCCAAGAATCGGTAAAGTTTCAAATGAAGCCAGATTATTTTTTTTTGTATCTTCTCATAAACACAAAACAACTGAGCTTTATGGGGTGGCACAGATTAACCTGATGAGATAGCACAGCTTTCAGTTTAGTTCACCCTAGCATGGCCAGTGGGCAAACAGGAACCAATGTTCTCTGGAGGAGACCAAATGGACTGTCTTGCTCTTGGGGTCATCCTCACAGACCTGGGCTGAACCATCATTTGGAAAACAATGTCAACCACGTCAGGAACATCACTGTAAAAAGGCTGATTTCATCAGGGATGTAATTTGGACGAAGCAGCTGGGACTCATCCCAGTCTTTAGGACAGGCTTCATGGTATTAAGACAAAATCTGTGGCAGAGACTGGGAAACTATAGCATTAAGTAAATAATCTTTCAATGATTACTTTTATTCATTAGTGTATTTGCATCTTAAAGCAGAAGAAAAAGGGCATTCTGTAAATTCTTGCTATATGCATTCAGTCCACAACCAGTTTTGAAAGCCAGATAAAAAGACCTTATCTCCCCAAAACACAGAGAGACCTGTCAATAAGAGATGATTCATGAAAGTCATTTGTCTTATACTGTTCTGAGAAACTTGGAAGGGTGAGAAGGTGCATCTTGAAGAGATTTATCAAGGTGATAATGGGAGAGGAGAGAAATCTTTCTTTCTCACAGTTCAAATGGAAATCTAACACAGTTTCCTCCACCAGAATTTTAGGGGAATACTCAAGGGATAATGTGTAGGCTTGTCCATCTATTGTGGTACATAGAGTACATAGGAACCCCAGGGGACTATTAAGCATTAACTTTGGCTCAGTGGCACCAGGATATGAGAAAAGGTCTAAAATAAACCTAAACCCAGTGGGTAGAAAGACCACTGAGTTTATAGGGCTTCCCTGGAGGCTGATGATCCATGGCACTTCAAGACAGTGCAAATGATGCTCCTCCTGAAGCTTTCTTGCCCATCTTTTTCTCATAAATAAAGATGCTGTGTTGATAACTGGAGACAGATTTATGTATTTTGATTCACATTTCTGACCAGTGCAAATTTTTTACAATGTTTTTTTCATGCTTATTTTGAAAGAGGCTAACCACAGTCAGTGGAGGAAGCATTAGACCCTAACAGGCTTCCACAGAAAGCAGCACTGAGGGTCCTGCTCAGGCTCACATCCAGAAAATACATCACCTTTTCAAAATGGTTTTCTTTCAGGAAGAGGGAGCGTTTTTACCTAAACCAAACCCAAGTAATTTGTACGGAGGTCACTGTGGTCACTTTATACTTTCACATTTCTTTCAGTATTCAGAAAGCAAGTGTGCTACCTGCTTTTCCAGTTTGCTGCTGTAACTATGAGAAGGATGAGAATCTTTTGCCCCTACTCACTTTAAATACTGAACTAAACAAGGAAGATTTCATGGTTTTGTTCAAAGTAAGTCTTTCACTGAATTCTGTTTAGGCTACAGAAAAGAATAACAGAAGAGTAATTTTTCCTTACAAAAATGTAGAGATTATAAGGTTCAGTATGTCAAAAACAAAAATAAATGAGATTTCAAAGAAAATATTTTTGCAGCATTGGCAAAATCCTTGTTGCATCAAATTTGAGTCTGTTACCGTAAAGGTAGGTGCAAAGGCAGTTCCTGTCCTTAAGCAGAAATCCTCAGTTAACATGCAGCCTCCCTAGCTGCTTGTCTGCATCCTTCATCTTCTTACGCAGCAAGGGGAATCCAAAACATCCCTACTAAAACTCTCCTTACTTCCTAGGGCCAAAATCAATGTACTTCAGCACCTGCTGAGTTGGGCATAGAAGCAGCTTTTCAACCACAGTAAGTAAAAAGGAGAGTCTATGCCAGCAGACTCACCACCCCTGTGTAGGCAGATAAACATAGGGATGCAGTTTCCACGTACAGCAACTTGGTGATTTTTTGCTTTAAATCAATTTGCTAAACTGACCAGAAAACACATCCAACAGTGGAATATTTTTGGGAGATTGAAGGGAAAGATACAGCTGCAACTCCTTGTAAGCCTAAAGGGAAAACAAATTTCATGCGAAATAAGGAGTGGATAATTATGTGTTGCCTAAGAAAAAGAAAACTGTTCCCTCCTAGAGCTTATTTTGTTTTGAGCTTAAATGCTGCTGGTGGATTTCTGTCTATGCAGAATGATTGGAACAGAGGAAAGTGGTTGGGAGAAGCTATGCAGGAGTCTGCATACAGAGGCAAGTAAATACTCCAAATGAATTTGGCTTTTTCGTATTGAAACATGGGCATTTTTGAGAAGGTGAAGTAGTTATCTAATGGAAAGCAGCATGCCTATTACAAGAGGGATTTAGAGTGTTTCATGTGAGTCAATGTATTCTTAAGGAAAAAATTAAGTGCTTTAAAGGAAAAAATACAGCCTGCAGTTTCCTAATCATGTTTCAAAAGATAAATATGTCAATCACAGAAGGACACAATGGCTCCTATAAACCAATAGCAGTATCTACTCAGGGAGATGAGCAAAACTGCATGAGGCTTCTTAACAGTGCTTGAAACTAAAAGAAAAAAAAAAAACAATAACAGCAAAATAAAATGTCCCCTTGAAAATATGCAGAGATTGGAAAGAACTGGAGATTCAGATTCCTGTTAAACTGTGGTTACAGTGACAACAGGATTTTTACCAGGACATGCTACCCTGCCATCTGCTCTGGAGCACTCAGAAGTGTGCAAGTCAGGTGGAGTTACAGTGAGGACAGAAACAAGCCGGTCCCGGTGTGAAAACCCTGAGGTAACTCAGGGCAAAAAGCTCACACACAGAGTTCAGCACCAGCCTGGACAAAAAGCAAAGGAATTTCTTAGCTGACAAAAAAATGAGGCAAGACACAAAACCAAGACGCTAGTCACAACAGGTATGCAATTAATGAAAGACATTTTTAGGGGGATTGTTATGGTCATTTTAAGTCACATTTTCAACTCAGAGAATGAAAGACTGCTTGAGGTTAGAAGGGACCTCTGGAGGTTGCATGGTCCAACCCCCCTACTCAGGCAGGACCACCTACAGCCAGTTGCCCAGGACCATGTTCAGATGGCTCCTCAATATCTCCAGGGATGGAGACTCCAGAACAGCTCTGGGCAACCTGTACCCGTGCTTAGTCACCCTTCACAGCAAAACAGCATTTCCTCATACATTACCAGCCCCTTTCACTAAACCAGTGAAGGTTTAGCACTGGACATGCCTCAAATTCCAAAGATGTGAGATGTTACCTTCAGTCAACTCGACAAGAAATTTTCTTCCAGAATTTAATCTTCAAACCTGCAAATCTCAACAGCGAGTTCCACACACAACTTTAAAATGGGGCAAAAATGGTTATTTAATTGTTTCTTCTCTTTTGAGTGGTGGCAGAGAACAGCCACGTCACAGTGACGCAGCAACAACAGGCACCGCAGTGGTGTCACGGCTGTGTCACACCAGGCACAACATTGGCAGCGGCTGTGTCACAGCAGGGCTGGTAACAGGTGTCATCCAGGACAGACAAGAGGAGTGCTGCTAGGACTGCTAATGTCACCAGAGCAGCTGGATCCCTGTCTGCTGCAGCAGAATGAATTTTCTTACAAGGCAGACAAATGCAGCACGCTTTGAAGTTGCGTGCGAGGACTCGTGCTTCTCTGGGTAAGGCACATCTCTGGTGGCAGCCAGGTGACCTACACTGACAGCTGAAGATGGACAGCTGACCCACAGGGAGCTGCGTCTAACCTGCCCACGGAGGAGTGCTGGGCAAATGGACTGTGCCTTTTAAAACGATAAACAGAGCAGGAGCAGCTGCATGGGGACAGGGTTTTTCTGGCTGCCATACATAAGAAGCAAACGAGATCAATACTTAATTACCAAGGATTGCCTATAATTGACAATACCCATTAGGTAAGATGAAGTTAGATGAGTCCGTAACAGTTTCCAGGGCAATACGCCCTCCTAAGTGACTAACAAAGTTTTTTTCTTTCCCAATCTCATTTGAGCAGCACCTGCCCCACTGCTTTCCTGGTTCCCAGAAAATGGATCAGCTGCTCCAAGATACAATTGCTGTTCAGAACTAAGAGAGTTTTGCTCTATTTACAATTTTAAGGCACGTTTATTTTCATAAATACTAGACCTGCCTGTTTAGAGGTTTGACATTTTATTGACAGCCATACAAGCTAGGTTATGCAGATGGAACAGACACATTTTTAGGTATAATTAGCATTTCATTTCCTTTCAAACAATCTCCCCATCATGTTGAGCACCACCAGGGCAATGGGAACATTCAAAAGAACGTGCCACTGCAGTTTCATGCTATTTAAAAAAAAAAAAAAAAAAAAAAAAAAAAGACAGACTGTAGCGATTTCTGAAATAAGGGGGTTTGGGGGTTTGGTTTTGTTTTTTCGATTGAGGTTTTTTTTTTATTTCTACAGTGATGTTTTACTGAGTTAATACCAGGTAGCCTATTTAAAGCTTTAGGAAGGTTTGAATTTTTAATCTTTTTCTAGTGTTATTTAATTTCAGACTTGAAAAGTTACCTTATTAAATTTTTTTCTTGCAGAAGTGAAGTTTTTAGTGACTAACGTGATAGACAGGGCACCAGCAATCTCCCTGGCTTTTGCACAAATGACTGGGGATGTTTTCCTATCTTTCCCAGCTCCTTTCTGCACACATCCAGCGGCCCCAAACACTCCTGGTGAGCTTCTGAGGAGTGCAAAAAGGGAGATCTCCTGTTAGACCTGTGCCAGGCTGCACTGCTATTGGGGTGGGCTGCTGAGGAAGGGAGGGAGGGCCAGCAGTCCATCAGGACACAGATCCAACCCCAAGTGTCTGAACCTCTCACACCTTAAGTGGGCTATTGCAGGCAATTTTTAGCCACATCTCCTTGTGTTGAGAAACTTTCCAAGGGAAGTCATGTCAAAACTAATGCATCTCTGTAAGAAGTTTGGGGTTTAGTAGGAGGTTTTCTCACAGTTTCCCCACTGACTCCTCCTCTCAGAGCTGAGATCCTCCAGGCTCTGGCTGGATAACAGACAGGAGATGACACCTTCGTGTCACAAGGCTACCTGATCATTATTGTGTTTTCCTGGTTACTGAGGGGCTCTCTGAGGATATTAAGAAGCCTGATTACTGCTGAAACCTAGCCTGAAATTCGTGATCTACAGGACCCAGCATAGCAAGAGAGACCAACATCTGACATAGTAATATACAAAGCTTCTCACTGGCAGGATTTAACTACAGTTTGCCACCAACGTCAGCCTCTGCTTTAATAGACCTGATGTGTCATTTGTGCTATTCTGGCCTCCCACACGTTTTCTGTAAAGCACGAGGAATATTCATTTTGCTGTTCAGTGACAGCAGGAGAATGCCCCAACCACAGTGTCTGGCATGTGTCAGTCTAGTCAGGGAGATAAATATACCAAGAAAAGCAGCCTGTAGATTTAGAGTTTGTAATAGTGGTATTTAACGCTTGCCAGAGGTACAGTGACGTGCAGGGGATCTACAGGATCCTCATGCCGTCACAATAACCGAAATAAGTTACAACGCAAGCCCAAGTGATTTCTAGAAAGTCATTGTATAACCTTGGCTATCCTTTACCGAGCAGTTACAGAATAAAAAGAAGAAATGTTTATGGCCTCTAAGCATGTTACTTTTTCCTTTTAAATGCATTAACCACTTTGCAATTTAGATTTTTCTGGTCATGCTTTTATTAGAATAGAGCTGAGTGGCAGCTGTCCCCTCACAAATAGAAGTGTCCACATCTGATAAAACAGGACACTGTTTAATACCCTGTATGCAGGGGGTGAGATTCTGCAAGACGTGCCCTACAATTACTGCTACTTAGAAGGAAGTTTAAAAGGTTTGTTTGCAGAGCAAACAGTTACTTTCTACTTTAATTATATTATTTACTGATCATTTGCTATTATTTATGTGTATCTTAACCTGGCCATCAGTGGAAAGCAGTTTTAAAAAGACAATTTAATAATACTTAAGGAATAAGAGTTCATACACCTCAAGTGTATTACTTTAAGCTGAAAAATGAACAGTGAAAGGTTCTAGCAGCAGGGGGTTGATTTTCATGGTAATCAGATGTACACAATAGGATTTTACTTGTTTAAGAAATTATCTGTAGGATTGTGGTTTCTGAGCTAGATACATGCCTGATACTCATGTAGTTGTCCTTAAGCAAAAGGACAAAAAAATCACAGGGCTTTCATGCTTACCTGTCACATTGAGATAAATAGCAAAATTCAACTAATTTCAAAGGGAGCCTGACTGAGCCTGAAAGAGGCGGCACTAAAATGAGAAGCATTGGGCAACCATTCATATTTATTGAAAGCGTAAAAAAGATTAATTTTCTGTATAATCAAATCCACACATAGGCATCCATTTCTACTATTGTAGTCCAATAAAAATAAATTAAACTGTGTCAGAATTGATGGCTTTTCCTTGTGAGACAGATTAGAGCCACAAACGATGCTATGTAAATGAATCAAATGGCTACGAGTGCAGCTCACATTGTTTACGGAGAGCAGGATAAACCAGCAGCCATGTAGGAACAGACTATGTGACAGTAACTGAAACAACAGTAAACTTTGCTTCATTCCTCTTACGCTAAAAAAAGATTTCATTTTCTTCTTTAATTTTTTTCTGCGTCTTAAAGATTAGAAATGATAATGTAAGTCAGTGGCAGCCAAAGAAAAGAGGGGAAAAAATATCCTGTGCTGGGAAAGTTTCAAACATTGACAAATCTCTGCCAGCTCCGCATAGGAAAGCATTTTTAATCCAGGCTGTTTCTTTGTGCTGCACTGCCAGATGAGTCACTGATAGATGGAGGAGTTTGTAGTGCAGCAGACATGAAAACTGTTCCGTATTATAAACCAATATAGGAAATTGCATACAGAAAAACTGTATTTAAAGGCAGACTCACAAAAGAGTTTAATGAAGCTGTTCCTGCAATCCTGCTTCAGCCTCCCAAGGCCCAGACGTTTCCTCACTCCTCCCAGCGTCACAGAGATGCACTGGCATGGCCAGCAACAGAAACACCCTTTTGGGGCTTCACTCCTAATTACCAAACCATGAGAAAAGACTTTGCTTTTCTTTTTTAAACATTTCTGCCTTAATTACTACTCACCCCGTGTATGAAAGAGACAGTGACCTTGTTCAAAGGGCCCTGTCCAATACCAAGCTGGAATATAGGGTTTGCACAAAACATGGCACTACCTCAAGGCATTTACTAAACATGTTGCTTAACTTTGCAACCCAGTGCTCTCAAACTGGAAATTAACCGTTCTTGCACCAGTTTTTCCAAAGACTTAAACTTCTTGGCATGTCTGGCGCAGTTAGCTATCCATTGACTCCATAAGAAGAGATTAAGTCCAAGCTCTAGTCAAGTTTGCAGCAGACCCCTCTTGATTTAAGTCAGTCTTCACGTTGGACTTCGGTTCAAGGTCCATCACTGCAAGCAAGATGAAGAAGCAGGTGGCAGCAAGGATTTGTGTCTCCCACAAACAGTATCAGCCACCCAGGGAAGCAGCAGCACGCAGGCAGCCAGCAGCTCACTCCTACAGCTCTTCACTAGGGAGCAGGGGAGTCGGGAGCCCTGTTCCGCTTCGGGATGAGGGCAGTGATGTGCCCTGTAGAGCTGGCAACACATACGTGCCCAAGTCCTTGCAACATGGGAAGAGGGGCACCTGTTTGGGAGCAGAAGCCTGAGGAGGGGCCAAAGCAAATGTACTTGCTTAAGCCTGTGGGAAATTAGGGACTTGTGACTCCAGACCTCAGTAATCCAGAGGATCCTGTTCCAAGTATCTGTCCTCAATATTTGGCTCAGCAAAATGTCCTGCAAAGTGTTCAGGAGAAGCAGATGTCTGTGGAAGAGCCAAGGACTGATGGAAACCCTGGTAGAGGGATGAAAGACCAGAGCTGCCTCTGCCAGCCCACTGCTGGGACTCCAGGCAGGAAAAGAACCAAGATCACTTAGACATCCAGATTATTTTCAGATCTTAGAATAAGATAACTGGTATCGGTACCATTGCTTTTATTCTCAGAAGGACTTGGCCCCTGTGCAGTTAGTTGACCTAATGTAAAGCACAGGGCTCTGTCTTGTTTTCTGTTCTCTTGCTGTAGTGCTGGGAATCAGAGGGAGCAAAGGCACAAGGGATCTCTCAGATTCTCTCAAGGTGTCTCAGATGACCTCAGAAGTCTGCTACAAGGGCACTACTTGTATTTTGATTAGATCAAGGCTAGCTTGATTATCCTTTTCAGGGAGCCTATGTGTTTCAGAAATACACCAGCATTCATTCACCCCTTCCAAGACCTCTAATACAGAAGAAATTCTGACAAGACTGTTCTAGTTGTCATACAACAGCAAGAGCCAAAGCTGAAATTAGGAGCCAAGCAAAAACATAAATATATTTATGCAATGCCAAAATACATGTTTCTCCCTAAATTGTTAATTCTCTCCCTTGCCATATTGGAAGCCAACTCTGAATCCAATAAAGAAAAACAACTCACAGCAAATTACTTGCAAGTGAAAGAATGAGATCCAAAGTTGTTTTTTTTCTCCTCAACACAAGTTAATAAATGGAACAGCTACACAAAGTAATAAAGAGAAAATATTTCTAATTCATGCAAAGTTACAAAAGCTATATCCATCAAGATACTCTGGGGAAATGGACTGTAGTAATAGATTCCCTTTAAATATAGCCAAGAAGGAAATTAAAACTGGCTTAAAACAGAAATAGAAACCCTCACTATAAAAATACATTGCTGAATGACAGTGTCCAGATCCAAAAAAGAAAAAAAAAATGTCCAAAGTGCCTGGGAGATAAATGTAAGACTGACTTGTCTAAACTATTTCACAAACATGTATGTCAAAAGAGCAGCTCTGCATCACGAATGGAGAACTCCACAGAGTTATGCAGCCCCCACCCTTAAATGTGTTTCTGAATGTTGAAGATGCCACACACATCTCTCTTCCTTCAAGGAATAATTATTGTATTAGTACCACATATTCCTTGAAGTATTTTTGATGTTTAACAGGAAAAAGAGACTCTCCAAGTCACAAGCCAACTCTGGCAAAGGTCGAACTAAAAGTCTAACTTTGCACATAACTTTCACATCAGTGGAGTTTTCCGTAGCTGACTTGAGCGGCTCCCGTGCAAGGGCACGGGGTACTGAATATTCTGAACTGCACGGCTTGAGCCCTCGGCACAAGCTGCTTCACTATATAGATCTGCCCTTGTAGACTTCACTGCATCCTAAGGCAGACAGAGAAACTGTTCCTAAGCTGGAAGCAAAAAGTTTGCTGTGGGGGGAAAAGAAAAAAAAAAGCACCTTGAAAATGTTCACATCACTTCTTTCACACCATGAGATCTTTTTTTTAGGATGGACACACACAAATTGTTTTACATTAAAAGAGAGACCCGTGATTGGAACGCTTTATAAGCAATAGCATTATATGTCCTAGATGGGTTGAATAGTTTTGCAAAATCTGCAGAAGTAAAAGCAGGAAAAGAGAGGAATTAAAGAAGAGAGCATAGGAGAACAAGAGAATGAAAGAAGATAATAGAAGTTAGACATATGTTTTCCTTTTATTTACACAAACATAAGTCAGCTTCTGTAAATTAAAAATAACAGAAGTTTACATAACTTTTGGGTTATGTTCCTAAAACAGTGACTAGAAATGTATGTTCCTGACCATCCAGCACGGCAGTACAGTGTGCTTTGAACTAACAGACTGCTAGACAGAAAGTTGATGCAGTACCAAAGAATGGGAATATGAAGATAGTTAACTGCTGGTTTTCTAAAATCTCACATGTCCTTTATGGATTCTCCCCCTGATACGTTTTATCCACTGTTTCAAACCCAGCATAGCTAAAACCAGAAGATGCCATAATCTTCCCATATCTTCCATTTTTCTATCACTGCAGACAGCAAGTATTCAGTCCTACTTGCCGCGTAATACCTTCTATTCTCCTTCTAGGCCACAGAGATTTTTATGTCTCTCATCTCCAGAAATAAAGGTTTTCCAAAAAATCAAGCCTTTCCTGGCTTTCCTGGGGCTGAGTTCTTTTCCAAGTTTTCATCTCTTTATTACATTTTTTTTTTCTTTGTCCATTCTGAATTCTGCTGCACACATTTTTTCCCTCTGAATGGCCTGGTGACTGTGACATCGATCTTTTCACATTACGCTGCCTTCCTCACCCCAAGCTCTGCTAACACAAGATGACCATCCACCCTTTCATGCTTCTTCATGGGCCAGCTCAGCCATCCAACACTGAGCAGTTCACAGCTCTAGATCATCCATGAGCCCTCCTTCCACCACCTGTGTCTCAAATTTTAAGACACATCACCGTCTTGCTTAACATCCTACTTCCTTACCTAACTGCCCCAAAATTTGCCAGACCACCTTATTGTTTGTTTTCACCCCACTCCTCCCACCAAGGCTTTTAAGAAGTCTTGATAGAGGTCTGTTGGCATGTGAAGATCAGCCCCTATCATGCTGACATATCTTCTTATGACCTTGTTTACTGTCATCTACCTGTCAACACCCACAATATCCAGCCCTCGTGCTTAGACTATAAGATTTTTCAGCAGGTGGTGGTTTTTTCTGTTCAAGAGACCAGTACAGCTGTGGATTTTAGAAGCTCTTCCCCTTCCCAAACGAGTCAGGCAAGTTCATAGTAGGCTAAGTAAATTTACTTTAGTTGCTTTCCTTTGGAAAGGGACCAAAAAGCTTCGATACAGAGTTTTCTTAATCGAGGACTACAGAAACAGGATAAGAAAACTACAAGAGAAATTGCAAAACAATTTATATTAAATAATTTTGCATTTATGCAAATAAAAAAATGCATTTGCTTACATTGAAAACAGAAGTGAAGGATGGGGGGAGAGCGTGGACTAGCTCAGAGCTGAGGGCAGGATTGCCCTCGCACAATCTCATCTCAAACCCAGGAGCTGCTTTGTCAGCCCAGTGCTACACACGGCTGGGAAATGCAGCTCATGCAGCAGCAGCAAAGCTCCACTTCCGCGCACGTACAGTTCCCCTTGATCTTTTACTTACAGTACACAATTAACATTTCAAATTAAACAAAGCGTTATCATTTGAATAAGAAGGCTAGATAAAATGGATAAAATATGTATTTTAATTCTAGGTTTCATTCAAGTTATGTTTTTTATTCATATTTTTTAATTACTTCTGATTACTGTATCAATAAAATGTCACACATCAATCCCTAGAGCTTATCAGCTGGAAACCTGAGGGTGTATCTTTAAAGGCAAAGAACTGAAATGCACATTTGTTGTACTATGCTATGTTGAAGATGCACAGTGAAGAAAAAGTCAAGCCTGATGGAAAAGAGACGGTCAAATAATGTATTCCCAAAAGAATAGTAATAAAACGCTGAACTTACTTTGGAAACAATATCCCAGGAGTCCTTTCCTAAAACCTCCTATGTTTTCCCATCTCTGCAAACTCATAGTCACCAACTCATTGCAGAGTCACTGCAAACTCATTCTTGTCACTGTCAGATCCAGGCTGCAGAGCTAAGCCAATGCCCTGCAGTCATCGGTGGTACAAACACACAAAGATGCCAGTTCTTTCCAAATGCAATAGCTCAGCACAGCCAGCTGTGAGACTGAGAAGTCCAGCACCTTCACAAGATTATTGGAGTGCTGTTCATGCTCTTTGCATGAATGTCCAGCAGAGAAAAGCTCCTTCAGTACTAAATTACTGCAAAAGAGTGATGAAAATACAGCTTTTTCAGTAAATGAGAATTCAGCACAATTACCCAGGCAATCTCTAATGCCTATATTTAATCTTTTGATTCAGGCACACAACTGTAAATTTCTGATTAGAGTCCAAGATAAGCCCTTGGCAGTTATGGTCAAAAGTACACACAAAATACTAACCATGGAAATCACTGTATTTTCCAACTACTTATTATTTCCATACTTTTTTATGGGCTGTTATAAGTGACGAATAAGATTTTTGCTTCACCTCCCCAGGTCTAGTTAGTAGCTTTGAATCTCTTCACAATCTCCAGGGACATAATTAATTTCATAAGAAAAGAAGTAATAATACAAGTAATAGAGCCACTAGGGAGAAGAAAGGAACTGTCAACAATATAGATGCTCTTCATCCACTGAAGGCCTCTCAACTTCTCTACATACGGAGAGTTATTTTTGTTTTGAGAAAATATTGAATCGATTACATAAACGTAATGTTCATGTCTTGCACATGCCTCTTTGGATTTTGAAGATATGGAAAGAAGGGAAGGGCAGCCACTCTTGGGGAAAAACACAGCTTGAGGCTTGATTTTGAAAACGTATCATCAAGAACATTGTGGTAACGAGAAGTGAGGGGAAAGAGGACAGCGACTAGCAACAAATGCTGTCAACAAAGTTGCTCAAAAGTTGCCTGGAATTTTAAGAGATGTTTTAATGTGTTTGGTAAAAACATAGTTTCACTGAATATTGAAGATTTTCTTTATCAGTTGAATCTCTCAGTAGCATCATGCTCGATTACTCCTACTAGTGGTCTTCTGTCTCCCACTTCTATCACGCCTGTCACACAGACATTCCCAAAACAAGCTAATAAGTGCAGCAAAAAAGATCACATTATGCCCCCGTACTCGTGTATGGTTTTGATTGCACGCAGCAGAATTCTTAGCTCCAAAGCTTAGGGATTTTTATAGTCACCGCAGCTGTTCTATTCACTGCAGACAGAACTTCTCACTCAAAAACAAACAGGTCGTGCATCCTGTTATAAAACTGAACCCCTGCAAAGTGTGCAGAGGAAAAAGCATTACAAACCATTTTTTCTGGCAGCTGCTCTCTCACACACCTTTGCCTGCACCCTCCACAGAAGAGGGATCCACTGCAGTGGGGTTGCCTCGACAGCTAGTGGTGTGCTCCTGCCAGGTGAGTGAAAATGGAGAAAGGGACCAGCGCGTATTCAGACGGCTTCTACAGATTGCATCTGGAATTACACCACCCAGGCCTAACAACTGGATTGTTCATTAAAATCATCTGATTGCCATGCACTTATCTTTGTGCTTGCAACAAAAGAGAGAAAAAGAAAGAAGAGCTGCTTTTTTCAGTCCTTTGTACTATCATCCCTTTCTATTAGACTCTGCCTATTGGACAGAGATTTTGCCTTGATTGGTTTCTTTGACATGTGTTTCTGCTGCTTTTCATCTGAAAAGAGAAGGTGGCTAAAAATTAAGCGAATTGTTCATTAAATAGCCACCCCTACTTTGAGAAAAGGTTATTCTGTCTTTGGCTTTTTTGATGCTGCGTTAAAGATGCCTTTCCTTTGAGAGGCTTTGTGCATAAAAGGCAAGCTCTTGGAGGAAAAATTGGAAAATAAACCTTCTCCCCCCTCATCCTTTCCATGATGGTAATTTAAAAGATAACTGTTTTGAAGATAAAGTTGATTTTTGGTAACAAAAGACCCACTGTTTAAAATGGGAGCCTGCTACTCTTAGCAGATGACTGACATGAAAAATGGTCCAGCAGAAGGAGGGGCCAGATTGGCTGATGGGGACTTGCAACAACAAACAATAAAGCAGCAATCATAAGTCAAAGTGACTCCACTAAACTGTTTCTGGGTTAGAACTGTACTTCCTTTGTTTGTATTTTTGTTTTAACTACTGGTGCACTTAGACACAGCAGGAATGTAGATCATCTCACATGAAACTACATCCTAAAAAGAAAATAAAAAATCATCCAGCTCCTTGCCTCACCCATCCTCAGTCTGTCTGTAGTGCTGACATTCTGAATTCTAGGAGTGCAAGCTGCGTGGTGCTTTTTCTTCTCTTATCTTTCTCCTACTACTGCTAATACAATCAAGTTTACTTGTTCTTATGAAAAAAGGAGACATTAGAGGAACAAGAAAAAAGACAACAAAAATAAAGATATGCTTGGGATTGCTATTTATTATTTCTTGAACGCTGCCTTATTCATTCAGGAATATGTATACAGGAATTTGTTTGTCTAAGACCAAGAACAGTTTCTAGGCTCATGAGAAATTTTCTGCTCCTCACCCCTACAATGAAGGCCAGAACACACACAAAACACTGTTAAGTTCTCAGTGAGGTGTTGGTGAAATTTAAAGTGATGCATTAGCTTCATATTTGCCAAGAGACACTTTCATACTCAGCTAATTACTGAAGTCTACCCAGAGCAAAACATCTAACAACTCAAAAGCATCAGCACCTATGATCTCATGGCAGATGTAGAAAAATGATGCATGACTAAGTTCCTTGCCTTGAGAGAAGGAACATACGCCAGTTGGTTGAGTTTTTTAAATTATCCTGCTGCATGGTTCACCAACTATGAATATATTGTCCAAAGAAGACGCAATAAGAAGTGTTACTCAAAATCTCCAAACAAACTAAACATGCAACCAGCAACACTCAGCACAGTTCTACAGCTGCACACTACAGACCCCCAGCACTAGCAGAGCTAAAATGCATTCCTAAAGCGTATGAGGGATGATCTTTTAATCCTTACTTATATCAGTAGTCATATCAATCTCAACAATGATATGAAAAAGGGAAGCCAGATAAAACTCTTCATGATACAGAGGTAAGGCATTTGAAAGACAACTAAGAACTCATTAATTATCAGTTTGGTTCCTCTGTGCCACTCATCTGTCCTCAAAATGTTTATATCCCGTGTGCAAAAGCCATTATGATACCCTACCAGACTAGAGCAAGCGGAGAAGGACTGAGAAAGGAGACAGAAAATAGGTGAAAAAGCACACCCAAGAAATGAGACTTGGCCAGGAGGTGTTAATACTAAAAGGCTGGACCAGGGACCCTGGGGAAGTCACTTTGCGAAGGGTTTGGGTGCGGTGCAGCAGCAGCACACTCGCCATCCCACACAAACTCAAGGGGCTGCCCTGTGCTGCTTGCTGGTTTGCTGACCCTCGCACTGGCTGCATACAAAAGGTGTTTGCTTTTTTGCTAATAAATGCGTGTTCGGCTGACTTCACAATGGATTTCAAAAGAAGGCTTGGCATAGAGTTTCTTCTTTTAGAAGGTAAAACTACCTTAGATTTTTCTTTCAGTTCCATACACAATTAACCCCCACAAAGCTCTCCTGAAAAAATAATTTAGGGGGGGGGGGGGGGGGGGAAATCAAAGACAGAAGACATGTGGTGTTCAACCACAGTCCTGTCATCCTGTAAGTGGCTGTCAGATCTGAGACCTCCAACCCTTGCACTGGCAGAGTTTAGTAGTGGCCAGTGTACAGGATGCATTCAGGCTCTCATGGATGCTGCGGGTAAAAGCCTCTCCTTTGTCAGGGCAGAACCTTCCAGTCTGCTTCCATGACAGCAGGAGAACAAAGAGTCGAAGCCAACACCAGAGCAAGCTCCTGGAGCGTTGCCTTCTTTTTATAAACATCCCCTTCCTCTGGAGCTGAGTGTAGCTGACTGCCACTCCACATATATGTCTATCTAAGTCCCAGAGACATCTGTAGAGCACATCTGTTGCAGAAGACATATACAGCTGTGTGTCCACAGCTTATCAGAGCAAGCAGACCCCCAGGGGTCTCAAATATGTGTCGAAATGCAGACCAGAAAGTCCAGCACTCATGAGGGTCCATATGCTGGGGCCACAAGGGACAGGAGCAGCAGATGTTTCTCATGCTCCTCTGGGGTCTCCCAGTCCTTTCTCTCTCTCTCCTTCCTCCCAAAACACTGGCACTGCTGGGGTGACAGAGGATCTACAGCTGCATGTTGTCCTGAGGTTTTATGGATTACAGACAGTCAACATTGATTAGCTTTTTCCTCTGAAGTCAGTTGCTCATCTTCTCCTGACCATCCTTGCCTCCAGTTGTTTTCTGTCAAGGCTGCTGCCAGAGCTGGCACTGCGAGGATTGTCTAGAAGATGGTAGTGACTCCCAAGCCAGTCGGTAATCCTCAAAGTTTTCAGACGAGGAGGATACATTTACAATGGCTGTCCTGAGCTCTGAGCCCAGACACCACAAAAGTCCTTCTGTCTGGCTACTGATGAATTTTAGAAAGGTCTGTTAAACTACAGCTTCTGAACTACAACCTGAAATATAATTCTGAGAGGTGTTCGCAGAAATAATCAGCAAAAATAAGATTTTTTTTAAATTGATAGCATCTTTTAACTTACAAAAATAAAATAATGGAGCAAAATGCAATAGAAGGAAGAGACAGATAAATCAATGTAACAGTCACAGTAAAATTATAATCACATCTATTCCTCTTTTGTGCTATAAAGTGATTTTACAAACCAGAGAGAAGCTTGAATGTAGCAATTAAACTCATATTTTAGTCACCCTAAAATTTGTTCTCCATTCCAGAAGTTATTTAAATTACTTCTGCTGAACTTTTTTATTTTTATTTTTTTAATGGAAGGCTTTATAACCCATCCTCACTATGGTTTTAACTTCACAGGTTACTCCCCATTCTGGTATCGTTGGCCTTACTCCTTTCTGTGGCTCTCCTGACATACGGTTCACAGCGTATGACAGACTGGGCAGTCCAGCTTTCTCCCAGCTCGGCTGCCACTCTGTCCGGGTGCTGAGCCTGGCCAGGGGCCACCCTACAGCCACCCCACCTGGGAGAGGCGTGGGGGAAAGCTGTGTTACTGCAGCTCGGAGACAGGTTATTTGTGATGAGAGAGTCTAGGAGCAGTCTTGATTATGAAGAGCTGCATCCAACTGAGCACATTTTTCTGCAATTACATTCAATTACAAAAAGAGGGTTCCTGTGTCTTAATAAAATGTTTTTCTTCTGTGGCATAGCCTAAGCAGTATGATTAAACCCAGGATGTTAACAAAACATACACAAAGACAAAATAAGAGTGAAAATAAGAAAAGAAGATGTTAATTCTCGAAAAATATAAGCAAACTGAGGTATGTTAGGTTGAGATCATGCTTTGCTAAGAGTTTCAGTACCTGAACTCCAGGAACAGAGAGCAGGAAGAGATACCCATCTGGTGAAATTCTGCAACAACAGAGAAACGGTGGGAACCTGGCTCCCATCATACCTCTGCCAGCACAGAAAAAGAATAGCACTATAATCAGGTATGTAAGCTAGAACACTCCTTGGCAGACACAAGAAGTAACCATTCCCTTTTACTCTGCTATAACTAGGAGTTAGTTCACTACATAGTTAACTCCAAGTCTCAGTTGATTGCAACTGATTGTTTCATCTCTCTCAATTCTTTAAAATTGAAATGAAAAGGGTGGATAACTGTAGGTGTAGAAGACATGACCTGCAGTGAGCATTTAAAGTAATTGGAATCAGCTAGCTTGAAACAGAGGAGACTTGAAGGGAAACAATAATAGCACTCGGATAAATAAAGGAAATCATATATCATGACATGCTCCACAGCCGTAGCCTATGTGTTGTTTTGTCAGACATTTTTTCCATATGGTTACAGTGGCTTTTATTAAAATAAGGAAACTAACATTTGGGAGGGAAAGGAGGAGCACATTAATTAGCTGTATCTCATTTTCTCCCAAATTTCTGGATTTAAGAATCAGAAGCTGAATATGGCACAATGATGACACATTTGTTTAGGAATGATTTTGTGATGGTTCATCTCACCTTAGGTGGGTAAGGAATAGATTTTGTCACTTAATAGTACGTACGAAATATCACTCAAAAAGGCTGCAAAAATACAGTGGAAGAAAGAACATGTCAAGGAGCGAAGGGAGCAAGCTGCAGATGCACAGAGCTGATTACGAACCCCGTTCAAACAGCATCCTAGAGGGACCTCTTCTGAAGTCGGCAAAATCTCACTCACTTAAGTATGGTGTTGCATGGGAGTCAGCTCTATCGCTCCATATGTCGCATTTTGTTTTGTTATCTACTAAATTATCTGTTTTCAGAGTCCATAGGACTTTGAATAGGAAAGCAAAAAAGGAGACTCAGCTGCACTGTATTCACTGTTAGTATGTATCTCATGCACATCTCAGGCATTTATCTTCACCTCCATAGAAAGGCCCATTTTTAGTACATTTTTTGGCATTCTAAAGAATCACAGAAAAATACATGATCATTAATCAGCTGAAGATACACCTTCCATCTGAGACAGGGAGACATACAGCAAGCCTTCTTTGAGCCACTCAGTCATATTTTATTACAGTAAAGTACATCATTATTCCTACAGTTTTAAAACTATTCAGTTTCATAGTACTTTTTTCAAGTACTCTTTTAATGAATAAATCTAACACAAACAAAACTTAGATAAAGATGACAGCTTACTGCCAGGAAGTTTGTGGGCTCGATTTTGTTGTTTGAAAACAAGATTTTGCAAATCCTGAAATAGGTTTGAAAAAGCAAGAGAAGTCATGTTATTACCATTGCTACAGTTACATAAATACACTTCCACTTGTTAAAAACTGAAGCAACAAATGAATGCTAAGTGAACCATCTTTTTAACCTCCAGAATGGAAAAGTTAGGAAGTTACCTTGAACAAAACTGCATCCTTGTACATATCAGTCAAGGTCTTAAAGAAGAAAAAACCCCATAGTGATATTTTCATAACACTTGCGAAGAAAAGTAAGGATGCCATGTCATTGGTGTGAAATCAGCAGTATTTCAGTTACTCAGAAAGTATTAGCAGAGGTAAGGACAGCTAAACCACAGCTGAACATGAGAAACAGCTGGGATCTACTCACCCCTTCTGTTATAAAGATGAAATTCATCTGCTACAGGGGAGGGTTAATTTCCCTTCAGCCAGTAACTGCTGGGAGGAGTAATCAGGCTCCTCCTTGACTTCCATCAACCCTGGCAATACAGGAAAACAAGCACTTTTGGGGCAAGGTTACTGGATTTTCTCTGAAGGTTCCAGGAAACAAGGAACACAGAAGACTAAAAAAAACCACCCCTCACACCAAAAAAACCCCCAAGAAACAAAACATACAAAGCTAAACATCCCTAAATATAAGATGATGGTGTCTGCTGTGTTACAGCCAGGAACTAAGACTTAAGGGTCTGAACACCAGCTGACACTCATGTAATTTCCCTGATTACTTCTGTCTGTAGAGATATCTGCATGAGGATCCCAAGGTTTCTCTCCTTACCTGACAGCTGTCAGTGTGTGACAGACACGAAGGTAGCTCCCAGGGCACTTTCTGTTTATCTTTAGTAAGGAAAAGAGCATCCATGGGAAGTTCAATTATTTTCTATTTTCAGTAATCATACAGCCTTTGCCAAAGGACATTTGCACATGAGCACAAATCCATGCAACTGCTCCCTCAGATGCACTGGCACTTCACCTCTGCGACTTGCTCTGGGTGCCTGGTGCAGTACAATCTTTGCTTCCCTCCAGTGTGTTGTACAAGAGAAGGGAAAATGCAGGAATGGGGAACGTATTCACTCATGGTCCAAGGTGGATCATGTTTTTATAACTGATTAGTATTGCTGTGCTATTGCATTTCTCATTAAAATCCCTTTCTTGAAGCTAACTACAATCTGCACCATGTTTTCCACTTGTTTAAGCTTCAAGCTGTCGCTCAAAAAATTAATTTTAGCTGGGTTCATCTTTCCATCACAATCTTTTTGTCACAGTGGTTGATTAATTCTATGTCATTGTTTGCTCTTTTACAAGATTAATTGCAGGATGAGGGAATGTATGACATTCTGGTGAGGGAATATATCGAGTTATTGTAACTCCACAATGCTGGAAAGCAACATTTTCCCCCCATCTAAATTCAGAGCAAATAATGTAGTGAAACTGGTTTGGCTTGTTATTCGATAAACAGCATTGATCAAAGGAATGACCTTCTCCAGCTGTTTGGTTAAGGCTTGCCACCATCATGTTCATTCCCTCCAGTTCCATTCTAGCCAAGCCCATAAAATCTGAAACTCCTGAGAGTTTCAAGTCTCCTGAGCTCTTGAAGGAGGCAAGCCATATTCACAGTCCAGGCAGACTGCCCCACCATGGACAGCTGTAGTAGGTCTGTAGTAGGTAGACCTGGAGAGGTCTACCATTAAAACAAGTGTTTCCTCTGGAATTTCATACCAACACCAAAACCAGCCAAGACAAATAGATTTACTAAACCGTAACAAAGGAACGTGGATAGAAACACCATCATCCTTCACATCTGTCACTGTAACACCGGTTAGGTTCAGCTAACTCGGTGTTGTGCACAGGTCCTAGGCTCCTACTCAAGGCTTGTACATCCCGTGTTTCCCTCCTTTGAACTTCGTTTGCTTTTTAGGATTTTTGCTCAAAGATGTAAGCTACTGCTGGATCACAGAACAGTCACTCATAAGTGACTTACGTTTCCTGGTAGGAAACACCAAGACAGAGGTTTTTCCCAAGCAAGGCTTGTCCTGTTCGCATCCAGGTGAGCTGACACCTCTGGGTTTAATGCACTCAAGACACGAGACATGCATGTGAAGTAAGGACAGGGAGGGGCTTTGGGATGCTGTTTCTTTAATCTGTAATGGCATAAGATAAACAGTATTTTGCATTCAGTCAACATTTCATTGGCTTACTTTAGTAGACATTTATTTCCCCACAGAGCTGCTTTGCAAAGCATATCTTCAATACTGTATGATCCAGTTGTATAGATCTTTTCTATACAAACTTTATTTATTCAGCTTTTTTCCCCCATTTATTCTGCTTGCTGGTCATTTAGAAGAAACACTATCCACTAGTTAGACAACGGAGTTGATACTTCCCTACTGGTTTTTCATTTCAGCTTGAACATAGCCTTTCTGTTCCTCATTTACTGCATTGTATAGAGAAATAAAAGGTTTTCCAGAGATGTCTATGTGCCCCAGATGCATAACATTGCAAAGGATTGCTCCCTTCTGCATTGAAGCCAAGGAGAATATTCCCTCCAATTTTTTATGAAAGCAGGTTTAAGCACCGCTTGTATAAATTACTTTCATTAATAAAGCAGAATGGATTGCTTTGCATCATAATAAATTGAGGCATCCAACCCAAAAAGACATAGCACTGCACAAATGTAATAATGTTTCCCATAATGTGTGAATTTTTACTGTTTGAATGAAATCAATAAGTATAGGTAGACTGAGAGTGAGTTTGCACAGTTTTGCTGTTTAAAAAAGAAAAAATGCTGTATGTTTTACCTTTTTATTATTTTTCCCTATTCAGCTCTACTTTTTGTATGAACAAGGCTGGTTTTTTAGTATGACGGTATTTAAAGTGCTCATTTGACATCATTACACTGGATTTTTGGTATTTTTCTCATTCTGTTTTACAGGTTTTCTGCTTGTGCTTCTCTTCCCCTCCATGTGAGCCAATTGAGCACATTCCAGTCATTGAAATTCCTCTTCAAATTTTACTTCCACTTTAGTTTTATCAACATCAATAAACAAAGACAAATACAATACAAAGTAACCTGTTTACAGTATTCTCTGCCTATCTGTCAGAGATGTATCAAAGTCCTGTTGGCCCTTGCAGAGATGGGGCTGGGTGTGCAATATGCCAGGAATACTTGGGTGTTTTGTCCCATGCCACTTGTAAGCAATCCCTGTGAGACCAATAGGGACTATTCCTGTAAGAAAAGTAATAAGGCATATCACTTAGCTGGTGTTAAAGTCTGTAACAGAAGTAATAAACAGCCTGGAAACAGCATCTACTCTAAACTGTCTCGATCTGCATGAATATCTGAATACAACCCAAAGGTTAATCTGAATTTCGCAGCTGCCATTGGAATAAATCACAGGCATTGAAAATACCTCCACCTCTACAAGGAGACAGATACAGCTTTACTTAGATTAATTCTACTTTTGTCTGATTTTACCCACAGTTTAAAAAAAATTAAAAATTTTGTATAGGAACGTACTTCAGTGGAATATGCACATTTTTAGTCATTGAAATCTGTGCTGCCTATTTTTTCCTAAAAAACCAACCCTTTCTAGTTTATCCAAGAAAAATACGCTACAATGTTGGAAATGTACTAGCCTATTACTGTTGTGGCCGACAATAAACAAAATTCACTTCTCCCCAAAGCAAGGATATAATAAAGCATTTAGAGTTTCTGTAAACTGTGTTAACCTCATGCAGCAGCAAGGGAAACCTGCAGGAGTCACTGGATTCAGCTACTGAAACAAGTTTTTGGTTTCTGCTCGCATTGGCCATCGTCAAAGTCTTCCCATAAGGAATTCTGCTTGGAGAGGGTTACTGCACACTGAGTGAATGCATAACTGACCACCCGAAACTTCTGTGTCTAGAAAACAGGGGGGAATAAAATCCTCTAAACAGACATTGTAAACATGTTGTCACCTTAACAGCGCACAATTGCTTCTTGATTTATGCATGGGTATTCCTTCAGGAACAGGGAAGGCACACCTGGGACCTACACACAGAAGCTTATCCAGTTTCTTCTGTTTACTGCTTTTGGTATTCAAACTTTTCCAGTGTGTCAAGTCCTATCTTGTGAGGCAAACCTGTCTTCTAGTATCCAGTCCTCAGGGGAAAGTAAACCTGATTTGCCTTTTCCAGGTAAGAAAAATATGTGCTGTATGAGGAACTGAGGTACCCAACAGAGTGAAATAGTTTTTGACATTAGAACATCAAGCCTGCGATTTTGAAAGTCATCCAGTGGCTTTGGGGACTGACTTTGTAATTTAACAGGAACTATGTGACTAAATCCCATCAGGAAAATCCCTTGAGTAATTTGGAAAATTTCAACATAAAAATTGAAATTCAGTGAATTCGTCTGGGAAAAATCTCCGCATTCCTGATGTCCAGGCAGCAGTGGTGAAATCTGCGCAGATGAGGCAAAAGAAATATGTGAGGAGATGTAAATTATGAAGACTAAGCTCTTTCTAAAGCCATTTTCCCTCGGGAATATTCAATATAACCCTTCATCATGATCACTCCAGTGCTGCACTACAAGGTGGTTGAGTAATTTCGACAATTCCTTTCCAGTCTCAGCTCTGCCAGCCTTCCTGCACCACAGACTAGCACAGTTGGGGGATAATTTGCAATTTCTTGTCACAAGGCAGCATCTGATAATCAGAATGTGGTCTGTGTTGTAGTCTGCAAGTAAGGAGAGGAATTAATGAACCACAACATGTACATGGAGAAAAATGTGTACTTAATTTTAAAAAGCTCACGTTTTTCTGTTTCAATGAAAAGCTTTCCTTAAGTATTTACCAAGGCAACAGGACTTAAACAGGATTACTCAGATGCTCGAAGCTTGCTATTTGTTTAAGTATCTCATAGCATGAGGAAACTAAACGCATGAATTCCTCTCATGTTCACAATATACGATTTTTTCCTAGTCTTGGGGCTCTTGGGTGTTATATTGAACAGTGTTAGAGAGTATTAATAATTAGGTAGAATTGCATCAGAAATCATATCTGGGTATTTAAAGCAGTGTATGATTTTACAGGGTTTTTTTCTCTCTCTCTAGGCCATAATGCTCATTTAACAAAAATGTGTAAAAGTGAAATACACATCAGTAAATCTGATGTGTAAATTAGAGAAGTCTCAAAACAATTTGCATTTTTATATAGCTCTGAGGAAGTAGGACACATTTATTAGCTACTGTCAGGTAGCACATAAATAACTGCAGATCCAATTGCCTGAATTTCTGGAACTTGTCAAGGAGCTTAATAGAAAGATTTATGAGGACTTCAAGCTTTAGATTTCAAATCCTTGCTATCTGTCAAGCTACAGTCCTAATACTAAACTTCTCATCCCCAAAACTGTCTGTAAATTCAAAGTGAAGCTATAAAGAGTTGTTAAAGGCTTTCATTTTGCATCTTAAATTCTATTCTCATGTTCTGTTCCATACCCTTTATTGCTGGGAAGTCCTTTGTGCTTTGAAGTAATCTTACAGCTAACATCAGACCACCCTGCCTTACTTTTCCCTAAGAAGTTTTTAGTATTTTATTTTTTTATTCTTTTTTTTTTTTTGGTAGCAGAACAATTCCAATAGTTCATTGTATAATTTAATCACAGTAATTGGGGTGACTAAATTTTTTTCCTTCTGAAGAGGGCTGTTAGGAGATTATGATTCCCGTATTGGTTCACTTAAGAGGACAGGCATCACCTGCTTTGGATTGATGACTGTGGTCCCATTCCAGGGGAGGGGATGAGGATGGTGGGCAACACAGTTTGAAAGGAGACAGCAAATTCCTGTCCTTGCAGCTAACACTGGAATTACGCAAACAACATGGATATATTAGTCTCCTTTGAAGAAGCCAGTGTGTGTATAAATACACATATACATTTATAGACAGATATACTATATATACTTGCTATTACAATGAGCATCTTCCATATATGTAATTGAATCTAAGAAAAGGCAAATGTCCAAGTACAAAATGCAGATATGCAGCAACCAAACTCTTGATCTGCATGACCACAATACTCGAAACCGCTGCAGCATACATTTTCAGGCATCCTATTATTCAGGAAATTGCTCTTTGACTTACAGGTTTTTAATCATAGCTTTTTAAAAATTATTATTTAATTGGAAAAAAGCACTGTTGTTTTCTTACTAGAAAGGAAAGGATTCCCTAGCTGAGTTATTGCTCAAATAACCTGGTTCCTGAGGAAGTCCAGGAAAGAAAGACTGAAGAGGAAACCAAAAGGGTTCTGCAGCTTTTCTGGGTAGTTTTTGAATTTTAAGGTTTTGGTTGCTTGGCTCTGGGCAAAAGTTGCATTCTTTCTTAATTTTTGCAATCAAAACCCAACATAATGATACAGAAAATTTATTTTATTGAATTATGTTAATATTCTAATACAAAATTTTAATATTTAGAACTTACTAGCGATTTTATTTATGGATAATGAAATGCACAGAAAAGAGAAAGCCAGGAAAGGCTCTGACTGTGCCTCTTTGGAAGGAGCAACTTACTAAAAAAAGAAGCTATACTTTTTTATAAAGTATGGGGGGGGGGGGGGGGGGGCTGTTCCAAGGAAATTATGTTAGAGAAAATATTAATAAGTTTTCATGGAAACATATCAAAAACACAGCATCTAACATTCAAGAACAAAACAACAATTAAAGTTTCTGACCAAATCTTAGCAACCACTTTTTGGAATTCTTTAAATTTGGTAAATTATACAATGTCTGGAAATGTTTCAAGCACTTTTTAAGAGTTTTTCTATTAAAAGAAAAGGAAAGTATACCTTTATAAAAGTATGTAAGATGGCATTTTCTAGGAATTTACAGAATACTGGAGAAACAGCATAACAAAGAACGAACACAAGGAATTCAGGCAACTGGCATACAAGTACCTTGAGCAACATTTACCAGGCAATGAAACTTTCCTGGTATATTTTCCAAGGTTACATCTTGTCTATCACAGGATATAAGTGACATAAGATGATACCCAGCACACCAGAAAACATTTAAAGGTCTTTCAACAGCAAGTTTGCAACTTCAGTAGACTTCACTGAAGTCCCATGTAGTGACAGATTGCGTAGCAGAGCATTTTATCTTGCCCTGCCCCCCAAATCACCCGGATTCCTCTTGAGATTAAATTGAAAATAAACAAATTCTTAGCTCACAAAGACACTTTTGTAAGCATCTAGAAAATTCTTTGAAATATTGTTAGAACTCCACACAGCATCCTGTCGGTGTTCTGTGTTCAAACAGAAGGTGAGATTTCCAACCTGAACTTCAGTGCAAACTTGGCATTGCTTAGCAGCAGTGATTTCACCATGCTTTAGACAGAGCTGTATTTGAAGTTCAAAGTTGATAAAGTGAAAACAAAAGTTTACTAAATTAGCTTATGGCAATTGCTTCAGTATACAAGAGCACTGACCATTATCCAAGGCAGAAAAACCTCAGGGATTACACAGGGTATCATACGTTTGTTACACTGGAGTAAAAGCAGGAGAATAAGCTCTGTTGTTACTGCCTGGAGTAGCAGAACCTGTACAAACCATTCTTGTATAGGCAGAAAATTATTTTGCCATCCTCACTGTAATCTTAAACTCAAGGTCTCTGTTTCTTCGTGCACAGAGTCTGCCAAGGTGGACTGAGCTTTCAAACCAGTAAGACATGAAGGGTTAAAAATAAGAAAAACACTCAATTTCTCATTTCTAGTATCAGGTCAAGTTCTTGTGGTGTCAGTCATGTAAGATAACTCAACTGATTAAGTAATGGCTTGTCTTGTCAGTGAATATTTGGGCACAAAATCAATAAATTTCTTTTGGTTGCTCTTCACATGTACAAAACTCCAACCCAAATGAAATCCCCGGTATCTTTAATCTATTTTTTTAATGACCCTTTCCAAACTAAACTAATTATAAATGAAATTGTTCTGCTTTTCCTTTTAAACATGCCAAAGCATATTCTGAAACATAGTACTGAAGAAAGTCAGTTTCAGAAGCTGCACTTTTAAATTGCAAGAAGCTGACAAGCCATATGGAACCACTAATTTCTAACGACTTTTGAAGCTGCAAATCCATTTAAGAAAGCAGGAAAGGGAGGGGGAACACATACTCCATCCCAGTTCCATCATGAAGGCAACTGGTAACCCCAAAGCTAAAATTCTCAAACCCAGGCTTTTAGCACTTTTAGTTATGGTGAATAGAAGCACCATGAACCTTAATGTATACTTAGCTTCACATCATCTACACAAATTATTAGATTCTGCCCAATCTAAATATATCTGCCGTAATTTGCTGACTCACAAGCAATAAATCTAAAAGAATGTGGAACAGGAAAGGAGAGAGTAAGTGGAAAATAAACAAACAGAAAAATGAAACCTATCAAATATTAGAAGACCCTGTATGGGTTCCAGCCTTGATGTCCTCTTTCAGCCTGGAACAGCTGGCACGGAGCGCTACGCTACGTCACTCGGGAGCAGCAGGTCTGAGTTCTTTTGGTTGCTCTTCACAAGCCCTAAATTCCAGCCCGCATGAAATCCCCTGTATTTTTATCGATTTTTTTTTTAAATGCACACTTCACCTCAGTGTGCAACAACAAATTTTTAAGTCACCTTCGCTCCTTAATGTAACACAGCAAAAAGGAGGTTTTAACATGTCCACACACCCAGGCTGTGCTATCGTAACCCCCAAAAGACCTCTCAAGTGCAGTTGTGCAGTTGAAAATGCTTCTGGTCTTGCACTCTGTTCCCAACCACCTCCTAAATCCATATCTTCCTTTCCTAGTGATGCCATAGCCCAAGAAGGATGTGAAGGGAGGAAGGAGGGGAGCTAATTAAATTGTTCAGCTTTTAGGTTTTTGCCACACGTTGGGCTTTTTTCTTGGACTTTGATCAAGATTTGCAGCTGTGGGAAATCCCATCCTGCTTGTTGGATAGCATCAGTATTCTTAGACTGTGCTCAATGAAAAGACACCATCATGCAGGCATCCTGTTTACTCTTCAGCAATTTATTCTTTATGCTTTTCTGTGAAATGCTTCAGTCTCTTGCCAGGGTGTAGGAACAGTGTGGAGACGTATTTAACAGGCTGGCTGAAGGACTTTATATCCTGCTATTCATCAGTGATTGGTCAACCCCTGAGAAAGCTCTTGAGCCTGCTATACCATGTCTCCAATTGCCCTGGATACCCCTTCACCCTCCTTTTCTCCCTGGCTTTACCAGCTGTGCGTGAGAGCAATGACACGGTTGCCCTCATCCTTTCTACCCATCCACATTTTAGTGCCAAAAGCAAAAAAAGTAATGTCTACTGATCTTCTGGAAGACCAAAGATGAACTCCAAGCATGGGATAAGAAAAATTCCCTATATATCCTGTTTCTCACAATCCTGGTCCCATGTTTTCGTCGTTTTTTTTAACCTCAGAACACCTTAAAAAAAAAATGTGCCTCTTGCATCTTCAGGGAAAGGAAAAAAGAAAAGACAAACTGGAGACAAAGTATCAAGATCCCAAGTTTTACAAATAACTTCAAAACATGCTCTCTACGATTTGTTTTAGAAATGCCAAAATTCCCACTAAGTAGAAACTGGTTAAATGTGTTAGTAAAATAAATAATTTATTTTTAATGTCATGTATCTTTTGTCCAGAAGATCGCTTTTCCCTGCAGCTGCCATATCCTCCCTAAGAACCTCCTCAGTGCACCCCAACCCTCTCCCCCCTGTGGGTTTTGAGAAGGGACTGGGCCCCCCTTCAGCTGCAACAATGCAAATGCAAACTCACTCCCACTTGGCTTGGGCTGGAAGCAAATGCCGTATCTCTGCATAGCCAAGGTTTTGCTAAGTAAAGTATTGCCATCCACAAATAAAGTATTACCTTCCCTAAAGATGAGGAGAGCAGTGTTATTGCTTCTCTGGTCAAATCCTCCCAGAGGACTGCAGAGCATCGCCTGGTGAGCCAAGCGTCTGCATGAGGATATGAACCAACCACTGCCTCCTTCATAGCTCATCAGACCATGTAGTTATGGTTTCCTCCTTTGGGGGAAATTTTACAAACTATAAATTGTGGGAGAAAGAAGAACACTGGACTTCCCTGTCCTGTCCTTGTTGTCCAGGAGCTGGTTTTCCCCTGCAAACACTTGCAGGTAGCACTAATTAGTAGTCATGATGTGGTGTTCTTGGAAAACAACCCAAAAGCTCTTTATCCAGCCTTTTAAGAACGGGGCTGGGTTTTTTCCTCTCAAACTTTTTGCTTTTTCCTACCTGTATGTAATTATCCACATACACAGACCAATGTACTACGCTATACATAAGAACATTCTCTCTATTTTCTTTCCCTTAGGACCTTTACATTAAGATGACAACTCAGACTGCTCAAATCGCCCAATTGCAAATGCACTTTGATCAAATGATGACTCAAGGAGTCTCAAAATTACTTCTGCAGGGAAAGACAAGCCAAATTGATCAGTGCTGTCACTGGTGAGAAAGAGCTCCTGAAGGAGTAATTCTGAAATGCATTATCTTTAATGTAATCAAAGGAACATTTCATTTAATTTTAAAATGCCTTGCAATATTTGTTAGTGCTATTGTTTCAGGGGGTTACGGGGACAAAAGTTAATCACACTGACTAGACAAACACTAAATTGTTTAAT
Organism: Falco cherrug; assembly: GCF_023634085.1. Taxonomy (NCBI): domain Eukaryota; kingdom Metazoa; phylum Chordata; class Aves; order Falconiformes; family Falconidae; genus Falco; species Falco cherrug. The sequence continues at coordinate 61,097,252 of NC_073704.1, read as the reverse complement.
TAAGGTTATCCTGCTTTCTTTGTGTAATATTTTTCTATATTTCTATATTTGGTGTATGCATAGATTAAAATAGTAAAAACATAGGTGTAAATAACCTTTCAGAGTAGGGGTGCTGAGACTAAAGATGTAAGAGGGCTGGTGGTCTAGGAAACTAAAGAATAAAAAGTTTTTTTTCTTACCACCTCATGACACATTTTTGTGAGATGTGAAGAGACTAGACGTGCCCATGTGAAATGAGACGTGCCATTGTGAAATGAGAAGGGACTAGACGTGCCCATGGCATGGTTTTTCCAGAAGGCATGAAGCAGATCATAATCCAGCCATGGATTACCCAGGCAGCACAAGTGAAAGTGTGGTATATTGCCTAGGCACTGCTCCCAGAGCCAGTGATTAGGAGGAGTTTGCAGCCTTCTGCCTATTTTCCTGTTTTGGCTTTACACTTCTATAGGAAGAGGATGTATCTGCAGCAGCGATAGAGGGGGAGAGGGTCTCCAGAGGCAAAGCCCTTCCCTCACCAAGTAGCGAGAGGTACTGCTAACAGAGGGAGCTGAAAGCCCTTAAATCCAGGCAATCTGCACCTAGACCTCCCCCAGGCAGGACGGCAGCTGGGGGCAACAGAGCTGACACACTGCCCACACCAGAGCCCCCCGTCCACACGGGACGCCAGGCACTTACACAAGCTAAGACTTGCTTTTAGCAGGCTGATACGAGGCAGGCTTTGAATGCTTGTGCGGAACCAAGGGAGTGTATTTATTCTATTCTTAGGTATTCCCATAGGCTCTAGGAAGTTAGCATCCAAGCTGGCTCTTCCTTATGACTTTCATTTTTGTGGCAGTGATTCATTATCCTTCTGTTTTATCCACTCTGAGGTGATGGCATTAAAGAAAAAGAAGTTTATGAACCAGTGGAAAGTGGACAGCTGGATTTCAATAGCTAAGAGATACAGCAGGAAAGGGAAGGACAAATGGAGAAAAGATGTTGTGAAAAGTAAAGTTCTTGAAACAGAGGACAGTAAGACTGTAATTTTTAGGGAACTTCCAATGGCTATTCCTTATGTAACAATCCACAGGCGTAAAATAAAACTTAAAAACCTTTAAAAGGGGAAGAGACAGAGTCTGAAGGGCTTCTGTACAGCCTGGGTATCACAGGGCACTAGACGTAAATCAGGCACCAGCCACAACCCTATAAAACCTGGAGGAAAGACCAGAATAATCACAGACGAACCCCAGGACCGCACCAAAGGAGAGGTGAACTGAACACCAGAGGGGCCTGGCTAGCAAAGCCTGGCCAGTTGTCTGTAAACCCAGTGAGAACCTGTCCTCCCCATCCAGCTGTAAGCTATGTGTTTCCCCAGAAAAGGAATTTTCCTCTGTATTCCATGTTTCAACGCCAGAGCATGACATCCCCTGTCCTGATATAAAACCAGAATAAGTGCATGGCGCTTTGCAGGGAGGTTTTAGATTTATAGCTGCTATAAATAATAATAATAAAAAAATCATATACCAGTGTGATTTTTCTCCCCCCAGATTTTTCAGATGTGCTCTTTTGTTTGAGAAACTAGGTTGTCAATAATTTGTTGACAGCCCTCTGACTAACTGAGCTCTACAGCAGGAAAGCTTTTAGAGCCAGCCTTTATTCTTTTCCGATTTGCCTTCTATGAAAACTACACCCCCCGAAGAACCAGACTTAAACATAAGTAAATTTTAGTGATTAAATGCCTGTTAAATTATGCATTCATTCACTAGCATAACAATATCAAACCATCAGCAAGGCCCAAGATTTAGATGACCTATATAAATATTTTCTGGTGTCCATATCTTTGTTCTCCTACAATAATATTTTGCTTGAAAGTTTTCTCTTCAGTAACACGGGCAAAGAAACCATTATTTTTCTAAGATGTCAACCCTTGTTCCACCACTGCTCACCTTCCTACCAGTCGCATTCTCACTCAAGCAGAAAAGTGAAAATGGAAGTAGCACTTCAAGTCAAGAAAATAAAAAAGCACTCTGAACGTAGCAATCTGAACAAAAGCCTTTCTGTGCATCCTCACTCTTTCTGCAGAAACACAAAAGGGGACACATTTGGTCTGCTTTTCATTTGCAGCTACAGCTGTGGGTGCAGCTGCAAGCAAGGGCTGCTCCCAGAGAAAGTCTAAAATTCACATGAAAATGTCAGGTGAAAATACAGTTTCTAAGGGTAAGTAAATAACACTGCACCGTTGACTTCCCACTTCCTCTTTGCTCACATTGTCCAGTAAAAAAAAAAAAAAAATATTAAAAATCACATTACATGATGTATTTTCATGGGAAGGTAGGACCAGGTCTAGAGAACACTCATGGTTACAGCACTTGGTTCACAAAAGCCCCATTTAATGAGTTGTAACTATTGCTTAAAATACAGAATTAGACCCTGGTGTATGTGCAGTAACAGTGCCCCAGCTATAATCAGCTATTAAGAGATATTTAATCCACTCCCAAAATTTGTAACAGAAATAGTTTTTTTTCCCTGACTCACCTAACTGTAGCTCTAAAATTTTCTCAGGACGCTAAGCTTTGATGGATCTCTTCTGTCAAACAGCACTAAACAGGTTCAACCTGAACTGATTGTTGGGGTCACTGAGGTGGAAAATACGGTGAACTGCTTTAATATTCTAGAGCTTGATTATAGATTTGTAACCAGTCACGCCACTTACTTGACTCGCAATGCAATTCCCTTCCACCACACACACAGTCTATGTAATGAAAAAGGGATCCAATTTTCCTATTTCAAATAGCTGTGTAAGACTTGGAGAAAATCTGGTTTGCAGAAAAAAAATGAGGGTGTGCTTACACTAATTTCTCTAAGGTTTCATTATCTTTAACAACAGCAGCTGCATTTACAAACAAACTGTCACTTCCCCAGGACAGTTACTCCAGACAAGACTATATCTCCCAATTCAGCACTGTGATTATTTTGAGTGTAAACTGGTTTTAAGGATCCTCTTCCTGGGATTAAAGGAAAACAAGGAGAATGAACATACAGAAGCAACCTTTTCTTTTCTTTTGAATGCATTAATGCATGTTAAGTCTTGCCAAGGTCTTTTCTGATCATCTTATAATTGATACAGAAAAAACAGAACAAAAACCCGAAGAATTTCATCCACTCTGTACTGGGCACCCTCAGGGGCAAGTAATAAGCAGCCAGGTTCCAGGATTAATTTGCAATAATCCTGGTTTCATGCCAGTAACCACACACACACAGACACACACAGACACACACAGACACAGAGACACAGACACAAAGACACACAGACACACAAAAAGCAGCTGACGTATATATTTCACGTATTTCCTACTCAAAGAACGTTGCTCTTTGTTCAAAGCAGCACCTGCTAAGTTAGGCTGAAAAGAGCCATTTCTGGAGGCTGGTGATTTACAGGTGAGCAGCAGCAAGGCAGTTACAGGGAATGGAAACACGAAATGAGTTGAGGACTTTGAGACAGAGAAGTAAAGGGTAAGGAAAGGGAAACAAAATGTGTCCCCAGTGGGAAGGGACAGAATGTCAGCAAAAGTGCTCTCACACACAACTGCGAAAAGACCTTGTCAGAGCAAAGGAACGAGACCCCAAGGCATATAAATTTCTGGCTGCGATCTGATCACTGACTCCTTCCACAGCCTGGAGCAAGCCACTCCAGATGAGGTGAGCCCAAGTTCAAATGACACCTTGGCAGTGAGCCTGTAAAACTAGGTCCAGGCTCCCATTAGATCATTTCCCCTGCTCCTTATGGGAAGTCCGCAGTCCACACAGCAGATATATGTAATGTTTAAGTTAGCTGGTCGAGGCTGACTGCATCAGCCCCAGACCTGCTCCCTGCCACCAAGTCACCAGGCTGCCAGTGCCATCAGGTGCTTCTGAAAAACAAGACGATGATAGCAGGGCAGAAACAGGTGAGTAAGCTCTGCACCGGGAGTAAAACCAGAGTGAACTGAAGTGTCTCTCGCACAGTGCTGCAAAAGCTCAGGAGAGAAGTCAAGGCAATCAATTTTTACTTGGAAGAACTCAGGGTGAGCTGGATCCGTATAGGTGAGATTGGGGGAACCTAAATGGAGCTCTTCCCAAATAGAGGTAGGTTATGGTAAAAAAAGGACATAAAACAGGACAAAGGGAAGAGTGGAGAAAGGAGTTTAAGAAAGTCTCAGACAAGTAAAACAGTTCAATATTGAACCATACACTTTTCTTTTATATATACTATTTTTTATGATGTTATCTTGGACGGGGGCTGAGTACCCCTGGCTATATTAAGTAGCAGAGCCTCAGAAAGCTGGCCTCTGGATGCATGCAATGCAGAGAAGAGAAATAAAAATACAAACCCCCAGTGAGGAATCCTTCCTTAAGATAGACAAGTCCTTTCCCATTTGACATAAGTGACAATCTTCCAAACAGCACCCGTCGGAGTGCCCAACACATGGCCCGTGCACGAGCCGTGGGAACCAGGGTTGTCCCTGCAGCGCAGGCTGGCCCCCTTACAGGTCACCTCTTACAGTTTAGGGGTAAAAGTAAAACAACTGTTGGGGCTTTTCCACTTGCTTTACACACATTTTCTGCCACAACAGCAGCAGCAAGGTTTAGGATGTTTAAAGTTTATTCCAGCTTTAATTTTCTTCACAAATTCTTCATCTCTGCAGCAAATTAAAGGAGCAGATGCATCCCTGGGAAGGTTTCCAGACTGATTTTGAAGAAAGCGAGACATCCAGTACTTCCTGAACGGAGCTGGGGTTTCTGATCAACGATAATACCACACATAGGATCAAAGAGAAGCTTGGAGTAAATAGCTGGTATGTAGAGTTGTATAAAATTATTAGGATGCAGATGGTTCCTGTACCTCCCCATGGACTCCTGCTGAAGATACAAACCGCTGATCCCCAGCTTTATCATGCAGATCATCTATATTGCTTTATCCTTTGATGCAGCTGAATGCTCGGCTTTCCTATACTGGTAACATATTTATTTTCAAAGATTAGGGAAAGCTTTTCAGAAAAATAAATATACATCTAAATGTTCCATGACTAATATTGTTAAACTAGTATGCTATCACCCAAAGAATTTTCTACAAAGACCTGGTTTTTATCTCTGTTTTATGGCATCCAAATAGCAAATCCTAATACTTCATCTCTGCTTCCCTGGGCACTGCAGCAAAGGAAAAAATCAGCTTTTTTGCTTTTAGTGCAGGTCCAAACTAACTATTGCAGAACATTTCAACGCTAGGTTATTCATCTGTTCAGCTTATTGTATGCAAAGTCCCACTAATTTTCATGGGGTAATGAGCATAAAATGCATTTGAGAAAATTCAATTACAAAATTAAGTTGACCATGGTACATCTGACTATGTAAAGTAAGTTCAATCTTTTAGGCACGGGCAAACAGGAGTTTCAGGCTGGGATGTGGTTTGATGTTGGGGCGAGGGGCAGAAGTGTATGTGAAAGATGACAGTGATGGCACAGTTTTTCTAATATATCTCTGCATAATCACAGTTTTTAGAACAAAGCTCAGTTGAATGAGGTACATCAGGTAGAATACTACAAACATGCTTCAAGTGCTACTAAATGACTATTTAACACAAATAAGCATAGGCTCAGAATAAGAAGCCAAACAAGCTCTGTAATTTTTAATACATACAGTAATACCTTACTTCAGTGGCCAGCTGCCCTTTTCACATCTATCAGTACTATTTACTGAAAAAAAATCACATTTCTAGAGAAGATTGTTTTGGTTTTAATCATGTGGATAAGGGCTGTGAGGAAATTGTAACAAGTCATAATTCACTCATTTTCTTTCAGCTCTAGAATTTATTCTGGCTGAGAGACTGGCTAAGACAGCTTTCATTTTGTGCTTATAACTTTATTTTTCCCTTAGTATGAGGTAAAGCAACATTTTTTGTTGCTCTTGTTGAAGTTATTATTCCGGTGTCAAGATCAAAATTGCAAATACAGAGAACAGTTTCATCTGTAACAAAAGTAACATAATTTTTTTTTCCTCTGAATTATTATGTTTGAAATGTGTGTTCATTTCCTCAAAAGTACAGTTCATTATATAGTATAAAGCAATATCACTGAGCTACATAACTAGAGCCTTTACAGCAGTCCTAAAGGCCAGATCTTGCAGCTTTACCACAGAGCTGCTGAATTAAAAAACATAAGGGGTGGGTGGGGCAATGCTGTAATTTTATTAGGAAAAAGGAGAAGGGATTACCAGGCTCTTGTGCAATAAACTTATAGTCAGAAAGTCTAAGTTCATACCCAGTGAAATGGTTTCAGTACTGCCTTTTGGAAATCATTATCAACTAATGAAGTCAATATGCAGAAGCGAGAGCTCTCACACCTACTAAGGTCGACCCTGCTGGTCATGGCAGCGGAGGTATATGTTCCAATGTCAAATGTAATTTCAGTATCACAGGATTTCCCCATTCCACCATGGAACAAATGCAAGCTCCTCAGACACTGAAAATGCATATAAGCAAAGATTTGTTCCAAAATATGCACCACAGCTGGACATCAAGGCATTTGACTGGTTTGAGCTAACGGAGAAGATCAGGATAAGGACATAGATCATGAAGCTTCTAGTCTTCCATCTCTCTCTAGTTTTGACCATCTCCAAAATAAGAAACATCCAAATTTAATTCCCAATTAAATTTCCTCAAAACAGACATAATTTCACTATATATTTTCTGTTTTGGCAATAAAAATTACAACTGTTTCTAGTTCTATGTGAACAATTTCCTCCTAAACACTTGAAAGTTCACAGATTTGGAAACCTTTTGGAACTAGAGGGTTTTTTTGGTGTAAACTGCCTATAATGCTTATTAGTGATGGCAACCTACTACGAAGAAAGAAAATAATGGACTATGAGTCGTTCTTATCACAGTTAATATTTCTGCATTGATTAAAATAAAATTCCTCATGGAGGGAGGGGCAGGGTGATACAACATTAAACTAACCACATGGATGCACTCTGTTCAAGTGACCGGTGAGGTGGAGTAGAGCCTGGGGACATTACATTCGCCTCTAGCTGAAAGACTGGCTGCTCTGCTCCTCATAAAAGTCTTTCAATGCATGGTTTCCCATCCAACTGAAGCTTTTAGCTCAATGACTTAAAGGAAAGTAATTGAAGGAAAAGTCTCAGTATTGTTTGATTTCATTTTATTAAGTTAACCTCTTTCTGCTGCAACATCCTCAAGGAAGCAGTCTCATTGCCTTCCTGTGTTAAGACCAAATAGAAAGGTCTGCCACCATTGCTCATTCCATGCAAGGTGAAGAAACCCAAGAAATATTATGGCCACATGTTTATTACTTACTGAAACCAAAAATCAGCTTTTTCCCCTGCATTTTGTTTTCCTGCCAATAACCAGGGGGATAAAATGGATTATTTTTCTCCTGGGTGTGTTTTTTTCAAAGGTTCTTCATTTTGTTTGGATTTCTTGAGCTTTGAGCTTCAAGATACTGAGTACCCTCCCACATAAGCTCTCAACCAACAGAAATCAGCCTGTGGGAAGTACCTACGGTCCATACAAAGCAGTGTCCTTCCCCAAAAGCCTCTCCTTCCCTGAGATCCAGAGCAGCTCTTGCACTGTCATCGTCTTGTCAGGTGGGAAAAAGCAAAACTGTTTCTGGAAAACAGTCTATGCTTTGGAAACCATGGCTGGACACTCATGCCATATTTTGAGACTTAATAGACTTACTGCATTTCCAAAAACAGTCCAGTAGCATCCTGTAATGGACTCAAAGTCCAGCAACAGGTGTCCAGTTTGCTGTTTAATTCTGAGCAACAAGATAACAGCTCAGGAGATGCAGACTCTCAGATAATCTCTTCCACAATGGTTGTTTTCCTTCAGAGTAGCAATCTCACAGGAAAAACTTGTATTTTCCTTTTAATTCTCTTGTACACATTCATTTGCTAAAGACTAAATAAGATCCAATTATTCATCACGCAGAGACGGAGGGGCACAGTAAGTGCTCTCTAGCAGCTACCTGGAGACAACGTGAAAGAGCCTGGCAGAGCTGCCACCGCAAGAAGCATTTGGTGATGCCTTTTGAATCATGATGTGTATTCAAACCTGCATTTCCAGGTCAAAGCTCATAACATGCGATTATAGTATTTAAATTTCCCCTTTATCTATTGCATTTACAGTCCCTACACATTAAATGTTAAGCTATCAAACTTTTTTTTTTTCCTAGTTTTCCAGTAGCACAAGCCTAGACAGTAAGGAAAAGAAAATTTCAAGGTGGTGTTGGGTTTTTGGTTTGGTTTTATTAAATAATTTTTAATGTTGTATACAGCCCTGGGTCTGCATTACAGATACCAGTGTGTGTGCTCAGAACGGTAGAAAATAAGGGGAGCTGCTTTTTCAAGGCAACTGAGAATAACTTCATTTTAAAATGAGGGAGATTGATACCAAAACAAGCATTGAAAGACATCGTATCTGTGTTTCTGAAAGGAACAGGTCTGCAGTGGGTTTGAAAAGGCTGCATTTCACAATCTTCAAACTGAAAACATGTTAAAATTTGAACCGATTTCAAAAAGTCAAAAGACTTCAATAACACCAAAGCAAACCCAGAACAAATGATTCAGCTTGTCTCTGAATTTAATTTCTGGGGAAGAAGGAAGAATCATTTTAGCTCAATGCAAACAAAACAGCACCAAAAATAAGAACCCCAAGAAGTTATTTTTGTCTATCAAAACCAAGTAGTTTTCCCATTTTTAGTTTCCTCTTGGACCCACTTTTTTCCTTTGGCATCTGAACTGACACATCTGTTTACTCGGGGAGGGGAGGGCGTATAAAGTCAGGATTGATGAGAAGCAGAAGGACACAGCACAGCCAAGAAATCCCGTCACTTACTGCAGGGACACAAACCGACACAGAGAAGGGTACAAAATCTATCCGCCAGTAAATCCCTGCCTATCTCGTCAGCTCTAAAGTGCTTCCTAAAGCACTATCCACTGCCATTGCCACACTATAGTGAAGGACTCTGGATAGTCAAGGGAATTCAAGTGTTAAATTAAAATTACAGTATCCTCATGTAGCTCATTTTATGCATTATTTGAAAGAAAACTTAATTAAAAGCTTTCCATCCACACAGAAGACCAGGAGGTACTTTCAGAAGTGCACTTCATTTCCGAGACTGTGTACTGAGCCCCAGCCAAAATTTCATCTCTGTTCCAATGGTTCTTTTCTCTTCCAGGATCAGAAAATTTACAAGATTAGCACTAAGCAGCTATACTTATCTTCATCTTAGCAACATTACTGATGCCCTTCCAAGGCAGTTGAAACTATTTGTTAAGGATTAGTGAACCAGAACCCAAGCACGCCTCGCCATCCCCTCCCAGAAGGGCTCCTGGCTCTTGGGGACAGTGTCGCACCCTGCCCACTCCCCTGCCGCACCAAGGAGCCCAGCACTCAGCCATCTGCTCGCCCACGGCTCCAGCAGCAGCAGAAATTTCCTTTTTTGTCCAAAAGGTGAATTGCACGCTAAGTCTAGATGACAGGATCAGGAAACATCTTGAAACAAATTAGCAAAGCAGCAAAGCAAAGTGAGCAAGTCATAAATTGCATTAGCGGTTCTGAGTGCCCCTCTGGCCTCAACTCTTGCTCTTTGCTTTTAATCTTACAAAAGAATAGTTGTGCTATTAGTTTCCTAATGCTTTTTCTGCTCCTTTTAGGAGCAGAATTTTAGAAGCAGTGGATTTTAAGCAGTGGTATCTCCAACCAGATTCAATGGCGTGACCCATTCAAAACTCTAGTAGGACCCACAGCATTGAAATTATTTGTGGAGATAAATCCAGGAACAGTTACTGACCCTCTGCAGCCATTTCTTCTAGAAAAAACACACACACACCTGCCAGGAGACAGATATCAATGTCCCCTGCAAACCCACAAGAACAAAAACATGAGTAGACTGATTATCTGTAGGTCTTTTGAACATGTGTGTGATTTTGCTTCTACTTGCTCCAGTGCCTCCTGCTTCCTCTATTTCTCTTCGTTGGTTTGCTGGACACAGCTATCCTTCCCACTACATTGTAACTACAGACAAACCCATCGCAGGCTCAGTGGTGTATCCAATACAACATGAGGACACGAACTTCATTTACAATCACTGCTCAATCCACATCAGCGCAACAGGGTGATGCAACACCTAATGAAGCCTTTCATGAAAACTGAGTTCTTGTTAGGGTATAAACTTTATCACACCAATTGCAATTTGGTCTTTTACTGCCATCCTGAACACAAGATGAAAGACGAGCTTTTGAGGCTTTGCCTATCCTGGGATTGCAGAGGGACTTGTGTGATCTGCTCCTCCTGACTTTAACTCAAGTATTACTGCAACAAGAACAGTGTTGAACAGATTAAAAGACACTTCTTGTCACTTCAGCTTTGTCAGCAGCTATGCAAAGGCGCCATGGAAACTTTGTTCATGAAAAAAATAATCCCAAACTGCATCTATCAGTCTACTTGAAATTGTTTTCTGTTTTTCAGCAATAAGTGAAAAAAAAAGGGGGGAAAATAAGTGAAATCTTATTTTCAACTAAACTTTAAAAAGGTTATGTCAGGACTCTCCCTGGTGTTCTCCCAGCCATGAAGTCTGAAATCTTCACTTAAAGAGAAGGTTCTTGGAAATCTGAGGAACACAAAAATGGTGCTACACAGGATATTCTCCATTTACTTCTCATCAATATCTATTTGCTGTGCAAGCAGAAGCAAAACTAAAATAATTTATTATTCTTCACCTTTAATCTGCATGACGATACAGTTCAATACAGCATAAATCTGGAGTTTCAGTGTTAAATCCTACACAAGACTTCAAGAAATTGATTTTCAGTGGCACCTGCAGCCACAGGCAAAGTTCAAACCTCTTAAGGAATTACATCCTAGCACCACTTAAACAACAGAATGGATTTCAGAGCTGTAAATATCCTGGAAATGGCCATTACTAGAACAATAAAGCAATCATGTGCTCAGAAACAATCTTCTTCCTGACCCAGCTAACTTTGAAATATTGAAATTCCGTATCAAGGATTCTAACATTGTTCTGTGGGACTGATTGCCAGAACTGCTTCATACTAGCAGTGAAATATGGAAATATATTTTAGTCTACAGGAAAACCTCCTGTTAGAGTTAAGCGTCCTGTAAATTAAAAATCCCATGTATTTTTATGCTCCAATTGCTTCAGCTATGCTTGTTGTGCAAATACTGCATTGAAATAAGCACTGAGAGTTTATCCTCTGATATTGACTATAGATCTATTTAATGAAACATAATGAAGCATGACTAATGGTACAAAGCAACATTTTCTTCTCAGGAGTTTCTTTTTGTTACTATGGCTTTCACAGCTTGCAGATGTTCCCAGGTGCCCCAGAGTACTTATTTGAACCCTATTTGCACCTCTCATTCTTTAAAATCAGTCTTTTTTTTTCCAACCCTGTTGCAGCAGTGCTAAATATCATATCTGTTTAAGTATGGCCAGACAACTATCAAATCATACACACAATAATACCACAGTAGAAAATGAATGTCTAATTTTAGGCTAACAGCTCTCATCACTGCATCTGTGTAAGAGATACTAGTGTTCCATGGTTTATTTCAGGCCACTCTGATGGCACCACTGTGCTCCCAGTTCTTGCTTGGGTGACACTTCAGGTGCCAGGGTCTCACACACAGACTAAAAGTATTTCAGTCCGGTTTGACAAAGATTGAGAAAATTATTAAAAATTCTACATGCCTCAGGTACCTTGAAAGACATAAACAAGCCAGATGAGAATCTGAGGTTATTTGCTGCCTTCATAGCTGCAAACGCTGAAGAAGTTCGTAAACCCAAATAGTGGAAGGTAAAAGAAATTACATAAAGAGGAAATGCCAGAATAATGAATGAACAGCTTGAAACAGCCAGATTTCAGCATCCATACAGCATGGCAAAAGCGAAGCAAGGGACATTCCTTAAACTTCCCTGTTAAATTGACGTTGGAAAATACCTACCTCCTAATTTACTGTCCAAATTGTCATGTTATACAGCCATGAACAGTAGGGGGACTAGTAAGGGGCACAACTAGCTGGATTTTTAAGGATCAACCTTTTCTTGCTCCAAAGGGCATCCAACCACTGTTGTTCTCAGTGCAGAGCTTGGGAACAAACATACTAAAACATAATAAAACATAATACAAGTAAAGGAAGCTTAGAAGAACTTTGAAAATATTTCGAAGAAAGCCTTATTTTACATTTAGTGAGATGAAAGAGAAAGGAAGAGTGATTTTACAAAGAGAGCAGCAGCAGCACTTCATAGCTGTAAACGGGAAGACTTGATCATTCAGTGTCAGACCAAAAGGACACTGAGGGAGAAGAACTGTAGAACTATAAAAGGCAAAAAAGTGAATTAGAGGTAGGAAAGTCAGATCTTGGAGATACACTGAAGACCTTTACTGACCTTGGAGTTCAAGACAGTGCCCAGATTACGAACAGCTGGGGTTTGAGATAGACAGCCCAACTGTGGCATGTAGAACATGCAGCCTTGCCAGAGGTGAATCTTTCGGTCTGGACCAGGAAGGTAGAGAGGCACTGCTGGCTCACACTGAGAACAGGCCACTGAAACAGGGTTCATGGGCTGTGACCACCAAGGCTGTCTTTCTCATCTCCTAAATGCACACTATGACACTACTCAACTTTGTCTATAAGGAACAGGTTTGTTAGTAGTTCAGCTTCCCCGTATCCACAGTGGCTAATTCAACTGAGGCTGGTTACTGGGGCAATGAGTTACTCTCCGATGGCATATTTGCCTTCCTCCTGTGCAAATTGCTTGGGAATTTAATGTTTAAAACAAGACCTCTGTTTTCAGAAACACACCCACCCACACAGCACACACAGTTTGCCAACAATTAACTAGTCAATCTGTCTGTAAAATAATGAAATCTGTTTTAAAGAAAAAATACATATTTTTATTTAAATGAAAAAATTACAGACTAAACAGCACAATGTTTTTGCCATGTACCATACACATGTTTTTTTGAAGACAACATGACCTATGTCTTGTGAGGTTCAATTATATGAAAGTTGTGGTTAAATCTTAACAGCAAAGAGCTTGCTCTCACAGTCACTCTTACATATCCCAGAAAGTAACATTATTTTGAAAAATGCTTAATAAGGTTATGCTTAACAAGCTCATGCTTCAATTGATAGCAACCTGAAACACGGGAGCTTTCAAATATAATGGACCTGCGACTTTTTGATTCTGCCCTTTCACTTTTGTGTAGGTCTCTCAAATGTATGATTTTAAGAACTTAATCAAATTAGATTACATCTCAGTCTTCAGCCATCACACACACTGGGCCAAGACATTTCCCTAAATACCTTCTACATTGTAGGTTTTATCTGCGACACAGCTAGAGAGAAAACAGCTTATGGATCCATATCACACTCCAGGAGTTATCACCACACAGGATGGTGTGTGCAGAATACATAGCACTGTAAACTTGTTACCATGGCTGCTCTTTTGGATTGTTTTTACATTTACTTTCTTCAACTTTTTTTGACATTTGCACTTCTTGAATCCATGCCTGAATAAATCTCCATGCCCTTTCCTGTTGCTATAACTAATCACCTTCCTGCAAAACTGTAGAAGAGCGCCTGAAAGTATCAAAAAAGCTTCAGAAATAGATATTTTGAGGACACCAAAGGTGGTCTTGAAAGAAAACCACAGCTGCAGCATGTTTGCAGTTCTGTCCTGTAGATACTCCTGGGATGAAGTACTTGATCTCTCAAGGTGCTGAGCGCTCTTGCCTATACTTTAGCATTTCATACTCTTGGGACTCAGTAGATAAGCAGCCAGAGTCAGTCTCACTTATCCGCTAGCACTACACATGTGCACAGGAGTTGGGGTAGACTGGAATGTGATTACAGGTTCATTATGTGATTCAGCAGTATCAGCTCAAATTACTGTTAAGCATAAAGCAGCATTCACATGTTTTTAGCAGTTCTCATATTTGGGATGGCAAAAAGTCATCTTAATCTTTCTAGCATACAAAGTGCATCATTATACAACTTGGACACCTCAGAATTGCTGCAATTAAAATTAATTCCTATGAGTACTGCAATTCCTGAACTATCAACAACTGTTTTATTTGAAGAATTTTTTAGTTCTCCAACAGCATATGGGCACAAGTGTGCAAGACAGATTATACCTGCAACATTGCCAAGCAGGATTTTGCCTGGTACAACATGTTTTATTCTTGAAGCTAGAAATGTACTGCTCTAAGAGAAGAGCAGACCTAGTTCCAAAATGTAGAATAACATTACATCATAAATTAATGATCTGTAATATCATATCATGAATGCTTCATTTCTCTTCCTTCTCCCTCCACGTGATATTTACCTGGTTAAAAAGAAAAATGACAGAAGGATAAATGAAAGCTGAGTGGACAGCTGTCTATTTTGACAAACTGTCATGACCTTTCCCATTGAAATTTACATATAAATGTTTCCAAGACCTTTTGTTCAATTAGGAAAATGAAATAGAATTTTGAAGGTAAATACAACCTTTCTGGAAAATATGACCCCCAAAGAAAGGAAAAACACTGTCAAAATTATATAATAAATATTACATTTGGAATGCAATTTTCATTTATGTAGTTCACCCTAGCTGAAAGTCAGGTCTTATATGTCATGAATACAGGCAACATCAGATACAAGATAAAAGATGTAAATCTGGTATATGGCAAAGGTCTCCACTAAGGTACCCTGAATTCTGAACGAAGCCAACCCCCACATCCTATGAGCAAGCAAATATTGCACAGATCTATCCTCGGAGAGAAACAGTGGAAAAGTGAGGCAAAGGGTGTTCAGCCCCAGTTTGATCTATTATTCAGAATGCTTAAATCAGTCAGATAGTGTTTAATATCGTTACATTTTTTACCTCAACTCCTTGGGTTTCCTTTCAACCTGTATTTATTTTACATTTAAGCTATTTAAATCATTTAAACTTCAATCAACTGTAAAAGCTTTTCTGTCATTGCTACAAAGTGTGTTGTTTAACATGACACCCTGAAGCAGCAGGGTGCTGAACGTTCAGGCTGGCACAGTAAGCATTACACCAAACCAGCACAGAGGGGGAACGACACCATGGGCCGTGATGCACCGTGCGGCTGGCTGGAGGCTCCAGTAAAGCACACAGGATGGAGCTGGGCTGCACAGCGATACCTCCCTAGGGTCTTGTCCAGGATTCCTGCTCAGAGGCTCACTCAGTCAAACAAGTTATCCCGGGTCAGCGGATCTGCGGTAACCGTGTGCCCAGCTTCCACCAAACCCTCCCAGCGTCCTCATTTACAGCATCCAACACTTTCCCAAACGCTGCTGGAATCACTCATACTGCAAAGCAGTTGGTTTAACATGAGTGCTGGCTTCCCAGTATCCCCATAAAAATATCCTCCAGTTATAAAGCACTTCCTGGTAAGTCACAGTGCCTGAAAGCATAATGTTTTCATTTTCTGTGGAAGAAAAAGGCATTTTTGTGCAATAGGTTCACAGCTTTTGCAAACCAGAGGAATCCCTCTGAAGTCAGAGGAGATACATGACCTTATGCTACCTCCACTGGCGCCAAGGTACCCAGGGATCCCACCCTGAGCACTGCCCTGCTTCTAATTAAGTGCTGCCACACATCTGAAGTCTCAGCTGTTTTTTGAAAAGACAATTTTCCCATTTAAATCCTGCCTTCCCCATGCCAGAAAGACTAAAAATTTCTCAACTAGGTGCAAAATACACTGATCTGCTTAACGTTTATGCCAGTTCCATGCTACCAAGATCAGCGCAAGGTGTGTGGGAAGGAGAAAGCTCTGCTGGAGAAACTAGCAACTTTCAAATTGATTTAAAGAATCTCACAATACTTACCAAATAGATTGGTCTTGGCTTTTCCTTGAAAACCTAGATCCTTTTAAACTTCCTCAGTCTAGATTTATGTGTCCTGATTTCTTTCTAAAGTTATGAGAAAGAAACCTACAGATTCATGAATTTCAGCTCAGACTTGCAGATCGAGAGCTTTGATGAATTCGCAATGCCTTAATTTCCTCTCTCTGATGCCAATAGGAGACAAACCCCCCTAACAGGTTTAAGTAGTGATCACTGTTTGATTTCTGAAAGCATACCCCACTAATGCGCCCATCTTGCAAAGGCAGTGCAGCGAAACGTGATTATCATCCATGCACATTGCTTTAGGAACACCAGGTGGAAGTGCCTTTGATCAAAAATGTAGTCGGAGCAGGATTTACAAAATATTCAACTCCCACTGAAATCCAGACTACCCACTAGCTTTAAAGAAAAGATTTAGGCCAACGCTGTACAGTTTTGAAAATCCAAATCCAAAGTAGAATAACTCCGTGTGGGCACCACTTCCTAAATGAATAAGATGCAGGCAAATCAGGTCTGACTAAATGTAGAACTACTGGGATTTACCTAAAACCATCCTTGAACCTTTGCTGAGCTTTGAACAGTTTGTTTTCGATTTACGATTTTTCCTTACCTCCCAAATGATGAGTTCTGGTAGCAGCTGGGAGCTGGACTGCCACAAGTGTTGTTTCCATGGCATTTCCAGCCTGACTGGAAGCCAGAAACATTAGAAAGCTCATGAGACAGCCTGTTTTCAAGAGTTCTCAAGCAAATTTTGGCTGGTCCGGGATGTTTTGATGCCTTCAGTAAAGCATTCAAACTGGGGCATATCTCATAGCCAAGATAAGACCAAACCCTAGAGAAGTTTGCCTTCAACATGATGTGATTTGAGGAAGGGAGAGGTAGACAAATATTTTCTGTTGTTTATAAGTAGAATTCAAAGGCAAACAAAATAGAGATAATAAAAAGGAATATATCTGGAAATATAAGAGCAATTTTCCAATTCAAGTTTTCAAACTAGAGTAAAATCCAGCTCTCCTGCCACACAAAAGCATTCATTTGGGTGGAATGAGTTTTGGTAGGGTTTGAAGATGGGGAGCTGCATACTGGGATCTCTGCCCTGGACAGGATACGTTTCCATGTGAGAGAAGAGCAATTGCTGTTTTCCACATTTTTTCCAAGGAAAGCATGTGCTCTAAGTTCCTGACAAGGTGCCAATATAATTTGTGGTGGCAGAGGCTTTTCCACTCATTTACTAGCAAGAGCAATGCTGAAAATCAAAAGTCAGGCTTTGCATCTGTAATTTGTATTTTCAGTCCCGTGACAGAGCTTTTCCTTCAACAAGCTGGATATTAGCTTGTTACCAAGTTTTCCTTGAGCATCAAATTGAAACCATAAAAAAATAATAGTTCTTTCCTTCTGAACACTTGTAGCTGAGGTGCTAAGTTAAGAGAAATTTGTTATGCAGATAGCTTACAGCTTGAGCAGTCAGGTAAGTAATGAATTTTCCTGGAGCTGGAATGATGTTGGAGAAGCCCATAATCTGACCTGAGAGATGAGTTTACAGAAAACTTCCAACTCACCTTGACTTTGGTTGCTGTGCAGCCATGCACACGTTCTGCTCCGAGCAATGCAGAGCACCAGCTGTCTCTTCGTTAGCCAGAGGCGAATATGGAAATGTGCTCACTTCATGCCCTCTCCTGCTGCACACCCTGCTTTACTTACACCTCCCGACCAAGCTTTCCCCACCAGCTCCTCATGCATTTCATCATCTTAAAGACTCATTGCAATGCTGCTAGAAATACCCATCCCATCCCCCCGAGCAGAAGCAATGCATTTGGTGGGGAGGGAGTATCCCCTCCACTGCCTGCCCTGGCTGTTCGCTCAGCAGAAGCACTTGGGCTCTCACCCAACAGATTCGCTGCAGCTCCTCTGTTTGTAAAAAGGAAAACTTCAAGACACTGCTCAGCACCTATTCCTACACAGCTGAATTTGTCTGCAAAAGATCAGAGTTTCTGATTTAGCAGACAGTGAGCCTGGCTGGAGAGCCCAAACACCCCATTTAGCACTTCACCTGTTTCATGGCTCAACCAAGCAAAAGCCATAAACTTTAAGGACCAGCACACATGCCTAATGCAGACAATGCTCAATTCATCTCATGGTTAGACATATACAACCTGGTTTTCAGCAGCACCTTCTGATAACCAAGGTCCGTCAGAAAGGTCAGATGGTCACTGCTGGAGAGTGGCTACCAACAGCCTTGTACCACCACTTGCCCTGTGCTGGGGCGTGCAGAGAGCTGGCAACAACGTGTAGCCGGCAGCTCCTCCTCAAATCCCTAAACCATCTCATGCCTCAATAGGTTATGTACCCTACTTCTCTGACCTCCAAGACTGCTTCCTTTCCTCAGGGAAGATGACTTCATTCTGAAGAGAACACATACAACTTCAAATGCAGATTTTTCTGCACGTTCTTGGTGGAAGCAGAACTGCCTGCTACAGCTAGTGCCTCAATAAACAGTGGGGGTTGGGGAGCCCCAAATAAATAAAGAGCTGAATGTGTTCATTTCCCCTTCTCTCCATGAAGTACTGAGTTCATCATTTTCTGTAAATCAAAGAGAAGACGAATGCAAAGTGTGATTCCAACTTCTCAGTGCAGATATACCCAGCTATTTCCTGGATCCAAATCTCAATCAACCACCATGCAAAGAAATACATATGCATGTTTGTATTTCTTATTTGATCAATGTCAAGATTGCTTCCATTTCTTATTTCAAAAGAAACTAAGAAAACACATTTTTTAAAATTTCCTGTGAAGAGTAAATTCAGCTAGAAGATCAAACTCCCAGCTGATTGCATTATTCAGGGTCATTGCCGCAAATTCAGCGTATCAACTGTTTTAGTTACTTTTTCAGAAATCAGACACAGTATATTACCAGATCTTTAGATTTATTAGCTGCACCACAAATCCCAAAGAGATTGCAGCTCAGTTTGTTTTTCTTTCTGCTGCATATAATGCCCCTGGCTTCCGCTGTATGTGCTACTGCATTCAGCATTTGAATTTCTTATTTCAAGTTCAGAAACGTGGCCCTCTTTCCTGAATGGACTTCAAAGCTTACAAAACAGGTCAATCCTTTCATGTAAAGATATTGATTTTTAAGAGCACACTTGTCGTTAGGTAGAACAGTTTTGCTTTAGAGTAATATTCCCTGCTAACTTCTCATGATCCGAGCAGCCAGATGAATTTTGCTGAATCTAATACGCAGTTACTCATCACAAGGTGTAGCTGCAAATTTCACACAGCAGGACTGCTTTGTCAAAACAATCCTCTGCTGCCGAAGTCTCTTCTGCAGGAGCTCCACGGGGCTCTGAGTACTCTGACATTTCAATCAACCTCTCTCCACTCACAACTCCTTGTCAGCTCCCGTGCGAAGTGGGTTGGCTCTGGACTTGCCCAAGGAGAGCGGCTGTCACTGCTCCACCAGCTCAGATGGCCGGGGTCTCCCTTCCCCAGCACGGAGATCAGTGCAGAACCACAGATGGCTTGGAAGTTTTTTCAAGGGAACAATTCAACATTCTTCCTGAGCCCACTTACTTTTTATCAAATACAACAGAAATACATATAGTATGTTCAATGCTTAGTAATCTGTGCATGAGAATTATCATCATGAAATGCAGCTAATTCCTCTGTTTCATATAGAGGAGCATTCCTAGTTAGTATTTTTGGGCTTTTTTCTTTTTTTTCCTCCTGTTATTAAGTCCTGAACTGGATGAACTAACTATATGTTTCTTAATTTTAGTTAAATATACAGTTAATGTTATTTCAAACCACAGAGTCTGACTGCCATCATTTCCCGGACCAAAAAAAAAGCCCCAGACACCCCCCTCTGAGACCCACCTAAGTCTCCCTTTTTTGTCCCTGCAGATCAAAAATGTTTCTTAGTACACCTTTTTTACTTTGAAAACTGCAATTTGGTTGGAACAGGTTAAGAAAAGAATGTGCAATTGCCAGGGACAGAAGTTCTGTGACTTGCTATAGAGCTATAAAAAAAATATGATACTAGTAACATTAATTAAATTTAATATTGAAAGCTTAAATTTTGCTTTTGATTTTCAGATTCAGAAGGAACTGTAACAGTTGTTTTTACAAAGAAAAGACTCTTTAATCTCATGGATGTATGCAATCTTTTAGCAGAAATAAGGCTAGGAGTATAGATTAATACCTGGAAAATGTATTCTGTTTCTTTTTGGAAAGCCGAGATTACTGGAAGTGACAGAGAGATGTAGCAATATCTTATTTTGA
Organism: Falco cherrug; assembly: GCF_023634085.1. NCBI lineage: Eukaryota > Metazoa > Chordata > Aves > Falconiformes > Falconidae > Falco > Falco cherrug. The sequence continues at coordinate 61,077,055 of NC_073704.1, read as the reverse complement.
GAGAAAACGTGGAGAACATACCACGAAAAGTAAAGGACCCATAACTTTACCCACCAGGATAACCTGTATAATTATGATGTACTCTTTTTTTTAACACAAAGAACCATAGAGCCAAATATCATGAAGACATATCATAAATGTCATACTTTCAGGGCAGAGAAAACTAGCTTTGATATTTTTTTTTTTAAGCTTTTTAAAAAGGTACAAAAAGGATGAAGGTTATATCAGACCCTGAGATTTTATTGTAATCATTGGAGAATTTTTTCTGCAAAGTGACAATATTGCAACATAGTGTGGATTTAGGTGAAAAAAAAATTAAAATTGACCAGGAACAAGGAAGTGGAGATGAAAACATTTGATCATTTTAAGAGAAATGACTCACCACAAATGTAATTTCTGAAAAATCATTGAGTTTACCAGAGCAAATTGCTCCAAGGATGGCAGTGGATATTTCCTTATTTGAAGGTGTTAAGTATTTGTGGGGTATAATAATTAAACAATAGCCATCACAGATTAATCTAATCATCAAGTTGTCAATGACATACAGAGTTCATAACTAACAAATGGAAAATAAGACATTGTTTACAAGTTGAGTTATAAGGACACCGCAGAAGTCAGGATCTTCTAAATATATAAAGCCTGACACTTCATGTGAAGTCACAGTTTATGACCAAAGGCTGAAAACTGAATAATATTGAAGTCCTTCAGAGTCTTTTAGCAGTATCTTGCTTTTGTTTGTTATTAGTTCAGCCAAACAGGATTCTTAATGAACTGTTTTACAATATTTTTGTAATATTACTAAGAAAATATACTAGCTAAGGAAAGACAGACAGGTAATAAAGTACATTAATTTGGTCATAAGGTTTTTTCAATTTCTAGTACTGATTATTCAGCACTATCATTAGCAAAATAGCACCTTTTTCCCCGCACTAAAAAGATCATGCAACTCACTGTGGTAAACATAATTTTGCTGTACTTATTCAATTAATGTCCGCACATATGCAAAGATTAAAATGTAAGGCTAATACAATTTACTGTAATTTTTTCCTTTTATCATCCACCACTATAATAAAATAAGAGTCCTTACATATCCCATCTCTTGTAAATAAAACAAATACCTTTGGAACAGAGACATTAATTTAGTTCCTGGAACTCAGTTTTCATTTACATTCAGTGATAAACAATATAAGACCAAGCAACACCGTTCTTGACATTCTACATAACGCCCTTCAATAGTCAATGCTCTTATCACCCTTAAGACACAGACCAAAAGTGTTCTGTAACTCGCAACAGCAAAGACTTTCAGCTCAGTTATGACCTGAGAAAGCACAATAATTTTCTGCATCTCTCGGTATCACTTTGGTGTGAAGGAACAGCACAGCAGCTCCTTACCCAGCACCTCCAAAGATCAGCAGACTGCAGGGACCAGGGCATGGACACAGCCTGGACACAGCCTGGACACAGCCTGGACACAGCCCCACACCCCCATTCCACCAGCTGAGGAGCTTGGAAGACCAAAGCTTATCAAGGCTTGGTTCACCAAGGCCACCAATCCCTCCACACCTTCCAGAGGCAGGTGATGTGGATTTGCTTTTTGAGATTGTTCACTAAGAATAGGTTTTACGGTTCAATCACATGGCTACTTGAAACCTTAAAACACTGGAGCTTGCCTGAAAAGTCAGGCGGGGGTTGCTAGGTCTTTGCTGAGAAACTAGTGATTAAACTCAGGGGTAGCCCTTTTGTTAAAAGGCAATCAGCCAAATTCATACACCAAAAATGGATACTGAAGGCCTTTATCTTGAAGTTACCCATGAGGAATGATCCCTTTCTGATTGCAAAAGTCCATTTCTAAGTGAATAACTCTTTCCAGTTGCTTCTCTAGAACTCAAGTATTAACAGTTCTGGAGCATATCTTTTATACAATGAAGTATATAAAGTTTGTTTATATGAGTTATATACTTATTTACAAGAGTAAAGATGTAATAAAGTTAGACTGAGAAAACAAATGCAAGACGGAGAAAACAAGCTACTGGCAGAAAGCCTACAAGCAGCCTTAATTTCCTTTGGATTTTCCATGGGTACAATAGTTGCACCTGTTTTGTCTCTGCTTTCCAGTCCCAGTGTATCACATTCTTTATGATAATGTGACAGGTTTTATCAGGTTTTATCTTAACTGTGCTTCAAGGCTGCTGAAGGCATGTAAAGTCAGACCAAAACTGAATGTTCCTGAATACTGGAACATAAGATATTTTCAAAAGAAAGAAATAGGATATTTTTTCTCCTGTCCTCTGACCATTCCACGTTCTTGACTACCAACATTTGGATGAGGCTTCTGAATGGAAAATTCTTAATTCATATGATGATCCATTTTTCCCCTCTTCCCCTTGTTTGTCAAAGCCCTGGGTTTGTTGCACTATTATCTCTTTTATTTAAGATCTAGGATGGTCTTAAGTAAGATAGATTGTCTGTTTTCAGTGCCGTGGCATGCATCTGTTTATGAATAATGAGCCCCACAGACAGACTGATTAACAGTAATTTTATATTGTGGGAAGAGGCTAGAAAGGAGGACATCGTGTGGAATATTTATTAATGAAATGCAGCCAGCACCACACCATGAATACGGACTGTGGGGGAATAAAAAGGAGGGAGAGAAAGGGAAAACTGTTCCCAGAAACTCCAGAGAGCATGGGAAGTGGCCAGCAGAACAGTGCAAACGAATGAAAGACAGTGAGAAATGAGCCAGATAGTCACATAAACCTAATTCACGAGCACGAAGGGCCTCTCTTTATTTCTCTAATGCAGGTGAAGAACAGAGAGGATCAGAGTAGCACCTCACTGGCAACACAGTGTATGCAGAGGGGAACCTTTCCCCTGAGCTGAACTGGATCGGTAGCGCCACAGCCTGAGTTCCTTCAGTCACTCCAATCTGACATTCGAACACTACATCGCAGTTCTCAAGCTAAAGCTTTGCCAAAGTAAGCACCTGCTAGGATTTCCCCGCTCTTGGTATTAGCATCTAACAATGCCTTCCAGAAAGTCCCAGGCTGAATTACCCTAAGTCTCAGACAGACCAGGCAGGAACTCCAATATCTGTAGCTGGAAAGCATATATTTGCAGTTTACCAGCGATAATGTTTCCTATTAATTTAGCCACTCCTAACAAATGAGATGCTAGAAGTTTGCAAGATTTGCAATAACCTCTAAGACAGATAGTTTCCATCAGTTGACACTTTTTTTTCATGTTTAAGAACCAGAGCACGCAGTAGTTCACCTCTAGTGACAAACGCTTGTCACAGACATGTTTTAGCTATTCACTAATAGCTTCTGAAGTTGTCAGCAAACCAAAGGAAAAACCTTAGAAAATGTTAAAGCTGAAAGCACACTTTGACAGTCATTCTAACACAGAGAGCAAGAAAAGAAACAAACCATACCTATCCATCCACACACAAGTAGCTCCCTATGTAGGTTGTATGGTGGTCCTTCAGCAAAACAAACAAATAAATAGATACGTAATACAAATAAGTAAAAGCTATTTTTCTTTTGCCTACTAGTATTGATTTCCCCAGTAGTATTTTTCAGAAGTGGCAGAAACAACCTTGATATGTTGTCCTCCTAAAACTGGGAAGTTGCTGTGTCTGTGCACATCCATGGCCAACCAAAACATTGAACATTGCTCTTCACTGACCTTTCTTACCAAGTAGTTTTTTCACTCTCTAAGCGGGCAATAAATTAATCTGAAATAATGCCATGTAATACCTTGCTTTTAACAAATTTCTGGGTTTTTCTCCTGAAAATAATAACCTTGCCGTGAAACAGTAGAATCCCCTGTGAATCCCCGCTGTGTCAAACAGAAACTCAGAACCAGTATGAGACCTTCAGTTCCTATTCCCAGTCACATGCTCATCCACTAACTAAGCTTGATTTTTTCAGTCCCTTCTCTATCTTTATCTCTTTTTAGGAAAATAGCAGTAATTTTTTCCTGTTACTCCACTTGGTCATAAAAAACAAGTATAATTTCAATCCTGTTTTATTGTGTTTTTCTCAAAACTCCACACTTCCTCATTTAAGGTACAATAGAGAAGTACTTTTATTGTAGCTACTTTTTTGTTTTCGTTTTTGTTTTTTTCTTTACTGGCTTGTGTATCAATTATTAATCTAAGGAAGATATACAGAGCTCAGCTGGAAAAAAAGTGTAATGGATTTTTCCAATCTATTTTCAAGGTTATTTGTCTTTCTGCTAATACTTCTCAAAGATGTTTATTTTCAATTCCTTTTTTGTCTCAATACCCATACAGTATGGCTGGGTTTTTTTTAATTCTGTGAATAACTGCCTTAGTGATATCTAAAGCCAGTTAAAAAACTCATTTACAGTATATAATTTCTGTTTCCAGTGACTAGTCCTGTCAATCAACTGGTCTCAGGCTCCTGCAAAAGTATGTCAGAAGCTGCACTTTCCTGGCTATTACCTATAATCAGTGTGAAAGGAGAAAGCACATTATTTCATTTATAGTTGTGTCATATTAAAAAAAAAAACAAACCCAAAAAAAGCCCAAAGTCTGCTAAACTTCACCAAGGTTCAGCAGCTACAGATAAGAAAAAGCCTCAATTAATTTCTTAGCATCGAGTCTTTCTGCATCAGGTTCTTTTCGACCCCCCCCAGTTTGAAACTACCAAGGCAGATGATCAAAGAGGCCATATGTGGTGAGTGTCCCTTACAAGCACATGAAATACAGTGAGAAAACAGAAGAATATTTTCACCCCTCCTCCTTTGCTGCTGTTCGGCCTTGTGTGCAGCGCAGGATGTGCTTCCAGCAGAAATTGCCCACATTCAGCACCATCTTCCTGAGATTTTCTGTCCCAGGTAAGGACCTTCTCTCCTCAAGTTCAGATCATCATTAGTACGATTTTGGAACGATGCTCTGTTATAGGCATTTGGTGCTCAAGTTGTCTTTGTTAGATGTAGTAAACCATACAGAAAGTTGCCCGCTCTAGGAGAGCCTAAGGAAGGTCAGCGTCGCCCCATATTATTCACTGGGGGACCACAGTGGAAACTGGTGAGGGCAGAAATGACATCTACAGAGACCTATAGCATCAGTACTCGTGGCTATTCCCCGTAGGCATATGTGCCATGCCAGCCCATGAGCTGCAGCCCCAGCATCTCCCCCCGGCACGGATTCGGATAGGGACCATCCCTGGGCAGCCCTGTGCGCCCGCTCTCCCTCGCCACAGACACTGCCCGCAGGCAGAGCTGACGAAGTTTTTCCTTCTGTCTTTTTTCCCTGCTTTGCAGCTTAAATATGCGCTGCTCCCGAAAGGAACTCTTGCTGGATCTTCAGCCCCATGGGGTGAAAACGGGAGCTCAAAGAAACTACATTTCTAACAATGCTCAGCCCAGCGTCAGAGGGAGCAGGAGTGGGTACAGCCCCAGCGGGTCCCTCCTGTCTCCAGCACTTGCCCAGGGAGGGTGAAAGAAACCTGCTCCTCATCCTTCTGTCCACCTGGGACCAATCCTTGCCACCTCCAGACTTTTTTTTGCCTTTCTTTTCCTCCTGTGTGTAAAGTGAAACTTGATGAAATTCAGTTGTTTAAACAGCAAAAAGCTGGAAACACTATGGATTTGGTGTCATTTGTTTTAGTCAGATACTGTGAGCACAGATTCCCATCTGTGAGATTATATGTATTAATAGATGGCATTTTGAAGAACGTAACCTTCTCAGAAATATGGGGTGCTTATTGTTTGTGTTTCATGTATATATCAAAATCATAAAGTAACTCCATTCTAGTCCTTTTACGATTTATTATACTTCTGCCCATTTCAAAATTATATCTTTGTTCCATAAAATGTAAAAGCTTCTGAAATGGCTTGGAAGGGGACCATATTAGGAATAAAAACATCACAAAACAAGATGAGCTCTATTTCTTTTTAACAGCTCATCATCAGTTTTCTAAAGAGAATACTCTTTTCTCTGGAAAGAAACCCACTTCAGCTGAAGTAATTCCTCAGATTTTTAATTAGTGCATTCCTCTTCAGGACTCATCTTTTAATAGCTAATTCCTTCACCTTCCCAGCTTTCTTAATTCTTGAGAACAAGCCTCTCAGCAGTTCCAGCAGCAACGTGTTTTGCATGATGACATTTAAAGATGTATCATAAAAGAAATACTAAAACTGACCAGCTCAGAGATTAATTTTTGAGTGAATATAGAATAAGTCCCAGCTAAATGTTAGGTCTAATTTTATTTAATTTAATGCATAATGGAGGCAACATTTCCCTGCAATGTGGCCTTGCATAGCCTGAGCAGCAGTAAAAGGCACCAGGTACCGCAGCATTCTTCTGCTTTTGAGGAGCATCTTCCCAGACTGAGAGGCTTTTCAAGACACCCTGATTTGTGTCACTAATTTCTCTCTCTCCTCCCAGTGCTGTAGACAAGCATCTCTCCCTTCTCATCACCAGGTCCCAGGAGAAAACCTTCCCGTCTCCTTCCGCATAGCTCGTGACCTTCCCAGGAGCGTACAAGTGCCTGTGCGCTCTCGCAGGTGTAAACCTGTCATTTTAAGTTATCATCTAGGAAACCTGAGAAATGAAGTTAAAACAATATTCATATTTGATGTCATATAATCATTTCACCCTTCACAGCGTGCCTTTAAATCTACAAGCGAAACATCCCAAAGCTCCACCCCCTCCTTACATACAACATACGCACGGTGTCCAAGTAGACACATTCTCCGCTGAAATATGGGAACTGTAGGTAGAAGAAAAAAAGAAATTACTTAGAGGAAAATGTACATTCCTCTTTCAAACTTCTATATAGGTTATTTTATTGGAAAACTTAAAATTTGAAATCAACTGATTTCTTCTTTCTGCACGATGTGCTGCCTGGTCTACTGCTGCTCAATGGTTATTTTTATGTGAACTTCAGGAGTCTCTGCTCTATTTAAAAATTTTATTTTCTCCTTTATATGGAAGTTTGGGTTTTTTTCTCAGCAGGAATTCCATTTGTCTCACTGCCAGCATCACCGAACCCAAACAAGGCTGTTTACTATTCTTCTGCAGTTTGAGGCACAAGAAGAATAAACCCAGACACCAAAGTAGTCACAAGCGCTGCCACAAAGCAAGCAGCCTGTCGAGGCAGTCTGGCATTGTGCACACTCACACCGCTTGTAAGATAAAAATTAGAAAACATCCATATTCGTACCACAGAACCACAAGTGTAAGCAAGTTCATCTCCACCCTCCTCAAGTATTCTCTTGTCTATAACAGACGATATGGGTATCTGGTGTTACTGTAATCCCTCATTCCTTGGGTGTGTTCTTCATGCTTTTATAGTCACTGTAGAAAAAGTACAACAGAAGAAAACACGTTAACCCCAGATGCTGAAAGAGAACAGTGTCAAGCACCTCAGTTTCATGGTTTCAACTCCAGCACCCGTCACCTTCGTTGATGCTGTGGGACTGGGATAACTTTATTGACTTCGCCTATTTTCAGCTGCAGCACAGAACCATATATCAGAAAATCTGGATCATCAGCCTCATTTAATGGCATAGAAGGACTTTTGAGCGTTGTGAGACAGGGTGATTCATCACAGGGACTGATTTCCAGGGCTTTGCTTTGTGGAAGGCTTGGCTGGGTAAGTGCCAGACAAAAGCAGGAAGGAAAAAATAGTAGAAATATTCAGCAAAGCATCCTTTTCTAAGACACCATTAAACACAATAAATATTTATGTAAAAATAATGTTCTAACAGCTTCTGAAAATGGAGAAAAAGCGCAGTGTTGGGTAACAGCTGACTGTTTCAAATCCAGCACAGCTGATCAAGCAGTGTTGGTGACACTGAGGAAAACTGCAAAGACTGGTCTCAAAGTCACATAAAAAAGGAAGAAGAAAAAAAAAGGTCTAGGGAGGAGAACATTCTATTTCTGGGGACGTAGGTTTGCTTTTGAGAGGGCGGAAAAGAAATGACTACTTAAAACATATCTTTCCTGCAAGAGGTGATGCCAAGTCAAGGGCTGGAGTTGCTGAGGATGGTGTTGTAGGTGTGAGGCACGGGTGAAAGGTCCCATGGCCCTGGCTGCCCCGTTCTGCCTGTAACTGAACGCTGGAGCTGGGGCTGGGCCACGGAATCCTTCGGTGGCTCAGGTTTGCCAGGAACTGTCACTAGCAGCAGACCAGGGTGAGAGTGGGAGTTAGGAACCGTGAGAACAGGGTGAGGTGGTGTCACATGCTGGTCTGAGACCAGAGCATGGTTCTGTTTGTATTCTCAGGAACAGAATTAAGACTCGAAACAGAGTCAAAAGCCAAGGAGCTTTATTTGCCCAACAATAAATCTGTGAATGCAAAGGGAGAGCAAGAGATAAAGCGAGGAAGGAAGGAAAGAAAGAAGTAAGTAAGGAAAGAGTGCACAGCAATAGGTACCACCCCGGAGCTGCGGCGTCCCGACAATCCGATTCATTTCCAACTCCGGCTGGGAAATGTTCCGTCCCATGTTAGTTGGTTCCAGTTTTTTTATAGAGTTGTTACAAGCTGTTCTGCTTAACCAGACCTTCCACCCGGCAATGGTGTACATGCCAAATGCTATCAGGTGGTCCTCAGGGGCCTTCAGCCACCTTGATCCCCCTGACCCCAGGTCTGGGTGCACGCACAGGGGTTTGGTTAAGTTTTGCAGGATCAGCCTCCCCCATTGCTCCATGGTGTCAGTCGGTCTCCTCCTTTAACAATGTATGGATACATCTCTGCGGTGGCAGTGCTGTTATCTTCCTGTCTTAACAACGTCTAGATGGACCATCCACTGTGGCGATGGCACGAGTTTCCTGCCATAGCAATGTCGAGACAACACATCTGCCATGGTGATGCTGGGTCTCACCGGCGCAGTCTCTTACAGGTGGGCGAGTCTGAGGAGGGGTGGGTGGAGGTGAGGAGGGGACCGGTGGGCTTGAGACCTGCAGGGACCTCCAGGGCTTGCTGTGGCAGCGAGCCAGCCCCCTCGCTTCTTCAAACTGCTGAGTTTGGGACTTCTCCTTAGGCTCTGCGCTCCCAAAGAGACGGCAGCACTGGTGCCTTCCAACACAGCGCCACGCACCGCAGCAGCGCAGCCGTCCCGGAGGATCAGCAGCTCCCTGTGCAGAGCCAAGTCTGCCCTTGGATCTGTGCAGGCTGGCTGAGGAAGATTTTTATCCAGGAAAAAAACATGTTATATAATAGAAGAAAAGGTAGCAATCTATGAAGAGGGGGAAAGCATCTGGTTTATTTTGGGTAAACAAAGAATGAAGTCAGGCATTAATTTTCAACTGACTCATACCTCTCCAGTCCTGCAGGTTCATTTTTAATGTCATGGAGAAATGAAGTTATTTGCTTGTCTGAGCCTTTAATTCTTGTTTGCCTGAGCCTTCCTAAATATTTAGTCTTCATAATAATTAGAGCTGAAGTTTTTAACGTGAGGATTTTTAAATACCTGAACACAGTTAAGCACACAAAGTCTTGAGATTATTGCAGGATTTTCATACAACTAAGAAATAAACCCTACTTAGTAGAAGTTATTTTATTGAAAATTGTCTTTTGGCTTTGCTTCTTCTGCTTAAAATGGAACCAGGTATCTCAGGGCCTAAAAAAAATAGAAGCTCTATAACTGAATAATATTGAAGTATCTGAAAAAACCCAAGAATATTGGTACAGATTTTTAGTATCCCTGCTTTTGCAAGTAAAGATTTTACATTAATTAGTGTCTCCACATGCTTATAGATGTCCCAGAAAAGAGTTTCTAGGGATTGGAAGCCTCTGGCAGACTTCAGCAAAATAGAATAGGTCAGAGTAGAAAAGAACACTTATTTATTCATTTACCTATCCATCTCATGGTGAAAGGACGAAATGGCTCCTGTAAATGAATGTTAAATCAAGATCCTAGGCAAAGAAAATGTTATGTTACTTTTTGATTCCATACATTTATAAACAACATAGAAATGAGGAGGGCAGTCGTCTTTGACTTACAGGCACACCACTAGGCTTTCAGACCTCCAAAGCTGCATTTTCCAGGCAGGGTCGCTTGCATTCCAGGGGGATCCATTACAATAAGCGTGCAACAAAACTGTGACGTTTTAATTCTCTGAGACCCGCAGGCCTGCACCTGGCTGCTGAATTCTGCTGATAGCAAGCCGCTGAGAGTTGTCTTTTGAAAAATGCTTGCTTTTTAGTTCAGCTTTCAGAGAAAATGCAACTGGTGTAATTACACTCGCCGTCAGTCTCAGCTCTGCTCTTGATCTTTTGAGCCACAGAACAAGTGAAGTTGGACAGAAGGTGGCAGGATCTGGCCGTGCAGCAGGTCTGGGTGCTCAGCTTTATTACTTTTTTCTTAGCATTTCTTTTCAAAGAGTTAGGCAACCGTTCTGCTACAGTGGAGGCTTTGAAAAGACTAATGTATCTTCTTTATACTGGAAAATATGTATTTTTCTATAGCTAAAACCCAACTGATTGCATATTAAAACCACTAGCGTTTAATTTGAAAAATTCTTAACTGTAGCAACTACCCTGCTAGGTTCCTCTTACAGTAAAGACCTGTCTTTACTAAAAGGCAAAATTAAAAAAAAAAAAAAAAAAGCTGTTTGTCTGAAGGGTGTTTTGGACATTTTGCTTCAGTTGCAGTGGATTTTCTACTATATTTGTACTATTAAGACCTAAAATACTGGCATGTTACCATCCACTGTACCTCGTGTAGAAATTGTAATCATAAAATAATCAAGCACATGGAGAATAATCATCAGAAAAGAAAAATAAAGGTAAACTAGACCAAATCGCTGTGCTCTGGGGCAGCACAAGACAAACATTTGCGCACAGGAAGATGATAAGGTTTACTTTCCTTGGCAGCTGGGAAAGACACCAATACACACCAGAGGACAGAGCCCAATTAAGGCAATTAAAGAAGCAGCGATCAGAAGCTGACCAAGTTGAAAGCTTTTTGAAATGCTAACAGTCATGTTTGCAGTGGATGACATTCCCGTGTGCTGGGGTATTTCACACATTTTCTGTCTTGCTGTAGCTCCTGTTTGATCAGTCAGGGAACTGTATTTAAGCTTATACATTACTGTAATTTACTTTATACTCCAAGTTAGACAAATGTATTGCCACAGTGAATTTGGGTCAAGAGAATAAATTAGAACTACATTTTCTAGGTGTTACCTTTCCTGGTAATAATTTGACAGTTTTGTTACTAAACCCATAAATCTAGGTGAGTTCATCATAACAGCAATGTAAGGAAAGCAAAGCTAACTGCACTCTCAGCTTTGAATATTTTCTAATTTACCACCCTGCCTACAAACAGGACTGGTTTTATTACTCGTAGTTGCCTCTGGGTAAATACTGCCTTTTCTCTCCCTCCTGCACAGGACAGCCTGAGTGCAATCGCAGTGGAGAAAATCCTTGAGAACGCTGTAGTCCAGCCTGATTTGGGCTGCATTCCAGTTTTTCCTTTTTCTTCTACACACAGAAGCCAAACATGGCTTGGATGGAAATTGTTTACATCTGATTCTAGTAATTTTACCATGGCATAACCATCTGTTTGCAGCCTGCTGGCTCTAATTGTACATCAGGAAAATATCACCCCCACAGGTTCCCTGCACCTGCCTGCCAACCAGAGGCAGAGTGGGCTGGGGCTTCGCTGCATTAGCAACACTGGAAGGACACAAGGTGCAAAAGCCGAGAACTGAGTATCCTGCTTTCCTTCAATGGGCAAGGGAAGGGAGTATTACAGTCTCTAAACATGCAGTAAACTCAGTGGGAAAACCTTTCTGGTGATTTCCCTTGAGGTACCGAAAGCTTAATTCAATTATTCATTTATGTGCTTTTATTGCAACTTATCATCCTCCTCCTAGTCTGTCTACCAAACTTCCCTCTGCCTTAGAAAAAAACCACCACCACACCTGTAACAAAACCTTTCACATCACACCCCCTTTTTAGAGGTGTTATTTAATTTTAAGGGATAGAGTCAGGTGGCCCAAAGAACACTTAAGCACATGCTTAATTAAAAGATTAAGTATTGGGATTTAAATAGATCTTTAAATGCTTTGTTGAATTAAGCCATAAAACAGAATGTCATTTTCCAGTCTAATATTCAGCTATCATTTTCTTTTCTACAGCCACGTGAGCAGGCTCCAGCTAAGCTGCCACATCGGTTACTTAAAGCACATCAGGACCTGATGATCTGCCAGCTGCAGCTACTAAACAGGCTGTGGCAGCTTAGAAAATGCCTTTGACTTGCTTGCCAGCCTCCAGATAGCTGTTCCTGCCCCTGAGCTTTCTTCTCGCTAACAAAAGTAAAATTACAGGGGTTTGCCATTATGGTTTTTCTAAATCAGCCTTAAGGAGCCGTACAAGTAACATCTAATATTGAAGTTTTGGAGTAGCCATTTGCAATATTGCAGCATGCTGCTATATTGAATGTTGTGTCATGGAGATATCAAAGGCAAATTGTGCAATTTTTGCATGCTCTGATGTTTTTTGTAAACTTTCCCTCAAAGTACCAGTGCTTTTGCAGGTTACTGGGTTTCTAAATAAGTTCTCAAAGCCGTACCATGGTCCTGTGTTCCTCAACCACATTGCAGCTTCAGTAATTGGGAACAGGAGGACTAAACTATCTGATGCTCAATGGATTGGTGCTTTCTTTTTCCCTTAAGAGCGCATTTATTTTTCAAAATAACTACATTGCCCTACCCTTCTGCTTGACAAGACTTTTGAAGCCTCAGTGTGAGTGAACTAAGAAGCACAGCTATATGCTTTACATACAGCATAAGTATTGCCAAGATGTTATTTCAATAACCATTCCCAAGACACTTTCCAACACTTTGAGCACATTGCACCTAGAAGGGCACACAGTTTTTAAGGATTTCCATTAACCTCATCTAGCAAGAAACAATCTACAAAACCTCAGCTTATCCACAGGAAAAAAAGCAACAACATACTTATATTGCAGAAAGCAAATTGTTGAACTATGCTTTTTTGATATTCTGAGTTGGAGGTTTTAAAGGCGGGGCACCCAAGATAAAAAAAGAAAAAAGAAAAAAAAAGCCCTTCAGGTGTCCTTTAGCTTGGAGAAGACAGCTGTGATTAATTCTGGCAAGGCAGGTGTCCTGGGGAGGGCTTGCAGGTATTTTTTTCTGGGTGTTGGTAACTGTGGCATGGTGCTTCAAAAGCAACGTCAGCAGGCTCTGTGGAAGAGCCTACTTTTGAGTGATGTAGGATGGGTCTGGGCCTGGTGCTTACTTGGATGTTGAGCATGTTGCCAAGCTTGGAGACACTGACCTGCTTGCATGGACCAGGTGAGCAAGCTAGTTGTTTGTTAGGAGTTCTTCTGATCTAGATGCTCTTGAGTTTCTTCTACTTAAATAGTGAATTATTTTGGACTGTGTTCTGGTGAAGCCTTACTTTAGCATGAAGGAACTTTGGTCATGGCAGAGAGCTTGCTGTAGGGAAAGGCAAGCCTCTTTCAAAGACCTGGTCTGAGGTCCCTTCCTGTTAAGAAACAGTGGCTGAGTAAGTGTTGCTTTTAAACAAAAGCCTTTACCAGACTCGATTTAAAACATTATTAGAGGATGGTAAGTACTGTGATACTGCAATTTGGTATATTTTTCAAATGGGATGCAAAATTTTCTTGCCTCTGTGGGTTCTTATGGGTGTTTAATGTATTGTATGTTGTAGACCTTAAATGTTCCTGAATTATTTCAAGTGCTACCAGGAGCACAAAAGTATTTTTCACAAAAAGAAGAAGGTGCTTTACACCTTTGTCTGGTGTATGGAAATACCAGTATTGCTGAAAATAGGCTAACAGTTCCCTGTGTGTTTCCAGGGTGGGAGCATGGGCTTAATGGTAACAAGGAATGTTGATTAGTGATATAAATTTAAGTTTATCAGGTGTTTGCTTGTTAGATTTAGTCTGCATGAATGTTTGGGTTTCTCAAGTTGGAAGCTGATTAATTTCAGGCTTTCATCGTGTTGTCTTTACTAAAAATGTAACTTTAAAGAAGCAGAGACTTGTGTTGGGGAAGAAAATGGTACTAAAGGTAGCTGTGCATCTGCTACCTCTGTGCTGCAGCAGGTAGAAGCTGCTGCTGAGCAAGGAGAGGTTTGATGGCTCCTACAAAATGACCTTTGACTCGAAGACAAGGGCTGCTGTGGGGAGGAGGGTGCTGCCCTGCTCCTCTGGGTGATCGAAGGAGTCTTCCCTGGAGCTGTTGCAATCCTACATCTTCTTATCGATCACTTACATTTAACTTTGGGTTTTCTGAAAGAATTAATAACTTTTGAGAAATGAGGCTCTGGAATAAGGTTCCCCAACACGATTTTAATGTAAGCTTAATTTGTAGAAGTAATAATACAAGTTGCCTGCTGAGGACTCCAGGGCCCAAGCCCCTCTCAGTCCGGTGTTCCCACGTTGTTTTTCTCAGATGCAGGGAGCATACAAGAGCTGTTTGAGCCAGCATAAAGTAGGAATGAAATCAAATAGAATAATATTCCTATGCTTGCCTCTGTTAAAAGGTGCCTGTAAAATGGGCATTACGAAAAGGTATTTTTTGCTTTCTTTTTTATTAACTTTCTAGATTTGGTGGGGGAATTATTCAGGCTCATAATTAACTTTCTAAATTCTCAAAGCAATGTGTTCCAGCATTCATTGATGATGCTCGATGAGTAAGTAAATTAGAGGGTTAACAGCCTGGGAAGCGTTACAGCATTTGCAATGCATAGCCAGTTCTAAAAGCTACTTCACAAAGCAGCTGGGGATGATACAATGATGCTGCACAAGAAAAAGATTGTTATCCAGCTGTCAACTGTTTTACAGGTTTTCATCCATCAAGTGTTGTAGAGGGCCACCTCCCTACGCTGCCATAATTTAGCCCTCTTAACTGTGATACCCTAGGTCAATTTTATGCAAATACAAATTATGTGTGTGACATAAAAAACATCTTGACTCCTACAGTGTGATGCTGAAAATCGAAAGATTCAATAGATCTTTCTATTCAAAATACACAGATGCATATAGAAGAGCATTTCCTGGCTTAAAAGTTCCCCTGAATAGTTAATAGCTACCTTTTTTTTTTTTTTTGTTCTCTCTTCTTGTTCCTTGATTTTGCTTTTACTGTTTTTATCACAGTGCCTGTAGTAAATCATGTGTACATGTACAGCAATAGCTCTGCAGGTAAACTGGTTGCTTCCTCCTTTCCAGATATTCCAATAGTCAGCAGATAACAGTCAGAACATAGACATATGAACCATGCATAACTTATGCATTATTTTTCTAGTGCTGTTGTCATTAAAAAGTCTTAATGTTTTCTTTTTTTCAAAGTTTACCTCAGAAAGGCATACTTCCAAGTGTAAATATCTACCTTTAACAATAAAAGGTATTATTTTAATGAAATAGAAGTCTAGAAATCTGAACAGATCTCACTCTGAAGACTCAAAAAGCTTGATTTCTCTCTCATAGGTTGTGATGCTTAGTCAACCTGCCAACGCTTCAATGGGAATCAGTAAATAGAGTCCCAAGCCAGGTTTCAATGACTCTTGGAAGTGTTTTTAGCTGTATTCAAGTATTTAGATGTTTTGATATGTGAAGTTTAACAGCCATAATATCTGACTGAGACCTGCCAGAGATTCATTGAACTTACTGCTACGTCATGAGTATTTATTGTCAAGGAATTCGGTAACTTGCATTCATGTTTGAAGATGAAAATGTCGTATCAAAAGTAGGATGTCACCTTGTCTGTGAGGCTGTGCTGGGTTGCTCTCTGCCCCTTTCCAAGTGGGGTGATGGAGCAGAGCTGAGGCAGTGGGAGCAGGGCTGATCTAGGTTCTGGCACCTGTAATCTATTACCATGAGTCTGAACAGCGTTTTCAAACACAGATTAGCTGCAGGAGCCTGAGTTGGACTGAAAATAAGTGCGCAATGCGAGCTGCTGTTGGAGGCTACTGCCACTGTGCTCCTAGCCTTTCTGCTGTTGCTTTGCTGGGATTTGCTGGGTCTCTGCAGCTGTGGGGTTTATTGGGACTGCTTAGCTGCGAAGGAGCAGCGGAGGAGCCTGGTCCCAGCTCTGTCCCTGGCTCATCAGGATGATGCTGTGCATGCCAGCATGCTCAGGTGCTCTACCCAGTCTTTTAGCCTTACATGCCTCTGCCTTATGTCCACAGGAGCTGGCATACTGAGATAAGTGCTGAACTTTGGCTTGTGGTCGGGTCTTAAGCTTGACCTAGTTTTAAGGACTTAACTAGTCTTAAGGACTACAAGTAAATACTACTGAGTGTAATAGCACTGAGCTGGCCACATGTTCAGTGTGTGTGGTTCAGCTGGGAATGGTATTTGAACAAACTTTGTGGCCCTGCACATATACAGTGCTTTATAAGCTGCTTATTCTGCTCACTGCAACTGTGTAAAATGGATGAAACAACAAAAATAATATAGTGTGCCTGTTCTCAGAATAGATAAACCCTGGTTCTTTCTCTCCACTTAGTTGCTACTGCCTAATGCTTGTAATCTTTCTGAACTCCTGCCCCCACTGCCATGATGTGCATATGAGCCCTTCAGTCAGAGTTTGCATTGTGCATGTGCTGTTTCTTTTCAAAGTTTTCTTTGTGTTGCATTTAATTTCTTGTAAGCTGTATCCATGCTGACATGGTGCAACGAGCACCAATTTACCTCTGTTCTGCTGTTCATTATTTTATATATCTCTAGTGCAATTCATAAATCCATGCCAATGTAGTTTTTCCACAAAGTCAGTGCTTCCTCGGTTCTCTTGCCAATTAATTGGAAGTACTCTTGACAGAAATGACAGATATGCCTGAGGAAGAACTAGTGTCTAGGGGAGTGTGTTAAGATAACTTACAAAGCTGAAATTAATAAGTAGATGAGTTTCTGATGATGCTGTTGAATAAAGTGGCTAATCAATAAAGCACACTGAACAAAAATACTCATTCATTATAAGTGCAGAGGCTTGTCTGTAGCTAGAAAAGTGAAAATATGAGCAAAACTTGCTTTTGTGATGTTAACAGGACTCTCACAGTTAAGTAGAAGGTTTTAATGCAGTCGTTGAGATGTGTTTTCCAGAAACACGTTGTAAATCTTCTCAGGACAAAAAAAATAAGTAGGGATGGGTATAGGATGTGTTGGGTGGGAAATGTTTCTCTTCTGCTCCTGGTGTGGGTTATTTTTATGCCTTGTTTTCTTGTTTTAGGCAAAACAGCCTTCAGGGCCACAACTGTCACCTATTTACCAATTGGACAGGCTGGTATTATAAAATGTACACCAGCAAAATGATTCTTTTTCTCCTTTTCTTTTGCATATTTTTCTGATTCTACGTTCAGTATCAACTTTTAGGATGCCCTAAGCAGCCTCTTTCTGCTGGTGGGTAATGTAGGTTTCCCTGCAGGTGTCCTATCAGTGAAAAACTTAAGTGTCCATCAAGTCTAATGGATGCAAGTCCGTGCAGGTTGTACCAAAACCCTTAAATGCCATGCTGTAGTCCTTTTCTCACTTAGTATTTATATTCTCTCTTACTCCTTGCAGCCAAGTGAAGCAGGTTATTTGTTATTCCAAAGCTATCAAACGAATCCCTTCCGTGCACCTATCCTTCATTCTGTCTGTTCTGTCCTTTTCTATACAATAAGACTGATTCTGTTTTCCTTTCATGCTTTGTTATTGGCTCTGAGATTCAAACCCATGCCCTCAAACTGCTGATAGCTGCTATAAAATAATCTTAAGAATCTGTAAGCAAAGTGCTTTTCATTGCTTGCCTGTGGGACACGCTGCTCTTCCCATGAAGCTTTCCTGATACTGAGGGAAAGTTCCTATGCTTAAATTATGAGTTTCCTTGCCAGTTGTTCAAACCCTACTTTTGTTAAACCGCAAGGGTAAATTGTGCAGAGTCACTTGCATGTGGTGTTCAGCCAGGGTAACTTCTGCCAGGAAACATTCTCCAGTTCTTTCCTCTCCATATACCTCCTGAAATAGGCTCTTTATCGAGGATGGAGGTTCTGTGTAAACTGCTTCAAAATGGGAGTTTATGGTGTTGAGGACAGATTTGTAAACCCATGTACTGTTCCGTGCTGCATCAGCGTGGCTGTGGCAAGCAGGTGTGCCTGGGCTTTGAAGCAGGGCATTTTTCACGTGCCTTTCATTTCTTATCTGCCTGTGGAATAAATGTCATGCCCTGCCAGCCTGAAATCGCTGTTCTCGTGCGGGGACTCTCTTCACTGAGCCATCTGGTGGATTTTAGCTGCAAACGTGCTGCTGGCCAACTTCATAAAGCATCTGCCTTGTTAGTCCTGCTCCTCTGCCTTCGCGGTTAGTTTTATAGCTGCATGATGTCTTTCCAGCTTGGTCTAAACTGTATGACATGGAATATGTTTCAAAACAAGATTAAAACGGTAGTACATTTTGGATTCCATCCTAAAAATACTTGGGTTTCACTGTTCCTCAAGGACACTGGCTCTGCTTTGATTTGTGTGCTTCCCTGGGTCTTAGATCCAGTCTGGGCATAGGAATTCATCATGTAGACACGATCTGGCAGTTGGAGATCCCTTTAGGCTGAGATGATGTGGCCTCTGAGTAACACAAGTCAATGCAGAACCAGAGGTGGGATGCAGTTTCTTTTGTCGTAATACAACGTATTTTCTACTGTAGCTTTTGTTTATACTTTAAGCAACAAACCTGCAGTAACAGCCATATGGGGGAAGCAGCTGAGCGCCTGTTGTACTCATTTTCCTCCCTCCCTTCCCCAGTTATTAATGAACGTTCTCCAGGGAGCTTTCCTTCCTGTGGGCACTATGTAATATACTTATGTATGACTTGGAAACAAAAAAGGGGAAGAAGTGGAAAAACTTCTCCAATGACTTCCCAAACTGCATAGGTGTTCAGCTGCATGGCGGTGGAATAATGTACGTGAGTTACCTTGTTTTTCCTTAATGTCATTAAGGGAGTGGATCCCTGCAACAATGAAGTGTTATTCCACAAGTCTTGCCTGTGGGGAAAAACCTATTAGGAAAATCAGCTCTGTGTAATCCCGGTAAATTTTGAAGCAAGGAAAAAGTGACTGCAGCAGGGTCAGATGGCAGAACTCTCATTGTTTTTGGAAAGATCGATATTTCAATAACTGATCCTGTTTCTCCATACAACTGGGAAGGTGTGTGTGTGTGAGATACTCCTGTGAGTGAAGCAGGGTGGTCAGCCAAGGAGATAGGTATAGATATAAAATATAGGTGATGCTCATCAAATTGATTTAAAATTCCTGATTACAATCTTCTTATTTCCTAAAGTAAAGTCTTGGTTACAGCTGGAGGTATTGGCAGGAATTTTCTGATTTTATTGTATGTTTTAATTTGACTTTATCAAAATAGGTAATTTCTAGTCTTTTTCAAGGTGTGTAGGAGCACAAGCTAAGGAAATCTGAACCTGTATGCGTTTAACATTTTATACCAGTTCAGTAGTTTTCTGTTGCTGAAAACTGGACATTTTCATTTCTCACTGCTATTTCAGTATATGGATGCATTTAAAAAAAAATAGAGATTCCCTTGCATGAGTTGTTTAAACTAATTCTGCTCATTTTGCTCCTGGGACTGAAGGGGAGGCCTGTGGATTTGGTGCAGTCGAGCCTGTCTCTGTGTACTTACATCCTGAGCCCCTGCTGGATAGGGAACATATTCTTTTTGCCCTTGATGCAGTGGCTAAAATGGCTTTTCTCAGCCTGCTTTAAAAGGAGAAAGCTTTTATCACATCGCCTCTTGACCCTGTGTGTTCCCTCAGGGCTGCAGTTTCTTCTCATAGATGTCTCTGTTACACAAAGCTATAAAATCACATGTGACCACACTGTCACCAGAGCGGTGCCGGTTTGCACTGTGGGATGCACTTCTTGAATCTGGCAGAGTCGAAGTTCTACTAAAATATACTCTTTGCTGAAACCAACTGTTATTTCAAAAATTTCTAATAAATCATACTCTTAAACCAAACATATTTCCAATTTCAGTAGTTAACGTGTTCACTGAGCTGACAAATATTCATATACCCCTTTATAGATCCATGTATAAGGTGTTTGCAGATACCTACTCGAGCAGTTTAAAGTGAGTTTATGTAGGAAATGTTCCTCCACACCTGCTGCATAGGAATGAGCTGGCTGGCCCAATAAAGCAGGCAGACTGCAATCACCCCCTGATTGCTAGGAGCAAATTACGGATAGATTCTGTCTCTGCTTTCTTAATTACAAAAACGAGATCGAGTTTCGTGGTTATTGATCTTGCTATTTACTTCACTAGTCATTTAAACGAGTGCGGAAGGGAACTCTTAAGCATTTCATTGCCAAGAAATCATTTCAACAAAGCAATTGTGGTTTGTGTCTTTACTAGGCATCCTGACAGCGTTTCTTTATGTGGGAATTCAGGCTAGTGAGAGGTTCAGAATCAGTGTGCTTATTAACCTTCTGGCTTTGAAATCTATTATTTTCTGAACACTGTTTCATATGATACTTCATGTAATTAGTGCAAATCCTCTTAGAGTGGCAGCTTTCCTTGCAACCAGATAATCCAAGCCTGGAAGAAGCAATTTGCTCTTTGTTTTCCTAAGACTCTACCCCCAGGATGAAGAAACTGCTGGATTCAGGTTCAGCTGAAGCTGATAGCATCTGGCAGTTGACTAACAGCCCTCGGGGTGCATCCCCAGGGGCAGCAGAGTTTTTGTTTTTATTTTTTTGTTTTTATTTTCCCTCAAACAATTTTGCTTCATCACCTGACCAGGGTTTGAAATACTTGACTAGAGCTGACTTTTCTGCATCTTGTGCCAACAGTCATGTCTGTCACTGGAAAAAGTACAGATTAGCAGGACATGTGCTAAAGCCCAGTCTTCCATGCTGGCAAAATGTATCTCTACCTGCCTGGCAATGCGGAGGGAAGGCTATTGAAATAATATAGATGAGACTTCAAAGAATGAGTCTGTTGAGCCAGAAAGCTATTAGAAACTTTTGGCAGAAATCTACTCCATCCCCATGGATCACAGTGTACTTGTGAAGCTTGTAGTATGCAAAGAGACAGAGGCTGTTTTGTTCAAGAAGCTGCTTAGGTAATGCAGTTAGTGTATATGCTTGTACATATATGTATACAAATGCCATTTTTTAATAGGAATGCTTGCAGGTTTGTTTTTTTTAATTGGGAAGAAATGCATCCCTTGACCACACATCCTGGTAGTTTAAATGGGCTGCTGTAAGTCTACCAGCCCCGAGAACACTGAAGTGATAGTGGGGTCAGCTCTCTGAACTGTTCCTATGTCAAAGGTGGAATTGGGTGTTCTGTCACGCACAGGAATTATTTTACCCTCTGGTTTAGCTGTTTGTTTTGCTTTGGGTGGTGGCTGCAGTCTGAATGCTGGGCATGAGCCAGTGGAGAGCCACCCTGCAGGACATGTGAGGCTCACTCCTGGCCTCTCAAAGAAAACAAAGACTGGCCAAAAATATTCCTGGCCTTCTCCATTTTGCTGCTTTAGACAATTTCCTTTAAAAAAATAACCCTGCCCAAGGTGTGTCATCCGTTCCCCCATCCCCCAAAAAACCCACCTTCATAACATTCCTCTTCAAGCAGAACCTCATACAATTCATGAGACAATTTGTAGGTATTTCCACCTAGTTAGTAGAAAGCTAATGCAATTATTTTCAGTAGATGGGAGTTGCCTGTGTGTAGAATAAAAGGATACCACCCTTGACTCAGGTTGGTATGGTAACAGCAAAAAGGCACGCATTTATTTATTCATTAAAACTGCTGGCAGGGATTTAAAGTCCAATGATTCTGTCCCTTGTGTCTCAGTCTTTAAAAGAGCATTAAATCCTTTAGCTGATTTTCAAAAATAAGTCATAACAGTTTCTGGACTAGTTTTTAGGTCTGTTAAGATCAGAAGGACGCAAAGAGGTACCTAAAATGTTGCAGTTCCCCAAGTAATAAAAAGATGAACAAGGCCACCTTGGTAACGTGTTATTCAAGTATGTCAGATATTCTTCCTGAACACGTTTTCATTGATTTTTAGAAACATATTCAAATGTATTAAAATTACTATCCTGCACTGCCTTGCTGTATTTTACTGGCTTACCTTTGTACACCGTCTGAAACAAGACTTTTTCCTACCTCTACAGCTTTCCCCCTGTAAACTATTATGGGAGCTAGTACTGATGTATGGTCTTTTTGAAGTGTAGGAAGAGCAGGATGCAATCTTGCTTTTGTTTTGTGGGTGAAATATATTTGAACACTGAAAGAAAGTGGAGTCTTGTGTTTCTTTAATCAGATTGTTTAAATGGACTTTAGCAAATCTGAGTGAGTATCGGTGTAAGTAGCATAAGCTTTGTTATCGAAGTTTCATCCATCTTGTGGGACTAATTTATCTATTCATCCAGGTTTTTGCCTGAGGACGGAAGATTAGAAGAAGAGAAACTTTAGTGGAGCTAGTCTCCTTTGATCACACATTTTATGATATATATGCTGCGGCATTTTAATGCCAGAAGTCTGCTAAAAGCTCAATAAATGGTCTCAATTTATAAATGGAAAAGCAAAGCAGGCAACCTTTCTGTGGGAAAGACCAATAAACTGATGGCGTGGTAATGTTCTTCAATGCAACAGATGGACTAAAAACAAACACTGGATTATTTTTTTTTTCAAGACACAAGTGGCTTGAATAACAAAGAAACATTGCATGCAGAAATAATCTATGACATTAGAAACTGATAAACTGGTAAAGAGTACTAATGAAAACTGCTGGAGGCTGCAGGGGGTATAAAGGAACTATCGGTAACGGAGAACCTCTCCGTTAGCCCTTTGTCTTTATAACCAAACAGCAAGTCATGAGTTTTGACCTCCGGTGAGACAAAGACAGTCTTGGCATTGCTCAGCCTTCCCTGTACTTTCTTGTGAGTTTTGCATCCATTAAACATTTGTTGATTGTTATTCTCCTCTGTCCCATCTCCTGTACCTTTGCCACCTGCTCGCTGAAGGCTAGACATGCAATAAGCATTTGTATTTTCTGTATCAGTGCATGTGAATTTGTGCACTCCAACACATCTTACTCTATTCTGAAGTTTGCTGTTGGAAAAAGATAAAAAGAAATATGAAACTTTGCAATTCTGGGGTCTTACTTCCGTGAAAACATTAATTAAGCTACAGTCAAAGGCAATTCAAGCTGCTGCTTTTTTCTCTCGAGGGATCCTAAGCTTACTCAGCCTGTCTACTCATTTTAACATCTCATCCAGCAAGACAGGAATTTCTCAATGTTGCTCAGTGATATAAGTGTACACGCTGACAGCACAGCTCTGAGATGTAGGAAAAAGAGGGTGGCTTTTGTTGCATTGGTTTTTAATCTTTAGAAGTAGGTTATTGAAAATTATATCGCAATTACATCAGCTTTTCCTGGAATATTAATACAGGTCTAGATCTTGCAGGCTCTTAAAACTGATCTCAAGATTTAGTGCAAAATTAAGTGTTTTAATAATTCCACTTGGGAATTCTTGACTTTGGTTAGCATCCAACCCAGGAGAGTTGTGAATATTGTGCCTTATGATAACAAGTTTAACTGGCCTGATATATAACGGACCACAACACATGCTCCATGTGCAGTCCCTAGTCAAACACCCAGAGCGTATTATCTCCTTGCTGTAAAAGATGGATAGCACTTGTAGTGTGGGATACCTCCTAGCTTCTAGCAGACATGCTCCTAACACTATGGGTAAACCTTTCTTCATCTCACACCAGGTGCTTGAATACCAGTGCCTGTCATGGGAATTCCTTCTTTGTGCAGCCTTCATGTGAAAGGTGCTCTAAGGCAGGCAGGCAAGGAGCACCAATGTGACTTCCAACCCCAAAAGGCAACCTCGAGGCTTTCACTCGGATCCTCTTGGCTTATAGATGATCTGGTCTGGAGAAGGAATTCCCTTCCTCCCTGGAGACAAACCTCACTACCTTTCTCAAGTAGAGGAGTCTGATGCAAGCACTTCAGTTTGCTTCCAGGCTGAAGCAGGGGAGAGCAGAGCACCTCGGTAAAACGGGTGCAGCCAGACCATAAGGGTTTAGCCAAATCATTGCACAAACCCCTGATGTGCATTTGGATTTAGCCCTTTCCTTGAAAGTATTTGAGTGAGGTTAGAAAGGTAGGACATAATTACTTTGAACTGTTCAATAAGCCTCAACCTGTCCTCATTTGGTGGCATTTAACTGACCTGCTTCTGTGGTGCTTAGGCAGCTCGGTCCTGGGGCACGTGTTTGGCTGGTGGCTGGAGGTTACCGTCAAGGCACATGCCCAGTGCCCACACTGTGGTGGGTCCATCACCTGCTGCTCTCCGGGTATGTCCCCAGCATGTCAACAACCCTTGGACAAGAGGGGTGGAGAGCAGAAGGCTCTGCAATCCACACGTGTGGTGGGAAGCAAAGGAAAAACGAAACTGCTTGGATGTTAAAATCCTGATGTTCCCCCTGTGAACTCCCTGAGTTTATACTGAAGGTTTGGGGACTTCTATAAAGAGGGGATGGAGTGGGGAGTAACATGAGCAGCGTGCTGGCACTGTCTGCTCCTGCGTTAGCACAGCCCTGATGGTCTGGTGAGGGGCCTGGAAGGACCCGGCTGCTCCCCCACCTCTGTGCTGGGGCCATGCCTGGAGCAAAGCTCAGCCGGGGGCAAACAGTCCCTCCCTCTGGCATTGCAATGCAGCCGCTGAACTGGAACTCATGTTTAAAATATATTTTACTGTTGAAATACAGCTCACTTAAGGCAGAGTCTAGCTTTTCTGGTTCTTGCTAGTCTGGGAAAAGCAGATCATGTGCTGTTCTGTGCAGCAGAGCTCAGCTCGGGATAAAGACTGTGGAGTCTGGCTCTTTTCCTGCAGGTTGGACCATCTTATTCTTTGTTGTTCCCATGTCACTTAGATTGATGGGACAGTAAATCTCTTAAGTTTGCTATATAAAGGGAAAGTACATGCCTATTTAATTTTCATCATCTGGATTTCTAGCACTGCTACTCTAGAGACATTTTTGGCTAGACAAAATGATGATTTAAAACATAAAGCAGCATTTATGGCCTATTTTCCACTATTTATAAAATTTAGTAAACATACATAGCGTGATGAATCATGACAGTATCTTCTGCAGTCAAAGCTCACTGGAATAAATGTTTGATGCGCAGTCAAGCAGAACTATGTTTTATGCAAAGGAGGAAATACAGATACAAGTTTTTCTGTCTCAAATGGTAACCCTGAGTTTGACACTTTTTTTTTTTGTGGTGGTGTGTTTTTTTGTGTTTTTCTTTATACCAGGAGGGAGAAGAGATTTATGATTTTCAAGGAACACAAAAAAAATCCAAAGAGGCTTTGTGTTTTATATTCACTAATAACACTGATTGTATATTTTGGGGTTGGGAAAAGTGCTTAAAAGGCTTGTCTTACAAAATCAGTCTGGGTAAACGTTGCATGCAAAGCTGTAATAACACCTGAAATAACACTTGACGTTACTTCACCAGACTGACTTGAAGGGTACATGCTTCATTGATTTTTTTTGGGGGGTTTTTTTTTTTTGAGCTTATTGCTTGTAATATTTCTGGCAGCACGCTCATTACAACTCCTTGCTCTTATCAGGCTCAGAGCAGGCAGCTGAGAGCTGACAATAACATCTGACGTGTTGCATACCTCAGGTTGATAAAGATTTACCCTTTTCAAAGTGGTTATGTAGATCAAAACTACACCTTTTTATCATCTTGAATTCTCTTGCAGTGCTTTCATATAATGTTTACACAGTATCCTACTGCCCATCTGAAAGATTGCTTGTTCTAGTCATAAAGATTCACATCTGTGCTGCTTTTGTTAGTGAAATAATATAATATTTTTTTGTGTGAGTGATAATGTAATTAGTACTGTTAAGAATATTTTGCTAATAGTCTGCAACCTAGAACAGTTACCTAGGGGTGTGTTTATCCTGCACCCAGGTAAATACCAGTGGGATTTTTTTTCCTTCTGGACAGCATACTAGTGATTGACTTATTTCTCTGTAGCAACAGGATTTGGATTATGATCTAGTCATCATTTATGGAGCTGAACCTCCTCTTCTGTAAGAAAAATGTTTCCCTGAAAATCCAGCTACTACCTCAGTTCACTCCTCCAGTTTGCTCATTTAACTGAGTTCTTGTAACCTAATTAAAAATAAAATTTAGGTTAAGATAGGGATAATCCCATAAAGCAAAATAGTGTTTGGGTCTTAGAAATCAGTGCTGGCCTGGTGCTGTGGGTTGTCTTGCCTGTGAAGGAAAACAGGAGCATGAAACATCTAAACTAACATTTCTGAAGCGTGGCTGCAACCCCTGTTTGTACTGATGAAAGCTCAGCTGGTTTGATTTAGTTTAGACAATTAAACCAAAATGTTTTAAACTGCCCTGAATCAAAATAATGGGGAGTTTATATATTCTAAGAATGAAAAGTAAAAAAAAAAAAAAAAAACCAAAAAAAACCAAAAAAACCCCTGCAACCAACCAAACAAAAAAAACCCCCAAAAAACTAAAGACTCTAAAATTTTTCTCGTGCTTTTTTCCTACTATTGCAGGTACAATGCTTTTCCATAAAATAAAAACTGTCAGTAACAAATTACTACTTAGATTTAGGATGCCAGGGAACATATCTGACTGTCCTGGTCCATGACACTGACACAAATACCAAGAACATAAATAGTGTCCACAGCCCTTTGGAATAATTAATTTTCCCTGTTGTTATGAGCAGGCTCAATCCTGAACACATAAACAGTAAATATAGACACTGCCAGAATTACTCCTCAGACTGGTAATCTCTTGCATCTCTAGGCTGAGAGATTTGTGCCAGATAACATCCAGGATTGCTGGTCTCAGGCTGTTATTTGCATGGAAGGAAAAGGGTTTTTAGCCCTAGACAGAAATCTCTGGTATTTCCTCCTGCTCCCTGTGCCTTGCGGTGCTGGGTGGTGTGAGAGGCAGCAGCAATTCACCAGGGCAAAGCAGCTACCTGCAGGACACGACATCGAGTTGTCATTGTTTTCCCCAGCAATTAATAACTTTAAAAAAAAAAAAAAAAGTGGTGAAGGTTGATGCAAGTTGCCAAATAGAGGTGATACAAGACCAGGTATTTTGACTGCTTCCCCTGCTACTGAATATTAGTCCTGACCGTTTGCTTTCCCAGTCCTGAATTTCCCTTCTCGCAGCCATGTACTGCTCTGCTACTGCCCGCTCGTACGCTGGGTGATGTCCACCTTGCACGCCCTGGTAACAGCCAGGCTTCCCGCCTCATTCCTTTGGCACGGGTTGTAAATTGGTGTTAGCAGATACCTGGGCAGTGAAGGCTGCCAGCTATTGAGTTAATGAATTATTACCAAGGCCTTTATCAAACATCACTCTGGACAGGAGTTTCTGACCGAAGCCATCGGGAGGCTCAGTCACCAGCAAAGCCCCTCCTCACCCCGGCTGTGGTCAGCGCTGGGTAGCTTCCAAGCAGATGGTATATTGCTGGTGCTGCACCTATTATGGTTTGACAAACTCCCTTGGATGCCCCACAACTGCCCTACTGAGCTGTTTCTATTGGCTGCTTGGAGGGACTTGCTTACCCCTTGCTAATGACACTGTGCCAGTGAAACTTTGCATAGTGGTGTTTTTGGGAGGAATGCTTTTTCTAGCACAGCTGACATTGCTGTGAGAGCTGGTGGGACTACACAAGCGGGAAGGTGTGCTGCATCTGCCAGAAAGGACCTGCAAGTAGATGCACCAGCAGAAAGGGACTCTTGTTTGTCCTGCAGCCGTGCCCTGTGCCTGCTGCCTCTGACCAGGCTGCAGCAATGCTGCTCTGCTCGCCCTCGCCTCTGCTCTATGCTTCCTTTCTTCTGAAGGAATCCATGAGCTCTTTACTGCTGCAGAGGAATATTATGCTTAGCAAACAGGACTTGTGAATCTTTAAGTGTATACAAAAAGAGACTGACCCCAGTTGCCTAAGAAAGGCTTTGGCTAGGTACAGGTATGCATAAGGTTTCTCCTATCTGTCTTGCGTGTAGGGACTATCCCTGTACTCGTACAAAAGATAAAGGGTTTGTTTGCACCATCACAAACATACTTACCTATATTTGTACTTGTGCAAATTCATAACATGTGTACTTCAGAACTGTAGCGTTCAGATTGTACCCATTTATACAGGAAACATTTTCCTATTAAATTTCACTTGATTTCTTTAAGGGAGGAGGGAATCAAAATGTGAACAACATTGATAGTAAATAGAACTACCTCTCAAAATACACAGTACCTCTCGGTTGTGATAACACAGAAAAGCTATGTGTCAGGCTCCAGAGCTGCAAATTATCACAATAATTTAAGTAAATATGTCGGGTTTATCATTATAGGAGGTTTACTTGCTGAGCTACATATACTGATGTATTTAGTTCTTTGTGAATATAAATGTCTTCTTCTGATGGAAATGGTCAGCTGTCACTACAGTACAAATGCAAATTGCAAACTAATGGTTGAACAATTAAGACCTAGTGCACGGAGCTTATTGCCACTGGAGGACTGTAATTGAATTCCTATTGCTGTCAGACAGGTTGGAAATTGCTGTAATGAAGAGCATGAGTTTTCTCCTCTACATCTCATTGTTTCCCAGCCAAGGAGCATTACTGTTAAAAGAGTTTCCCACGAATAGATCAAAAAGTATTGGAAAAAGAGAGCAACAAAGGACAGAGGACTGCTACCTGTCATTAAAGGGGAAAGTAATTAACACTCTTTGGCTTGGTTCCCACATGCCCATGGAATCCAGGAATCTGAAGTCATGGCTCCTGCCCCAGCGATCCCAGTTGTGTTGCTGTGTGTGCAGGGTGGAACAAGCCATCAGGCAGCCATGTACCCCAACACCGGGCAATACACTAAACAATTTGATAACTTGGTACAATCTCTAATTCACAATATAATAGACAGCTCTACTGTCTACTCCAATAAATGTTGAAGTAATCTGTGGCTACACATGTGAAAGTAGATGTTACTTTTATTAGTACCTTCTTAAAAATACATAGTGTGTATATGCCCATGTGCATCGCATCTTAATTACAGGAAACCTGTGTGGAATGATCTCTAGAATGAGCAAATTTATAGGAGATACATATTGAAGAGACATATTGAAGGATACAAGCAAGGGAAGATAAATTTAGTTATTTACAAAACACATTTAACTGGTGTCAACTCCTTCTTCTTGTATAGATATTCCCACTTCTGATATGGCAGGAAAAAGCATGAAATAGGGAATTGTCTAAGATTTGTTTCTTTGAGTTTCTTATTTGGGGCCGTTATATTGCAAAATAAGAGCACCTGCATGTTCTGGGTCGTTCCGTTGGGGGAAACTTCCCTCCCATCTAAAATCAGAGAGAGCAGTTTTAGTCACCAAAGATGACGGGGTGTCCCAGCAGCTTGCCCTTGACAGCGCCTGTGGGTGAGAGGTTTGTGGTAGTGGGGCTGGGTCCCTGCGTTGAGAGCAGCAAAGGGGTGATTTTTGAACCACCTCTAGAAACTGTGAAGTAAGAAAGAACTCACTGCTTCAAAGTTTAGTGCATATATTGGACATCTGACGTTAGTCTGTGGTAGTGCTTTGTCTGCTCGGTATTTGGGGATGATGCTTAAGCTGGTTGATAACAGTAGTTTTCACACTCAAACACCCGAGAGATGTTGTACCTTGCAAGGAAAAAAGGGAACTTGGTCTGATGGTGTCACTGTCAAGGGGACAAGGCTATTGATGAAGCACTGTGATATGAAATCTGTTTGACCAGGCCTGTCCCTGATGTGGCAGCAGGCTTGAGTTGTGCCTCTAGGCAATACAGGTGCAGACCCAGCAGTACAGAAAAAAGGCACCTGCTTCATCTAAGCAACCACAAAATGTTTTGTTAGACTAGGTCATGAATGCCATATGTTATGAAACTTATTTGAATTTAAAATATTGCTGTTGTGAGTAATTCTGTCTGTTTAATTTTCAATTACCCCACTCAGCATGATTGTGCATATATTTCAGTGTATTAAATGTGAAAAGTGAACAAACATCCTGGAATATGAACAAGCAACATGCTGTAGTTTTTTGAATAGTCTAGCCATTTTACAATTTAAAATAGTGCAGAAGAAAAATAGAAGTGAGAGTTCTGCACAGCTTTCGTAGCTATTTTCTAATCCTCAGAGGTTCTGTGTGTATTCAATATATGACTGTTATATCCCACCACAAAAATGAAGACAAAATGGCAATTTTCCCGCTTCCTCTATGAGAGACCTAGCTCAGGTGATGCCTAAGGACTCCTTTATCCAGTGCACTTCCTAAGTACCGGTTACTTTCAGTCTCACGTAGTATGAATTTCCTGCTCTTGTGATCCTCAGTAAGTGCTCAGAGCTCGTTAGTAACTTGGTTTGTAGCTGAATCCACTCACTTTGGACCAGCAGCGAATTCTCAACAGAAAATTACCTGCTGTTAACTTTGGTTTCTGTATTCAAAGCGTAAATCCATCTGGATGTTGCACAATAATTCTATTGTCACACTGAATATCTAGTACTCCTTAACAGAATCCAACATGGTATTTATTATTTCTGTACATACTAGAGGTTGATGGGACCTACCCACTTTTTATTGCTTCAGGAACCACTAGATCAAAGCAGGAGAGCTGCAGTTCAAACCAGATGTAGCTTTCCTTAAAGCGCTCCAGTGCTATAAACTGCGCTAATGCAGAGGTGGGAATGACAAACAGCTTCCTCTTGGCAAAAGCAAACCAATTACAATCTAACAAATGTGTTGCACCCCAGCAACTAAATAATTCACAGTATTGGCAGAAGTTCTCTGTTCTGCAAGTCTTTTCAGTCCAACATAGTGAGATGTTAATGTATCAGAGAAGAGAGATCCATCTCCCCCCTTATCAAGAGGTGGTTGTATGTTAATAGAAAAATGCTCCAGGATACAGGGTTTTCCAGCACATTGGATGACATGCTTGAGAAGTAAAAGCTGCATAATCAAGTGCCGCAAAGTAAAATGCTTTTACTTTTTATTGTGTGGTTTCATCCTTGGTGAATACTAAAAGTCTAAACTTTGTTTCAAGCAAGACCATTTCTGTACGATGGCAGACGATGTACTCGGAGTGGGTCATTTACCAACAGGCTACACACAGAGTGGACCCTTCTCCATGCTAATAGTCTTATAACTAGTAATTAACTAATTTTGACACCTGGCATCTCATTAAAAAGATCTTTGCTCATGCTGAAAGCATACTGGGATATCTGGAAAGCTCAGCTCTTTCCGGGATCCTGTCAGCTGTGCAGTGTATTCCAGGCTGGTGACACCCACCTTGGTGGGGATGGTTGGGGAATTTAAGGCAGATGCCCCTCCTGGGGGGGCTCAGCCCATTTGATGAAGGCAACTCGTCTTGTTATCTTTAACTTGAAAAAGTGGTATCCCATACCAAAATTATAATAGATCATAAATAGTGGGAAAGAGCTATCATGTGAGAAGTCCACTCATCCCAAAAATATTAATTCTTGCCGTCAGTGGTGACTTTTAAGCACAAATCGGAGCAGCCAACTTGTGGGTGCTTTCTTGCTGCACATCTGCACACACCTATAACCTTCTGCTTCCCTGGTACTTTCACATTTTCTAGGGTTTTCACCCTTTCCTAGTTCCTCAGGTTTAGAGTTATGTACCCAGCTCCACCACAGTGGACGCACAGGAGAAACTGTCTGATGACACCAGAGGGCATGTTTGGTATGGAAAGTATGTAAGGCAGCTAACCGCTATACTCTTCGTTCAAATTCCAGCATTAAAAACTGTTCTAGAGCCTGCCAAACCTTTATGCTCCTGTGCTGCTTATTTGCTAGGAAACCCCAAGTGGTAGCAACTGGGAGCTAACTGATATAACCCATTGACTGCCCAGTTCCCACTGTGGCCCAATTTCTGTGAACTGGAATAGGAAATAATCCCTCCTGTGAAAGAATTTCTTATCACTTCCAGCTCATTGGATTAGTTCCACATTGAAACAACATTTTATGTGGCCAACTCAGAAGAGTGCCAAGCCGGCGGCTGCGCGCTGCCTCGCCAGGGGTGTCTCCTGAGTGATGGGAGGTGTGCTATTCAGATGCAGTGCTGGCTGCGGAAAAACCAGAAGAAATAAGAGGGCTCACTCCTGAATATGGTGTCTCAAATGCCAAAAGCTTATGGTTTAGTTCAGGTTTTTTTGTTCTAGGCCTGATGATAGATACTCAACCACTTGTATTTTCTTATAATAAAGACCTCAGCTTTGGCAATCTGTCTTCCTTCTCTTGAAGGTATTTATGTCTCTAAAAGGAGGGGAAAAAAAAAACATCTTTCAGAACACCCCTTTGCAAAAAGGAAGACAAATCTTGTGTATTATCCTTACATCAGCTAGAAAAAAGCCATTAATACTCCCCAGATGCTCTTTTCTTCACCAGCTTTTTTTCTGCAAAGGGAACTCTATCTCACTTTAGAAAAAAAAAACCAAAAAACCGACAATGGTACTTTTCAACTGCCATGGGTCCAATTCTTCTATAAACTTGAAAACAAAAAAAAAAAATGAAATTACTGAGGTGCTCTTAGGGTTCGAAGGGAGAGCCACGTTTACAAGACATAAATGCCAGCTCACACAGATTCAGATGATCAGTTCTGGATGATCTCAAATGCTTATTAACATAACTCGATACTGACCCCAAGAGAACAATTAATTAAATGGATTCAGCAGTGAGTGTTGGAAAAACATTATCTGTGACAGATTTGCCCTTGTTCTGTGCTAGGTTTAATCAGCACAAAGAACAATATTTACTTTGCTGTTAACTTCACCGCCTTTGTCTCAGTTTTAAAAATGTGTGAAAAGCTCTGTCCCGGTTTCTTCCATCACTGATTTTCCTGAGGAAGATTTTAAAATTCACATCTAGAGCCAGATTCACTTCTGTCATATGTGCAAACCCACTTACATCACCGCTAGCATAGATATGAAGGAAGGAATGAGCGCTTTGCTGCTTTTTAGTGGATTTATCCGTTGTTTTTGTGAGCAGGAAAAAACACACCCGGCTTGCTTAATTTTTATCTT
Organism: Falco cherrug; assembly: GCF_023634085.1. Taxonomy (NCBI): domain Eukaryota; kingdom Metazoa; phylum Chordata; class Aves; order Falconiformes; family Falconidae; genus Falco; species Falco cherrug. Next base: position 61,043,972 of record NC_073704.1, on the reverse strand, counting down.
GTGGTTTGATCCTGTCACATATATGAAAGTGCACATGTTGCCCACTTAGATGGTATAAAATTATGCTCGTTCTTAAACCATTGCAGGACAGGGACTTTAAGGAAAAAAAACCTGAAAACCAACATATCTGTATTAAACCACTTTCTCCTCCGATGAACAGTTTGCAATGTAAGGTAATGCTTTCCATAAGCATGAGGAATGTATGGAAGCTGAATCCTAGAAGTATTAGGCTTCTTTGCCTGCTCACAGAGGATAATTAATAATTTCAAGTTTTATATCTTCCTTAATAAAAAGAAGGGATGCTGGAGGGACTCCTTGTTTTTCAGAGACCACAAGTAGTTGTTTTCTAGTGATAGCTGCATGGTAGGTGTTGCACTGTTTCGGCAGCTTACTAGTGCTTTTTTAATTATATCACTTGCAAATGACAGCTAATTTAATTTTCCTGTCCATTAATGTTACCTGGATTTTCAAAACTTATTTTTCCCCCTCGTCTGAATGCCACCATCTTTGTGTATGAGTTTCCTTAAGGCAATGTATTTTCACATTTAAATGCTTTTTGAATAATGTTTGGATTAATTATTTTTTTTCCTTTGGGCTATTATAAGTAGGAAGGAACTTGGCTCCCTTCTAGGAGAGTCTCCTGTAACTTTAGGTTGGAGACAACAGCAAACAGGACTCTGCAAGCTGCTTTTGCAGCACAGAGGCAGCAGCTAAGTGTAACTTTGATACTGATGAAGCCCATTACAGGTTGGATTTATGAGCATGGTTCCTTAAATGATAGCGTGTCCCTGTTACCTAAGGCTATGCCAATACATGCCGCAGTGTAATGCTAATGTTTCCAGACACAGTCATAATTATTTTTTTTTCTAGGCAAAGAAAATCGTGGTATTTAGGACAAAAGTTTGGCATTCAGATGGAAAGATCCAGCACAGATTTGAAGTGGTCAGAAATAACGTGTCAGGACCTGAATTTCAAGCAGAGACTGCAGATCGTAGTGCTTGGTGCTAAAATGCTGCGGGTGATGGAGTTGTAGGGATTCTTAGAAATGCAATAAATTCTATGATAAATGGAAGAGATTGTTCACTTCGATTTCATGTCACAGAGGCTTCTAATATAGTAATAAATAGTTCAGAATTCTGGAAAACATACTAATGTACCACCCAAAGACGTTTCAGTTGTTTACATATCTTAAATCTAGATTTCTCCCTCTTCTAACGCCTGCCAATCCCATGATTTCCTCTTTCCCAGTCTAACCTGAGCTAATCCAAAAGCAGTTGACTGCCACTATGAATTCATTCCACAATAACTGAGTTTTTCCCAAATACTCAGTGCCTAGTTTTGTCAGATGTAGCCTGACTGGCATAATCTAAGCTGGCCTCGCTACTGCTAAATGAAACCTGTATGCATGCAATGCTTATTATTGAGATGAAAAGTGGTATTATCCCATGGAACTCTCTCCTGAATGGCCAAAAATTCCCTCCAGGGAGGCTTGGAGTGAGCTGGCCACATGTTAAGTGCTTCCCCAGCTGTGGTGACATTAAACCTGCAACTGTTGAATGAAGCACACAGAAGGTAAAGTGAGAGGGCGAGATGCTGAGTGCTTCAAGGAACTGTACGGGACTTCACTAATTTTAGTAGTATATTATGCTTTGGTAGGCAAAAATTTACTTGGATCCATCTTTAAACATAAAACCTTTGAAGCCATCTCTATGTATCTCTGCTTGCTGTCTCCTTTTCCTGTATGATAGAGCCTTGCCCGGAAGGGACAGTGGTGGGAGCACACTAGTGGATTCAGAAGTGGAAGGACACAGGTCCCTAAAATTGCCTGAAAAAAAACCCCCAAAAACCCCACCACACTAACACACATACAAACCCAACCTTAGAACTGTTATCTGGGAGTGAAAGGAAAATAAATTTGCAAGACAACTTGCCACCTCCACGCATGCCTGTGCTTCACGTGCTGGGGCTGTGGGAGCATTCCTGTTCCTGCTCCTTCTAGAAACAGAGGGGTGCCCAGAGCCCCTGAGGAAAGGTGCCTTAGCTCCTCTGGCTGGGTGAATTCCTCTTTCGTGTGACGGAGCGAGCAGGGGCGCTGTGTTGGGCGCTGTGTTGAGTGCTGTCTGTGAATACTAAGGAAGAATGATAATGTTTCTGTCGCTGGCAGTTAGCTCAGGAAGCCTGAGGCTGTTGTTAAAGGCAGTTCCTTGGCCTGGCAACAAGCTGTCCAAGTGTTCCAGAGGCAATGAGGTGCCTGTGTACAGAAACCCTTGCAATGATCCTGCATCCGTGTCCTTCCCAAGAGGGGAGCAGGCCTGGAGTACATGCAGTATGCTGGCTCCTACGCACTGGGGGTGACAGTAACGTATGACATGCCAAAAGCATCGTTATCCTGCTGGAGGGGAATAATGGAATGGGATGTGGTTTTTCAGCCGCTAATCTTTTTCTGTCCTGCTAGTCTCTGTTACTCACCGCCTGTCCCAGTGGGCAGTCCTATTTCTTTGCCCCAGCAATAACTGCAGAATTAACTTTCAGATGTTCAAAACAGCTTGCAGGGATCTAGCCATGTAATTTCTTCTGACGTTAGTGGGAGATACATGATTACAACTTAGCTTGGTGGCCTGAAGTCGTCCCTGCTGGTGTTTTCACCTTATAGTGGCACCAGTGATGCCTCAGTGTAGCCAGGGCTGCCCGAGGCAGATGGGCTCGAAGGCAGAAGTACCAGGTTGTCTCCCTGCTTCTTGCAGAGGCTTCTCATCCCACTTGCTCTGGATACACTGAGCAGGAGAATCTCCTCTGCAGAACACTGATTAATGAAGCAGGAAGCAGTGTGGGAAGGAAGAAAGATGGATGAGGGGGAAGGTGGAGGAGGAAGGACTGGCAGGGAATGAGTTGTGGTTCCTTGATTTTGTTCTGTCCCAGCTCAGTCGTGTCTTCTCTAGCACAAATTTCCAATGGACTGCAACTCGTGCCAGTGTAGCCACCTCCCCAGATGGCTCTCGTTAGCCAGAGAAAAGCTGGGTAATTTCCAAGGCTTTAACTTTTCATTTAAGGGTAAATGCAGATCAAGCAGTCAAAGGGGAATTCAGAAGCACCAGGACAAACTCTTGGGGGGGAAAAAAAGTGTCCTACACCAATTCAGCTCCTGTTTCCACTTATGGAACTTCAGCTTCCTTCCCGCTGAAGAAACATATATGCACTTTGTAGTTACTGCCTGTTCCTGGGAAATATGTACTGCTGCTGCCCCAGGGGCTGTTCGCAGCAATTTCCAGTCATTGCAAATAACAGGCAACACAACTCCGAGGAAAACTCGGAAAGGATGTGTAACCTTTGCTTTCTGGCTAGAAATAAATCCAGGACTCTGAAATACCTCATTCCCAAGAAGCATTTTGATTTAAATTACTCTAAAAGGGCAAATTCCAAATTTCAGCAAGCCAAAAGAATATTGGAAAAAACTCCTCCAAATAATTCCTTTCTCTTCACTCAGTAATAAAAATTTGTTATACTTGTTCCTCATTTTGAAGCAGAATTATAAATCTATAGTTATATGAATGTTGCAAGCACCGTATACATTATTAATTGCCTGAAATAGACATAGTCTATTTTATATTTTTATAATACAGTCCCTCATCTCCCATCACACCACAACAGTAAAAGTAATCTCAGCGTTAACATTTGTAATTCTAGGAGAATGAGAAACGGGAGGTCTTCCCTTATGGTTTTTCACCCTACAATACATCTTCTTGAAGAAAAGGCACTTAGTGCTAGAAGAAGCTCAGGAGGGGTTAGCTAAAATGACTTCAAGAATAATTTTTTGGTTTTTTTCCATCCTGGAGAGCATTCAGCTGCTCCCTGTCTGGAAGGGTGTCTGTGTTAGCTGTCTGCAGCCCTGAGACGTAGGTGACAAATGTCCTGAGGGCATAAAGCTGCCCTGGCCATGCTGGTCCTCCCCACCCGCACTGCATTGGGGCTATCAAACTCTTATCTGTTCTAGCTGGCTCCCCTGACATCTCAGCTAAAGCTGGAGGCAGCGGGAAGTGCGGTTTGCAATGTGTTTTAGGGTAATGCTTCAGCGCATTGTCAGGGGGTTTGTTCTATTCTTCCTCTATGAAACCATTCAATATAACCATGTTGATTTACCGGGGAACCAATAAAAAGCAGTAAAAATGCATGTTAAAAAAAAAGAGATATTACAATGAACTGAATAATAAGAATAATCTAAGGGCATGATGGATTTCATTAGTTCGAGGCAAACATTTTGTTGGAATATCTTGCTGGCATTTTTCTTTCAATAGAATATTTGTGTTTAATTATCTGTGGTGATAAGTGAGATCTGCGAGAGCTGTTATAGAGACATTATTAAATTTTGCATTTACCCAGTAAAAAGATAATGATACCAATTACATGTATGAGTTCCAGTTCCGTAAACGTTTCTCTTTAGAACAATAATCTAGTAGGACTTCAGAATCTTCATTTAGCTTTATGTCGTCAATTGTAACATGCTAACTGAGCAATCATTTGCAGAGAGAACAAATTATGCCACATAAACCACTGTTGCAGAACAAAGCATTTTCAGTGGTGTTCTAGCTGGTTAAACAAAGGACAGGTTCAGATGCTGAAGTGGAAGAATACTATTTAAAATGTAGCCAAGCATCATAACTCTCAGAGATTTTTAACTATTCATGATGACTTTGCTTCTTAATAGCAAGGCTGTGCCCATAAGTCACTGCTTGCTTCTCTCTGACAGCATGCAGCTTGATTTTTCTTCTGATTGTGTGGTAGACCCCCAGGCAGCACTCTGGCAGCTCAGTGCCTTACCCAGTTAGTTCCTTCACTTGAAAGTCAAAAAAAAAAAAAAAATTAAAAAATGATTCCGTGGACCTGCACAGGGGAGAATTGAAGCTTTACAGAATTTGGCCTCCCTGGCCAGGAGGTGCAAGGTGAGGTGTGCAGTGTGCCCAGTGCCTGGCAGCTATTGAGGGTCAGGGTCTCACTTGTGTCATCTTGGTTTAGTGCAGGTAATAAAGTGTTGGGGGCAAAGGCAGGTCTGTCATCATGACTGTGCTCCTAACGTGGATCTGAGCCATGTCCTCAGACTGGGTTATTTCACTCATTAAAATACATCCACTTCTGCAACAGCTACTCCATGGAAGAAAACAGAACCTAATTTTCTAAAGTGTGAAGTAAACTGTCACAGTTTGTGTTCCTCTTCGCCTTACAAACACAACACATATTGTATTAGCTCAGGCTTGTTTCATAGGCTGAATGTTTATGAGCTCCTTGTGAGTACATTTTACTGAAACAAGCTTTGACACTTGCTAAAGATTTTCAGTGGTAAAAATACTTCTCAGTGATTCAGACTGTGCCTAGGCATATTAGACCAGGATTGCAAAATGTGTATCTTATCTGATAACCGGGGCACAAGGTGCTTTCCTCTGAAGAAACAAGTCAATCTGCCGAAACCTATTGCAGAGAGGAAAAAAAAAATATTAATATGATGATTGTTTATTGCCATAATTCCAACAGGAAAGAACACCAAGAGTTTTTATTTGGCTGAGTTACCAGTATTTTCCACCTGGAAATGATAAACTAAAGCAAAACTCTGACCCAGACCCCAAGGCTGGGGTTAAGCAGCTCTGAATTTTTTGCAGGCTCAGAACAGGGTTTCAGTACAGACTGTTACCTGGTTTGGGAAATTTTCTGGGCAGAAGACTTATAGCTTACTACAAGGATTTATTTCTATGTGCCCATTTTCTTTTTCTCCTTTTATCAGGAACATCTCTATTTTCTTTCATTGCATTGTGTTTGGCCACAGAAGAAGCAACCCAGGCTGTCTTGAGAGTAACCTCAGTTCCCCGTTTCATTTTAATAGCAAAATGTGAAAACACGATAATTCATGTAATTACTGTGCTTAAGGTGTGTGTGTGTGCGCGTATATCTATAAAATCTGTAGCAGTACATAAACCACCTCTTGCTGTTACCTACAGTCCCAATGTCCTTTTTTAGAGACCTTGTGTCTTTCTCCCTTTAAACCAGGAGATCTTTGGGGCAGGGATTTTTTTCTTGCTGTGGCAATGTGTGTTCCCAAGTATTACAGGGGAACCAAAGTTCTATTTTCTTGTAAAACATAAAAGGTAATGAGGGTATAACACCCTTGGAAGGATAACAGCATTTCTTCTTTTGTCTTTGCCACTGTCTTGTGAATTTATCTTAGCCTTATCACTATTGCTCTGATGCTCTTGTGAGCTTTTGCTGACACAAGATGTGTCGTTTGACTTTGCATCGCTGCTACACCCCAGCCAGCCACTCCAGCTTTGCAGGTTTACACACAGGTAGCAAGCTTGGGGATCAAAGCAGGAGATAAGTCATCCATAGAGAATGACTCAGGCCTCAACTGGAAGAAAACTGTACACGAAAGTACAGCAAGCTGAGGTGTCTGTAGAACTCCAATAGCTTGATTCTCAGCATTGTGGACTCTTTTACATATTAATCGGTGTCAAATGGGATGATCCCCTTGTCTCAGATGGGTGAATTCAAGTTTGAAATTAGTGGTGCCCTCTCTGCACCTGGCAGAATATCTTGCACATCGTGGATAAGAAATGTATTTAGCATAAATTGAAAAGTTAATCAGCTAGACTTCTGATTTTGCGCTGTGTGCTCTCCCCTGTATAGTAATGGACTTTGCAGTTCATTTAGGAGACTGAGGTTGCTCTAGCAATTAGCTTAGCTCCCATGGATGCCATTGGGAGGTTTGCTCTGTAAAGACTGCAAGAAATTCATTACTGTCCCATTAAACTGGTGTCAAGGTATCCCTTCAAAACAAGACTGGAATGCTAGTTCACTCATTCTGATCCAAATTCATTCGTTGCTGTTTTGTTTGATCTTAAAGGTCTGCAGCGAGTTGCATGTGCTAATGACATTTATGGATGCGTGCAAAATGCATTTGATGATTTCTTGTCTACAAGAAGTATGAGGTTTGACATGCAAGGAGACTTCATTTCAGTGTTGTGGTTTCATAGCCAGTGCCTGTGCTGTTTTAAATTGTCGTTAGCAGCTACTTGCCCTGTCGTTAGCAGCTGCTCATCCCTCAGTTTATACAGGTGTATTTCTATGGTTGCATGAACTGCTTATGTGTTTGTCACCCAAAACCTGCTTAGGTGCATCTCCAGCTTGGTGTGAAGCATGGTTCTGCTTCACAAGAAAGCTGAATTCTGCGCTGGATCCTGTCCTGGAGCTTGCAGAATTTTAGGCAGGAAAATAATAGTGTCAGTGGATTAAGAAGGGAGCAGGACCCTTGAAATCCATCCAAAATGAGTGATAAGACCTGCAGAGCTAAGGAGGTTACAGAATCCATCCTGGTATAGCAATGTACCTCTTGTTGCACATCAGGAACGAGTGTTCCCATATATCCTTACTTCAGTGGCCAGCCCCAATTCCTGTGTGCTGTGACGGGATGACCTTTCTCAGAAAAGAGTTTTCATTGGCAAAATTAATGTTTGGTGTGTGTACATTTGCCTGTTACAAACTATCGCTCTGAAAGGAATAAAATCCCCTTAAATCCCAAATGCTATCAGATTACTGGCAGTCCATATTCCAAATCCACCTGTCACCTAAGAAGCGTTTTGCTCCAAGATGAATGTCCTTCAGTCCTGTGTATTATTTTATTTATGGAAGTCAGTACAAAGTTTCAAAAATAGCTATTCCAAAATCACAGATTAATAGATCTGCCGCTTCTCTGTGCAGTGTTAAAATTCATGTTCTTTCTGGTCAGAGGCACCTGGTGAATGAGGTGATGATATAAGAATGAGATGAACTCAGAGTGCCAGCACCTTATCACCTGCTTTTGGCATCTACTTCTGTCAGAATTAAGGTATGAAGCAGCTGCTGTTGGCTGCATAAACATTGCCTGAGCAGTTCCGTTCAGTTTTTCACTAAATGCTTGGCAATGCTCCTTTGGCTTTATTCTTCCCCTTCAGAGCAAAGTGACCCTGTTACTCCCCTGAAACAGTATGTTCACAGTTTCAGGGAACAGAGACTCTGTCGGAGGAACGCTGCAAGTCCTCCTCTTGGTGAGGGATGCTGTTTGGAGACCTCAGCAGCTGCTCTTTCTCAGGCAGAGCTGTAACCAGTAATGCCTGTGCTGCCCCGAGGAGGTGGGTGTTACGAAGTGGATAGCTTTGCATTTGCACCTCGTTTGGGGTGTGGTGCAGAGTGAGGAAGGATTCCCAGTTACTTCCCATCAGGGTATCTTCCTCTCCCTTGCGTGAGCTTACAGAACATTCTATGCTGACTTACAAGCCTCCTCATAGCTTGGCTTTCTCCTGCTGACAACGTCCATAGTCATAAAAGATAAAAACTTCTCTGACACAAATTAAAGCAATCAAATTGTATTATGTATCTTCTTCCTTTGACCAGGAGGGTTTTAGTACTGGGCATACAAAGCATCACAGGCTGCAAATCTGTAGTCTCTGGCTGGTGCTAAGAATGAGTTGGATTGGCTTTCCTTGGTGGAAAGAGAGAAAACCAAGACACTCGCAGCCCGGAGTGTGCACGCTGTGTCGGCACGCTGAGCAGTGTTGGTTCCATACTCGCTGATTTCTATCCCTTGAGTGACCACCAGCCTTCAGATGACGCACCCTGGTGTAAATCCTGGATAGCCTCAGACCCAGGGCTTACTGAGGCATGTTGCTACAACCTCCCTGCCAGCACAGGAGGGGTCCTGTCTCCCCACAAGCAGGATGGTGCATGAAGACCAGGGCAGGCAGCCAAGAGCACTGCTGGGTATCTGCCTGAGCCCTTCTGCTGGCCTAAAAACGTGGGGGCCAGAAGAGTGGTGTGGCCAGGAGGATTTTTCAGGGTGGAAGAATATGTTGTTCAACACTAATCTTCCTGCATCAGCAGGGGGGGAAAAAAATGTACCCAATGCTTGAAGAAGTTGGAAGGGACTGCCTTTTAAAGAGCAGTGCAGTAGAGCCAGGGAGAGCAATTCCTTTCTGCCTGGGTGCAGAAAGCCAAGTGCATGCTGTCTTGAGCAGTCAAAAACCAAACAACCCACCCCCTGCAAAAAAAAACCCCAAACAACAAAAACAATTAAAAGCCTAGCAATGATTCGGTTTTGAGCCTTACCCACACTGTTCAGCAAAGGCAGAAGCAATTTGGCAGACCACAGACCAGTTTGATCGCTTGCCATCCTGTGTTAGCCTGTTCTCCTCAAAGGCTCATATGGACCCTGAGTAACTGTTCTTAAGTAAAAGGTAATTCACTGGTGAGTTTCTGATTTATGCCTTGGTTTCTGTTTAAGGATAGAAGCCATTCAGAAGGGAAAGCCTCCATATTTTCGCCCATGTAAAGGTGGCTTCATTACACCCAGCTCTTTTGTGCTATTTGGCTTTTTTAATGAGTAATACTTGGCAGGATGCTGGCTCTGACCACTATGTGAAGTAATAACTTGGACTAACAGTATTGAGATAGCTCTTCAGTCCGACTCAGGAGTGATATTGCTGGTGTGCTTTTCATATAAGGTGCATTATCCCTCCTTACATTCAGACTGATGGATTTACTGGAATTATACCCTCTGGGCTAATAGCTACAATTTCTTTGTACGTAGAAAGTTTAAAAGAAATAGGGCATTTGATTGATTTGTTCAGGAACTAGGTGTGATTTTTTCAATTTTATTTTTTTTTGTAGATACATATGAAGTGTTAGATGTTTAAAGTTAATTGCTTATTTAAGTATAGACCTGCACTGAGACTTAAATTTAGCACTGAGACTTAAATTTAGCACTGAGGGCCAGATGAACCAGCAGTTACATACAACTGGCGAAATGCTAATAAAGCGATACAACCCTGTCTATTAAACTTTTGCATGGGTTTTGTTCGTGGCTGCATTTTTACATTTCCAGAGGTTCCTGCCTGGAAACAACCTTATTAATATCTTCAACTGAACTTTGAGATGAAACAAGTCGCCTAAAGAAATTGTGGATGCCCCATCACTGAAACTGCTGAAAGTCAGGTGAGACAGAGCTTTGAGCAACCTGATCTAGTGAAAGAAGTCCCTGTCCGTGGTGGGAGGGTTGGACTAGATGATCTTTGAATGTCCCTTCCAACTCAAACTATTTTATGATTCTAAGAAAGTAAAGATTTTAAAGAAAAGTTGTTGTGTCTCCAAAACTTGGTCTCCCTTGCTAACAGTAATATGCGCTCTCCTGCCTGGCATATTGGTCAAACTGCGAACATCTTGGCAAAACCAACTTAGTTCTGGTAGACTTAGTATTTGTGGTGGCAAGAAAAGCATCAGCCATAAAGAGGACTGTATGATTTCTACACCACAGGCTTGTGGATGCAATGTACTCAAGGTAGATTTACTACTGCTGAGGTATGACTTGACCTGGGATTATTTACCTTCCTGTATGTCTCCCTTTCTTTCTTTGACAGCCTGTCTGTTCACTGCTGCGATCTTGTCTCTAATTTTTCCCTGGGTAATTTTTTCACTGTTCTTTTTCTTACTTAACCTGAATGTTAAAGCAAAGACTTTCAAGGAATGACATAGTGGGCTTGACTGTGCCTTGGGATGGAAGAATAGACTAGACATCCTTTTAAAAACTTTCTCACCCCGTCTTTCATGATTCCATGAATTTAAGACAAAACTGCATTTTTAGTGAGGCTTGTCATGGGTCAATAAAAATTTGATTGAATTCACCATCTTCCCTTGCAAAAATAAGCATTACAGCTGTGAAATGTCACGTGCTTATTAAATGCCAGGAACACTACTATCTGTTTAGGTATTTTCAGTGGAAGACAGACATGGAGTACTTATTTTTCAGAACAGCTATTTGTTGCAAAAAAAAAAACCCCCAACCCAACCCTGAAACCAAGAAAACCACAATTACCAGTGGGTTTCCTGTTTAAAAATACTCAATTCTGCTTACCAAATGTGGCTTGTTCTTCAATATGTGAAGAAATGTAGGGAAGCATTATAGGAAGAGAAACTGGACCAAAATAATTTCCGGTTTATGCTGCAAATCTGCAGCTGCGGACATAAGCGTGGGTAGAATATCTAAAGACGTGTTATGTCACACCATTAAAAGAACACATGTGTTTAGCACGGTCAGGTATTGCCACCTAAATCTGCAATTGCTCACGCTCCTGTTTCATGCAGTTATTTCATTGTCAATTGTTATAGGCACATTATGTCCGTAGCCAATATTTTTAGCTTTTACGCAGTACATTTTATATATGCAATACTAGAATAAATGACCAAATGCAGAGCTGTGCAGAAGGAGCGAGTGCAGAACTAACACCACTGCAGTTTTCTGTCACTGCCATATTTCTGTCCTGACAGTTTTCTTTCAGGATTACACCCAATGACAGAATTATTTAGGTTGGAAAGGACTTTTAAGATCATTGAGCCCATTTGTCGACATATCTTGAAGAGTCTGATTTCTTTTTATTTGTGTTCATAATTCTTATAACTTGGGATGAATGTGATCAGTACATTCAGGTAATTCCCCTACAATATTTTTTTAGTGTTCTTTCTAAATCTTGTTTTTCTTTGACTCGCTTTCTGAATTAAAGCCACTTTAAATATCTGTACTTCAGCTAGTTACGATTGAGCAGTTAGATCCACTCTAGCTTTTGCAGATCTCTCCTTCTAAGTAGTACTTGATTTCTAGACTGGTGCAGTATCAATCTTTCACGCGATGCAGAGCCTCTCTGTCTGACAGAAACACCTACTTCTCACTCAAGGAATCCATCTAGGGAGAAAGAAAATGAGTCTGGCAGGTTTTGGCAAGGTCTCAAGAGCATCCATATAAGTACCCCAGTGCTATTGGCAAAGGGTGAAGACAGGTTCACCTGACAGGGTTGTGGGGAGACAGTGCTGAGCAGAAGAGGGAAGCAAACACATTCACCAGACCGAGTGACTGCTGCTCCAGCTGCTCAGACGTGAAGGTGTCTGGGTTGTAGATAATCAAGCACCACCACTTTTGCAGCTCTGATTAAGAGGAAGAAAATGATGTTTCAAAAACCAGTCCTGTCTGCCACCTACACTTGCTCTCCCCAAGCTCCAGGAAATGGACTAATTCAAACTCTGCTAATGGATAGCAAGAGCAGAGCCTGTGTTACAGCACTGGTATAGGAGATAGCAGAAACTATTTGCCCCTTTCACAGCAAGAAGAATAAAAGCAGCATCTCCACAAATCAAAAACCGTGGAAGAAAGGTCATACAAGCACAAGCTCCTCTGATCCTGTGCCTGTCCACTGCACAAGAGCTGTGGGTAGGGAGGCTGGTCCTCTTGCTGAGGGTCCCCACAGCCAAAGGGGCAAGGCGAGGAACGCAGGGGAAGCTGTAAAGTTGTCTGCAGGTGACATTCCCACAGGGATGAGGAGCTTACGCCAAATGTCACGATAACAGAGCACTCCCCTTGCAGGCTGTATTCCCACTGTCAAAGAAGTAACAATTCAGTTCTGGGTCAAGCAATTTTTCTTTCTTGTTTGAGAAAAAGAGGACCCAAAGATTTTTGTAGTCGGGCTGACTCTGTTTTCTCAGCCCATCTTTCCGCAGCAGTATCCTGGCCACAAGGCTGTGGAGAACTGAGTTGGTGCTGAGCCCATACAAATGAACTGTGATTGCTGCTACTTCTCTTGCCTTGTGCTGATGCTTCAGCTCACTGGATCTCAGCTATCATCCATGAGCCTAGCTTCTGATTTCTTGGCAATCATCATGCTAATTATTCATTTCTTTCCTCGTATATATGCATTTCCAAAGTCCTAAAATAAGACACGTCAATGATGTGAATAGGAGGTATGTAGGTGAGCCCTATTCTACATCATGCTCCTGAATATTTAGAAGGTAATTTGAAAATGAAAAAAAAAAAGTGCATCTTGCTAATGAATTATAGCTCAATGTCTGCAACTCACTCATGGATACATATTCTGCCTGTTGATCACTAAGGAAATTTGTCATATGCAGGGAGATCAGAAGAGCTCTGGGTTTGAAGACTCACTGTCTTGCAGAGCAAAATTGCAATGTAAACAAGAAAGGCAACTTTTAATTACCTTTATTTCTAACCAAAAAAAGCAAAACGTCTCATTATTAAAAAAAAAAAAAACAACACAAACCTCAAATATTCTTCTCTACTGCCACTGAGATTTCCTTTTAATTTCAAACTTTTCCAATATAAAAATAAAGCAAGGCAGAGTGAAGGTTTTGTAGCCATTATTCTCCCTTGAAGAGAGTGGTTCAGAGCAGTTTTATCAGTATGAGCTATTAACGAGGTTTTTCTCTTCAAATTCCCTCTTTCTGCTGTCCTGGAGAGACCTTATTCTCTCATCTCAAGCCCTAATACAATGGGACAAAGTACAGTGACAAAAAAAAGGTAAAAATCACAGTGTTAATAACCCAGGAACTGCCTTGGTCATGTGGCAAAGCTCCCACTGGCAGGTGCAGTGACGCAGTGACCTCTCCGGCAGCGCCTGGCTGGGAGGGGTGGGAGGCTGCTCCTTCCTCATGGAGCAGATCAGAAAGGATATGAAAAACTTCCCAGCAGCAGTTGTCTGCTCAAAGAACAGGAGATGGAGTAAGAGCTGTCTGGCCCCTATCTTCCCTTTTAGAGGTCTTAATTGTGCTGAATTCAGTGTTCTGGAAAACCTCTAGGCACCCTTCACTCTGCATTAAGTTCCTTGTCACCGAGTTATGTGACTAACTTCATCTGCAGCCCCGTCACGGTTTCATGAGAGAGCCCTGGGACGCTGCCAACTGCCTGCTAAAACCGTCCTGCCGCAGAGCAGCTGAGGTAACCCACCTTGGGGCACAGGCTTGGGGTCCTCTCTGACCTTGGCATCATCGTGGGGCACCACAAGGGACTGGCCGGATGGGGAAGGACAAGGCGCTCTCGATTGTTACCCAGCTTTGTGTCTGCTTGTGCCAAAAATTATTTTCAGGGAGGGGTGGGGGGTGTTTTGAGTAGAGAAGCAAAAAGTTGAGGGCGTCTTGCTAGCTTCTAGGCAGCCGTGAGGTGGTAGCTAGAAGCCACCTTGCCCTGTGCCCGTGGCACGGAGGGGATGGAGCCCAGCTCATGTGGTGCTGCAGCCTGCCCGTCCCCACCGGCTCGGCCACGGCTTCCTCTGTGGAGACGGCACCGTCTGCCATGGGGAGAGATCCTTGGGTCTGTGCCACTGCGCGCGTACCTCTGCAAAATAAACCATTCCCTGCTTGCAAGGGGTTCTGGTGTTAATTTGGGTACGTGAGGCAGCATCCAAACCAGGCTTCTGCTGTGGGCAGGGCAGCAATCGTTTGCTTCTGGAAACCAAGCCGTATCTGCTGGATGGGATCAAGTTGCTCTAACTACACCGGGGGTTGGCCTTGCTGGTGACTCAGCTTCTCCCTCCCTCTTAGGTTCTCCTTGGATTTCTTCAAGGCTCTCTTCTTTCCCTGATAGAGAAGTGGACCATCTCCCTGTGAAAATAAATAAATAAATGTGTTACGCGTTCTACCTGTGCAGCAGCAGCAGCACTGTGGGAGACATTATTTACATGAACGTCATTAATATTTATGGTAACATTTATAGCTTTGTTCAGCAGGAGGCTTGATCAAGTCGGTTGTATGGCTGGGGATCAGTCTTCAATATACTACTTTTAACGAGAATAATTTGCATTTAATAAAGGGCCTGAGGTATGACATTTCAATGCAGATTTAAATTTTCTTGATATTTTGGGAAATATTTGGATTAGTAGTTTTATACCACGTCCATTTTTTGCTAGCAGTGATGGAACGAAAGCAGAGATTTCAGTCCAAAGAAACAGACTGACAGGAACAGCATGAGAATGTGCCAGAAAATAAAGAGGAAATTTTTCCTTTTGAGCCCTATAGCATGGGTGCTGCATATTTGGAGATGGACCCCCATAGCTTTGGGTGACTGCCTTTCTCTCTGCCATGATCACTGCAGAGAACTGGGATGGGTGTTTGGGGAACCCTAGGAGGCTTCCTCTGATGCATTTTAAGCGCGGTATATTAAATCCACCTTTCCCTCCCCACAAACATGTGTGTTCAGGCTGCCCTGGGCATCTCCCGTGCAGCGGAGCCCGGGGGGGCGATGTGGGGGTGCCTGGGGATGCCGGGCTGGACGTGGGAGCTGCTCTGGGCAGCGGCTGTGCCGGCAGAGCTGGGGCTTGGTGCGCAAGGGGTAGCTGCTGCCTGCTTCAACCCGTGCCAATAAAAACCCCAGGTGCAACCCTCCCTGCTATACTAGTTATCTCATAACTGGATGTGGCTTCAACAGACTGGTTCAGTCATGAGCTAGCTAGAGAGAGGAAAAATCAGGTTTTCTCCAGAATAAGGTGTCGGGGCAGGAATGGGTGCTCTAATTTCACCTGTCCCTATTTGTGTGGCTTCGTTGCGATGCTATTTAGAACAAGACAGTTTTCAGGACCAGCCCTTCAAAGGGATCTTTCTGCCACTGCAAAAAGCACAATTTTAACTTGGCTGTAACTATTTATAGGCCCAAGCGTCTCCACAAAAAGTTGAAAGGCCAAGGAGTTGAGAGATGCAGAGCGACTTCAGCTGAAGATGGGGAACAAAAATAGCTCCAGGACAAAGCACAAAGAAACCTCTTCTTCATCCTGATCTCTGGGTAGTTCTGGGGAAGGGATTTATTTTCCTTCTGGTTCTCCTATATCAGCAAAGACATAGAAATAGGTTGTATCTAGTTATACGCACCACTGTTTCTCATGATTTTGTAACTTTGTGATTTGTTTTAGCAAAAAAAAAAAAATATATTTTTTTTTCCCAAAGAACTGGTGTTCTACTGGCAGCAGTATTCTTACCTGGGCAGCTGGAATGGACAGGCTGTGCCTGCAATGGGGTCTGTGTGATGCCGGTGGTTGTTACTTGGGAG
This sequence comes from Falco cherrug, assembly GCF_023634085.1. Classification (NCBI taxonomy): domain Eukaryota; kingdom Metazoa; phylum Chordata; class Aves; order Falconiformes; family Falconidae; genus Falco; species Falco cherrug. The sequence goes on along the minus strand of NC_073704.1, from coordinate 61,028,083 downwards.
CATCAAACTGTGACCACTGTAAGTGGTGTTGCAGAGGAATCAGCAAGCCCTGTGTTCTAAGCAGCACCAAATTACTGTATGCTCTCAATAATTTCCGATGCATGTGACTCCTACGTGTCATTTGAATCTTGCATGGCACATTTCACAAAGCAACCTGCTGGGACAGAACGTGCCCAGCTCCCCATCCCTTGCTTTGGTTTTGGCTGCATCATTCCATTTTTTGAGTTTTATTGTGGAAGCCAGCTGCTTTGCCATAAAATATGATATGACAAGGGCTTGCGTGTATTATTATTAGATTTAGTGGGAGCCATAAACATTTGGATCTACAGATACCTCTAGCCATTCGCAGATGGTTGCTGAGTTGCCATCTCCTAGCATAAATGTTGCAATAACTTTACTAAAAAAACATTTACAGATAAATTTAGTGATACGCTTATGGCTTTAACGTTCTCAGCCAGAAAAACACTAATATAAGGATTATATTATGGAGACTGGAATCAACTTTTAAATGGTAGTTACAACAATTTATTTATTTTGGATAGGCATTTTCTGTTGAGCTCGTCTGTATATTTTGCAATAGTTTCAAGAATGGTTAAGCAAACGCTAAGTGGAGGGCTCACTGAGGTCTAACCTCGCCAAGACGAAAGGAGGAGGAATAAGTAGAGGATCTGCATCTGCAGGTGCTTGCAAACTACTGAAACCTTGACCCAGGATGATTTAGAGCCTGAGCAAGGTTTATGCAAATGTTACGATGCTTTTGCGTTCACATTTAGGTGCTTCTTCACTTCCTCAGGAAGATATTCTTGTGTCTCAGGTCATTAGTATCACCACACAGTGTACTCTTAGCCTCAAGATTTGTTAATACATTTGGCAGTCTTGCTCCTTGTTCTTCAGCATATGCTGAATATTTACACAGCAGCTATTTGTACCTTTCCTGTAATGTGCCAGGACAGCTTCCAGTTAGCAACAAGAATCAATTTTCTGCCTCTCTGGAAGGACTTTTTGTAAAGAAGGAAAGATTTAAAAGATCTTACCAAAACATCATTTACAACTTCTTGCTCTTGCATTGCACTTTATCCTCTAGCTATTATGTGCACCTACTAATGTACTTATTAAGAATTATCTTCATGATTTGGATGATTTGCTTTGAAGTTTGGGGTCTGACTATTAGATATGTTGAGGTAAAAGCCAGAGAATAATTTTAATTATACTCTGGAGGGCAATTTTAAAGGTGTCACTGACCTTCCACAGAATTTGGCCCATTGCATTTGCAGATAACGAAGAGGGTCTGGTCCTCCCTGCTCTCTGCGTTCCTGGAGCTGTTAGGAAAACCTCGTGCAGAGCCAGGCTGACTCCAGCAATCACTTGCCTGTGTTTGCTCCTCTTCTTTCACTGCTTTTGGTACTGAAAGGGTGTTGGCTTTGTACTCGGTGGTTATGGGGATTGCTAACTGCCAGCTTAACTCCTGTGAGCAACCAAACCTGCACTGAGGAATAAAACTGCTGTGTCCCTCAGCCAGACTCTTCACAACGAGCCCACACAGACTGCTGATAGTCTCTGTAAGAAGCTTCCAAATGCTAATTTTCACTGCAAAATTTTCTAAAGGGTCTATTATTGCAGCTTCTCAATTTATACTTCATAAAAAATCGGATGTTAATGGTTGCTCTGCGTTTCCAACCATACTGCAGGCAGTCCCTGCGTACCAGCCAGGGAAAAATATTCTAGGTTCTGCATTTCCAGTGTGGAAACACACACGCACTATGAGGGATTTCAGTTCCCTTGTGATATACTGGGAATCATTTGCATTCACTAGTAAAATATGAATAATGGCATCACTATTCTAAATACCAAAGCTGCATGTTTTCTAATGTGGTAAAGACACAACAGAAGGAAAATTTTAGACTTCCTTGTTACAGTAAGCAAAGATCAACTGTCCACAGGAAAGGAAATTGGTGGTGGTGACGATAACATAGAAATGTATGTTTATAACTGAGAGGGAAAGATTAAGACAAGTCTTAACAGTTGTATGCACTTCCAAGGTTGCACAAATATTGATTTCTAAGGCACTGCAGAAAATCTTAGATGCATTTAGTTAGGACAAAACATTTAGATATAAATTAAAATTAAAACTTACTGTGTGAAAACTGGTTTTGACTGCTGCATATTGTGATACCGTTGTCTGTGTTGTAAACCGGATGCTCAAATCCTGAAATTGTTACAGGAAAGAGCTGCAAGATCAGTTTGATGTTGGGCAAAAACCTCTACAAAGGTTCTTTCCATTGAATACAGCAAGATGAGAGAGGATATGATTACCAGCCAAAGTTATATCTCCACTGGTACTCTTTCATCTAGGAGAAAGGGATGAGAAGAGCCAAACAAGCCCAATTTAGAAATCTGATGGATGTTTTTATCAGTGTTCATGACTAGCTACTGGAAGGATGTGCTGAGGATAGTGATACATTCCTTTGGTTTTTTCTTCTTTTTTTTTCTTTTTTTTTCTTTTTCTCCTTTTTTTTAATCAGGGTCTTGTCATCAAGATTAGAAGTCTCTCTGAAATCTGTGCCTTAGTGAAAACTCATTGCTTGGTCGAGCACCAGTTGGTACAATATACTGTTCTACAATATAAATGTGCTTAGATGAGGACATCAGATGGCCTTTAGCAACCTGAATTGATCAGAAGAACCTGCCAGCCCCGAGGCTCAGGTTAGGTGTTGTGAGCAGAGCCGGCAGCATCTCCTCCACCCAGCTTTTCCTGCTGGAGCGGCACCAGAAGAAATACTCCCAGATCTTACCCTGGGATCCTAAGATACTTCTTTGAACAGGGTACAGGGAATGTTAAAGGATACATTGTTTAAACCTATTATTTTATTAAGTGAAGTCTGAAGACATCACTAAAAGGACATATGTACAGAGTTATGTCCACCTAATGGAATTACCTAAGTAAAATAATTGCATGCTTAACACGCACTCCATTTATTCAGCATCCAGTTATCAATTTTTAAAAAGTAATTTTCTAATACAAGTAATTAATTATTGCTTAAAGTTTTGGGGATGCTCAAATGAATGTAGGAATTGAGTAGCCTGCAGCCTGCACTATTTGCTTCCTGTTGTAAATGTTGTTTTACTTGTTTTATGTCCCTTAACCTCTTGCAGATGTCACACAGCCAGAACTTCCTTCTATATTAAAAAGAAGAAAATGTGTGATAAGGCAGACTGAGACTTCTGTATATTACACATTTTAATTTCTTTCAGGACATAGTTTTCCTACAGAATGCTTTATTAAGAGGTATCAAAGCTGGGAAAAAAACAGTAGAATGAAGAGCTTTATTAGTATGATTTATTTTTTCAATTTCATATTATACCTGGAGGTATTTTATATCAGAATTCAGATGCAGAGAATACAGTTTACAATGCAGAACAGCTCACAACTGGTGTTTCTTAGAGATGTTTTGTTGTAAAAAAAAAAAAAAAGTTTTGATTTTAAAAAGAGTAATCACCAAACTATAACAATGTCAGTGGAACTTCTCAGGGAGAAATATTTCAGGAAATTTTTTTTTCTTCCACACCATTTCAGTTCTTTACAAGACCATGAGCTTGATCCAGATTTGCATTGCATTAGGATGGGTTATTTCGGTAGTTAGACATCTATTATGCCATCTACTGGGACCAAAGTGAAGGGAAATGAGAGCCTCCCCTAATCAGTTTTGGAGGAAGCAAAATACGTTGTGAAGGGGGTATAAAGTTGAGGATGCATTTGGGAGAGACAAATCGGGAGATACCAACAAATTATGAATCTCATTATTTTGAGATACGTAATTGTGTCATCAGCAGTTTGGCAAAATGTTGGGGGGAGGGTTATTGCTTTAAAGGTTAACCCATAAATTTACAAATGAACGTTGCAAAGATCAGAATCAGAAACAATATCAGCATGATCTGGAAGCAGTTCCAGTGGAGTCAGTAGTAGTAGCCTGGTTTGTGTAAATGCTGAGGAAATCTGGCTCCCTGGGGAAAGGGGGAGAAGAGCTCAGGGTTTGCACTAGTAGAGGGGGGGTCTCGGGTTTGTCTTGCATCGAGACGTCACAGAAGACAGGCATCGTGATACATGTGCTGTAAGTTAAGGAACATTAAAAGGTATCTGAAAATGGAAGATGCAAAGCTGCAGAGAGATTCGGGTGAATGTTTCATTTGATTCTCATCATGTAGGACTAGTTAACATAAATGGATATTTTTGTAGTCAGGGTTCAAAGGTGACAAAAAGGAAGCAAATGGCAGCTAAAATGGAATCGTTTCACCAGTGACACACGCACATGAAACCTTGAAATGCTGCTTGACTTTTATAGGAAACTGTAAATCAGGTCTGGATTACTTGAAAAGTTCAAGAGCCTTAGAAAATGTTTCAGCTAAATGCAGCTGAGTTGTGATTTGTACTTTTATGCACTGAGCTCTGAAAATGAGCACTGCAATGAAGTTATTTAAGAATCTTCCTAAGGAAGAACATTGTACCTGCCAAAAAGAACAGTGAAAACCTACGATGCTCTGTTTGCCATCTTTGTAGATGTAACTGTAAGGTTCACCAAGGTGAATGCATGCTAAAAGCAGCAACATTTGTGAGGGTTGCAATTTGTAGACATTCCTTTTCAGATTAAAAAAAAAAAAAAATCATGGAAAGGATATTTGTCACGTCTTTAAGTGCACTGTGTATTATACAGGAAAGTAGAAAAGATGCAACAGTCCTAAACTGGTGAACTTATTACATATTTGCAATTCAAGACTATCGTATTTGCCATTTTGATGTCAACAGGCAGGGGGTCCAGGATCTTGCCCTGTCACATAAATGTGCTCTGATATTTCCCATCTGCTTTTTCTACTTTCTATGTCATAGGAAAAAATGGACTGTAATATTGTTTATTTACTTTAATGTATCAATAAAAGGGTCTACTGTGAGAAACTGCAGGCAACATTTTACAGAGCAACAGACACTATCACTAAATCGCAAATTAAATCCCTATAGTGATGCCCTGATTAGCCTTTAATACACGCTTTTTCATACAAATCATTCTGTTTTGGTGCAAAGGACAATTTCCTTTGCTGCTGTCCTATTTACAGTACTCCAAAGGCTTGCAAACCGACTGGCAGGCAGAGCTGGGAATCTGAAATGTGTCCATTACACCCTGGCAATGTACTTTCTTGAGTTTTAAGGAAACTTGAACAGAAATCAATTTGAAGTGCTGAAACATTTTGTGAATTGATACACGGTAGTGGTGTGCTGCCTGGTAAAGCATGCAGAGGAAGAGAGGTTTCCATGCCAGCAAATGTCTCTTTGACTGTACCAGAGAACAAAGTGTACAGACCTTGAATATAATTTATATTTGCCATGAGACCCAGAGATGTCAGAAGGCTGAAGTTAGTAAGGACAATTCAAATTGAAGGATTCTTGCTGTGCTTCTTTAGCCAGAATATCTCAGCTGGGAAAAGACATGCTGAACATTTCAAAAAGGAATAAACTTGGGTTTTATTTCACTGATTGACAGCTGTACATGTCACTTGCAAGAAAATTACCAGCAATGACTTTGTTAGCTTTACTTCTCATTTGAAAACAACAATTCCTTTGGAAACCCTTCATTTTTTCTGGGTCATCATTAATGTCAACAAGATTCTCCCTTGGCTTGAGCTGATGCTGGAGCCCAGCAGAACCGGGGAGAACAGCACCCGGGTGCAGCTTTGCTTGCGGGGCCTGGCTGGCTGGCACTCGCCATGGGGAGAGCAAGGGAAGCCAGGCTGGGAGGACTGAGATGTTGCCAGGGCACCTTGGCTCCCTCCCTGGCACGGACTCTCTCCGAGGGGTGTGTTGAGCACCCACAACCTGGTGCCCAAGGATCTGCTTGCTAGTGGAAATGTGCAGGTCTTACCAGTTACAGTATCTTGTAAACCAGCTAGGAGAAGCCCGAAATAGTGATGTCCGTGGGGGATGACAGCCTCGGGTACCCACAAGCGCGCTGTAAGGACCTGCTGGCCTGATGCGGTGCGGTGTGGCACGATGCCCGGGCTGGAGCTGAGCCGCAGCCATGGGTAGGAAGGCAGCAGAACGCTCTGCAGCCTCTAGCACAGAGCCTCATAAAGTCAAGCTTTGGTTTAAAAAGTTATAGTTGCAATTACTTTTGTGGCAGGCAATGACAGTGCCTTTATAGGGAGCTAATCAAATAACCGGCACATGCATTTTATGGCAATAACTTATTCGATTTACAGATGCGATTCAGGAAACTGAACTGAGAGGTTGGAATGACGATGACAGTCATTATTGACTTTGACATTAACTTGCTGGGATGCAAAACATCACTCTGTAGGAAGTAAATTAAAATCCATGAATGAAATTAAATTAATTTGTATTACTTGACCAGTAGGCTTTCTATTCCTTCAAAATGTCATATGCTACAGTGTGTACTTAGAGGTCACTGTTGTTACAGTGGTTTGAAGGAGGTGGGGCAGCGAGTAGAGACTGAACAGTGGAGATGTAGGAATTAATTTAAACCCAGACTTAGCATGATGCTTCAGCAGATGTCCGATTTTAAGCAGTTGTAGCCACAAGTCAGTTCCAGTTTATAGGAACTTCTGCTGCCGCATGAAATTCCCAGGTATGGAAATAAGGAATTTGAGCTACAGTAAGTGCAGTTCTGGTTATGGAAAGTATTTCGAAGCTGAGCAGAGCTAAGTGCTGAGGTCCCCTGCCTAGGGGGGCTGCAGACACCACCCCACCCCACCCCCCATCATTGAGGTCTTCCTGAGCATCCCCCAGGAGTGGTGGACTGGACAAGCTGTTTCTGAGGTCACTGCCATGCTTTATTTTTTATGATTTAATGAGGAACTTGGTTTTTCAAAGGAAAACCAGCTACTTCATTCTGCTAGAGACTGTCATCCATATCCTGGGGTGGGGGTGAAATGTGAGGTCAAATCTGCTGTTTCTCTTGGTGCGTGTTCTGCCAATGTGTCTGCTAAAGCAGACGGTGATTCTTCTTGTGAAAATCCAATACAATTAGCTTTGTGTTAATTTCCTTTTTCCCCTCACTCTTTGCATGTCTCCCGGTTTCCTTTCAATACCCTGGCAGTTCTCCAGACCAGAAATTTGATGAAAGAGCAGGGATGTGTTACGGCATTGGCAAGGTTTCTCATCTTTTCTCCCTTGTTCTCTGCTTGCTTACCCTCACATGAGCAACGTAAAACCGTGTCTCTGGTTTGGGTGATGAGTACGTTGTATCCTGTCAGAAAAAGCAGATGCTATTTAAAGCTTCAGGCTGTAAGAGTATCTAACGAACGAAGAGCAGCAAGCGTGTCTGCAGGCACCTCTGGGCCTGCCACAGGAGGAAAGTCCTGGATATTATTACAACTTTCTGGTACCAAGGAAAATTGAGCTGTTTGACATGTCCCCTGTTCCTCATGATAGGTGATGTGCTTTTATTTCTCAGGAATTAAAACATCCCTTGGAATCTAAAATCAGCTATGAAACTTGACTGCTTAATTCTGTCAAACCTAATAAAAGCCGAGACTGAGTTGCAAGCTCGTTTTACACTAAGATTGGTATAAGGTAGAAATGAATAAATCAAGCGTATTTGCTCCTGAGGGCAAGAGTACCAAATTCTTTCAGGTTTTGGCCTCTGATCCTCTGTTTCTGACACCTTGCCCTGGACAGTCTTCCTTGCCAGGTATGAGCTTGAGGAATAACTCAGGGTGTCCAGAGAAGCTCTGTTTTGAAAAGCTGTAGTTTCTTTTCTGAAGTTCAGAAGTGGATGCTTCCTTCCTCTAATGACGGTGGATACTATAGTTGTGCCAACACAGCAGCCCTGGGCAATAGGATAGTGAGGAAAGTCAGAGTTAAGGAACTTCCTACCAAGTGAGTTACTAATTGCTGTGCAGGGGGTTCCACGCTCTCCCAGGCTGACCCAGGCAGAGCAAGTCTTTATGCTTAGCAGAACTTCACCAAAGCTTCAGCACGATTTCATCCTCTTTAGATATCAGAGACACTATATATATATATATATATATATATATATAAAACCACAAAAAAACCCTCAAAAAACAAAAACCAAACCGAAACAAAAAAACCAAACACAACCCCCCCCAAAAAAACTAAACCCCAGCAAACCACAAAACTCACCCGTGCCCAAGGAGGGAGCTCTCTAAGGTAGACGCCAGCAGCGACTGCTGTTTGTCGTGGTGCTTGGGTGTTGGACAGACTCTCATCTGGGCTTTCTGATCCCCCAGCAGTGTTGTTTCTGCTGCGCTTGTTCCCTAGCGGAGGCGTTAACAAGTCTCTTCTCTTCTTGGCTATCCATTTTCACAAAACTTGCAGAAACTTGTTATCTCTGGGATAACAGCATCTTTGTCACACATGATTCATTTGAGGGAGAAGAAAGCAAAGCATGAAGGCTACTAGGCATAAAAAAAGTGAACGGTGGGCATGATTTCATTTTGTGATAAGACGGGTGTTTGGGTGGTTTGGATTTTTTTCTTTTTAAACAAATGCTCATACATACTCCTGGCTAATTAATGCCAGCAAAAATTGGTCCAAGCATCACAATGACAGAAATTATAGATTAATTTTCTAAGAATATAGGTCTTCACTTTTATTAATAGAACACAAGGTTCTCTTTTCAATAAATGATAGGCAGAGAAATCAGGATAGACTCAAAGATGAATTATAGTTTCTAGGTATCCTCTTCTTAGAGGAGAATAAGAAAAAATAAGTGACTTAATTTTTCACATTTTTCTTGGTCCTTATTCCCCTTAAATACCCTGTTTCTCCAGACCTGGGCAGCTTTTAACCTTCCTATTTCACAACATCCAGCCAGCCTTGTCCTCAAAGCCTACCCAGAAAAGTGAACTATCTGAAAAGATTTTGGTATTCAAAGCTTGCATGAGCCTTGGGAATCCTGGAGAAGGAGCAAAGGCTCATCAAGAAGTAAACAACAAATGTAAAAATAGAAGGGTTTCTGATTTTATATTCACACTGTAAAGTAATGATATTATAAGCAGTATGATAATGTCTGTCCAGAAGCTTGTGTGTAATTTTCTTAAACCCAAGAAAAGGCTAGCTGAAGATGAGATTAACGCTTTAAACTTATAGTTCATGCAAGTTTCCATATGTTTTCAGTTTAATAGGGAGCATCCCTTTGGAGGAATTGTTAGTCTTTCCCAGATCTTCAGTGCAAGGTGGTACAGCCAGCAACTCAGCCCCCAGCACCGCTCGCTCACTCCCCCGTGGCGGGATGGGGGGAGCACTGGAAGGGTAAAAGTGGCAAAACTCACTCGGGGGCTGAGATCAGGACAGTTCAACAGGCAAAGCAAAAGCCGCACAGGCAGAGCGAAGCGAGGAACCCGTTCACCGCTCCCCAGGGCAGCCGGTGCTCAGCCATCCCCAGGGCAGCGGGGCTCCATCCTGCCTAACAGGGGCCGGGGAAGACAAACGCCACCACTCCGAACGTCCCCCCTTCCTTCTCCTTCCCCAGCTCTATGTGCTGAGCACGAGGCTCATGGCAGGGGACATCCCTGGGGTCAGGCGGGGTCAGCTGTCCCGGCCGTGCCCCCTCCCAGCTCCTTGTGCCCCCCAGCCCGCTCGCTGGCGCGTGGGTGAGGAGCAGCAGAGCCCTTGGCTCTGTGTAAGCCCCGCTCAGCAGGGACTGGGCAGCCCTGTGTTACCAGCACCCTCCCCAGCACAAACCCAAACCAGCCCCGTAGCAGCTACTGAGAAGAAAATTAACTCTACACAGTCAAAACAAACACATCAGGTTATAGGTCACTATTTTGTTCTGGTAGTGCTGTTAAACCTAAAATTCAGTATAATGTCACATCCCCACAGTGTGGCTTATAAACAATTTACTTGCTCATTTTAGCATGGAGAGACACCTGTACTAAAAAATATAGGAAGGGCAATAATTAGAACTGAGCAAAAGCAAATATCCGTGACAATCCAGTAAATCTGAGAAATCCCATGAGAATAAAAGAATGAAAAGAAATGAAAGGGTAGCTCAAAGCTGGAATGAAATTTGAAAGCCTCCGAAAATGTGTATAGGCAGGCTTAGAGCTGGGATATTAATAGCTTTGCTGTCTGCCTTTCAAGAAATTCGATGAAAGGTGCAGCTATAACTTTCCCTTATTGCCAACTCAAGTGCATCTGCAAAGATGGCGATATTTCTATATAACCCTTCCAGCTAAAATATTGCAGAAATAAAGCAGAACTGTAGACTTTCAGGCTGACACACATACGTTAGATCCTGAGACCCGTATATATGCACAGGGGCAGTACTGGGAGACTTGGAAGATGCCAGTCCTGCATCCCTCAAGGCACTATTGCTCCTTCAGTAAACAGGAGGTTGTAAATAAGAGGTTCCCTTATCCCAAGCAGCTCTGTCCCAGAAAGCTTTGAAGAGCGTTGGCAGGTGATAAACCTTTACAGCTGAGCCCTGTCTCGGGGACCTGCACCAAAGGGAGCTCCAGAGTTTATCTGTGCTGCAGAAATCCCTGTCCCCAAACTGTTGACGTTTAACCTAGAAGTCTTCCAGCCCTGGGCTCCCTGCTGATTGCATTCTGCTGCTGTAGCAGAGCAGCCGCCGAGCTGAATCTAAAAGTCCCAAATTGCTCCTGGCGTCATACAGCAGAATTTGAGAGTCTGAGTGCTATTTATCTGCTCTGGATCCAAAACCGCAATGGCTTTATTTCCTGAGCAGAAGGTCCCGTACAGAAAATGGCAGAGGGCATTTTGTTACTGTATAATCTAGAACAGGCAAAAAAAAAAAAAAAAAATCATAGTCAGGTCTCCACCTGAAAACTGGGCAAGGGAGGAAAAAAAACCCTAAGCAGACACACGTTGTCTTGGCTCGATAATCTCCTTTAATAATAATTGTGGGACCACCATTTCCATATTCACTGGCAAGAGGAAACAATTAGCTAAAGTATGTCGCACCATTTTGTCACTGCCACTTCTAGGCCTGAGGTGAGAATGACAATCATGTCTAAAATTTGAAAGCCGTTCGCTTGCTAGCAGTATTAGTGCGCAAAATGATTCAGGGATAGTCTGCCAGGAACCCACTTATCCAGGGTTCATAACCAGTACAAACTTTAGTATGAAGCATAATTGTGGAAAATAAAATCCTTGTCAATGCTTTATATATGTTCACAGGATTTTTCTTAACTGCAGTACTGTCGTAGGCACTTGAAGAGACTTTTTGTTATTTGGCAGTAATTTTTGCGTGGCTCGAGAGGAGGTTCGAAGGTATGATGCTGAGGTCAGAGAACAGGGCAACGGTGCAACCCCGGGGCACTCGGTGCACGTGCAAGATTGCACCGCCCAGTGACCGAGCCCATCACACCCAGTTCCTGTATGGAAGGGAGAGCATTTTAGATGGTTGTATTATTTGTAATAAGTAATTCATATTCCAAATACATATCCAGCACTTGTAAGAGCCACCTTGATTTAATTCAGTGAAGAGGCTCCAGACTGATAAGCACTGACCACTGTAATTAAGATCACAGTGTGACTGTTGACCATTAAGTGCAAGATTTTCTTTTGTAAAGATGTGAAGGATGTTGGTCAGACACTGCCTGGGTAATCAATGTGCTGCTTTGTGTAAATGAGCACTGAAGAAAACCATGGTACATGCTACGAGTTTTCAGTGAACCCCAAGGAATAATTTAATGCATTATTAAAAATCCTCTAATTCAGAAGGAGAATATTAATTGTGTTTGGTGCTGAAGCTGAATATTGAATGTATGAAAGGAAGCAGAATTATTTTGATTATAATGGAACTTCTTTATCATTTACTTTCACATACTTCAAAGTAATTTAAATAATTAGGTAAAGGTCACTGTCTGTACCCTTTCTTCCAGCTGTCAGCATCATTTAATTTCAGCAGTTTCTGTGTAAACTGCTGACAAGTTGTTGATTGAAATACGTTTAAAATATTTCTTTAGATTAATGGGAATTTATCAATTCATTGATTCCTAATCACTGAAATCGATGTGTGACCTATTTGCCTGTATTTTCAGATCTGTATGACTAATACACTGCTATATTTTTCCCATGAGATAACATAATCCTTCCACCCGTAACGTGACCAGCACCTCTGCATTATCTCCTCATTGAGGAATATATTCTGGGTCTCAGTGGCAAAAAAGGAGATTAAAGAAGCTCTTGCCTACAGAAGGAGGATGGGAAGGTGCACGGCTCAGGGCGATTGATTAACTGTGCTGACTCGCTGCCTGAGACAATTACTGCGCTTTAGGCTGCCAAAGGTCAGTGAGGCAGCTGGTACTTGGAAAGCAGCAGAGGTACCGTCACACTGTCTTGCTTTGAAATCTGTCATCTCCAGAGCGGACGGCTAGGGCTGCCTCTGGCCCCCAGAGCAGGGGCTTCGAGGAGGTGGACACGAGCCCTGCAGGGGTCACACAGCCATTGCCACCACTGACCGGCTCGTGCTCCGTCCTCCCTGGGCACAGCAGGGCTCAGTGGAGGAGCTAAGGGCAGAGGCCGGCTGCTGCGCATCTCTGGGGTGTCACTCCAAAAGGTCACTACCTGATAAGATCACCACCACCGGGATGCTGTTAATGACTGGGTGCATGACTTGGCTCTCGCAGGACTTACCCAGTTTTCCCCCGCCTGGCGCTCCATTCAGTGCAAGAGAGCCCTTGTGCTTTCTCCAGGGCTTGCCAGAGCCCCTTGGAAACCTCCCCAGGTGCCCCACGAGCACACGGCAAGGGGACGGTCACTTCACCAAGAGCTGTACAGCCAGAGGCAGAGGGGTCCCAGCAAAGGACAAGAAAGCACAAAGTACCCAGCAGCAGCATGGTTGTGCTTTTTAACTCTCCTCTGCTGCAGGCAATAGTCAGATCTAGTGTATGATTTTTGGAGTGCAGGAAGCTTACGGTATGGCAAAATGGGGGGTTTGAGTGACAAACAAAATGTCACCTTGGAAGAGAAGCATGAGATTTCCCAGCACTTGTTATGTCAAGTAACGGGTAGAAGCAAGCAGTGAGACACCCCCCCCAGTTTCATGCTTCAGGTGCTAAAAGGCTAGTTTGATGATTAAATATACATTTGCTGTACCAGCTCCTGCTGTAACCATTCTTTTCTATGATGTGCTTGTTACGAAGGCCTTTCGGAATTGGGAAGATTATTGTCCTGCTCAAAACACTGAAACACAGGCAGAAGGATCTGTGGACAGCACCGCTTAAACACCCTGTTACTTTGAAGGACTCGTGAACCTCCCACCTTCCGTCACTCTGTCACAACACGCATCCCCAGCACCCCAGCCACTGGCTCTGGGTCAGGCATGTGTAAATCAAGAGGTTTTCATGGCTGATAAACTGGAGTTTGAATTTTTTATATTGCTATTTCCTTTGCAATATTTTTTCCTCTCTCTACTGAAAAACACAGCAGGAGGGATTTCTGCCGAAGATGTTTTTTGTCTGCACGGGGTGCTGGTGCCCTCTACTGCTCTGCCCATCACTGCCGGGTCTGAATTTAGACTTGCCTGAGGGCAGCTCTCCCTTGCTAAATCCCGCGGGACAGACACATGCTATCCTGGCAAAGAATATGTCCTTGGTAGCTGAGAAAAAAATCAGTAAGACTTGGCACCTCTGAGCTGCTCCAACAAGTGATTTTTTAATTCTTTGGGGTAAAAAAGTCCCTGATAGATTAAATACCACTGTTTTACTGGCTGATACATGTAGATGTATGGAGTCACTACCCGACTGGGCTGCTCAAAAGCTAACATACTCATAAACCCACTGTATCAGGGTAGGTCTGCCACAGCTCTGCTTGCTCACGGGATTGGGGTGGGAGTGCAAACAGTGTTTGTGTCAGTCCTGACGTGGTTGTGCCAAGCTCTGTCCTGGTTACGCTCGTTGCCGCAGGTCACAGAGAAACAAGTAGCATGCAGTCAAATTAAAACCAGCTGGTTCCCAAGAAATGCCCTGGAGCTGTGATGCCACCCTGCAGAGTCACTTTTGCAGAGCATTAAAGCCGTCCCAGAGAACCCTGTTAGAGGGTACACTTCTTTACTGTCTGATGAAGGTAATTCTGTGCTGCTGTAGAAACACAACGGTGTCTTACCATTTTTTTTTTTTTTTTATGTTTCCATCAGCTCTGTAATTTTTGCACAGCATATTTTTATCCCATTGCTGTATATTTTTAGCTACGCTTCCATTTGCAAGTGACACATAGTACGATAGCTGTCATTACAAGAACACCCGTGTCTCGCTTTTAGCTAATCATGTGCTGTCCCCTCCAACATCAACACTTAACATCTCTGTAATACCTAGAGCTAAAAATAAGCCCTCCTCCTCCTTGCAATGTGGAAGCTGCTTAGTGCAAATGTATCAGCACATTTTAACTTTTATAGTTAGTAGATGTAAGGTTGTATGTCAGGTCTGCCACCAGCATTCATCCCACTAGCCGCTCCCCAGTGATGGTCAGGAGACTGAACACATTGCCCACCACACATACTGCTGACTTTGAGGGATGTTTGAGTCTTTTAGTTCTTTGCAAGAGTTTAAAACCAAACATACGAAAACATGTCTGTAAAAACTTTAAAAATGACCTTGTTACTTAACTTCTCTTTATAGGGTGAGGGTGAGAGTTTATATGGGGAAAACCGGTGTTTATGTGTAGTGTAATTCTTTTTTATTATTTTTTATTTTATTTTATTTTTATTTTTTGTATCATTTCTATTAAAAATGGTAGGAAAAGAGAGACGTATTTTGTCATGTTAAAGGGCTAGTAACAGTGGAGGAAATAGTTTTAGTCAGGCCTAAGCTAAACTTTTTTCCTCCTGTCTGGTCAGTGTTGGAAGTGCCTTGGATGCATTTGCAGTTGCATAGATCCCTAAGAGATGAAGCTGAAGAGGATTTACACAATACTGAAAACTCCAGGAGCTTATCTGGTTATAAAGCTTCCTTATTACTGAACTTAGTTTTCTTCCTTAAGCTGTCCTATGTTCTAAGTGTCGTCGGGGACAGAGGCTGGGCTGCAGGGGGTTGGAGGCGCACCCTGGGACTGGATTTGTCCTTCTAAAGCAAAGTCAGCTGCAAGAAAAGTCTGTAATCTGTAGTTTGGTCTGGCCATACCACTCACTTTTATCATGAGTGTGCAAACAGATCACAGGTTTGTGCTAAAGATATGCTTTGTTTGCTCTTGACAATGAACAACTGTTCCGTGAGAACAGTAATTTGCGCTTTTTCACCAAACTTCAGGAAACAAGAGTCTGAACAGATTACCAGCACGGATCACGGTCTTTGCCAACACGTGAACCTTCAGCTAATTGCTTGTCAACCTTCTCAGGAGCCTGAACAGTTCCCAGCTCCCAGGCACCCACAACTGCACAGGCAGCCTTGGGGCTGGGGGGGGGGGAAGGCAATTAACTCCTGTCTGAAGCAGGACATGCAGGGAGATCTGCACAATGCAGAAGAAAAGACAAGTCAGAATGTAACCAAACCAAGACACTGCTGCAGTGCGGAGCAGCAAATGTCCGGGAGGTGTTTATTACACCTGCTCTGGCCTCCCCAGCACATAGATGGTGACTTCATGCCTGAGCACTGGAGCTGTTACAGCCAGCTGTGCAGTGCTGTTGTATCCAGCCTGTTTGAGCTACAGCATCACACCTTTTAAAATAAAAATGCCTTTATTCTGATTCTTCATAGATTAAGTACTCTGGCTGTGTTCCACAATGTTTCTGTGTCTTTTAGAGCAGCTAAGCATCCATCACTAAAATGCTGTACTACAGATCAATCAGTAATCCTTGATGCTGCAGTTTGGTGTTGATTTTTTTTTTTTCTCTCTCTCTACACAAGGCAGGAACTTTTTTTCTCTCCCCACGAAGCGGAAACCCCGAGGTTCCATTTCAGCTTATCTCCAAAACCTGAAAAAAAACCCAAAAAACAACCTCCTTAATTCTTTCAGCTCCAGAAATTTTACCTGTTCATTTGTTTACTCGCTTTCCTTTCCTCTTATTAGCCTTCTGCCCTTCCTCAGACTGATTCTCGTGCAGTTGTCTGTAGCCACGGGCAGAGCACCATTACTATTGCTACAAGGGGTTTGTATTTGAAAACAGATGTCAGACTTTGTGATTATTTCTCCCTAAATTTCAGTTGTGCCCATCAAACTTCATTTTATCTTCCATAGCTGTGCATTACCTATTTTTGATTATTATTTGCAGTTAGCAGCTGTTCTGCCACTACAAGTTACTTTGATGGTCTTTCAATTATGTTGAGTACACATGTAGGATCAATACAGCCTTTTCACAAATTGCCAAGCAACTATCTATCGCTGTTGTGATTAATTAAGCTTTGAAAACTTTAAGAACTGAGGTCTTTTTTACAAGTTTGAGTATTTATAGTGGCTTTAACACACCTGGAGTTTAACCCTGCAGGTGAATCTCATATAATCTCATAGCTCAGAAAGACTTAGAGGATTTCTCTCTGGGCTTCTCACTGTGAAGAGGAATAGGGGTGGGAGAGACTCAAGTGGCCAAGATCCAGATGAGGGCATTTAAACAACACTTCAAGGGATGTGAAGTCAAGAAGGTCTTCAGGGCTCCCGAGATATCTTTTTAGGTGGTGTGGAGCAGGAGCTTCTCTGAGTGGGTTACAGTGGAGCTGAATTGCTGCAGACATTGCACACCAGGGTCGTGTGGTAGTGATGCTGCTGGGCACAGAGTAACATTTTCAGATTTTTTACCAAAGTCCGGAGAATTTCTCATTTATGATATTGAACCTGGACCCAAGTCCTGAGTATTTGAGCATCCACACCAGCATCTAGTGAGTTTACTATGTGACTTACTGTTAGTAGGAATTTTTTGCTATCTTATTATATGCTACAAGTAAAGTATAAGTATGCTGGACTATAGTCTAGAGATCCAAGTAGTCTGTCTGACAGCCAGTACCTAGTATTGAAATTTACAGTTTGAAAAACGATTTTAGAATGATTTTGTTTCCCAGCTGCTGCTTAGTGTTGCACGTATCAATTTTTTTTAAGGATGCGATGAGTGATAAAACCATGGCAAAACAGTTTCCAGCCAGCGGGTTTTAAATGCGTTTTTTACTGGAATAAATTCAGCAGGAGCCCAGGAGAGGGCAATGTTGGCTGCTTTAAGGGGGCACGTTGCAAACCGCTTTTCTATTCCCCTCTTCGCCCAAGCCTGCCACCTGCAAGACTCACGTTGCATTTGGCCAAAGTGGGGGGGGGGGGGGAGTACTAGGAACCTGGGCTCAGTAGCATTTACACGTTACTGTAATGATTAACAGAAGTGTTGGTGGTTCTTGGTTAAGTCAGTTTTAGCCAATGATCATCTGTGCCCTAAACTGTTTGTTGTTGAACCTCAGCCGGCAGCCCAGCCCCACAACAGCCGCTTGCTCACCCCCCCTCACCCAGAGGGATGGGGAGGAGAATCGGAAAGGAATGTAAAACTCAAGGGTTGAGATAAGAACAATTTAATAGGTAAAGCAAAAGCTGCACATGCAAGCAAAGGAAAGCAAGGAATTAATTCATCAGCTCCCATGGGCAGGCAGGTGTCCGGCCATCCCCAGGGAAGTCGGGCTCCATCACACGTAATGGTTCCTGGGGAAGACAAACACCATAATGCCAGATGTTCCCCCCTTCCTTCTTCTTCCCCCAGTTCATATACTGAGCATGACGTCATATGGTATGGAATACCTCTTTGGCTAGCTTGGGTCACCTGTCCTAGCTGTGCCCCCTCCCAGTTTCCAGTGCCCCTCTAGCCCTCTCGCTGGCAGGGCTACCCAAGGAACTGAAAAATCCTTGATTCAGTATAAACACCACCCAGCAACAACTGGAAACATCAGCGTTCTATCAACGTTGTTCTCAAATCCAAAACGCAGCGCTGTACTAGCTACTAAGAAGAAAATGAACTCTATCCTAGCTGAAACGAGGACAACTGTGGATCATTCTGTTGACAACCAGTGCTGAGCGAGTAGGACTGTAGTTAGTGCTCTGGCTGTTGCAAATGCATGAAGCAGGGGTTCCCCATCTGTTTAAGCACTTGGTCCCAGTTTTATGTGACTTTTCATAACATTTTGTGCAACAAAACTCAGCCGGGGATGGGTGTTGATGGTCTCGTGTTTACTAAGGAGAGAGCTCACCCAGGATCTCTCCCCTCCTTTACCAAGGAGTCCGACCCACAGCTGCCTGGGCAGGTCGACACTGTCAAGCGCTGGTAAAGTTGGGAGCTGCATGACGCAGTTTCCACAGCTGATACTCCTATAACTTGCAAATTTCTGTAGGTCTAAAGGAATCAACAGTCAGATAGCAAATGCAAAACTGAACTTGTCTTCTCACATGAAGGCTGTAAAGAAAGCTGAATTTTGCTCTGAGATTAATAATTCAAATAGTGAGTGAACTCACAGGAAAGGTCCAAGAATATGAACTGAATTCAAAGCCTCTCCTGGATCCATGTCCCCAGGGATGCCTCTGTGTGGGAAGAAAGGTCAGGAGAAGCCTTTGCAAAGTGATCCAGATCAAAGAGCTTTCCCTCGCTAACAAATCTGGTTGCACAAAGGACAGCCCCTCTCTCCAAAGTTCAGGCTTCTGAAGTTGTCTTTAGATCTGTGAAATGAAAGTCAGTTCATTGATCAAATACCTTTAGATCCGAGTGATTTCCAAGTCATCACCATAACTTTGAGCACATAGAGCTGTGAAGGGGAGCGTTCCCTTGGGGCTGCAGCGGGGGGAGAGGTGCATCCATCCTGGCAGGACAGTAAGAGCCATAACCAGAGCTCTGCACTCCATTTTGAAACATACCTTTTATGAGCTGGCCAAGCCTCAGACCTTTCTTACACAAATGTTACATTAAAAGGGTGATTTACCAGAGATTGTACCTTTATCTTGAGAGAAAAACTCCAATCACTGTTCTGGAGGTTATGAAGAGTGTTCTGCGATGTCGGATTTCTCTACAAACCTCACTTGTTCTAAAATCCCCGACTTTCCCAGTACTAGTGTTTCATTTGCTGTCAGCCCTCAGTGTGAATGACACAACAAGCATCCTTAACAGACCAGGTAACGTCTGTGTGCAGACCACCACGTGGCTCCTGCAGTCCCTGGGCTCTTTGGGGGTCTCGAGGCAGTGCCCTTCCCCTGCAGCACCCGGCGCCTCCCGCATGCAGCTGCAGAATCCTTCCCAAGGCCACCCAGAGGTATCAGAGCTGTTACCTCTCTTCTGTATGGCAGCATCTTCATAAGCAGGCTAAATGTCCCCTTTTTTCTCTTTCTTTATTCTTTCTTTTCTGTCTATGTAAAAGCAATGGATAAACTGTAAAAACCAGTCACTGCTCACGATGGTCTCATTAGCCCTTCTCTTGCCCACTGGTCCAGGACCTTTACAAGCTCCGAAACGCCAAAGCTGCAGAGGGAAACCCAGCTTCACATCTGGTGTTCAGTGGCGCTAGAAGCTGTCCCGAATAAATCGATCATGCTACTAACGACAGTTACATAGTGCCTGTGTAGCCAGAGGAGGGCACGCTTTCAAAGAGACCTGAAGTTTGAAGACTTGCACATACTCATGATACAATGTGCAATCAGATTTCATACTGCTGGGTGGGCAGATGAGCCACTGAGGTGTGTAGGGAACTGGCTTCAGCACAGGTGATAGTTGTGGTTGTCCCAGTGAGCAGGAAAAACAGTGAACATGTGTGACTTGATCCATGATTTCTGCCTGTATATATACTTTTCAGCTTTGACTTCTCAATGGGGAGTATCATGTCCACGAGAGCAGCATGTTTCCCACATGCTGTAAATATTTGCGCCTCATCTATGTCTTTGGTCCTGGCAGACAGATTGCTTTTGATCATCTTCCTTGTAGAGGTGGGTAATCTCTGCTACTGCATGTTAAAAGCACACAAAAGCGATGTGGCATCTCTGGCTTAGACATGGATAGTATGTTTCCAGTTTAATTTAGACAGGAAATCAGTGAAGTGTGTGGAGAAAGCACTTGTGAGAGGAAGGTGGAGGATACAAGAAGCGTTTGAAAGCTAGAGAGCAGCAGTGTTCCAGTGAAAACAGGCTGGAAAAAAGGAATATTAAAGCGGGCAGTGTTAGATGGAAACCTAGAGGGATCACAGAACAAGTGAGCATCTAAGATTAACAACGGCTAGGAATTAATGAGCCAACAGTGCTTTCCTCAGTCTGCAGCAATAATGCGCAATGCCTACGTGGATTGCCTCTTGTGCTTTCCTGCTCACCACATCTCATCTCCCATTGTTGCAGAATCATTTTGCAAATCTGTATTAAAACCATACAAGAAAGCACTTCATGGGCAAGTGTTAGGTCATCCCTACAGTGAAGCTGTGGAAGCCAAATTTCACAGCCCTGAAGTCTGATGTTTCCCAGATGAGACCCTGAGCTGAGTCGACCCACGCAAAAATCTAGGGAAATGGGTGGTATCGAGCAAGAGGGGTGTTTGACATATTTGCATCCTTCTATCCTGTGACTCTTCGATTACAATTACTGTCTGCAGTGGGAAGAGAAAGGCCTGAAGCCATTTCAGTCTGCTGTGACATTTTATATTCTGTAGGGGATTAGGTGTAGAAATTACAGATCTGCTGGACTGAAAAAAAGTTTCAGCTGTACTCATCACCTGGGGTGTTTAAGTTTTGAACTTTTTTCTATCACAGAAAAGTTAAAAAAAATTAAATATTTAATATAAAGAATTTTGAATGTAGTGTATGAGAATCATAAACTCTCAAATGTAGTCAGCTTTAAAAAGAAAAGTCCAAAACACAACCTAAAAATGCCTCTTTAATAAAAATGACTGTATGCTTGCTTGCATGGGTATAAGTGATACAAACTTTGCTATGGTGCCTTGGTTACTAGTAAAATGTTTACAAACTGATTACAGTGTCATGCCTGAGTTTCCATGAGAAGCTGTATCTATGATGATTTAATACTGTCCATCACTTGCATTTCTCCTATATACATCAAAGCATTTTCTTGTGTGCTATCTTTCCTTTTTATTAGAATTTTTTCAAAAAGTGTCCAAGCTTTTAAAATAATTTTGCTGTATCTTCTTCTTGTCTTCCCAAATTCTGTCAGTTCTGGGTTGTAGAGAATCTCATTCAAAGTAGATGCAGCAGTAGATGCAGTAGAAGTGTTTCAACCCAGACACAATAGGGAGGATCAAAATAAGAAGTGAAGGTTGAAGATATGTCTGACACAGAGACAGACAAATACAGGAGCTATCTCAGTAGGTACAGTAGGTGACAGTTTTGTGTATCTATAATCAAGGGCTCGCTCTATATTGCTTTTTAGGCGAGTCATAAATTTCTAGTGACCGGAAAAGGAAAAATATCAGAACCTTATTGCATAATTGTGCTATGTAAAAAAAGAAGAAACCACAACCGTTGTGAAGAACCACTTCACGATACAGAAAACAAATCTGCTGTCAACTGCGCACCAGAAAAATAGCTCCTAGTGCTAAAAATGGTACCCCCAATTCAGTTTCTGAAAATGCATGATTTAAGAGTGACTTGATTTTTCTGTATCACAGCACGTTTCTCTGTCTCTGAGACCCAAGCCCAAAAAGAAAAAGAAACACACCTCCAACCATCCCACCACTCTACACCAGGTTCTCCCCCGTCCTTTCCATCCTGTCTTTCTTCCCAGTTCACGTTATAGACGTTCCATAATGCATACACCGAAGCGATGGAAACTTTCCAACCAAGTGAATGCAGGCAATTTCAGGTTACTGCAAAGGACAGAACAATTTGCTAAGAAAAAGTATAATCAAAGTTATCACCAAAGTCTATTTGATCAAAGCCTCTACTGAGAAGTACCCTTCGGTGGGAATGAAAACACGTTATCGTAACAAGGTTTTCAAAGTGGCTATTTGCATATTATTTGTTCTGCTGTTACCGGAGTTCAACAACGCATGTATTCTAACCCTCCAGGGACTCTCGTGTGAGTAGATTCCTCTGTTCGTTGGTTACGTCTAAAACAAGAACCATGGTGATAATCTACTCTGATCTATTGCAAACCTTGGGAGAGGCGCTTTGCCCCATTTCTGCATTAAGCTCTTACCTCCTATTCAAGTTGTATCGTACAACTATTAATTTCTTTTCTGTGTGTGGGGACAGCTTATTTGGTGATGCTGTAACTCCAGGCTACTTATTGTAGGAAGCAAAAGAGGACCTGGGGTGCATTCCTTGCTGCGCATAGATAATCTCAATAGAAGCTGAAACTATAGACTTCAAGGGAGCTAGGATTTCATCTCCAACCTCAGAAAGCCTCACAAACTAATTGCCCTTCACATTCGCTCTTGTTAAAGGTTAGAATAATCTATTCCTTTCCATTGCTGCAACCTAGAATACTGTTATCACTCCTAAAACCTATTAGATTTCAAAATATGATTAAATGGATTCTTGAGGGAAGCCAGGGGTGGGGGAGACGAGGGTGGTTTTTTCTCCAGAAAGGTTAAAATTTTCATTTGAATATCAAGCATACAGCTTGTAGGAATTCTTCTATTTTATGATGGCATATGATACCCAAAGGCATTACATACTAAGAAACCCCATTGATCTCTAGATTTTAATAAACACTGAACTACCGAGCTTGTTGAAAGAATGTTTTTTAATCATGAATTATTCCAATATGGTGAGAAAAGTATCAGTGTTTCAACCTGCCTTTTTCAAAAACGTTGCTGTCCTGTGTAATGACTTGTTGAGTCAGCTGCAAGGGGCCGTGAAGAGGACAGCAGTTCTGTCTCATTAGAGACTGCAGTGATTTGAGATCGGTTTTTACTCTGAATCTGGAGAAAAGCAGAAAAGGTCAGATTTTCCAAAATAATACTCATGCGTCTGTACATTTTCTTCCAACAAAAAGGAAGTGTTCTTTACTTCATGCTTTTGTTTTGTACTTGTGGATTTTATTATCAAAGGCAATTCAGAATAAAGGGCCCAGCTGTGGTGGGTTGGGAGGGGGGGGTGGGAGGTGGTGCTGTCCCCGTGTCCCATGGGAACACACACCTCACTTCGGCGGTGGATGCTGACAGCACAGAGCTAACGTGGTACACCTGCCTCTTCATTACCTGCTGCTTTTTGCCCATTTGTTTGTATTATGTTAGTGTTTAGGTCATGTGGGTACTCTGAGAATGTGATATCTGCACAGTCCTAGGCTAAAGCTTTTACTTGAGGTTGATGCTATTGAGCGGCTTTTTAAACTGCTTTAAAAATGGGAATGAAGAGTAATGAGGTAGAGGAAAGAGGAGAAGCTGTTTAACCAGCATCTCTAATACATTCACAAACTGCAAGATAGCTTCCAGAAAGAGATCATTCTGTGTCACGGGACACTAGATGAAAGGACAAGATATTGCTTAGGATATCCAATGCCTGCCTTAACAGTCGGCTGGCCTCCCTCCAAGGAAACTCAGACAGCTGTTTCATTTCGAGGCCTATTTAATGCTCAGAAGAAACTTGGGTTTGAAGTATTCTCAGAACAAGGTAATGGGAGAGGACTGAGTGCATTACCCAGCACCGCTGCCAAACCCTGGGAACAACCTGCATGCTGCTCAGCGTGCCTGTTTGGAGGCACAGTGGAAAGGTTGTGTTGCTCCTCCAAGATTCCCTCAAGTGACGATGCTTCACTGTGCAGACAGACACCACACTGTGATACAAGGGAAAGAAAAGGGAGAAGGGAGAAAGCAATTTATGATATCTCTGCTATTTCAGTCCTGCTGTGGCACTTTAGCTAAGTTTCTGGTTTGGAAAACGCTTGACTTGAAAGTAACATCTAAAGCAAAATTACAACAATTAAATATTAAGTATGTAATTTCTGTTTACTGTACCCTATATCTGTTCTCACCGATAAGCATGTCCCTTTGCTGCCTTTCCACCAAGCCATATATTTAATTTCTTTGAAATACTCAGTTTGGGGCTGTTCTGTTACTTATTGTAAGTTGTTGATTTTGATGTAGATTATGCATCATCAGAGGATGTATTTCAAAACTGCTTCAGAACTTGTTTGATACTTTTCTTCTGGCATATCTGTCTTCTGAATAAGATGTCTGTGACATAGGCTGCTGTAAATCATGGACAGAAAAGCAGCATCAGGGACAATTTCTCTAAAGGTAGTAACACTGAAACCCTTTATGTGCAGGTTTTAGATTAAGATACTTCTTTAAATGAAGGTAAAAATGCAATGAGATTGCTTGGTGGGAATTCAGTCTACATTTATTCCATGGCTCCTGCCCTTTATATTAACATTAACGCCCAAGCATTTTATAAGTGCATAATGTTTTAGGCCATGCATGTGGTCACAAGCCAAAAGCTATGCTGAATTACGAATCCAAAAAGCTCCAACTGCTGTATCATTATTAATCTCTAAGTCCCCATCTGCATGGTATAACAGATAAAAACCCCTGTGTTCAGAAATAACATCTGACAAGCTAAAGACAATTCCATGTCAGCAGTGGTAATGAGAGGTAGACTGAAGAGTGAAAGGATCTTGCACATATAAGAAGCATGCAAAAATGTTTTAGCAGAATAAAAGGGTGTGAAAGCTCCTAATGCACCAGTACTGGAGGCAGAAATCTCTGTACTTCATCTTTATGGAGTGATCTGGATGCCAGAATAAAATGGTGTCTAATATCCACTTTGAATAAGCTAATATCCACTTTGAATAAGCATTAATGAATGTGTAATGTTCAAAAAAATGGGAAGTATGGTCTGTTTATTTCATCTGTCATAATATGTTGTAGTGCAATAATTTGAACAGTAAACTGTGCTCCAAGAATGTCAAAATTGGTCATTTTGTCACCAGAATGTTACTGCTCACCAATCTCAAACCTAAAAGACAAAATCAGAGCTGCATCCAAGAAGCAAAAATCCAAAATTTTTGAGTCAATGCCTGTCAAGTAAATAGGGGTTGAGAAGTGGGACTCTGTCATGTAATCCACCCTTCAAAGTGTGCATACATTGTATATAACAGAAAATACATTTAAGAAAGCTCTATAGAGTCTCTTCCTTTTTGCAACAGCTCTATAAATTGCTGAAGGATGCTAGTTGTACCGCTACCTGTTGTAACCCTTGGGGAGGAGAACAAGCATGAAGCTGAAGCTGGATTTGGGAAAATAAACAAAAATCAACACTTGGGAAGCTCCAGAAAGGAGCCTTCCAGAGAAGCCAGGTGTGCAGGTATTCTTGCCCTCCAACTATGTCTGCCATGTTGCTCCTGTGATGGTGCTGCCAGCTCAGTAATGCACCAAGCACCACCCGGCTGCAGGCAGGACCCACCTCTTGTGCTGGCTCTTTGGGAAGTGTTGAGGATCTCACCTTGAAGCCAACCTTGAGGCCCCTCTTAGTTACCAATGTGACAGTCACTATAATGGCAAACATTTCCATGGAGTTATTTCTTGCTCAGTCCTGGGCTGCTCTTCCATTTTTTCCTCTCTGTAATTAAGCTCGGTTTTAGCCGTTGTAGCTCAAACAGCAATTGTCCTTTACAAGATTACACTGAAAAATGATTTAACATTGTATTACACTGAGCAGACAAAGGGTGATACTAAAAACAGGCAAGTATGCAAACATTTCAGTAGGCAGGTAATCACTGTAGCCAGAAGAGTATATTTGCTAGAAGTTCTGCAAATATTTAGTGATTTAAAGGTTGCTGCTGTTATTGTACAGACTTATAATGTCTTACCAAATTATACTCTCCTAGCCTGAAAACTAATTATTTCTTTAGCTGAAATCATGGATGCCAAAAATTAGTCAGCTTTTATATGTTGGTCCTTTGCAGTTATGTGTGGTTTTTTCTGTATGCAAGCATCTCAAAGCTCTTTATTAATGACGCATGATATTTTAGTCCAAGTCGAAAAGGTATTTCAAGAGTTGTAAGGGATACTCTGTCAACAGAAGCCCTCCATCTGGTAGGATTTATAGCATGACTTTTTTCTAAAGAATCTAATTCTAACCACTGAAACATCATCTGATACAATTTTGTGTGATGGGAAAAGAAATAGAATATTTCATGCACAAGTTATGTTTCTGACTGCTTATAATGACCAATTCCTATTTACATCTACAGTAACGATAATGTGCCTTCTCGTATAAATCAGAAGTGCAGCAGCCTTCTGATTCAGTATGCTTGTAAGAAAACTGATTATTTATTTCAAATCTGTAAGTAAGCCTTGGGATTCCTAGCCCTACATCCCCAAATCCTTTTGCAAAACAAGTTCTGCTGAGAGAGATCCCCTGTGTGGAAAGCTGTCCTGCTGCCAGATCTTCCTTGAAAGGTGAACAACTTTAAATCAATTTCTCTCAAATAAATTCAGGTCTCATAGAAAGTCACTGTAACTTTTAAAAAGAAAATACACCTATTATGTTTCCCACTGATTTTTTTATAAAGTTTTCTTTATTGTTGATTTTTGACAACATAGGGGAATTGATAAAACGCCTGGAGAGCGGTCAGCTGGAGGCATCACGGGGCTCTCGCAAGTTTACTCTCGTGGTGTTACATTGGCCAAAGACTCTCTTCATCCAGAGGTTCTACAGCCATGATCACAAAAGATGGTATTACAGGTCTGAGAAAGATAAAGAGCTAATTCTTGCTCAACTGCACTAGAGCATACCACAAGTAGCTCCATTAGTGTAGCTCCATTAGTGTTAAGATATACTTGCATCAATTGGGAACTGATGTGAGAAGAAAATAAATATGTGGGTTATCTCTCTACCACTGCCCTTTCATTTGCAATGACAGAGTTACCATGAAATTCTTCTAATCAGTTCTTTGCCACTCAAGATTAATACTGAGTAACAGGGTGAAAGGGAAAAGATTTTTATCCTGTCAGGCCTTGAGTGCTACTGGAATATTTTTCCATCCTGTGTACTCTAGAGAAAACAGCATAAATAATTAGAAAGGGCACCAGAATTAGGAACTCTGTTAATGAGGTTCACATTGGTCTCCTGTGCAACAGAACAGTCAATTCAGTTCACTGCCCCTACTTCTTCATCCAGACTGTATGACTTGGGGATGCTCCTCACCGCCTTTCAGTCCAACGTCTGCTTCTCTCATTCTGAAACTCTCTCCTTGTCCTTGTCATGGTTTAAGCCATACCAAGAATAATTTCTAAAATAATTTGAGAATCAAGCTCCCCAGAAGTGCAAGATAGTCAGGGATTTTAAAAACCATTTTAAATTAGATTCAATTGGGTTGCCTTTCAGTTTTCTGAGCTATTAGAAGTTGCTGGTATGGGGTTCAGGGAATCAAAGCAGTATAGAAGATAGAAATTTGCATTTAAAAATAATGACAGCTGATTCTCAGGGGGGCTCAGGGAACCCAGACTCTAAAGGAAAGTATGAAATATTTTGAAGCCTAAGAAACGTTGCAAGAACTGAGAATTTGAAAACTACACTGTGCTTCTCCGAGAGACTATGCAAGCTTTCTGTTTGTCTTCTAAAGATATCTCTGTGTCTCCCTTGTGCTCTTACTCTCAGAGACCAACAGTGTGCCTTAGATTAACACCTGAGCCTTCCAAAACAGCTAGTTGCAAATGGGAAGGCTTCTTCCACCTCCCCATTTCACATACACCACTGCCTCTCAGGAGGCTGCAGGTGAGTCATTTAGCTTGAGGCCATCCTGTTCAGCAGCAGAGAGACATTAAATCAGCCTAAGGCCAAGCTGCAGCCTTAGCAACCACTGGCTGCTCACACTGATAATTTTCAGTAAAGGTTTCTCATACTCCCAAAGCTCTCTTCCCACTGAGAAGTCTGCTGGGCTTTTGTTCTGCTTTGTTTTCCAGTTAGCCTTTATAGAACTCTGAAGTCGTTAGCCAAAAATTTTATAAGAGCCTTGATCACATCGAAATCAGCTGCAGGTCAGCAGTGAGTCTTATTGACTTATCTCTCTCTGTGACATCCCTTTCATAGGCACATATGTGACTGTGGATGCCCAGCGTCAACAGCAATCTATTTTCAACACATGAAAATATGAAATTCCTTGAAAAAGGATGAACCTGTGATGGTTTGGATATGGTCTTTTCTTTTCAATAACAGTAAGGAATTGAAAAAAATCAGTGCTGAATAGATGGCTACAGAAGCTGTTGCATGCTGAGACAAAATAACTTCACATACTGTTTTGTTTAAAATGTGAGTTGGATTCCATCTGTAAGTAATGACAAACAAGTAAAGCATTGTAACTATTTGTATGTGCAGGAAAAGAGGGAGGGGAGATGAGTATCAGGCAGGAGACTGGACTTTAACAGTGCAGATAAATTAAGTGCTAAAACACAGCTTTGCATCTCGGGTCACTATGTAGGTAAATATTAGATACAGAAAGGGCTATGTAGTTTCACATCCATCAGTGGCAGATAGTATCAAAGGCTTTGATGAGACATCAAAGTTCCAGCTGTGACAAGGGTGGTTAGTGATGGCATTAAATTCATTTCCTTTCCTTGAAAAATGGGTAACTTTGAAGGCTGAAAAACCACGATGTTCTGTAGGATAGAAGGAAACAGGCAGAACACCAGTTGCAGACATTAATTTGGGTTTGCGCTGTTATTGTAAATTCAAGGAGACTGAAAGAGGGTAGATTTAGATTAGATAACAGGAAGAAATTCTTCCCTGTGAGGGTGGCGAGGTGCTGGCACCGGCTGCCCAGAGCAGCTGTGGGTGCCCCATCCCAGGTTGCTGGTGTCCCTGCCCGTGGCAGGGGGTTGAAACTGGACACTCTTTAAGGTCCCTTCCAACCCAAACCGTTCTGTGACTCCATGATTCCTCAGTCCCCCCACTCAACGCAGAGGGATCTGTGTATGTGTGTGTGTATAATCCCTTAAGTTAATAGGATGGGGTTTTAGCAAAATAACGTGGTGAACTGTAGAGGGAAGAACTCCTGGGAAGTAACGCAGTGCTGAGAAGCCTCCCTGTTTTCTGTTTGGCCATCTCACAGTAAACTCTCAGCACTTTTCATTTGATTCTGTATTTTGAATCCCTGAAGACTTCATCAGCGCGCACACACACACACAAAAAGTTCCATGGCTTGTCATGCGCGTTTTTTGCATGAGTCTCTGAGGGATAGAGTGTCTCTGCAAAGACAAAAGCAGAACTCCTTCGTCAAAAAAATGGTCCAGAAAGTTAATACCTTTATCTCCACACACAGAGTCCTCAATATCTCTAAAAGCTTTTTTCAATTTATTTTTAAATGGAGCTATACATTGTCAAAAGCTGTATTTTTCTGTGTGTGCGTAAGGCTCTTTTTCTCTTGGTTGAATTTGCTGTGCACAACCTTTCTTTCCCATAATAAATGCCCTGAGGAGAACAGGTGTCTGCATTTGGAACCTTCAGCACCATCAGCCAACTGACGGGTAACCCTGCTCCTAAGGGAGAGGCTTCGGGGTCTGCTTAGCTGTAGATTTTCCCCATGTGACAAAAGAAGAAAGGGTTGAGCAGGGAAGTTCAATGGGTTGTATTGTAATGTCGGAGAACATATCACATTGTCCACAGGAAAACTGCAGCAGCGTAACCTGTGCAGATTTAAAAAACAAAAATAGGTCTTGCTCTAAATTATTCAGAGTTAAATAAAGACAAATTGGGCTGTAACAGTCTCCTGTGGTCAGCCATGCTGTATCAATGACTAAGTTAGCAGGAGCGGTCTTCACCTAAGTCGGGAGTCATAGTACCCAGGAATTGCGCCTGAATGCAAATTTCAATTTTATAAAATGCATCTCCATTATTTGAATGGATCACTAAACCTTACATTCAGACACTGCAGTACGTTAAGGTCTTGCAACTAGTTAGAGGTAGAAGACCAAAGGGTCAACTTATTCTTCACTTTGCTGTTGACAGAAATTTCTCTCTGGGTTTTCAGCAGTGGCGGGTTCACTCGGTGTGTTTGGTATGAGGGTGGCTCAGTGACAAGGATTTAGGGAGCATCTACCCAAAGGGTTCAGACAGACCCAAATCCAAGTGGTGCTCCAAGCTGCCAACATGACCTGTCTGGCAGAGCTAGACTTGAGGCTGAGGCTTGAGTAGATATATCCCGGCTCTCAGCGGGCACGGAGCGCTGTGCTTAGAGTAACTGCCTGGCTTCTGCCCTCCAGCAGCCTTACATCTTGCCGGCCTGAGGGAAGAAAGAGCTCGGATCAGCCTCTGCAGGCACGTCTGCAGAGAAATGGATTTAAGTCCAGTGGGAATTAAAAAAGTTTCTTAAGTACTTGTGAAAGTCCCCACTAGGCTTCCCTCTTTGCAAAGTAAACACTTTAATAATCTGATTCCTAATGGCTTGCCTTCTCTGCCTCAGTCTTAGTTTGTCTTTAAAGTGGGGAAGTCCTGTCCTCCTAAAGCATATTAAAAAATAGGGAGCTCAGCCAATCTAATAAACCAGGGATTGCAGAGGATTTCATAAGGGAGAGCATACAGATATCACATTACAGCATTACAGGTATGTTTATGTAATACAAATATTACAGCTTGATTAGGATCTGTTTCAAATAGAAAACTGAATTGCAATGTAACATTCAAGAGCAGTATATGAAGACATACAGTTTTCACATACAGTAGATTTCACAATATTGCACTGGGCTCCAATGCCTTTATAGTTATCCTACATCCTACGAAAAACCCTACAGTACATAGTACTGTGCACGCACATACGGTGAGATTTAAGTGCAAAGAGCTGTTTCTAGGAAGAGAGATCAAAAGAACTGAGCGAGCTGAAGGCGGATCAGCTGTGCCGTTCTTGACCACCATGGTATGAGGGATGAAGTGGAAATACAGATTTCAGAAAGGATGGTCTCTGGTTTACTGCCATCCAGATTTATCCAGAAACACTGAAGACATTGCAAATTATTTGAGATCAATCTTTTAACTGTTATATCAAGTTAGTTTTTAAATTGCTTGCTAAAGATGACTGCTCCACTAAAGATTGCTTCTATTTGCAAGGGAAATGTATTTTATACCCGCCTTTGTCAGCACTGGAGTACCGACGGCGCTCTGCTTTGAGGCTGTTGTTACAGAAGAGAATTACTGAAGGTAGCTTTTCAGGTCACTAGTCACTTTTCATTGAACGGAAAAATCTGCCCTCTCGGGTGGTTGGCGTATAGCTGGGATCTGAACCTATATTTCCCGTTGTCTAATGAGGACAGCGCTTGAGCAGAGCGTAACACAGGCGGCATTACTTTCTGCAGAAAATATTAGGAGGTGGTGATTCTCTCACCCTATGCAAAGGACACTCAGGTGAGATTTTTGAAGGTAGAAAGCTTATGACTTTGCTTCTATGACTTAAAAGTTCTTCGTGGCAAATTCAAACAGCTGGAAATGTGGTTGGTATGTTGTAGTTGCCTGTTTGTGTACTAAGCTTAAAGAAATTTATTTTCTATAACCTGGGCTTTTCTTTCTTCCCAGCATACAACATGATTTTTTTTTTTTTCTCTGCACTGTTGCTTTAGGGCATTAATCAAAGTAGATGGATCAGATTGTCTATGTATTACATGACCTCTGTAGTAATCAGGAGATAGCAGGGAGTTAGAATTTGACTAGTAACAGAGAATGTCCAGGGGAGACCATTCCTGCGAGGACATATGCCAGAACACACGCAGCCTGCACAGCTACAGCTCAGGAACAAACAACTAATTACACCTTTCACTTATATTCAAGGAGACAATTAGAAACAGCGTCTAAAAAAGCTGCCCAGGAAGAAGTGGGAAAGCTAGTAGTAAGGCCGTACAGTTATTTGTTGAGAAAATTTAAAGATGTAGGTTCTGGAAAGCAGTGAAGGGAGCCTTTTGCATCCCCAGGCGGGATCCCGTTGGAAAGAGTCGCTATTTCCCATCACTGGTAGAAAAGGGGAACCAAAGCCCTGGAAGTAAAGGGAGCAAGGGCTAGTGGGGACCAGATTTGGGACTATCCATTTCTGTCAACTTTATTGCACAATCGTGACTCTAATCAGGATAAGACCTTCAGTGTACAAGTATTTGTGAATGATGAAGTTTGCTTTGTCACGAGGGCGTTGCTACACGGTTCAGTGCTGTCCCTTGGCAGGGGGTGGCTCTGTACCTCTAAGGCACCCTGGAGGGGCAGGCTGCCTATGGGCAAAGATTCAGCCTGCGAGAGGACCCGCTCTGTTTCCACTGCAGACTAGGTGGTGGTAGAGAAAATATATACTTCACATAGCTTGTCCAAACAAATAGCTGTTTCTATTTTACCTTCCTTTAGCTTCCCCAGGGGATACCTTTCTTTAGTCGGAAGCAGAGATGTGCAGTTCTAAACTGCAGTGGGCCAGCCCTGGAATGAGGGCTGTGTGATGACCTTTCTGTAGCTGGACCATTTTTTTGGTGGTATTTTCTGCAGGCTGCAGCAGGTAGCAAATGGTTTTAGTCAAAGCTTTCAAATACTGTAATTTGATGTTCCAGATGGTGGTGTATGATGTTATTTTGACTTTCCCGTTATGCTGGTTTATGCTCTTTTTTGAAAACTAAGTACATAATGTGAAAAAAAATAAATCCCATTAAATTATTCAAATATTTTCTTATGAGGCTATAATACAGGCAAAACGTGAAATGAAAAGAATTGCTGGAGACGTTAGTTTTTTACCTGAGAACTATGATTTTCTAATAAACATAATATTCCTTGCTGAAGAAGATATATATTTATTAAAAAGAGCCATTGTTTGCTTTTCAAGGTAATGTTTTGGACTTTTGTTTGCTTCTTAAGACTGAATGAATAATGTTTATTTACACTCACTGCATATAAAGCTGCATTATCTTTCATTACTCTTGCAGCCTTTCTAGGGTGTTAGGTTAGGAAATATATTGTAATTAAAAACGAGAAGCTAGCTTTAAAAAATAGTTATCTATTGCTGTGCCTGGGAAAGAAACGTTATTTCCTTTGTGACAAAAGAATAATAACGCTGGCAGATGGGTTGCTGCAGAGCTGGAAGAAAAGCTCTGTTAGAGTGGGACTGACAAAGCCGTCTGTGCAGAACGCAAAGTCCTGTCGTGGAGGTAATAAAAAAGACACTATTTCAGCTCAACTGGTTCCAAATAATCTCTACTTTAAGCTTGCCTTCTGACTTGCTAGGTAAACATCATGGTGCTAAGATAATGACTCTTCTAGTTTATTGAAATGACCTTGTTGTTGTTACCTCAGCAAAGACTCTTCGACATATAAAGGTGTGTTGAACACACAGCTTTAATATCTCCTGGTTTGGATAACACAAAAGTATTCAGACATCCTCTGTTTGCTTTGTCTGGCTCTTTTTTTTAGCAGATTGACATTGTTAGAAGAACATTAATGAATATGACATTGAGCCTGGGCTTCCCAAGATCTTTTCATCTTTGGAGAGGGGTGCTACCTCTTCCCTGCGAAGAGCTGTCCAGATGGCTTTTGGTGTCCCATCAGTATCAGCCTTATAAATGATCCCACCTGAAGGCAACAGAGACAACTCAACTAATGCTCCTGCACTGTAAACAGGGTACACAGGTTATCAAGGAAAACATTTCTTAAAAATATTTAACCCTGTAAACTCATCTTTACTTTATCCCCCTTATAACCTGCAATAGACTTTCCAACTTTTCAGTAAGACCTGGGTCAAAGCTGAAACAGCTGCCACAAGGGAGACTAACAGGTAACTACAGTGCTGCAAGCGACACGTCACCATACATCAGAGAAGATGCCCTAAGCAGGACCGTATCCCTGGATGTGTCCCTTCTCCCACACAGATGTATCAAACCTGAGAAGTCTGTAACACATACAGTCAAATCAGGTTTAACTGTAGCTGTAATACCACAAGTGGGCTCGCTGCGGTACCTTGGGAGTCTCTATCAGCTGTAGTACCAGCAAAGATTTGAGCCTCTAGCCCTATTGTCTCAGCTGGATTGCAACCAGCGCCTGAGCTAGCTGGCATTAACCAGTGCAGCTCTAAGGAAGGTGTATTGCAGTCACGGCCATGGCAGGTGCAGATGCATCCCACCGATACAGCAAGAGATGAAACGTTCCTGTATTTACAGAGTAAAATGAGTCTTTGAGGAGGATTATCTGAAGCAAACTTCTCAATAGAACCTCCAGGGAATCGTTACAATTCAACTTTTGTTTTGTTGACTCTTCAATGTTACCCAATCTCTTCCTCTCTTAAAATAGATTAATGGATTTCCCACCAATCATTCCCTTCCCCCCTGTTTACAGTGGTTTTCAGCTACCTTTTCAGGGGAGGAAGGGGTACAGATTTGAGTATTATTGTCTCCCCTGGTCTCTTACACAAACGAGACAGATGGCTAGAGAACAGGAGCCAGACTTGGGTCCCCAGTATTTGCTCTCTCTACCTTTACATTCTTTTTTTGCTAAAAAGTTGATTTAAAACAGGTGAAGCAGAAAAGCTTCTTTCAAAAATAATTAGCTAGAGTCTTTCCAGCCATGTGAAAAGGAAAAAAATCTAAACCCCTAAATCTTAACAAAGAAACACAAACCCAACAGTAGTAAGGCCTACCTTTGAAAGACAGAAAGGTGCAAAACAAAACATTCAGATCAAAAATCTTGTAGTTTCTCCTTGAAAAGGAAGATGCCATCAAATTACAGACCTAATCAGGATTCTGCTCTTTCAAGGTTTGTAAAGTCAGACCCAACAAGCTGGAGCTTGCCTTCTGGTTTGATCTAAGCTACAGCTGGTGTGCAGTCGTTCACATAATGCTGTGTTGAAAGGCAAAATACCAGAAGGGCTGTTGATACTGTGATCTGTGCTGCATTTGAGAATAGAAAGGATCCTACAATAAACAGCAGGGGTTGTTTTCCCATTTTTGGAGGGATTGAAATACTATAACAACTTGCTGACATTTGCATTATGAAACTTGACTTCTCCTGGTATTCCAGTCTCAGACCTGCTGAAGAAGTAAAGCTAGGCACCTTCCTGAGCCTGTACCTGAGTGTGCTCTCTGGAAAACTGGTCCAAAGTATGTGGATTTGAGCGTTTACTTTGTCTGAGGCTGTGTACTTCAAAGGACAATAACCATACTTGTTTGATTCCTACTTGATAGACTTCTAGTGCCTAATACGGACTTCTTACTATATTTTCAAATTTGAATATTCCATATAAAACTTAGCAGGCTTTCAGATTAAGGAGTTATGGTGTATTAAAGCATGCTATAGGTAACATTTGTCACTTATGTATTTTTCACTTGTCCTTCCTGGCTGAATAATTGATACCTACAATGCTTTGTTGGGTTGCTGTTGCTTGGAATAAATTTGCTGAGACAGCACACCTCTTTGCCAAGTAACATGTATTACTATTTACAACATCACTTCTAGGGGAGCAATTATTCCTAAAGATGATAATGGGTTCTGTGCAAAAAGGCTGATACTTGATTAATTATGCCTTTTTGCTGGTTTTGTAAGGAGCTGGACAGGGAAGGAAGAGCAGTATTTCACAACTTAGTGTTTGTGGATTTTGCTGAGAACAAGAGTTCACCGATAGTATCTGAGCCTCACTAAGCTAGGCTCAAACTTTTTACCTGTATAAAGGAAACAAGTCTAAAATCAGATTTAGTTCTTTGCTTTCCTAATCTGTTTTCTGAGTCCAAACTCATGGTTTTTTGCTTTGCTTTATTGAGCCTAAAATTAACAACAGTAAACAGTCCAAAAATCACCATGGTGAGATTAAGCTCTTCCATGGTCCCTCTCATAAAACATGTCTGGGGAGTCATTGCGTGATTCTTTGTACTCAAATAAGTAACAAATAACTTTGATTCCATGGATGAACAGAAACCTTGTAGTTATTTAATGGTACCAAGCAAAGTTAACTAACAGAGTGGGATGATTAATTCAGTGAGATGTCTCAAGTAAACATGAGGATTTGAGTTTAAACTTTGGATATATATCCATTGGTGAAGCCATTGCATTTTTATTGTAATAGGGAAGAGAAAGCAGAGCTGACATTTCTGTCAGGAATGTGCTTGACTCGGCCACAGGCATCACAGTTGCAAGCTTTTGAGGTGTTTAAGATATGCTGTCCATGTTGTAGCATTCAGAATTTGCTTGCAAAGTTCAGATTTAAAACGAGTATGAAAAAGAATTTATAGAAAATTACATCTATAGCCCTCTCTTTCCATTACTATTATCACATCATATGCAGTGAGGAAGGTAAAAACTTGATTCAAATCAGTGCAAGTGACTCCTCCTCAAGTAGGCAACTAGGCACCCCCAGGTGCCCGATCCAGCTGACTGTCTACTACAAGAAGCCTTCCGTAAGCCCATCTTGTGTCATAAACACAAAGACACTGCCTGGGGTTAGATGAGAGGTGGCAGGGATTGCATTTATGCCAAGGAACAGGTAGTTCTACCGAAAACTTTGAAAAAGACTGAAATTTTGCAAGAATAAGTCCTCAGTTAACTCCTCTCTTTCAGCAGGTTGGGTTACTGAAGAGGAAGATGGGATCCTTTTCACACTTAACTGTGGTCCCCCCACTGATAATAGAGTTTATGTGTCAAAGCAGGTATTATTGCTTCTGTTGCTTAATTGTTTGCTGGTTTGGGGACTAGCTCTGTCATTGCATTTGATAGAGAGTTAATGGCACTTGAAATACTCTCTGAAGACATTTAAATCAGAGGCCTCAGGTATGGACCCTGGCCCCGAGACCCCCATCACCCAGTGACCAAACTGTCACTCTCCGAACATACTTCTGATGCAGAAACCCTAGAGTTTTCTGAGAATGGCAAGGAAAATTTCATGAATATTTGCAAAATCTTGTGATTTTGGAGCAGAAAAAAGAGCCGATTATCCATATCTAAGTAATGAAGGGAAAGTTTTAATTTGTATGGAGAATGTAGGACAAAACTCACTGTTACCAGTTGCCTCTAACTGGGCATTTATTAGTCACTATTGGAGTCTTAAGACTTTTAAGACTAAATTGGACTCCTTAAATTCAGTCCAAATTAATTCCTTTATTCTCCTTGAAGGCCAGCTTAGTAACAATTAAGTAGATTGCATTCCTAGAAGATAAACCAACCTATGAAATGCTGTGTAAGGGAGTCACAAACATGAGGTTGAAGTGAAGCTTACGATTGGGGGCATGAAAAACAGTCTCTTTGCTCAGTCTTAACAGTCTCTCTCTGCCTGTTTAAGAGACTTTCTGTAGTATAACCCATTAACCTGGTGATAACAGTCAAAACAGGCTGAATTCAATGTTAAAATTTCAACTTGTGTGAGCTTCTGTTTCTGACAGAAGAAAATGAAATCTAAGATGAATACAAATGTAAAGAAACTACTTCTTATAGCTGTGTAATGTCTAGGATGTGAAAATTACTCTCCCTTGTTAGTAATCAGTCAATGGTTCAGCTACCTAGAAAGGGGCCATTTCATCCACTGTAAGAAGCATAGGCAGAAATATCTCAGCATCAGAAGTTCTACTTTTGAGGGAAGGTTTTTAGCTGTCTTAGGCTGATCAGTCCTATCTTTTGGACCAGGGAAATTATTTTCTTAGTGCCTTCATCTTTGCTGACAGAGAATATAACACCCTCCTTCCATTCTACTAAGCACTCACCATTATTGCAACGTGAATGAAATTTATAACATTCTGAGCACCATAAAGTTAGGCAGGCTGTGCCCAAGCCAGTTGTCATCATTCTCTCAGAAATAATACAATTTGAAATAAATGCAATCCCAAATGTTCCCTTTAGTTATCACCATGAAACAATGCATGAAAATATTGCTTGCTACAGCTGTCATGATGACTGATGGTGGCCCATTGAAAAGACCGCTCACTTTCTTAAAATGCAAATACCTGCAGACAAAACCTGAAAACAGCTAATGAGCAATTGCCCTTGGAAACATATAAGACAGAAGACATTCCATCCCGTTCCTTTATATATTCAGAGGCATGGCTTCTTGGTAATTCACCAGAGCCATCACTCACTATATGATTCATTAGATGTTAAAAAAATGTTTGAAGTTGTCATATATAAGACGACAAATGTGCAAACTAGATATGCAGCTGTGATGAATCTGCAGCAGATGAACAAAGCTGACTTTCATGCTATTCAGAAAGTTCAGCAAGTGCCTTAAAAAATCCCAAACCACAACACTCCGAATTTAGGGATGTCCCGGTTTAGGAAAAGCTTTCATATGCTGTTTGTCACAACAAATGCATGTCTTTAATTTTCAAGTAGATGTTCTATAGTAAATTGTTAGGTCTTGTGACTAATGACTAAAATAAAAGCAAAACTTCTGAATAATTATACTATACATGTTAGCTATTCTGCCTAAAATGTTTCGTTTCACCAGGTGTGAAGGGTTTTTCTTACAGCTTCCAAGATTCAGAAAAACTTCAATGTATTATTAAATGACATTAAAATAGAAAATAGTTCTGCTCTAGTTCCGACTAGCTGTAATATAAACTTACAGACACTGCACAACAGTGGAAGATTCTCTAAAATACAGACTGTATCACCTGAGAACTCATAAATGTTCCTTCTTGAAGACTAAATCTCTACGTCTGCCTGCAGTCTCCGTATAGCCATTGTAAGCTGCCTTGAAAACTGGTACGTTCTAGGCTTCCAACACCCCAGCTGAAGACATTTGATTTCAGAAGTGATTTAATTTCAGAATGTCAAGTGTTTTGATGGTCAAATTTCTTCTCCTAGTTTATGGTTTGGTTTTGTTCACATTCAGTTCTCCTGCATATTGCAAAATAAGAGGAAAGCTTACAAAGCTGTGTGAGGAGAAGGAAAATATTGTAAAATACAAACCAAGATGATCCAAAGTCCTACACAAAGATCTTAGGAACACACTAAGGACTGTAAGGTTGCTTATCAGAACCTTTCTCTGATTCATGATCATGTTTGTTAGTTGAAAACCAAATGCTCCAGGTTGATTGCTACATTTCTATAAGAGATTTGGAT
Source organism: Falco cherrug (assembly GCF_023634085.1). NCBI lineage: Eukaryota > Metazoa > Chordata > Aves > Falconiformes > Falconidae > Falco > Falco cherrug. The sequence goes on along the minus strand of NC_073704.1, from coordinate 60,989,218 downwards.
TGATGTCAAATGATGATCAGAATGATGCTATTCTAATGACAACCAGCAGCTTTCAGCTGTACATATAGTCAGTGCCATACTTCTGGGAAGTATACCAAGGAATACTAGATAATAAACTATACTTGTTAGTTCAACTAACAAAGGTTCAGGTTGTATTTCTGTACCATGTTGCACCACTGTTTAGAAATGGAGACAAAATAGTTGTGAAACAAAGAAAATAGGCAAAAGAAGTGAAGAGTCATCAGTATATCTTACTTCTAATACGCACATCATCACAGACACATATATTTTTTCCAGGCAGTATTTCGGCAAAACTAAAAAGGCTTGTAGATTCAACTGATGTCCACATCATGCTATGAGATTAAAGGAGATGGGATATAAAGATAAAATACAGGAGTGATTTATACACTCGGTGAAAGCATTATGTTTCAGACCATTGTTAAGAGTCTTTTGATTACGTAGTAAGGATCTAATTTCACAACCCTTTCATCTAAATAATTCAGTTCTGAGAAACCATGCCAGGTCACTTTGTTTTTGATGCCTTGCAATATGTGCACAACAGCAATCCTAACAAAGCAAAACTTCTTGTGTTTTTGAAAGATGCTGACAACTCTCCAAGAATATTTACAACTTGCCAAACAGACTGAGCCTATTAACTGTGGGTGCATTGTTTGAACTTCTTATTTTTCTAATCAAGATTTGCACATTTCTGAGGAAACAGCTGGGTTGCTTGCACTATGGAGACTTCATAATTCCTTCCTTCGCTCCAAAGTGGAGACAAAAAAAGACTTCAAGTTTTCCAGCAGGTAACAGGTCAGTTCACACCATGACCCTGTGGCTGTGGTTCCTATTTCAAAGCACCTCTGCTACCCAGTGGATAGGAATATACTGCCTGCTGTGCCACGCTGCAGAGACACATATAGAATGGACAAGTAAATTTAGCAATTCTCATGGCTGAGCACACCGGTGCTGAGCAACCTGTCCCAGTGTGGCAAACCATGTTCTGTTAAGAGATTCTATACAAACAACAGCATCTAAACATGACAGAAACCCTGAAGAGTATGGTATGGAAGGAGAGCTGTGCTATGGGAAGCGGAAACAGCTCTAAGAACTTGTTAGAGCACCCTGGGATGCCAAGAAAAAGATTTGGGTTTTTATTCTGACAATTTATTGTGTGCTTGAGGAGAAAAACAACAATGCTATACTGTGAATAAAGGCACTAGGAATTTAACACTCAGTGTCCTACAGGAAAGGTAAGCCCTGCTGGAGGACTGCATTTCTGTCCAGAGATGAAATGTTCAGGTTTTGATCAGCCACTGAATGCTTTGGAACTGCTTTTTTCAGGATAACTTTCACAGGGCTTTGGTCCCATTCCTGCTTGCTGTGAAATAGAATTCTGCTCTGGAAAGCTGCCATGGAACAGAACGTGCATGCTTCCAGCAGCTTTGCTTGTCGTTGACATGATTACTTCCACGCTACACACAGCCAAAACAAAGCTTGGAGTTTAAAGGATACACCTTCCCTGTACATTTAGTTCAGGTTTGTGTCCTTATTTATCCTGCACCTTTATCTCCTTCCACCCTTTGGTTATCATTATATCATGTCTTATCGATAGTATCATATCGTGTCATTTCAATTTGTTGCCAGACCTTTTGGGTAATCTGAGGGCTCGGTGTCTGTAGCATGAATGAGTCCTGCAAGCTGTCTCTTTCCACCACATCTTACTCAAGACTGTGTGGGTGGCTCCCGGTAACCTGAAGTCAGAAAGGGCTGCTTTAATGATGGGTGATTTAAGCTTCCTGGGTTGGCTTTTTGTTCAAAGAGAAGAGGAAGAACAGCTCTGCCTAGCTGTCTGAATTGTTGGGCTCAGGAAAGGTGAGTCAGGAGAGCCACGGAAGCCGACTCAGAGGCTCAGGATCACAGGGATGGATACTACTGAAAACACATCCAAAGCTAATGTAAAAACTGTCAACCTCTTCGCTGATGCTCATTCCTACTAACCACACCACCTTTTCATTTAAACCATCTTGCTTACTTGTGTACTGAGTTATGCGAATAGCCAATGATGCTTTGGATCAATAGGTGCCCTGCATGGCACTTGGAAGGTTGATTCCTTCTGTGTTCTCCCCCTTGCTGTGAGGGTCCACACCAGTCTTCCCCACTCCCCTCGCGCTGCTGTCACAGGCACTTTCGTTATGATTGCTTGCTGTCTCCTGCCTGCTTCTTAGGGATTCAGCTTGCCCACCTTCACTTCATTATTTCATGCCCCTTCATTTCTTCTTAATGTGGACATTTGTGTGTTGGCATCTAGGCTGTGCCTTAATATATGTAGTGAACTGCTCTGATTCCGGTAACGGTCTGCACCTGGATGACAGAACTATCTTATGAAATACTCCTATTCTTCTGCGCTGCTTGTTTTCTCTGGCAGGAGCTTCTTTGTTCTATTCTCACAACTGAATTCTTCCAGCAGAATCCTAATAGAGAGATCTTCTTTTGATTGGAAATTCTCAGAATTTGAATTTTTTTCCCCAGTGCTGTGTGGTTTTGATTTCCATAAGTCAAGTTTAGTGAATGCAGTACTTAAAATTCCAGTGAATGTGTTCGCTCTCTTTGTTATATGTATATGAGAGTGAAACTCAGTACAATTTCATGCATAAAAAGACACAAGTACCAAATTTAAGAGTCTTTTTATTGATCTAAACATTGAGATGTACTTGCCTTACAGAAAATATCTTCAGGCATGTTAACTCTGAGATGGGTGCATGCTCAAAAGTGTAACAGATTATCACAACATAATATGGCTATTACACAGAACTCTGTTTTAATGATCGTGAATGTGACTACCTTGTAATTACATGATATTCTCTACATAGCTAACAAAAATACTTATGAGCTGGTGGGTGACTTGTGTACACAGTTTGCCTCTGCAGTGAATCTGGGATGTGTTTTATAGGACTTGGCACAGGAAAGCTATTAAAAGATGGAGCTAGAAAGCCCACAGGGGAAAGAATCTCTCCACTGCTCTGGGGAGGGAGGACAAGAGCTGGCTCTCACCATCGTTTATGCAGCATATACAAGTCTTAGCTCATAGACTGCAGTGTTGATCCTTGTTGACTCTAGATAGTGTGTTAAGTTGTACACTTCAGGAGTCTTTCTGTATGAGCTGTGTCATAAATGTTGTGTGTAATTGGACAGGAGCAGTTGTTCAAGGTAAAGCCTGGAGAGAACTACTTGATAGCTCCAGTGCAAGAGTCAGACTTGAGTGGTGCTAGGTTCAGAAGCAAGGCAAGCACTGCTCTACTCTTGGTTTCCTACCTGGACACTCTTGCCCAGTGGAGTAATTCTGGATTTGTGACACTTGATCAAGAAGCAATATACCAGCTCCATGACAGCTTAGCTGCTGGAACAATCTTCCTGTGAGTGCTGGTGCAGGAGCTCCAATTATACAGAAACAGATCTAAAACAAGTGAATCTGGGGGGAGCTGCCTCCAGCCACTTATTTGGCCATAAAGAGAGCTGATTAGAATGTTTGCTTGAGGTGACTGTGATGTCAATAAGCACCAGACCCTACTGAACTAATTAAATAATACCCAGAACTGTGAGATGAGCCAAAAGCCACAGACAGTCTTTTGTTGCCTTATGAGATGAACTGTGTCCATCTTTCCCCTTGCACTTTCTAGAAAAGGAAAGACACGAGATATATTCTGACAGTTCCTGTATGGGAAGAGAGGGACAAACAGTGATGAAAATGTCTGAAAGTATAAATGTTATATCTAAGTAATTGACAAAAATATTTAAACAATTCAATTTTTACTTTTAGTTTTAACAGGAGTTTCTAGACAATATCAAAGCTGGTCTTTGCTTTGCTAATGACAGACACATAAAGGGCATCTTTTAAAACCCAGAGTGCTTGTTAAGGTGTATCTTACACATTGGGGCCATGTGAAAGATCCTGCTCTACCTCTCCTGTAGCGAAGCCTTAGCTGGGTGAAACGATGTCATTTGTGATGGGTCTCAGAACTTCTCCATGGGGGAGAGTTATGAACCGGAGCAAGAATATCATTAGATGCTCTTAGATTATGGTGACCATATTGTAGCATTTCAGTAAACATTCTGGTTCTTGAACAGTCTGCACATAAGCCAACAGAACAGTTTTATCTCACATTTCACAAAGAAATGTGTAAAAATACTGTAAGGCACTAATACTTGGGGCAGACAGATGATAGGCCTTTTTGCAAACTGTCTTATTCATGATCCTGTGTTGTGCCATGTATCCAGATAATGATGGGATCCGATTTTTTTCCCTCTTTAGAGAAATGACGTCTTTTTCTGTGGATCCTAACAATGAAATTTGCATTACAATGCATGGCCTTTCTAACCTTCTGCCTGCAGCGTTCAAACTTTCCTTGATCATAATAATGATTAAAAATTTCCTGAGCATAAAGTATTTTCTGATGTTAAAAGATTTTCTAAAAGAAATATCTTAAGTGAAAATCTTAAGTTCAGCAGCATAGAAAGATAATTAAATAGAGAGGGTCTCACTTCCTTACATCTTCCTGTTCGATGTATTGCTGCAGGTTTCATTGCTTGTGATCAAAAGATGAATACAAAGTTCAGATAGACACAAATAGGTCATCCTCTCTTGCCTGGCTGTATCAGCATTGTGCAGCTGTAGTTGAGCTTTGCAAGATCTTTAACAAAAGTTCATTTCACATTCAGAACACAGACAGATTTGTGTTGCTGAATCCTTTTCACATCCACTCACCACACAAAAAGCATGTGCTAAATTGAGTTCAGCCCATAGCAACAGTTCTTCTGATAACCTTGGAATGCAGGCTGCATGGGCAGAGGACACTTTAAGTCTTTAGAAATACTTATTAAATAAGCCCCCTCTTTTATAATAAAAGCCCAATTTTAATAAAACAGTCTCAAGTATTCTCTTTCAAGTAACTACTACATTTATATAGCCAGGTGCTCATCTTGCTTTTATCTCACCACTTCTAGCATAATCCCAATTTATGGTTTTAATTTTTTTTTTTCCTTCTGACTTTGGCCCATCTCTCTTTGTAATTGGTCTTTGCTGTTTAACTCCATGCTTGCCATCATGAAACCATGAAAAGGCAGTTGTCTCAGCTGTTTAGATGTTGCTGTGGGAGTTTATATCCTATTCTTTACCACTCTAATCCAGATTTCATTCTGAGAAGTAGCAGCAGGGAACCACAGACTCGAGGTGATATTTTACACTTTCTCTTTCTCTTTTTGGCTCTGAAAGGTAAGGCACTGTTGGAGGTGCACAAGCGAATGTTTGGACTTGTTCTTCCTTTTCCTCAGCATCTGCACCATCCAGCAAAAATCAGACTATTGGTTTTTTACTCAAGCTTGCTAACAAATACAATTCAGCATTTCGGACGTCTGCTGAAAGAATCCTGTTAGTGGGCTTACACTCTTTCATTTTGTATTATGCCCTGCTCACCTTCTAAGAATTCATCTTTGTTTAGTTGGCAATGAAGCAGCTATACGAAGAGAGATTAATGGGCATTAGGCAATATTTGTCTCTGCGTCCTCTCCAGGGGGGCCACATAGCTTAACCACAGGGTTGGCCTGTAAAAGAATTCAAGAAAAAATAGATAAATGCCCTTTCAACTAATTATCATCTACTGTTACTGGTTAGGATAATACAATATAAGTAAAATACTGTATCATATAAAATTCCTATATGATAAAAAGAAGGCAGAAAAATCCCATTAAAGTTGAGTGTAAATGGAATATTTTCAGAGACTCATCTGCATCTAGTTTTGTGGTATCATAGCTGCATATCTTTATCATTATCCTTAGCCAAATTATTCCATGTTCAATTACTATAGCCACTGAAAATATTTACTCTTATTCCTTTTCATTTTACCCTTCTGAATTTTGCCTATCACTAAGGTTCATCCTCTTTTTCCCTCTTGATTCACATCCTATGGAAATAAATTCTTACAAGCAATAGAGCCTTCCTATCATCCTGTACCTTGATATGCTGTGAGCCATCCTTTAGGAAATCTCTGCATATCTTTCCTCAGAAACCAGTTATGTTAGCGCTTAGAGAAGCTGGTGTTTCTTATCTAAATTACTTCCTAGTTCCACCTGGGGTTTGGATGCTTGAAGTAGAGAACTAGATCCTTAGCAGATGTAAATCAGCATACCACTATTGATTTTAATTATGTATGATGTCTTCTTATACTAGCTTATGATCCAGCCCAGAATAATAGCATAATAGATGGCTTGTGCATTGCAAGAAAGGAGGTGCTTTTTTTTTTTTTTTAATCACTGCAGGCATCCAGCCTTGTTGCTTGCACCTTCTCCTTCAGCAGCAACATTGCACAGGGGTAATAAGACTTTCCTAAAGCTTATCATTTAACAGAAGCATCCTTGTGGTACAAAAGGGTTTATTTCTGAATTAGCCTTTGCTAGTTCAAGATACAGTCATAAACTACCAAACCTGTATTCACACAGCGGTGGATCTGATTTAGTAAAACCCTTTCTGCTAACCAGTGTCACTGGGATTTAGTCTGCTCCCATCTCTTCAAACCTTGATGAAGGCATGATGACTTGCTGAAGAATTACTTAATACTTCTTCCTTAAAGAACCACTGTGGATTTGGACATGATTGAATAAAAGGTTCATTCTGAATCCCTGTTCTGACATAAGACAAGTGTGCCAGTAGGTTTTATGTGATTTATGTGCTAATTAGACACTTTTTCTCATTAGCCAATCTGAAACTGGAACTGCCTTCTCCAGAGGAGAGTCAAAATCTTCCTCAATTTCTGTGCAAAATACACCTGTTTCAGTTGCTAAATGTGATGTATACCATAGAAAGTGACAGGCAAAAGCATACAAATGACAGGAAAGTTAAAAACAATTGATTAACAAAAAAAGCATGTCATTCTCCATCTGATAAGATAAAAAAGGGAAAAATACAATTAAGAAAAAGTTTTAAGCCCTTACATGCTAGAGGAAGGGCATTTATTACAGCAATATCGGTGACATCAAAATTCATCAGCTGAAATAGAACATAATTTTTAGGGTTAGAGATGGTAATCACAAACAAATACACATTATATACAAATATATAAAAATGTAAATAAAAATTTAGTTTTTCAAACACAGCTCATAGAAAGAAGGCATAAAAGTAAAAGAGAATTTTGTTTGCCTACTGTGCAAGTAAAGAAGAGATGAACTGTCAATGCCTTAAGCCGGTTCCTAAAGTTGTTTATACACAGTGGGTTGCAGCAGTGACTGAAAAGTGATCAAAACACAGAGCGCGATGAGGAAGGACTCAGCCTGGCATCTCTCTATAATGAAGCAAAAGCTGTGTTCCCACTCTCTCTGGTCAATGCATGCCATGAAATATATGTATCCCGTATACTGAGATAAATTCTAAACATAATTTTTATCAACTATAGATGGATTAATGGGCTAGATTCTGCAATCTAGTCTGATTATGTGCAAATTCAACGTGACAGTCTTAATTTGACACATATAATTAAAGGTCATAGCAGGATTTCCTAGATTCAGAGATTTTTTTCACCCTATCTCAGCTACTTCAATGCATTTTAAGGAAAATTTTATCTAGGAGAATAATCACATAATTTTAAAAACTGCTTTTCATATTTATTGAGTAATATTCACTAAAAAGAGTATAGGCAGTGACTTCAGGGAAGCTGTTTTCAGGAATAAGATAGCATGCTGTAAATATGAATTCTAAAATTAGGCCTGACTGGCTTTCTTTGTAAATGCAGAGTCCTGCCCATAATGGTATTCAGTATTTGGTTTGACCCATGTTTATTAAATTTATCATATATAGCTAAATGACAGAAATTATTGGTGGGGCTGAAGACAGGAGATGGCAAATGTTAAACTGTACAGCATAGCTGAATTGTGAAGATCGGAACTGTGTTTTGGGTAGAAGTCCATTTCACAGAAAGGCTTTGCTGTTCAGCAGCTCTGTGTGTACGTGGGGGTGCGTGTGTAGCTGGCTGGATACGGAAAGTGCCTGCCGAGTGCTGGGCAAATACGCAGTTGTGTGCCATGCATGCATGCTGAATGCAGTGATGCTGGGGTGAAGAAAGTCACGGGATACTTGGAGCTGTGATAAGTCCTGTTCCTTACACGTGGGAGGGAGAACTCAAAATCACGAAACCTGGGCCCTCATTGGTTATTGCAGACAATGGCGGTTATGTGGGCTACGCTTCCTGAGCTGGAAGAAACTTTCATAAAAGCATTATCCACATGCACACCCGTGCAAGCCTTTGGACACAGCTGGACATATCTAACTCAGTCAGTAGCAGGCCCTGAACATACTCACCGTAGCCAGTTCCTTAGTAAAATTTTTACCCTCACATTACAGACTGACACAGCATTCAGCTTTCTTCCTATGGTATAAGACAGAAAGGAAATGTAACCTAAGCAAGAACGCCAATGAAAGACAAATGTCTAAAGTAACAGTGAATGAAAGAAGCTTTCTGAAAACAAAACAAAAAAACCCTTATGTAAGCTCGTGAGAATAGAACAGAAAATAAATGCTATCTAGGGGTTACCAATCAAGAATAGTGCATGAAAAAAACAGGCTGGCAGGTTTTCTGCTGCTTATCTGGGACCTGAGTAGCCAGACCATCCTGATCCTGAGGAATAAGGTTTCTCTGAAGCTGTCTCTGAAGGTCTTCATTGAATTTCTGAGCGTGAATTACTTAACATTTTAGCTGTGCAGTAGAACTTGGAAGAAGGAAGTCACTACTGGTTGGGTTAAGATACTGTATCGCGCTTCTGATATTCAACCTTAGTAAAATGTTTCCAAAATAAAAAGGCAAGTAATTCTACCTCCTGCTAAGGAACAAAGTTACTACAAAGATGGTTATGTCTCCTGAGTTTCCCTTACCACTGTGCTTCTCTTTTGGGTTCCTAACTACCCTGCCAAGCTGGGGAGCAAGAATTTTAAAGGGAAAAAAAAAAAAAAAAGAAGAAGAAAAAAACACAACAGAAAAAAACAGAAGCTGCCTCTGAGTTTACTCACAAGGTCATACCTATGTTTAAGCACTTAGCTGAACTAACTTTGGCTATTAGGGCTCTGGCAAGGACTGTCTCATATTTTATGTATGAACTCTGAAATCCCTGGTTGATGTTATAATATAAACACTAGTAATTATTTTTAACGTTAAGGCTGAAGATAGCAGTCAGATACTGGATTCCATCGCTCTAACAGATGTAGACTGTGAAGCTGCCCTTGTCCTGAAAAGTTTACAGTCTAATTATTAGTTGAAAGCCATCAGAGGATCAGCAATCACACATCTACATACACATATATTTTCCTCCTCAGTTCCCCAGAGAGATACACAAAAACAAATCTGTATCTTGTTTAAAGTTGTATTTAAAGAAAATGAGATGTAGTAAATAAAGCTGAGTCTGAGGGGAGAGAAATATGCGAGCAGGATTTCCCAAGCTGCACAGAAAGTATGGGATTAGAAAGAAATACACATGAAAAGGTATTGTTTTATTAGGCAGAACATGTTCACACAAGTTGGAAAACAATCAATGAGGATCAAATAAGTACTTTCTTATAAATGTACATGTTTAGCAAAGATAGACTTTGAAAAAGAACACCAAAGTCCCAAAAGAGTCATGTAGACAGACATCTGATAAGCTTCCAGAACAATGACCTTAGTGTGCTTGATCCTATATGCTTAAGTCTGTGAAGTGACAGAAAAAAATTAGTTAACAACATCAGGGTTTAGAATAAACATGCAGGAGTTTTTAACAATAGCATAATATAAAGATCTTTATGTAGTTTCAATTTCACACCAAAAAATCAAGAAATTCAAGTAATTGGGTACTATAAAAACAACAGAGGTTGTACCTCGTGTAAAAGGACAAAATGACATTCTGCCATCTTTAGGGATTGCCAAAGCCGGAGTCAAAATTTGCAATCTACATTACAAACTGTACTGCAACCTTAAATATAGAGGGGTCTATATTTAGAACAAAGCAGCATCGTTAGTGCTTTGTTAAAGTGTTGTCAGAGCAGACTGTTTTCAGATGCATGAGACAGACCCAGTTTGTGCAAGGAATCTCAATCAAAGCAAACCCACCTTGGAGCTTCCACTTCAGGTGCAAATCCTGCATGGCTCTGTGGCTCCTGCACCTCCGTTTCTCTCCAGTATTCCATCATTCTCACAGCACAGCCTGTCCCAGCTGTGGTCTCTTCTACAGACCGTATAAAAATAAAATACAGGATAAAACAGGACGCAGGGTTTTTCTGCATAGAGTGATGGGTACTTTCTTTTATAACAACAACAAAACCAGCCAAATGCCAAGCAGTAAGGTCTTTGCTTTGATTATAAGGCAGAGCTACACCACCACTATCTGTGAGAAGATAAAAGTCTTAGATATATTAGATATATAATGAGTATAAGCAACTTGATATATTGGATTGCCAATACAAAATATCACAAGAAAATTTCACATCCTCTGGAAAACTATTACTGAAACTTGATCCTGTTGCTTTGACCGAATGCTGTGCCATTGTAAAGTTTTGCTGCTGCCTCAGGGTTTGGGAGCGGATTCACAGCCTTTTGGATACATATCTGCAATACAACCAAGATGATCTAAAAGTTCCAGTTATGTGGCTTGGTAACCAATAAATGATGCATGAGGTGAAGAAGACGTGACCTCTCTTCATTTATGGAACTCTGCAAGTATTTATTTGTCTGTGGTTCACCAGGAAAATCCTTTCCTTTTTAAAATGTACTTTCACAGGAATTGCTGCCATACCCATCCTGCATTAATATTCAGGATCTGCACTCATAATCCATTGCTAAGCAACACTTAACAAAATTGATCTTGCATTAAGCAAGCTCTGGAGCTTGAATAATACATTATTTCCTCTTTCTACTTATAATCAGTGAAAACCTTTGGTTGCCTTTTGAATGTCACAATATTAAAACTTTTTATTTTAAACACTGATTTTAATTGTGGAGAAAGTCCATTTGGATTAAGGATCAGATGTAAATTCACCCTTGGTACTCTTTAATGCTAAAAGTAAATAATACAGCCCTTGAAGAATGTGGAAAAACTTAAAAATTGAAAGGAATGTAATGCAGAGCAGCCATATCCCATTTTGCATTCGGATACATTAAGGGCAATACCTTGTCAGCTACTGTGTGTATATCTTAAGCATCTCTGTCACTGTTTATTTATATTCTGTATTAAGATCACACAACTGTGTGCATTTATATGCTGAATACAGGAGTTTCTGATTCCCATGCACAAATTTTATGTACATAGGAAATAACCTGGCCTCTCTGGAGTTTTCTGAATGGCTGCTGGGGATGGAATTCCATGCCTTAAAGTTGCTAGAAATTACCTGTTTTGTCTTTTAGCCCATTTCTCTGCCACTGCAGGATAGCTCCCCTGAGTATATTCACCAATGCCTTAATCATCCTGTTCTTAAGAGTCTCAAGCAATGTCTCCTTTGGGAGTTCACTGCACAGTCTATTAGATCTTAGTGCTAGACAATACTTATTTATATTCATCCTGTACTTATTAAGCCAGAGTCCTTTGTGTCTCTATCCTTCCCAAGCCCCTGCTACACCAGTGCAAGGCAGAATGCAGGAAGTTACTTTCCTATGATTACTGAAGGCTCAGGTGTTGGGATAATTATTTATGCTTCCACCGTCAAGCCTTTCTTCACTTCCATTAAATTATAAGATGTCTTAAAACTCAAAAAATTGGGCCCTAGAGAATATGAATTGATTCATTTTATCTCACACTTCATTCTACAAGGCAGTTTTCTAAACCAAATCTAAAATACAATTTTAATTCAAAATTCCTAATAGGATCCAGACAAGGTGTTAATTTGTTGACATCTCCTATGAAATATTTTTGCTTACGCTCTGTTTGTCTCCATTAAAGAATCTAGTATCCATGCTGTAACACCTATGACTGATGTGAGGAACTTTAATCAAAGGCTCTTCCAAGCATCTGTACTTTGCATTTAGGAAGTGTATGAGTTATTTAAATGAGTAGAGAATATAAGCTACGTATCATTTTCTAAGGGACTTTTTTCGTGAAATTAACCAAAACACTCCATCTTCTCCTTGGTTTTTTTTTTTTTTTCCTTTTTGCCTTCATCAGTGTTAAACTTTATGTTTTGACTTCTCTGTATTTCATTATCCTGATCACTCCCTGTTTAGTATACTCCAGAAATTTCAGTACTGGGCTGTAGACTCCTTTTACCAGGTAACTGAGGTCGGTGTTAAGTAAGACAATCCTAACGTTCATACCTACTTGCTTTCTGCTTGTTTCCCACCAGGTAGTGTCTCGAGTGTTTGACTAACATATTTACTGGTCTTTCTTCCACCGTTCATTTCTAGCTGGCAAGTCTTACAGCCCTAGTACAGATGTAACCCGTTCATATGTTCCACCACATACAGAGCAGGAAGAATATCCAGCCACAGGCTACGGTGCACCCTGAGGTGCTGCTCCGCAAAGACGCTTCCTTCCCACCCGGCACTGCTGCTGGATTCATCCCCACTTCGACAAATACTTTATATTTTGGCTTGTCTAGGATTCAGCAAGAATAATCTTTCCAGATGGGCCAACCTTTCCAAGGCCAGCCTTTGACTTTGGCATAGTCGCCCTTACAGACATCCTCTGTAAAAATGAAATTCTCAGTGTTTTTGAATAATCATCCAAATAACTGAAAGAATTCTTCTGTGAGGAGGTATAAGTAAAACCAGACACATTCAGGCTGGTGAATGCAAAACTGCCAAAACAACCTTGCTGTTTAACTGAGCATAAGTTTCAAAAACCTTTTTTCATTGTATTGCCACCAATTTATCTGAAATGCTTACACAGCTTCTGCAAGAAAAATAAAATATGTAATCTTTAGTTAATAAAAATGCATATTGAAATTAAAACCATGAGCATAAATTTTAACTGTTCAGTGGGGAGACATTTAGACCCATGATAATACTGAACTTGATTTTTGAAAGGTAACTGAGTCTCAGCATCTTCATCTCACCAGAAATTTTGCTCATTCCTTACATTTTATACCATGTTGTTCCTTCTCATTATTTATAAAGGTTGAAAGTTATGTTTTTTCTGTGACAACACGTATTCCGATGCTGTAATGGCAGTGCATCTCTATTACAGATATTCCACCATTTGAAAGGGTGGCAGTTGAGAAAAATGCATTACTCAGTGCTTCCCCATATGACCTTAAACAACATTTTGTTCTTGATGAATTGTACTTCATATGCTTCCCTGTCACTGCGTATTTATTAGGCATAAACCAGGATGTAAACATCTGGTCTTAATTACACAGTCTTTGTATTTTGCAGGGAACACAACAGTTTGAATTCATCCCTAATAAGGAAAACAGAATTACTATAGTAAGCCAGAAAGAGTTAGGTTTTGGTGCCTTATATCCTTTTCGGATTTAGAGACAGAGAAGTCTCGTCTGAGAGCTGTGGGATGAATCTGGGACCCAAGCCATACTGCTGGGTTTGCACCTTCTTGTGACTTTTTAGCTCTGTGTCTCTGATAAGCACAGCTTTAGCCTTTAGCTTTTGAACGTACAGGCAACAGGTTTTCAGTTTTCTGTTGGATAAAATGTCAGCAAGTTTTGCTAAAATTATTTTTTACTTTTACTGTGAAGTCTGGGAACAACTCCAGTCTGTCTGAGCAGGTTCTTTGTTCTTTTGACATTTTCTCCCAGCAACCGTTTGGACTATGAATGGTGAGAAATATTGGTCAGGAGTCTGAAGCCACATTTCAAATTGATGGCTTAAACTCACACATACTAAGCAGCCTATTGAGCTTGTCAGTATTTACATATCTAGAAAAATAAATTGAGACATAGGATTGTCTATTTAATTGTAGCTTCTTGCAAGGAAGCTGCTGAGGGGGACAGAGAATAATGTAACTATTATATAGTTATTTCTCGTCATTGTTGTTAAATCCTTCTATTGGAGAGGACAGCAAAGGACAGGCAATTCTTTTTATGTGGCATCAGTGTGATGGAGATTGTCTCCTTATGTGCTCTTTCATTCCGTGTTGTCTCCATTGCTGGCCTAGGTGACAATATTTAATAGTTCATGCTTCTTTTGAGGCCAGACTTCAGACCTTTTCTTAGACTTTTCAATGTCTAAAGTCACCCATTTTTCTATGAAGCCTTGGGAGATCACTATCTTTGCCCCTTTAACAATTTAATAATCTCATTAAAAAAGGTATATAGGTCAGGAACATGCAGACCTGACTTTTGCTAATAGTATTAATTTCTTTCTGCAGGGGAATTTCAGCTATACCTTTGGAACTTGCAGGTTTTGCTTCATCTGAGGTCAAACAGGCTGGTTTTATGAATTGGGTTTAGAAAAACTTGTATGTAATCAAGCTCTGCACTTTGCATGGTTGCACTTCTGTCAAAATCTCCAGAGTGTGTGCAGGCAACCAAGAATCCTGTGCTTGTAGAAGAGGAAAAATAATCTTCTCAACAGGTTATATGCCAGATCCTCTGGCAATGGCAATAAGGTTTCTATATTCAGTTTGAGCTGACTTTAGGATCCTAAAGTACTTAAAGAAAATGTTAAACCTTTGACTGAGGTGAAAAATTCCCTGTCTATCTGAGCCTATTGCTATTAGAGTTTTGCAGACATAATGGACTCCAGAGTAAGAGGACTGAGTACCGTCTTTGAAAAGTTTTCTATAACCAACTTCGTTTACTCCTTGTAGTTCCCTGGACTTCAAAATTGGTTAGTTTGACATGACTGGCAAGTCAGGATAGATTTGCAAGATCAAAACTGGGTCCAGACAGAGTAGCACTGTTCCTGTTTTGTTGACCCCATAGATGCTGGTGTGGGGAACCTGTATCACGTGAGACAGACCGTCTGGTTTTCAACTGGGCTCACTTGTACTTATATGTTTAATATAGCTCTCTTATCTGAAACCAGAACTGTCCAGATCAAGTTATGATACCTGGAAAATTAAATTCCATCTCCATCTTAACTTTCAGGTTTCAGAAGTTGTATTAAATGCAAATACCTTTCTGCACTTAATTAATTCAAGAAATCCTCACACCTTCTTTTTGTGTGTTGGGGGAACAGATTTATGGTGTCAATGGATGATCTTCCTGGCCCTATTAGCTTCTCTCATTGCTTCATTTATTATTTATACCTCATGGAATCTACTTAATTTTATTTGTAGGGTCTTTTAGTTTGGTAGCTTTTGTTACCTCCAAAGCTGCCTGGAGATTTTATATTGATACTGTGGGTTTGCTCTGATGAAAATCTCAATATCTTGTGTTTCATCAAAAAAATTATTTTTCTACCAAAAAACTCTCAGAAAGAATGGAAAAAGACAGAAGAATGGAAAAAGTCTTTCCTGAAAGGGATGTTGAATATACAAGAATAAGGAATCAAAAGCATAGGGCTGGGAAGACTTCAAGAAGCCATCTAGTCAAACTGCAAGGAGTCTCAGAAGTCATCTTGTCTGCTTATATTTTGTTTCCCTCCCTACAGATCCTTTTCAGAGCCTGACAATGCACAAAGAGGAAAGGTCTATAGTTTCAAGGACTTCTGTCCCTTGGTGAAAAACGCTTCCAGTTTATGCGGTTAGATCCTTTGAGTCGAATCATAAGGAAAAGGTTCTACTTTTTCCCATCTCAAGGGATTACTTGCCTTAGGATAAAGCAGTGAGAAATGCACCTCATTGCTTTTCATCCTGTCCTTAAAGTGAAAGGAACTTTCCCAGGGTTTTTTTCTGTGTTCTGAAATACCTTCTCCATTCCCTGGAAGACACTCACATATCCTCCTTATTTATTTTGTATTCTTTGCCTTTCCAGTGACTTGGCATCATCAAGAGCAGGAATCAAACAATAGGCTTATTTTCTCTTGAAGTAAATGTAATCTGTAGCTTTTCTCAAATTCATATCCCTGTTGATTTGATTAACCCTCTTAAGAGAATGTGTGAGCTCCCCACTAAAATGCCCAGAGCTACAATCACTTAGCTCATTGTTTGTTTTTCTTTGATTTTATTTTTTTTTTAACTAAGAATACTATTTTTGGCATTTCATTGCGTTTAGCGCCAAAATCCAACCTAAAATTAATACATCTCACTTCCTTTCAGGCAGGTAGTCCATCTTCTGCTGCAGTGTTATGAACTGCTCCTATGAAAAATTTTTCTGAGCTGCTAATGACATTGTCATGGGTTTTGATGCAGCACACGCTCTTCTAGGGCATGTGAAATTATGTAAGCCTTTGCCATTATTGCATTTCTTTTTAGGCATCAGCAAAATTTTGGCTCAAATATATAGCACAGTGTGCCACCCCATGTACTACTTTTTGAGTGGACTTTGACATTGGGTTCTGTATATATTCCTGACCCCAGGCATACTTTCTTGAAATATTAGCAGATTATTTCTACTCCCTATGGAATCAAAGCACTGCCCACCTTCCATAAATTTCACTGTAGCATGAATTTTACTTGGCAGATCCTGATTGCTTTGTCTAGGGTGAATTCTGGGTTTTCTGCAGCATCTCTGCCAGAGCTTTGTCTGCACATGTGAGCTGGTCTCCTCCTCCCTTGGTGGATTCATTTTCTCCCACACACCTTGGAATTGCAAGATCTGGAGTTGCATTAGAACGTGGACAAATTCTTCCATGCTTTTTGCACTCCGCATTTAAAAACTTAACACTCATCTTTCATTCCTATGCAGAATGAAGTGCTACTTAGATTTCTTTAATACACTTTCAAACATGGCCAGTTAACTGAAAACACATCAAGCACTTCGGAATCGCCTACTGTGAGAAATAAGGCTGCTGCCTGTCTGCCTTCCTTTCTGCCAGTCTCCATGCTTGCTGACACGAGGTGAATCCTCCATATTTCTAGACACTGTCACTGCAGGTAAGGCATTTTCCTCCTTTATAATTCCTGCCCTTAAGAGTATTAGTAGGGTTTGGGGGATATTTTTCTTTGGTTTTATAATGCTGTTATCATAGACAATTCAGTAATTGCTTAAAGCAGAGGAAGATGCTGAGAATTTTTTAGAAATTTTTGTCCATTTTCTGACCACCACACGGTCCTTCACAGAATACTGTCCCTGGTGCAAGGACCTGCTTGAAGTATGCATGACTGGACCAACAGTTCATAGCAGCAGGACTGTTTACCTAGACCAAGGTCTGCCCCCGCCATGCTTGAGCCATGGCGCTGCTGGGGTAGGTACAGCAGTACAGGCTCATAGCAGAGCTGAGCCAATGGCCACATTTTTGTCAGTTGCCTTCAGTATCCCAAGGCCCAAAGCTGCCTCTGAGAATCAGGTGTTCAGAACCCTTGTGCCACACCTGGGGCGCATGGTCCACATTCCTCAAATTTCTTACAGCCACCCTGGGATGCTAGCAGACACTGATGCTGACCATAACTTGCACTTTGTACCTCTCTTTCAGCTATTGCCACACCTAACGCCTCTCTTCTCTCCCTACCCAAAGTCTTCGTCTTAAGCACACTCACTTCAAGGGATTCAGTGATTGTGTAAAATAGCATCTGGTTTTCCATAAGGGTTCAAGTTATTGGCAAAACGAATCATCAGCTTCCCTGGAGAGCTTCAGCTTCATGTCTAAAATGTAGTGGCAGGGACAAAGAAAATTGTTTCTCTACATTATCTGGGAGTGTTGCATTCTAGCACATTCTTAACGTTATCCCCCATAGGAAAACACTGAAGCCGCAAAGACTGAGAAGGGTTTACGAGTATGCAAACCATTATGGCCCCTCTGTGGCTCATCTTTATTGTCTTCATCTATGGACATCAATACTTTTGTTTTATTTTCTTTAATGAAAAGAGGGTTTAGTGAGAGCCAGAAGATTGTTTGGTCCAACAAATCCCTGGTTCTTGTCATTTTCACGTTACTCAGCAAATCTGAAACTGCTGTTAACCATGTGTATGTAATTGGGCTGACGCGAAGCCTGGCCTCTGAAGCTGCAAGATGTTTTGGGACTTGTGGGCCATCAGGCAGCAACGCTTCCAGACTGGAATCTCTCCAATCTCTCAGGAAAGCTGCTGCTTTTGTAAGGATCTTAGCATCTGTTTATATGGGCAAGAAAAAAGGGGAATGGGATGGGATGGGTGAAGTAAATGAAAGTAGAAAGGGAAGAATGGAAGAAATGATCATAAAGGAACCATAAAGACCTCAAAATGCAAAATCTGCAGAAGATCATGTAAGAGGGAAAAGAAAAAAAGTAGCAAATATGGGGAAATTTGAGACAGTTTAAAAAGAAGCAAAGGATAACGGGGAAAGAACAAACACACTTGAGGCTTCCCTAACATTTACATGAATAGACATTTTATTTTTGTAGTTCAGCCATTAATGATGCTCTATATTCCATGCAGATTTCACTTCTGAAATCTGACTATTAATGTAAATGGTGTTATTGATTATTGTTTGGTGCTGTGGTGTCTTGTGGATGTTCAAAACAGGATCTTACTGCAGTAAACATTGAACAAACCCATTTGATATTCCACTTGTTAATTTCCAGATCTCTGTTTCTGTTCGTATATTACAGAAAGGGCTTAAGGCAACTCTCTGAGACTGCCTGACAGTGGCACATCTTGGGATGGCATTTTCCATGCTGAACAGAGCTACAAAACTTCATAACAGTGTTTCATCCCAGCTAACTATGAAGTCTGAGGACAAATTTAATTCTAGTGACCTTTTCCATCTGAAGATGAAGGCTGCATTGGCAGAGTTAACTCTGGCGTTAAATGGTGAGAGCTCTTCACTGCAATATTTATGTTAACCGATTTTTGTGATGCAATTCCTAGTAAAAGTTCCAGTAGTAATAAAAGCCGCTATAAAATAAGGTTGCCGTTTTACAAGATACTTTGTGAAATTCTATAAAATTACTTTTGTCATGATCACCATATCGACTGGAAAGATAGGAAAGTGAAACTATTTGTCAAATATTCAGGGATTATCTTCCCATTAAAAACTTTAAACTGATGAATGTTCTGATGTGACCCAAAAGACTGAGTCATGTGGGTAAGGATGATTTTTTTGTTACCCTGCAGGTCCTGAGGGCAATAATCACAGGACCTAGCTTTTACCTAGCATGCCTCTGGTTTGGTAGGCTCTCTCTGGAGTCAATAACATCCTTCAGAAAACAATCTACAGTGGCTAGGATAGACTTCGGCTCTGAGGCATCGTTCGGAAGGACTTGTTTCTTTTTCCTTATGACAGAGGAAATTGAGGATTAGCGTCAGAAGGCAGAAGTTGATTGTCGTGAATACCTGCCTCAATCTCATCTTTCACTTTAAATGTAACCTTGTATTTGATTATACATTTTATGTGTACACCAGTGTTTTCAACTCTGAATGTATTTTTCTTTCCTCTTCTAGACACCTGTGGGCAAGATAGCTTTGCAAGGTGGGAAAAACTCGGTCCTGAAATCTACCTCCAACTTCTGTAGGTGGTAAGTCACTTTATTTATTCATTGGTTTTTTTCTGTTCTTTTGCCTGAGTTTTTTGTCTTGTGCCTCTTTACCATAAATTGTGTTCAGCTTTTACTTTGCCCAGGACTTGCCAGTATTTCAATTCATTTTAATCTGGGGTATTACAATGTTGTAGGATCTTTCCAGGTCAAGAGGTGTTTTCTCTTACACTGAAATCACTGACGCTGGGGCTAAGTGCTTCAAAAGGATGAGAATACAGGGGATTGCACCAATGGCCATGTCTCCAAAGCAGCTGGTGCCACTTTACCTGCAAGAAATCCATAACTTCCCTGCCATGTGACATATTTGCAGCACTTCTGGTTGTAAGCATTCAGCAAATTCTTGCAAAATTCCAGGCACTATTGCAATAAAATACAGCTGTCTTAGCCTTATATAGAGAAGAGGCCAGGAGCAGAGGCGAATAAAGAGGTCAAATCAAGAAACTATTTATAGTATTTTTAAAGAAGAGGAATTACAGTCTGTTGTAAAGTGGACAAATGTTTCAGGAACTTTGTATAAGCCAACAATCACTCATTGCACAGGTTAAACTAGTATTTTTCTGCACAATTGCCCAGCAAAGCTAACAAAGCTGAATCTGCAGTTCTGAGAATCATGGAAGGAAATAAACCCCCTGTCTATTAAAAGGATACAACAGTATATGGAAGAGATAAAGGGTTGTTAAATAAAGGTCTGTCCCCCTGCATGTTCCTTTTTAGTGGTGTATTTTTAAATCCAGTTAAATTATAAGAATTGAATTTTCCTAATCCAGTAGTGAAGGACTCTGGTGCACAGTAAAGTACAGAAATGCACGTTAAACATTTGTTACTGTAAAGATTTTCTTTCCTGAGTGAATGTTTAAAAAATGAAGTCAGTGGAATTGGGCCTCACAAGAGGAGTGGAAAAAACCATCAATAAAAGTCCACAGAAGATTTCCAAGGCTCTACTACAAAGGCTGCAGCCACTGCCTCAAGAACTATGGAAGTAATCAAGGAGGTGAAAAAGTGACTTTTGCTGCCAAGTATAACTGGGGGAAGTAAAATCCTTCACATGGCAATGCTTATGTGCTACTGCTGCTGACTTTACTCTGCTGGGTACACGCTGCTGGCTACTGGCTATGATGTGGGACAAGGTCAGTGTAGCTTTAGGGAAAACAAGAGTGGCTGAGTTGGTTCTCCAGGCATCCTTATTTTGGTCTAGGGGGAAGTTAACATGCTTCAGTTATGTTGCCTGCAAGACTGATGCTGCAGGCTTTCTCTATTAACTGCAAGTCCCAAAGTGCCCTATTAAGACAACTATCACATTCCTCTGCATGGGGAATTTAGCTGGAGATGAGATCTGGCCCTTGATTCTTGTGTGTGTGAAATGCTTTCTGCACCAGAAGGTTCTGCTTCCAGAATGAAGCCGGACAGGCTACAGCATGGAGAAGCTGGCAGGGCATGGTTATTATTACAACTTCCGATAAAATAATTTATACAGTTCAAGTGAGCTATCAAATAATATACAAAATCAATACTGTAGCACTTTTTACAGCTGCAAGCACCAAAAAAAAGGAGAGATTTTTAACTCTTCAGTAGTTCTTCTAACTTGAAACAAAGGAGCTTTCCACATCCAAAATGCCAAATAGTTGAGTCATCCACTATAGAGAGAGACCTCTAATATTATATTCATGGATGAGAATTAGAGGCAATTATAGCACTGTCCAGAGATAAAAACCAGCCAACAAGGATGTTTCAATTCTAGTCATGGATGATAAACAGTGTGGAGGTGAAACGCTGCAGCTGCTGAGTGAGAGATTGCTATCAGGATTAAACGGGAAGCCTGCGTTTTACTGGATCAAGAAAGATTAGCCATGTGTTGAATATGGGATTATGAAGTAATTAAATAAATGAAGACACATTTCTGACACAAATGCTACAAGTAAGAATGTAATTACTCACGTTATAGACAATATTTATGTAATTTATCATTCAACCTTTGACTGGCAAGCATATCAGCCCGCTTCATGCTAAGTGAAGTCAACTGTACTGAAGTCACTGAAGGACTGTGCCTGGTTTGCTGTGCTAACAAGTGTGTTTTGCAGGGATGAACTAACTGCTGCTATAAAAATATAGTGGGTAGAACTCCAAGTTTTGGGGGAAACTGTGTTCTGCTGCTTTTTACTAGCCTGGCCTGGCAATTCGTGAGTTGAAGGAATGGTCAAGGGAGGATTAAATCGGTCTGACCTGCAGTGGGATCAAGAAAGCAGTACCTAGTGCATCTACACAAAACTGGAAGCACTGATGCAGCTCCTTGTGTATAAAAATCCTCAAATATTTAGTAGGTAACGTGGTTTGCGTATGATGGTGCTGAAATGTCTGGGGTGAAACACATGACTCAAATGGAACTGTATGCAGCTGAGTGGCAATAGATTTCTGTAAGCTCACTGGGGAAATCTCTTAACCATGAGATTTAAGATGGTGCAAGATCTTTAATGGCTGTGCAGAGAAGACAAATCCTCTGTTGTTAAAAACCTTACAGAAAAGGCCCATACAGAACAAACTGCACAGTACTCTGTTAATCTAAGTAAGAAATGAGAAAGCTTGTGTTCACCCTGCCAGGTGGAAGTTATATAAACCTTATCTGTCACTGAAACTAACAGTTTTATAGGAACATCTGTGCACAACAGAGAGATATTTGAGAGGAATACTTACCCTGGACCACCATCAGAAGAATGGTATAGTACAGTATAGGAAGGAAGGTGCAGCAAGGCATTTGGATATGGATTTACATCCCAATCTGCAGGGCTTTGGTTTGGATGTCTTCTATTTGTTGCTTTTATTGGGTTATATTTTGCCCTCCTGCAGGTATGTTGCTTTCATTAGATTCTGTGTGCACCAAGGGGAGAATGCAATGTGCATATGTGCTTGTTCTCTACCGTCAAAATTAACATTGGGGTTTTTTTTCAGTCCCAGAGGCTTTTATTGTGGTTTCGTGGCACTTAGGAACTGTATTTAAAATCAGATCTAGGAACAGAACTGTATACTGAGTTTAGTGCTCAGATATAGAGCAAAAAATGAATAAACATCACCCTTTTCTACATCACTGAAGAAACGCCTAATGTGCCTGTAAAAAATGGAATTAACCCTGTTGATAGTTTTCTTGGGGAGAAAAGGTGGTATTTACAAGACACTTTAATGAACCATATTTGAAAAATGTCAGATGGAACAGTATTTACTGCTGCATTTAAAATGATAAGCAAAAGTATATGTCCTCATTCTTGGGCATTCTATTAATTAGCAGGGGCTGAGTTCTGTCTTCCATCCAGGTGCAAAGAACGAGACCCTCAGTGAGAGCCTCCACTCTGTATTCTTAAAATCAAATGTGGGTGTGAAATTTCCCTATCCCTTGAAACGCTCGGAGGTGAGAGGATGAAGAGTGCCTTCCTCATGGTCCTTGGGGATGGATACAGCAACTATCACCCAAACCCTGATGTGGGAAATAGCCCAGCCCCCGTTCCCACCTCCTCGGTGGACAATGGAGGTCTTTCTCCTTTCTTGCAGGAGAAGGTCTCCACCTTTCACCCTGGCTCCTAGACCAGCACGTAGCTAAGAGCTCCCCTCCTCTGCCTCTTCCCGTTTTTAGGGATGGAAGATGGCTCTGGCTCTCGCCTGTACCCTCCCCACGGCCCAGGCAGCCCCACGCTTCACTGCCTGGTGCGGGAGCAGAAACCCGCTCACAGCGTGGGTTGCGTTGGCCAAGGGAGGGGAGCTCCTTGCCAAAAGAAATTAAACTATTGACTCAGGGTGGGTGTACGCTACCCAGGGCTTATAGACCTGGTATTTGTGGGGTTTGATGTTTTAAAGGCCAGTTCGACGGCTCCATCACCCTTCCGGCTGCGGTGAGGCTTTCATTGTCGAGCCCTCCGAGGAGGCTGCACCCGGTGGCCCCAGTGACACCCGGCCGCCCCCACCGACACCCGGGCGGCCCCACCGACACCCGGCCGCCCTGCCCTGCCCCGCCGCGGCCTCCACAGGTGCAGGGGCGACCGTTGGGCGCGCGAGCGGCGCCCCGCCGCGCCCTTCCCCTCAGGCGGGCGCTGCCGCCGCGCTCCGCCCCCGCGCCGCCGCCGCTCGGCGGTAGATGGCGCCAGACCTCGGCTGGAGGCGCCCGTCCGCCCGCCCGCCGCCGCGCACACACGGCCGGAGCCGCTGACGGCGCCTACTCGGGGCTCGCCGCGCTCCGACCCGCCGCCCGGCAGCGGCGCCGCACAAAGGAGCGGAGCGGGTGCTGGAGGAGGGAGCGGCGCGCACGGCGCTCGGAGCCGCGCTCGGTGGCACTGCCCGGAGGTAGGGGCTCGCTCCGCGCCCTGGCAGCCAAACTTCGCGGAGCTGGCGCGGGCGGCTCCGGCGGGGGGTGTCCTGGGGGCTCGGAACGCCGCGCTCCCCCCTGGCCCAGCGCCGGGTGATCCGTTTTATTTTAATTATTGTAACCTTCGCTGTTCCCCGCCTCTCCAGGCTGGGCGGGGGTGGGGGGGTGGGTTCTCCGCGGACCCGGCGGCTCCGCAGGCAGAAGTTGGCGAGGGGCGTGAGGGGAGGCGAGCCCCGACTTGGGTCCCCGCGAAGTTCCCTGCCCGGGGAAGCCCCCGCCGCCCCCCGGCGCTGCTCGCCGGCCCCCGCCGCCCCCCGGCGCTGCCCGCCGCTGCCCGCCGCCCCTCTCCTCTCCTCGCAGATGTCGGGGGTGCTGGTAATCGCTGCCTGGTGCTTCCTGCAAGTGGAGAGCCGGCATCCCGAGATCATCACGAGTAACAGCAACCACGGGAATTTCCTGGACAACGACAAATGGCTGAGCACCGTTTCGCAGTACGATAAAGACAAGTACTGGAACAAATTCCGGGATGTGAGTACCTCTTCGCTTGCGCGTACTCGCTCGTTCCGTTCGGCCGTAGCATCCTTCCCGTGGGTGGCTGCGGGCTTTTAGAAGCGGCGGGTGGAAGAGAGATGCAGCTCGGGCAACCGGTTGCTGCTTGTATGAAGGATGTTCAGAGCTGTTCAGAGCTGTTTGGAAGCCGGACAGACGGTCCTGGCCTTCCTGATTACCCCATCGGTTGGGGCAGCTTAGGCACGATGTCACTCTCACGCAAAGGTCTTCAATTTTCCTTTCGGGAGGAACTTTGAGCGAAGTTTCTGTGCCTGCTGATTAAGAGGCTAGTTAACTGTAAAATGATGGAAAGGGGTGTGTGTGTGAGAAGGGAATGTTTACCAGTTCAAACCACAAGGTGGAAAACAGTGAAGCTTTTCTTTTTGCCTGCAGATTTGGTGGAAAACACTTTATTGTCAGTTCTGCTCATGGAAATCTTTGACGCTGGTATAGGGTTGGAGGAAGCAATGCTTTGACTCAGGGGTTTTTTCGGTCTGGAAAATAGGGGTAACTTCAAGATGTGTTTTGACATGTATCTGTACAAAACAAGTCACTTAAGCTTGAAATTAAGTCTTGAATTCCCCTAGTTTGAATACAACTGCATGTATTAAGTCAATGACTGGAAAAAGGGAAATGCAACGTTTATGGTAAATGCAATATTTACAGAGCTCCTTTTGCTTCTGCTGTCTGTATGCTGAAAAAGCTTTCTTGGAGCACACAGAGGAAACCCTGCTTCCATCTGCCCAAGCAGGGTGAGGGAAACATTACTGTTAAGGTTGATGATGAGCACATTGAGGTTAAGTGTTCTTTATTGCATGGGATTTGTGCCCTGTGGCTGCAGTGTGACCCTGGGAAAGGGAAGAGTAGAGCTGGCTAGCAGTTCTGCTGGCACTATTGTTTGTTTGTTTAGGAAGCTCTGGTATTTTATAATAAACTAACAAGTTAAACTTTGATGCTATGCGTTTGTCTCTGTGGTCTTAACACTGTATCTTATTTTGCAGAGGAAGTCAGAGTATTGCAGTTAAATGTGACCAGTCTCTGCCTAGGTTATTCTTTCTACGTTTTTCTGTAGTTGTGGTCATCTCTGTGTTTGAGAAATCGTGCTGCTCTGAATCTCAATATGACAGAGTACAGCATTAACAATGGTATCAACAGATATGTCAGAATGTATATTTGTGTGCAGTGACTGTAACGACATCCACCTACTGGGACTGTTGAAGTTCTTGTATAATAGGTGTCTGGAAAAGCCTATGCTAGTGCTCTAACTACTGGTTTATTAAGAGGATTCTACAGTTAACGTGTTTTCATAGATATTTACCAGAGTCCAAGGGAATCTTTGTTAGTATTTGGTGTAGTCTCCTGGGGAGCACAGGCTAAGGATTTCACTTGTTAATTTCTACATCCAACCTAATGTGAGAATTCAGCAGCATTTGAAAATGGTAAATTGAATGAAGGACTGATGAATCCAAAACCACTAGGGACAGATTTATAGCAAGGGACATCTTTCAACAGTCTCCTTCCAGATTGGCATTCTATTAATCACGCTTCTTGAGCTTAAAGGTTTTATTTAATTTTATGCAGGTGATGGTTGTTTGGGTTTGGTTGGTTGGTTGTTTTTTCAAGCCTGGAGTTCTTGCAACCTCTTCTCCCTTTTCCTCAATCTCACAAGTGAAATTGACAGAGAAATTACTCCTCTTCCCATGGAAGATGTTTGTGAAGATTACCTCTCCCGTGTTTTAAGCTTTCACAACTGAAAATGCATTTTTAGATTTTCTGAAAATGCTAACAAAACCTGTAAAGCCTCAAAAATGTTTTCTATAGGAAGAGTCAATTTATGAATAAAACCCTCTTAACGCGTCCTCTGCCAAGCAAAAGCAAATAGTAGAAAGTTAATGCAAAGTTTAGGGTTTTTTCTACCCAGCTGTCTCAATGGCTCTATTTAATTACTTCAAACTGGCATGTTACAAATGCACATGATTATCCATGAAACCTTTTATGGTGCAGATTAACAAGCTACTAATCATCTCCTACTAAGCTTTTCCAAAAAGAAAAAATAAAAAGCTTTTGTATGTCATTAAGCTCTTAATAACATGTCTTCAGCTACAGTGATTTACCGCATCATAATGTTCTGTGTCCACAGATGAAGACATGCGTAGGTAGAGTTGCTGCCAACTTAGTTGGTACAGTAGAGACAGTGTGCTCCTTGCATGCGAAGATGTCATTAGAAGAAATGCAGTCCTTGCTTGATGAAGGCTGTGGTGTCGGGGATAGATATTTGTTAAAAGGCTGCCTGGTGAGATGCAGCATGACAGTATTAACTGCTTTATATGGGGTAGACTAACATTTCATAACTGTTGAATCGTAGGGAAAATATCTTCCCATCTTCCCTTTGCTCCCCAACTGTAACTACATATATACATCATCACTGGATGAGGTTCTCAAAATGGACTTTTCGTAGAAGGCTGGAGTACAAAAATGGCATTTCAGTTAAAGCCTTCTTGGGTCTGGCATTACAGCTACTACAGAGCAGAAAGCCTAGATCATACCCTGTATATCAGCAGAAGCGAGGTTGCAGTAATTATCAGAACTGCCTTTAGTAGCTTTCTGGATTTTATGTCATGTTATAGAAATAAAATTGCACAAATATTTACGTAACTATGTCTTTATGTACAATAGGCGAAACAATGCACATATGGAGCTGAGATTTGATTGTTTTGGGTGTGCCCACTTTAAACTCCATCCGTCCTTGCAGCACAAACATCTGTGTGCACATACGTGTCTATAAATCTGTCATAATGTTGCAGTACGGGGTGTTTTTTTTTACAGATGATGTATAATTGAACATAAAAATTTAAATTGTGCTTCTCTCAACTTTTTCAGTTATTCTTTTTAAAATCAATTGGTTGGTCAGCCTTATTGAGCTATGGTCCAATATGGCCTGATTTTGAGAAGACAGCTATTGATTGCTTTTTTTTTAGTATGACCCATATTTCTTTTGGGCAAAGACAGCATGGTAGTTGCACTTAATGGCCCAGCAGTCATTACTCTTCTGTGAAAAGAGAACGCAGAAATACACCTCATTTGAAGTCTGCATTGCATCCACATAATCAGGCTAAATTTTTAACTCCAACTGAATTTAATGGTGTGAAATGATCACCTGTCAACATTTTCAAAAGGCCTCAAGGTATCTGTTTAAAGCAGTACTTTATAATATTATCTTTTTACATGATATGGACACAATTTGTAGAATATTTAAGTGCTCCATTTTCAAAAACAAGCAGAGCCTGTAAATGAATAGTAAGCCCAATGTGACTGATGTGCTGTGAAGCACATGCTGTTGAAAACCTTGTGTATTGTCCAGCTGTCTAGTATCAATATCTAGTATCAATAATGTCTGATGTGTTAATAAGCTTTCAGTACTATCTGAACTTGCTGTTGCTGTCTGTCTTCCACCCATTTTTCCCTCTCTGCCATGGGCTTTCTATCTGACCAGTGACAAAATCTGATCTCTGTTTGAAGTCCCATTTTATAGCTGGTGATAACAGTATTTCTTTTCCTCAGAACTTGTGTTGGAGCTCTGAAAAAGAAAAGATAGAGTTCAGGATCTGTGGTAGTATGGAATTTACTATTCATCTACTCCATATATTGAATGTGGCTTGATATGTACTGAAGTAACTGACTAGGTCTAGTTTAGTAAATATCTAAAACCCAAAAACTACATCAATATAATTATTACTAAAGAAAGAAAAAAGATAGCAAGGTGGAGTCTGTAGGAAGGA
Organism: Falco cherrug; assembly: GCF_023634085.1. Taxonomy (NCBI): domain Eukaryota; kingdom Metazoa; phylum Chordata; class Aves; order Falconiformes; family Falconidae; genus Falco; species Falco cherrug. The sequence continues at coordinate 60,961,030 of NC_073704.1, read as the reverse complement.
CTGCAGCGATTTCCTTTGTACAGATGTGAGGCTTGGAAAAGCAGACGTCAGGGATATGAGGGTCAAATTAGACCTCTTGATATTTTGAACACAGATGTTAAGTCCTCGATCTTTCGATCAAATCTGTTGAGAGAGATCCTTTGGCTTAAGAGGAGCTTCACTGCAAATTGTCACCTGAATGTGAAGGGAATTCTTATGAGCCTTAGAAAGCATTTTTCTGTGAATAGCCATGCATGTTATTGAAATAGGTCACACTGCAGCACCTCGCTGTGTTCATAGAGCTTGGCACAGAGCATAGATTGGGTGTCCTCTCAGTGTTAGGCCTGTCTTTAATCAAAATGATACGAACAGAGTAATTCTATTACTTCTACTTGGAGTTATGTCTATTAAATTATTAATGCTTATATATAAACAGGTAGGAAGTTCAACTAGCTATGGATTAAACTGCAAAAAGGAAGAAAAAAGTTAAATGAACTTAGAGGATCTAGTATAAACCATACAAGGGATTTCTATGAAGTTGAAAGCTAAGAATCTTGGCATGAACTCTGGTTTCAGTGCATGTTTATGCATGGCAGGCTGCCAGACCACGTTCTGAGCATTAACTAAGCTGTTTCTCTAAATTTTATTGCTTATAGAGTTTCAGTTCAGGCTATCATGTTAAAACCCCCATGTATTATAATGCCTGGAGATGCTCTGAGACTGTGCATGCCTAAGAAGCAAGGCATGAAATGTCATCATCTGTGCATATACATTTCTCAGACTACTGTGGATAAATACTTACATATAACTATCAGGAGCAGGCATAGTTACAAGCATGAACATATATAAGTAGTTTAGATTTCCCAGGTTGGTCATAGACTACCATCCCGTGGTTTAATCCACTGAAGAGGCAATTTTGGCAGTTACCTATATATGTCACCTTTCTGAGTCTATGAGTTCCTCCTCACACCTGGTCAGAAGTGTAGTGTTACGTGACTAGAGCAAGTACAGAGCTAGGAACTGGGGGACCTGTATTGTTCCAGCTTTGCCACTGATGGATTGTTGGATTTTGGGCTGGGTCTTCACACTTAAGTGCTTTTCCCCTTGTTGCGCTCACCCTTCTATGAATTGTTTAGCCCAAAATTAGAAGTGTGGTAGTGAAACTTGATAGCAGGGAGTTGGAAAACATGACCAATACTGAGAAGGATTGGAATACCAAGCAGGCAGAATTGGAAGACCTTGGGAACTCAAGTAATAGAATTGAAATGAAATTTAAAAGTACAAAGTAGAAGGTCATGGAAGTGAGAGCTAACATGAATTTATTCTGGGTCCTGGCAGCTCAGCTTGAAATAGATGAAAGGGAAAACCTGTGTACTTCTATTGATTTGCAGAGTTATTCTAAGTAACAAAAGTAGTGCTACTCTGAGGAGAGCAAATGTAATGTAGGAATGCATAAAATGAAAGATTCCTGGTTCTGTTGAAGGAAGAAATAAAACTGTACAGTGTATAGGAAAGAATACCTAATAATGAATATTGTGAGTGGTTCTAATCACTGAAATTCAAGGACACATTTTTGTACAGTTGGTGAGCCAAAGGCTTTCCAGCATCATAGGGGAAAAGAGCCCGTTTTAGAGTAATATACTATATCAGTTTACTCACACAAAGCTAATTGTGTAAGAGTAGATTTGCTTCAGAATGTTTATTGAGGGACAGACAGCAAAAGCTGCCTTGCATGAAGTTGAGATAAGAAGGAAGTAGATAATCGGTGACAAAAATAACCTTATTTCTGAATTTAGGAATAAGGAATTACTCCACCCATAGTTATGTTTTAAAAAGTTATCTTAATGAGCACTTTGGTTTTAATAGGTAGATTGTATGTCAATAGAAAAGATTATGGTGTAGAAAACTGTGATAAAAGAACCTGGATTTTGAGTTTCTAGAGGCCTTGGCGTTTTGTTCACATATGTCTGTTCTTTAAGTTTAAAGCCCTTTGCACATGGTTGTGTTGCTCCCTATCCATGCAGCTTCTAGTGTGGTGGAACCGGATCTGCAGTACCCAAGTATCCCCTGATCCGTTGGGATTTTTGAGCTAACAGTCTGTTGCAGGCTGGGTTCCTTCTGCTGTCTCTTCTCTGACAGATACGTGCCTTCGATGTGATCTCACTGCCAAGGACTCAGTTTCAAGGTACCACCCGATACACTAGGTACTAAGGGGAGGTTCCTTGGTTTGGGGTTGAACTTTCTTTTTCTATGTTGTATTTAGGTCTCCAGCAGAATGAAGTATTTTTCTGCCTATAATTTATTACCAGTACATCACATTTTCTAATTTCTTCACCTCAAATATAAGCACAAGTGTTTCTGTGATTCAGTGATCAATACATTCATTACATATATTCCTGGAGAAACTATTCGGGCCCAGCTAATTACGTAGAAGCGAAGACAGCCATAAAGGAAGGCTAGTACATAGAAGAATACCCACTAGCTAGGTGATGAACGTACCCAGTCAGTAAAGTGTCTGGGTTATGTGATGGGACACAGGCACCTCAGGCTTGCTTCCCAGGAGATTATCATTCCAAGACCACCTTGAGATTTAATTGAAGGTGAAGATTGTGTGTATGGATGCCAGTGGATCTGGACTGAAGTACAACGGAGTTGAAATGTGATTTATAAGTCTACCCAGACACTCTTAGCGTAGGTTGTCTCTTAGGGCAGTTCTTACTCAACGGAGGGACAAGGCTGGAATATAAATGTGATTGAAAAGTACAGCTGAGATGTACTTGCCAAAGCTGCATGAAGTTTAAAAGAATAGCAAAACATGAGACTGCATCTATGCAAATGTAATTCCTAATCAGCTTCTTACAAAGAGATACAATTACTAAAAATGCCCTTCTCAAACTTGACACATTTCTTGCATTTCTTCTGCAGTGGACAAGGGGAAAAATAATGTCATTTATTGCAGAATAATTAACCTGGAAGGTGCAGAGAGCCAGCTTTTAGTAATTAACTGACACTTATCCAGCTTCCTCAGGAAATACCCAAGACTCCAAAGCTAAATAGGTCAGTAAAGAACTAGAGTGTTAGTTTCTGTATTATATGTTTGGAATAATAACTTAGTTTCCTCACAGAAATGTTCTGTGGACTGCAGTCACAAATTGTATCCTTGCTATAGATTTCTGTAGATTTGAAGTTTTCACTAATGTGTTCCAGGTTTTTAGAGTAACCATCCCTGTATTCTACTGGTGCCATGTCCCTGTCCATCTGTGTCGTGTTCCCCGCCCCCCCCCCCCCCCCCCCCCCCGCCCCCCATCATTTTATAGGATTACTTTTCCATAGAGGCTTGCTTTATTTACAAGTTTAAACTGTAATTTTGTCAGATTCCTGGGAGCTGAGTCTTCTGTTACCTTTCTGGATGTAGCCTGTATGTTTTAAGAGTTGCACCAGGAACGACAAGAAATAGAATCATGTGAAGAGCATGCTGCAGCTTTGTAAGGCGAAAAGAGAAATATTTTGTTTCTTGATGAGCGTGAGGTCAAAAATGAATAAAAAAGTGGAAGAGCCAGTTTTGATGTATTGCAGTGTTAGCATCTTGGGGGCAAGGGGGCTGAAAAAAACAGCAATCAAAACCAGGTACACAGTTGCGGCATAGATTTTGTTTACATATTTGTCAAAACTCACCCTTGTAAAAGGAAAAAAGAGAGGGGGAAAACCCACACGAATGAGCCATGTGTCATGTCAAAGCATGTCAGTATAATATAAAATGGGTGGATTGAAAATAATCATAGGAGGCTGAGTTCTGATGTCTGTAACAACTATTATCAGGCTCAGGTACCTATGGGTAAATAATACCAGTTTTATTTCAGTTAAATTGTCCAGGATTAGGGTTGCAAAAATCAGACTCACTATTCTCAAGTGCCAGAAGTTAAAGCTTAGTTTTAGTTTTAATACTGTTTTGCAAATGGAGGAATTACTGCTTTTTTTTTTTTTTGGTGGATATTTTAACTGTTTGCTCTCTATTTATGGTTTCAACCAGGAGGCTAGAAGTAAGTAACTCCAGTCAGCATGTGTGCATTTTTGAGGATAAAATACGAGACCATCTGAATTTGTGTTTCGCAGCTGAGCTGCTTTTACAAGAGGCAGGACTTCATGAGGGTAGTGGAGGTCAAATACTACATCTAGAGAAGGAAAATGTCTCTTTTTAGATAACATCTGTTTATTCAAACAAAGAAAGATTGTTTCTTTCCTTGCATAACCAAAAATGAGATTTGCCCAAAAGAGCTGTAGTGAAGTCTTGGTTATGTTGAAGCTGATGACCAAATTCTCAAAGACTTTAGTAAGGCCTGAGTTTGATTTTCATATTCCTCATCTTCCTGTTCTCTTAGACAAAGAAAACTGTACATGAAAGACCAGTTAGATTAAACAGTTCTGTTTGGCTTTTGGAGGACATTGTGTAATTGGAAAAGGGTGAAAGACAGGTGTCTGGCCAGCATAAATAAAGAAGCTCCCTTGAAGTCCTTGGAAGAATGAAACTATCTGAAAATCAAACATCTACAGTCTACAAAGTACACATTGTATAGATTGCAACCAAAACAAGAAAGTGGAGTTGAAACAGAGCAAAGTTAAGGTAATGGTGCTGCCTCCGGTGTGAGGTTTTGTACTTCCAACTGCTAACTCTGTTTCAGCTTTACACGAGGCGTTACTGCTGTGAAGTTACCAAGTCTTAACTCCATTTAAGTAGTCTGTCATCGGGTAGATAACTGGCCATTATCATTGCGGGATATACTGTTGCAGGTTGGCAGCTAAATTGAATTATACTTTAGGACTGAACATCTAACATCTAATGAGTTTCAAGGCTCAGATATGATTCAAAATTCAGTTTACAGATAAATTGCTAAGCTACTGAATAGAGGCTTTGGCAGGGAGTAGATTGGTCTTTATCTGCCACTTCTATAGCTTGGTTTGTAATCCAGGGTAACAGAAAATCATTCTCATTAAATAGGTACAAGGGGGCATCAATTAATTCTGTGATCTAAGCTGTCCTCTTAATGAACTTAGTGTCATAAATCCACTTCACTGATTGCTTTCTCCTGGGCAGACAGAAAAATAATTTATTAAAAATTACTCTTAGAGGAACTGTATTCAGATTGGTTTTTGAAAAAGGTTTCAATATATCATGGCTTTACGGTTGAATTCCGACTAACGCTGGGATTTATAGAGGTAGTGATACTTGTCTGTCCATGCAGGTTATTTTGAAACTGTCTAATCAGGAAATTCAGCTGTGTATACAATTTGATTTGAAACTTCACAGCATATTCTTCTGTAAATAGTTTTTATGCACTTCTTAGCTTGGAGATCAGTTTTCTTCCTTCTCTGAGTTCCACTGGCCGTTCAAAAATTCATTTTAGCGTTCTCATGTAGTGTTTGTATATTGCACTCTGCCTTTCTCTTCAAGTTGTAGCAGTTAGAGACCTTGAAGCTGCACAGAAGATTAAGGTAGAGAGGTAGAGGCAGCTGCCTTTTGGCTGCAATTGGCAGAGGGGATGCTTGTATTTTAGAGAATGGAATGGGAGGGAAATTGAAAATTATAAATGCAGGATTAGGAAGAAGCGAGGTGGGGTTGCTTGTTCAAGGGAGTGAGCAGAAAACGTTTTTAGAGTAGTATTTCAGTGTGTACTAGGGATGTTGAGGTTCTTGGTGGAATTTGATTGCAGTTGCTAAATACTGATAAAAATCGATTTTAGGGAGTTCAGAAATGCCTGTCGTTTCTTGTTTGATAACGAGAGTGTTGTATTATGAAGACAGATTTCTAGGACAGCTCTGTTAGTCTTCCAGTGTTTGTGTATGTGCCAACACCTACTGTACTGTAAGCGCTGGTACTCCTTGCTTGTGAGGGTTTTGCCAAGTGTGTTCATCCGTGGTGGTACGTGCCACGCAGCCAGCTCAGCCGAGTGAGCCTGTCCAGCACAGGGCTGCCTGGTGCTGAACCCACCGCGGGGTCCCAGACTGCATGGAGTGGGTGAGGACTCCTTCAAGTCGATTAAGAATACCTGAATTTTGCTACATCTCAAAGCACTTTTCCAATGTGGTTCGGCATACAGAGATGCGTATCTAGATTAGACAGATGTGGAAGCAGAGGATGAAGCTAGTTCACAGCTATCCATCAAGCTCATGCCAGATCTAGCCAGAGAATTTATGTTGTGTAAGTCCCAGGACAGTACTCTTCGACTGAGCGATGTACTGTGTTGGAATGCAGAAAGACAAAGCTTAACAGGTCTGCAGTCTTCCGTGGGATGTATGTGCTAGGATCTGACAGCAGTGTTCATTGGGTCAAATTCATTTCTTGTTTGATAACATAAGCGTCACTCAAAGTATATAAGGGATAAATTTTGTTCATTTTTTTTGTAAGTGAAGGCAGGGTAACCAATCTTTTTGAAGCTAGCTAGATGTTATTTATTTAGTGCTAGGTAGGTACACCTCTAGTTTGCTATCATATTGAAGGGGGATGAGCTCTGTCCTGTGAAAGCAGCGGTATTAGACAAAGCGGATTTCCTATATCTTGTTTTATTTGTATGTTAAGCTATACCTGGTGAAACTGGTGACTTAGGATTTTTACATCTACTGGTCTTTTAAAAACTTGTTTTGTATGGCTGAAAAAGAAATTGTATCACATAAAAGATCACTGCAGTGCTGCATTCAGTAAGGATATCTAGAAGCACAGGATAATTAATGATTTAAATACAGAATTGTCTGCCATATTCCTTAAACACAGTCATGAATCTCCACATTATAGTTCACTCAGGACAAAAGCATCCAAAAATAATTCGTGTCACATTTAATTAGAATAAATATAAACTGGAAAAATGCTGCACAACTCAGCTATGCATATAACCGCAGTTCTGAAGCATGAAGGAAACTGGTAAACCAGATACATTTGCTCATAAGAAAGTATGTAGTAATTCAGATAGGTGGCCAAGATTTATTGGCGTCTTCATGCTTATATAACAAAGTTAAGTTGGATATAACAAGAGTTAATGGTCTGTTCTCATTGGAATATGAGGCAAGATGGACTGAAATGATGATCCTTATATGACACAAATGTCTTACTTTTATATCTAGTCTCCTTTTCCTCCTATAAAGCCTTTGGCTCTTCTCATGAAGAGGTGCTTTGTGTCTTATGCATGTGTCTTATCTTAATAAATGTTACCATGATTGACAGAGCAAAGATTTTGTGGCTTGTAATGAACTTCTTATAACCGGAGATGAAAGGTAATTTCTTTTGCTCCCCCTCCCCCCCCCCCCCGAGATCGTGCTGTTAGAGACTGTGAGTAAGCATTCCTATCCAAGTGCAATGCCTTGTAAAAGAGAAGACTCAATGCAAGTACAAGAAACTTTAATCGGTGTAAATGGACAATCTTTGAGCGTTCATAAAAATATAAGCAATTTCAGAACCATTTAAAAATATATTAAAAATTCCACTTCTAAAGCAACATCTGCCATCACAAGTAGTCCCATCTCTGTATGTAAAGGGAAAAAATGCCAAACGACTTATAGGCCATATTTGCCATCAGTATTTTGTTTTTAAGTAATTGCAGACCCTTAGCATTAGTTTCTGTTGAGATACTCCGGCCATGGTTTAATGGCAGAATATGGCCCTATGTAATCAAGAATGAGCAATATTCTATTACAGCAGGGCAATGTACAAATGGAGATAGATGTGGCATGTGCTCAGTACAGCTGCAGTTTTCATTAGCAGTGAAAGAAGCTGCAAACAGGAAGCAATTTTGAAACCTGCCTCCATCATTGCAAAACCATTACTGATATATCAGAGATGGTGCGGTTGATGTGTTCCATCCAGAATGATGCAAGATTGTCTATAAACTTTGAACTCAGTAAGGAGACATGTAGATATAAAATAAGATACTAAGCTGAAGCCTTAGGGCATGGCTGATTTTAACGCTGAAGTTTCCTGAAATGAGAAGTTAGTGAACCTGTAATGATGGAATAAATGTGTTTTCCTCAGTCATTCCTTAAAAAGAGAAACTACAGGTGCAAGCAAATGGAAAAAAAAAAACAAACCAACAAAAAAAAACCCACAAAAAAACCCAAACAAGAACCAACCACAAACAAAAAACCCTGAAATGTACGGTCTGTGTCATAGGCAAAGGTATGCTGGATAATGTAGGGGATCCAGCCAGAGGAGTCATGGGTGAGATGGAGACATGCCCTGTTAGGTGAGAAATCACAGTTGGAACAATCGTTTCTAAAGCCCAGAGACCTCTCCTCATGGAAAACGCCTGGCAGAAGGGGGGAATTAAGAACGTCACAGGAGTCTGTGTACCTAGGTAATGAATTTATAAACACAGACAGAATGGGAAGGGGGTAGGTAAGGAAAAACATGTTTTGCTTTGTTAGAGAGGATTCCAAAATGGGAGGTTGCTGATGGTGTTAGGGGCAGAGGGAGAGGAGAGCAGGAAGGGATGTAGAGGGTATACAACTGAGAGTTAGTTACCTGATCAGTGTCCTGCATGACCCTGACCTGAGCAGCAAGTATTCTTGTGAGCAAAGCTACTGGTAAGCCCCACTTAAGACATGCATGTGATTCTGGGCACAATTGTAAAAGTTTTGGACTCCCAAGCAATGACCACTGTTTTACTGCCAGATGAGAAGCTTATGTGGTCTTCTTACTGTGTGACTTGTGTGTGGTGTGGCAAGTGGTATCACTTTTAATTTAAGATAAACAACAAAGATGCATTGTAGAAAGCACACATGTGCTTTAATCACTTTTTTTCCTTGCAACGTAGTTGGGGATATCTGTAGCACTTATAATTAGCAGAGGAACAGATGGCAAAAGCTTGGTTTAAAACAGAGCATTCACTGAGTGATCATGTGCTGCTACAAGCTTATTTGGGTTGCAGTTTGCTCTGTTCCCTTGGATAGTGCTCTAATACAGCGGTGCAGAAGTAAAGTAGGAGAAGAATTTGTAACAGTTGGCATAGTTCAGTGTGGAGGACATACAACAAGCATCTAAACTTTCAAAACATCTCCTGGATGCTAGCGCATCATGCTGCACAAGGATGAATTTCAACCTGTATTGTCCTGTATCGCTGAAACCTGTTACATATGCATTCATATATAGGGTAACTATAACAAAACGTCCCTAAGATTTCTCCTTTTCCCTGTCCTTATATCTGCACAGAAGGGAACAATTGTGTACTCTGCTCAAATTTTGGTAAGTATTGTTCTGTAACTTTTTTTTTTAAAAAAACAAAAATACAACAAAAAACAAACCACAAAAAAACCAAATAAGAAAACAAATCAAACCCCCCCAGATATATATTTTGCTTGTGTGCTTCAAACATTAGCCCTGTGCTGCAATCTTTCAAAGCTAGAAAACATGAGAGGATTTTGTCAGCATTTCACCATGACACTTGTTTCACATAAAAAGCCAGAGGGCAAAACAAAGTGCTTTCTTTTGGTCCGTGTAATCTTTTTAGAAAGCAGTAGTAGCCCTGCAGGCACAATCACTGAGATTCAGATGAGGTAATGTTCAGAATGATGAGATCTCAGATGTAAAGGCTGATTGATTAGTTGCATGATTCCATTCTTCAAATTCAAAACCTAAAAATATTTGATTTTAAGTAGAGGCAGGCGCAAGGAGGAAAACAGAAGGTTGCTAAAGCAGAAAATATAAAGCAAAATAAATATGGTTTTCATCAATAAAGTAAAAATATGGTATTCTCCATCCCAAAGGAGCTGGATGGATTATTGCAACCATCCAATCTAGTCAAGATCACATTTTCTTTTTTCTTTTCTCTTTTTTTTTTTTTTTTTAAAGATAAATGAACCCATGTTGAGATGTTTATCTCTGTGAGATGACCTGTATTTACCTTCAAGTCACAGTGAATTGGGTATTTTCTTAGTCTGTGAAACAATTTTATATCACTCTTTCTCTCTGCAGACTCTAGTGATACAGACATAAAATATTTCAGTGAAAACAGTAGTGTCATTCCCTCTATGTATGGAATGGTTTGGGCAGTATCTGTAATAGCCAATGAAATGATCTTTGATGGCTCCTATTTTTCTCCATATGCTGAACTATAAATTTAAATACGTTGTGCACTGTTTCTTTTTTCCATCATAAACTCCCTTTATCTCCTTACAGCAAGTAATTCACAGAGTAAACATAGTTTTCTGTTTGCCTAGACATCTTTCTAATCTCTGATCTTCATGTAAAACTGACTCAAATTTTTTCCAGTATGAAAATTAAAGTTTTCAACTGCGCCAGTTTCTTCATTGAGAAGACTGAACAAATTGTTTGTGCTTATTCAGTTCAATTGACAGGGGTTTTTTTTGTGTTTGGGTATTCTTTTAATTATTTTTTATTATTTTTTTTATGTATTTAGATCAGAAACTTTTTGGAGTGGAAACACTTCTATGTGTTTGACTTTGGAGAAGCCAGCTCACTGGGGACTGTCATCTTTGCAAGGGCTGCGGACCAATAAAAATTTTTTAATATAAATAATTATTTTTTTACTGCAAATCAACATGGCGAGTAGTAGAGCTAAGTTAAAACATCTGTGTCACTATGGGGTCTTTTTTTGTGGAGTGTCTCTGTGCCTTCTCAGTATGCTGCTCTTGTTAAGTGTTTTGCTCAGACTAGAAACAAACTTCAGCTAAGTTTTTGAAAGACCTGCACTTGTGCAGAGTTTGACTTCTGCGCCCTGTGTACTTTCCCTTTCCTCTTGTAGAGCTCTTAAAACCTGTTTGGGTTCAGGAATAGCCTTTTCTAAGTTAGCTGGAGTATTTTCAATTTAGTATCGAATGGAATGTTTGTTTTCAATATAGATATTGCCAAAACAGTCACGACCATCGTGTAATTGGGTAACAGCATTCTAGCCACCTTAGTATTCAGCTACAGGAGCTGTAGAAGCAATGTACTTTGCTGCCCAGTAACAGAACTAAGCCTGAGCTATTTCCAGCTTTAGTCAGAAACACTTCCTTAACCCAAGTTTTCAGAAGTTATTTAGCTTATTGCAACCACTTGAGCCAGCAAGTTCATGGGTCATAGGAATTTTGCCCAGAAGACTTCTACTCTCTCCCTCGTCTTTGAAGCTGCCAGTGTATTTTTAAGATGCTTTTTTTTTTCATAGTGATTCGTGAACATCACATCAATGTATCTTACTGGCATGTTCATGGCTTCAGAAGATGATGTTTCTTAATTGCTGAAAGTACAGAATGGCAAGACAAAATGATTTCTCACCTGGGATCTGAAGTTCCTGCAGCTGTGCTACTTGCAACTTCAACTGCCTTGAAAGGCTGCAGAATTACACAGCATTCCCTAGAACCATGGAGCTTACCGCTGCCTGCTGAGTTGCGGAATTGTTCCTTTCAGGTTAGACTATAGCTTGTACTAATGAGACTGCAAAAAACCAAGGCCTAACCTAACCCACTAAAAGACCACCTAACCCACTCACCCAGCACTGCTGGCAGAGTCGTGCTTAGGACTGTTTATTGACTAGCTGCGGATATGTTGAGAAAGCGTGGGGGACGTACCACAAGAAGGTACAGAGGGTTGGGGACCTCACTTGTTCTTTTTGAAAGGATCATTAAGTTACTCTACTCAGCAATAGAACATGAAAAATATGCCTGGTATGGTGCTGTAGAAAACTACATGAAATCCAATGACAGGGAGTAAACAGCTTATTGTTAACAGTTTGGAGCAATGACAGGAGGGAAAATAAAAAGGAATTTCATAAAGCAAATTTTCATTTGCTGCCTAGGGAGTGTTTCTTTCTGTGGGAAGGGAGATTGCGAGTCATTGCTCACTTGTTCCAAAACACTGTTTATAGCGTGAATTCCTGATCTGGAGGAATGGCCACCTTCCTGAGCTTTCTAGCAAGGCAAATGTTCTGCTAACTCAAACCATGTAACATTTGCACCCTGCTGCGATCATACAACTCTTTCTCCTCCTCACTTCACGTATGGCAGTGGCAGTGCTATGCCTTTGCTTGCTTACCATCACTGAGCACTACAAATCCTTTTTACAGGGCCTATATACAGAGACCATATAGGTAGGAGGTGGGTAGTGCCTTCCTTTATATTCCTGCACAGAACACAGGAAGTACCTAGTGTTTCATCTGTGTCTTCCAGTTCATCGCTCCTTGTAAATCTGACAATGATTTCAATTCTGTTTTTAGTTAAGGGCACTTCTGTTATCTTTTGCTTTCACATGCACACAGTATGAGAATAGGAAGAGCTAGAATGCTGCAGGAATAACTCGGCCTTCGTTTCAGCCTCATCATTTCTGTTACATAAATGGTTTTATTTTTATTTTTAGCTTTTACTTTCTGAAAATCAAAGCAGAATATGTGCATTTCTAATCTCTAAATTGTTTGTACCCTACTGAATATAAGAAAACCAAGGCTGTTTTCCAGACATAGACCTTAGATTGTGCCTCAGACATTCATAGGAAATTCCCAAAAGTGAAGCAGTGGGAGCTATCGCTATAATTTGGATACTAAAACCAACAAGAAAATGCCAGACTAAAAGTCATGGCCAGCCTCACTTAACAAATGAAATGGCGAGCTACCAGCCAGCGTTGAAAAGAATAGCCGAGTGATGCTGCTTGTATCGCTGTGCAGTTGGCAAGGCCCTAGGCAGGTGCTGAGTGTTGGTAGTGGGCCTGGGTACGATTGCACTAGGCCACTAAATCGTTCGACACTTCTGACTTTTTATCCCAGGAGAGCACTGGGATTTCTGCTTGTCTCCCTTGAGTAGGATGGCTGCGCTGGGAGAGGGGTCCTAACGGGCTTGAGACCCTCGTAGAAAGGATCCACTGGTTTTTTTCAGTACCTTAGAAGTTCTGACAGTATGAAGCACCAGTGTCTCTACTACTGAGATTCTGAGGCTAAAAAACCCTGAAGTTAAAACAAACAAAGAACCCAGATTAAAATTGGCTCTGGCAGATTGTTTGCATGGAAATTATTTGCACTTGGAGGAGATTAATTCAAACAGTTGTCTGAGGTGCAGAGTTTTAAGCCTAAATATAAGCCTGCTTTGGTAAGTTTTACTGTTTATTCTCATTGAAAAATCGGTAGTATTTTTCATCAAAAATGTTTCAGGAATCTCCATGCACATTTTATGAAGATGTCATCTGTAGAATGAATTTACATTGTTCTCTAAGAGCTGCTTTGTCATCAAAGATATCCAGGAGTAAAACAAGCTGCTTTTGTTACTGTTCTCCTTGCTATCAAGTAGACACACTGTACGATTCTATGATACTGTTTTAGTTTCGTCCCAGAAATAAGTGGTACTCCGTCTGTGCATTGCTGTGCGCTGCAGTGAGCTGGGCTGTGAGGGAATCCCTTCGAACACGCTGCACTCTCCTGTGGAAATAAGAGACACTGATAACAGGCGAAACTTTCATGATTTCTGGAGATAAAAATTTTAACATGATACTAGAGTTTAAAAGAGTCTTTGATAATGGAAAATGGATGTTTCCTACCTCCATTTTGGAGTGTTGTCTAGAGAAAGTATAAAAAATTAACTGCCCTTTATTTTTCCTTCTGGTGACCAGTTCTTTGACTTTCACCTGTTTGGTGACCATTTTATACTCAAGCGAAGTCTCTCTGAGAAACAGATCTGATATCTTCCTGCTCCATGCAAAGTTAAGTTAGTATTTCTGAAAGGGCTTTTACTAGTATAGATTGTCCTTTGGGCAGTGCTCTCTCCCTTTGGAAACTCGGTACTGATGTTTAAAATCCTGTATTTGAAATACTTATCAACAATATAGGGGTAGGTGCTGTGCTTCCCGGAGGAGATTTTTGGATTACAGCATCTAACTCTGGACCCATTTTGAATGGCAGGGGACTAGACAAAGCATCTCTGGAAGCTCTTGATGTGAGAAAGTGTTTCCTTGAATTGTTCGTCGGTCTGGCCAGTCTCTTGACTAATTCAAACAGCCCTGAGAGTCTAGATTGTCCAGTAATTAATAAGTCACTTGATAATGCTGTTTCCAAACTATCAAAACTATGGGTCTCTGCAGCCCTTTTCAAGCAGAGACTTGACTCTTGGTTTTTGCTTAAGACACGGCTGAGCACATAGTGTCACACTGTTTTCAAAGTGTGGTTTTTTTCTATTCTTTAAGGCTTTCCACTTTGTCTCCAGATTCCATGGAAGCCATCTACTGTTATTTATCTCTGAAGCTGACTTAAAGCAAGACCTCAGCTCTCAAGGAAAGAAAGTATTTTAAAGGATTTCTCATCAAAATGTTGTCAGCAAGGCATACTTAAAAATAAACTGCTTCTCTCCTTCTTTCCTTTCTAGAGTGAGCTGAGAGGACACCAGTTGAATCATCCCTCTGAGTCATGCAAACAGCTGTCATTGTTAGACGTAAAGATGAACTAAAAAGCTCTCATTTGCTTGAGAGTATTTTTATACTTGACTCACTTGTCCAGTGAAGGGGAGAGTTGGTTGGTTTTTTTGGGTGGTTTTGGTTGGGGTTTTTTTGCCTCCTTTCACATGGAAAATTACAATGAAGCCCTGTGTTGTGGTAATGGCTGTAAACTCTGCTACTGACAAAGCTTTACAGGAGACTTCCACCTCAGAGCATCTGTCATCCTGAAAATATTTTTTTTTTTTCTTAACTTGTGCACAAGCTCTGTGAGGCTCTGTGCAGACATCTCTCATGCAATCTTTCTCTCAAAATGCCTGGGCCTGTGCAAGTATCTTCTCCTCCCAGCTGTGTGCTACCCAAAGTGATTCACTCTTGCATCTGGATTGTAAATACAGACCACGCTCTCACTCTGACATCTAACAGTTGACCCTCAGATTGATGGGCTTTTTTTGCTTGCCCTTCTCTATCTCTTATTGTCTGTTGTTTATTTCTCTCTTGTAATTGACTCTACAGCACCTTCTTTACTTCACGTCTTATACTTTTAACTCCTTCGTCTGTCATGTCTGTTGTCCATCCTCTTTCTTTCCTGCATTTTTCTAGTGTTGATCTTTCTTCCCTCATTTCTAGGTATCTTTTATTCATTTTTCCATTAGCCAAGTCCTGTGAGTTTGCTACCAAGTATTGTTAGCCAGTAAGTCACAACAGCATGGAGCTATTTTATGCAAACACGTTATGGTCAGTCTGGCTGGTTTTGATGTAAACCTGACTCGCTGAAAACTGCTGTACGTTCCTGCACTGTGCACCATGGGGAAGCAGTACTCGAAGACTGAGCCAGTACTGCAAGATGACACAACCTTGGCAAAAGAAGTGCAGGGACTACTTTAGAGTCCTAATTTCTCTAGTACTCTGTAGAACATATAATTGGCGGCATTCGTTCAAGTTCCATAGTCACAGCTTTGCAGGAAAAAAAAAAGGGGGGGGGGGGAGTTTTGAAAAACTTTCTAGCATGCAACATAAAAGAAAATCCCTACTTCCAGTTCAAAAGAGTGGAAAGGAGATGAAGATGCAGCTACTCTTTATTGCTATGTCTGCCATAAAGCTTAACATCACTGACTTAAATGGCTATTATCATTATATCCATGAAACATGTTTTTAATACTTTTCTGACTTAAGGAATCTAATAATACAAATCTTCAGACATGAACTGGAAGGCTTAGCAGTTGAAGTTTTCTCTAGGAGCCACGTTACAGCCAAGTGCCATGCTTTCTTCTAAGTGTAGTAATTTTGAAATTTATTATCGTTGATCTCAAAATATTTAAATAATGGAAGTGATATTTCTCCTTCTATAACCCTACAGGAGCATTTATTTATACTCTAGAAGATGAAATTTATGCTACATAAGAAGCTTTGACACTAAGCTCAAGCATAACCCTGTCTGCAGTGGCTTCTAAGCTGAACTATGATGGTTTTTTTCCTCATTTATCCCTAATCAGCTGGGCAAGGCTCTTTTCTAGGATGTGTCACTCTCTAAGGTTTGCTGGTATGTTTTTGAATGCTTTTCTTGTTTTGGAATGGCTTCATATTCCTTTCTAATCACCTGGAGACAACTCACCAAGCAAAAAATGCAATGACTGGATGTGACACTGACTACTCCTGATCGTTCCTTGTGATCATATGCAGTGACATGAGGTGTCTCCTCCCTGGAAAGTGAGCTGTGTAATTTAGCAGAGCTGCAGCTTCAGTCTCCTTCTCTGGAGATACTCAAAACCCACCTGGACGTGGTCCTGTGCAACCTGCTGTAGGAGAACCTGCTTCAGCAGAGGGTTGGACTAAATGATCCCCAGAGGTCCCTTCTGACCCTGACCATTTTGTGATGCTGTGGGCTAGTGCAGCATCACCTCCGCTGTCCCACTCTGGTGTCTCTTCTGGTTAGTTGTCTGAACCGCTGCTTTCATTCCTTCCTTCTCTTCCTTATTTTCCTGTATGTAGAGTCACTAACCTTAAACTCATTCATGTGGTTGCTTTGGGTGTTCTGTTTTTTGGTTGATTTTTATTGTTTGTTTGGGTTTTCCCCTTTTCTGTGCTGCAGTTATTAGCTCCATGCATCCTTTTTATGGGTGAAATCTGGTATGTTAGGGTTGGGTATATCTGTGAATATGTGGTGATAAGTCAATGCTTTAGCATAGCATTTGTCTGTAATAATTTGGATTCCTGATTAAGTGGTATATAGATATCAGATTAGTAAGACTTTGAATTTCTGAGAAAGTGGTGTATAGGTACCAGATCTGTACAGTTTTTCCGGCAAGTTTAAGGCCTAGCTAGCAACATTAATTTTTCTGTTAGACAAGAGATCATTAACAAGTGTAATTTTGCCTGCCCTGCAAATAAATTGAACAGAGCCTCTTGGAATATTGCACGAAGGATAGACACTAACATAAAGCAGCTGTATCATTTAATGTAGCAAATACAACTTGCTTTACGCAATACCTTTATTATGTGAAAGACCTGTTTGAAACTCAAGGTTAATGCTTTGTGCAGAATAGTCAGCATTTTATAGGCGCTACAAAAATTAATTTAATTTGTGTCATACTCTATTTCAGGAAGATGGTAGCCATACCGTTACTACATAAAATACCATGCATTCTTTTGATTAAGTCAATATTATGTTAACTAATTTCTGTAGCCAGAAGTACAAAGCGGACAGCAGGGGTATGTTAAGATTTCAATACTGTGCCTGAAGCTTCAAACAAATAGCTGTTTATAATGAAGTTGTGAAGTGAGTGCTCTCCCTGATAAAGCTTTATCATGTTCAGATTGAAGATACGGTTTCAGCATATTTCAGAAATTCATAATACCCTCTTCCCCCCCGCCCCCCCCCCCCCCCCCCCCCCCCCCAGGTTCTCTTATCTTCTTCATGGAAAATCATAGTTTCTACTTATATAGTCACTCATCTGCCACAACGGTTTCCCTGAGAGCTTGAGAAGATTGTGAGGCATATAATTGCCTCTTTAAGTCCCACTCCATTTTTTTCTGAAAGAAAATCCACCAGAGTTGTTGGTATCCTTCTACTTTAGTTGCATACACATTGTGTAACCACAGGGATGAAAGTCTAATTTTTCCATTCTCCTCAAGGGAGTTCTGATTGTTCAGTAAGTTGAACGTGTGCTTATTTGTGTTTAGACCTGATGCAACCAGGAGACTTTTTATAGATTCCAGGAAGCTGTTCAAGCAATTGGGCTCCTCACACCTCAAAGTAAAACAAACAAACAAAAATAAAGATATTCTTTCTTTCTTTTCTACTAATTTTGACAGCCAACTGAGTACAAGTTGTCTTTCTATTAAGTTGCCTTCTGATAATTTATCTTACGATTCTTGTGTATGATACAATAAGGTATAGCAATCTGTTACATCAATGAAGTTTTATAACCAGCTTACAGCAGTCTATTCAAATCAATCTCTACTTCTCCATATTTACTTCTTCACAGTGTTGTTTCTGATGTGAGTAAATGGGGAAACTAAAAAAAAAGAAAAAAAGAAAAAAGCCAGCTTCTGGGAAGGGGGTGTGGAGAATACCTTCCTCTTAGAGAAGGTAAAAATAAAACAATGGCAATTCATTATGAATTTTGGTAACTGTAACATGTTAACAATTAAGTTTGTTAAATATGTAGACAGGATGTTTAGAGTTTCTAAATCTGCAGATGTTTAAGTACGTGTTTAACTTCCAAAGAGTAGTGCTCCAGAACTCGGTGGGCTAGCGTGCATGCTCCAAAGCAGGGTCTTCCATAGCTGTTCGCAGGATTTATGTTTAGAGATGCGTTTGATTAGCTAGTGGTTGACGTTTGAGCCCCAATGTGTAGTTGCATGGTTGCAAGTTTCAAAATCTGTTTGCCTAAAGCTATTTATTTTAGAAAAATAATTTACTTATTCAGTCTTTATAACGAGACTTTTGTTATAAACAATCAGAAGTTTGATTTTTATTGTTACCATCTGTTGATGCTATAAAGTCATGAACTGGCTGCCAAAAGAATACATGTGTTTTGAATCCTGCAAACAGTATTTAGGGAAATCTTCTAGTGACTGACCTATTCCTAAGATTGCATAAAATTCTGAAACACTTTACCTGCCTTTGAAATGCAGCTGTCTGCAGGGTAAAATGTAGCAGCTGGTTTTACGCACAAGAGTTAACCCAGCCTGACCCTGCAAGGCTCGTATCTGACGAAATCATAGCGTGAGGCTGTAAGGCTGCAGGCAGACCTGAAAATAAGCAGCATAAACTGACAATTCCAAATAAATAACTAAGTGGTGTAGGAGATACAGAATGTGCCATTTGGTATTTTTTACTTTGTGAGATCGTGAAATATATAAAATGCATTATATTTTGCGAGATCAGGTGTGTTTTGAAGCTTACTTTTTTTGAAGTTGCCTTCTGTTTTAGCAGGGTTGATACTTCTCTGTGAACTCACTTCAGCGGTTTTGATTATGGGTCCATTTCAGAATGACAAGGTGACGGTATTTTCTTTCCCCGTTTCAGTGTTGTTAAATTCTGAGTGCTGGCAGGGCTGAAATATTAGTCACTGGGAGAGATTTGCCACTATTTTAGGAAGTCTGGTGACATATTGGTGCTCTGCAGCTTTTACTTTAAACAGAAACAAACCAGCCCTAATGGTTGTCTTAGCTTTTGTTTTGTGGTTGAATGCCTGTGTATCTAGTTTGCATTGCAAACTAATGAATAAAATAATAAAAAAAGTGTATCTACAATGCAGCGTTCTTCCCGCTGTTGCTGATCAAAATAAAATTAAATGCTTATTCCTAAACTTGAACCTCTATCAGTGTTTTCCAGTTGTCAGCCACTTATAGATGTTAGTTATTTGTAATTTTCAAGTGCCTAGTGTTTAAGGTTGAAATTGTGGTCCCACTGAGGTCAGTCAAATTTACCTTTAGTGTGGTCACGTTTTCCCCATGAAAACATTAAACCTCATCCTTTACTTTAAAGCTTCTTCCCTTCTGAAGACAAGAAAATAATCCTATCAATAGCAAAAAACCCCATGTCTGTTTTTTGCTATACGAGTCAGTAGCCTTAAGTAAAAATTTAGAGAGGTAGGCAGAAAAATAAAATTTCAAGTCAGAACACAGGAAGACTATTGCAGGTGGCCTGTAGAAATTGTTCAGTGTTGTCTGAAATTTAGCATGTGCCTCGCTGCTTTGCCTTGCCCTGTGAGTACTGTCCTCGAACTGTGGCTGGTGGTTCTTAGCTGCCTGCCATGGTCCAGTCGTGGTCAAGAGACAGATGTTTCTCAGATGGTGGTGATTGTGACGGTTGGGTTTTTTTCTTCCTTTTGGAACAAAAGTTTTAAAATTAGATTTTAGCAAAAGGTCAATTTAAAGCTGTCAGTTGATAGAATAAGCTGCTTTATTTTTGTATTTTTAATTGGTTTTTAATGTCATGGCTTTAAATAGATATGAAGATCGATACTCCCTTTTCCTTCAATTATAACATACCAGATAAACTCAGCTAACCTTTTTCATCCAGACTTGCTGTTTCTCCTCTGTTAATGGCAGTTGTCACTGTAGGGCTTAAGCATTCCTCAGAAGTGTTAGATACCCGCCGGAGCTGAGGAAGGGGACCTTCACAGGCAGGATTGTAGGAGCACATATTTCTGTGCGTCATTTTCAAGTGAATGGAGAGAGGGGGAACGAGGGAATACCAATACCTTTCAGAGAAGACAAGCAGTTTAGTACTATGTCAACAATATATTTTTTTTTAAGTCTTGCACAAGTATAACAAAATGAGCATTAATCGTTAAATCACCCCCAGGGTATATTCAGCCACCACTACTTTTTCCCTGTTCGATGATCTGTTGTTGCAGACAATGTCTGTGCTGGTGACTGCAAGAACCAAGAATGCACAGTCCTGATCCTGAATGTTCGTCCGCATACCTGAACCAAACCAGTGGTTCCCAGTAAGGGCAGCTTAGGCATGTAAAAATTCATCCGCTTCTGGGATGTTCAGATATTTAGTTTGCAGCACTGCTATCCCAAGAATTATGTTGTTCACTTTGACTTTTACCTTTCTTTTTTGTATCTAATATCTTATTTTTGCTCTTATTTGGTTTTCTCAATGTGAAGCTTGGCCAAGAAGACAACAAAATTAATTTGACAATAATAAATCCAGCTCTTCGCATAATAGTAAGCTTGGATGTCTGTCTTCTGGTGTTAGAGCTTCACGTATTTCCTTTCTCTCACAGCCTCAGCCTTATGTCTTTCAATTATTTTCTTCAGCTGCATAATGTGGTTTGTTCTGGCTTACCATTTTGTCTGTATGTAATTCTTTCTTCTTTAAATGTGTTTCTCCATTGACCTTCATCCTTTCTTTTAACGATTTGTGTGTTTTTCTGTATCCCTTTGCCCTGTACTCTGCTTCCAATAAATTTCTCCTCTCTTAGGTTCCTGTTTTGTTCTTCTCTATTTTTTAATTTCGTCCATTAGCGCCCATATCTGCTGGAATTATTCAAGACATTGCTATGTATTATGGTTAATTTTCATATGGTTTAATTGAAAGTACCTTTCTGGAACACTTTCAACTATAACATTCCAGAATATTTACTTTTACTAAGGAGTTATAGCAGGTCAGAATGAAACACCAACTAGAATCTAAATTATTTTCTTGGGGATTAAATTGTAGTCAACCTCCAAGAAGTCACTGAAGCTATGCTGATTTACACCAGTGGAAGTGCTGATTTATTACTTTTTTTTTAAACCAAATCATTGTTATTTTTCAACTCAGAGTGTTCGGCAGTATCTAAATTCTTCTGTGTTAAAATCTGCATATGAAATCTCTCTTAGAATACAGATGATGCACAAAAGATGAAAGAGTATATGTGCTTCCAGACTAGCAGCTTTGTCACCGCTGTGTTTGTCACGGTGCCTCAGTAGAAGAGCTGTTGGGTGGCTTACTGCAATGTGTGATTGAAATGACTAGCATCATGCTTGTTTTCTTGTCCTTCTCCACTGAATAAGTGAAAATGCAGGAATTAATCACTGGCAGGAAATAGAATCTGCTGTCTTTGAAGATGACATTAACCTTCACAAAAAGGACTCTGTTTGTATATAAGTGTTTCTGTCCATGCTCCTAATGTTGACAATGCTGCATGCAGTTTGTTAAAATGATTTTCTTTCCACCACTAGCATAACACTCTATTTTTATTTTTTTTTAATTCCCCAGTCATCTTTCTTGTGCTTATAACAGCAATCATACTAAGTCCAAGTCTGTACCTAACCTAACATCCAACCTGTGTCCAGAGGCAGGTGTCAAGATAAAAACTGTAAGAAACAGGGTGTAACTGCTTATTCCATGTTTTCTCTTAGGGGCAGCGTTTGTACTGGGGACACTGGTGTCCACGCCCACCAGAACTCCATAACCGTTTTTCAGAGTCTTATTTCTAACTTGCATTAGGTGCAGACGACAGATATTTTTTTTTTTTAATTTATTTACTGTGTGTTATAGCAGTATCAGCATGAATGCCTGTAGCGTGGCGCTATGATAAGGTAGTTGTATGAGCCATGCAAAAAGGCATCCTGGATACTACTTAATTCTTAGATTCTTTTCTGCACCTTAATAGAAGAATCCCAAAGCACGTACTCATATATGTCATGTCCAGTACTCTTAACAGTATGAACTAAAATTTCATGGAAATAGTAACAGGTACTAAAGGCAAGGGAGGAGGGAAGAAAACTCAAACCTTGAACTACCTTGAGGTCTTCCTTTGTTTGTAATGTATGGTAACTTTATAAGGGGGAGGGGGGATTATGATTTAGCAGTTTTAATCTGTTTAAATTTGCATCTCTAATCTAAGGGAGGTCTGGTATTTCTACTCAATCAATCTGTGTGTCTTTTCTGATCCTGTTGTTCGGAGTAATTTCAGATACAGGCAGTCTTCTCTATTGATTTGATTCCCTGTGATATTGCATTTGATATGACAATTTTTCCTGCCAGCATTTCATCTGACAACCCATCTAAAGTTCCCCAAATATAGTACTTTGTACTGCTTCAGTTTGCATATTGACTGGATGAGAATATTAAAGCCAGAGTTTGATTGATCTATTGCTACCCTTCGTAGTGAGCTCCCAAGATTTCCTTCGAAGAGACTGGTATGGCAAATTTGAAGCTTTACATCCAGGTTTTTTCAAGTTGTGTTATACTTGGGTATATACGGAAGTGTATCCTGCTACTCTTCTTAAAAATAAAACCAGGTATGTTCAGGTGTGTAGGGTATATTCTTGAAAAATAGTTATCTAATGGCAGTGATTCATATAAATAACAATTCTCATGAACTTCTGTTGTGACAAAGGTGCAAATATACTGAAAGGTGCAAATATACTGTTATGCTTTTATCTTGTTGGAGGTATGACTGAAAAATAATATAAAAAATAACTAAAAAATAGAAGGTTGTGCCAAACCCCTACATTTTCATTTTTCTTGTATCTTTAGAAAATTGTGTAATGGGTTTGGCTCGTGTGTGAGGGTTTAAAACAAAATCTCTCACTCAGATTTTCTTCGTATGGTCTGTATCTGCTCTTATCCACAGTAACAAGATGTTGGCAGTGATAGGAGCTTGCAATGTGACTGAAATAGCTACATTTGACCAATGGTGCTATATTTGATTTCAACTTTTGAGCAAAATTATGTGGCAGTGAAAAGTTCATGATCAGAAAGCATTAGTTCACTCGCTTGTACTGGCCATCAGCAGCAAGAGAAGATGATAAAAGAAGAAATAAATATGTTTTATTTTGTCCCAGAGCAGTGTGTACGCTACCTGCTGTTGATTCAATGGACTCCAAGTTTTAGCAATCTGGTAGATGTCTCCAAAGTATCAACACATGGATGTGATGGAGAGACTGGCAGCCCTAGGGAAGGAGAAGGGTCATCCTAAGAGAATGGGCAGAAGTGACTGTTCCTCATTCATTGTTCTGAACTGGATCTACCTCCATAGTTTGTATTATACTTGCTTTGCTTTGGATTCCTATTTCAAACTAGTCTGGCTATTTAGTAATTTATGAAAGGAGATTTTTAATTTCCAATTAAGTCTTATGCATTGACATTAATGAATGATGCTACAGTGTTTTGAAACACCTCACTCCCCCACCCCCTTTTTCCTTCCTCTTCATATAATTACCCTTTGATTTAGGGTTGCTATTGATTTGTTATACACTTGTCCTTGGTCATTGTGTAGCGTGATTTCTTGGTGTAAATAGATAACTGTTAAACATCAGATAAGAGGGCATGAGTGACACTTTCCATTATACAATGCAGTGCTGTCAGCTACTGGGAAACATTTCCTGTATTTGAAAGGATTCTCCTATGGATTTTCTTTTGTCATGGAGACTGTTTTGCGGTATTTGATGATGTATTATCCTGGATGATAATGAAAATAACTTGTTGTCAAATATGATTCATTATGTGCCAACAATCACTTTTCTATCAAACATAGCTACATAACTGTACATGGTTTGAGTAGAAGGTTAAAATCAGGTAGTTTATTACACAGGGTTTTTTTAACTAGCTTTCTGTTTACATGTGGTGCCTTTAAGTGATGCTGAAGAACTCCTGTGCACTTGGAGAAGTTAGCAAGAAAATCAGAGCTATTGTCGTCTACAGTTCTTATTTTACCCAAGCACATGTTACTTGCCTGTGCTGACTTCTTGTGTTTCTGTGGTGTGATGCAACAGAAAGGTGTGTTTGCTGTGACAGCCAGTTTAGGTCCAGCACACTTGAAGAATCTCCCGAGCCATTAACTAGATCAGTTCAGAGTTCTGCCAGCTAAATCCAGCAGTAGGAGTGGTTGGTGAGTGTTCTCTCTCACGCTATCTAGAAATATGTTCATGTCTCTGATGTTGCATGGTTCACACCCAAAGGGGAAATTCACTTCAGATGAAAATGTCTTTGATGTGAGTTGGCAGGTAAAGCCAGAAGTTCTAGAATAGGACAGTGGAAAAGTTGGTCTCTGATCTGGACTGCTTTTTTCCACAGACCTCAGGAAGAATTCCTGTATCTTTCAGAGATGTTCCATATTTCTTCCAGTCTCTTGAAGAGCAGTTGCAGGTAGGCAGGAAATAGTGGCCATCAGTTGAGAGTCCAGAAGAACTGAAGCTGAACCACTGTCTCCTGCTGAATGAATGCTAAAATCAGCAAGCCTTGATGAAATTAAACAGCAGACCTCATAACAGTTGAGTAGCTGACTTAATAAAGTCTGTATTAAGTCTTTTGTTATCCTTTCCCTCTATATACCAATGAGAAATTAAATGTAATTACATCTAATTGAGAAGCTGTATACAACCAAACAAATTGACCTTGGTTGTCAATGAACATTGCCCTCTCCAGGTGAAAACACTTCAGAGAAAAGTCACATCACCTGGCCTGGTGGCGCATGTTCTCCCAGAGGCACCGGGGAGAGCTGGATGAGTTTAGATGTAGGAGTTGTAATTCACATCTTGAAAAAAGAGCTTGAGTTTTGCATAGTTCCTTCTGCTTCTCTTGCAAGTTACTGAAAGCTTTTTGCTGCTTGTTCGAAGATGATCATCATCCTCACAAATCTCTTGCTGTAGCTATACAGCAAGTGTAGCTGTTGTATAGAAGCAGAATTGTTTCTGGTAGTATCAGTCCTGCTAGGCAGTGTAAAGACGTGCAAGAATTGTTCTGTCATTAGCATGCTTCTCCTTACCAACACACAGCAGAGCGCCTGCGTTCAGGGCAGCTGGCAGGTTTGTGAGTCCTGGGGGTGATGGGCTTTAGTGAATTCTGGCAGGAGTCGGGGCAGAGCGCTGCTCTAGAAGCAGGTAATGGAAGGGAAATGCCTCATTATTGCAAAGTAAAATCAGATTCTTGCCAGCATGAAATTCTTCTCTAAAGCCAAGTTTCAGCTCATAACTTACAGCCTGAGCCACAAAGGTTTGCAAGGAGGAATTACCTATGGCCCAAGACAGAAGGAACTGGTTTGCTTGCCCATAGGACACGCTTGTCAAAAGTCGTCAGTGTTTGCTGGTTATTTCCAGGGTACAGTAGCTCTCCCAGCAAGCTCCCCTGCTGTAGTTACCTGTGGCTGCTGGGAGCAGGGTTTATTTTATGTGACTAGGCAGGCAGAGTGGAAGTCGCTGTCTGACTCGCGCTTAGTGACTTACTGAGAGAATGAATGCTGCTGGACTTGGCGTGGAAAGGCGTCTCAGTGAAAAAGGAGATGAAATTCCTAGCAGCCTGTTCAGGTGAGAGTTCATCGGGAAGTTTGCTGCTTTCAGTCTGACATACAGATTGCTTGCTGACCTTCCGAGGAAATAGCAGCGTTCTTTCTGTTACAGCAATTCTCAGTGAAAAACTTCTCCTTTGGAGGAATTTTTCATCTTTGTTTTGCTTCTGCTTTGAGGCCTGATCTGATTGCCACGTGATGCATGGACGTCGCTTCGTTCTGTCATTGATTGTGTCTTTGTCAAGGCTTTCTAGTGCTCAGGAGAGATGCCCTTTCGTGTCTGTCCTGTTGCAGGGTACTCAGTGACCACCACACGGAAAAGGGACATATGCAGTAACATTCAGCTCTTACAGTCAATAACCTAATGAATGTTAACATGGATTAAGCAGTGAACACTAGAGATACTTGGTGTCAAGGCGTTCGGGCTCATCTGCCTAGTGTTTTCTAATGCTCAGGAACCTTAACGTAATGCTGGTTAATATGCTATATATTTTCTAGTTTTGCAGTACAGAGTAGCATGTCAAAATAATTGATCTAGGATCATATTTTGCCTTTATTGCCATGCAGCTAGAATGATATACTATCCACTTAATTAGAGCCAGTTTTTAATGAAGGTAAGGAAAGGAACAGCAATAAATGGAGCAGAAGCAAGTTCTAGGTATTGCTTAGTGCAAGTTACAGGCTAAGGGTTCAAAAATGTCCTTGATTCTGAGGCTTTTCTGTGACAGGTCAGCAAGGACACAGTTTCTGTACCCTATAATGGCCTGTTCTAGTCCTGCAGAGTATTGTATCAATCTGGATATGTGTAGTATGTGAGGAGAGCCCAATTGCATCCCTTCTTTTGAATATGTCTCTGGCTGAAGCATCTGATGGCAAATGAAATTGCCTAAGATTTGGTGCTGAGCAACCAACTTCAATCTAGATAAAAATCCGTCCATACTGAAGGCATCTAGTATGCTCATATTAGAGGAACCATATGAACAAATTTAATAAATCAGTTGATATTAATTAGCATAAATGTAATTAGTCTAAATAAAAACACTGTCTACGAATCGCTAGAGAGATTCAGACTGCTACCAAAATACTGCTTGTGGCACCATGTATTATGGCAGAAAATCAAATGCATCAGAAATGCAAATTCATAGCATAATAATAAGCAATGTTCCAAATAATTTGCAACAACCTATAGCTGAAGAGAAATAAAACTATATTGCTACTGCAGCAAGAATTTTGCAAGTTTATGGAACTCCAAGAGGAGAGCAGTAAAGCTGTAATAATTTTTTTTAATCAGACACAGATTGGCAAGACACAACTCTGAGCCCAGGGGCTCAATACATGAAACTACAAGGACCCACAAAGATGCTTTAATTTTGAAAGGATTTTGGGTAAGTGGCAGTATTTTAAACATTCATTCAGGAGTGAGGGAATGAATATTCAGTTTACATTCAACCCTGAGTGCTGTGATGATGTTTGGAATTGTTCAGGCAATGACGGCTGTTAATCAGGGGCTAAAACCTGCAAGCCATCACCACCAACCTTTTTTTCCTTTTTCTTGTTCTTCATTATTTTGGTATGGGTTCTGTTTTGTTATTCTGTTTGGGTGGTTTGTGTTTTTTGTTGTTGGTTTTGGGTTTGGGGATTTTTGGGGTTCTTTTGGGTTTGGTGTGTTTTTGCTTGGCTTTTTGTGTGGGGTTTTTTGGTGGTGTGGGTTTTGGGTTTTGGGGTTGTTTTTTTTTCTTTTTTTGAGGCCCCTGTTTTGAATTTTGATTGGGCTGAGGGAGTGCCAAAGAGAACATCACATGGAATAAGTAATGTATTCTTAGATCCAGTGTTAGTGAACGCCACTTTACTATCTAATGGAAAATGGAAACTTCATTGGCATCTTCTAGAGACCATATTGAGTGCAAGTATTTGTAGGATTGTAGAAGCTCTATTTTGAAGAGTTAATACAGAGTATTGTTTGTACTTCAATGCATTCACACATATAGGAACCCCTCAGAAAATTCTGATGGACTGTGAATTCTTTAGAAAGTGATTCTGGGAAATCCAGTAAGCTGCGGCTTGGGAGTTTTTTGGTCCATCATCCCCCCCTGCCCACCATGCTTTTCAGAATAACCATGACAATTTTAGAAAGCTACCAAGAATGCAGCAGCCATACCTTTTCACTTATCACAGTATGGTGGTTTTGCGAAGTTGCTGTGAATTTATCTTAATTCATTACATTTATAGATAGTGGAAAAAAATCATTTGGGAAGTTCAAAAGGCAGAGGAAGTCACAGAGCAATCTGTGGACTTCCCTAAAACCTGTGGCTCCACTGGGTCTGGATCATTTGAAAAATTTTAAGAACATAGGAGGGGAGTCAGGGGAAGGACGAGGAAGAGAGAACTCTATTAAAAAGAGAATGTTCCTTTTTTTTTTTTTTCCTGGGAAAATCTCAGTGCAAGAGACATGCCTTTGTAGTTAAGTTTGTAAAAAATGCAACATGGAAGTGATAGTGTTCCTGCAGACATACTCTGAGACCAAGGAAAACATCCCATTTTTCATCCTGGTGGATTTAAGCATGTTAAATCAAGCTGAAAATATTTTCTTGATTTGCAATGAATTTTCACATTATAACATGTTAAAATAAAGGTTGATTCCCATTTTATTTAGAGGTCATATGAATTCTTTTTAAAACAATGCACAGATCAGCAAATTCCTTATTTGTAGTCTACCATCTGTAAGTCTTACTGGATCTATTTAATTAGATTTCAGTGCAGCATCTGTAGCACTGGTAAATTCAAATAATTAAGTTTCGTGATTTCTTATGTATTATAAATGTCACAAAACTAGTTGCTGTAGAGCAGATAATTCCTTTTAGTAATTGGAATTTCTGTCATGAATTGTTTCCTCATTTATAGCTATTAGAACTTTGAAAATAATTTTATATAATTGGGTTCAGTTTGAATTACCTTTTACTATAGGTTCACGGTTTTTTATATCTTTCTTATGTATCTTATTTTCTTTTTCTCTTAGTTAAATTTTATGTGTATTTCCCTAAAACCCGTTACTACTCTTTTATTGAAGCACCTGAAGGGACTACTGGCTGGGAGAGGAAGAAATTGAGAAACAGAGCTATTGTGACCCAGATGTAAGCTGAGTTGGATTCATTCCAAAGCATTACATTCTTGTGCCAAGACTCACATTTCTAAATGCATGTCATTGAATGAAAATCTGTTTCATAAAAAAAAAAATTAAAAAATTAAAAAAAAAAAATATCCAAGCAGCAACACAGGCAATACCTGGAAGGGCAATACCTGCATTTCGGTCCCTGATTCAAGGGTTGTTTCTATAGTGATTAGGGCTTTTCAGCAGTTATATGTAGAGATCCAAGTGTGATCTTCTGGGGGTTTCACTGTATGGCAGTTGCTGCCCAAGACATCTCAGCCCTAGCGTCTCTGCAAATGGTAAGTTAATGTGGTATGTTCTGGGCAGATACCAAGTCCCTCTGGCTGTGTTTTGCGTTCAACCAAAAGCCACGAGGTGCAGGTTAGCCCCGCTCTGCCAGGTTGGCTTTCTCAGCTTGCTGCTGTCACTGCACTAATACGTTGCCTGGCTTCTGTCCGCTGCTGGCTCAGCGGCTGGTGGTGCCTGCCTGGGGCACGGTGTTCATCTCCACCACGCCAACAGCCTGCATCACCGAGCAAGGGGGCTGCAGAGACCAATTAGCACTGTTAATTGGTAGGCTGTTTATTATATTTTCAAAGTTCTGTAGGATGATGAGGTTAATGGTTGTTGTTATGCGAGGCAGAAAGGAAGGTGGGAGCATCCTACTACCATGGGTCCTTGCAGGACTCTTGTGGTTGTTTTGTTGAATGGAGAGTCCTCTTGCATGGCACGGTGAGCGAGGATTTGGGTACTGAATGAAGCAGACCTTAACTGCACATTGTCATCTGAATGTGAGAATGATTTTAAACTAATTTTCTTTTTTGTAGGTTTTAACCAGCTCTTAGGGGCAGATCAGCTCATCTAGATTTCATTCTTGAAATCAAAATTTAGAATTCTTCAAAATGTAGGGAAATAATTGAAAATGATAGTAAGATGTACTGTAAATGTTCTAAAGCTAAAAGGCAAACCAACCCCCTTTCACATAAAATCTGCTTATCTTTTTGAAATCCCTTGGCTGACAAATTGATCTCCAGATTTCTATGACTTCCTGGCTTACAATGTTTACGTTCATATCATTTAAAATAACAAGATTAAACCACAGAAATCTATGGAAGATGCCAGTTGATGATGTAATTTAATTCATCAGACACTGATATTTGAGACTAAGGATTATTTTAATTCAAGACTGACCTTTTCAATAGAGCTGCTACATGATATTTAAAAACTGGGACCAGATTTTCCTTCACACTGACACCTGGCTTCGGGTGTTGCCCCCCTGCCCTTAACAAATGAGTCGGTGGAAAATCAGGCCCTTTGATCCATTCTTGAATAGGGTCACAAAGCTTTCTCACTGTTCTTGGGATGTAAAGGTGTCTTAACGTGTCCGCAGAAGTGAAAATGTCCTCAACACCCTTAATGAGGCTGGAGTAACAGGAAATAGCCTTGTGCCTCATGCTTTCTGTGCAGTCACAAAGCATGTTTCCACTTCAGGAATCTGAAGCAAAGAGATGATGTAACTTCGGGTTTTGACACTTTGAAGGGCAGAGCCAAGAATAGAATTCAGGTCTCTGCAGTGTGATCCAGCTCTAGCTGCCCTGCCTGGTTCTTTCAGCCTGCTGCTACTAGAGGCTTGCTGACCCAGCTGCAAGCAAATTTGGGGACAGCCAAATTTTACTGAACTGTGCATGTGCTTCATGTAACTGCAATTGGTGATTTTTCTCTCGGTTATTGAAAGTCACTGCACTTGCATCTTACCATTTATGTGGTAATTCTGTCAAGCGACGGAAGATTTGCAGTGATGCCTGTGGGAAGTGCTGTATTTATCAAGTGTTTATTACAAATCCCTTGCTGTAATGGAAAATTAAGCAGCATGGGGAGCATGCCGAATAGGTATTAAAGAAGGAGTCAGAGAAAGGTAAGAAACACGGTACGTACAGAGACACTGATGCTGACCAGCTCTTGAGAATCGCCAGTAAAACACTTGGAAGCCAATTCCAGTGTCTGTTGGAGGAGACTGTGATTGTCAGTCAGATCAAAGCTAATATTAACTGGTACCTTGGCAACATAGTGCTTGAAACATAGAAAGTTAGCGTTGTGACTGTAGTTTGGTGCTTTCTGAGCAAACCAAAGATGCTGTGGGATCAGAAAATACAATATGCTCTATAGCTTTGATTTCCAGGCAGGCTGTTGAATAAAAAGGTTAAGACAGAAAAAAGGTTTGGTTTTATAAATGACAATATCACTGGCTAGGCACTTATTGAGTAGGCCACACACTAATCTCACACCATGGTGAACATCAATGCAGCAGTCCCAACACGTTTCTTTTGTAACAATACTGTCTTTTCCAGTGATTAATGAATTAAGCATGAATCTATTATTACCACTGGGAACTGAGTGGAATCAGTTTGCATTCGCAATTTTCCACTTATACAAGTTATCAGTTTCCAGAACATTTCTAAACTAGTGATTATTTGTCTTTCAAGGGGTCACTCAAATCTTTTGTTTATTTTAAATATATTGTATGTGATTTATTGTGCTTTATGGAGCTGACAAAGACTGTTTCATTGGGAATACAGTGAGAGTTTGCTATCGGCTGAGTAGTAGCTTTTGCTGGAAATAACCTGGTATGTTTTGGGGTAGTTCCTAAGAAGTGTAATTTTCCTTATTTCCTCTTGTTGCATGTACTTAATGATTTACAGTTGGTTTATTTTTTTTTAATATTCTATTTTATTGTTTATATAAATAACTTCTATTCTAGCCCTCTGTCTTTCTGTCCCCCACAGTTCTATATGAGCCATCTCCAGAAGGGATTCAGGTATTCTCAGCCTAATTCACTATAGTTGTTTATAAGCCCATGTAACTTCACTGAAATGACATTAATAGAATCACAAAGCATAATACTGTTATGATGAATCAGGGTTGGCTGTTAGCCAGAAATCTGCTGATATAATTCCAACTATCCTGCTTCTGCAGAATGAAGTAAATGAGATGTTTTTCAGCGGCTCAAAAAACCCAGACACTGTGTTTTCCTGAAATTATAATGTGCTTTATTATTGTTGCACATCTGTGACTTTTCTGGAATCACATAGATTTTTCATGATTAATATGGATTCTCTGTTAGCATACAAAAAGAGCATCATCAAAATTCATATGTATGTCACTGGGCAAGTAGCATCACTCAAGCAATAATATGAAAAGCCTTTGAAAGCGTAGCAAAAGCTGATGTTCACTGGCATGAAAAGAACATCCGTAATAGTCAAGCCTCTATCTCTTAATCCTAATGAGTTGTTACAGAAGTTTCTGAAAGGTAACTGCATGTTTTTCCAATAGTGGCTGAAAGGAAAATATTGATCAGCATGGTTGATGTAATGCAGCGTATTAAAGACTTTTGGCATGTTCTAAGCATTAGGCTGCTTTGCTGATACCATGGTTTTAGCAACATTCAGGCAAATAACAAAAATGAAGATCAATACAAGCCTTAGAAATAAATGTTATTCTCTTGGGTGAGGAGCCACATTGTGTTGCATCTGAACAAAGTGTAGGTTTACAATGTTGCACATGAGAAAGGGTGATGGGCCAATCGATAGAGGAGTGGTCCCAGGTATCCTGTCTTCAGTATTAGAAAATTCTGTTACTGCCTTTAGTGAAATAGGTGAAAGTCAATTCTGTGGACTGGCTTGTGTAGAAAAGAAGCTTGTGATGTGGAAATTCCCAGAAGCACTGCGTAGATACAGCTCTGTCTTCTGACCAGTCAGTGCCATTTTATTATGTATTTCAGAACATACTTAGGTCATACGTAGTTCAGAAATAATACCTTTGCAGCTAGAAAGAGTGAAGAGATCCTGTTCATCGGAATCGGGACAAACATCTCGAATAAGTGGCAGTTCCTGACTCCTGTAAGGAGCAGGTACTGACATGATTGAGCCCAGATGCCCAGAGCCAGTTTTAGAACAAATGGCTCCAAGGCATGTTCTTGAAAGTAATAGACCATGAGGACAGTCCTAAAAAAATTTTTTGCACGTCATCCTCATCTAAAAAATTGCCTATTTCTGTACATATTGGGCATTCAGTAACACACATATAAAAACAATTGTGTATTTGTGTGTTCATGGGGAGGTTGGACTAGAGACATCCTGGCCCCTTCCAACCTGAGTGCTAATGGTGATTCTGTGGTTTGTGTCCTGATGCAGATATGTTCAACCAAAAGGCTTTGGGGTGGTTGGCTTGTTCTTCTCTTATTGTGTTCTAGAACTATCAAGTTGAAATCAGGTGGCATTGACTACTTCAGAGGTGTAAGTGTGGGTAGTTGTGACCTATGAAAACCTATGTTTTCTGTTCCAGAAGGTGGCTCTGGAAAGACAGAGACCTAGAGGACCCACAAGCGGTATTTCTTCCCGTTTCTGGTGGGATGAGGGAGGGGAGAGCAAAGAGGCAGAGGCTTCATAAACTGTTGATGGTCCCCTTATAGCTGAAATTTGTTGTCCTTACTGAGTGGTTGCATGAACAGTTGTGATGCATGTAACTCCTGCTGAGCTGTGCTCTGTGGGAGTTGAGACACAGTGTTCTTTTCAGTAGATATGGCTGTCATTTTCAAAGCTTGATGCTTATGTAAAATATGGCTTTTAAGTATTAAGGTGTCTTTTTTCTCTCTCTTTATGCAATAGTAGTGCAGTTCTTTCAGATTTATGGCACATCATCTTTACGTAACCATTTCAAAGTGGTTCAGCAAACGAAGCAGGGAAGAAAAGATTCTGTTTAACCCCTAAGCCTTGAGGTTTTATTTCTGGTTACTCCTTGGGGGGAATATTCACATGCATTATGAGCAGCCTTTAAAAATAATACTTCTATTTCATATACTGATAGCTGATCCTCAAAAAATGGTGTGTAAAAATACAAATAGAAGAAAGCTGCTTTGGAGGAGCTCTCATCAAATGCTGCTTGGTCAGTTGTTTTTATTTCTTGATTCTTCTGATATTTGTAGCTAGACATGGTGAAAATAAATACAGCTTGCTTATTGGTCTAATTCTTTCACTTGTATAAATGTCTATATTTCAATGGATTCTAATATGTCTGGCTGGACATGGGAACAATGCTTGCAATCCTGTTCTAAAGGGGAGTTTCAGCAGTAGTGTTTAAGAATTGGATCACTCCCTCCATGTGTCTGCTTTCATAGTAGGTATGTTGAACAAAGCAAACATGGAAACAGGAGGCAATGCCAAAAAGTGTACATGCAAATGAGTCTGGAATTCACCATATTTTCCCATTGCCCTCCTTTTCCACTTGTTGCTTAGAACTGCCAGAAAAAGATGTGATTTCAAGGACAGCTGGCATTTGAAATCCTTTGAAAACTTGCTCTGACATCCCAGAGTTTATCCTTTTAAATGGCAGGTTACCAGAAAGGAAGTTAAACAAAGGATGCCTGTAGAAAAGCACTGAAAATATCAGAGGAAATGGGTTGTTGCACTCTGTGTGATCTGAAAAGCACCTAACAGCTGATAGGTGGTTTATTCTAAAACATAAAGTCATTCTAACAGTCTGTGAAAACAAGATATTAAGAACATGGTAATAAGGGGATAAAAAGTTGAAGACCTGCACAGACATTAAGGTTTGCAGAATGTAGACTTGGAAGGAACTGAAGTACAACAAGGAAATAAAAATTACCTGGCCACAGTGCCTAATCGTCACTTACTTTAAGGCCCCTTTTGGCCGCTTTGGCAATGCAGAGCGACATGAAGGTGCAAGTAGTGTAAATGAGAATTGGGCCACGATGAACAGAAGAAGGGAAACCTGCCACAGTCATTTGTACAGACTAACTAGTGAATTTACAATGCAGAATAAAAAAAGCCCTTAATACCTGCTTTATTTTGTCAGGATCCATTACACTTTTTGGGTATGTGCTCCGCAGGATGCAGCTCCCTTCTCTCTTCAACACCTGTAACGTGCTTTTTGCTAAGGTATTTCAAGTCTCGTTACTTTTTAAAAAATCAGCTTAACTTAAATGATTTCTCTAGCAATTAAAAACTTGCCTGAAAACAGAAACATTGGTAGGTGGCAAACACAGTAAGCCCTGTTCTCCCCGTGCCATCTTTTTCACAGATTACTCTGTCATGAATAGAACTGTTCAGAGTATTTTGTCAAAATCGGCATTTTTTTGAACCGCAAAATGTTACAAGGTACCTTTTAAATGTCCTGTTTTCAAGCTTGGAAGACATCCACACTCCAGGGCTCTCTTGGTGCAATTAGTAAGAGAGGAGCACTGGAAATGTTTCAGTCTTGTTTATTTTTCCAGCCGGAAAACAGACATCGTGGTAAACTTCTACTTTTACAAAAAAGTTTTCAAATATTTAGGAATCTCATTCCACTGGGAAATAAGGGAACAAATTTGAAACTTTTCAGGTGTTGATGAAATGGTGTTGTCTGTCAGCGGTCGGCTCTGGTAGCACTTGTGTATCACAGGTTTCCTGTGTCGGGATCCGTGTCAGGCTGTCACGGCAGGTGGGAGGCTGTGCTCTAGCACCCTGATTGAAAGTCCTGTGGCTTCACTGAGTTGAGCTGCCAAATGATGGTATTCTTGTGGAAGAGAGCTCATACGTGGCTGTTTGGGTGACTGATGAGATTGAAGGAGAGTAAGGCAAAAACGAGTGCTCTGCAGCATGGTTCGTTGGGCAGAGGTAATGGCGTGAACCCTGAGAGGTGCAGCAAGAGATTCGCTTGCTGAGAAGTCAGTCACAGGAGGACTGAATTTCCTAAAAGGCTATAAATTAAACTTGTTCCTATAACTTTGCTGGGTAGCAGAGAAGCATAAGTTTAGATGAGCTGAGTTGTATTATCCTGTAATAATGTTCTATAATGCTTTGTTCTATTTAGTGGTAAATGCAGCTGTTCAAGGTGATACCAGTCACTTTAAACCCTGGTCCCAGGCTCCTTATAGGAGCACAGATTCTGGTTTATGCGTGGTTGCAGTTAAATGGCCCAGTTGAGGATGTCTTCCTTAAATCCCAGAATTAGGAGTGTGAGAATTGCTAAATGTTATTGCACACCAGGAAAATGAAACGGCTATAAAATTTCAGGCAAGGCAGGACAGAGGGACCAGAAAAGGGCAGAGGAGTATGTGGCCACAGCGCTGTGATACTGCTTCTGTCACGTGTACGGAGATGTGCAGCCTTGGCTGCTTTCGTATTTCAGTTGGTGCAGGACTGGAGTCTGCACATTTAACAGGTAGGCTCTCTATACTATTTCTGTATCATTGTTCAATATGTCTGATGAGTGAAAATGGCTTAAAATTAATCGA
The DNA here is from genome assembly GCF_023634085.1 of Falco cherrug. Lineage (NCBI taxonomy): Eukaryota > Metazoa > Chordata > Aves > Falconiformes > Falconidae > Falco > Falco cherrug. Next base: position 60,924,983 of record NC_073704.1, on the reverse strand, counting down.
TAAAGGTTTCTATTTAAATAATGAAAAACTTGAATTCATTTGAATTCTGGATTTTCAGTTGTCTGTTCTGTCTCATATTGCAGTGCACTGCTTTTGGTTCAGAATACTTTATTATAGCATTTTAAATAACAAATAAATATAAATACCTCATTATAATATTAGTCATACCATCTTGTGACTTGGTTTGATTTAGATAGTGCAAGCTAAAGGGTGTTATTTGGCTCTTATGTACCCACAGATGCATGCCTAGTCATGCTGTTTTATGTACAACACAGCTGCTACTGTGTTACTGAGTTTTCCATCTAAGAGAAACCAATTTCTCCCACGTACAGCCTGATTAATCAGCCTGTACACAAAATTGAAACCAGTCTGTAACTAAAATGTACCACCCTTACCCATGACTGGACTGAAGAATATAGGAGCAGGTGAGAGCGGCATAGTTTTCATCTAAGAGCTGGAGCAGCAACTGCAGGTTTTAAGTGTCACTTGTACTGTGTTGAAGCCGTCCATCACATCTGCATAGATCCAAGTCTTTATGCCATTGTCTCGGCCTTTCTGGAGCTGTTACAGGGGGTGTTTCACCAAGAAGACAAATACGCAGGCGTTTCAGCTGTGAACGTATCACAGAGGAAGTGCAGTTCCATCAAGAAGGTGCAAATCTGGGATTTACAAAACTGCCTTTCATTTCATGTCCCTTCGTGTTTCCCCTGTGACTGAAGTCACTGAACTACCATATACCCCAGGTTACTGTTCAGACACCTTTGGAATGGGAATGTTATTTGCCGTTCCTGTGGGGACACTGCATAGAATATAGCAGCATTTGTGAGGCTCACAAAGATCTCCGTGGTGTGGCCTCAAAGTGCCTTAGATGAACTGTAGGAAATGGTCTCCTCGTGCTGTCAACCACTCTAGCTCTGGAGAATATCAGTTTTTCCATAAGCTAAAATCTCAGTGTTGAAAGTGCTAGGACTTTACCCTGACCTTTCCTTTCTATACTTGCTTCCAATTATTCTCCTGTTCCCTGTTTATCATTCTACAGTTAGCTGAAATAATCAGGGTTCCAGCAGGAACACCTGCCGTGATTAAACTGAAGTACCATATGTTGGCTCAGTGGGGCAAAGTCACCTATAAACTATTTTCATTTTTTTGAAGGGGAGGACAGATCTTACTTTCAGGGAGCAACTTGTATGAACAGGTAGTAAAAATCCCTTTCCAAGTGAATTGGCATCTGTGTCCATACTGCTAGGGAAGCACCGCAGTGGCATTTCAGTCTTGATTTTTCATTATAGGACTCTGCCAGGCTGGTGATCTTTTAGGCTTTAACAGAGCAAAAGATAGACTTTAAATGTGATTCATCTCATCTAACTCAAGCTAGCTACACTGTAGTTGTATTTGAGCCAACTGGTTAGACTTGTTTTGCAGCTACTGGAGTGGAGCAGACAATTAATTCTTAGATGTGGTTCATCTGACCTAATTTGGATAGCTGTGTAAATGAGATGAATGGTGCTTGCTTCTGCCTATCGACTAAACGAAACCTAGGCAACTAACTTCGATGAATCCTACTTTTCATGTCAATATTCAGGTATCTTCTGATACACCATTTTTCTATACTTCAAGCTCAGGCAACGTATAGTCCTGAATGGAACAAGTTTTCTTCTTTAAAATGACACAAAATCTTACCAAGTCCATGTCTTTGGGTTGCAGAGTTGTAACTTTTTGAAACAGTCTATATATGCAATTCTTTAAATACTGCAATGTTATACTTTTTAAATTATAGTCTATATATGGGCAAAAATTCTCAGCATTGCGATATTAAAATTGTAATGTTCTAAAATAGATTAAGATAATCTGACCTATCGAGAAAATATTCTTAAAGTCTATTCTTGTTCCACAGAAAACAGTTATAATACCTGCGTATTTGTCAGTAGTTTCAGCATAAAAGATAAAGATCAATACATTACAGGATTTAGTGTGTCCTAGATAATTTTTTTTTGTACTTCTCACTTTTGTTGAAAGTTCTTCAGTATTTCATTGTAGCAATGATAGTAATAGGCCATTCTAAAAGCAATTCAGTAACCCTCAGAGTTCCTGCTGTAACAGTCATAGCACTTCATTTCCATTCAGTGGATAAAGATTAGAGGATCATTTTATGGTAATCACAGCAAAACGTACGTTGACAGATGACAATGCTGAACTCCAAAGAACAGCATAAAGGTAACCTCATACTTGTAAAAGTGGTGGCCGCTAAAGTGTAACATATCAAATTTGCGGTTGGATTTTTGTATTGTATTCTTTTTTGCTATAGAGTTGAATAGAGATTCTCAAGATGCACAAACCCAACTTGAACCTTACTGTAACTGTGAACAGTTTCTATAGCTTAATTCTCTGATATGCATTTCAGAGGAAGTGATTGTTTTGTAACAAAGCAGGTGACTTCTGTGATACTTTGGATGTGAGGGGAGATGATCATCACTTCCCCCTGCGACCATACAACTCTGCTGACTTGATTAGAAATGCTCCTGGTCTGTACCTTCAGAAGTGAGATGTTTAAACCTTCTATCCTGGGAAAAATGGCAAAATTTTCTATTTAATGTAGTTGATGAATAATCCAAAATTTGTAATTTTAAGACTGGTAAACACTTGTAAGTTGAAACCAGAAATTTTGGATTTTTCCAGAAATCTAATAAAGATACGCTTTTCTCATGACAAAATGTACTCCCTGGCAATCTGAAGTGGATGCTGCACAGCTTACCAAGAGAACTTTATCATAAAGAAACTTCTCTCTTTCTTTCTTTGGATAGAATCTGGTGAAGTAGCAAGTATTGATTTGTCTCAGGTTCATTTTGGTAATGATCAGATTGATTTTACCAAACTTTTCCTGGTTTCATTAATGCAAAGGAGCTCTAGCATACCTGTAATAGCCTCAAGTCAGATGTTACCATTAAGGATTTAGAATTTAACAGCGTGAGAGACCTGAGTGAACAGCTCTAAGCTATGGAGGGGAATCTGTTTGTGGTCATTTCAATAAAAGCCAGGGTTTATTTCCATCAGAATGCTTGTAAGGTCTAACAAAGCCATTTTTGGAGAATATTTCTTCTAATTGGTGAGGAGGGGACAAGTGAACTGAGTCTGGCTAGTTGCTTGCTGGCTGACGCACAGTTCAGACTTACAATCGTGCATCTTGATTAGGTGTTGGAGATGGGGAGAGTACCACGGCTGCACATTGCCGATGCCCTTTATCTAGCATTTGAGAAATTTCGGTGAGTGGACACGGTAGACCTTGTATTTCCTGAAAGTGTCTCCAGGTGTGTGTTTCTTCATAGCTTGAACATGCAATCTTCAATGCTTCCAGCAGCTCCATTCAGCTGCTCCACAGCAGCGAAAGGAGTCTTATGGGTTTTCTCGGTATATTCTGTCACTGTCACATATTATAACAAACCTAAGAGAAAGATTTTATTTTAAAGTGAACATTTTTTTTTTACATACAAGTTTCTGTTCATAAAGAGAGACTTTCTTATGTATACTTGAAATAGTGTTTCTAGCTAGCTGTGTGCAAGAGGTATTCTCATTGACCAGCATCACGATAGCATACTTGATTCATTGGCAATATGTTTTCTATATGGGACAACCAAATAAGCATTAAGGGATAGCTATTAGACTCATCATTAATGTTAGTAGACTTGCGTATGTGACTTTGTGCAAACCCAAATGTGGAGAGACAGATCTGAGACTTCTTGTGGAGGAGCTCCTGAATGAAACTGGGTCTCTTTACTCCTCTTTTGTTTTAGATTCCCTTGTGCTGTTTAATCTTCGGTTTAAACGGATGGATATTCTTCAAATGGATTGTTAAAAATACTGCTGAAAACTGGTAGTCATCCATCCATCCTTCCAAAGAACCTCTCTATGTCTCTTTAGAAACTACCTAAATTTCTTTATTGTACACTAAAAAAAAAAACAACAAAAACAAAAAAACCAAAAAAACTAGCAGGAAAAAAAAAGACAACTTTGAAGCTTTGACGGTCACATCTTTTGCCACGGGACAGAGCCAATTCTTACTTCAATTTATTGGAGTCTCTATTGCAAGATTGTCTCTCTAGTCCTCCTTCTATAGCCAAAAGTTACTAAGAGGGCCAGTGTTTTTTAATTATTTTTTCCCATTGGATTTGTTGACTGGTTCAGCAACGTAGTTGACTGTGTTAGTCAAACTGTAAGAGGATTAAGGGTGATCCAAGACATGAAAAGCGTCTGAACGTCCAGCTCCTGGGTAAAGTCTCGGATCAGGGGATATTCCCTTGGTTTGGGGGAAGATGCACCTACTGTAAGACTCTAGTACCGTACACATGAAAATGCCTAAACTCATGGATATTCCAGAGGTATTGAACTCTGCCCCCATTTACTCGGGCTAAGGAAGATATCACTTGGGTTCGTTCAGGTCATATGCCCTTTTATTCTTGTGCTTTCTGCTAAGCATTCTTTAGAGACTTTCTGAATTGTTTCACAGATTCTCTTGTTAGAACTGATCGGTCTTTTCCCCTCCCTTCCTTTCTTAGGCATTTGAATTAACAGCACTCATGTGTTGTGAAGTTTCTATAACATCTAAATTCTTTCTGAATAAGGGTGGGCATTGAATGAGCCTTTAACAAGCTGCACCACATGGGAATTCTTTTCTATATGTCCTGAAAAGATATGGTCATATCAGTCTGTCTTGTTTAGGATTTTTTTTTTTTTTTTTTTTTAGAAATACTTGTGGATAGATGAACATGAAGCTTCATGGGATTATCTGATATAATTATCACTAACCAGTGGCTCAAAAGAGTTTTAGATATTACTCTACAGTACAGCTGCTGTACTCAAGAGGCAATCGGTTGGCAGCATGGAAGAGACTGGTGCCATGTTATGATTCTAATATGTCTTGATATCTAATATGCAGTAGTGATCTCTTTAAAAGATAAATAATGGTTATTTTGCTGAAGAGGAGAAAGAAGTGTAGATCACCAGTGGGAAATGTGAGAAAATGTGGCCTTCCCTCCCCAGTAGTAAGATATCCTTAACCAGCAAACCACAGAAGGGAATGTACTGGGAAGAGGGTAGAAGTAGAGCATTCTCTTCTCTCCATGCCCCAGTGACCCTTGGGTTTCCTGATAGAAAATCTACACAGGAACTTGGCGTGTAAAAATGTACTCTAATTTTCCACTCTGCAACACATAGGGAAATAGCACTATATCAGGTGTGGGGTTCAGGTATTAACAAGCTGAGGTGAGTATTGCCGTCAGGTAACAGCGGAGCTCAGAGGTGCCAGGCTCACGATTTCCATGTCTAGACTGGAGCAAGAAGTGAGTGGCTGCGTGTGCCCAGAAGCACTGAGCTAAGAACACGGCACACACGGAGGAGCCAGAGGCAGGTGAGACTCCATGCGTATCAAAGTACAGACTTGAGACAGCAGGTCAGAGGGACAGGCTGCTCCAAGGACACTGCAGGTCTGGAGGGCAAGACACAGCCTTACCATCGAGGGTGAAGGTTATTCAGTTGGGATCTCAATATGAGACATCTGGACTACACCTCTTTTCACTGTCAGTTCGCATCCTCTGCTATTTTGTTATTTGGCCATTGTTAATTTGTAGGTGTTGTCTATGATCAAGCTAATTACTAGACACGTTATCTAACAACTTTGTCCAGGTAATATTTCATTGCAAAAGCAAAGTACCTCTAAAATCAAGCCTGCTGGCTTTTCCTCATTTATGTGGTAATGCCATTTGGAGAACAAAAATCTTTGGCTTTTTCATGGATTTTTTAAGAATTAAAAGAATGGTTCAGAAAAGAGAAGTTGGGTTGGAAAAATATGCTTTGGAAAAAAAAAGGGATGGTGGAAAAAAACCTAGAATTCATTAATGTTATAATCTTTCTGTTCACATGCTTTGTAAACATGTAGTTTTATAGTTATGTTCTATATTTCTACACCATCTGGAGAGTTAAGAATTTCAAAGCAAAAATATTTTTTTTCTTATTTTTATCAATGTGTCAGAAGTTTGCTTTAAATGCTTCAAGAAGAGCAATTTTCTGGCATAATGAGCTTGAAAGTAAGTTTTGACAGATTGAGTCCCCTGTTTGTCTAATAAGTAGTTCCATAATCCAGTACATGCAATTGCTGCTGAGGATTTCAGATTTCACTTTCTAATGTGTAGAATGACATTTAAAAAGTAGTTTACTACTTATTAGGACATTACATGCTTTTTAACAAATTATTGTACTATTTCAAATTCCACCTCAAAAGAACAACACATTTTAACAGTAACAGCTTAGAATATTTTTATCTAAAACCCTTGTTCTAGTGTATTCCAGAATCAGTTTATTTGGATGTCTGATAATATATGTTTGTATATGCATGGGAACAGATTGCTCAGAGAAGTTGTCATTGCCCCATCCCTGGGAACGTTCAAGACCAGGTTGGGTGGGGCTTGGAGCAACCTGGGCTGATAACTGGTGTCCCTGCCCATGGCAGGGGATTGGAACTGGATGGTCTTTTAGGTCCTTTCCAACTCAAACCTTTCTGTGATTCTGCGATGCATAAATTAAATATTAAATGCAAAAATAATTTAATGGTGTTCTAATGTAAATTGAAAAATCAATCAGAACCATCCATTCTTAAGTTCTTCTAGAGAAGGCTCGAGAAGAATTAGCATGCAGCAGTGTGCTGAAATGGAAATGTACAATCGAACACATCCCATCACACAACAAAGGGTGTTTTGTGAGTTAAATCAAACCAAACCAGTGGCTGTACAGGTCAGCTGGTTTGCCTTTGATTTTGTGCTATGGCTCAGATGTAGTGTAACTATCTAAAAGTATTTTCTGTGCTTTTAGAGGTAAATCAGTTGCACAGAGCCACTCTGAGTGCCTGAAGACGCAATATGATGCATAAGAGCACTAGACACTTGCAGAAGGTAATTTCTTTTTAATATCCTATTCCTAGAGTCATTTGGTTATATCTGAATATCATCTTTTATGTTTAAGGCTGTCGAAAAAGTTTGCAAACCACAACTTAGAAGCTGCTAGACTCACACGTTTATTTTTCTTAACACCATAATAGCTTTTTTATTCCTTCTGAATCACTGTGCTTTCCTTTTTGTTGTAGCTTCTCTCTTACTCTTTGAATGTTTGGGCCTAGTAATGCTAAAAGTACCGTCTAATGATACATAAAATATTTTTATGAGACTGATTGCTGTATCTGGTATCAAAGTGGTTAACAATTTGCAGGCCTTTTGTGAAAGACTTGGTGGATGGTCCTTGTAATGATGATCAGACTAAGTGTGGGGCAAGAATACTTTGAAAAGGTTTTTTATATTTTTCTCCTTTTCTAATATCAAAGGTAGAGGGATCTAGGTGTGAAATAATGTCATATGAGTTAAAAATCTAAAATTATTCAACACCAAACCCACAGCCTCTAAGGAAGAGCTGCAGGTCGCATAATCTGAAAGAAATGTTTCAATAAGACGATTAGCAGAGGGAGGCTGCTCTACCAGGTGGGAAAGGAATTCCCTGATGACAAAGGACATTTTGTTGCATCTCTGGAAGTTCTGTATTGATCTCACAATACATGTTTCCAAGCTCTATCGTTTTGATGAGGAAACCTCATTCTAAATGGACAGAATAACTTGGAGGAAAATTTGAGGGGGAGGCTTCCCTTCTTAGGGAGCCATCTGGTTCATAGTTTGAAGCTTGCTCGTCTACTCTCTGAAGTTGTCTTTAGTTGCAATGACTGTTCTATATGTGTCCCAGCACTTGGATCCTAGTACATGTGATAGTTACTGTAAACCAAACAGAATATATATGTGTGAAACGTGGTCTCAGAATTTAGATATTTTTTTATAGAAATATATTTTTAAAGCACAGTTTTATAAGTATATTAGAAAATATTAATTTAAGCAAAACATTTTTTCTGCATTTTGGTTTACTTTTTTCCTGTGTCATATCACGCTGAAGTATTCCTTTGGATTATTTTCTCCTCTCATCATTCAAGAGATGTGGCTCAGTAGACTCTTCTAAGCCATAGAATTGGCATCCCTACCCCTGTGAGCAGCGTTACAAAAGGTGTTGGTTACTTACTGCTGAATGTAATGGATGAAAAAACCAGAAAGTACTTGTAAAAATAATTCAGAATGCTTCTGGGAACCCCTTCAAAATCTTGAATAGCTTTTGAATGTCTCTAAAAGCTGTGTGCAGTTTCCTGTTTTCTTGCCTACTGCAATTATATAAATTTAAAATTTTTAAAAAGTGCTGTGTATAATGACAAGTGAATTATTAACAGTGAATGAGGGTTGACCACCCCAACCCAGCTCTTTTTCCAGCATAACTGGTACAAACCTTTGCATAGTCAATAGAAAGAGTTATTTGGCTCTCTTAAATTCTCTGTTTAAAGAAAATTGGATTGTGGCAAAGAGAATCAATATTTCAAATAACTTACTTAAAAGCAATGTGGAGATCAAAAAGAGTCTTTATAACAGGTCGGATATGTTGAAGGTACTGTGCTGTGTGCTTAGTCGGCTCTTAGCAGCACTGCTGCTAGCCGTGTAATATTTATACAGCACCAAGATAGAGCAGGACAAGAATGATGTCTTGGAAAGGGCAGTTTTAGAACAAGCTTTAGAAACCTTACAGTTCTGAGGATATTACAGCAGGAATCTGAACTTTTTCAAGGTAGTAATTCCAGATTCTCTGGGGAGCTGAACAGGATGAATAGGTTAGTCATCAGATTTGGATGTAATGAGAAGAAGGGAATGATCTGTTCTCTGGACATTGATAACACTGGTCTGAAGATTTTAGAAGACTTCTTTCTTGTGTTCTTTTTTCTTGTATCGTCTGAAGGACTGCAAGTATTAATTTCATTGTTGCAAGACTTTCGAGTTACAGAATCATTTATCCTAGGTCACAACTCGGGGTGTAGACCATAACCTATAGATTTATTCAGATATTGTTCAGAAGAGTAGATTGAACCAGTAACTGAGTCCACTTTCTTAATGAACGGTTTATTGTCCTTACATTTTCCATAGTGACCTTACATTTTCTCCATGGATCATTTGCTGCTGTTGTACTAGATTTCAATAAATTTAATCTAGAAAAGCAGAATAATTGTAACTCATATTAAATTTTGCAATTAAGGAAGCTGAATACTTCTCAGGGTCAGCTTAAGCAGCGGAGGTCAATTTTTTTAATTCAGTTTCTGAACAGGAAAATTTGAAGAGGGGAAGAAAGAAATCAGTTTCAGTGAAACGAAAAATGGGGTAGGGAGGAATTGTTTTATTTTTTTAAAAGCCTATGCATACCATATATGAAAAAAAACCCATATTGAGAGAATACAATTTTTAATTCGTTCTGTGGAAAGATGTTTTACATTGCTTTTTTTCTGTGTCGTCTTAAGCCTTTTATCTAAACTTTTCTACTTCTTCCAGTGATGATAATTTTCTGGAAATTGTGGTGGTTGCTCCAAGAACACAAGGAGTGCTTAGCGTGTGCCCAGCTTGCGTTAGAATCCAGCTGGTACACGTAGTGCTTATCTATTGTGGGTTACATTCTGCTAAGTTTTACAGCATGTCAGAAGGAGGGAGAGAATTAAATGCCAGGGATGAATATTTTCCAATGTATTCCATAGATGTGCTGATTGTGAGGACAGTTATCTTGTGCAGTTTCAGATCAGCACCACAGAAACGTCTTCTCTAATGAGCTTTAGAATGGAGCCTTCTCTAGTGGCTGAATTTTGGTAGAGGGGTAGCCAGTTGGTATGGCAATTAATTCATTTACAGCCAGGCTGCTAAACGGTACGCTTAGAAGACTTGCTGCCTCTGAAACTGAGAAATAATAAACCTTAGACTATTCCAGTCTGATCTGTGGGGGTTTTTTTTCTACATTCACTACTTCTGGCCTGCGTTTGGCTGGTAGGATATAAGAGAAGCTAACACATTTTTATTTGTCCTTTATTGTATGCTGACCATATTGCAAGAGTTTTTTTGATTGTGCGTTTTTAAAAATAATCTTGACTGAACAGAAATTCTGCCTGAAACAACCGGAATATTATCTTACTAAGAGCATAAAGCTTGGATGAAAATTTTTGTGAATTTGTGGTTTAGCTAAAATGGAATGAAATAGGACTGGTTTCTCTGATGTTAAAGCTGTGTGAGGCAAAGTGTATTTTAAAGTAACTTACAAAAATAATGTTAGGAAAACACAACAAGTATATAGCAAATTCAGTGCATAACATTCTTGAGAGCTGACTGCTGAGTGAAGATGAATGGATCTGTACCAAAGCAGTTTGTGTTTCCAGGAACCATTCTAACAATGTTAGATGATTTATTTCCAAATGAACATCATGGATAACAGAGATGAATATTTAACACAGAATTATAGAGTAATATAATTAACTGTATTTTTACTGTATCTGTAAGTGATCTGTATTTATTTATAAGCCAAATCTGTTTTGGGTTTTACTGCAATGAATATGTTGAGTGCAGATTTTAGCTGATGCAGTAAAACGGACAAGCTGTTTAGTCTCATTGTGCATATTTCTACGGGGCTAGGGACAATTCAGAGATCTGTTCTCAACTAATTTCCAGAATTCAGTGGCAGCTCTTGAAAAGTGACTTAGCAACCCATTCTCATTCCTACAGATCATCATTACAGTCCCTCTTAAATCGTCCTCTGATGCAATTGTGAATAGGTGTAGCGGAATGATTAAGAAGTCCTTGTAAAAATACCCAAGAGAGGGGTGTGTGCATATATATATATATATATATATATATATATATATATATATATATATATATATAAAACTAGCTTTTAAAAAGTAAAAGGAAGCAAGGAAGCCTAAATAATTTGCATGTTTTTTCCAGTAGAATATGTCACATAACTTCTGTGGTGTATTTATCGTGCTTGTAATTAAACTTGAAATGTTGATGTAACTGCAGCCTGTGCTACATGCAAAGTATAAAACAACCTTGCTGTGTGTTGCTCAATGGGCAATTTAGAAAACTGCTAGCTGAGTATAAGCATATTGCTGCAAGCTCCACAGGACATAGAGTATTCCCATAACAGGGCAGAAGAGTAAATCTGAGGATGCTGCAGAAATACAGAGCAGGCTGCAGCCCCTGGTCAACAGAAGTTACTATATCCAGTGTTCGTGTTTCTGCTCTAGCACTCCTAACGACCTTTTGAAATTTCCCTCTCTCCTACAGCAGTTAAAGATTTTCTTTGCTGTATGTCATTTCACTCAGAAAACTGCCACATGACCAATAAAATTGATTTCTCAGTTGTGTGCACATATAGAAATTGATCAACAGACGAAAGCAGGCTCCATGTCTTCCACATGCGATTTCAAGGTACTTTGGTGTTAAGCTTACTAGTTAAGAAGCTTTCCTACCTGTATTTACTACCTACACTCTGTAGAGATGTACCTTTCATCTATGGTTTCATGAAGGTTCAAGGAAAGGGTCTCCCTGAGTCAGCAGTAGTAATTTTTTTCCTAATGAAGCAAGCGCGTCATTGAGCTTTTTATACTTGGAAAACAGATTTTGTTTCTCTGAACCATAACCTCCTGCAGGCGTTCCCCAGAGAAGCTGGGTGCTGCCTCGTTCTCTTGGGGACAGAAGTGAAACGTTCCTATTTCCTTTTGGCATAAACAAAAGTAATTTCAGTATGTGAATGGATGCTTGATCACTGCAAAGTCTTCCTGGATTTGTGTGGGAGTTTTGGAGGCACAAGTGACTCTACCATATGATGGATAATATGCTTTTTTTAGCAGAAATAATGAATGGCTGTTAAAAGTGATTTAATGTGTCTTGAAACCTCGTAGCAATATTAAAGATGTATACAATTTAGGAAAGAACAAACTGAAATGAAACACAACATTAAGTGGTAAGGTGATAGTATTTGGTTTGGCTCATTTCACAAAAAGGAATTGTCCTCTTTAGTAACGTTATTATTTCTGCTTGTTAAAGTATTGTTAATAAGATCTGAATAGTTTTTGAAAACTTGCTCATTTGCTGAATCTCCCGAGGAAGCAAAACTTGAAAGGAACCGTGCCATTTGAAATGTGTCAAGCCCAAATGACTGATATGTCCGTCTGCCAAAATTATTTGGCTTTCTAAAGGGGGTATTTGCAGTGGTGTCATACATAAGAGATTATTAATAGAATAAGCAAAACAAGGAGCTGAAAAAAATAATTTGCTTCCCTTGTGTTATTACAGGGTTGAAAAATTCTGAGACGTTCTACAGCTGTTAGAAACCGTTGCAAAGAAAGCTTTTTGCCCTGCAAACAGCTTCATGAAAAGTAAGCGTAAAAAGACATTGCCATTTTAGCAGCATCTTTTGAACATTAAGTCTCTCTTCTTGTACACTAAAGCCTCAGAAACACTTTCCCTTATAGTCTGGGAATTCTCTGTCTTTGAGGTGAGGATGAATCTGTGTTTGTTTGATCTATTTTATGTTTAAGGAGATTAACATATATTCAGGATAATGAAAACCATTTCAAATGCACAGTGCATCTTTGTTGTGATGAAAGGCTGATATTAGCTTCCTGCTGAGATCTGCAAAACCAGAGCTCTTGAATTTAACAGAGCTCAGAGACATGCTGCTGGATTAACGTTGTGTTAAGAAGTTTCTTCCTTGCCATGCTGGGTTGCGGCATTTTTTGTTACTTTTTGGGGGGAGGGAGGAGGAGTGTTGGGATGTTTGGTTTGGTTTTGGTTGGTTTATTTTTTCCTTAGACATGATTCCTATTTATTTTCTTTTGCTACACAGGGACTCGAAATATGATTCTGTGGTACAAATTGTGAAGCTGTGAGGTCAAGGTCCTGTGCCCTCCTCTTATTTACTTTTTTTATTTTCAGCATTTATTAAAGCATTGGCAGAGCTGCTGGAGTTTTTTTCTTTCTCCCTCTCCTATACAGTTACCTAAAGAGTTTTGTATTTATATATCTGAGTATAACTTGCATTACAAACTAATTGCAGTTCTTAAGTCTAACTTTGATCACCTGCCTTCAGGTCCTCATGCATTCAGGTTAGAGAAAGTGGGTCAGGGAGGAATTGTCTCTTTATGTTGTTTTAAAAAATTCTGTAATATATTTCTTTAGCATATCTGTGTTGCTAACTTAAGAATTGTTAGATTATTATTTTATTTTAGATGTTCCTGAGTTTGTCTCTACACAAACCTTCTTTTTGCAGTACCAGCTTCTAGTAAGGAAAAGTTTCATGGGAAGCTTGTGAGTTGTATTCCTATGTGAGGGTTCCTAGACTGACGTTGTTACGGAGTGATTGGAAAAACACTGAGGTGGCAGCATAAATATACGGGTCTTTCCTGCTAGACCTATTGAACACTTTCTCAGTTATCAGTTTCACAAAAAATAATTGAATTAAAGTAGCATGTTTAGTTGCTGAGCATCTCTGAAAGTGCAGATGATGATAGTTTAGGGGACTTGGAAAGCTACCTTAGGAAAAACATAAGTAATTTGGGGTTTCCAGTGTCCTGTGTAAGCAGACAGTGGTGGCTCGGCTCGAGTGTACCGTCTCCCCTGGCAGTCTTCCCGGGCAGTTTGAGATGCCGGTCTGCTCTCTGCATGGTGCTGGGGACTAGCTGTGCCAGGGCAGCGTGGAACCTGGGCAGGCCAAGGGAGCTGGGGAACTGGCTTGGCCACTGGTGAGAAACATTTAGGAACAACGAGGTGGGTTTTGGGGAAGACCATCAGGACTGTCAGTCAATTGAAAACCACAGTCAGTGGCATAAATTGCATTGAAGGTATGATTAAATTCTTAGAGCATTTTCCTACCTCTTTCTTTTCTCATTTGATTATTGATTAGGATTACAGGTCAATTACCAGCCCTCCCCTGTGCCTTCTGCTCAGTTCTTCACTGAGAACCTTGAAGTCAGCAAAGCTGTCAAACTCAACTTGTGTGGAAATGGTGAAGGTTTTTAATTAAATTTGTTAAAATTATTTTGTTATAGGCATATTGTGAATTGTTAATATACAGCCAGCATATTTGTATGTTGCTATGATTGTGCTATATAAATCATAATTACATTAGATATTTGGAAGAAATCCTTCCCTGTGAGGGTGGCGAGATGCTGGGATGGGCTGCCCTGAGCAGCTGTGGGTGCCCCATCCCTGGCAGTGCCCAAGGCCAGGCTGGACGGGGCTGGGGGCAACCTGGGCTGGTGGCCGGTGTCCCTGCCCGTGGCAGGGGGGTGGAACTGGGTGGTCTTCAAGGTCCCTTCCAACCCAAACTGTTCTGTGATTCTATGATCATTATCTGTAAGTCATAAATAAAATTTTAAGTTATTGATACATCAGGGCCTGAGACTTTCCACAACTAAAACTTACCTTCCAGAGCATCCCTTCTCACTCTGACAGTCTGATTTTATGCAGATTTGGGAAATGTAGACTCACGAAATGCCTTGATTTTTTCACAGTTGTGGCACTACTTAATAAAGAAGAAAATTAGATTTATTAAATTTCTGATAACTATGTAAAAGAACGTATTTCATTAACGTATGTGTGAAACATTTTCGTACAGGCAATTACAAAGCTTAAAAGCATCAATGCAGGAGGAAGAAGCAGGACTTCTCCATATTTAAAATTATTGACTCTGATACTTAGGAGAAAGCAATGTGATCTTGTTGCGCCACTGTCATCAGGCTGCATTTCAAATTGGGCTGTGATTATTATAGTTGGCTTCATTAATTATTAGTTTATTTGTTCCATCAAAAGCATTTCTGTATATTTCTAGTCCTGAGCTAAATTTTAGCCTGTCATCATCATCAGGCCAGTTTATATTTTGATAAAATCTAGGTAAATGGGCAGCTGTTTTGTATCCCTTTGCAGTGCCTCCCAACGTGCTTTTGAGATGATGCCGTATATCTAAACCAGCCCTTTCCCCTAATTTTAAATGTATTTTTAGTATTTAAGGCCTTCTCACGCTTTTTCCAAGTAACTTTATGCAAAATCCTCGAGTAACTCAGACGAAAAGATGAGCAAATATTTTTGGTCTGCAGAATCCAGGATAGGGCCGAACACCATACAGAAGAAAGCTTATAGAACAAGGGCCTCTGAAAAGGAATCTGGAAAAGCCTCTTAGTGAACACTTACCAGTTATACAAAAACACTCCTTAAAAGCACCTGGAATTCTTTCACCTCTGATGCATTAGCTCTGTGTGTGTATTACAGGAAAGGTTAGGGATAATGGGTGCTAAATCTGTACTGTGTAAAAAAATGTATAAATATGGAGTAATAGGGAGGTTCTACTCAAAAGTACTTAGTCTGAGTACACCTAATCTTTCTGGTGTCATTGCCCTTAAACATGTTTGTCAGGAAATAGTTTTTCTGCCCCTATCCTTACTTAAGAATTGGAATGAACCATGTCAGAGGAAGATTTCTTAAAATAAATTTATTTTAAGAAAATAGATTTATTTTATTTTATTTTAATTTTTTCTTAAATAGATGAGAGATTTCTGAACAAATTCCTCATTACACCATAGCTGTGGAATCTCTTTTTTTGAGCTGTAGTAAGTGGTATACTTGGAAATGTTTTCCATGTATGATAAGGATTTCTGGTTTCAGTAAAGTCTCGGTAGAATTTCCTCCTCCTTCTCATCTTTCCAACCATTAAATCTTTGTTTTCATTAATTTTTAGAGCCAAGTGAAATATATTCTTTTTCTTTGTGGAAAGACTAAAGCCTTTTTCTTAATGAAGTCTTCGCTGACTGAATAGAAAGATTTCTTCCAAATATTCTGGCAAACCAAAACATTCACTTTTTTTAAGGACAGCAGATGTCATCTTTAAGAAACAGCATATTATCAAAAATGTTACTTTCGATCAAAGTGTGGTTTTTATAGAAAATTTCGACTAGTCTAACTGTGCATCATTTCAAGCATATTACTGACTGGAACTTGAATTGGGGTCGGGGGGAAGCATCCCCAAACTTTGAAGCAACTTATTACATTCCCTCCATATTTACTGAGGACTGAATATATTTGACCCCGTTTATGGTTATGAACTTAATCTGAAATGACCTTTCCTAGGAAAATAGTACCAAGGTAAATGCATTGACAAAGGTAACGAAGGCAAAACTCTGGCTTTGTTTCTTCAGGGAAACATTTCATGGACAGAAATTATGTTCTCAAAAGTGAGGAAAAATCATTATAAGAGAAATTTCATTATTGCTGAAAAGAATATAATGGGTTTATATGTGATGGAGAAAGATGGCATCGCTCATTTGAAGCCTCTTTTAATGCACTGGTGACTTTACCATTTCAGCAAAATGCCAAAAAAGGTCCACGTTACGAACTCTGGTGTAGCGTATTATCTTGGCATATTTTTTCTTGAGTAAGTGCCATTGAGCAGAGCCAACATTTCAAAGTAGAATTCTTCACTCTTATTTTTAACATCTTGCCATTTGGTTCATTCCTCTCCAACGCCCTCCTGCTTTGAATTTGATGGTTTTTATTCCTCACCTTTCACTTTCCCTTTCCTTTTATAGCCTTGTTAGCATTGGTTAAGTGATGTTCATTGCCATTTAAAGAACTCTGGGAAAAAATTAAGACTTGCATCTGATTATCAAATTGTCTTAGAAGTGAGAATTCCATACCATTCAGGCCTGGTTTTATTGCTGTTAGGTAGTTTGCTGTTATAGCTAAAAATAAAATGATTTATGAAGATAAATCAGACGTGCATCATACTCCTGGTTTGCAAGAAGGGCTACACAGCACATTATGTAAGTCAAAGAAGTGTGAGAATATTAATAATTCTGTCAATCAAGTTAATGTTTCTTCATTTAAAGCCACATTTTACCTCTAATCTTAAAGTGGAATAGTAATCCCCAGTTTTAAAATGTTACTGCTCACCAGTCCATTCCAAAGCGCCTTTCACTGTATTATTCCCATTCTTACAAATGACAAAAAACTGAAGCAAAAGTAAAATTAGCTTTCTTAGCCTCATTCAGCTTCCCCCTTGTCACCATTATACATCACTTGTGATTATAGTTCTTTATTTAAAAGTGTCTTTATTAAGATTGTAATCTTCTCATGGACTCACACAGCAATCACGGTCATCATTTCTCATTCTGTCCTTTTTTGACAGCAGAGAAGAGGGCTAAGTTGCTTTTTCTTCACTACCACAAATGAGTTTGAGGTCTCATAAATACATACAGAGGGCCTTGTTTTGCTCTGAAAGCAGCTATAGCCTGAAATAATTTCAGAATCCTTTCTGGCCTTGCTCCTGAATTGTGCAGGTTTCAGGGAAGAAAGCTGGTGTCTTTTAGGAGATGAATAAACCTCTGTGGAAGCAAGGAAGGCGTTAATATCTTAGGTGTCAGCAATGATGCTAATGGCAGCTGTGACACCTGCCAGCTATACTGGGTTTGGCAGCAAACAAAAGAAAGGAGCTTTTTTTCAAGTGAAGGTAAATGATATCTCTTTTAGGAATAGCTGGGGCTGGCATGGGTTCTTACAGGGAATAACAGCTGGGTTAAGTATCCCAGACTTAATATGCTAATCACCATCCTACAGTTCCAGCCCCAGAGTAGGTGCGTGTTTCAGACAGCAGTGCAGCACAAAGAGAAACGAAGCTGCTCAGAAGCTGGCTTCAGAAGTCTGGCTCAGTGTCCCGGAGTTAAGCACGGGCTGCTTCACCCTGCCTCGTACCGTCTTCGTGCATCTGGGATGACTTCGGTGCCCCCTCCAGCTCAAGTGCATGTGATGGGTACAGGGGGGCACTGTATCAGCTGAAATATGTTGCATAAACACACTCACAGGTGGTGTGGGTTTTTTTTTTTTCCCCTCTGTTCATTGTGCACCGTAAAACCTGGAGAGATTTCCATGGAGAGAGATGTGTCTGTAGTCAGCCTATCACAAGATCATTTGGAGTGTAGCTTTTTATTTTTTTTCATAGCCCCTTGTCAGAATGAACACAGACATACCAACTTTATGTTGTCCAAGCACTGTTCTCATAGAAGTCCTTCGCCTTTGTCCAAACTTCATAGGTTGTCTTCATGATGATCTTGCTTGGTAGTAAGGGAAGTGGAGAGGATGGCTGCACTGTGGGGATGTGATTAGTTGAAGTGCTTAGGCTCCTGTGTGCTGTTTAATGGCAGGTGTGCCATCACTCTCACATCAAGGTCTTTGTGCATCACATTGACATCCACACACTGGGTTCCTCAGGCTTGGGTACAGCCTACAGGCACAAATAGCAAGTCACTACTGGCCCATCTGCTCTGAAAGGTTATTTCTAGGATGGCTGTTATTTATATCTGTTTTCTTTCCAGCTGTTAACATCATAGAGTTTCTGGACATCTTGATTCCCAAAGCCCAACTGTTGATTATGTGCTCAAGTAAATGTTCCCAGATGCAGTTCTCAAGCATTCACTTTGTAATGTTCAAGTGCCATGTGAATGCTGTTATATTTTTTAAAAAACAATAAACCAACACATTACTGTGGACCAGATCCTTTCCTGATGTAAACTGAGATCACTCAGAAAACATATAAATCAGAATATTTCTGCTGGGAATCAACATGGGGTGACCTTCATAGAAGTTGGGAGAATATTCCATGGAACCACTTTACACTTCTGTAAAAGCAATTTTAGGATACTCTCCAACTGAATTTGAAGGATGTTTGTGGCAATGCTTTTGAAAGGGTCGCTGACTGTACAAAGATGACAGTTGTGGGCAATCAAGTTCTCTAATTTATTTCTAAGCTGCTTACTGAAGAAAAAGGGCATATGTTTCTAAAGGATTTATTGACTTTTACTCCTTTTGATTTTTACTTAACATATAAATTTTAAATAAATGATTTTGTTTTGGAATAAACACACATAAAAACACAACATCAGACTGTTTGGTGCACAATAAATTGCCAAGAATACATGCATTCTCAGAATTTCTGCATGTGAAGTACATGGCACTTAGAACCTGAACTTCAGGGTTCTAGATCATAAACTGATTATTTTACTGCAGTTTGATGAGGTATTTATAAATTTAGAGTAGAGATGCAGGTGACAAGAAAGAACAGCAACTTCAGATTATTTGACTGTAAAAGAAGAAAAAAAAAAAGGCTGGGGGCATGTGGGGAGCAAATAGCTTGCCTAGCAAGTTGTTACCAAGCTGTGACCTACACAGCTGTTTGTTTGAGAACTCTTGTCCATACTGTGATTTCAGAGATGATAAATTTGAAGCAATTAGCACTGATTCATGCTTGTAAGTGCTGCTTGAAGGTTCAGATGAGGAACTGTGCTTTTGTATGATTTTTGTGTAAGTGGTGCTTCAGCATATTTAATAAGGTCAGTTATAATACATGTTTGAAAACTGCATAAATGCAATCAGGAAAACATTTCTGATTGCATGAATAATAGTTGTTGCGCATACTTAAAATGCAGTAAATTATAATGTGATATAAATTGAGCTCTAGAGACATTTTTTTCATTAATAAACTTAAAATCTCATATATTTTGACTAAGTGTTCTGATTAAGCAGGCATTTGAAGAGAGTGAGGAGGGAATACCCAGTTGCTGAAGAAAAGGCAGTTACAGATGTCATAGAACTAAATCCTGTGTCATCTGCATGGGCACATATATTCCAGGCAATCACAGTCTATCAGTGCAGGAGGAGGCTGGGAGGCCTCATGACAAATCTGTGAATGATGTAAAGCCACATCCAGAATAGTGACTGAATTCAAAATGTGGTGGAAAAAACCTCTGGCCAGCTAAAAATGATCATTTCCAAGAACAGCCAGTGACGCTGTCTGCAGTCTGGCTCAGATATCAAAGTGATGTCAGGGGGTTCAAGGTTTTCTGGAGTGGCTGAAACACGGCATGGCTGATTGTCCTAGCAAAGGCTTGAAGTTTGTCTAGAGCATGTCCCTTGACAAACCCTGGAGTTTGAGCTTGATCAGCTGAGTTTTTCATAGAAATTCTGACCTGGGCTGATGATACTGGCTGGGATGGATGGGGTTTGTGCAATTGAAGTGTAGGTGGTGCTTGGATAAAGCATATTATGAAGAGGTCTCTCCAGCAGCAAGGTGATTATAGCTAATGTGCTGTTTCTTGTTCTCTGCTCATTGCAGTGTCAGGGAAGATAAGAGCACGCATGGGGAATTCTTTTTTCAGGGGCTCAGATCGGCTAAATGTCAGGTGATAATAGAATCACGAACAGCTGGAATCATGAGATTCCATGCTGGACCTATGAGAGAAGTGAGTGGAAATATCTTGTGCTGGAAAAGAAACACTGGTTCTAACAAAAACCCAACTGCTCTACTGATTTGTGATGCAATGCAGTAGTTTGCATACCTGGAATAAGAGTTGCTGAAGAGATTCCTGGGAACCCAGCACTAACAGCTTCTGTTAGGAAACCTGCAAAGCCTTTCTGCATATGCTTGTAATATTATCTACCGAATCTTACCCTGTTTGTACTAGTTGCAATTGTGTAAGCACCTGTCCATTATACTAACGAGAGTTCTATGTGTTATTTTTTCTTCTGTGTTGGTGAGATCCCTTTTGAGGTTTTGCTTGAAACAATTTAAATACGAGATTAACTTCTTGAAAATGCACCTGCAGTTACATGCTTTGCTTTATTCTGATATATGTACTTCAGGCTTATTAGATGGCTGGCCAGCCAGCACATGGTGACTGTTTTAAGTTATAGCAGGACAGGGCTGGCAAGACCGCCCATCCTTTTGCTCAAATACCTGTGCTTTTCCTGACACGTATTTTTCAAGCCTGTTTCTGTACTGGATATTTCTACTGTACGTTGCTCCACAACTTGCACATGCACTTCATTCTCCTTGATTTAAGTGAGATTTTCTAGTGTCTAGTTAGAATCTTTCTGCTGGAATTCGAGGGAATTGTTTCGTGGTCCTATTTGCGTGAATATAAAGAGTAGATACCCTCTCTGCATCAATTTTTTTGGAGACTGTTCTTTATCTTACTGGCAGACTGCATTTATTATGGGTTACTTGAGAGGGCACAGTACCCGTTTCTGTCCATACCCAGTCAGTATGAGTTTCCTGCCCAGCTGTTCATTTGCCCTTTCCATGATCCTGTTACATTTCCCAGCTTTCACTCCTGGAACAATTCCAGAGGCCTATTGAAGAATTCAGTGTCCATGAACAAGTTAATATGGTTTCAGCTTCACTTAATTTTCCTTCCACTTGCGACTGCTTAATTGCCTGTTAATTGTATTCCACATGTCCTTTTGGTATGCATGTTAAATGTGAAATTTATGTACGTAACAGCTGTCTCTGTATGTTTTGCTGCATTTTAACAAAGATAGTACTGATGTTTCTTGCGTCTTAGTGAGTTTTGGGGAAAAAAAAGCTGAGGCTGTAGGACTTGAAGGACCAGTGTGTTAGGTGAGAAGAATGTTGGGAAGAAGATGGTGAATGTGGTTTCATAGGTGGGTGAGAGCTTAAGGAACTCTGGAGAGCAATTGGCTTTGTGCTTAGCCTCTGAAGGGAAGAAAATTGCATTGACTGAGACTGAAACTCCCTTGGGTTTCTCATTCAATTCCAACCTTGTACTCCCTGGGCCAATAAACAGATAAAGAAGAACTAATAAAAAAAAAGAATCAGGTTAAAGAGGCAATCTGTAGCTGCTAGCACAGCTGCAGTTAAATCCTTTCCTTGCATCATAGATTGCTCTCAAGCAAAATCATTTGCTAAGGCTATTGAAAATACAAAAGCTTCTGCTTTTAATCGTTGCCTGCTGAAGGAATTGACCTTTGGCTGTTCTGAGGTAGGAGGGCTGCCAAGAAGAATGCAGACTGGAAATTCATTTGCCTTCGTTCTCAGTCCTGTTTCCTTCCTCACTGCAGGCCGTAGCTGCCAGCAGGTTTCTCGGAGCCACTCGGATGGCTCTTCGGCTCTTCATGATCAACATGTGTTTCAGATAGTGTCAGCAGCTCTTCAGGTGCTGGGTTCTCACACTAAAGGCCTCTTCGGCCCTCGGTTAGTGGAGCTGTGTCATCCCGGCATACTCTGTAAAGAACGAGGAGATCTGAGTTACTTTCTGGTTGTTTATATTTATCCAATTATGACTCTGACCCACTTTCTGCCCCTTGAGTTCAAAATATCTATTGACTTAAATGGAAAAAAACCAACGACAAAGCCCACTGGAAGTTGTATATCTAAGGGCAAAATATATCTCTGCATATATATTTTTTTCTAGTCTTACATTAAGTTGCATGACTACAGATCTTTGTTTGCTTAGCAGGCTGTATTTTCTCGTGCCACTGTATGATGGCAAAGCAAAATGCTTCTGTGTAAACAGAAGCAAGTTCATTAAAATGGAAACCTGTAAGTTGGAATGAGTTTCAAGTCAGGCTTCTAAACGTTGCAGTGCATGTTTAGTACACCAGTTCCTGGTGGTACGTGCGGCACATTTCATTCAGGTGGATAGCTTAAATTTTATTAGGTCTGGCAGTTCTTTATTTCACTGCTGATTAGATGACCTATGAGCAGTGTAGCATGTCACCCTTGCGTTGGAGAAGAATTGGCACTGCCTGTGGAGTTGGATTCAATTGTTGGGATGTATGAATGTCTGCTTCCAAATGCTTGACAGAGATTAATAAAGTGCAGAGTTTCTTAAAGAGAATCAATGACAAAATGGCAGAAGCTATTTTCTTTATCTTTTTCTTTTGGGAGGGGGGTAGAGAGGGGAAGTTACATTTTTGAAGTAATGAATATTATAAAGAATTATAGACAGCTGACAAAGGATTGTGAAGATGGGGCACATCTTGAGCTATCCAGTGTGGTGGGTTAATGCTTACTGTTACGTATCATTTACATTTACTGAAGAGTAGGCAGGTGTTTGTGGTTTTCTTCCCTATTAACTTTTCAATGCAGGTTTGGGTGTGGTGACGTTTCTGGTAGAATCTGTTCTTGTGGAAATTTGTCCTCAGATTGAAAACTATATGAGGAGGGAATGAGAGGCCCAGCATTTTCAACAAAATAGTTCCCCCCAGCCCCCATGAAAACCCTACTTGCTTTCCAAATCCCGTTCCAGCTGTTTTAAACTCTTGGACCTACAAGACAGTCATGGTATTCAGTGCTTTTATAGAATTAAAAGAAAATACCCCATGACCACCAAAAAATACAAACTATTGATATTTCAAGAAGTGTTAATGTAATCCACCTACATGCACTTAATGTGGTCTGTTTAATTCAAGAGCTTTCCTCCTACTTCCCCAACATTTTTGAAGAGTTACAGGCTATGTAGCCTTGTATATACTCCTTTGCAACTCAAGTCCTGATGTGCTTGAGAAAGAGACTATGGGAAGTGCATCTTTGTGAAATGGACCTAGTGTGCCATTTTCCTATAGAGTTATATGCTCCCCAACTAATAAAAGTGTTCACTTTAAACACAATTTCCCCAACAAGTATATCTAAGGTATAACTTATACTGAAGATTCCCTAGTGAGTTAATTTTCAGTAGCTGTCCTTTGAGACCAACTGGGCTTGTGAGAGAATTTTTCAAAATTCGGTTCCAGAAATGATACCCGAAAAAGCAGTCCTGTATTTTCCTGTCCGGTGGACTTTGTGGTCGCTGAGTTCTTTCTGTGGTATCACTGAGTGCCTATTCATTTGGAGTTCAAGGTAGCTAGATGGTGAGGCAGGAGATACAGGAAAAACATATTTGAAGTCCTTAAACTACCCTAGGAAATTCTTTTGAAAAAATCTGCAAAATCAGGTTCTGATTGGTGAGTATGTATAGAAAGCAAATAGAAGGAAACCCTTTTCACAACTGGCAGATAGACTTAGCTGCAACATATAAATATACTGCAGGGGAGAAAACGAGAATGTATGTTGGGAAGTTGAAAGACTATTGGGGAAAAAAGTAATTCTAATTTACAGAACACACTTTTTGCACAAGGGGAAGACAGCTTTGTGAAAGTTTCACCTATTAGGTTACATTTTTTCGTTTATTTGTATGGCATGTATGTGTGTATTAAGTGAAATATGTTTTATTACAGATTTTAACTGTTGGGTAAAAAGAAGGGTTATTTTTAATTTGGGTCAACATACAAAATTATTTCTGATTTTTCTAACAGCTCAAATCTATGCTGTAAAATTTTTGCCGCCAAAATATGCTACATATATAAATAAAAAAAGGTTTATGTGGAAGAACAAATCCAAGTGATTAATGACAAATTGTGTTCCCTTATTTTAATAATGGAATAAGCTAAGGGCTTCAGAAAATGCGAGGGGGGGATGAGTTAATTCCTTTTATAAGTAACTGCCTTTCTAACCCTTATCTAAGCAGGTTTTTTACATTGCCGTCTTTAGAACCATAAGTTTCTTCTAATCAAAATCTTTTTGCGGGAAGGTATCTGTTTCCACAGAGCTGTTATCACAACAGGATGGGATTTCATATCCAAACTGTATTGGGAGAGACAGATGAGATCAGGCCAGTAATTAAGTTATCAGCTTGGATATAACATGTCTACCTGAAGTCCTTGCTCAGACTCATTACGGTGAAGGATTTGTGCAGTTTCACAAGCACCTTTTCAGGAGCAGACGCACGCCTTTCTGCTTACGTAGACCTGCCTCTCTGCAGCCCACTAAGTTGTGATGGTCCGTTCGGGATGGTTCTGTTTGACACACAGATGGCTGTATGTGGTTTGGGGGAAAGAACAGGTAGGGCCAGAGCAGTAGGGCTGCTTAAGCAACCATTTCCCTATGAAGAAACCTTTAAGTTGGGCCTTAAGTTGCAAACCTATTTCTCCTTGTAAGGAACTGAACTCAACACCGCTGCCCTATGCAATAGCAAATAGCTTCATGGTCTTGGTCCCCTTTGTTTCTGAAGTTCTCAAGGGATAGTGGCTATCATGATGAATTTTCATCAGTGTGAAAATACATTATTCTTCTATTAATGTGAATGTCGAAATCTTTTCTATAAATATGTTTTTCAGATTGGGTTGTTTTTTTTTTCTGGTGTGTATTTCAAAGTGCTATTTAATGTGGGCCATTGGGGGAAATCAAAACAATTTAGTTACTAACTAGAAATGTAAAAGGAAGACAATCACAAAATTATGAAAAATTGAGTCAGCTTTGGACCTTTAAGAATAAAAACAAATTTGAAATTTCTCAAGTGCTGTCACAAGGTTTTGCAGTTTATAACCATTTTTGCTTTTCAAAAAAGTCTGAAGTCCTTCCTCTTACGACTTGCTACAGTTTTTCCAAATATTTATGAAGCTCATGGAGGCCGAGGGATGAATGATCTCATAAGAAGGTCGTCCATTAGCTTATTCTTCACTCTCTGTAATTAAGAGCACAGTGGGAGGCTCATCTTCATATGCTGACCTTCCTGCAAGAAGGGAGGTTATAAAATAGCAAAGCAAAGTTTCTTTCCTAGTGCAATCAAACCTCTGAGACTGGGCTTATGGACATGCAAATTGTAACCAGGACAGAGAACAGAGCCCTAAACTGGCTGTGAAGTTGCTTCTTCTCATCTTTGTAATAGGAGCCTAGATATTACACAGTAAATACATTAGGAAGTCAGATGAATTACACTGAAGTATTTTATTCAGGATTTTGAGCTCTCTTATTAGAAGAATGTATTAAATTAGGTTGGGCAAGACACGGGTTTTGCGAAGGAATGGAGAAGGTGACGTGGGAAGCTTCAGAGAATGCAACTAAACCTAGCTTACTTTACTAAAAGACCCACAAATAGGTAATGAGCATATTAATGAAGTATACAGACAACACTGAGCAGGAGAAACTGCCTATAAAACTAAAGCTGTGAACATAATGAACAGGGACTGAGAAGGTAAAAAAACATACAGAAAATAACAAATGTAGAGCCACCTGTGATACATCCAACCAATACATATGGAAAAAACAATAAAAAATGCCTGGTCAGGTTATTAGATGACACACAGTGGTGGCTGTGGGAAGCAAGTGGAGCAGAAGAAATGCAGAATAACGGATTTAGAATTTCAAGGTTAGCTATATCTCGATAATTGCAGTGTAAATGGGGCTGCTCTTGACTAATACGGTTTCTGGTTTACCCATCTTCTGTAGTGAATTAAGTTCTGCTTCTTAAACATCTTCACATCTAAGGGCATATTAAATGGTCCTTCCTTGAATTGTGTGCACTGGACCACGCAGTGCATTGTCCTTCAGGATTTTCAAAGTAATTAGAATCAAATCCTTATGACTAGAAACTAATGATGACAAGTTTCTGAAGGACTAAAATGCAGATGCTGCTGGGGTGTTAACCACATGACTTTGTGAAGACAAGAGACATTCTTTTTTCTCCCAACAAATAGGATGCTTGCTAGGCTGACGCATCTCATTGTGTACTGTGGGTTCTGTGCCTGGCTCCTGTGCTTTGTATTTCAACTGTGTAACTGTGTCTGAGGTCCCTGACCCTTGTCTTACTCATGCTGCAGTGATGTACAGGAGTCTCACTCTATCTTGTGCGTCTACATTCTGAAATATAGTTGTCTGATGCTTGGCTCTTTTATGCTTTGAAGAGATGGAAAACTACTGCTGACAATTACCTTTCCTTGTTAAGATTTAGGTGTACTAAGCTGCGGAGGATTTTTGTACAAGGTTATTTTTTGTGAGGTTATAACACACTTTAATAGGTTGCAATTGTTTTAACCAGAGGCTGTAAATATTAGAGAGAATTACATACGCTGTAACTTTTGCAGGTTGTTAAACAAAATTATGGGAGGAAGGGTGTAGGAGACTGCTTTCATGTGAGATGCATAGTCTGGGTAGGCAGGCTAATGGGGGGACAGGACTAGGATGTGTGGGTTGTTTTTGCAGCTGAGTAGTTGGGCTGCTGGGTGACCTTGTGAAATGCGTTCCCAACTTTGTACCTCAGTTTCCTTACCTGTCCAGCTATAACCACTTCATTTGCCCCCCATTTGTTGTATAGGGTTGGAATACATTGTACTCCTGCAGCTGCAGTCAGCTGAGTTCTGCTGGGTTCTTCACGTGCTGCTTTCTGCTAGTATCTTCTGTACCTAGCAGTTGGTGAGGAAAAGATATCTGGAAATCAGATACTTACTTTTTTAAGATAAATGATGCTAGATGTGTCCCAAGTTGCAGTTGTCTAGAGAACATTCACTGCTTACTCTTAGCAGAGGTCTAGATCCTGGCACTTAAGTGCCAAAAGACATAGAAAACCTGTATCAGGATTTCAAAATTCGCCTTATATTTCAAAATTACCCCAGAAGCTTTCTCCATCTTCCGTCCTCTTGTATTGGCTCAAGTTCGTGAATTCAATTTTATTTAAGAAATTGGTGCAAATTTGGTAGTGATGTTCTCTTTTTGAATTGGACTAAATTAAATACATGCAACTCTTAGCACCTAAACTTTGTTTTAAAAACCTGGCCCAATGAAAAGAGATTTCTAATGCAATAGTTAGGTATTTCCGAGTGTTTTAGGAGTTTGGAAACAAACATTTGACAAACAGAATAATCTGTCAGCATATCTACTTCAATTAAATGTGAAATAGGAAGACTTTTAGCTGTTACAGGATATTATACAGCCATGAAACGATTATTGATTGCCTGCACTGATTTCAGCTGTTACCTGTCACTGTATTGAAATTAGACAAAAGTGAAAGGAACTAGAGCTGATATTATTATACCGGATTACTTAACTCTTTATCTGTTTTAGAATTCATCGATCTTAATTAATGGGGGAAAGATTTTTAAGTCTCATTCTTATAGACAGTCACACTCTCCTCCAGGTTGTTTTTTTCTGTTGGGATTAAGTCTCCTCCTACCTGCAGTTGTAAGAGGTTTTTACTTGTTTTGACTTAAGACCAAACAGAAGGGTGCGGGGGTGGCCCAGACCTTTACAGGGGTGTCTAGATTAGGAGTAAAGATCCAGGTGCAGAGATGCTGCAGAGAACTTTAGTCTGCTTAGGTATGTGTGAGGCAGCTCCCCTGTTATTTCTGTGCCCTGGGAGAGATTTCTGCTCCCTCTTGCCACAGCTTTTGCTCCTGTCTAGAAACTACTGCTGCTTTCGTGATTTGTTCCATAAATGCTAAAGGGTGTGGAACAGGAGCTACCATAGCAGGTTTTTAAATATATTTTCTTCTTTGCAGTTTCCCTGTCAGAATCAAATGCTGTGTCTCACTCATACTTGCAGCTGATTCTTGTTCTAGTAATGAATGTCTCCAGACCTTGTCCCTAATTGAGAGGGACTAAGCTGTATGTTCAGGAAACATGTGCTGCTTTGATAATATCCTCAACAACTATGTTTGATCTTGTGCACCATTCTTGGTTCTTGTCATGGTAGAAGTTCACTAAGCATATAATTTTCAGAAAATCCCACTCCAGAATAAATAAGACTAGGAGAAAAGATGGCTTTCATTTCTCCCACCCACAGTTGCTGTTTGGGGGAGAGGGGGCAAAGTGGGGAAGGAAGTTAGGGGCCAGAAAGCGAGGGGACAGAACAGACCACAAAGCACTCTGAGGCCATAAAATGGAACAAAACCAAATTACATAAAAATACAGATTTAGCTTATTTCTTGTGAAATATTTTACTGAGAAAACATCAAAGTAGGTTCCAGAACACTTTGTCTACCTTCCCATAATTTTCTTACCCTTTTCTGTGCCTTTTTCTTTGGTAAAAGCCAGGTATTTAGTATCTGGAACAGTTTTTATAACAAGAGTGGACAGACTGATAGAAGATGCCTTCCTTAGGGAATATCTGAGTAGTTTTCCCTTGCAGCTGTTAGCAATATTTGTCACTTAGATGATAAAGCTGTTCACTGGCAGTTGATTGAGCATACTTGACACTATTTTAATAAAATTTGTGTATTTCCCCTATGTTGAAGTGGACTGCTTTTGTCCGATGGGAGAGACATTTGTTCCAGACACAAGAAAGGCACCTGGCACTGGTTCCAAGATGCCACCTAGAGCAGTGTAGTAATGGAGTACCAAGTTAGGCTGACTCACTTTGAAGAAGCCAAAGCACTTAATTCTCCAAGGGCTGGCTGCTTATTCGTATTGTTGAAGTAAAACAAAATACAGATGCAAAAAAAAAAAAAAAAAAAAAGTGAAGAAATTACTATGCTAACATTTTTGTTAAATTTCTCATAGGACTTTGAAAAAAGTGATGACAAAAGAAAAACACCTGTGAAAATTGGCATGGCTTTTTTGCCAAATGGAATATTAATAAAAGAAGGTGAATAACATTGAAATCAAGTTTCCAACTTTAAATCTAACCCCTGGGAATGCAGTGTCCTTTATTTTGTGCATTACACATACTATGAGCCGTAATTAACATACATAAACCCATAGGATATATCGATAAAACTTTTTGAAATTCACATAAGGAAAATGCTATTTCTATGCTATGTATTTGCATGAATGGTATTTTATTTGACTTTTGCTACTAGTGCTAATAATGTGCTGGGGTTACAGAAATACATGCTATGGCAAAATAAGATACGTCTGTTTATTTTGTATGCAGATAGTGTGCCTTAGCCCCACCCGTGGTCACCTCTGCAGTAGAAGCCAGATAGCTGAATCCGAGGTCGCTTTTGGGTACACCGTAGGAATCCACAAGTGCCCTAGTTATCCATTATTCATCTAGAGGTGATACCTACCTTAAGAAGCGCTAACGTGTTTGCTTCCGACTGTTAGTGGGCCTGTGGTGGAAATGGTATTTCCACTTGGGTGTTAACAGGTTGGTAATTCACACCAGTGGAGCTGCAGCCATGGTTACCTGGTTGTTTCATTTAAAAAAAAAAAAAACAAACAAAAACCCCACTATCTCTCTCCTTGGTGCTGAAAGGATTCATTCCAGCCCTCTCCTAATTGTAGCTTGTGCATGGCCGTGTAGGAAGTATACAGATATAAAAGTCCCTGTTTTCTGTTTCTGTAGCAACAGAGTTTCATGTCAAATTAAAGTGACCAAGTAAACATAGCTCAAGCAAGGAATTTAACCTAATCTCTGGTATTTACTTGGCATAAGAAAATAGCTGGTATGCTGATGACATAAGTAGGGCAAAGCCAGCATTCTGATCTCTGTTATACCCATGTTATAATGCATACCATTAAATTTGATGGCTTTACTTGGGATTTAGGGTAGAATCAAATTCTAAATCTTCTAAAGAACTGCAGATAGTCACGGTGTTTTATGGAGCATATACAGAGCTAAACGTGTTCTAGAAAACTTGGGAGACCTACAGTGAAAGTACAGTTGAGAAGAAATAACGAGATGATGGGAGGTTGAATGTGGAAGCGCAGGACTGGAATACTTCCGTGAAAGAGGACATGCTGGTGGAAGCAGGCTGTTGGGGTACATAGGGTATAAGGGATTATTTTTGTTTGTTTGTTTTGCTGAAGGTTGGGGCTTTCATAGTAGCTTCTCAACTGCTACATGGTGTATATACTTTATATTTCTCTGCAGACATCGTGGGGGAGTTTTGAGTAGTTTTTGAATATCTGGTATCAAATTTGTTCTGTTTCGTGCCTGCCTTCCTCAGAGCAGTGCATAGAGCTTGTCTGCTCACAGCCGCTTCCATAATGCTGTTTTCCTTCTGGCCTTGTAAAACAGAGATCAGAAAAGAGAACATTTCACTTTTCTGACCTAGTGGTGTGGCCTTACCTTAGAGGTAGCTCTTAGTGGTGTGTAAGGCAAATGACTGGGTGAAGAAGGTGACATTTTCATTGCAATGATTGATGCAGAGTGTAACATGGCGTCAACAGGAGATAGTCATGGTTCCTAAGCAGATAAGGAGAAAGAAAGCCTGTGTGAGAATTGCTGCTG
Organism: Falco cherrug; assembly: GCF_023634085.1. Lineage (NCBI taxonomy): Eukaryota > Metazoa > Chordata > Aves > Falconiformes > Falconidae > Falco > Falco cherrug. The sequence goes on along the minus strand of NC_073704.1, from coordinate 60,894,217 downwards.
CTTTTTCTCAAGGTTTGTGGGGTTTTTTTAGTTGCAAAATATTCTTTGCTTTTCTTGCTACTATTTCTACAACTAATGAATAAACATAAGCTAGTGTAAGGTACTATGTCTCTTGAATCTACCCATTTCTCTCCCACCAGGAGAATACAAGTTTGTCTATCATGCAGTCGCCATGGTTTCAAGTCATGATAGCTGAATCCTCGCAGCTAAAAACCCTTGACAAGCCTCTGACACTATATTTAATCCTAGCTTTGTTTTAATCGTGATTGTGTATTCTGCTTTTCTGAGACATGATTATGAATGTGAAGTAAGCTTGTCAAGAAGTCACTTCCAGGCTTTACAGGTTTTGACAACTGATACAAAAGATAACTTTGCAGTGGAGAGCATGCTGTGCCGCATCTACGCCTGAGGAATGCTCTGACATTGGGTGAGTCCCATGCTGGTGTTGCTGCAAGGGACCCACAGATAAGAGCTGATGGCTCCCCTCATGTGTGTGCTTGTACGATAGGCACGGGAGGCTGCGCTCCGCTCTGGTGTGACGCCAGAGTAACTGAGAGCAGGAGTCAGTCCAGTCTGCTGCAGCAAACCAGCTGACAGGCATGGCCGGTCTTCCATCAGACACGGAGGGAGGAAAGCAAGTTGGCTTTCAGTAACCTGAGTTACCAGAAATTTTTTTTTTACCTTTTTGGATGAAAGATGGTACGTGTTTTGGTTTGGGTTTGGCTTGGTTTTGGTTTTGTTTTTTTTTTAAAGTTTCTCATAATCCAGTGTTTTATTCAAAAATTAAAATGTTCCTTACAGAACTAGAAGGGAGTGAGAGGATGGGCAGACTACTCAGGGTGGTATAAAGAGAATAACTGATTTGGGCAGGAGATAGAAAATACAGCTATGACACAATTATGAAATAAGCAAATCTATATTTCAATACTACGTGAACTATGGAGCAATGAGAGCTACCTACTGTACTGATGACTATTTTGATTGTGATCAAATAATAATGGAAGAATGGATTTCCAGGCCACTGTAGTAAACGCAGAGGTTTGGGTAGTTTGGGTACCTTGAGATGAGCTCACAGACATTTGGATGTTTATCTGAACTGCAATAGGTTGCCGACTCTTGTGGCATTCAAAAGTTAGCAACACAAATCCAACACATTTCCAACAAGTAGTTAAGTCCAGAGATAAAGGATTGCTCCAGAGGCTGAAATTAAATTGTGATGTTTCCTTACAGCATAATTCCTATTAAGTGACATCTGATCCTGAAGTATGTGTCACCGCTATTCTAAACACTTTGGGAGAAGGAAATAGTGCTTTTGAACGCTATTTTTAAAAGGCCATGTGATGAGCAAGTAAGTTACTTGAAAGTCAACTTGAAGAATAATTACCTAGGTGACTCTGAGAGCTGCCATTAAAAAAAGGATGAGCACAAACCAATAAACAATTTGGATCCAATAGTGTCCATGAATCTGTCTCCTTTTAAAGAAACTATTGATCTTTACCATGAGACGTCTAGACAATCAGTCATTCTTTGACAGCCACACATATACATGCAAGTAGTAATCATATTGTGCACTCTGTTGCCCAGAGAGATAGTGATTTTTTTGGTTTGTTTTGTTTGTTTTTTTTTTAAATTATTATTTTAACGTTGTTTAGAGAGTTTTTCAAAGATTGTCTTTTTAAACAGATTTTCACCACACATGCATTTTATAGGGATCCTGTATGAAGAGGGCAAATATGCAGTGTTGTTGTTTAGGGTTTTTTTTTGTTTTGTTGTTTGTGGGTTTTTTTTGTTTGGTTGGGTGGGGGTTTTTTTTGTGTGTCATCTTTAAAGCTGTGAAATCTTGGGCCTGGCTGGGAGGCTAGTTTAAAAGAAACATTGATTTTTACAAAGGTTATTGAAGTCTCAGATGCTTAACGGCTTTATTTCCATTCAATTATATTGAAATCACTGGTCTTAACAATTAGCCAAGTTGAAGTTATTTGCTTTTAAGAAAGATTTAAATATTATCTATTGTATTGTCCTTCACAAAACATTGATATTAAGTTGATGGATCCTCACATTGTGGGAGCAAGAGACAATTAATTGCCGACCTAAATAATTTAAAGCTAAAGATGTTATAGTTTCCAAGTATCCATTTAAAAAAGAAAAAGGAAACAATCCCCCAGAACTCAGACACTGTGGTTGAGGGTTATGAATGTGGTTTCACTCAAGTGTAATCACTTTAGTTAGGAATGTGTTATTCTTTGACTATATGCAGACAAACCACAGTAGGATGTATCTAGCAATTACTGGAATAGGTTCTTTCTTAAAAATTAATAAACTATCTTGTTATATCCATAATTGGTTATTACATATCTCTCTAATGCTATGCTTGCAGTAGAATAGGTCTCTTATTAGTGTTTTAGTTGGCAGTCTTTTTTTTGAGTTGAAATGCTTGTACATTTTGTGGGTGCACTGATAACCTGTTATATATTTACTGCAGTTTATCCAGTATGCAGAAGGAGGAAAACATTTATATGTGTTCTCTCCACATGATGTTGATTGAGGCAGAATTTTGAGCTTTGATTTTTCTCATTAAAAGTAGCTGACTTGACTCAGACAAAAAGTGCTGAGAAGAAAGAGTGATCAGAAAACATACTGAGAGCAGCATCTGGTTTGAGAACTGATTTGGATTTCAAGAAAAAATATTTTGAGGCCTTTCTGTTTTCCATGCATTTATCAGTTGTAGTCATAGTATATTATAAAGTTTCTTGCATAGTTATTCACACTGAAATCTTGACCTCCCTTAAGTCAAAGATAAAACCAAAATTTCAAAATGGATGTCTTAAAATAAATATATAGCTTTGCTCCATATCTTTGTTCCCTGTATTTCAAGAGATGTCTGAGTAAAACTATTTCCTTTTATAAAATGATTTCTTAGAGCATAAAATAAAAATTATTTCCTTTTGATAGGCCTTTTTTTTTTTTTTGGTGAATGAGATTTTTAATTTTTCCTTAAATTTAAAATTACTTTAGAAATATAGGGCATTTGTAATTGTGTTGCGTTGTCACCCTGAGGCTTCTGAATAGGCCACCAGGGATATTTTTATCCATTATGGGTAAGAAATACATCAGACAGAAACAAGAAAACTATTGAATGAACTTTCTTAAGGTTAATTTTACAGTGCTGTTAATATTAAAGCAGCACAATGGTAAAGCAATCCTGCCGGTACTGGAATCTGCTGACTAACATTTGTAACTTTCAATACTGTTGAAGCCTTAAGATAACAGAGTAAATACATTTCCTAAACCTGATCTGTGATAAATGTAAAATTTCATCATCAGACACTATTTGTGGGGGAGATTCTAGCCCCCAGTAGCAAGATCATTCGTGAGAGGGAATGAGCTATAATAAATAATTGCTCATTTTGCAGCACTGTTATGGATTTCTCTCTTAAGCTGTGTTTTGTATGTGTAGTTATATCTGTTTATTTTTGTGTTTCTCTAAACAACTGTCAAGGAAAGATCTACGTCAATAAATATACAGTCAATACTGACCTCGGATCACCTAGCTTCGATAAGACAGCCTGCTACAAACTATTCTAATTAAACTCTCTGTACCCAAACTACACTAAGATTGGTGTTGCCTTCTGTTGAAGGGTGATAAATCATTCAAGTGAAATCTCAGTTCATTTAAACGGAGTCACGTAGGATTGAGTTTATTTTCTGGGAGAAACAGGGCTTATCAATAAAAGCGGACTCGGAGCCAGAAGAATGGGTCTTTGGGCTGCAAAATAATTTTTCACAGTAAATTCCTAGAGAAGAAAAAATACAGGGTGAAATTCAGAGGGAGGTTCTGGTGAAGCATGTTATTTTCCTCATTCTAATAATTGTATCCTCTGCAGAATGGCTATACCCCCAGGGAATATACCAAACACATCACAGAAGGTACTTTCACAAAGCAGTTTAAGGTGGTGAGAATTCATTTTACATTTTTCCTATTGGAAACAATTTATTATTATTTTTTTTTAAATCATTTAAATAAAATGCATTCGGGTTCGGTCTTCTGGCATTCCAGATAAAGGGCTGGGCCCTGGTGCCATGTTGGAGCTGATCTTCAAATTTGGTCCAGGAGGAGATCCAAAGCAGGCAGCAAACGTTCTGTGTAGATAGCCTGTCTTACAGCTATCAAGAGACGACTAAAAGGCAAGCACTCAGAAAGGACACGAGGGAAATCCTGCCACAGTCAGAGCAGCAGAGAGGGCCTGACATCCCCCGGTGTAATTCCTGATGTAGGGAAAGTCGGTTCTACTGTTTAATCCCATTTCGCAGGATTAAAGGTAATTATTTCAAATAATTTAAATTTACATATAATTTTAAGGCTTTTCAAAGGGAACTAGCAGCAGAGCTGAATAAAGTGCTCTATATCAGTGTTTGAATTCTAGAAGACATCCGGGAAGAGAAACATTCCTTTCTGTGCCTGGCTAAAGAAGTGGCTCAAGCCCCTGACTGCAGCCACTGTCGGACTCTTGTTATAAGCTGTTCTTCTCATGGAGCTTTCTTGCTGTATAATTCAAAATTGATCGAAACAAAAATAGTGGACAGAAAAGGCCATAAATCTCAACTCTCTGTAGGGGAACATGATCGTATTCTAAAGAAAGATGACCAAGAAAATGTAGAGTGTGCCCTGATGTGCTGTTGTTAAGGCAGGGTGCTCCTGCCCACATGCCCCAGCGCAGCATGCAGGATGGGCAATGTGCCATTTGTGTCAGTGCTACACCACCCGACGTGCAGAGCCCCTGTCCCCATGCTGAGTGCTTGGAGAAAAGGTTATGATGTGTAATATGTAAATCTACACATCCTGAAGAAAACATAATTCCAGAGACCTTCAGGCCATAAGAGGACCCATGTTCCTGACCAAACAAGAACATTGGGATGCTCCAGCGTAGTGGTAAACAACCTTACTTGGTCTATTGTGGGTTTTGTTTATTTTGTATAAATGCACAGCAGCAAGTGAAATTTATGGTTAGCCTTCATTTTGGGTATTTCAGACAATATTGGTATTAATTTTTCATATTATATTTAGGATTCAAGGGTATGCATTGAGTTTTTTTTAACCAGAAGATCCTCCACAATTAAATGAGATGTGACTTGAAATGACCTCAGCTGTCCTGCTGTCACTGGAGAGGAGGTCTGTGTAAACATGAATATCTAAATGCTTCAACCATAATATCAAAACTGCAATTTTAAAGCAGTTTTTATTTATTATTTAACTAAAAGTGTGAGAGAAACTTTTTTCTGCTCTAGTCTCACATTTTTAAGCCAGAACAAGATAAGCAAGATAGATGGGCTCTCTTGAGAGCAAACAAACTAGTTGGTACCCATAAATGGAAAATAATGATGTCATGGCCAACAGAAATAAAACTCACTTCATCACTGCAACTTTAATATGTGCAACCAGTCCTCTGATACAGTCTCTGGGAAGTAATATTGTCATTACTGAAGAAAGATTTTCTTGGAGATTTCAACAATGTTTGACCCTTTGATTTAATGTTCCAACTACTAACCTAAAGGTAGAGTCACACAGTAATTTCCGTTATGCATTGTACTCATGAGTTACAAGAGGGTAGGGTCTGCTCATATACTGTGAGATGAAGACTATTTTCTAATGCCAATGGTCTAACAATAAAATATTAATTTTAGCACATACATTAATAAATTAGTTATGTTTTGAATGTATTATTAATGTATTTAATACATTATTTAATATATTAAAATACTTTAACCAAGGTAACAATAACTTGCAGCCGTTCTTCATGGGTTTTATTACATAAAACTCTGGGTGACCCTATTAATTTTGATTAGATGTCATCCATGGGTGTCTGTACATGCAGATGTGTGAAGGAAATCAGTTTCGAAGACAGAAATAGCCCTTGCTTCAAAATAGATTGTTTGACTCTTGCTTGATACTAAGTACTGTTCTTTTGGAGTCCCCAGCAGGCATCTATCAAAGTAGTCCAGGACTTGTGCCTAGGTTAGTAGTCTTCCCTGGTATCAAGTCTAGTTAAGTGTTCTGTGCCAAGTCTGAGAACAATTTCTAGTTAAGAGCTGTACCCCAGTGGAGATTCAGGTGACCTGTATACTTAACTTATGCTCTGCACTGGAGATAGTGGAGATGTATGCGTGTCTTTCAAAGTAGGGAACACACCTAAACAAAGATGTGGCATGCTGTCCTAAAATCTTCCTCCTGGTTATAGAGATTTAACCTTCATATCCCTAGACAGTGAGGAGATATCTTGTGACGTGTTTTGTGCTGTGTGTTCTCTGACTCCTTGGTTGATATTGTTACACTTCCTACAAAAATCTGTAAATATTAATGAAAGCCTATGTTAGGGTCTGTTTGGGCTGTCTTCCAACTTTTCTATCCAGCTGGCAATAGAAAAATTATCTGTCTGGCCTTTTGGGTGAATCAAATATTTAAGTATCTTATGCAAATTGGAAAATTTTCAACGGATAGGTAAACATTTAATTCCAAGGCAAAGCAGAGGTTTGCAGCCTGTCAGAGAACGCCTTCAAGCACAAGTAGGAATAAACCTGCTGTTGTGTGCTGACCCTCACTGAGTACTTCTCACATCTTTGTGTCAGCTACCAAGACAATCAACCAGAAAAGCTGAAGATGACTGCAGTCTTAATTATTGCCATGTAGTATCGTAATGTAGCATTTTATGTTTATTACTTTTTACTGTATTTTGCTCTGCTACTTTTTTTTGCCTTACTGTTGCCATTACTCAGGGTTAATCATGTTTTGATTTCTGAGGAGTTCTGGGATGTGGAAAGGTGGCAAAATCCAGCCCTTAGTGGCTGCTTTTAAATTAAAAAAAATTTAAAAACCCCAAGAAACCAAAACATTGTTTATATAGTTTCTTCTACCTTCAAGAATTCCTAAGCAACGTGACTTCTTGACAGATTGATAATGAGGATTCAGCTCATATACCTAAAGTAAGACAATTTTTAAATTGTCTTCAATCCCTATAAAGAAATCACTTTTCAGACCTGTTTTGATATGACTTGTCTTTGGTGCTGTCAGCTACCTGCAGCAGCTCAGTGGGTGGCGTTTAGAATTGATACAGTCTTCCTTTGCCATCACAGTCGTTCCTCGCTTACTGCTATGGCAGTATGAATGAAAAACAGACAAACAATAACAAGCCTATCAATCGATAACCTGTGCCTCCCACGAAATCTTAGCTTTGGTTGCTTGAGATTCTTCACCAAGTTTTTTGAGTATTGACCTCTGGTGTACTCCTTCAGAGGGGTGTGAGGCATCGGTTACTGTGTGTCAGAGTAGTGCAGGAGACTTACGTTGTCTTTTTCCCAGCTGGGATAATTGTATTTTCTTCAGAGAAGATCTACAGAGTAAATAATCTAATCTTTATAAAGTGTTATGAAAATGCTGCATTACCTCCAAAGAGGGGCATGTGAGTAGTATGACTTAAGTCCTAAGATGCTTTTTAAAATTCTGAGTATTTTTTTAAGGTAATTAACCTTGCTAGTAGCTTGCCACTTTTTAGTCGGGGTGGTTGCTGTTGTTGGTTTGGGGATTATTTTTGTATTAACCGTAGCAAGTGCACTAATTGGTCACAGAGTGGAGAACAGTCCTGCAATTGTATCGGGCTTGTTCATGTTGCTTGCATCCCCTGTCAGCTGTAGGCCAAGTGCCAAAGTCTTAGAATCACACATGTGGAATTTGAAAATTTAGATAAGTCTGCAGTGTCTCCACTGATAATTAGGTTGAAGTGAGCAAATATTCTCTGAGCAGCGAACTAACGAGCCTCGGTTTCCTACAGATTTGTGCCATGTGAAAGCTTTTCCAGCTTTCATGGAGCCTCAGGCGCATGAATAATAGATCTGTTCATACCACAGCCTCTCCCTTAGTATTCTATTAGGGGCAGTTAGAAATGCTCTCTTCTCATCCATCTCTTGTGTTGGGATGTAGTTATCTTTGAGACCCCCTGCCCTTCTATCACACTGATTTAAAATCAGTCAGTGTATTCGGAAAGAATGTATAAACAGTGTAGCCTTAGGAAAGTAGGCTAAAAAATGATTATTTCTCTTGTACTTTATGGGGTCTATCTCTATTCTTAATCCAATTACATGAAGTAAATGGCTGTTCTATCTGCTACTGTGTATCCTGTTGTTACCTTAAAGGATTGGACTCACTATGAAAATTGCCTCCATATGTTCTATGCAAGGGTTGTTGACAGGTTAGAAACCACAGAAGTGCCTTTGGTGAAGAGGAGAATGGTCACATAGGAATTGGGGCTTCTCCCCCCAAAAGGGCCATGGGATCAACAGCCCAACTGAAGAGCATCTACACCAGTGCACGCAACGTGGGCAGCAAACAGGAGGAGCAGGAAGCCATCATACAACAGGAAAACGATGCCATAGTTGCCATCCCAACATGGTAGGATGACTGGCACAACTGGAGTGCTCAATGGATGGTATAAACTCCTCAGAAAGGATAGGCAAGGAAGGAGAGGTGGTGGGGTATGTAAGGGAGTGTTTTGACTGTCTAGAGCATAATGATGGTGACGATGGGCTTGAGTGTTTATAGGTAAGAATCAGGGCGAAGTCCAACAAGGCCAGTATCATGGTGGGAGTCTGTTATAGACCACCCAACCAGGGTGAACAGGCAGATAAAATATTCTGTAAAAGCTGGGAGAAATCTTAAGATCGCTAGCCCTTGTTCTTGTGCAGGGCTTCAGTTTATCAGATATCTGCTGGAAATACAATACAAAGAGGAAACAGTCCAGAAGATTCCCAGAGTGTGTGGAAAAGACCTTCCTGACACAGCTGGAGAGGGAGCCAGCTGGGGAGGGTGCCCTGCTGGACCTGTTGGTTGTGAACAGAGGAGAACTGGTGGGTGATGTGGTGGTTGGAGGCTGTCTTAGGTGTAGCGACCATGAAATGATAGAGTTTTTGATTCTTGGATGAGAGAGGTCAGCGGAACTGCTACTGAAATAATGAAACCTATCAATTTTTCTTCCATCTTTGTTGGTTTATGGCAATCAGATACTTCCCGCACTCCAGAAACTTTTTAACCCATGCACCAGCTCTCTTCTAAGGATCCTGCAGAATAACCTCTAGAGGCAGCCACTCTCTGCAGATTGCATTCTGATGCTGTCTGCTTGATGGAGAGAATTATATCTATCATTTTCGTGTGCTCATTTACAGAGATTCATTTCACATCATTAATGAATAGTGTTGTCCAGAACCCTATGTGTTAAAGACGGAGCTGTCTGTGTACTTTCTACATATCCAGACCAAATCTACTTAGGTTTTGAATCTCCTGCCATAACTACAAAAACTACAGTACTTACCCCTCTAATTGTGTCACTGTGACACAGTCTCAGATGGTCCACAATCTGAGCTGTTGAGCGGACTATAGATGTCTTCGTTTCTAAGGTATTTTAATTACAGGAATAAGCACCTGCAAAAATACCTTTAGTTATGCAGTTGTGAATACATATTGTTTCACTCTTTGTATCAGCTATATCATAGTTTATTTTTGTACCACTATTACTTTGGTAACGTAATTGCATTCCATGAGCTTCGGTCTGTGTTATTATTAATGGCTATCATATTGGCCAGTTAATTTGGATACAGTTATTTCCTTCTTCTAATACAAACAAGATTTGATTAATAAGAAACATCAGGAATATATAATGTGCCCATTATTTCAGTTGTGTATTTGCCAGTGTGTATTGATGTCTGGAAGTGGCATTGTTTGTTTTCGCTCATGCATGCGTTTGTTTCACTTGCATTCAGCATTTTAAATAACAGAAAATTGCGCAAGCAAGGAGGGAAGCAGCAGTAAAAAAAAAAAAGCGTATAGAAGCAGTGATTAAGTCATGTGAGTCTGTTACACTCCAAGGTATGTGCAGTAAGTACGGATAGCATGAGGAAGCCCCGTTATTTCCATGGTGGTTTGGAAGTTGAATGCTGTTGCTTTTCTGAATTTTCACCAGTGTCAGTGATGGAATATTGATGTGCTAATGCTAACGCTCAGTGATGCCTCCTGGTTTGAAAAGGTATCAATGAGTGAGACAACATTCACACTATTACATACTAGTTGTCCTGCCTGTTTATGGAAAGCCTGAATTATGAGAAATAAATGGATTATGTATATCAAAGAGAGTGCCTGGAGTTGAAGCTGTAATCTGTTTCCAGTTCAGCCCACCCCTGTCATCTTCTAAAACAGTTGAATCATACTGCACTATTTTTATGCCACCCCGTCCACCCCCCTGAAACCTTTTTTTTTATTTTTAGGAGAAGGTAAAATGTGCAGAGTTCTTCCTGTGGAAATACTCCCAAGTATTATTTCTTTTTTCACAGGAACATTGCTAAGTTCAAAACTTGGCATAAAAATTTTCCATTGGGTTTGGGGGAAGAGAAGGTAAGAATAGGCACTCGTGACATCCCTTTCCAGTGTTCCTGGTTGGAATCTTCAGTAATTTTAGAAGAGTCTAATGAGGACTTGACCCTTTGCAGCACCATTACATGCTCTCCCTCAGCAAGCACTGAACAAACCATGTGTAAACATCAGGCAAAATAAAAAATTGTGAGTATGGAAAGTGGCGGGGATTCAAGGAATGCCATGTCCCTGTAAATTTTAGGTACAGCAAATAGCCTTACAGTTTGGGGTAAAACAATGATATTCTGTCCCTTTCTATTGTGATTATAAGGTTATTCCAGTATGTGCCGCTAGGCACCTATCAATAGCCAAAGTGAGTGAAAACGTTCTACCTGTTGGTGGGAAAGTCCAGTTAAGATGAAAAGGGTTCAGGGAATTCCAGAACTGGAAAATCAAAGCAATACATACTGGGGGATTCGCTTGCAATCCAGTGTGCATTGCAAGAAGGACAAGTGAGCTCAACTCCAATAACCCAGTAACCCAAAAGCTCTGCAACACCAATTCACTGTAGGCATCAAAAAGAAACAAAGATGTTGTATGGGTAAGGGCAAAGATCCAGTTCTCTCTCCTCGTACTTCTCATGAGTCTAACCTTTGTTTGCAAATGCACAACTTAAGTCTTTCTGACTTTATTCAGGCCTTCAGAACGTCTCAGCTATAACGTAGCCATCTTTAGGACATTCGCATCTTCAACCCATCAGGTATTTATGTACGTGGTTAGTTTTGTCTAGCAGGCTGAGACACACACCTTCTTCCTTTCAAGGTCTTTCCTCTTAATGGTTGTTGGTTCCTCTGCTTCTATTGTTATGATGAGTCTTCAGATGCAGCTAAAGCTTTTAGCAAGACCTGTTGCATGGGTAATGAAGTGCCATGGGTTTCAGTACACAGTTTCCGCTGCTCTTAGAGAGGTACAAGCTAATGTATACCTCAGCACAGTGTGTTACAAATCCTTTGATGTGGGATTTGTAGGGTGACAAAAGCTGGCTGCCATTGACCTCCCTCACTTGAAATTCTTGAGCATTGTGCTTTATTTGAAGAGTTTGTTGGTTTTGTGGGTGGTTTTTTTGGTGGTGTTTGTTGTTTGTTTGTTGGGGGTTTTTTTGGCTTTTGCATAATTTGAGGCAAACAACCTTGAAATTTCTGTGAAAAAGAAGATACCAGAGCCAGAAATTACCTGAAACCAGACTGAGGCATTGAAAAGTATTACTTTGAAAGTTGTCGGTTTTATTCCTTATCTCTCTGTCCCACAATTGGCATATGCAAGCGCTGTCAGAGTTCCTTACTCAAAAAATGCAGCAACGTGAGGACCAAAGGTCCCTGTTCAGTAGCACCTTCCAGAGTCTGGCTGTTCACTTCAGTATGTTCTCTGCAGCACCAAGGCATGAGTAGAATGGAATGTGTGGAGAAGAGTAGTAATACATATGTATGTTCTAAGCAGGGTGTGAATTCATGATACGTTAAGGAGAATTACAGAGAAATATGGAGGATCAGTTTCTTTTCTGTCTTCTGCTTATTTTGACCAGTTCCCAATTAAAAAAACCCAAACCACAAACAAATAACAAAAGCCCCACCACCAACAAAAATCCTGCTGTTTGCTTGCATTAATAGGCCAGTGAGTTGTTTACAGGTTCTTTGTGAGACTTTGTGGGAACAGGCAGATTTCACTGATGAGTTTGGCCCTTTAGGTACATAGTAATACTATGCTGTGTTCTACATTATATATTTTTCTACGTGACAGTGAATTATTGCTCAATATAAGTCAAGACAAAGTTTTAAACAAAGAAAAAACTTTCTACCTATGCCTCTTTACCCGTAATGATAGGGAATATGAATGCCCGTTTTGAAGTCATGAATCTTCTGTTATTAAACTCAAGAGCACTGGAGCCCTCCTGCTCCTCTTCTGTTCAGACACAAATCAAGTGGGTACATTTTTCTGAGAAGCAGGTGGTGTGATTTGAATCCTGTTAGATGGAGAGGGAGCTGAATTCCTCTCTTGGCTCTTCCTCCCCTCCTCAGAGGTTTTGCAGAGGGCTCTGAGATCACCTGTGGGGTCTGCCCCTTCAGCAAATTATAGAAACACCTCTGCACCCTGGAAGGTACCTGGAGTAGCTAGGTGCTGCTCTGCTCAGTACCGTCGGGGCTTGGGCTATTCTCAGCATTCCCAAAGGAGATCCTGTGGGGGAGGGAAAGATGAACAGCAAAAAGAGCAGACCGATCCCACAGAAAATTTTAATCTGTGCAGTTCCTGATCCCAGTTACCACATAATTCGCTTGTCTGAGCCAGTGAAGAGATCACGTAGGAAAAAATGACAGAGGGTAGGGATGATTTTTTTTTTTCAGCCTATGCCAGGTTCAAGCAGCTGTGGATACGTGGCCCACCCTTACCAGTAAGGAAGCGTGTATTGCCATTCTCTCCCCAGTGCAGTGATGTCTTGCAGTGTCCTCAAACCTTGTATTTTAGAAGGTACCACCAACTCTGAAGGAAGTAAATGCGCTCCTTGTAATATGGAGTCATGGTTGCTCAAAGTACAGCTTTGATAAGTACATTTCTACATCATGAATAAAGAAGATTGAGGATTTATTCTAATAGTTACAGCACATGGTTAATCCATTCTGCCACTGATGATATCCATGTATCTGTTTGTTTTGGCTAATCTGCGTAGGCATTTCTGTTATGAACATCACTGTGCTGTCTCAGTGCTTTACATAGCCGTTGTATATTAGTGAAGAAACATCTCTAGTTTAATTAGTTCAATTTATGGCATGAATGAGTTCAGGATTTATTATACAGTGGATGCTTATTTAAGAGAGACTTAATTATTCATTTCTACATTTGGGTAAGGGTAACGTGGCCTCAACAGAAATACATTCCTGTTAAGTTTAGAGGTATTAGTTTCTTCCACTGAGCTGTAGAAAAGTCTGATGAAATAAAAATCTAATGCAGACACAGTAAATTACTCTGTTCCCACCTCACACAGGAATTGAGCTCAGAAATGATTAATGTGCTATAGATTTCTATAGCAGGTCAGAAGAAGCAAAGAAAATGATCCACTCGCTCTCACCAGGACACAGCAGCTTTAGTGTTTAGTATGTTCATCCATGCTTTGTCTGTTGGAAGGATACAAAATAAAAACCCGAAAAGGCGTTTATCTTTATTCTGTGTAAAGGAGGGAGAGGATGACAATTAAATTACATAATGGAAAGGCTAAACCTCTGCAATTTGTACTTGATCTAAAACCAACTATTATCTAAGAAAAATGGATCAAATTCTACTTTTGGTGATGTCATTACTATCCTGTGGTGTTAACTAGGCAGCGTGAGTGCAGCTGAAGAACCTTCCTCAGTATCTGTTTCATTGGGTGTACAGAACTCAATGTTATTAAGAGAAAATTATGAGAATTAAATGGGCGGTGATTGGGACGAAGAGACTGTTTTCTCAACGCTTGAATTAATGATCTCTTTCTCTCTTGCTGTGTTGGATGTGTTGTGGCAGCATTTTCCATAAGAAGTTGCTTAGCCTGGATTTTGAAGCAAAACTAGCTTTTTACTTAGGTGCTCCACTTCAGGACACATCCTGGGACATATCCTGTGCTGGGAGAGTTGGAAGTGTTCTGGTGCCTCTGTGGCAGTCCTCCTGCAGCAAACAGAGACCAGTTTCTGTTGGGTTTGTTGGTTTTGTTGGTTGGGGGTTGTGATTGTGGTTTGTTTGGGGGTTTTTTTTTCCTTCCTACAAAGTGATTCTCTATAGGGGATGTTAATGTGCTCAAAGGTTGTGTGGGAATGAACAACAGCTTATTCTGGGGATACGCTCTGTGCTCGCAAAACCTATCAGGTAGGTTATTCTGATAAGAGCAGCTAGATGGGTTTTCCTGAGGAATTAGTTGTGCTGCATGCAGACAGGACTTCAATTCACGAGAAATAGCCACAACTGGAGGGTGCTTTTGGAAATATCAGAAGAAACGATAACTGATCTTTTCTCAAAATACCCAAGTTTTGTTTGTCAAGCCAAGATACATTAGGCTACCTAGGCAGTCATTAGTTTTGCAGGTTTGTTTTAATGGAATGGTTTAAAGTAGTGTCAGTCACTGCCTCTTGAGCATGGTTTTCTCTCTATTAGTGATGATCCCACTCCCCCATACCTAATGAATCGCAGATGAGCAGAAGTCTGAAAGTAAAAGAAGGCTGTGTGTGAAGCTTAACAGAACTCAAGTACAAGAAAAACTGAAGTAGACTCACCTTGAAAAGCATTGGAAGGGAGAATGGAGGACCCGTTTGGAAAAGTTCTTTGCAAACAGCTCACTTTCTCACACATTCAAGCCCAGTCAGGAGCCAGGCTACAGCAAAGCACTGAATCTCCAGAGCTGCTGTGCTGTGTATTTATGTTTGTGCTCGAGAAAGGCTGCCAACATCAATATTGATTGTGCTGTCCATTCCAAAATACACTATATGTGTCACAGTTTTGTGCCAGTCGAATCAGCTGATACTGAATCCAAGGCAAGTGCCAGAGCTCAGTGGCAAGATTGGGAGGGAGGATTGTTAGTTTCTCCCAAATATTTTTTACAAAAGAAAAACATTTCCTTTGACCAGTACATGTTAGGGGGTGATGGGAAAGAATTTGATTTTCAGGAGTTATTAGTATTTTGGGTGAAAATCCATGGAATTCTTCATTTTCTCAAAAGATGCCCTTTTTCTTATAAGTTTTTGAAAAAAAACCCACACGACTACCTCCCCAAACCCAGATTTTTTTATATGGTTTATTTTACATGTCTAGTTTTATTCAAAACAATTAAACATAATGTTTCAAATAACAAGACAAATGCAAAATATATCAGACGTAATCTTTGGGAGATGTAATCTGCTAGTCTGTTGGGTTTTGTTAATATATAGCTAAAAATCTGCATCTAAACTATAAATAGATAACAATTATATACAGTATTTCATCAAAGCTTAGTTATTTTCTCATAATAGATGGGATTTGAGGGTATGTGTTGGCTAAGATTTCTGTCGTATTCTTTATGTGTATATGATTACACCAAACACCCAAGGTTACATGGAAAATTTGAGTCTGCATTTTTAGCCTGGGAGTCCCTCGGGTTCTGTGAGAGCTGAACAGATGAAGATTTTGCCAGCTTTTCCAAATTTGTAGAGAAAGTAATTAATTCCTTTTGCTAGTTAAAAGACACCAGAATGTCACTGTCAATGCTTAGAAATCAAAACTAGACATATTCAGAGTAGCAATAATGCTCTTAAACAATAGGAAATAATTAATAGATATCCATGTGCTTCTTGGTCGTGTGAAATCCTGAAACTGGAACTGGATATCTTTGTAAAAGTTTAGGCTACATTACATGTACGTATTCTGAGTTTAACACTGAAAACACTGAAATTTAACATTACAGGTGATCACCTTCAGTCAAGTTTTTACTAGCAGGGTAACTGCTACCTTTTTTAAATATGCAAGACGTAAGTCTCAACAGAGCTTTATAACAATGAGGTAAACTTATTTTAAAGTCACAGACTGTAGTGTCCTTGCATGATGAGGCAGACACTAATTTTGAAAATAATTTTTAAAAGTCAATTTTCCTTCCTTTTTTTTTTTTTTTTGCATAAGAAATGTGCTGGCTTTTTCAGTACGCACAGATTCATAAACTTCACAGTCGCAGTGGTCTGGTTTAATACTTCAGTCTGATTTCCTGCATTACCCTTTGACAAGAGGAGCTGAATTCTCCAACAACTTTTCTGATATCATTATGTATTTGTTAGTTTATATTGCAATTTTATTGTTGATCTCGAGGCAGAACTGGAGTTTCTCCATGCTGGAGTAAAGACACAAATAAATAAATATCCAAGCCAAAATGCCCAAGATTTGGCATGAGTCTCTATTTCTAGTATGGTAATCACTTTATTTCATTGAATTGAGCAGTCAGTGTTTTGGCTTCAGTCCTATTGCTTTTTATTGTGGCTCGTACAGCTGTTGTTAGCCTTTTTGTTTCCTAAGATCATACTCTGGTTTTCAAGACGTTTTCTTATGGTTCAAGGTGTGCCTGCTTTTGAGTTTAAGTTGGTTTATATCAAAATGCTCCCATTCTTTTAATGTAGAATAGCCCAAATCTGATTGAAATGACCCTAATTTTTCATTGCTTGGCATTGTTACTTCCAATCACCACAGAGGCTGAAGTTTACCCCTAACTTTATTTGGAAAGATTTTATGACTGTCTGACTTCCTTCTGTTACCTGTGTGCTAATCCCTCTTCCCCCCCCCCCCCCCCCCCTTCAGAATAAAAGTTATTTCTTGACTTCATTCATTGATCACAGAGATTTCAAAATCTTCTGTAACCTAATTTTTCTGTCTGTTATTACAATAAAATAAGGCCATCAAGTGCAACTGACTTCATAGTCTTTCAAAGTAGTGCACAAAGCTACACGAGTCTGTATTTCCTCACACTGGTCCATCCTGTTTAACGGTTTCTAGCATTGCGGCATATTTCACTTTTCTGCTTCCAGTTTTTGAATTAGGGCTGCCTTAGTCTGTGACTAACCTGTGTGTCAGAGTATATAATTTCTATCTTGATTGTGTGTATGTGTAAGAGGGCAGCAAAGCTGCAATCTGTTCACTGGTATTTCTTACAGTCATATTAGAGGAAGGTAGCACCAGACTTCGATAAAGCCCTCTTGTTAGAGTGTGTGTATCTCTGTGTGAGAAAATAGTAAATATATTGAGAGAATAATTCTGTATTTGATACGTAATTCAAAACCTCAGTGTCAGACTGTCAGTTCATAGAAACAGCCTCAACTCACATGCCTTCAAGGTTTGGTCAACTCTCCTCATTTGGTTGTCAGAATTCAAGCAAATCTCTGCAGGAACGTTCAGCTCCGCTTTGAACACTGCAGCAGTACATTCACTGTTCTGTCCAGGTTTATTTATTTTAAACAAATTATCTTTTCATGCTTATGATAGGTTAGTCATCATCAGAAAATTATCTCCCATGTTTGCTGATCCAGAGGAAAGGGAACCTGATGCCGTCGCATTGTTTGTGTTTGTTGGGAGATACATGCCATAGTTGTTATCAGATGTGATGCTCAGGGTTGTGCTAGCATCCAGTCATTCGCTTTGCCATATCAGATGATAAAGCCAAACAAATACCTTTAAAAAAAGAGAGCAAGCCTTTTTCTTTCCCTTTTTCCAGTGCTCCTCCCAGGCAGCAGACAGCTAGCAATTTAAATGAGTTGGGTTTATGGATGGCTGCAGAAGCTGTCTTCGTTTGCACCCTGTATATATCCATCAGCCTCTCCGCAGCATTTTCCTGCAGCAACAGGGGAACAGCTCATCAGGCCCATCCCTGTGGAGTGCTGCAAGGGGATGGAGAGGGCTGGACTGTGTGTTTGTGTAGGCTTGGAAGTGTGCTGGAACAAGAAGGCAGTTTGGAACTTGAGCAGTCAGAGGCGTATTGCGTGAGTAACCGCCCACAGCAAACATGCATATTAAAACCCTTGGAGGTTTACTAATGAAACTAAATGTGCTTTCCTACTTCTTGGTTGTTCTTGTGTATTTTAAGGGCAATAATTGCTTATGGCAAAAATTAAGTACCTATTAAAAACTTTGCAGACTGTACCTAATGCAATCAGACTTTCCTTATATCACAGCAACTGAATATATAGTAATATATTTTTCCATCTCCAAATCACTTTCAAGTGTAGAATCAATCACCATGCCACTCTACTGCAGTGGGTACATTGCTCCGGTTGCTAAAGAGAATATTGCAGTAAATAAACAATGTTAAGAGCTTGCTTAGCATACAGAAGTGTAGGTCGTCACACTTCAAAAGGAAGAAAATTGTTTTAAGCAAAATTGGGTATTTCATGGATTTACATGAATTTGACCGAGGAAATGAGAGGTCCCAGACCATCCCCCAGATTCTTTCTGAAATTACCTTATTTTGACTGATGAACTGCAGTGCATAACGGTGATATGTAAGACAGCCAGTATAGAGTGATTCTTGCTTTGGAAGAATATTTGTCGCGTATACATCCAGCCCTGTTCTTTCCCTCTTCCATCTCAGGCTTTTTTGCTATGCATTCCGGAAAAGCTAAGCATACTCTGTGACAGCCAGGTGAATATATATGGTGTTAATAAAAACAGTATCTTGGCAATCAATCTTCTGAGCTGGAGAGATACCTGGAGTAGCTCACTGCTCAGAGGTGGCTCAGAGCTCTGTACTCCAAAGACCCAAGCAAGTTTTGCCATTAAGAGAGATGTGATGTATTGAGAAAAAAAAAAAAAAAAAAAAAAAAGGTGCCTCTCTGGGATCCAAAGGGTATTTTGGGGTGTTGTGATTTATCAGTATTTTGATAATCCTAGCTGCTAAAACTTGAGTAGGTCACTTTTTGGGGGGATGAGCTGCTCCTGAATGACTATTTCCCAAGTGCAAGCACTGGGAAAGGAGGAGACATTTTTAAATGATTGAGGAGGGAGCTGGGGAAAGTGACTGTCTGAAGCAAGAAAACTGTGTGTGTCTAGGCAAGAGGAGAACGCTCTGATAAGCCAAGTGTGGAACACAGCAGAGCAAGTCAGGCAGAGGAGCAGAGCACAGGGCATGTAGATGAGTGAGAGAACAAACAAAGGCCAGCTGCTGCCTTTTGGGGAAAATTATCAATTTTAACTTTGGCAAAGTTACCTTCAAAGTTTACCATGCCATCTACAGAAAAATAAGTTTCAAGATCACAGCTGTGTGAACAGCCCGTAAAACCGTGTAGCCAAAGATTTTGGGTAAGGGATCAGAGACCTTTCTCCTTCATTGCTTTCATCAGTGCTTCCACTCCACTGGCCCCTGGGGCTGGCAGAGTCCAGTCCAACCTGTCCAGGAGAGCTGACCTGGAAGCAGGGGTGTCTGTGCATATCTCTACATCTTAACTACTCTCTGCTTACCAGCCCTAAGGCATCCCCAGCACCTTTCACATCTCAACAGCCCTTAACCCCCAGCATTTTTTGCCCTTCCGCACAGGTTTTACCTGTAGCAATTTACTCCCAAACCTCTACTCACCTGTTTCTGCCCCACACAGTATTCCCAGAGTGCTGTTTGCTGACGAGCTGATTGATGCTCAGCCTCCTGTCAGAACTCCTTTGTCATCCACTCCTGCCAAGGATGTCCTCGCGGTGCTGCCACAGCTGCACAGCCTGCGCTTTGCGTGCCACTCACCTCACAGTTTGTCCTGTTGCAAAGAGGAGAAATGTGTCTGCATTCAGGAGGCTGCTGCTTCGTGCTGGTAAATCACAGGTTGAGTACCGCTGCTGTGTGTCTTCATGAATGAAGTAATGGTAAAGTACACCAAAAAAGAAGAGAGACCTGATAGTTTAAATAACACATCGGAAGTAATCGTGGATTAGAAGCACTTGGACGATTTCTTCCTAGTGAAGCAGAAATTTTAATCTATCTAATGAAAAAATATGTTATTGCCTGGCTAGAATGAACTGAAACTAGATTCTGATATATCCAGTATGGGAACACTGGAATTGCCATAAACTGAGAGTGTTGTTATGTTCTGAGCTTAATGGCAGTAAGTTGTTGAGCTATGCCCATAGGATTGCATTGTAGCAATTGTCCAACTTTCTACAAATAAATTCTTTGGCTCCGTTTTCACAGAGCTAGTGGATGATTAAATCTTCAAACAGTCTGGTTTGGATTTCTCTAAAAGCTAATGTTTTCTGGGTTTAAAGTATAAAGTAGGAGGCAATCCACTGTCTAGCTGATGAGTACTATAGGTGTAAATAATCAGCATTCATCCAAACGTCAAAAAATACGTAAAGAATCTGAAAGCGGCAGGATGGTGAAGAAAGGCAAGGTTCTGTGAGTAACCTGTAAATAAACTAAATTTTCAGGGAATTCCTTTAAGCTTTTCTTTTATTGACAGATATGTAATAGACATGTAACAGTCATTGCTTTTTATCTACAGTATCAGCAGATGATGAACCAGTGTTTTTGCCAGTGCTGTTGCTGCAAATGACCAATACATTCAGGAAGGAATCTGTTATGCTTAAGGTTAGGAAGAAGCATTGTAAATTCTCAGCCACGATTTTCTGTTATTTGTATGGATATAAATTAGGCATTAATCCTTTAGTCCATATACTGCTCTCATTTCTGTCACTGTTACATCTGCACAAATCTGCTGATTTCAGTTCGCATACTCCTGATTTATACTGATACAACCAAGAACATAATCTGTCCCAGCGAGTGCAAAGTAAACAAAGAGAAATATGTAATTAAAAATTTCAAGGACATATAGGAGACAGAAACTTTAGTGAGAATCTATCCAATGTGTCAGGACAGGCAGTGAAGAATCATGGTATCCAGATGACAGCCAGAAGTGAAATAGAAAGCAGAATAGGAGTTATTCTGAAATGCCAGAGTGAAAGATAGTGACAATATATTGGAGGTGCCAATTGCAGAATGGCAAAAAGACTAAAGTTGTAGTAAGAAGAAATAAAAAAAAAATAATTAAAAATTAGGTGCATATCCTGAAGATCAAGTTATAGGTACTTGGATGAAAATGGGAGAGAGACAACAAAAAGTAACTGTAAATAGTATTTTACCAAAAAAAATAAAAATGTGTGTGGCTGAAAATCAGTATGAAATGGAGAGAAATTTAACAGATCAGTGAGAGCAAAGGTGTTTTTAGCTTGATTAACTGTAACACAAAAAAAAAAAAATCTGAGCCGTGGTGAAGAAACACAGGTAATGAGAACTCTTTTAGGGAGTTGCCTACTAAAGTTGAAGCAATAGGCACAGAACAAAAAGGGCTGCTAACAGTCTTCAGTAAACACTCTGCTGCTGGAGTTGTCAGCAGTCACAGAGAAATCTTTACAATATTTGTAAAATGTACAACCACTGAACCTTGCAGAAAGAAATAAAATATATACAGATAGGTCTGCAGTTCTCTAATGTTAGTACAGGAGAAAAACTGTAAAATTGACGAGGCACTCAGAAGATGCTCAAGGTCTTAAAATCCAGAATTATGAAGATTTATGATTAATGACTTTTTGCCTCCCCACCTTATTTTGAGGTTTTGATGATTTTTTTGAGGCAGGAATTTTAGATTAACCATGCAGAACTAGATACAATGAGCTGTAGGCCAGTAAATGAAGGCAGTTTTGAATGAAGGCGAAAGGCTGCAGTTGAAAACGTAATTGCACAGATACGGCAACCAGGAAAGCACGCTACAGGATTGCACCTTATAGTGACAGAGAGTCATACAGAATGTTGAATATAGTTGTCTGAGACTTCTAAGTGTATTTGACTTAGTGTGGGGTTTTCAAAACTGAAAGGCTCCGGTTTAGTAGCCTATTTGTAGATACAGGACAGAGGGGATTATGCTGAGTGTAACACAGTAGCGGATCATGCCGGGATGTTGGTGCGGGCTGTATGTTTATTCAACCCTCTGAGCAGATGTGAGACTCAATGTGGCCGTTCTCTTCAAGCTCTTCCTGCCTCTTGTCAACAACTGATTTTTTAAAGGATTGTTACAGATGCATAATGATGCCTTCCAGCAAATTTCAGGATCTACCAGTCTTTCTTAGAGGTGAGCTATAGATGTAATCTCAGAGAAAGGCCTGCTATAAGGAAAGCAATGATCAGTTGGCAGCTGGTTCTTGAGGTCCCTGCATGGCCTCTTGCTGTTGTGTTAGACTCCACTTCTGGAATCATCTCACAGTGCATCAGACTTACCCATCACTTTCTCTTTGGTTAGTAATGTTCCTCAGCCCACAACAGTCCAGCTCATATGATCTAGATCTCTTAATCATCTAGTGTTTAATCAGGATCTGTTTTGGTCCTAGAATGTCTTAGAAGTAGTGCTCAGCAAGTGCAAGGCATTTATTCATTAGCATTTTAGTTTGCATCAAGGTATGCCTTATCTCCCAGCTGTCTCCAGTTACTGTGCTGCTGTTTGCGCTGCAGAGCATGTGGAATGGATTCCTTATTGATGAAAGGAGAAAACAGATGTGCTTGGAGTTATCCATACCTAATAGCCAAGAGATCAGTTCCAAGGATCAGGCTGGAGCTAGTCTGAAGCAAAGTGTGGGCTTCATGTGCAGAATAGACGCTGGATCCTCAGCATGAATTATTCCATTCTGCAGATCCACTCCTCACGCACCATGCTGCTTGTTGATGTAAATGTCAGATCTGTGCTGCAGGAGGTTTATTGTATATGTTCTTTCCTTCCATAACATATATCTGCAAACCTGCCTGTGTACATTGCAGCTGGTGAAGGGTCAAGTCCTTCCCCTGTCACGTAGGGTGGTGCTTTTCAGCCATCAAATGTTCTCAACCCACTGTTAAGAAACAATACGTGAAACCATCACTTGCATATTATTACCTGATTTCAGGGGTCTAACACGAAGACAAGTGCATGCAGCCTCCAGACTGGTGCTGAGGACTCGGTTTCTTTTTAAGCATCCACTAAGCCGTGGCAGTTTTAGTGTCTCAGTGTGGTTAACCATCATTTTCTGAGAAACAGACAAACTGAGCGATTTCAGAGAGTCTCATATAGGGCAGATTATTCCAGTCCTCAAGCTGATGTAAAAATTACGTGGTGTGTTTTTCATTTGGCTGGATTTTTGTCTTTTGATTTCAGGTTGCAGTTTCCCTTGCAAACTCTTCTCAAAATACTTCCGTGAAAAGGAGTTCACCTCTGTTGAAATATTCTACCAGCTCATATTATGTTTGACTGAGCTGACAAATGGCTTGACAGCATTCCTGGAATCTGCCAAAATATAATTTCAGAAATGACAATACCATGCGAGGTAATAATCTAAGTGAGTGTTACTGCAGCTGAGCATTCACGTTCCTGACTTTCTTTAATACAGTTAGAACCAGGCAAGTCCCAGTTGTTTGTTTCTTAGAATTGTAAAACTTTCTGGTCTGTGTTTCCCTGTCAACCCATGATTATAATTCATATTTCATGGTTAGCTTATAACGAATGTAGCACATTTCAAATTGCTCCTTAAATAATGGGGTGAACAATGGGATTGACCTTAGCGTACAGCTATGAAGAAGTACCTTCAGTGCAGGAAATGCTCTATTTTAATTATCTGTTGATCCACTGGATCTCCTAAAAAATGAGCGAGAGCTGCTGTTTAGTTCCTGAGAAATCACAAAATTACATGAATTAGCAGTTTCAAAGTGTTTATGGAGATGAAGTTTATCTTGTGGATTTTGTAATGTTACTGGTTTTGAAGTATAATTTCCAATTTGAGCTTTCTTAGGTATTAAAGCTGTTTTAGAGGACCTACAAGTAGACATTGTAGTTTTAATGTAAAAATTATTGTATCTGCCTTACTAAAACCTGTGTCTTAATTTCTTGCAGTATTGTAATGACTCTATATTACCAAGCAATTTGGTATTTTTAATCACGTAGTGTTTGCACAGTCTCAACTCATATATTTGTGGATATATTTTTAAGATGCTGTTACTTTTAGGGAAGTTTCAGAGTGTTTTCTGTAAGTTCCTCAACACTGTCCAAATCCCACTCACATTCAGGTTCACACAACCAAGAGAAAAAGCCACTGCCTGCTTTCCCAGCCACTTCTGCAGTTGAGGACATCACCTTCCTAGGATCCAGCAGCCGGGAATTTTGCCTTCAGTAGAAGCAGAATGGAGCTAAAAATTAGGGGGGAAATGGTGCTTGGGTGCTGTGAAGATAATGCTAAATCTGTGTCTGTCTCCAACAACAAATATTTAATAAAACTGTGGTAGACCCATTTCAGGGAATTTTTCTTTGAGGGTGGATTTAAATCTTACTAATTTTGTTAAAACCAGTTAGGATGTACTCCTCTCTAAGCGCATTCTTGTATATATTGAAACAAATAGAAGTGTGACTCTAAATCTCAGCTCTTGACTTGAGTGAATACTGGTGGTTATTAAGGAAATCTATTTTATTAATCTACAAGTAAAATGTCTTACTTTGTTGGAAATTCTCAGAGCTTTGGCTCATAGCTTGTGCGACTCGTGAATAAAGTTGAGGCTTTGGCTTAGCAGCATGAAAACTTGTTTATGAGGAGCATTTAAGGCATATGTTCATTGATTAGGTCACTAAAGACAGAAAGAAACAAATATTTAAGGGGTTTTTTTTTCCCCAGAAATGGGTAGATTAGTTGTAAGGATATCTTAAACCTTTTTGTGCTATAGTTCATGGAACCATGAAAAAGGTTAGTTTAAAATGTGTATGGTATTGAACAGAAAACAGAAGAGTATTTTAAGAGTAAGAGATTAATGTTTAGGTTTACTCACTGTAATTTTAGTAGATGTGTGTAATTCATAGTAAATGTGTGTGTTTGTATTGGAGGGAGGGTTCAATTAGAGCATGTTTCTAGAGATCCTCAGTGCACTTACTTAGTAATTCTATATTCTGTAGTTGCAGCTGCTCTCTAAGATATATATTTCCTCTGATTTTACATCTCTAAGGTTTGGAGATTAGTTACACTGAGTGTTTGAACTATTTTCTCTGTTGTTAGAATTAAATAGCCAGTTGTACTAGACCCCAGGTGTAAAATTACAGCTGATCAAAATTCAAACATTCTCTTGTGCCTGTAGAAGCCTTTATGACCTTCAGTACTCTTCAGTTGTCTCTCAGTGCTGTTTTTTTCAGGTTCTATTCTTTGTTGAAATGCTGTTTTGATTTGCTTTAGACCCATTTAATGGTTTAATCCCTTTAACAGTGAGCGACTGTAATGTCTAGATATCCAGGAACATACTTCTGTTTACAGCAGAGCAGTTCAGAAAATGCCTTTTTGAGATCTGGAAGCAATTCTCCTGAGCCATGGCTGCTTGGTTAGAAAGTTCCTGAGATTGTGAAAGGAATTTTTGTTACATCTTACTTTCTGATGTAATTATTCATTCCTCACCATGCCACACTACATACTGACCTTTTATCACTGATGCAGAGGGGCACATGTTCTGGCAAGATCAAGAGTGCATTATAGTTCCCTACAGGAGACTCCTTCAGATGTCTGTCCTTGATCCCAGAAGCATGCTACTGTAAAAAATGAAAGGTCACTTAGTTTTCTCAATTTGGTCAGAAGAACTTTGGCTGAATGTTGCTTTATCATCGTGATCACGGCTGCGGAAGCTTAGTACAATGTATATTTCATATTTTTAATTTGTCCTTTTCGAAGCAGCTCTGAACGTGTGTCAGTAATTGACAGTGTTGACACTGAATACTGTTGCTGGAGTGTGTACTGTGTTAAATTCCCTATGTACACAATTAAGAATTTTAAATTATGAATCAAAAGCCAATGAAAGCATAAAGAAAATGTTCAAAATTCCTGGAGTCATGTAACACCAGTGTGTCGTGTTTGAGTCTTTCTGCTCACTTGTTTGTCATGATTCTGAAACAAAATGGAAATATAGTCTGAGTATAGCTGACACAATGATATTTGTTAATATATCGACTTGTTACTGATACGATGATTTAGTAGTATCTGTGGCAGTACTTTTTGGGGGTGAGTAGTTCTTACCCTAGTGTGTAGGGTATGAGGGGTCACTATCCCTCCTGAGGGGAAAATACTAAGATGGTCGCAGTGGCCAAGTTGACTAAAATCTTTATCCAGTAATAATGATGTTGTCTTTGCTAGCTAGAACTCCTGCTATCAACTGGAAGTGTGTGAATTAATCTGTTAGATCATCTTTATCATTGCAAATTCAAGCGGAATTCTAGTTCGACTTTTGCAGATTAAAATGTTCAGCATGGCTCCGAAGTTGCCTTTGGACAGTGTTCCATGGAATTCTTGAGAACAAATTATGCATAAATTCGGCAGTCAGGTGCTGTCTTCTGCTGAAATAAAATAGGATCAATGCACATGGAAACCTTTGTACTGTGGATGCTAAAAGCCTTGGCATTTAAATCCCACTGGAGCCATTACTGCAGTTTAGCTATCCTTTGCCTGAACCAGAATATTTTGTTTCTTTGGCCTTTTTATATAATTTTTTTAACCTTTTTTTTTTTTATTATTGATTATTTGAGCTAAATCTTTTGAAATACTATTCCAACAAAAACTAGTTCACTCCAAAATACTGTTGCTTCAACCAGATGGCTAAGTAGCAATCATTTATGAAAGGTCATGTTTTGTTACTGTTACTTTACAGCTGACACAATAAATTGGTTCCTTAATATTCAGAATAATCTGTATTATTTAATCAGTTTTAATAGATTAATGAGGTACTGTTAGTAAAATGTTACATTCATGCACCTCCTGTGATTCTTCAGGAAATGGGTAGAGAAGACGCAAGTCTTGTCAGTAACAAAACAGAGTCGTGAAGGACTTGACTTGAATCAACCAGCCCCAGCTGGAAAACCTCATCACATGATAACTTTTATAAACTGATCAACATATTTAAAATAACCTACTATATGGTCAAGTTGCTGGTGATAAACAAAGTGAGGAGTGCTTTCTTGTGGGAGGACAGGATTTCTGTTTGCAGCAACTGCTGCAATTATTTAGCTGCTTGGTTCCCATTAAGCTTGCTGTCAGCTGTGCATAATGATTTTTGATGTTGTGTTGTTTTTTTTTTAGAATGGATAAAATGCCAGAGACAGTTAACAAAATGATGTTATAAACTGGAATGGAAACCACACGTTTGCAATACCTCACAAGGTTTCTGGTCTGAAAACGTGTACAATTGCCTCACACAGTCAGCAGCTGGTGATTTCATATGCCAGTTGACCATGACAGCTTCTTTCCTGATGAAGTTCTAAGAAATTTCAAATACTGGCTAAAACTGGCTAAAGGGTGGCAAAGATGTTCTTTTCAATAGCAGCATGACTAGTTTGGTTTTATGTTTGGGAAAGGCTTGGTTTTTTTCAACAATGCTTGGAGCTAGATTTTCCCCGAAGCTACAAATGAAATACAAACAAATGCATGTGTACTCCCAGGGAGAGTTCATTGCTCATAATTCAGTGTCATTCATACAGTCTATTTTTAGGCATTAGTTATGCATTTAAAGAAGTAATTTTAAAGACTTGGGACATAGAGACCATTAAACTAGTTACTATAGATCTCAGAAAATTGTGTCACTAAATATCAAGGTTAGATAAGTTGGTTTTATTCAACTGCTGTTTGTACCCTTGTACATTTTAACCATTGGGATTTTTATATCTAAGTGGAGTATCAGCATGATTTTATTCATAACTTTTATTGTATAACTTTGATATTAGGAGAATTACTGCTTTATCTCGAATAATGAAATTATTCCCATAATGGTAAATTAAAAACCCCAAAATAATCACATGACTCAAAACAGATTTCTGAAGACTACTTCTAAAATAAAACAAGAAATAACTATGTATTTAATTATTATGCAAATTTTTATTCACTGTAAAGCAGTTCTCATATGTGAAAGCAATGGTAGCCTTAGGATTCTTTCGTGTGGATGTTGTTCTCCAGATACAAACCCCAAATGTTCAGCTAAAAAGGGCCGGTGAATCTGTTACAAACAGCTACTGCAAATGTACTCTCAAAGCAGCAAGGATATTGAAAATGAAGTAACATTGCCGGTGGCTTCATAACCTTCAAGCTTAATGTGTTTGGCTTTCAAGCTGCCTAAAAACAATTGCTTTCCAAATATGTAATTTGGATCTTTGAATGAAAATTAAGATGTGAGAAGTTTAGTATCTCTCTGTTCAAGGTATGTTTTAAATATTACACGTATTGCTAGTATGATTAATTTGCAATACTGTCCTCTATAGAGAGAGAACCTGCAGGGGGGCATTCTTCACCAATATTCACAATAATAATCCTAGATAAAGGCACAGTGCTTTTGATAAGTGGAAAACAAGCAAATGATCATGTGAGGAAACAACACTAGGGCAGGTTGTCAATTTGTGACTCTTCAATTCACACAGCAGGCATTCATGTTATCTTTATGCATTAGTTGGAGCCTTAAGGATTGCTAGTTTCGGTGAGTTAGCCTGCTTACCCAGCTGCTAATTCATGCATAGTGTTAGTTCAGAGATCAGAAATAACGCTGCTTCAAGAAATTCTACCTGGAAGGAGGGGGAATATATTTTTGTAATCTCTGGCTCTGCTTCCCGAGCCCTGTTTGACTAGGTGCTGTTCCATTCGTGAAAGTGGGAGCTAACGACTCCCAGGGCTGCTTCTCTCTGTGTTCTGTGCTGAAGCTGCTGCACAATTTAAGTAGCTCTTCATGGGTCAAACTGAGAACCAGTGCCAAGCTCACAGGGAAGAACGGGGGGTGTGTATTTTCTAGCTAAGAGGTGAAACCCCATTGGTCTTGACTGTATTTTCCCAGTCCTCCGAAAACTAATTCCATTGACTTAAGTGTGTTCCACGGTAGACTTTCGGTTTCTAACTGGGTTTTATAAATCCTGTGGCAGATAGTACAAATCCCAAGGATCGTTTTATCAGAGGGATCTCTCAAGCTGGTTTTTTTTCTGAAATATGTTTATTCTCTGCCCTCCCATGAGGGCGTTCGGCTTTGCTACCCAGTTGCACCCTGCTTGGGCTTGGCTGCATGGGTGGGAGCTCCGTGGTGATGGATCCACAAACAGCTGCTGCAGTCTGAAGCTCTGGCACCCTGTGGAGCTTCAGTCCTCTCTGTCCCAGAATTCTGCTGCCATCCTCTTCCATTTATTTGTCTTGTTTGCCACCTGCACCTTCCCTCCCAAACAGTCCTGTTCCTGAATAAGTGATGATAAATTTAATTTACTGTCTATCACTGGGATCCCTGACTGATGTTCGGAAGCTCAGTCAACTGTTGTGGGAGATGGATGGGGAGGTTTGTTTAAGCAGAGATTTGCATGAACATGCTGTAGGCGTCGGGGTATAATTGGAGAGTAACCAAAAAATTTGGAAAGTCTCAAGTGGCTGGGACCAAATGCCGGGGTGACCTTAGTGATGTGTTTAGGCGTCAGTAACTGTTGAGCTTTCCTGCAGATTGCCTCAGGACCTGCTTGCCTGAGGAAATTGTTTCAGCTGAGGTGGTAAAACATCATAACACTACCTCTTGTCCTCAGGCCCTGTTAGAAGTGTGCCACCGCTTGTCTTCCCTGCATGCTAATTCCTCCCTGCCTTTGCTGCGGGTCTGATAGCCATGGTGGAGGCTCTTTGAGACATCATGGAAGGGGAATGTGTGACTGGAGAGCAGAAATGAAACGTGAAGCTGCAGTGCCTCTCAGACAGTTGTGTGTGGTGGATGCATTGTAGCTAGTGAGTATGTGTTGTTAATTTACAACGTAAGCAATGAAGTAACATTCTGTTTTTCAATCTGATCTTGGAGTTGCAGCATCTGTGACCGTATGGCCCGTCCAACACAGCAAGGTTCAGTGAGCCCATGCTTTGCTCCTGAGTTTTACCTTCTGCGCTTGTGAGAGCTTTACAGCTTGCAGCATAACCTGGGGTGGCTGGTGGGTCGTACTAAAGTGGGAAAAACTTCCTGAAAGTAAAGTTAGAATTATTTAAGTCTGAGCAGGGATAATGGGCTTTTTAGCGCATCCTAATGAGAGGAAGAGTTCAGGCAGAAGTGATAATGTATTTCTAGTTAATCCGCTAAAAGGGCCAGCAAAGGATAATCAAACCAAGGCATGTTTTTTTACCCAGTTTTAGGTATTTCAGCACAAGCTAGCATAGGCAGTTGTGTGATTGTTCCAGCCACCCGAATATATCAGCTGTGTATGCTGGCACAGCGCTGTGCTAAAGCAGCTCTATAGCTGCTGGCTCACAGCTGGCCCTCATTCATCCTGCTCGAAGCACAAGCGGAGTAAATGAGCAGCTGTTTGCCCTCGACATTGTAGACGTACCCTCTGGCTTCATTCTTATGGATAAACAGAGTGGTTTGAGGTTGGTGGGGTTTTTTGGTTGCTTTTTTTTTGTTTGTTTTGTATTTTTATGAAATGTTTTTAATTCTTACTATATTTGTCTTTTTACCAAAAAAACCCAAACCACCAAAAACCAACCCCCCCCCCAAAAAAAAAAAAAAAAAACACACAATAGAGCAGCTGGAAGATTTCTGTGTAAAAGGCCATATGACTGAAGAATTCTGAAGAATGAGAATTCTTATTCTGACTGACATGGGCTCAGTGGTAACTTCTCCCTTTTTTTTTTTTTTTTATTTTTAAATCTAATTTCAGAAGCTTTTGCCACCCCAATGAATCATTTTGACTGTGGGTAAAAAAAGCCTATGCTGTAAGTTTTGACTACCACTTTCTTACTTATTGCCTATGGAAACTTCCAGAAAAGTCTTCTAGTAAAACAAGAGTGGCAAATTTTGTTCCTTGATGTAGCACAAAAAAAACCCAACCCATGAAAAAAAAACCCTTTTAATTCATGCAAATAATAAAAAGGTAACATTCTGGGTCATATTGAGCAGAAGAAATTTTTTTGCATATTAGTGGTAGCTGAACAGAATGTACATGTGCTGAGAATGTGGGTCTTATGGGACATCTGAGATTGTAACACATAGTCAGGTGTCTTTTCTATATAATACATACTGAGGATATATTTGGATATGCATTTTTTTATTTTATACTTTTATCAATGAGCTGGTATTAATGTATTTAGCGTTATATATGAGTCCAATGTGAATTCTTTATACCATTTGAACCCTTTGTACCATTTCATTCTAGGCTAAAGCATTTAATTTTGTTTTTATTAATGACTTACAGTATTCTAGACGGTTCAGGTTCTGACATTCGTTACATGTGGTACTACTTCAGTCTGGAGTGATTTCTTCCAGTTTCACCACTTAATATTGCTAGCTCTTTAAATAAAGCCCTGCATTCCTGGCCTTTCAGGGAAACGTATCACTAATTTTTTCAATGGATTCCCCTCCCAAATTTAGAATGAAATATCCACACGCTAATTCACTAAGCAAAAGCATCCTGTCTGGATGCATATTGGCTGATTCCCAGAAGAGAGGGCGACCAAGCTCAGAGGTGGTTGGAGATGTCTTAATGTGCTGATGAGTTTGGAGGCAGCTCTTGATGCTAATGCAGACCCTGGGCACTAGCTACCACTGAGAAATCTTTATTCACTGAAGTACTCGGTGGGTAAAATATTTTCTCTTCCTCGTAAATAAATAAATAAATGATGTGTAATTTGCTGACACAAACTATTTGCTTAAAATAGGCAATAGGCCTTGGGGAGATATTTATGATACAGGCTAGATTGACTTCAGCAAGCAGCAGCTGGTGCTTCAACACTGCTTGGTGTTGGAAAGATCTTCCGTACTGCAAGGTAAAGAGGCAGAAAATGCAGCTGTATCTTTCTGGAGCTAATTTTAAAAAAGCAATGAGCTGGTAATTACCACTTTTCCCAGCTGGTCTTTATGAGGGTAAAAGGTTTAATCATAGATCGGGGATGGAAGAGGAAAATACTAAGCAGGCTGCACACCAGCATTAATAAACATACCTCCTGGAGATACTTAGAAATTGAAGCTCTTGTTGGCTGGGAGGAGCTGGGAATGAAGATTACCTCCAGAAGGTTATCTGACAGTCCTTGGGGCCTTCCTATAGGATTTTCCTCAGGAAGGCTCTGCGATGAGGGTCTGGTGCTGGCTGTGTACCCTGTGGGCTCATCCTGCTCAGTACGATCTTCCCAGGCCCCAGGGGAAGGAACTGAGCTGAGCTCGTCCTGGAAAGGTGCAAAATAAGGGGAATATTCTGTGGAGTTTTTTTCAGTCAGCATCTCGTTTCTGCTTGATTCATACAAATAACTTACAAGCCCAATTAACGCAACTAAATATAAATATTTTTGCACCCATTTAGGTAATGTTTGGCTCTATTTATAAGCAAGAGCATCTTGCAAGAGCTTCTTTTTGACAAGTAAATAAAAAAGTATAGAGAGTGCTAGTGTGTTAGTTAATTTAACCATGCTTCATTAACTCTTCCAAAATACCAGGTCTTAGGTAATAACGAAACCAAAAAGTAACAATAGAGTAGGTGTGGTAGGAATAACTTCAACTTCAGGGGTGCAAGAAGCTGTTGTTTACTTCCTTAGTTGATAGAGGAAAAGAGGATAAACCTGTTTGGTTTTAACATTAATTTCAGGTTTTTAACTATTGTTTTTGTAGTGATATGAAGGGTAATAGGAGAGAAGAGCAGTCATATGTTAATGTACTGGTCTTAGGGTCAATTCCGACTTGCTAACTTTTCTGATATGACTAATGGGAAATGGTGTCAGACCCATGTCTACTTCAGGCTTTGATTTCTGCAAATCATAACCCCATCTGTGATTTCTGATGAAGGTTTTTGATAGTTCTGCCTGTAAAAAAGTAAGAAAGTTGTTTTGGTTTGGGTTTTTTTGCGAGCTTTTAAAGTAGCACCTTTTAATATGGCCTTTGCATACTTAGTTTGACATATGATTATTCTCTTGATTGACTTTGTTGATGACATATCAATCTAAGTTGGCTGAATTTGACACCTATGTATTGAATGATAAAAGAATATTTTGCTCTTGTTGAGAAACAATAACTTATTATGCCTGATATAGCAAAATGAATTCAAATCACTTCAAAATATGTTTCACTTCATCTCTTGATTACTTAAATCAAAATAATAGAATTGCAGTAAAGAACTGGGGCCCAAGTCTAGCAATTTATATTTGCCTTGGTAAAATTATTTCATTTGTTATGATCATGAGACCCCACCTGCACACCTGCAGTACTGTGTTCAGCCCTGAGGCTCTCAGCTTAAGAAGGACACGGACCTGTTGGAGCGAGAACAGAGGAGGCCATGAAGGTGGTCAGAGGCTGGAGCATCTCTCCTGTAAGGACAGGCTGAGAGAACTGAGGCCGTTCAGCCTGGAGAAGAGAAGGCTCCAGGGAGACCTTCCAGCAGCTTCCAGTACCTAAAGGGGCCATCAAGAAAGCTGGGGAGGTTTTTTACAAGGGCATGTAGCAATAGGACAAGCAGGAATGGTTTTAAGTTGAAAGAGGGGAGATTTAGATTAGGTAAGAGGAAGAAATCCTTCCCTGTGAGGGTGGTGAGATGCTGGGATGGGCTGCCCCGAGCAGCTGTGGGTGCCCCATCCCTGGCAGTGCCCAAGGGGCTGGACGGGGCTGGGGGCAACCTGGGCTGGTGGCCGGTGTCCCTGCCCATGGCAGGGAGTGGGACTGCGTGGTCTTTAAGGTCCCTTCCAACCCAAACCGTTCGGTGATTCTATAACTTCTCAGTTAAGTTTCCTGAGGGTAAAATCTTGAAGTAGGATTCCATGATGCGCAGTGATGAACACACACAGAGCTGAAAAGGCCGCTCCTGTCCCAAGTCTTGCAGTTGAATTGGGTCCGGGGATGTCAAAGGTGAGCTGTTCTCTGTGTGAGGGGCTCTCGGGTCGTATGCCTTGCTATCCTGGGTGGATGTCTATCCTAGGCAGGTGATAGACTTTATAACGGGGCAGCCAGAGGCCTCATCCTGTGCCCAGTGGGACAGAACAGCACTCAAGGTATCCTTGAGAACTGGGTTGGGGCCAGTTTGGCAGGAGTCAGATTTCCCTTCCTGGAAGTGGAAGCTGAGTATTTGCTGTGATGTGAGAGCCTGGGTCCATCAGGGACCTGGAGTCACAGGACTTGCAGTAAATTCCGTACCGTTCCCCTCAGCGTGTCTGTGCTCTGTGAGAGGGACCGGCAGCTTCTCCTTCAGGGTTCGCGTTTATTCCTGGCTGTGAGCAGAGGCCAAGCCAATACATCACATTTCCATAACGCTGAGTTGAGCTAAGGGAGTCAGATCCAGCCCTGGTTTGCAGTATCAATTCTTCTCTTTCCATGCATGATTTTAGGTGTGCAGAGTCCCTTCGTTTAATTAAAAGATTGACTTAGTCATATGCAGCCACTGAACCGTAGGCAAAACCCTCACAGTGTGAATTCTGTGCAAGGAGAAAGATATTTTTAAATATTTGTTCATCATCACCTGTTGTATTGAAGTGGGTCCATGCCTGGTTTTGCTTTTCCTTCAGTGTCCATCAAATAAGTAGTGTTTAAAGTCAGCTAGGAAAGAAAATATTAATTCTCTCATATCGGGTGTCTAACAGATGACTATGTGGAACAAACACTTTCTGGTGGTTTTGTCAGCCCAAAGGAACTGAAAGTGCCTTTTCCTGTGCTCTGTGAGAAGGAAACGTGCTAATAGAATGGCATTTAGATAATAGCGCAGCTGATGAAAACTGGGCCATGACAGCAAAGGTGGAAAGGTCAGAAAAGAGAGAGAAAATTATTTCGTTTGGAGGTGAAAGTCATCTGAAATAAGTGATTTCACATTTAAAAGGCCGCCAAGGAGAAAACTGATGAATGTTAACATGTTTTTTATATTGTTTTATTTCATTCTTTTTTCTTTTCTTATTTGTAATGCTTACGTATTCAGGAAGTTGAGGTAGGTTTTTCATTTTTAACTTGTAAATATCCATAGAGTGAATAAAAGTATTTACAGCATATCATAATTCATATTATACTTTGAAGTCTTATGATCAACTGTTAATATTGTTATAAATGAAATGTATTGATACATGTTAATTATTAATGTGTTAATATTGGTTTATTAACATGTTAATATTAAAATGGCGTAATAGTTGTGTATGTTACAGTAGACATAAGGTATTTTAAGCATATTAGTATCTGTCCTAGTAGAAAGCTCAGAAATGCATCGATTTCTGTGCAGTCATTTTTGTCAGGAAGGTGTTTCATTGAATGAGAATGTTAAATCTCTTTAATCATGGCAATTGTATTTGTTTTTTATATATGAATAATGTACATGGAGAGAGAATGATGTACGCCTGGAAATCAGTGCCGTGTTTAGGCACTGTGCATTGCTCTCTCAGCATGCTGGTTTTCTGTTGGAGGAACTCACAGCGAAATGGGTCCATTCAGGGGTGTTAAGAGTTCCTCCTCCTAACAAAAGTCATTTCAGGTTAATGTATAAATTTCAGCACCTTGCAGAGCAGTAGCACAAAGCTCTGTCCATTTTTCAAGTCAGAGCTTTAGGTGGTATTTAAATAAGACATAGATTTTCTACTCAGCCATACCTACAGGGTGAATTTCACCTTTACGGTGTCATAACCATTCAGTTATGCTGGTATCAGTGCTGAAGTGCAACTCTAGTGCTGTATTTTCTGTTGTCCAACTGACATAAGTTATTTTGAACTGCTATTGACCATATTGCTTTAATGTATGTATAATCATTATTTACTCCTGTAAATAATAATGAGTTTTATGTATTGAAAATCTCAAAGGTTTTCTCTATTCTACTTTTCAGGGTTTGTTCCATATTTTTTCTTGTGTATTTTCCTGCGTTATCATACTGTAGTTTCAGGCATCTTCTAAAATAAATAGAGTTTCAATTTTCAAAAAGGAATACTGAACACATCTGCATAAAGGAGAAAAGGAGTTGGTTTACAGAAGAGATAGTGTTTTGTAGGTTTTTTTGTAAAGGAAGGTGCATTTGCTGTAAAATATTCCTTTGACACTGAAATTGAGATAAAGCCCCTTTCCAATCCTTATTTCAAAACTGGTTCCATATGCCACCAGCATAAGAAATCTTTCTTGGGATTTGAATTATTTAACAGTTTCTGATGCTGAAAACCCAGCAGCAAAGCAACACCTAGGAAAAAAAAACATATAGGCAGGCAAAAATAGAATATTTTGATGCTGGAAAAAAATTATTCTGCTCAAAAAGCTTAAAAGCCAGCACATTCTGAAAAGTGATTAATGCTTGGTGAATTTAGCAGTACATCGTAATCAATTACAAAGCATTGTATAACCATGACAGGGGGTTTGTATTAGCAAAGCTGTGGAATTCAAAGGCAAGCCTGCAATTCTGTTTTGGGTGCCAAACCCAATACTTCTGATGAAGAAGTATAGATGCTTTTGATGTATCTGAAATAAATCGTGAATAATAGTCTTTGTTGTTATGGGACATCATCACTGTCCATGAAGTCAGTATAGGCGCTGAGCATGAATATACTTGGAGAAAGAAAATGCATTTCTTCCTGACAGTCACGCAGAGTTGCTTCCTGGCCTCTTTGTTAAGGGGGCGCTTGCCCACCCCCTGCCCCCCGAGCAGGCAGAGGAGAGGGAAGCAGCCCGCGGTTCTCTGCGCTGGAAACGTTAGTGCTTTCTGCTCCTGCTGGCCGTAGCCTTCGGAAGGGAATGTGCTGCCATGAGGTGCATCTCCTGGTGTTCAGCGAGGGAACGGAGAGGCCCCACTCCTGTTACAGCCCCGTGGGCTGCTCTGAACCCAGACAGACATGCTGGCTTCCAGGTTTCCCAAATATTCCTGGTTAGGGTGACCAGATAGCATGAGACCATGTGAAAATCAGTGTATTGGAGAGAAACAGTAAACAAAGCCCAACGAAGAAATCATTTAGGTGTCTTATTCACACTGATGGGTTTTGAGTTACTCTTCTGGCAGAAAAAGAAATCTGGATGTCATTCTAGACAGCTTGATAAAGACATCTCTTCAGTGGCAGCCCTCAAGAAATGCATACAGAATACTGGATATATTATAAAGGAAGTAAAGTTTAACATGCAGGAAAATATCACAATGTTAAAGAAATCTTCCATGCTTTTTCACTTCAAATACACTATTCTGTTGTTACCACCTCCTCTTAAAGAGGACACAAGTGAGATGTACAGAGTATGCTGAAACCAAATATAACAGTTGGACTTGAATCCCAGTTCTTCAGAGCCGGGTTGATGGAACTCTGAAGTGGGGGAAATATCATGTAAATATTTGCTCAGTGCATAGAACACAAATTGATCCAATGCACAGAAGAGGTTTCTACTCTTTCTGCAGAAGGACTCATTTGCAACAGAATGACCATTTGGCTGGGTACTCTGACAGTTGCTACCTTCTCCAGTTTAAACTCCAGTCAGAATTATGTAAAACTGAACCACAAGACTCACAGCAGGATTATATCTTTACATCAGATTTAAGAAGTTTTTAAAAAATTGATAGTGGGAACAATGACAAAAGTGCTCCTGGATGTTATTGTACTTTAAGTATAATGCTTATGATGCTGTTGCTGTGTTTCTGTACATTCACAACGGCGGGACTGACATGTGTCCAAATGGATCTAAGTATTTTTTGATTTATTTTGCTGACCTTTTGCCACACCGGGATGGTATGGATCATGTTGTTACCTGAACAATATGCTTTTATCTTTGTTATCAAAAGTTGTAGACTGATAAAAAATAATGCAGAATTTTCAGAAAAATATTTAATAATGGGCATACTTTGAAAAACAATTCAGAAGAAAACTTCAAGGTACTGAATTAATGGAATTTCCTATTCTTTAATTTCTAACCTGCGTTTACTACTCTTTAGGATACAACCTGTTGATAGTCTTATCTGATTTGGCCTAAATATGTTAGGATTAAAAGATGAGTTGATTCATTTGTAGTTTAGTTATGTAAATGATTATATTTTTCCTGAGTTTCCTTTTCTTTTCTCCCCATTTAGGATGATTATTTCAGAAACTGGAATCCAAACAAGCCTTTTGATCAAGGTAAAGTTATTACTCATTTTGCAATTGTCTTCTGCTATTTCATGATATCCCTATATACTTTATGCCTTTCTTCCTCCCCCTGTCCCATGCATTAGTGAAGAGCTATATTCATGCTTATATCTCGTTCCCAATTTAGTCACAGCTTGAGGTGGTTTATGTGTAAGGGTTTGACTCATCTCTGTTTTTCAGCCACATTTTTTAATCCATATCCATTCCAATTTATATTCAGTGATGATATATATGCTTAGATTCTCTGTAACCATGAATCTTGGTCTAACATGCAATGTAAAACAGATATGTTCATGTACATTTTCGTTCATGTACATTTTCTTTCATGTTAAAAACTTTCCTAAATGAATGTCATTAATGTAATTACTGCATTTCCTAACACTTAAGGGGCCAAGTCTTTGAAGCCAGTTGTAACGTATGAATTTCAGAGTTGGTTTTTTTTTTTTTTAAAATGGTGTTGTGTATGTGCTGTTGATGCAGATACAGATTCTGTAAATGACATTTTATGCTTTGTCTCGGTGAGTTTTTAAGTTATGGCAGTACTTCAGCAATTTCCAGGCCATCTACCAAAGGATAGGGAAAAACACCCCAAAAAACTCTATATTGTTGTGTCCAGGATAGCACTGGAAACAAGTCATGCCAGGAGAAGGAACTACAAATTGAACAGCTTAAGAGATGTCAGACAGCAACTTCCCATCAAGCATCCTCTGCTTTGTGTTCATAGCTAGGAAAAAATAGTTTCAGATAGGATGGTAAGACACATTCACTCTAAATGTCATAGATGAACATTGCTGGAAATACTAGTAGCCCAGATGTTGCTAGGTGTGGTGGGTTGTATTTGATACTTAATGTCTTGTCAGTAAAACACACTGTATGCAAAGAAATCTCAGCAGTCCACCCTCTGAAAGACAGAGTAGGTAGTGCAAGCTGATAGTATGCCATAATTCTGTCCTTAAAGTCAGGATATTGTACTTGAACTTTACTGTTTGTTATATTTGTCACTCTGACACTAAGATTCTGTAAGAGTCCATAGTGGAGCACCCTCAAAAAGTGTAATATTAAACCATTTGGGTCTTAGATTTCATTGTTTCTTAAAGCTTTCTATAATGTTTTGGTGGTTTGGGGTTGTGTTGTTTGTTTGGGTTTTTTTCAGGACAAATGTAAAAAACTAGAATTAGCAGAGCTTCTTTTGATTTGGTAGAGCCAGTTATCAGCAGTTTGATTTGTGGAGATAACAACACACAATATAAAGCGTAGGTTGGTTAGGTTCTGGGTTTGCCTTTTGACAGTTGCTCATTTTTTTTTCTCTTTGTAATGTTTGGTGAAGCTCATATAACTCCTGCGTGAGAACACGTATGAGACGAGGATATTACAGCTGCACAATCACAGGTAGATGTGTAGCCTTTTTCCACTGCTTAAGGCATTTTTAGGATCCTGGATTTCTTTAACTCGCTTTGGTTCATTATTCAACATCACGTCTCTTAAATTGTAGAACAGCAGTGCCTCAAATTTTATTCAAAATGGTGTTCTACAGTTTCAATCCACTTATACTCTGAAATTGGAAGGGATTTTAAAAGATGTTATCTTAAAGTCATTTAGAAAGGAATGATCATGTACCTGGTAACTCCAATACAAATGAGCTTCAGTCACGCAGACCCACTGCACAGTCGTCCTCTGTTTTGGATCCTGTGTCAAAGTTAAGTGCCATTCAAGTAGTGTGAGACGTACTTTGCCCTTCAGAATGTGAAGTGGCTCTCTGGATATATAACTCTTGTGATTTTACATTCAGAAAAGGTATTCCTGCAAGAAAATTGCTTAAGCAAATTGTTGAGCTGGCAAGTAGCTCATGGTGGAACAGTCACAGTGTGGTACGCAGAGGGAAACAACAAATCAAAACGTGCATGGCCTTCTCCAAGCATGGCATGGCTGGTGTCACTGGGATTTAACCAGTGGGTAATGGTTAAAGAATATTAGAAAATATCAGTGTTTCATAATTGACCAATACTTCAGTTAGTTTTTAAGTTTTTAATAACTGTTTAAAAAAGAAAAAGCAGCAAGTCATGTTACAGACAAACATTTTGATGCCTCTGGAAGTCAAATAGTATGAAATTATACTTGTGAATCATACCACAAATGAGAGCAAAGAGCAAATTGGTTAAGAAGGAGAAGGAAGGGCATGAACAAATGAATGAAGGGGTAGCTAGATAAATGACAGTTCAGCAGAGGAGATGAAACCACAATGCTTTCTTTATTTGCTTTCGATTTCAGCTTTGGCAGTCATTTATTTTACAAACAGGAGTCATAAGAGGGAGCACCTTGGCCGATCAGAGATTTGAATTTTCAGAATTACTAAAGTGTTTAGGAAGAAAATACCCATTAGAATTCTCTGAAGGTGCTTTTGAAAATTTCACTTTACACCTATTTCTATGTTTCATTGCCAGACATGTTCCTTTTATTATCTGTAGGTAGCTCCCAGGAATATCACTGGGGGCTTGTACATGTTAGAGCTGAAGAGTGTAGATTGTCTCTCTTTATGGAAATGGAACTTCAGTGTCAAAGGAAAGGGAAAGATGATGGTTTTTGTCAAAGCATATATCCACAGGGATTTTCAAAGGCATTTGAGGGATTTAGGATTACAAATCCTATTGACTTCAAGTGGAATTTATGGCCCTACCACTTTCAGAGGCCTTGTGGCCCTCTGTCTTCCCAAGAGGAAAAACAAAAAAGTAAATCCTGGCGAAATATTGCAAAAAGATTTTGAACTGACATGCTTTAAAACTGTCTTGTTCATTGTGTTACTGAGATTTCTGACTCTGGGCAAAACCACAAATCGTTTTAGAGAATCTGAAATCAGACGTGGATATCTGGAAGCAATACAAACAGTCATACATCTGTTAAAGATTACTGTCTCTTTACAGAGAAAAGAATCATTTCTCTTTCATTCTAAAATTTCTTCAAGACTATGGATAGTCTGTTGTCAGAAAGCAGAATGCAGACTAGGTGCTACTCCAAGCGTGATGCTCTGCCTTGCGGAGATCTGTGCAGCACTTTTGTTTCATTTAAATCTTACAGATGGATTTTATTTGGCCAATAGCTCATTCTTTTTGACAAAGACAACACTACTTTTGGCCATGGTAAAAATCACACTGACTCAGACGTTAAAATAGCCACTCATACCTTTCTAAAGAGATTTCATACGCAAAAATTTCCCTTAGGAAACTGTTACTTAGTCTGAGCAACCTGGTCAAGCGCCCAGCGTGTCTGCCCATGGCAAGGAGATTGGAACCACTTGATCTTTAAGATTCCTCCCAAACCAAAACATCCTAAGATTCTATGAATCTCTTTTCTAGGTCTTTTCCGCCATAGGTTTAGTATCTGTCATTATCCATGCAGAGAAAAAAGAATTGTCAGAAGAATTTGTCCTAGATCTGTTATGCAGAGCAAGCTGCAAGAAAATTGTTTCATCTGTCTTTGGTCTTCTCCATTCTCCCAGCCCTGACATTTTTTTCCATGTTGCTCCTTTTGGCCTTGGGGTGTTTAAATGCCCTCTGCGCTTTTGTATGATTTTGGAGGTACAAAAGCTTTTATTTTGTATTCCTTGGGGTTCTTACATCCAGAGAGCCTGTGCAGATCCTGCAGTAAGGAGCCCTAGCTTGCTGCTGTGAATTCAATAGCAGCTCTCTGTTTTCACAACACAATTGTTAGAGAGATACCCCAAAAGAAAATTTTAATCTCACAACACCAAGGTTCTTCCTACAGTAACTGAGGAGAAAAAACTTCTTCCAGTGGGTGAATGAAAGCAAGACAACTGCCTTCTCTCTGGGTTTAAGGGAAATCTGAGCATCACTCAGCTAAAGCTGAGAACCCATTCTT
Source organism: Falco cherrug (assembly GCF_023634085.1). Taxonomy (NCBI): domain Eukaryota; kingdom Metazoa; phylum Chordata; class Aves; order Falconiformes; family Falconidae; genus Falco; species Falco cherrug. The sequence goes on along the minus strand of NC_073704.1, from coordinate 60,852,387 downwards.
TGGGACAGCTTTACAAGTTGTTAATGTTTAAAACCTATTTCTCAATTCTAAATCTAAAATCATGTTTGAATATTCTAAAGGTGAAGTCTTTCCATGGAAGCCAGAGTGCAGAATCACAATGAAGGAGCTGGGAGGGCAGGGTTTAGGAGTAATGGAAGGTGGCTGGTACCTGCCAGAAGTCATCTCACAAAGGCAGCTGGAGGATTCAGTAAGTTTAACAGATTTCAAAACCAACAGTTTTGAAAACCAGCAGAATTCGGCTTCCAGTCTTGTACTTAATTTGCATATTTTAAGGAAAAGTCTGCTGGGTCCAACCAAATCTATATTCTTTTCTAAAAAAAACCAAAGCTAGCTTTATTCAGCAGATTGAATTATTTAATTATGCATTTAAAAACAATAGCAGTGTAATCAAGCTGTCTGCTTTCTGCTTGCAGTGCAGAGAGAAATATCTGCATGTGTCTCAGGAAAAGAAATAGGTGGAAAAGCATACATGACTTCCACTGAAACAACCCCTAGAGAGTCACACGAGGTATCTTTGCATAACATGCCTTTCCAGGGGAAGTCAGCTTGAATGGTTCAGCTGCATCTTAGAGGGTACTTGAGTGATCAGAGTTTATTTTTAGCCTAGCTGCCAGCCCAGCTTTTTATTCATCTTGAACCCAGGAGAAACCAATACAACGGTGAGCATCTTGCCGACTGAGCCAAGCTAACGAGGCATTTGGACTGCAGAAGGCAGGAGAGCATATAGCCTGAAAATGATTGATAGTCATTAATATTGAACTCCATTCTGTCAGAGTTGCAGAAGAGTGGAAGGAGCAAGTTAGTCAGGATTCTAAAATATGAATCAAAGTGTTGGGGGTTTTTTTCTGACAAGGTCATTTGAGAGATCTTAAGGAGCTTGACAGCTAACTTGGCATACTTTCCTAGTCTTCTCCATCTACATTGGATGAAGAAAAGAGGGAATCGGGGAGAAAGTTTAGCATAGTATTCTCACATCGGAGATTTTGGTATGGTAATTAAATGTGTCTGATATTCTGCACCTATTCAAACTTGCCAGAAAATGAGCTTATTAAGACTTTATGTATTAACTGTTAAATAAAAAAATAAGTTTGTTATTGAGAATTTCTGCTAAAAGCCACCTCTTAATAGCTCTAGTATATTCTTCTACAGACAAATAGATATTAATTTTTCTGATGAGATGCTCAAGTAAGAGCACATTTTGTTAGGTGAAAAGTTGCTGGAAAACATTTTGGAATGGTGTCCAGTTATTTGCCACATGGCTTTTTTTAAAGCATCGTTATCCAGAACATTGGAACTACGGAATTAATGGGATGTTCTTTGTATTGCATATACATAACCTCTGAATCCAAAAACGTTTAGACCATTGAGCTGTCATTGTTATTAATAACAAACCTGTAGAAGGACATGGGGCGGGGGGAGGGGGCCAGAGAGCAACTTAATTCTATTGCAGTGCTGAGCTTTTTCCCAAGGAGCTGGCTGGGAGCGTGGTATCATCTCACCTATCACTGGTGACAGCAATCTCAAGTGTTCCAAGCTGCTGGACTTCTCAGGAAAAGATGCTCACTATTAGAAATAGTTGGAATTTCCCCCTTCTCTTCCAGTATTTATTTTCACTGTCTTTATTCCCAGTCCTGTTCCACAGTAACTGAGAAGTCTGGACAGGGATATTATTTCTCAGGGCTTTCATTATCTACCCTGTGGGGGGGAATTAAAAAAAAATAAATTCAAAATTCCAAAATCGCTTTTCCACTATTCTGTGTAAAAATTTTCATCTGCCTGAATGGGACGTATCGATGAGTGATGCCAAGGTCAGACATGCTTGTGTAGACTTGATTATCATTATTAATTTACAGACGTGAACTCTCCATCTTTGCAAAGAATTCCTCTTGAGCACTAATGAAAGTTTTAACTGGCAAAATACCTTCACTTTTGAAGAGGGAAGTGCTGCTTTGGAGTGGATTGCAGCCTCCAGCATAGCATCGCCCATGACTTTCACAGTCCAGAAGCCCCATGGAAGTGAATTTGTCAGATTTAGAGCTTATCTTGAGATGAATGTATTGGTATTCCTGCTTCCTCTGCTGTGTTGAATTGTACCGCTCTCTTTCCAGTGTCTAACTGGCAAATCCAGACTCCAGAAATGGCCTCCTGCAGCTGTGCAGAATAAAGTTTGCCTAGAATTCATAAGCCTTCCAAAACAGAAAGGATGATAATGGGAAGCCTGTGATGCAGGATGAAAATCATAGAACCTGCAATTATTTTTGAACATGTAATTTTCTGTTAGCCCAGTTAAGATGTTCTTTCAGAAAAGCCTGAATAAATTCCTTTCAGAGAGTTGTTTAGTACTGTACACATCTCCAGCCACAAATATATGTTAGTTTTATTATAAATGTTTTCTATTACTGTGCCTCAGATGGCAGATTTCAATTGAATAACTTATTTTGCAATTTATTTTTTGACTGTGGTTGAATTAGTTTTAGAGCCTTATTCGTAGGACAACTGCACATGAATTATGTTTGTAGATCTTCAGTAAATCAGTACAATTTTAAAACATGCTAACTGAATCAACAGAAGACAATCACTGAGACGCAGCACATGAAATACGCTGTCTTCCATCAAATGCGTGTCAAGTACATATGGCTGCTTATATGTGCCAAGCAGATGCACATGGTTCTCTTTACGTGCTAGGAGGGTAATATTAAATTCCTTTTTAAGCTTGTAAGCAACCACTTTTGCTATTAAATATGGCATCAGAAGTGGCAGAGATGGGGTCCCCGTCTATGACTGTATTATGGCTGATGTGCTTTGAACTAAGGCAGTGATCGATAGATTGTCTTCTAGAATTTTATTAACCCTTGGGGAGCACTTGTCAGTTTTGTCAGTAATGGTGCTGGCTTTCTTTTAATATCTCTTATGTCATTGACTGTAAAGCAGAAATTATTTTGAAAGGGAAATTCAGTCTTCCCCATGCTTATCTAGCTCTCATTTAATTAAATAAATCTTTGGGAATATTTCAAGGCCCAACCCTGCTCTCATTGGCATCACTTAGTGAGCAGGGATCTCCTTCCCTTTGCTTCAGTATATAGGAGTTCATTTTTTGGAAACCTACCTAAACCTTTAAAAATGAAGTGTGTTTAGAAATACATGCCTGCAAATCTTCCTTCCTTACTTGCTGCAAGAGAGACCTCAGTGTATCATTCAAACTAGCGACTTCGGTTTATATTCTGATTTAACAAGGCCAAACCAATCAGGGGCAAAGTCTTCAGCTTTGAAATACTATTTGACTTAAGTATTGGATGGTGTAGTAGATTCATACTGCATGTCAAATTGTGTTTTAAATCACTAGCTAGGCAGAAGAGTAATTTGCACAGTATTTAAACATGTTTTTATGCTTCTGAGTTAATAGGTGATTAATAACTGTCATTTGATTCTAAATGGAAAACAGGATCTCCTGTGGAGAATAAAAGTAGAAGGCAGAGTGACAATGGCGGTAAAAAGGTATAATGCAGTAATTTTAGGAAGAGAACAAGATCGAAATAAAGACAAGTTATTTCAAAATCAGATATCAGATAAACTGAGAATGTGTAAGGTGGAAATTAGGGGAAGAAAAATGAGGATAATTTGCATTTCCTCAATGTAGAGGGCACAAACAGGAATTACCCAAAAGCCAAGGCTTGGCTGATGGCGAGGCTCTTGGTGACTGCGGTGGCAGGGAGCTACATGAAGAATGTGCAGGAGCACAAACAGTACCCCAAACTCAGAAATTCAAGTATAACATGAGATATTTGGGCAGGGATGTGAGAATACCATTTTTTTACAACTGTGTTAGAAGAGAAAGTTCAAGAAAAATGACAGCTCACTGCTCAGTGGAGAGAGATGCCTAACACAAAGGCATTGCTGAGAAGGCCAGAGCGCTGTTACCTGCCTGTGCCTTGGCTTTCGCTTAAAGGCCAGCTGAGAGCAGGTGGCGATCATAGCTAACGTCTTCGGCTGAAGGGTAGGATGCTGGATTAGGGAAAGAACAGGCCTGAGTAAATTAAATATTTGCAAATTGGAAATAGATTGCAAACTGGAATTGATCTAGGGTTTAAGTGAACTGGCTGAAATAACTTTAAAGATACTAAAATTTACCTTTTAAAACCTATGAAATTATAGGAGACTGGGAAAGAAGAAACAGCATGCGTATTTTTTGAAGTTAGAGAAAGGAAGAAAATAGGAAATTCTATCCATAAGTTGAACCTGAAATCCTGAAAAAAAAAGTACTAGAATAAATACTAAAACAAATATTTGTGAGCATCAGGAAGATAATGAGATGAATAAAGCTGGTATGGGTGTCGAACTAAAAAAAATTCTTCTGGGTCATTTACAGGCTGTGAGACTTGGGAGTAAGCTTGACTTTAATAAGGCTTTTCACGTTGAATTACATTATTGTCTTATAAGCAAGTTAAAGAAATATTGTCTAAAAATAATTATGAAGTAGATACAAAATCAGTTGGAAAACTCCATTCTGGTAGTAGCTGTCAATGGTTACATGTCAGGCTGGAAGGATAAATTGAGTAGGGTTCCTTTGTGATCTGTTTTGGGTCCAGTATTCACCATTTTCATTAAACTGTAGATATTGACATTAGTATGCTTATTGATTGTAACACAGCAGTAAAATTCACAGTCACCTTTAGAAATTTATGAAATGACCTGAAAACAAAGGATAAAGTTCAGTCCGGGCAGATGCAAAGTTCTTTAGTTAGGTAAGAATAATCATCTGCACAAAACAAGATGAAAAACAGTCAGATGGTAATAAATTTGGAGAAAAAGGGTAGAGGATCACGGTGGATTACAAATAGAACATGAGTCAACAATGTCATTCTGTTGCAAAAAAAGGCAAATGTTGCACTGGCATGTGTAACTATGAGTAATCCTTCAGTTCTAGTCAGCGCCAGTTAAGACCTTGGCTGGAATATGTTGTCCAGATTTGAGTACCAGGCATCTAGAATAGTGTGAATCCAACTGGAAACTACCCAGAGAAAAGTAACAGAATATGATCAGTCACAGAAAATACATTATGCGAAGAAAGATTGAAAGAGAGGAGCACCTTCTCTGTTGAGAGAAAACAAAACAACAACAACAAGAAAAAAACCCAACAGCCCACAAATTCCATTTTCAAAAGCATAAAATTAACTGCAAAGTGGATAACTTGTTCTCTATCCGTTGTGGATACAACAAGGAGCAGTATGTTTACATTGCAGTGAAGAGGATGAATTTTAGCCTTTGTAATGACGGCAATATTTAAGCATTGGGAGAGAGGTTTTAAAGAGGTTGTAGGGACTGTCTTTGAAGGTGTTGTGACACAGGTTAAACAAATGTCTTGCAGATAATGACACATTGATAGTTGATCTAGCTATGGAGAAGGGGAACGGAATTAGCATCCTTCCCAGAACTACCACTCCAGCACTGTGATTCTGTGACTGTATTTTGATTAATGGAAACCAGCTAATTTCATTGAAAGCACAGAAAAAATGCTGAAGAAGGTATTTTTTAAAATAGATTACCAGTCAGAGCAAAGAAGGGGAAAAAAAAAAGAATCTGTATCCTTGACAGACATTTTGGCACAACCTGGAAAAACAGAGGTTCTTATTTGATGGGAGTAATGTGCATAACCTTCAAGATAGATACTGACCATGGTTGTCACGGGCTTGCAAACCTCCATGAATATAAACAGGGACTGGCAAAAGGCAGCCCATTTTCTCTGACTGCTTCTCCCTATCTCACTGGCTTTCTAATTGTCCTTGTTTTGGCTGCAATAGAGTTAATTTTCTTCCTAGCAGCTGTTAAGGGGCTGTGTTTTGGGTTTGTGCTGGAGAGGGTGCTGGTAACACAGGGCTGCCCAGTCCCTGCTGAGCAGGGCTTACACAGAGCCAAGGGCTCTGCTGCTCCTCACCCCACGCGCCAGCGAGCGGGCTGGGGGGCACAAGGAGCTGGGAGGGGGCACGGCCGGGACAGCTGACCCCGCCTGACCCCAGGGATGTCCCCTGCCATGAGCCTCGTGCTCAGCACATAGAGCTGGGGAAGGAAAAGGAAGGGGGGACGTTCGGAGTGGTGGCGTTTGTCTTCCCCGGCCCCTGTTAGGCAGGATGGAGCCCCGCTGCCCTGGGGATGGCTGAGCACCGGCTGCCCTGGGGAGCAGTGAATCAACCCCTTGTTTTACTTTGCCTGCTTGTGTGGCTGTCGCTTTACCCATTAAACCATCTTTATCTCAACCCACAAGTTTTCTCTTTCACTTTTCAGATTCTCTCCCCCATCCCATCGGAGGGGAGTGAGCAGCGCTGTGGGGCTGAGTCGCTGCCTGGAGATAAACCACAATACTAATAGAGAGTCAGGAGAACTTCCTATGGATGGTTCTGTTCTTGGATATTAGTGGGGCTTTTTGTCCAGGCAGTAATAAAGGTCATGATCTAACCCTAAGGTTAAAGATTTGGATGAAAATCAGTTAACTGTCCTCTTTCAATTCATTAGCTAAAACATGATGATGCATGTGTATTTAGGAATTAAATCTCCTTCTGCTATAAACCTAAGTACCCAGGTCATCAAAACACTAATTGAATCACAGCTATTTTCTTCCTGTCCTTACTGCTTCAGATTAAACATATTTGCATAAAATAATATTATTTCTGCTCTAATCTGATTGCTTGCATTCTAGCTTTGCAGTCCTTGGTCATTTGGAAATTTACTTTAAACTAGGGAATGGTGCAAAGCAGTAGACAGCAAAATGAATAAAAAAAGTTTGCCTATGTATTCTGGTGGTGTTCTGTGCTAAGAAGTTCCCTAAGCATAATGTGTTGAAAATTTTTTATCAGTTTGGTAAGCATTGTTTAGTCATTTAATCATATTCTGTCTTTTCCCTCTGCATCCTCTGTTGCAATATTGAATGGACCTTGCTGCTGGTACGTGCGTTGTCAGCTGTGGCCCAACAGCTCGCTTTAAAGGGCTTGTGGACTGTATGTACATAGTCTTCAAACTGTAGGGACGGGAAAGCTGTACCTGAAGACCATAAGTTGACTTTTACTGTCCTTCTTGAAACCTCTGTTTGAGGATTTGATCTGTTTTATCTAGGGGAGATAAGTTAGCAGCATTATTGTCTTATATATGTGCATCATTGCAGTGCCTCTTTAGCCGTACCAGATGGATGCATACAGGTGAAGTGCTGCCCCAAAATCTGGCACTATTATGTACACTTTAACCACAAGGCAAGACACTAGAATCAGACCCGTAATGTAAGTAGCTTCTGTTCCTGGGATAGCTTTAATTGTAAGCTGTGCAATTGCATCACTTAGTTCCTCACTTGCCACCTTAGCCTTAATAATCAACAACAGATGAACAGAACTCTGTGATAAATGGATGTACAGATAAGCAGTCCTAGGGATCATTGCACTTTACAGCAATCTTTAATGCAATGTAAAGCCAGCATTATTGTAATTATTTTAATGTGATACATCAGTGTTTCATAGAGTTTCTCCTTTCTTTTAATTGCTGGGGTTAAAAAAAATAATCAGGAAATGTGTGTAGTAGTCACTAAGAGCAAATGTATCTTTGCTGTAAAGGTTCCAGCATCTAAGCCTGTTTCTGTGTTCAGTGGGGACCTTTGTAATGACCTTTCATCTATAAAACAAAGCAATGAAGAGTTGCTGACACAGGCTGCAGAAGTCTGCAAAACTGAGAAAGGGAAGAACCCCTGCTTTTCATTGTGTTAAATATAAACATCTAAGAAAAACTGTGTCAGCTTCTCTCTCAGTAGACTATAAAGCTACCTAAGGAACCGGTGTTAGCTAAAAAAAAGTAGCCAAGATTCGTTAGTTCTGTTCTGAACTCTAGCACTAATGGTTTATATGGTTATAGTAAATTCACTCTAACCTGTAGGACCTATTTATCCTCAAAATCCAGATTATATTTAGCTATCTCAAAGGAGAACATGGTGCAGTAATTGTTACTTCTTAAGTTACTTCTGTAAGCAACTTTTCCGTCGCTGATTTTATCGGTCATCACTACTTTGCATCCTTGACATTAGTGGCAGAACTGTAAAATGTCCGTTCTTCTGGAGGTGCCAATGTGTTTGTTTCTCTCTCCCTCCCTCCCATTTTTTCTACAATTTACCTGGTGTACAAGTGATACAAGAGTCACAGGATGATTGTCTGCAGTGTGCCCTTAGAAGGGCATTATATTTTTATGTAGTTTTTCAAGTAGCAGTGCTCTTTTTAAATTCAGGCTTCTCAGCACCCCTTCGCTGTGGTGAATAGCCACAGTGAATATCCAGTGATAGCCATTTGTATAACCAAAAGTCAAAGGCTCTTATTCATCCTCCAGGTTGTCTTTGTTAACTCTTCCACAATTGCTTACTTCAGTAAGCTCAAGTTACTTCAATATCCTTGAGTGTTTAAAAACCTGCGCTTAATTATATGAGGGGTTTCTTCATCTTGTGAGATTCTCAGGTTGCTGACGTAAAAATGCAAGGCTAAAAAAAGTGTGTATCTCCAGCAACACTGAGATTGTCTGGTCCTTCTGCACGCACACCAAGTGGAAGACTGCTTCTTCTAACCCTTCAAACGGCACATTTGCATGTGTCAGCTAAAACCTGACAATTGTGACAGAGCCTGAAAACTTTTCAGCAATCACATCTTTGTTTCTTTTCTCTTTCTTTTTTTTCCTTTTTTTCCTTTTTTTCTTTTTCTTTTTTCTTCTTTTTTCCTTTTTTCCTTTTTTTCTTTTTCTTTTTTCTTCTTTTTTCCTTTTTCCTTTTTCCTTTTTCCTTTTTCCTTTTTCCTTTTTCCTTTTTCCTTTTTCCTTTTTCCTTTTTCCTTTTTCCTTTTTCCTTTTTCCTTTTTCCTTTTTCCTTTTTCCTTTTTTCCTTTTTCCTTTTTCCTTTTTCCTTTTTCCTTTTTTCCTTTTTCCTTTTTTCCTTTTTCCTTTTTTCCTTTTTCCTTTTTCCTTTTTTTCTCTTTTTTTCTTTTTTTCTTTTTTTCTTCTCTTTTTTTTTCTCTCTTTTTTTTTTTAACGTTTCTTACTAGCATGGTAAGGAAACATCCTATCTATCTGATAGTCCACTTCAACGGACAACTGTTACACAGGTCAAACCATCAAAGTATCCAAGTAAAACCCTGAAAAGCCATGTTCAAGTAAAGCCAGGAAAAGCACAAATCTATTTGAAAATACCAGCAGGACCTTAATGTGGATGATATGTCCCGGTATCAGAAACACAAATATATTGGTCTTGATAGTTTTGAGCATAAAGATCATGAGTTATTACTTTTCATCTTGAGATACTTCCTCAGTGGAACTCCTAAATATGCCATCGATACGTGCTGGGTATAGGCTATGCTTAGTTGCTCTCACTCCTAATTGCCTAACTTTTCTCCCGGCATCATTTTTCTATTGCAAGAAATGTGACTTGATATTTAGGCAAACATTTTTCATTTTCTTTATGTTACTCCGTCTGAGCTGCTTTTTCATAAAGTGGCACTTCTAGTGTGTTTTCCTACATAGGACTGTGCCAGTAACATTTTTCCAATGCCTATAAATAAATTAAGTATACTGTGGCTTGAAAGAGAAATTGCTATCAGCTGGTGTTCCACTACCTACAAAACATTTTATCTTCTTTCAGTTTCTATTACTTTGCTCTCCCTTGACTTTGTATAGGAAGGTGTATTCCCTGTTAGTGTCATGTGGTGCATTTGTTTGTAGGATGCTTGATATATGGAACTATTGCAAACATCTAGTGCAGAGAGCTCCGCTTTTGAAATTGCATTGAAGATGAACTTTTTGACGGATGGAGCTGTTGATATGATTTGGAAATAGGCTTGTTTGTATCAGTCGGTCAGGTACTCCATTTTTCAAAATGGAAAAAAATAAAGGTTTGAAATGAGGAGAGAGAGGCCACCCATCTAGTGGGAGCAGAGCTTGAGCCCAAAAGGAGAAATGCACTTGAGAGCTATGTGTGTTGGTTTTATAATGATACAACAAATAAATTCCTTTTCACAGGCTTCACTTTTAAACAGCTCACAGTCGCTTAACTTCATCTTATCTGCACAGCAACCCAAAAGCCAGATGCCTAGCCTGAGGCAGTTGTCCATTTTGTCTTTGTAGCAGACACTGGAATAAGTGTTTCAGACTAGGAAGCCACTTGGAGGTCTACCTAAGGCTAATTAACTTTCAGAAGACTCAAGTTAGATGGAATCAGACATTGCACAGATCCTGTCTAGGAAGTCAAGATGTGTATGGGGACCTAGATACTGTGATCTCAGCTTCCCCAGAGAAGAAGTCATCAAAAGCACAATGGTTGTTAAATTTATGAGGATCATGTCCTGGTTTGGAAGCTCAAATTAAGTGAATTTTATTGTTGAAACTACTTCTGTGTTTTGTGGAAGAGATGGTGCAGTCCAGGAGAGAAGTTGTGCAGGTTATTGTAGGTCGTTACAGGACCTCCCTGTTTTGCAGGAGGGGTGCTGCTCTCCAGACGAGTCGGGTGGAGTAGCATGGTGGTACCAACTATGCTATGCATAGTGTTGGTACAGGGTCCTCAATGCTTTTCAGTTTCCTGCATTCCACTTTCTTCTGGCTTCCCTCCAGAGTCTCTCCAAAAATTCTTTGGTTCCCTTAGTTATAGGATGGGGTAGACAATACCTCCTTAGAGACCGGTCCATTTTCTGATTTCCTGTTGCCATTGTTGGTGGCCACAGCGTGCTCGTTCAGGACACTTCTGAACATGTTTACACTTCTTGATGATCAGCAGGTTGTTTGCATGCTTTCCCCGTGCACAAAAAACTATTCAAGGTTCATCCTATTGTTTGGGACAAGAGGCAGGTCCTATGTGGTCTACTTCTGCTGAAACCAAGTCAGCTAAATTTCACAGGCTTACACCAACAACTGTGCTAATTAGACAGAACTCCTGTTAGTTTATACACCGACACAAGATGTTTGGAAATTGCTTTATCCATGTCTTCTGAAACGTTGAAGAACAACAGATTCTGCCAGGCTTTCCAATGAAGAAAACTCAGAGGAAATGTGTGACATGAAATTACCATGGCAGGTGTCCCTTACCAGCAGGATTCCCCTGGAACACACCCCTCTAAGCAGTTCTATCATCTGTGAAAAGGCTGGAGTATTGGAAGATTACCCAGCTAAGAATATGGCAAAGCACCAGATAGTCGATGGGGGTGGGGGGGGGAAAGGGTGGGATGGGTTGAAGGCTGCAGGGGCTGGAAATTTGTGATAGTGTCACCTTTACTGTTTTCCTCTGAGTTGGGATGAGGAAGAAAGAGCGAGCTCAGAGAAGTGAAAATAAAGTATGCAGTAGATGGTGTTTAACACTGAAAAAGAATCAGATAGTTTAATAATGGATTTTCTCTGTGACAGTCCTTTAGCAAGATGATTTTTACCTGTCCATTAGTATGCTGTCTTTTTGTCGGTCTAGCAAAGAGGAAAGAGTCTTTTGCTTGCTTTTCTGAAAGAACTGGAATTCTGTGATCTCTGTGCAGCTTTTAAATTAAAAAGTATTGTTTTGAATTAAAATGCTGAATCCAGACTCTCCAGACCTTAAGATTCAAAGTTTTTTTATGTCGCTTCTAGTTAGTATGCAGTCAACGAAGGGATGGGGTTTCAGGAGGCTGCTGGAGCAAGGTAGTATGAGATGGAAATGCTGCTTTCTGTGTGGTGGGGAGGCCAGGGAGGGGAGGTTTAAAGCTATGTCTGCAGCAAAATTTTTTTTCTTAGGACAACACTTCTATTAATTTTTGGGATGTCTACATTAAATTCTGTTTTGGTATCTCCCTCCCTGTGTTAGTCCAGTACATTGGCGTAATAAGATGTTTCAAAAGAAAAGTATTAAAAATCAAAGTCTGAAATATTCACAAGTGTGCTTTTTTTAAGGCACTGAACAATTATAAGAGACCGTTCTTATATGTAGGCAATTTCCTCAATGATAAGAACTCTTAGTTTGAGAAATTAATTTTCAGCACACTGACTAAATAAAAAAGTTCATTAAAATCTTTGTATGGTCTGTAGTAGGAAGGGTAATAACAATGTTTTGTCTTGTATTTCAATTATGGTAGATGTGAATTAACTAATATTTTAATAAAAATTAGTAGTAACATTTATTTTCCATTCAACGGTGTGAATTTACGTGATGTGTCTGAAACATAAAGAGCCTAGGGTGTGGGTATGTGTGGTGAATGGATTTTATTTTAATGAATTATAATATAATTGCCCTGTCTTGGCAATTAAGGTTGAGCATTAAATCTTAATTCATTAATTCCTTTGCATCCTTTTTTTCTTTGGGGAGAGCAGAGGAAGTACTAAAAATTCCTTTAAGCTTATAAAGCTGGAAGACGTGTATGACGAATAGATTTAAACGGATTACTAAGAGGTAGAACACAAAGGCAGAATTACATCAGTGTCAAATTCTGCCCTCAGTTACGTGCCGGCTCCTTGGTGTAGTTACAGTGATTGAAATTTAGCTTAGACTTGCATTAGTTGGATGGAAAATGCATGCTCATTTGGGTATTTCACTTTTTCAATCATTCTGATATAAACCTGGTTACTGGGCATTTGTGTCACGTGCATTTTCTTATCCATATGGACATAATACGTTGTAAGAATAGTTGTGCAAAACTGGGCCAGATTAGCTTCTCTTTTTTTAAACTTAAGTGAGTTGTGGATTTAACCCATTTCTACTCTGGCAGATAAAAGTTCAAAGGTGAAAAAGTAGTGTTGGTAGAAATACCTAAAACTTCTGAGGGATTGGGAAGCAGCCTTCTCATCTCTTGCCCTCCCTTAACACTAGTCACAACAGTGCCTCAGATGTCTTCATCAGTTTTGCTGGAGGTGTACTTATGAGTAGGGACCAACATGTCGGTGGCCTTGTCTCTCTCGGATGTGTGTGTGTATATTTATTTTAGCAGAATTGGACTATACTGGGGATAAGAAGATGGTGTCTAAGGTATCTGGCCTCATTCTTCAAATGCATATGAATTATCATGCCATGGAATTGAAAGAAGTTTCAAAGTGAATAAAGCACATGTGAAGCAGAAGGATTATGTATGTGCCCCATTTTGTGGTTTTGCTGTCATGGCTGTTTTCTAGGGAATGACTTCATAGCAGGAACTGAAAAAAAATCAGTAGTCCAACCATTAAAAAATGAGCATGTGACCAGATCTCTCACTTCTACAGTTTCCTAGCAAATATGCCGTAAAGAAAGAATCTGCCGATCCAGAGGTAGTGATGAGCTCAGCACAAACCCAAAGCTTGACAGTCTTAGTTCTATTCTTCTAAATGCTGTCTGATGCTGTTATGTGCTGCGTCCTTCTACTGAAGCAATTTCACACCTCATCTGCTAGAGATGAAAATGGCAGGGAACAAACTATAAATCCAGAAAACCTTAGTTTAGTAGGTATATCATCCTATTGGAATCTTTTCACATAAATAATTAGTTCATCACTTCCTCAATCCACTAAATTTGCAAGGCTTTGGAAATGGCATGGGGTGACGTTATCTCAAGAGCCTCAAGGAATTAGCTAATCCACCCCTCCACCCAAGGCAGCACCAACTGCACCTGCATCACTCCTGACACTTACTCACCGTGCTCTTAAAGACCTTCAGTGCAGGGCACTCCATGGTCTCTCCAGCAGGTAATACTGGCGCTCTCCTCTGGCACTCTTGACTATTAACATCCCTTTTTGCAGTTCAGACTTTTGTTTGAAAACTTTTCTGTTGCGTGCCGTTGATGTGACAATTGGGTGCCACAGTTAATTTACTGGCCTTTTATTTCTGTGAAGGCTCGTTGTTATGTTTGCCTTCAGTGCTGTCATCTTAACCACACATCTGTTAGTTCTTCCTCACAGAGCATTTACTAGCCTTATTAGCCAAACTGACCAAAATGTGGCATTTCAAACTCATGACAGCAGATACAAAGAGACCAACTTTAGAAACTGGAGGGTCATCTACTGTGTATGGTGGTGCACCTGTGCACGTGTCCTGGTTTTGGCGGGGATAGAGTTAATTTTCTTCCTAGCAGCTGCTGCAGTGCTGCTGTGTTTTGGATTTAGGATGAGTATCATATTGATAACACAGAGATGGTTTCGTTGTCACGAGGCAGTGTTTACACTAAGTCAAGGACTTTCCAGCTCTCACACCACCCCACAAGCAAGAAGACTGGGGGGCACAAGAAGCTGGGAGGGGACACCACCCGGACAGCTGATCCCAGCTGGACAAAGGGATATTCCATACCATATGGCATCACACAGTATATAAACCAGGGGGAAAGCTGGCGGGGGGGCACTGCTCGGGGACTGGCTGGGTGTCAGTCAGTGCGTGGTGAGCAACTGCATTGTGCATCACTTGTATATTCTAATTGGTTTATCATTATTTTATTATTATTTTCCCTTCCTTTTCTGTCCTATTGAACTGTCTGTACCTCAACCCATGAATTTTACTTTTTTCCCTAATTCTTTCCCCCATCCCACTGCAGGGGGGTTGAGCGAGTGGCTGTGTGGCTGCGTGCCACGTTAAACCACAACATGCCTGTGAGTTTCTCTGTGTGTGTGGAACAATCTGGTAAACATGGGCATGGAGGTGAACGCATTTGATGCTGGTTTTGCAAACAGGTGGGATCAGAGCTGCAAAAATGATCTGCGCTAGGATTTGAAACGGCACTTCTATATTGTGTTCTTTCCCGTTAAGCTAGATAGTTTGAAAGGGATTCTTAGCACGTCCTCCCAAGATACAGAAGTGGTAACACAGTTTCTGTCACAAAGAGTTGCCGGTATGTTTTCCAGGGACCGTGCCAGCTGTTTTATGGCTCCCAGTTCCTCACTGCTAGGGGACCTGGACATGGGAGCGCGTGTATGTGTGTTAAGACCGTAATTATGCAGTTCAGTGATAAAACCTGCACATGCAACTGGGACTGCAACAAATTTAGGATATTATCAGGGCAGATAAACTGTACCTGTTAACATTCCTCTTTGCTACCTTTTTCACCTAGTGTCATTCTCTGTGTGTTAAGGGTCTGAGGTGGGTTGTGATCTGTTCCATCCCCTTGGACTTGTTGACAACTGGCATTATGGAGTTGGCAGAATTGCCAGAATCAAGAGTTTGCCGTGCACCTGAGATTCTTTAATCACCTCTCCAAAGGTCTATGATGCCAAATCTAACTCTTCTGACTGCAAGCATAGGCATGTACTGTTTGTTTGTCACTCCTCTTCAACACTTTGAACTTGTTTTGGGTGCTTTGAATGTGCAGAGAAATGAGATACGATTTCATGTGCGCACCCTGCTGTAAAGCTCCAGGCATGAAATCTGGGAAGGTTTTCCTAAACTGGACTAGTAATTCCTCAGACACATAAAGAATATCAGTCTAATGGAATAAACAAGCTAGTGGTACATTTTTATTGTTTTATATGACTGTTCATATTTTATTTGACTGCTTTTAGACATTGCATTCATATGCTTGTCCTGTACATTCATTTGAACAAAATATGTTTGATCTTTCTTCAATATAAACTTTTTTGAGTGTAAAATGAAAGAGAATTCAGGCATTTTTTTTTTATTTTTTCTTAGGGCAACCTAGTGTTTGTATTCTTTGTGCTTTTCACTAGAATCTCTATTTTTCAGTTTGAAAAAAATTGTGGTTCCGTGTTGTTTGAAATAATTCCACCCTCATGGCTTTCATCTTGTTAAATAATCATTTAATCATTGCTCAGAACCAACAGATCTTTTATTTTGTAAGGTGTTTACTTATGCTATGGTCATGCAGTTAAAGTATGATTGATCAGTTTCTCAAATGACAGTTACTACTAGACAATTAATTCTGATTACATAGATGATTAGAAGTACAGATTTTTACACCTAGGGCCAGTGATGTTTGGGTTTTTTTATAATGCAGGTTTAGAAAATATTTATGCAAGCAGACAATTGAATCAGCATTACCATCAGTGCATTAAATTATGGCATTATATTAGAGAAGAATTCCTTTAGAAGTCCTAGTGTTACATTTAACAGGAGATTGAGGGGGAGGGGGGGCAGGGAGAGACGACACATGAGGATTTCTAGTAAGGGTTTAGCATCTTTAGATTATGTTTTGAACTTTAAAATATTGTGCATTCCCAAAACCATTCCTTTTGCCTGCAGGATACCACAACTATATGATTTATGTGTGTTGAGTGTGCACACCTCTCTCCCTGAATCACTAGATGCTAGTGATGATTTAACTTCTGTGCTTTGATTTGTGCAGTTTGAGATAGTATGGTCTCCTGGATCAAATTAAATAAAAAAAAAAAAAGGGAAGGCAAAGATTCTTTGCTATATAGAGGGCTGACTTTTTTCTTTTGCGTTACAAATAAGTGAATTATTGATGCGACAAAGAATAACTCTGTTACTTAAACGTGACTCTGAGCAGCGATGTTGTGATTGGAATTTCTGTGCCAAGCCACTCTTGTCAGAAAAGTCCTATTCAGCTACTGACTGGCAACGTTAGTATGGCTCAGTAGAAGACAAGCTGTGCAGGTAATGACATGCTTTTCTGTACAGCCCTTCTCTTTCCTAGAATTTCCACTTCATGGTTTGCACAAGGATCTGGTTGCACACCAATTAGACATTCTTGGCACCAAAAGCTGTCTATAAACTACATATCATAAAGTGAGCACTGTTTCTATTTTTCTGGCATGAAGACATAGATGCACAATGCTTGATGGAAAAACCAGTCAAGTTTGGTCAATGGTTGTCATGAGAGAGGCCTTCCGTACGCAAAGGGCAAGCAAATGGGTGGATATGTTGTTCTAGATGTTGCTCTTCTCTGGATACAGCTAGAGGCTGCCTGAGAATGTCCTCGCTCCAATAATGAAAGCTATGAGGGTAAGTTGAATGGAAAAAGTGCTGGTAAAAGAGTAGCAGAATACAGGATCCAGTTAATCTCTGCCTTCAGGTACCCCAAAACCATTAAGTTTGTGAAACAGGGTCACTAAGACATAGCACGAATCCCTACTGCATTGCAAACTCCTGTTTTTTATTGCTACTTTTTAAACATTTAATAACCATTCTGTGATTGTGGCCAATTTGCTTGTGTAGCTTCCCATACATGCAAATCACCTTAAAAAAGTTAGGAACAAGCTGGGACCATGATATAAAGCATCTCAATTTTGTTTCTAGTTGGTTTGCTTGTGTGTTCCTCTGTTTTTTCCTCTCTTGTACGGAAAACCTTTTTGTATCATTCTGAACATACTGGAAAGTTAGCAAAACTGATCTATAACTAAGGATCCCGCCTATTGGAAAGAAGTAAATATGCTTCATTCCTGAATGTCCATACAGTAGGAATCTGTCCCTTGTGATCATCATCTTTCTGCCAGATTTGTAGCACATATGTTAGGGAAAGTACAGGTGCAGCCACCTTTTACTTAAACCATTTGATAGGCTTAGTTTATAAAAAAGCAAATTGAAGGTGATGGATTGTGTAGTATAAATTCCTTCATGCTAAGGAAACTTGGACTGCTGAAGCATCTTTAATCTCACAGAGGAAAATTGTAAGAACAACTGCCAGAAATAAACCCAGATTAATTCAAATTGGAAAATACACTTACATTTTTAGAATGTGCAACTACATTCTGCACCTTTAGTATAATAGAAAACGGCCACGGAAAGTTATGGAATATTCCCATTTAAATTCCCATTCCTGGACTTTCTCATAACAATACATAGACGTGACATTCGATGTTCTAATAATTAATTCTAGCCTTCACATCTGTGAATGAATCTGTATCCCAACTCCATGAAAAGTTAGATTGAGAATGATGAGATAAAATTTTGTTTTCCAGCTCTAATATCAGCTTCTTGGGAACCTGGGATGGGTTCATATAAACTGAGTTTTAGTTCCTTGTGCGTGTAATTGGATTAATAGCATTTTCTTTTTCCCTTACTCCCCTGTTTAGTTTACATGCGTGTGTGTGTTACCTCCATGAAGTGTGTGCTCTGTAGTTCTTTACTAGGGCTGCTCTCTTAGTTTTGACAGAACCACTTGTGGAAAAAAGACCAAACAGTTGCAGAAGTTGTGCCAATCCCTCTTCTTCCCATGTAGTCCGTCATATGTCCAAGGTTCTGCCACCCTGACCCAAATATTAAAACAGGATTCAAGATTGAGCATTTAATAATCAGTGTTCAATATTGAGATAGTGATGAACTAACAGAATGGACGCAAAAAAGGGGCAGGAGCCCCTCCAGGTGGTTGTGAAGCAGTCACTGATAAGCCAGGTACCATTTAACAGGCTTACTTTTTTTTCTCAGCCACATCCCCATCCTGCCCTTTACTGATCAGCACCTGCAAGCTTTCACTGAGGATGAAGACCTCCTGTTTGCCTCACATCCAGTTAGTGGCTTCATTATTAATCACTGCTGATGGTCCTTCAGCTCATTCAGCTTCATGCCATTCGACTGTCCCTTATGGCCAAGTGAATTTTTATAAACTTTTGAGTCTGATCATACAAATTCTATCCACTATTTCATTAAAATGGAAAAGTATTACATTTCTGTATACCCTTCAGCTACTAATTTCTGTAAATTCATAAGAAAAAAAAAGTCATTAAATCTTTTTGACACTCTTTTGTTCTATGTAATCCTGTAGGATTTAAAGTTCAGAGGCCCAATATATTCTAAGGATGAAGCATCAGCCCCCATGTAGTCAATGGGAACTATATCATTTATCTTAGTGGGGGCAGAATTTCAACCCAGGTGCTTGCTTTCTTTTTGAATTGATTTAGTTCAGAGTTAACTAGACTGATTGTGGAGGTTTTTTTAAGGGAGAAAGTAGGAGATACTGTTGTTTGGGGTAAAAGACAGGATGCAAGAAAGCATCCTAGAGGGACCATGCGCCAAATAAATATACTGTTTTCACTGGAGTCACAGACGCTACAGGGTATTTTCAGATCCCAGGTTCCACTCCAGAGCCCAAGGAGGGCCAGGGCCAAGCAGATGTGGTTTGCAGACTGGTAAAGGTGCAAAAGGAACAGAAATAGAGGAGTAAATGAAGAGTCTGGGTTGATTGAATTTGGGGAAGAGTAATAAGAGGAAGATGGGAGTGATCTGTTTGGTGAGGAAGAGAGATTCAAAGATGAAAGAAAACTTGGAGAAAAAGTGGCAAAAAAAAAAAAAAAAGAATGAATGAAGTCGGGAGAATACTGGAAGGGAAAAGAGCAAAATTATTCTGTTATGAGTGAGTTGTAGTGGAAGGGCTGTGGAGCAACACGGAGTCATGGTTAGTGGCAGTGGAGTCATGGCAAATCCTTTGTCCTTGGTGCTCAGCGAAGGGTGCTCAGACACTGCCTGTGGGTCCCTGCAGGTGCCACTCTCCCCACAGGTGCAAGGCAAAGCTCATAGAACCATAGAATCGTTTAGGTTGGAAACAGCCTTTGAGATCATTGAGTCCAGCTGTTAAACCAACACTGCCAAGTCCACCATGTCCCTCAGCACCACAGCTACATATCTTTTTAGGAAAGCCAGGTTAAGAAAAAGGAAGGAAAAAAAAAAGTGGTGACTACAATGGTCTCTTTACAGCTTCTTCCTCTTACACGTTAGTTTTGTCTATATTAATTTTCATCCTCCATCTGCTTGTAACATTTTTCTTCCTTTAGTTCCGGATTTTACCCTAAATTTAGCAGTTGTGAGATACTATTTTGGTTTTCTTCTGTACAGTTTTCATATCACTGGAAATTCATGAAATCCAGCTACTACTGAAACTTGCGTTGAAGAGTCGTTAGCTTGGGTGAACCTCTCCAGAGTCAAAAAGGCCCTGTTGAATCTCAGGATAAGACTTTGTTAAACATGTTGATTTTCTTGAATTGGGTCTGGGGTTTGGCCTCATTTTTTCAGAATTTCTGTTGCATCTTCTGATGCCTTATCTTCCTGGCTTCTGTGAATTTTGCCATTCTCTCTGCCTTTTATGCTTTTTATTTCATTCCACTACTTTTTGCTCTCTCCATCCCAAGTATTGTTACCCATTTTCTTACTGCTTCAGCGTGGATCCCTCTCGCTCATGTGGAAGTGCTGATATGTTCAGGGCTGATTGCTCCCATTAATGATTTCCCAGTATCTTTTTGTAGGAGCAGGTATGTGATCAGGCAGAGCAGATTAGCCCCCATGTTGTGGGCATAACAGTTGGTGTTTTCGCTAACATTTAAAGTCATCAGAGAAAAAGGGAAAGATAAAACTAGAGAGCAGCGAGATGCTTCCATGACTGTAAGGCAACTGGGAATCATGAATGAAAAGTTTGCTATCAGACACTGCCTATCTATATGGAGTCAGAAAATAGTAATACGAAGAATACTAAGTTTAAAAAACCAAAAAGAGCTAAAAGGTTGTTGCTTTACTCATAGAAGTCAGAACTGCACATTCCAGGGTCAAAAAATAAGGTTGGTTCTCCATGATTTAGGAAAACAAAGTGAGTTTGTTTAAGTATGATCTCACACAGTTACGCTCAACTAGGTAATTAAAAAAGCAATTAAGGGCAAACCATCAGCACGGAGACCTGGCAGAACAAAAATGAAACTGAAGATTACTGTTGTTTACCTTCAGTTTCTCTGAACTGAAATTACTTTTTGTTGGTTCTTTATTCACACACAGAGGCAAGAGCTGTTTAATCTGTTTTATGTCTTTTCTGAACCTCCTGATGGGAACGATCATTTTTCCAATCTGCCTTATTTGTTCATAAAGAAATAGAAAAGTGGCCAAAAGAATATCTTATTGTAATGTGTTCCTTCACTTGCAAAATACAGCGTTTATAGATTCTCTCAAAGTTTTCTTTCTTCTTCTGCACCATAATTATCACTCCAAACATCGTCTAAAATGCAGAACGTGTATCTTTATTAGGTTGTCACTAGATGTGATGGTTTGCCATCTTTTGTAGATGGATATAGTGACTTTGGCCATATTTTCATTAATTTGTCGTATTAGGATGTGTCAGAGCTTTTGCTTTAATGTGCCCCTGAAATGGGTTTATAACCAATGTCAACAAAACCAGATAATTAGAGAAGATATTGCTAGAAAGGCTTTAGAATTTTTTGCAGCTAGAGTCAGTCACACAAAAATTACACATAAATATCCCTCACGCATTCTCTAGAGCCCCTGTGTCTCGCATTTAGAGTTAAAATATTTACAGATGAGAAGGAAAATAAGGATGAGGATGTCATGTTCATACTCAGACTGGATAGAATCTTATTCCTCAAGGATACTCAACACATTCCTCATTGCGCTTTTATATTGAAAATCTGTAACCCAGTTATCTCCAAAGAATTCAGGCTCCCAGAAATTCATTATTTCTTACCAATTACAAAAACCTTTACCACGTGAAACCAGCCCGTCAGAAACAAAACCTTTACCTTGGCTCCCTGCTTTTCATACTCTTTCCCAGTGAGGTGGGGCATGGTCTTTCCCACTTCTTCCCCAAAGCGAGCAATTTGGTAGCAGAACCTGTGGTGCCCCAGTGCCAGGAAGGCAGCAAGGAATGCTTTCATCTTCTCTTCCCAGCCTTCTGCTCGGACCTAACCCCAAGAGAGGTCTCAAAGAGGTCATGTAGCTCTAACAATTGTTTGCCCAAGCTAATCATAAACTTCTGAAGTGGGTTTTCTGATTCCTCAGAATGATTCCCCCAATGCTTCACCAAAACCCCTGTGCTGTAATTTGTCTGTTGTTCCTTGTTCTGTCCTCATAGATACAGAGAACAATCTTCAAGGGTAACTGCTTGCTTTATGACAAGCATTTTCTCATCTCAAGACATATCATGGCTCCCTTGTCGAGTCTTTCCTTTCTCGACTAGTTCAATCTATTTCCTTTTTTCATTTCCTTACAAGTCATATTCAAAATTTTATCAGTTTTACTGTTCCCCTCTGAACTCTTATCCTCATCTTATCCTCTTATCCTGTATGTCTTGTTTATACTTCTACCCAGACAGAACCATATTCCAACTGAGGGCATCAACAATGCTTAATAGAGCAGAATAATTATCTCCCATGTTTTAGTTAAGACTTTCCCGCTAATACACTCCAGTAAAAAGAGTTTACTTTTTTGGCAACAGCTTGACAATTTTGATTCCTATTCAGCCTACAGTCTATTGACACTCTGGGATCCTCTTTTGTATTATTTCTACCTAGTCAATCCCCATTTCGTGTTTGTTCCTTTGATTTCTGCTTTGTAGTGATGCTGCTTTGTGTTTGTGTATACCGACTGTTGCCTTATTCATTCCTCCCATTTCCCAAGATCATTTTTCTCTGTAACCTCCAGAGCATGACAGCTTCTTTTCTCATTTCTGTGGTTTCTTTGCCTGCTCCCCATTCCATTATCCAAACAGCTGATCTATGGGTTTTTTAATCTCAAAATACCTCCTCATTTAACTGAATCCCACCAATTAGCAAAAAGTCCCTCATGTGAAGACAGACTAAAGTAAAATATGAAATAAAGCTCCTCCAATCCCTGTGTTCATTTTAGTGTATCTTATGCTGGCTGGGTGGTTTTGATTGCTGATGTTTGAAGGTGAGGAGGAGGTTGTCTGTTTAGCAGTTACTCTCAGTTATCCTGGTATTATCTACATTCTCTGAGGACTGAGCCTCCGGAGGCTCAGAGCCTGCCCAGCAGTCCATAGGAAAGGAACAGATGTACCAGCTTCACGGATCCATGGGAACAGGATGCTGATCCAGGGTAATGTTCATTCTGTTTGGCAAGGTGATTATCCAACTGGTCAAAACCCAGGAGCCTGCTTCTCACTGTTGGGAACTGAGCATCTTTCCTGCTGATAGTGCCTGAACCTAAATCAAGGCCATTAGGAGCAAAGTACTAATTCCTAAAGTACTGGCAAAGTGACAACAAGAAGTCAAGGTGGATTTCTCAGGTTTGTGGGATTAATTTTATTTTTTTTTTTCCTAATGAAAAACTGAGCTGCTGAAAACTTCTTAACAAGAAGAGAGCTATTTCGTGTAAGGAAAATCAACTATTTGAGGCTGATAGCTGCAACGGGCACGGAACAAGAAATGCGAGTCACATATCTCAGTACATAAGAGACATCTGAGAGCGTGTCCTTTGTGCACTGCGCCTGTGTCTGTGCTGCCTGTGGGAGAGCTGTGGTGGCTGGAGCTGCGGGCAAATAGTATGTGATCGCTGGAGTCAGTACCAGCCTGTGGTTTTGCTGTGGGTAGGCAGTTACACCACTGGATCCTCCGGTTTCTCTACCAGCTGGGACCAGAATATTCTTTGCGGCCAATCCTTCCAGCTTTAGAGCTTCTCTATGTCAGCAGATTTCCAAATCAGGATCGTACAGTAAATAAAATCAAATGCAAATACCGGGAAGTGACTCATATTTTCAGTAATAATTGATGCTTTTCTTTTTATTTCCCAGTTTTCTTTTCACTGGTTCAGTGCATGGGGAAAACACATCAACGCTTCTCCCACAGGCACAGTATCATATGATCTGTGCCGTGAAGTCTGTGTCAGTTATGTGAAATGCACTTTGATACCCATGTGGTGTCACTTTACCCTTTAACGATAGCAAGGCATAGATGGTATGTGTGGTAAACAATTTAATTCGGTCAATAGTTTAATTTGGTCTGCAACTTAATGACATTTTAAAGTATGCGCTGGCATTTCTGCTAGGCTGCCTGCTATCATTTTAGCCTTGACAGGGCAAATAAAGGCTTACTAACTCAAGAAGGAATTAGCATGAAATATGTCCATCAATCTCCATAAAGAAGCATTATGTAGTAGAATTTTATTAACTCTGAAGTAAAGGTGGTATAATTGAACAGAAATGTGTGCAGCAACTGATAGGGTTGTCTTGAGAAATTCTCAGCATTGCTACTTTTCATTCTTTTTGAGCACAATTTTAATTCTAGCTTGCGCTTTTTTGTTATCATTCCTCAGCCTGTGGACAATACTAAATACTTTATTTTGAGAAGCTTTGCAGGATAACCTGTGTTTCTTACCCATCAAAAGGACTGTCTGACCTGAAATCAGATAAAGTGCACGCAGGAAGGTACATTCTATCACCTACATGCTGCAAAGTCACTTCTAGTTCAGCTGGCTGCTATTAGTCCTATCTAGCAAAATAGTTCACAGCATCCTATATTGAGAGCAGAAGATAAATGTTCCAGTAGATGCACTTTAAAAGTTCGTTCCAATTTTAGAAGTGTTAGTAGTAGCTGAAATATCCAACATTTTAGGTATGAAGAGTATCACTGGAATTGATATTACCTCTGCAAAAAGATCCTGAGAATCTGTTGTAAATTGGCCTGGCTATTATGAACACATTCTATTTTATAGCATTATATACTGCACAGCTTGTACACTTTGGGAAAAAATGGACATAAATTAACCTTGTAAATGGTTTTATATCTTGTATTGGATGAACCGCTGTGAGTCTAATCAGAAAAGCATGGAAATAAAAGATATTCCCATTGATTTTCATGATCTAGGGTTCAGATCCTATGTGTGTGAGCATAAAAGTCATATTGTGACACAGTCAAGCCCTAGAAAAAAATTAACATACCTTCCCCCAGTTGCTTAAAACATAAAGCTGTATGTTTCCTTATTAGATTCAGGAATGCCTTATGCACCAGTATCACTCTTCCTTTGCATGCAGAGCTCCTGTTGATTGGAGTAGGAGTTTCATGCATGGGAAGACAATAAGGTCAGCCTTAAAAAGGTGAGTGAGCAGGAAATTATCTACTCTGCTTTCTTTACTCAGAGTGTATTACACAAGATTGGTGATTTTTCAGTCATTAATTACAACTGACATGAAATAAGACTGAACTAAGTTATTTCTGTTGCTTCTAAGATGTTATTTTACAGGGTTCCCTATAACTTCCCCATTTTTGAGTCAAAATGTTTGTGTCAGTTGCATATTTGTAGCCACCTTGTTGACATCGCAGAATGTTGAGAAACTCTGGTAATCGCTCAATTTTTACTGCATTCCAACCTCTCTCAAGTTTTGCAGGCCTATAGCTCTGTTGCTGAAATCCACAACGTTGAAAACAGAATTAGGTTTTTAGTTGCTTGAGTAGGTCAGTGATTTTGGGACACAATTATTAGTGAGATTAACATTCTTAATTTATTTTAAAAGCCTATTCAGTCCCTCATATAGTCCAACAAAATAACTGTCCTTGATATCTGGAAGTCTTTTCCTGTCCTCTCAAAAATACTGCGAAAGCATCTTTAACTGCAGAACTTTTAACTACAGAATGAGCTGTGTTAACTTTTATATATTGCTGCCTACCACCTAGGCATGATTTGCTGCAACTGCATCTTACGCAGAAAAACCTTTCGTTTGGACGTTGGAAGTGTTGTAATGATACTTAAACCCAGCAGGTTTTTCATATCCTTGTGTTAAAATATAGTAACTTGCAGTTGATTTCTTTATAAGCGGCTGGGCTGTGAAAGGGGGAAAATGGACAAAAGTGCATTAATCCTTTACAATCAGATCAAGATGCAGCACTTGAAACTGCTGATTATTAAATCCAGAATGTTTTTTGCTTGAGGTACCCCAGAGGCCAGATACATATGACATTAATAATACTCAGTTATCTGTTGCATCAGTTCACTCCATCGGTTTTATATGACTCTTTGGAAAATTCTTCATTACTGGGTTCAGGCCCCCAGATGAAGGACCGATGTAACCACGTCAGTCCTGTGAGTTTCCCCAATAGAGAATACAGTGAAGAGATTGCTAATTGCTTTCGTGAAATGCTTCGGTTTGATGGTATGTGCAAGTAACCATCTAGGTGTCTGGAATCTCAGATCCCTCACAGGAGAATACCCTGGATTATTAAAGACATCCTTCCCTTTTTTTATTTTATTTAAGATACAGAATAAATTTGTATTTATTTTTATTAGAGACGGTAAAGACTGGTTTTGCTTTGCTTGGTCTCAGTGCCCCGGTATGTTTAACCCTGCTAAATGCTTCTACCTTCATCACTGATGTCTGTGTCTCACTGTTTTCTTTCCAAATCCTTGTTATTGCTTTCTTATATAAGTAATCTTGAGCATGAGCCCAAAACTGGACTCAACAAACAGCAAGGAATGGAGAAGAAGCTGGGGAGGTGGACAGAAAGGTATCATTAGACACATTGATAGTATGGCAATATTTATTAAATAGGTGCATTATTGAAACAGAAATATTTTTATGAAGGATTTTATAGAAAAACTGCTTAAAACTTCTTCCAGCTGAAACTGAGGAGCTCCGTATGCCTTGTAACATCTGGGGCTACATAGTGAGTGCTGTACAAAGGTATTACAGGTATGAGGTATTTGAGCCATTGATTATGGATATGGCGTTAAAGTAATAGTTCTTAGGCATGTAGCTCTAATTTTCCATGCAGATTCCCCACATTCTTCTATAGAAGTTTATTCTTCCTGTCTTTACTTAAAAGTTACTCTTTTAATTGCAATAAACAGCACTTTTTCTATAAACTGGAAATACTGTGCGTTATTCTTGAAATGAATCACTCCTGGGGTAAGCTGTGGATTTGAATTACAAAAAACAATCTTTGTGAAATCAATTAGATTTTAATCACCCCAAATATAACTTCTAGAGGTTTCTGGCACCTCAAATGCCATATAGTTCATGCATAGCCCAAGTGGTACTGCTTTGCTGAAAGAAGGTATGGCTTACTTTCTACATTTCTGTGTCTTATAAGTATAGCTGTGATGTTTTTTTTTCCTTTCATAATAGAAACTTGGGTATTAGGGCTTTTTTTTTCTAGTGATACACAACTGTGGTCAGGCAGGCTAGTTCAGTTGCATGTGTTAGCTATGTTATCAAGATATAGATCGCTAAGTGATAAATATGTAAAACCATAAATCTAAATAGGTTTGTGCAAGAAAAATTGACATCTCCAAGGGTATTTCTTGGTGTCCTGTAGCAATCAAAGCCTCAGAAATGGGCTGTAGGAAGACAAGCTTTGAATTCTTTAGTGTCAGATAATTTTCCTGCCATATAACAAGGGCAGCCAGAATGTGGGAAAATTCAAAGCTTGCGATTTTTTCATTGCTTTTAAAATTTCAGCTAAAATAAATAAATAAGAGGTGCTCAGGGAAACAGTATTTGCATTTCTTCTAACTTGGGGCCCAATTATCAAATTCAAATACTGTACTGTGTATTTTACTTTGTATTTACTTTACTGTGTATTACAACTCAAACAAAATGGGAAAAAAATTTCTAGGATAAGCCTGCAGAAAAAAACCCAATGGAAGTGTGATGATATGTTGAGTTTGGGCATGTCTACTAAGCCTGTAATATATACTCTGTTTTACCTTTGTGTCTTGTGCTGAATTTACGGGAAATTCATCACTGGAATTAGTGTAAAACATTCATGACACTTATTCCTCTTGTGCATTTTGCATAAATGTGTTTAACATTTTGTAGGGGATGTCATGTCCCTGAGCTTCCTGGAGGGGGGTGAGATGCAAAGAACAAGGGGAAAAATTGCTTTTTCAGTGCTGATTGGTTCTTCAGTTTGTTGGACATTCTAGAACTAATGCACATTCAGGACTTCAAATGATAGATGTGAACACCAGGTGCTTGTTATTAAGGCGTTCAATAGAATTGTCTTGAGTTTCTTCTCGTCCCACTTCATCTGTTCCCTTTGCAGCGTGTAACCTGCCCCATGACCAGGGTAACTTTTTTTGGGGTAGCATTTCTGTAGGCTGCCGTGTCAGAACAGTGGTTCTTGCGTAGTCCATGTGACGTTCATTTGTAGCTCTCCACTAAGCTAGGAAAACTGCTGGAAGAAACTTCTTGCTGCTTCATTTCAGGAGTCTTCAGATAGGGCATGAGCTAGGATAAAAATTGGTGGGTGGTAGGTGGTGTGGGGAATTTTTCAAATTCCATTGCAGTCCATTGAAATGATTGAATGGCATCAGCAACAGGGTTTAACAAGGGCTCTATAGTTGCCTTGAACAGAGAAGTTCACTCTCTGTTCAAAGTTGCCTACCTTGGAATATGTCAAAAATGTTCCCCTGATTTGCAGAATAGGGAGATAGGAATTTATCATTTGAAGATCTTATAAGCATGGTGTTGAGGGCTAGAAAGCAAACAGTTCCCAATTTAATGTGGCAATAACAGATGGATTACATTCACGTAGCAGGAAAACATTAGTCTGGAATTTTTTCTTGGGTTTCTCATGGAAAAGAGCTGTTGATGTTCTGCTGAAATGTGCTGCAAGACAGGCACATAATTATTTTACAATTCTTCAAAAGGCCAAACCCTGCCACTGAAATGAAAGAGTTTTGCTTTCTTTGTTGCTTATTCCATAGACATTAACAACTCTCTTCATTAAAACTGTAAGATATAGTGAAAAGATTTTTTTATTATTATTCATAAATAGTGGCTGTTGGCCTGGAGAGCAGCCAGGAAAATGAGTGATATAATGGGGCCCTTGATTTTAAGAAGTTTTATTTGTATTTGAGCTCTGGCAGCAGCCTTTTATTGAATGAAAGCTGTACTGCTGCTCATAACACGTTTTGTGTGATGGAAGATCGGCTCCAAACCTACCTACAGTCATTGCTTAAGAGACAAAGTAAATCAAGCTCCTAATCATTTGGATCTCCTCAGATTTGCTTATATTAGTGAAAAATAGAGAAAACATTAATACAATCAATTTTGAGGGAAAAGAAGCATTATGGGTAACCAGTTTTTTTTATAAATAGATAAGGGATGACCTAAGATGACTGCATAAGCAAGTTATCATAATAGGAGTAAGATATTAACTTTTTGAATCTGTTCAGCATTTTTTTAATCTTCTGTGTTGCTCAAACTGTTTGTTCAGGTGCATGAAGGATTAAAAAGTGCAACCAACTATTTCAGCAGGGAGGCAGTAAAATTCTGAAGCCATGATAATAACTTTGGAAAAAATGGCTATATGAGTTCTCTGGCGTTGCATTTTGGCTGCTATTGGTCCAAAACTGTTTCATGGAGCAAAATGGTATTCTAGTGGTTGCTTTTTGGCACTGGGAAAAAGTTGTGGAAGCTTGAGCAACATTAAAATAGTTGTTAATGAGTTGTAAAATCATGAATGGACAGAGGTACAAAAGAGGTACAGGAGAAGTTGCAGTATTCTGCAAACCTGAAAATTGATTTTTATCCATTTTCTTCAGTTGCAGTTAGTGAATTTAAAGTGGCTTGGGGACACTTGGATGAGTAGAAGAGAAATTATTTTAACTGACGTGACCATCACTATCAGCCATAGTCTACAGTGTAAACAGGTAGTGTGGTTTAGGACCACTCCATAAATTGCCATTACCTGAGGCAGGGCCTTTGTTTTGATATCCCTGGATATACTACATGCTTGTGCTTTTTAAGTCTATTAAATTACAGAAGGACTTCAGAATGACCAATAGTGGATCTGTCATAGCGGTGACGTACAGTAGAGCTTGCACTCCTCAAGATGAAGGTTGTAGCTGTACTTACTGGAGCTGGAACCAAGTCTGTGCTCTTTCCCTAGGAGCAAAGTTTGTCCGACAGTGCTTGGAGAATCCCAAAGTCAGCTGTTTGGTCAGGGAAAAGATAAGCTGCTGCAGGTGGTGGAAAGATTTTCCTTTACCTTGCTCATTAGCAAAGTTTAAGGGCATATATGACCCTACTCATTTTCAGGAGAGGTTAGAATGTTTACTCCAGAAGATCACCCAAATTAAGGGTACGTTATATTAGTTTCAGATGGTATGGAAAGCAACAAAATTATTCTTCTATTATTTCTTAAATGATTTTTTTTTTCATGGAAGTGGGTACTACAGCACAGCAGCTGTTTTTAGGTAGTGCAGAAAATACCCTTTCTACAACTTTTTTAAGGCTCATATACTGAATAGTTTTGAAAACCTGTAATTTCTCCTGTTTTTCTTGTAAACCTTTCTTTAAAAGTTATTGCTGGCAAATCCTGAAAATATTCTTTCAAGTCTTATACAAAGTAGTAAGTGTCTTTGATACGTAATAAAAAGATTCAACATATACATATGCAATCGTATTAGCTAAGCTAAAAAGGACGGGGCTTTCACTCTTTATGCCTCATCAGTAGAGCTCTGAGAGCATAATCCTCTTCCTGGGGGGAAATTGTTACTCAGGTGCTTGGTTCTGACAGATGTTGTGATCTGTAGTCTTGGAACGATAACCACACTCACAGAAATCAACAGGAATATCGATAGGGAGACATACGGTATTCTATAGGAGGCGGGGTTTGCTCTCCTAAATCAAGCTTGATTTAGAGTGATGGGGATTTTACCATCTCTGGATAGCTCTTTCTGTCACAGTGGTGTAGACAAGCCAACAAACAATGGGCCTTATTTCCACTCCCTGGGAAATGGCTGTTCTCTGTAGCTGTGCAAAATGGATGTAGGACATTTGGCTTTGTTAGCAACACTGATTTTATACCTACTTTACTCTGACTCTCCCTAAGTGCAAATAACTGCATGTTTTTAAAGGAAGACACCATGCTGGTTCATACCCAGTTTTTATAATATATGGAATTTGTTTACTGATACACTTTGGCTAAAGGCAATATTTGTTGATAGATAAGTGACTAGAATTGTATAGTAACTTTCAACATTCAAGTAATGCTGTCTTTACCATCAACAGCCTTGCATTGAAAAGGAAACATATTTTAAAATATAGCTTTCTAACTAATTGTATGCCTGTGTAACCGCCTGGACCAGTGGTATCAGCCCCAGTCCCCCCTTGCAACTATCAGTGAGATTTTGAAGATGTCTTCCATTCCAACATCATACATCACTGAATCTGCTCTTACAGCTTCTTGTTAATATTCATGAAACATGCTTTGCGGATTTGTATTGCACAAAATCTTAATACCTACCACTGTGCACATCATTTGGAATGAATGATTTTTCCCGCTTGAACATTACTAGCCTTGTTCCTATTAAAAAAAAAACACCATATTTTATGTAAGCATCTTGTTGGACAAATTTTTTAGATGATGAAAGTTTTTCCTGTAGGCATGTTTGTTGCTTATCTTAAATTTTTAAGGATTTGGTAATTTAAAGCAGTAAAAAGCTTTGCATCAAATAGACTCAACTCTTTGAGTTTATCTCTAATGACTGCCCCAGGAATAGAGAGAAGGTTGTGGGAATGACATTCCAGTCAACGCATGACCCAAGGTGAAAGATTTGCCTATAAAACTTGGTTAAAGGAGTGACTTGGGATACCGGGTTGAATTTTCAAATGTGGTCTGCCACTTGATGGTTTTGAAACCAATGGTACTTAGGCTTATAAAAACAGGTTTAGTGATGTCACCTCTAGGAAGTATCATATCTAGGAGATATCTCTAGTGATATCATCTCCAGAATTGCTCTGGGAAGCAACTCTGTTTTAAATACGAGTTTAAATAGAGCATTATGATGATTCTTACACATACTGCATATGTATCTTAACATATATGTACATCTTCAAAACTCTGCCTCCTGACTTTCAGGGTCTTCAAGATGAATTTTGGAAATGAGCGATCATACTTATGACAATATTCCCATAGTCCAGAGTTATTAAAATAATTATGATCAGCCAGGTTTTATTCCTTTATTTTGTCAGGGCTAAGTCATTGTCACTGCAAAATTCAATTTTCAATTAACGAATCTGTTTTAAGAAAATTGCATGGAATTTAAAGGGGGGAAAGACAAAAGGCTGTGGACGATGAACATGCAGCGTTCCCAGCCAGACTGTACCCACCAGCCCTCAGGTGTAGTTGAGCGTGGGGGCAGGATTATGGGTGGGGTCTTGCAAGTCAGATCCTCAGTGAACTGGAATCCCCTGGCAGCAGTCAAGACCCTGGCAGTGACCGTGGGTGTGAACTGGAGATCCCCTCGTAGCCCTGCATGGAGGTGGACAGCTGGCAGCCAAAGCAGCGAGTAGGAGCAAAGAGGGAAGAAGAAACTCTTCATAAAGACTGTTAATTTAAATCAACCAAAATTTTAACTTCAGGTTTAGCTGCAATTTCCTCTTTTAACTGGGTTGTTCTGCCTGTACAGACAGGTACGCTGAAGGTCTGTGTCGGAAAAATCTGAAACACTGCCTGCATTTCCAATGATCTGCTTAGCTTATATACATGCACTTAATAACACCTGGTAGTGCTTGTTACAAATTGTACCAAACCCCATCTGAAGCCCATGCAAATAGCATTTTATTCCACCTAGAATATTTCTGAATTTTGGACTGGGAATGGGTTGCTCTGATTCTCTCTGGAAGGTTTCATACGCCTTTGTAATAATTTCCATATTTCTGGCATTGATCTCCAGTTAATGCAATCAACTTGGCTGACAGTCTTTATGTCCTGAAGTCAAGATTTTCTTTTATTATATATGGAGAGATGAGCAATCAGCAAATCCAGTGAAATCTGACAGTCAGTTTCATGTTAGGCTGCAGCATTTTTAGAGACGAAGGTATAAATGGGCATTATTAGCTTCCATAGATTTCTGGAAAATTTTAACTACTTCTCTTTCCCGATTTTACATTGGAAGTGAACTAACTCTTTTCTGTTACTGTCTGGGTTTGGTCTAACGAATTAATGACAAGCAAAATAAAAACCGGTTAGATTAAAGTTGTGTTGCCAGCTTGTTTGTAATTGGCTGCTTTCGTGACAATGACAGATGAAGTGTACAGACTTTTTTGGCTATGGTTTGTGTTCTGTCCCTCTGTGCAAACCCCACATTCAGAGAAACGTTCGTTCAAAGCATTGCAGGAGAGCTGCAAGGAGTAAATAGTTAATTAACAGATAAAGAACCAGCAGATGGTGGTTAAAAACATGGCTTAATATCTGGATTCTGTGAGCCACAGGAAGCTTGCTGGAGGTTGGAAAAGAGTTTCCTCTAACAGCAATTTATTCCTTTCAACAGGGAGAATGATGTTAGGTAGTAATCAACAGGGAGTATGATAACATGCCTGCTGAAGTTGAGAAGAAAAATTCTCTGTTGAGCAAAGAGACAAAGCCTGAACACTGTATAGTTTTGATCCTTCTTCCTTCTCATGCTGAGGAGAGAACATAACGTTAAAAGTGAGGCTACTCCTAAAGGTGCATATAAGCAAACAAAACAGAAAGCTCAAACAGTATTAATGGAAAAATACCAAACTCCATCCTTTGAGCAGATGGACATGAAATGGGATGTGTTTACTGTTGAATATTCTTCAGATCACAGTGGGTGCTGAATGAAAAGGGAAACAAAACATGAGCAGAAGTACTATTACACAGACCACCAGCAATTAGTTAGCAGCAAACAAAGGGATCCATACAAAGCGCGAGGAGCACTCCAGGAATATTTGCAAACCACAGAAATGTCACAAGATACTCAACCTGTGCAATCAAGGACCTGAATAAACACTAAAGGACTATTTAGCTAAGCTGTACCAAATGAGTGGCTCATACAATTATCAAATCTTAAAAGATGAGTTAATTCCTGGTAGATTAGTAATAAGAACAAAGAAGGAGATCAAATGAGCATTCAGAGAATCTATCCTAAGTTTATCAAGATCTCTAGGCATTTAAAAAACAGTGAGCAGGCTCATACTAAACACAGAGAATAAAAGGAGCAGACAGAGGTGTACATCGTTCAGTTAGGGAATTCAGAAAGGTAGAAAAATTGAAACACAGCTAATGTGAAAAGAGAAATGTACAATTAGCAGATAAAAGACAATAGAATACCTGTAGGTAGTACAAAAAATAACATGACAATGGAAAATAACCAGCGTAGGGACTATTGCAGCAAAAGAAATCAAACTTACAGATGGGAAAATTGAAGGGAAAATGCATGTTAGTTCTTCAGTTTACCGCATACTGGACATCAGCCAACAGATGCAGATGCTGGAGAATATCATTTGGGATTAGTCTAGCAGGTGGACAAACATCAATGCCACAAGCAAAAAATACTAATAGGGTGCAAGGATCTGTGTAGAGCTGATGGTGTAATGTTGTGTAGCTGTGGAAAGACAGTGGATTCCAAATCTTCTTGCAGAGAGTTTAAGCATACAGTGGCCAAGCGAGAATTTAATTGTTAAGACCTGATTAGAAAAAGGAGCAAAGAAATGTATTGGCATGCGATTACTGAATGCATAAGAATTCCATAGGTGGCCTCAGTTGCTATCCTTCTTGGCCAGATATGCACCTATAGGGATATCTCTGCCTTCGGCAACACTGGAAACAGCGGTAGTCAAGGAGGCAATGGGCAGAAAGGAGAAGCAACACACAAGAGCTGGAAGCCAGTACAGTCAGCAAGATCAGAAGCTCCTACGAACGACAACCTAGAAATCCTGTTAAGAGCAAAATATTTCCGTTGGACAAATTTGTTACGTGGAAGCAAGCTACAAGCCACGTGAGCAAATACATCCTTTTTCATATAGCCTGTCAACCAGTGGGTACATTTTTCATAAACCCCCCAATGCGTTCAATGACTACAAACAGAAACCAAAATTATCTACTGAAGCAGACATTCTAGTGAGATATCATTAGTAGGACGCAAAAGGAATCCTTAGCAAAGATACCAGACTCTCCAAACACCACCACCAGAGTACCAACTATAATCCATTCTCTTGCAATCAGAAGGAAGATTTTCCCAGATTATTGCATTAAATTGCCTGTAGGTTATACACAAGGTTTTGTGTGATGTGAAGGTTTGAAAGTAGGACCAAAAAAAACCCAGTAGAAAGAGACCTCAGTCAGAAATAAGACCAATGAACTTAATCATGTAAGGACCTTTATCATAATCAGTACATTTTTACCTGTTTTATGGCAGTACGATTTTAGGGGAGTGTAATCAAAAGCTGAATAAGTAAACCAGTTATGATATTCATGCTTCATATTGCTTTTTTAGATAAAATGACAGAAAATGTTTTGAGATCGAGAGCTTCCCCGTAACATATTCTATCATATGTTAACATCCTTATGCAGCAGGTAATACCTTGGAACATGGAGAATGCCCACTGCAGGGAAGTGTTTGTTGGGCACAGAATAGAAAGTGGACAGAA
Organism: Falco cherrug; assembly: GCF_023634085.1. NCBI lineage: Eukaryota > Metazoa > Chordata > Aves > Falconiformes > Falconidae > Falco > Falco cherrug. The sequence goes on along the minus strand of NC_073704.1, from coordinate 60,817,355 downwards.
CTGCATGTCTTTCTGTACATGAGCACCATCAAAATACTTAGCTTCGAAGAACTTTAACAGATATAAGAGGTCATTGGACTTATATGTTATTGGCATTAATTTTTACTAGCAGAACCTCTAATGTGTAAAATATTTGTGGTTAACCAGTTTGTGTCTTGTCCTGCTCTAGGGAAAAAGGAAAATTAAACCTTTCTCCTGCCCTACTGCATATCTGTATAAATTAGTTTTTCCCTAAATACATTGTGACCGGGAAAAATGAAACACTAGAATTGTGTTGCTACAGGTAATAATACATTTAGTCTGATGATACTACAGATACAAGTTCTAAAATGAAAAATATGTATCAAATCAATTTTCCCATGGAAATTTTGCAGGCAAATTACAGGGAGGAGCAGATGACAGTCAAACATCTCAGTAACGAGAAATCAGAAATCGTAATATATAAGCACTAAAGCAAGGGTATGACATTTAGGTTTGCCTTCTGCAATTAGTGCTTTTGTATTTTTAGACTTTTTAGACTGTATTTTTTCCCCTCCTGATCTACCTGCAGGATGTATTACTGTAATGCAGTGGCTTTCAGCTGCGTAGTCTACAGACCCCCTGAGGACTTTATGGGCTACTTTAAAGGAGCCTGAAAAAGGGAACCACAAGTAGTAAACCCACTGCTAAAAGAGTTAAATTGGCTTTCCTCCCCAGCTGAGCTTTCTTACTGGTCTGAAAATTGGTGATGTTACAATTTTTTTGTTCTCTAGTAGCAAACTGATAAATACACCAATTAATGCAAATTCAAGTTTTACTTATATTTTTTGTCAATTCCATGATTATTCTGATCTCTCAAAATATTTATTTTTGCATCTCCTTTAACTTACTTCAGCATTAAGTTCTTTAAAGGCATTTTATGTAAAGCAATATACGTTTAGCCAGGTTCAGTCAAATGCAACATTTTCTAATCTTTTTCACCAGGTAGGAATAAAGAGTCTCTTGATACTTGGCTGAACAAATTGTTATGAAAATAGTTCTCTATTCCCTGCCTGTGGTAACGTTCTTCATTTGCTATTTCTATTAAGTAAATTTAGAATGCCTCTATCAGATTGAGTAAATCCAGAAAAGAAGACGTTTTCTTACATTTCAGATTACTCTGTCTCAGCTTACACTTAGATATTTTTTCCCCAAACTTTTGAGGTTTTTGGTAACATCAGCTTAAAAAAGATGAAATTTACAACAAATCTAGATTTAAAAAAAAAAAAAAGTCAGTTTTGCTGAAGCATGTTTTCTTTTTTAATATACTTTGATGATGACAACTTTTCTGTCATACTTTCCTAGGGTTAGGATGTTAATAGAACAGTTTTTGGGGCCATGTCTGTCAGTGATAAAGTCCATTTACCTGGCACGGCATACAAAGAGATTTTGAAATACTGCACATTTGTGTTCTGGCTCTCTTCTTAAAAACTAGGTTCTTTCAGCCTTTTTTTTTTTTTTTTTTTTTTTGTCTTCCAGACCTAAAAACCATAAATACTGAGATCAGTGCTTCAACTTTTGGTTGTGTGAATGTTACATAAATCATTGTGAAATATGTGACTAGCTTCTGACAGACCGTATTCTTGGGATTTGCTGGCATGATAAAAATGTGTTTGAAAAATTTGGGAAGTTTGCTTTAATCTCAGCATCTGACCTTTGGTTCGGTTGTGGCTCTGCTTTGCTCAGTGGTTGGCTAGCCACTGTGGGTTTGCTGGGAGTAGAAGGGAGGAAAAGTTGGGGGTCTTTATGGCTTATCCCTACTTTCTCCCACTAGCAACAATGGCAATAGCTAGTTAACCCACTGTATTTGACTCAAGCTGTGCTGCTTCTCTGGTCTTTGCGGTATACACTATGAGGTCCCACAATGCTCTTCATGCTGCTGCCAGCTTCCTCCCATCAGCACACAAAGCTGCTGATGAAACTGTTGAGCATCTTTGCAGAAAGACTGAGGAACAAGCACGTACTCACCAGAATGTTCTTATACTTCACTGAATGCATGTGCAATACAGAAGGCAGACATGAGTGTGCTGCAAAAAAAGCCATTGTTGTCAAGCAGTAAGGCTTGTTCTAAAAAGCTTTGGAAAAATTTTCAGTGGATTGTTTTTCTTATACAGCAGTATACTCTTGGGATCTAGCTAGTTCTGCAATTACTTTACACCTCTTCCTCCTGGAAAAACAAAAATATGTAAATGGATTAGTGTAATATAACTATGGTAAGACAAGTTGATTTCATCCTTGTGCTGTTTAAGTGATTGGAAACATCAGATTTTTCTGACTTTAATCCTTTTTGATTAATTTCCCTATTTTATCCTTAAAGTAATACCTTTCTCTCCTATAAAAGCATTCCACAATAACCTAGAACGTTTAGGGCCACCTTTCTGCTCTCAGTTATAAAACTGTAAATCCACAATAATGCTAGAGTTTGAAGGCTTTGCTTTCAATTTACACTGGAATAACTGAGGACAAGAAGGAGTTCTGGCTCTTACAGTAAAAGTAAAGGAAAAATAAAAAAGCTGTCCTTGAAATTTTATATAAGAGTAAAACTACAATCCCAGGATAGCAGCAAATTATACTGCCAGCTCTGCAGGTTTAGTCACAGGAGTATGTGACTAGATCATCACAGTGTCAAGGTCGTGCTTAGAAGAAAGGCCTTTCCAGATTGTAAGCATCTTATTGAAGGAATTAGTATTTTTGCTTTTTCCTTCAGGCTCATTTCTTGCGAACTCAAGATTTTCTCTATTTAGTGCATTTATTGCCGTACCAAAGTGATTGCATGATACACTGGTTCTGCATACAAAGATGTTATAAGCAAATGCACTGCTTTTATGTTATATATCTTTTTTGGTTTGTTTAAATTCTGAAACTTTGAAAGGTAGCATTTATGTTAAAGTATTTGTCTAGCTTCCCCCCAAGGGAACAGTCTTCTCCCAAGATTTTGGTATGCATGACAAGATTTTGGTGTTTGACTTGAGCAAGTATAAACCTTCTAGTGCTATGATTAATGTGGTTTTTCTCATGTGTACCCTCTTTGAAAGTGTAAGCTATACACCAAGGAATATAAACGTGCTGTTTTCAGTGGGTGAATATTCCCATTAGAAAAATTTCGTTCTTTGCTTATGACTTTTGCAAGTCTCTGGACTTGTGTTTAAATGGGTATAGATGCCATATCGCCCTTTAAGTTAGGGAGCTTGAGTGATAGTCATGTCAAGAAACATTAATTTTCTTTGCTTTGAATTTGTGACTTCAGTTGCCTAGATCCACAAATAGCCTTAGTTTCCAGGGCTGTGAGACCAGTTCATCATCTTTATGGATCTTAAATGTAGCCAAAACAATAAAAGTAAGTTCCACAAGGAAACTCATTTGCTGCCAAGTGACAGTAGCCTTTAATTCCTTTCTGGAATCTGACAGCAATACTCCTAGGAGAACGGAATTCAAGAGCAACAGGTAACAGCCTCCCATCTCACCCCTCGCGTTCAGCATCATCTGCAGAATATTTAAATAGCTTCATTTGAATTTTTAAACCTATCATTAGTCCGTATCTTTAGGCATCTTCAGATATTTCTCTTCAGTGTTCTTCCCTCAACCTGTCACTTTGATTAATTAATTTAGGAAGAATGTAGCAATAAAGATGATTCCTCAGAACCATATGAAATGGGTTCTTGTCGTGTATGTGTTGAAATGGGAGTTTTCCATTGAATCTAACTGTTGACATAAAAGCTTTATCAAAAACATTAATGTTAGTTCAAATGTTTTCAGGTATGCATTAAAATGAAAAAAAAAAACCCACATTTTTGTCATTTACTTTCCAAACGCTGTTTAAAAAGTATTTCTGCTACAATAGGAAAACAATGAAATTGAAAGCAATGTTTGGGAAAGCAACCAAGGAATATCCTGGAGTTAAGAAAAGGCCCCTCTTGTTGCAGGAGTGTGACACAGAATAGGGACTGGTTTTTCTGTTGTTTTCAAATACTCCTTAAACAGAAAGCTTAGCATGACATCGGTAGCAGTTTTTTCCTGAAAATGGATTGCATTATCAGGTCCCAAAGCTTTTATTTCACCTGGTGATCCATCAAGGCTTTCAGCAGAACATTCTTCCTAGAGCCCTAATAGTAATCTGTCTGGTGACTTTTAAATGCAGACGTGTGTGAAGTGTATCAAACATTGCTAAGACAACTAGAAAGAAATCTGATAGCAACAGTCAGCTTCTCTTCAAACTTAGGTAATAAGTAGAATGGAATTAATTTTCGTGACAGATAATGCAGTTGTTAAGAGTCAGTCAGCTATAAAAACTAGCTATGATCAGTTCTTGGAATAACACCAACCAGGTCTGGGAGACCTGGCTTTCACCCTACTGCAGAAAGCAATCAACATTCAATTAGTCAAGTGTTTTGATTAGTTAAGAAACATCTAGGTACTGAATATGTATGAGATTCCTAAATCAACATCCTCAGATTAGTAGATGATTTTTTTTTTTTTTTTTTATGAAATCACTTGTCCAGCAAGTTTGAATGGTTTACAGTTAATGAATATTCATTTATACATGCATTTATAAGTGAAACCTCCAGTTTTGTTCCTTGGCCCTTGAGTAGGAGGTGGCTGTTGATGACCAGCCGGTCAGTCTGTGATAACAAATAGGGTGTGATTTCTTGGGGATTTAGGTTTTCTTTCCTTTCTTGTTTCCAACATGTTCCAATACAGTCTTGTGAGGTTTTTACAATTGCTTTTTTAGCAGAGCAGTACCTAAACAGGAACTCAAATTTAGGAAGAGGTCTTGAATGTTATCCAAGAGGGTGGTTTCGTAGGTACCTGTGTTTTTCTTTAAAACCAACGGAGTCCTGGATATGTGGAATGCAGAAATTTCTGTCAGTTTATACCTTCTAGGTGATTTGTGTACTTTTATCAACAGCTTGGGGGTGTCAGAACTCTGCCTGAAAATGTAGGTTAAGGGAAGGCTGTCTACCCAGCTCTGCTTTTGGGCTACAAACACCTGGAACATTCCGGCACTTGGGTCCTGATGTGCGTGGGGTGGCAGGGAAGGGGGCTGCACAGCCGCAGCGTATGTCAATGAATGTACAGCAAGGGATGGGGGTGGGGGTGGGGATGTTGCCCAGTTGTTCACCTTTCCTTCTTCCCATCTTCCCTCCTCCTCTCTCACCCAAAATGTTGGCACTTGCAACAAGAGCAGCTAACACCTCTGAAATCTGCTGACCTTAGGGAACATGTTGCAGTCCAGGCTAAGCTCTGAGGAGCCTGATTGTGCCGACCTGCTGAAAAAGTTGACCGTGAGGATTATTTTTTCTAGTGTTGAATGAAAGGGCTGCCTGAGACGTACTGAGGCACTCCTTTACGGTACCTTTCTTCATCTCTAAAATGCAATTAATTTTATCTTCCCTATAGCAGAGTTAGAAGGGTTTTAATATGTTCTACTGGACTTCAGAAATGTAAACTACTCCTTAAGTGTGAGCTCTGTTACTATGTCATGGTAAGCCCTTACTTCAGCTTCTGTCATGCAGATTCTGCCTGTATCTCAATGAATTAAACCTTCTGGTCCTCCTTGCGGTCATCTAATCTAGTTGGGGCTTTATACTACAACACTCAATCACTGGGTTTTTGGGGGGATAACAATATATAACATTACATAGCTATCAGCATTGAATTTTAACACAGATTAATTTAAAATGATAAAATCTGAAATTGGCAGCAGGTTTTGGATAAGATCCTGATACAGCTATCTGGGACTTTTTTTCAATACAGCAGAGTCTATTAACAAGGGAAATATTAAAATCCCCATAAAAGGAAATTGAAATATTATAACATTACATTTTTTATAAACAAATATTACATCGAGAGTACTTGAAGTTAATTCAGAAACAGCAGGGAACCTCATTAATGTTATATAATGCAGATAAGTATGTCTGACTTCACAGCAAACATCTTTTATTTTGGGTGCATTTATGAGAATGTTAGTGATGTTTTAATTTTTAGTTGCAAAGATTCATTATCATTATTATCATTCTATGAAATTATTACTATTCTATTGGTTCCTATTTTGTGGTGGTGTTCATTAAATTTTGAACACCTATAACACACTTGTCAAGCAGAACTGCCCTTTGTACACTGAAGTGACAAGCTGACAAAAGAGTTACATGATGATTTAAGTCCTGAGTGCAACACAAGAAAACCCCAGAGGGGAGAAAAGCAATCCTGTGCTAGCAATTGTAATAGATAGAAGTCCAGTGAGATTCCAAAGATTTTGAGATTTGCCAAAGCCACCAATTTGACGGGAGTCTCATTTGACAGCGAGATTTGTCAAGGAGGGAATAGATTTTTTCATTGAAAAAGTGACAGAAACAAATTGACGGTCATGTTTTGAAGTTGTTGGGGTTTGCCATCTTATATATAGGAGAAAGTTAACAAAGTCAAAATGGTTTGTTTTGACATTTTGAAGATTAAGTGCTCCATTTGCTTATTTGAAACATTTTTTCCACTATGTACCAAGCTTATGACATAGTAACAATAATAAGTCATATATAAAAGCAATAGTTAAATAATAAATAAGAACAACCGATGAAAATGGAAACCTGGAAGCACAGTATCGTTTGGAGAGGAACAAAATCTCTGGTTAGGTTGTATGTTTTAGTTTACTCTGAAAGAATTAAATTGGTGATAGCTACTGACAGGATTAGTGGATTAATTAGCTGCTTTTGAAATACAACTGTATTATGGTCTACATGATTCATTACAGTAGCAGCTATGATTAAAAAACTCCCAGTTTTCTGAATAAGTTAAGGGTGAACAAGTTCTTTTCAGTAAGGTTCATGAAGATAATACCAGCACGTGGTCCTGTACGTCTTGGTATTCTTCATAAAAAATATTTACAGGTTTCCAACTTGTCACATATCTGTGTCCCCTTTAAAGTCTGACCAGTAAATGGTATTTCTCAGTGTTCTTCAAAGATTTTTGTCATGCTCTGTGAAGAGCTTTGGTGGGTTGCGGTAGAGTCTCTCCACAAAACCCTAAAGCACTGGAGGTCTTTTGCAACCTTAGGAGAAAATTAGGGGACCCATCCCTGAACTGATGAAGAAGGAATAACAGCTCCCCTGTTATTTGCTTTACTTTATAGTAGATTCGGTTCTTTTCTGAATTGGTTTTAGGTTGAGAAAACGCCATGTTCATGTAAAATATATATATATATGAGAGCCAGTTTCCATAGATTACTTTTATTCTATAGTAGGCAGTGACTGCAACGTAAGATCTCACAGCCAGTTAGTTCCTTGGATGTTTTTCTGAAATATATGGCAAGAAAAACAGAACCTGGAGAAGGAAAAACATTTGTCTTTTTTTGGTTTGTTTTTTTTTTTTCTGCTAGAAGGAACATCAACTACAGAAAGAAGTAAGTAGAGTAGCCCCAGAGAGAAAGACATCTCTAAAATACAATATGGAGTTTAACTTTGGTACATAAATGTCACAGGACCATGCGACAGGGCATTTGGAACAACTGAAAAATTAAAAGGGAAATCTTTGATAAGTAGAATTTGAATTTGTTGTGGAAGTGCCCTGCATAATGAAAGCATGCAGACAAAGAAAAGATTAAACTCAGTGGAAATGTTTTGTTGGTTTTGTTGAATTGTGTCAGATTTTAACTTGGAATCGGAATTTTTCTTCTGTGACCTCTTGACTGGGTAATTACAATGTCTGAAAGTTCTGAGTTACTATTAAAATTAATGAATATGAAAATATTCCTGAGGAAAGAAATCAACTGTGGGATTTTTGCTTGCTTTAAGAGAATAGTTCTTAGCAAATTTTGGTACAACTAGGTGAACAAACATTAGAAAGAGTCAACTTCACTGATCTTAACAATTTCAAATTCAGTATTTCAAAAAATAATGTTTACATGATAAATGCTTATTCCAGAAGTCACACAGAATGAATTGAACCTTTTTCTCCCCACTGCACTCTGTCAGGCAACTGTGATTTGTGGCGTTTGTTTCAGCTACAGAATTCATGAAGATGTGCAGCTCAGATATTTATCTCTCAACGCAGCCACTTTACAAAGTGAGAAAGCTCAGAACACAAAAATTTAGAGACCTTCTGGTGTGCAGCTTCCTGAAATCTTTGAATTACGGATAATTCCTTCATCAGGACTGGCATTCTCCTGCCTCCTGTTTATCCTCTTATGGTATTCTAAGTTATCTTAGCATCTGATGAGAAGAGGGGATTTGATTTAGAGAACAGCGTTGAGTCGCAGTGCCAAGTGTGAGCAGTATCACAGTTTGCTCGTGTTCTCCAGAGATGGAAAATTAAACAAGTTTGGCCCGTTGAGCAGAGCCCGGAGGGAGGAGAGCAGGTGCTGCAGGAGCTGTGAAAGTGGCTGGAATAAAGGCGAGTCCCATGAGATAGATACCGTGCAGCAGAGTCCCCCAGGGCTTGTGCCCTGTTGTGATGTTGTTCTGGGGCCACAAAAAGAAAAACAAAACATTTGTGCTTGTTCCAGAGGCATATTCAAATGATCTTGAGGTGCTCAGGCAAGTGAATATACATTTTAAAATATGTGCAGTTGGTGATGACCCTGTGTAGTTTCAGTTTACATATTTATCCACCCATTCCATGTTGTCTGGGCTTGACTGGATAACAATACAACTTCTCGAGCAGCTCATACAAATAAATTTTCTGTTTTAAATGTATGCCGTGCAATTCTGCTGGGTACAGGACATACCATTCATTTCTACAAGGGAATTCATTTGCTTCACTGGGCATTTGTAAAGCAGCATCCCAGCACTAGAGGATGAAGGGAGATGAATTCATACAGGACTTGAGTACAGCCTGCGGCGCAGCGCTGACATCGCATTGGTGCTGGTGGTTTCAGATAGACCAGTTCATCCAGACCACGATTCATCTAACAATTAATTAGCTGAAAAGATAACAATAAAAACAACTGAAAGTAAAGCATACATCTCGGAGGCAGATTTCAGTTGTGGACTTCCAGTGTGGTAGCGATAAAATGAAGTTATCTTCAGGGAATTAGGATGCTGATGGAGAGGAAAATGTGTGATCATTTGTAAAGCAGCAACCTTCTCAAGACTTGGGTAATGGGTTCCTTACTCCTGTAGAACAGAATTAATTGGTCCTACTGAATATAAATCAATGCCTGTCTTTTACAGACTTTTTTATGAATCTCCTATACAATCATAACTTGAAGTGTGAGCTCAGTTTCGCAGAACATAGAACTCAGTTACTGTGAAAATTAATGGTATTTCTAAAAAACCCAGCATGAATCAATAGAAAAAAAGTCAAAAATCCCTCAGAATTTATGTACTTAGAAAAAATTAATTGTTCTGATAGCCCTTCGTTAATTTTTATTATGATGCAGACAGTATATTATAATGTAAAATAGAGCTAATGAAATGTAAATATTTTTGTAATAGATTTATTTGTAAATGAATTAATTTTATCATACTTCGAAATACATTTGTGTTGAGTATTGTTGAACTCGTGTTTCTGCAGAACGCTCCTGTTCCAGAGCAATTAGGCTCCCCATTGAGGCTTTTGTAACAGTTTTAATTGCAAAGCCTTCTTGGTGTAGGATTTTTGTAGCCCTCAGAGAAATTGTTCCACTCTATGACTGGAATAGCTAGAGGCCATCACCAAGTAATCAATTACGATGAAAAAATGAGGGTCAAATATAGTGGAAATGGATAGATCTAGCATCTGCCTCTTATTGTACCCCATTTGAGAAACATATTTCTTTGGGATTCAGGCTGGAATCCATTGCCCACAAGGCAGCCTATGTGCCAGCCTGCTCGGGAGCTTACCTGTGTGACTGGTGGGTTCAAATGCGAGCCTTAGGGTAGCGGTTTTGATGGAAGAATGCATGCGTGGTGTCAAAAACACCTGGGATGATGTACATAAAACACGGTCTACAGCAGACGGTGATCAAGCAGCCAAGAAACACTGATCCTATGGCCTATAGAAGCAGCAGAGAGCTTTTAAAATAGAGTGCTGGCTGAGAAAGGAGTTTACAATATTAGCCAAGGAAGCTATCATCTGTTGTTTGATTAATTTTGTTTTTCAAGAAAGCAAGACTATTTGCCTTTTTTTTTCCCCCTCTTTTTTTTAAATAAGGCTTTCACCAGTGGCTTATCTGACTGTCCTCCCAACAGAGAGAAACCTTCAGTAACTCAAATTTTGGCTATTAACTCTTTCAGCTTATTAAAATGTGATTAATTTACAGTGTCTGGCACTGCAATATATGAATCCTTCACACTTTTTCATGCAATATTTTTGAAGAAGGTAAGAGTGGTGATGTTCAGTTACTGAATCTATAGGTCTGAAGCTTCCCTCCAGGTTTCAGGGGATGCAATCCAGTATTAAATACAGAGGATGCCTTAAATACAATATCGCCTTCCTTCCCTGACCAGCTTTTCCACAACAGGTTATTGCTGTTTCAAAGAATGAAAAAAACCCAAACCTAAAATACCAAATGTAGAAAAGAAATTTGAGATGTATTCTTTTTTTTTTTCTGAATATTCTTTCAGTTTGTAAAGGTTTTTTAAGCTACTCTCCACTGCAATTTTATCCTGTTAGTGCCACTTGAGTTGTATTACTATTCTATACTATGTGTATTGTCAATAAACAAATCAAGGAAATATGCATAAGTTTGGGAGCTGGGTGAAGGACATTGTGGTTGTACTTATTGTACCTCCTCCTATTCAAGTGTCTTTGTTTCCTAGTTACCATTCGTATTTTCTTTCATTCTCTGCTGAATACGAGCAGAATTTATATTTACTGCTTAAACAGCTGCGTTGGCAAAATCCTTTTGGGGCCAATTTTGCGGTATTTTCATGACTGGACTCTCCAGGCCAGACACCTGCCTGGTGTAAGTGTATGGTTTGCAGTGGGCATTAACATGACATTGTGAGTTTGATGGAAGCTGAAGCTGTGCATGAATAAAAAATGCAGGACAGGGCATATTTTAGACTATATGTTAAAAAAAAACCTCTGCCGTGGTTTAAATACCAGTATAATTGGCCAGTGTTGCATTTGGAACAGTTTACATATGTTAAGTGTGTATAGAACCTCTTGGCAGGACTGAAGTCTGTGTTTGAATTGGAAAAAGATAAGTCTGCTTTAAAGAATGTTACGTTAATTGGGAATATACCGCAAATAGCTGTTATATACGTGGGCAGTCTCTGGAGGCAAATTAATCCAGCCCCATGGCACTGTGTAAACATTTGTGAGGGGATGGGATTTCGTAAGCCAAAACCCAATTTCATCCTTTACTGCATTGTTAGTTCTAACTTCTCTGAGAAAAACATTTCCTGAAGTCTTTTATTTTACTTTACCTCTCGTGGTCTCTCTCTTTGCTTCCCACCTTCTCTCCTTTTGTTCTTTTCATCTGTATAGTACTTGTATGGTGCTGAACACCCGAGTTTCCTAGATAGTGGTACGTTATCACTGTGTATCAGCATTGACAGCAGTAAGGGTTGGACAACACCTTCAGGATCTTCCTCCTCACACGTTCTGTTAATGCAATGGCTCCCACTGTGCTTAGAGCCAGATTTTGCACGGAATCCCTTGCAGGCTATCCAGTTCCGAGCAGACCTTCCCAATGTTCTCCTGCCCTTGCAGAAGAACTACACCTGCTGGCCTGCCATAGAGTTCTCTGCATGAGTGGAGGACAAGGGCAGGGGTGGCTCTGGCTGGGTATAATACAAGTGATTTGCTGTATCCGTTTTCTGTCCTGGCTGGGCAGCTGTCATTGCCTTTGCTGGCACAGAGTCAGGTTTCTATATCCCCAGAAATCTCAGTAAAAAAAAGATTGATTTGTCATTTCACTCAAGGTTTGTAATATGCCGCTTTCCAGACATCTGTTTTCACAACTATGCTCAGAAATAGCTTCTGCTACAACATTTAATGAAATTCAGTGAGCTATTTTAAAAATTACAACAAGCACAATCCACAACCCTTGAATATTTGTGAAATAGATTGTAGCTAAGTGAGTTTGCTGTGACAGTCATGCCAACAGTAGAACACGGTGCTATAGTAGATGTGGAGACAGATGAGCTTGGGGCTGGTATGTTGGGACAGGTCCTTGAGCCCCTCTGTGTAAGCAGTCAAGGACATGTGTGTCATTTCCAGGCTTTTAGACATTGTCCTTTCCAGGAGTGTGCCAAGGTTAAAGCGTTATAGCTGCAGTAGTAGCAGCTAGGCCAGTATTGTAAGTTACAATAATTAATACATTCTTCTAGGCTTCGATTCTGCCGAGTCCTGTGTATCTCCTTGGGGATGCAAAGTGCCCTTAACTCCCACTGACGCTGGTAAGAGCTAACACTTGTTTAGCCCTTCTCTGCTCCCTTGCAAGAGCCCTCAGAGCTCTTTTGTTGCTGCTTTCAGTCAAATCGTATAGTTGAGGCTTTTTATGTTCACCAGTGTAATCAAACCCAGGTGTCTGCTGGCGTTACAGAATAGGTTTCAAGCACTACCTCTGTTTTCGCAAGTGCCAATTACTATAGCATTCCTATGTTGTAAGTATCTGTTCCTTTTGTTCCTGAAGCGGCATTAATCCACCTACTCCAATTTCATGAATTAAAAAGGGAGACTCAATCGGTGAAAGTAATTGAGACCATCATTTCATCATCTTTCAGTAGGGCAAAGCCTGTGTCCTTTGCTGTAGGTACTTGGGTAGCATGGTACTGTCAAGCATTACATCCTTCTAGAGCTGTTTTGTCTCATCAGATGAGAGAGAGACCGTTCTTCAGCAATGTGGGCCAAGAACATTCAAAATCGTTTTGAAGTGGGACAAGTATGTAATTCGTTCTACCTCAGAGAGACATGGGGAGCAAAAGATGGTGTAAGTCACCCAGAGAAGTTGTCGTGTGCTGTACATGTGCGTGTGTTGGTATATAGAAGTATGTTTTTACAGTCATTTTTATTTGAAATGTCTCGGTGCTTTTAATCTTTACAGTTCTTAAGTTTCATAAGTGAACAAAGAAATGTCATCCTGGGCACCAATTATCGCTGAATTTCTCACTAGTATTTGATGAAGCTGTGCTAGCTGTGTGTCAAAAAATTTAACTGTGCTTCATATCTACATGGTTCTTGGCTGCTTTGGGCCCTTATAATGCTTTAAAACTGCAGAATTACTGTCAGAGCTTCTTTTACCAAGAAATCAAATTGGAAAGAGAGTTAATCATGCATCCAATAAATTGATGGTACTTGCCGTGTGTGGTGAATGAAGAGTCATCGCCGTGCACCTCCAGCGCAGGGAAGCAAGAGGTCAAGTGGTGATGACAGACATGAAATAGTGTAGGTCCATGAGATCATTACTTAATTTCAGGGTTTAATAGTACTTTCTTTTCTTCTTTTATACTGAAATTTACATCAGGTACCAGCCTTTCAGGTGTACTGTGGATTTACAAAACCAAAACCCTCATCCTGAGCCTCTGGTATAATCTGTGCACAAGCGTGTAGGCAGCTTGCGGGGGGCAGCAACTGGCATTTCAGGATTATGGTTAGACAACAGCCTTGTCTTACGTGTATATCCAAACGGAGGCTGAAGCATCAACTCATTTCTAATTCTTCTCGACTCATTTCTCATTCTTCCCAGTGTCTCAGAAACGTGTGAAACATCCTGTTTGCTCTTCTATTGCAGTAAAGATGGGTGAAATGATCTTCCAGATGCACATCAGTTGCAAAAAAACATTTGAGCTCTCTACTTCATCTCTGTAAAGTAGAGTGGGAGTTGAGAGAGGAGAGAGCTTGCGGTCAACAACCGAGTAAGACTCCAAAGAGTGAGCAAGGCAGCTACCTTAGTAGGTTTCTATTATCACACGTTATTTGTAGCTGTGAGAAATCACGCAGTTGCCAAGAGCCTGCACAGTGTCTGTATTCGCATGTGAGTTTTGCTGAGTACTGGGGATTCTGTTGAAGCTCCCAAGTTTTTTTTTCATTTTCTGTTGAGTGGTTGGTGGATTTGTTTAGCAAACACTTTATTTTTCCACTCCCTTTCTACCAGGAGGTACAATAATTTGGTTTTACATAATTAACGATCCTGATTTTTATATATATATGGGTTTTTAATTAGATATTCTTTAAGAGTTTGGGAATAAGATGGAAAAATTACTGGGAAGGAAGTAGTTTTTTCTCATGTCACCAAGATAACCAAGAAGCAGTGATGGAAGACAACAGAAATGTATCATAGCGGTATCCTATATTGAAAAACCCATCAGACTAAAGGGAGGGGATTATTTCTTTTGAGGTTTGTTTTCTGGTGTGATTTACTGATGAGCAAAATCCCATGCTAATTCACGTTATTGAGCTCTAGTTTATTCCAATATTACACTAACTAAAGTATCTTTTGTATAATTATGTATCTGATTTTTAGGATGACTAGGTCTTCATACTGAGATTCCATTACATCTTTTGCTTGAGAAATATTGGATATATCTTATAAACCACTAAGGACAAACAAGTAATACAAAAAACTGGTTTTCACCATGATCTGTAGTAGCGGCTCAGGTTGTCAAGTTTCAGTTATATTTAGGTAAATTAAAGTTAAAGCATATCTTATTCATGTTTAAAGTACATCAAATACATTGCCCAGGCATTCAAGTCATTGAACTGTTCACCATAACTGTATTTATTCCTTTTATAGATATTACTCAGAGATGAGATAAGTAACAATATTGTACTCAAATGAGCATATGTATGCTGCAGTGCTTTTCAGAGAGATTTAGTTCAGTGATTACCTTTCCTTGATCAGCCAATCTGCACATCAAAAGAAGATATTTTGTTTAAATACACTGTCTACCAGTAATAACTTCACTGAATAAGTGAAAAACCCGCACATGTCAGTATGTTTTAAAACTATTTGGGGATTATATTTAAGCCACTGTTAACACTTCTTGTGTCTAAAGGTACATCAGCATCTGTTGTAGCATAACATCCATAGATGAAAGGCAGAGAAGATAAAAGGCAAAGAGAATGTTATTAATTAACTGTGGATATCTAATGTGCCCCACTTCCAGTCCAGTCTCTCACAAGTAACTGGCAGGCAAAACAGGCTACAGATGGGTCGAATGCAGCACTCATATGGCTGCAGATAAGCCATGCACATGTCTTGGGTTTTTCCCTGTTGGATGACTGGCTTCTGCGGGTGGAATGACTCACAGTTGTGAGATAGAAACATAGAGAGATCCTGGTGCACTGGCACACCTGTAGTGACAACTGAGGTTTAAGCCCAGGTGGGAGGCAGTAGTTGCTGGCCTTAGCTGAACATTGCAAGGCGTAGGGGTTCTTTTCCCATTTTGTGTATGTTTGATGCCTGAATGGACTGTTGACCTCTTACTGGGGTCTCCAGTTGTTCTTATAAATGTAAGCCCAGTGACACCTGCTGCTTGTTCTGTTTTCATTGCTCTACTGTTTCTGAAAGGCTCAGTTTCACCGTTTGAATAAGTCAGCCACCTGGCACAGCTTATTTGTTTTTTAAATCAGCAGAGGTCTATCATGTATCTGGCTGGAAGAAGCAACACAGGAAAACAGGAATTTATTTTCTAAATGCCACAAACTAGTCCAATGTCCTCTTTCTTACAGTGGCTTGAGGCAGAAAAAAATGTGTTAAAATCATGCAGTAAGCAAATAGGCAGGAATTTGCTACATCCAGAACATTGTCCTTTGAAGGCCATCTCAAAGCCACCTTCCAAACCAGTGAAATTCCCTGCAGCTGCGGACAGCAGGGGCAGCAAGAATGCTACAGAGAAAATGGGAAATTGCTTCTGCAGCCAAAGCACGTGTAGATTCTTAATATGCCAGTAAGTGGTTTGGGGTGCCAGTAGGCACCAGGTGTAGGGAGAGTGAGTGAACCAGAAAGCCATGCACAGCTACTGTCACAACCGTGCATCACAGCTTCATAGATGTTCCCATTAGATATTCTGATCTTTTGCAGATATAAGCTTAAGCCTTGAAATATTTAAGCTTTAAAATCCTTTGTGTGATTAATTATGATAGCTCTAGGTAGTTTTGCTGTCTGCATAAATGCCCAATCCTTTGGGGACCTCGTTAAGTTATTAGCTTCATCACTTCCCTGTAGCAGTGATTCTGCAGTTCTGTTCAGGATGGGTCAGCATGAAAAAAAAGTACTTGTTTTGCACTTCCACCTGTTGGTTTCCATACAGCAGCCAAAGTTTTGAATTCTGAGAAAGTAAGCAAAGAATTCCAGTTTTCCTGATATTGGAGCTTGTGTTTATGTGCACAAATATCATGTTTGAAGAACCGCATCTTGCACACATGGAACTATAAGTGGTCTGATATTTCTTCACTCCTGGAAAGCTTGTTCAGGCATTGCAGGAGAAAATTCCACTTGCTGTAGAGAGCAAGAAATACTGATGCCAGCCTTAATCCTCAACCTTTGTTGTGAAAGCCAATATTCAGGTTACTGCAAAAACCTCTTCTGTTGGCAGTGCTGTCATGCTGAGAAAGCTCTCTGCAGTGTTTGTTTATCACCTGCCTCAGCAGAGGAAACAGCACGTGGGGCTTTTTTTTTTTTTTTTTTTCCTTTTTTTTTTTTTTTCCAGTGGCAACGGAGATGCTGGTTTAATGTCATCTCTGTCTTTTCCTGTGCCTGACTGGCTCTTCCGAAGCCGGCCATGCTGTCAGACAGCGGGATCCCGTGTTTGGACAGGTGGTGCGCTGCTGACGGTGGAATAGCTTCAGTAGCTGCAGAGGTGGCAGCATGCCCACCTACTTCAGGTCTGTTTGAGTTACTGAGCCTGGTATTAAAGGCTACAGAGAATGAGGAGCTTTGATGAACCATCACTTTCATGATTTCTTCACATTTGTGATGGCCCTGTCTTGACAAAGACACCAAAGCTTTTGGGTACAGAGTCGAAAAGAGGATCTAAGAGACAGGTGTTACCCATTCACATACTCCCCTGGATCAAGGCTTAACACTCTTAACTCATGACAGGTACTGTCCACCACCCTTCACACTTGCATGCTTTGCACTCCCTCTTCGGAAGTGCCAACATTTGGGTGCTTAAATATTTCAGAGTCATTATTGCCAGGGTCCTGAGCATCACAGCAAGCTCCAGTGGTTTAATGCTTGGGCATTTTTCCTGCCATATTTTATCTATCGGAGAACCTGCTGTTACATAAAATGTAATTTGAAGTACGGTACTTCATTAGATGATTTTACAGTATTACAGCCACCCAAAAGCTTTGATGTAGATGATAATTAGTAAGAAATTATGAGGAGATAAAGCATGGGTGGGCAGACAAGGCTAATGAGTCACAGTCAGCAGAAAGTGTGAACTGAAGTAGTTTGCTGTCATTAATATCCCAAGCATATTCCTGTTGCATTTATTCCCCAGGTATGAAAGGAGGACACGGAGAAGATGCATTCTGAGAGCCAGGAGTTCATTCTAGTCTTCCTATGTGCTCTGTCAGACAGTATTGTTGCTGAATCACAGTGCCTGAAAATCTCAGGTCATAAAAATCAGATTGATTCTGAAATAAGCCATTGTTTAAATTTTCTTGAAAGATTCAAGTGTTTTTTCTTCAAGGGTAGTATTATCCACATTAAGGTGCTGAGCTTCATTGCAGCTCAAACTGACTTGGGCCTGTTTTCAGACTTCTGGCAGACTTTGTGATTGTTCTGGGGATGGTATTGAACTTCATCATAAATTCAGATGTATGCGCTTGCCTCTGTGTCCCCCAAACCAACTCTGCACCCCAGTCTCTTCAGCCTCTTTCCTCTTATCTATTGTTTCAGGAGAAGGGAAGAACCACTTAAAGGTAATTATTTAGTGTTTAACAACCCAGGATTTCCATGCCAGTCATGACCCACCAGGAAAGGTATCATCACCAGGTCACAGTAAAATTCTGTTGTTTTCATTTGAGGTAGCAAGATGTTCTCTGTTTGGGGGGTTTTGCTTGGTTTTTTGTTTTGGTTTGGTTGGTTGGGGTTTTTTTTAATGTTGCTGAAGGTGTTTTTCCTTTATATAGAGTTTCAAGGCAGCTGGTCCTTTTCAGATGTCTTATTTTTCTTGGGTCCTGTGCACACATAACCTGGTTCATAGAGATAAGGTAGAAGGTGATGAGGAGGAAACTGCGGTGTATCTTGAAGCCAAAGATACCATTAATCAAGGAGATAATAGTCCAGAAGTAAGCTCTGTGGGTCCATTGTTTAAGGAGTAAAAAATGCAACAATATTGGAAAGACAAAATTAGGAAAGGTTTCGGCCTTCGCTTACAGTTGAGATTTTCTTTCCAGCTAATCACAGTCGGTATTAGCATGTTCTTTTAATTCAGCAGAAGGCGGGTTTAGAGTACATTGTATTTGAATAATCTCTTCCCTGATGCTCACGCTGCACTTACAATTTCCCTTGCAGCTCATCTGTATTCTGTTGCTGACATAACTTGCAGTTATTGTCTCTTAGTTCACAAAGCTGCCTTCCTGAGGAGTTAACAGGTTATCAGCTCTTGTAGTCATTTTTAATCATTGTGAAGAATCATATCTTTCTAATAAGGCAAGTGATTAATTATCGTGCCCTTTTTTATCAGTGTAAAGCCTGTCAGGGGTGTAGTGGCTTTCAATTACAACGTTTCAAGGATTACTTTGGTAGAATCCAGGATACTTAGAGAGACAACCCCATAGTTAGGCAGAGTTTTGCTCTATACAAACTATCATTATCTCCTCACTTACCATTCTATTTATTTACAAACACCGTCCAAATATCCACAGTGGAATGTATGAGAAAATAATAAGAAATTCCATTACTCCAATACTGAAGAAAAATTTGACGCCAGAAGCTTAATGGGAACGGAAATATATTATCCATTTGTATTATTATAGAATAAGCGCCCTTCATAAGCCTAAAATAAATGACATACCAATATGAAATTAGGAATATGTTTTTCATTTATAGAGTGTTCTGAAGCAAGATGCTTTTGTCTTTTCTTAATAGCCTCACTTCAGACTCAATTGTTATAGATTACTGTGGAGATGTGATGGAGCTATACAGCAGTGCAGGGAAGGAGGCAGGAGAACAGTGCCTGATAAGACAAATAAAGCAGCAGGGAACTTTACACAGAGAGCATGAAGCTGCTTTATGGTGAGCCATTTTGCTTCCTTCTCCATAAATCTGTAGGAAGGTCTGGCAAAGGAGTTGAGGCAGTACAAGATCCCAAAGTACTGAGCATCTCCCAAAATCCATCACTTGAGGTGGCCACAAATCCCTCCATAGCAAAATAATGGTGTTCCTCATGCTCGTTGGTATTTTCCATGGGCACATCAGGTAGCCCTGGCACCTCTTCTAGCCTATGCCTAGGGGAATGAATGCATATGTGCCCCTTACTGCTTTGGGAATTTGTAAGTGGCCTTAGAATTGCTTCCACCTGCCTTTTCTGCATGCTCTGTTCCATGAGATGCTTTAACGCAGTGCTTGACAAGCTCTTTAACCTACTCAGTGGGAATATAGACTCAGATTTTACACTGTGGTATGAAAGATTTCCTCCACAGATGGAAAAATACATCCCTTTTGAGTATTTGCATAAATATCAGAAGGATTTGGAGGGACACAAATCTCCTTCAGCAATAATCACACTTTTGCTGTTATTAGTATAACAAACTAAAAATCATTTTGTGTTTTTCTTAGACCACTTGTTTTCCCAAAGGGAACTATTCATGGCATCAAAAACTCTATGTGAAACAAGTGCATAAATAAATAGGCAACAGGAGAAAGTATGAATATTTATACTGTCAGCATTCAGAGCGTTACAGAATCTTTTTTATTTTTTTTCTATCTAAAATTGAAATAACCAACAAATAATGAACTTTTGTACTGGGGAGGTGTTCTTAAGGATAAAGCTTGCCACTAGGCATGGGATATGGGAATGCTTCTGCCAAACTTAAAATCTTCTTATCCAATTCTTTTTTCAACAGTATTTGTCACAAGGCAGGTTTCTCTGCCTAGCACACTTAAAAGGGATCATTACCTAAAAAACCCCAGCATTTCATGACAGGGGGAGAGGGAAGTTTAGAATTTTGTTTTAGATTGAGATCTAAAGGATTTTTTCCCAAGTTTGCAACTTCTATTTTCAAAGTGTATTATCATCCCAAATATGAAACACATGCAATCAAAGTACTTCTAAGAGCTTAAATTGTCCTTTTAGAGCTTCAGCAACACTGTTCACTTCCTATTGTTTCCTGTAGCTGATGTCCATTAAGCTAATTGTATTCAAACCTCACTATGATTTATTGATGCCATGTGAATTCTAGTTTGCCTATTAATTCTAATTCTTTCACCTGTTGATACTGGTTCTTTCACTTGCTTTTTGTAGGGAATGTAATGTGTATGTAAGTGTTCTCCCTCCTTCTTGAATCCTGCGTATGGGTGGGAAATTGTCTCCAAAGCCATCAAACTTTGCAGCTGCAGGAAATTTTCATGTCCTGCGTTTTTTTCTCCCAAGTCCCAGTGCAGTCTGGCAGGTACCATACTATTCATCGCTTGGCTGGCAGTGCAAGACGTAGTGTGCTCTGAAATTGCTTCACAGTACATCTCTGCAATAGATCAGCAGGGAGCTCGGAGATGAGGAGTGTAGCCTGCATCTCCTCTAAGATTTACTATGTCATATTCAGGGCTCTATTCACGTTTCTGTGAATATACAGGGATTTTTCTTGTCTACAGCACAAATAAAATAATCCTTTCTTTAATCCTGTCAATACCAGACCTTCAAATAGCCAGCAGAGGCCACTCTCCTCGTGGCTGAGGACTTTCTCAGGTGCACTTGCATCCAGAAGCTTCCAACTTTTGCACATACTGAGTGCAGCATACAATTTGGCTAATTCCTGACAACAGAGAAGCACATTTCAGTGAACTGGCAAAGAACTGGCAGCCAGAGATACTAGAATTCTCTATCTACCTCTGCCTTTTATTCTTCATATTTCCTCGCCTAAGACTGATAAACCTCTTGCTTTCATTTTCCCACAGGCTAAAGTGCAGCTACTGCAATTTTATAAGGTTCTTGAAGGATTACTAAAGAAATTTAAAATCTTCCTTAGGTGCTAATAATGTTAGGCTGTATCTATCAGAACAAGCTACCGGCTCTGATAGATAACTGAAGTATAAAAGCTCAGGTTAAGAAAGTCACCGTAACTTATATAGTCTAAACAGAGAGCCCATAATACTGCTTACCAGGCTTTTAAACCTCCGTACTCAAAAGATGTGCGGGGACAGGTCCTTGGATTGCAGGTACAGGGCTGAGCATACTGCTCCTTTAATAAGTAGTTGCGGTACCTGTTGGTCTATTTGCTGAGTAATTTTCAAGCATAAGTGCTGCTGAAAGTTTTTGGGTGAGTATTTGAAGATAACTTACCCTCTTTTTTTCTTCACCTAAGGAAACCACTTTAAAAAGTGCCCAGATGAAATGACTGAAGGACAGAATTTGTGCATTCTTCACAAGTAAATTGTGTGAGACTCCTTCTACTTGATTTTTTTTTCCTATGGTCTTTTATTTCCTCCATTGTTAGTAATTAAATATTTTTAATAACATTACCTCAGTAATAGAGGAGCCAGCCAAAATTGTCTCATTTTTCCCCCTGTGGATTATTGCAATATCAGTAGGGTGCATCGTCACAGCAGCAGGGATTCATCTATCTGCATTTAAGTGTCTGTGACTGTGGATCTGATAGTCTGGATTTTGTTTCTCATTGGTACAGGCAAATAGATACTCTGGCGTGCAATTCATCTCATTTTCAGATAGCTGTCAAAAAACAAGTCGGAGGAGTAGTTAGGGTTTAGATGCCTACAGTGTGGGAATCTAATGTTAAATGAGATGGTTTCCCACCTGCTATGTTTATGTCTTGACATTTCTACATCAACATAATTTCCCAACTGGTAGTTGTCAAACACTGGAGAATTTTAGATTTTTTTGAACTTAAATGGTAAGTGTGAATGAGTCAGATTTAAGTGATATAAATGTTTCCATTTCTCCTTTTAGTCTTTCCAATGGAGAATCTTACACTTTCGTGTTTTGTCCCTTTGAATTAGGTAGGCTGTAAGTAAATATGGAACAGCATGTATTAAGGGATTGCACTCCCTTACATGAAGTAAATACTAAGCACTTCAAATTGCCTCAGCTATTAGAAAAAAATGCTTTAGTTTGAAAGCATGTTACTGAAATGGCAGTTCCCATCACCATTAGCAGCCCCTGCACAGAAAAGCTGTGTGTAATACCTTTCCATACAACAGATCCCTTGAAGCAGGTGCTCAGCCAGCCGCCTCGAGTAAGAGTTTGAATTGGGCATAGAGGCAACTGGTCCCAGCTTTGTGGTAAATTCAGCATGTGTTCATCATCACCTAAAATACTATCCTTGGTATTTATTACCTTTTAATGAAGTGTATCATCACTGAATATTTTAGAACCTTGAATGCCAAATTCTGGCATTTTGTGATTACTGCCCAGTACCGTGTTTTCATGTATGCAACTCGCATGTCATGGAGGGCTAAAATCCGGAGACTATATAGGCAAGGGAAGCTGCTGAGATGAAAATTCCTCTTGTATCACTATCACATGCAAGTGCAATGCCATAGAATCCAAGCTTGCTCTATTTTTTTTTTTTTTTAATGTAAGCTTCAATTATACACAGGAATATATAGTACTTGGCATATTCTGTATGTTTCACCAGGATGCTACAGCAATAGCTGTAATCATTACGTAATTCTATTATTTAATATCTATTATATATATTATATTTTATTATAATAAAAAGCATGTTGCTTACAAGCTAATGCTTAAAATAAGATCTGATCAATTTATTTTTCCATTTTTTTTAGCCAGTGCATATTCTAAACATTCTAAACACCATGTTGTATTTGAAACGCAAAATTCTGAAACATATAAAATCAGAAATCTGACCACAAGAATGCTAATTAGGGCCATATCCTGAGTAATTGGGCAGGGCTAGCTACACATTCTTGCAGCCTCTTATAATCTGAGTTGCTTGGAACTGAAAGTTCAATTTGTATTAATGAGGGAAATCATTCCTTATGCTGTACTTCAGGATGATAGAATGTGTATTCATTGACTAGACTACAGGTAGGAACATAATGAATTCAAGAGCTCTCACGATAGCGATCTGGCTTTGCCTGCCACAGCCCAAATCTGTGCCCTGATACCCTGCCTTCTGCGTTTGATGCCTGCTTTGCCAATCCCATTCCGTAATGCGTCACCGAGCCCATGCTCCTTTCCCAGGAGTCGGTGTGACCACCTGCTCGAATTGGAGATCTTCCTTCTGGTTGGCATCACCATCACTCCCTTTTGATTTGTCATCGCCATCACTGCCTTTTGCTTTGCCATTGTCTCTTCTACGCGTACTGCAGCAGTAAATGCCGCTCATTCCTTTCCTTACCTCCTGATTTTCTAGGCAACCTGTTGATCTGGATCACGTGGATTTTCAGTGGTGCATTCACCTGATCAACTGGGTTTGATGCATGTGATCAATTTTCGGAATAATAAATTAAAGGCTAAGAAGGAAGGCATTGTCAGTGCTGTTTTATAGATATGGTACCAACATGAAATTCTAATTCTTCTGTAAATTCAAGAGCCTGTAACTTGAGCTGAATAGAAATCTCTGGATATGTTCACATGATCTTCAGATACCTGGTTAATCCATTTTAAGTTACTGTTTGTAGGTAAAATTTAGCAGCCCTCAGCTGAAACGGTATAAGGGTAGTGTGCTGCTTGTAGTCTCATTAGGGCAAAAGGATCCATTCAGTTCTCAGGGAGCAGGAAGGACAATTTACGCTTCTTTTCATCTGAGTAGTGGACAGATGAGGCTAGTAATTTCTAAATGACTGGTAAGAGGTACTACAGATTATAGATTTCACTGCATCGAGGTATTTAGTTACACCAGAATTTGTTATCCTACAGCCTGAGAGTTAAGATCATACTCAGCTACAGATGCTATTTCTTGCCTTTGTGCTCTTTGCAGACTTGTCTAGGAAATATAGTATCAGTTATACTTGTTCCCTCTTGGCAGAGTAATTGGGTGGGTGGCTAATTAATGAAATTCCACCCCACACACACACATTCCACCCCCACACCCCCTCCCAATTAAAAATCAGCGTAGTTTCCCAGGTCAATATTTCAAGGCAACGCTGATGAGATAAGATGTCAAGTTATAATAGAAGATCATGTTGGTAAAGTAAATTTAACACATACTCACTCAAACTGGCAAAATTATGGAACAACTAGATTTGCAGAAATGTAATTGGATATTGAATCCTCTGAATCATTTCAAGTGAGATGAGCACGTCTTTCCTCAAAGATGAGGATGCAGCCTAGAGATATTAAACTCTGGCTGCAAGCTGAATTAGCAAGTGAGAGCTGGGCAAAACTTTTGTGGGTAAGATAACGATTATTTTATGTCAGCAAGTAGGTAGCCTGTGATTAAAGTACTAAAGCATACCGGTATGCTGAAATACAACATTTCTGTAGTACTTCAGTTGCATTTGCAAGCTCTCAAGTAATGCACACGCTAGAGCTACCGATGGGGCCAGTGGGCCCAGGGAAAGCGCAACACTCAGGAATCTCTGGTACTTCTGTCTCTTAGTACTTCTCTCTCTCATGCCTTTTCAAAGGCATTAGTTGATTGGTATTTTTTAGGTTTGCTTATTTTCACTGAAGGATGCACCGTTGCCAATACATGGAGCCTTCTGCCTTCACGTTAAGTATTCCCTGGGGGCTGTTCAAGGTGTTCTCTGCTAAAGATTTGCCTCAGGGGTCTATAATTCCTACAAGAAAAGCACATATCTTTATTTCAGAGTCATCACAGGGTATCACAGTGGTTGACGCTCGCTCACATTCTGCTTCATTAACTGTTCCCCATTTGTTTCCTTCCCTTGCCAGCCCACTTAAGCCAGATCCCCAGTGTAACTCTATTAAAGCCTGTATCAGTTTGTCAGAAGACAGATGGCCTTATGCCCTATTCCCTCCCTTTCTGTGATGTACAAATTATCTCTTGAATACTTCTTTCAAATGTTACGAAAATACCGACTGCACTCTTGCCTTTCCAATAAAATGATAAATATTATGTATTTTTGTTATACTGGACTTGGAAAATTTATGGTGCTGGAGAGGAAGCAACTAGACATGGGCATGTGGGCACAGCTTGTGATGTCATTAATGGGCAGCAGTAGTCCCTTAAGGACTTTCTATCTGTTCCTACTGAATCTGGTCCCGTGCTGTGCATTTGCATATTCTTAAGGTATTAGCTGGGGCAGCTGATAATAGGCACATCTCAAAGAAATATGAAACAGAGTCTGGAAGCTTTTAAATGTTGATGGATGATGTAACTCTAATTAAATGTGTAATTCAATAAAGTGGCTTCCAGTTGATCTTCTTCTTGGGGAGCGCCAGTAGCTTCCAGTCTGAAAGACAGTGTGATCAGTTAGGAGTTTCTCCATCTCTCATTTCAGCCACAGAAAAGATGTGGGATCATTTCAGACAGTACAGTGATACATGTTGCAGGGCAAATCCACATGTACAACTGTAGCGGTGCACAAATTTTAACATCATTTTGAAGCCACGTGCATTGCCTAGATTTTAGCATTGATGTGATGCTTTCAAGATGTCTTCTTCCTACATTGCTTGTGTGTGTATTCTGTGTGAATGCACATTGTCATCTTTACATTAATTTGGAGAAACTGGTAAGTGAAGCATGCAACAGATCCACTATTCTTTATTAGCTAATTTTCTGGTGGTGAGTCCCAGCATTCAGCAGTTCAAGCAAATATCGTAGATGTGAATTATTCACTACATGAGAACTGCTGTAATGGGTAAGAATCTAGCTATTCTGGTCTGCTCTTTCTGATAGCTCCATCAAGCATGAGCAACGAAGATACCGGAACCATAACAGCATGCAAAGATAGGGTCATTGACCCAAACTGTTCCTAAGGTTTTGCTTCCATTTTCTCTTCTGGAACATAGTATGAGCAGTAATATGTATTGCCAAGCTATCAGCTTTTCCAGGGTGGCAAGAATGTTTATGTCTACTGTTGCTGTATTTCCGTTTGTTTCTTTGTAGTCTGTGCGGTTTTTTCTCAAATGTGTCAGCAGTACAGTAGAAGTATTTTAATCCTCCAACTGACGAAAGCTGCTGTTCAGATAAGCTTTGAGATTCCCTATCTTCCTATTGAGTCTATCCTATGAATCATTTAACAAACCCCATTTAAAAGCAGAAAGTGAGATCCTGATGCCAAAGAAACCAAAGCTTCCACTGGTCTATGATAATACCCAGTGTTTCATCATTAAAAGGTAAGTATCTGTAAAAACATGGCCATTTTTAAATTTGCGCATTCCCTGGTAGAGGCACTTTGTATTTCCCATACAGGTAATGGCTCTTCATGGACGTTGATGTTTCTATGGCAATTTTTAAGACTGCCAGTTAATGTCATCAGAGGAGGCTGTGGATAAACAGCATTTTACAGGATCAGCACTCCAGCTGTAACACTCCGGGATTTTAGACATGATGAGAAACTTATTTGAGGTTACTTACAGAAAAGAGAGACTATGTGATCATTTTATTTTACTACAAAAATGTGACAGTCCACTGCCAGTAAAAATACACATCACACTTCCGATTTGTAGTCAGGTGTGCTGAGCTTCCTCTTAATTTGTTTGTTTTCTCAGGCTGAAAGTAAATAACAAGGGTCAGTAAAGCCCTTCTAGCCAGGGCCTTTTGACTTGGTCCTGTTTCATTATAAACCCAAATGATCTGGAAATCCACCTGAAAATTTAGTTAAGTGATGTGACATTTAGACACGCTAACAAATTACCAGTAGGAGAACATGCTGAGTTTCAAATCATCCTGCAGCCTGAGAGACTGCTGCATTAATTAGCTTGAGAGAACACTTCAGGGAGGAGCCACCGAGACAATCCACTGGGCAGAGGAAAGGATGTTTCTCGGAAACAATGACATTGGCACCCACCATCCTGAAGTGTTTGCCAAGCCCTTTAAAAAAGCCATCTGTGTCTAAAAAAGTCTGTGCACCACCAGCCACCTTCAGCAACTACTGAGAGCCAGTAGGCAGTAGTACAGGCTACACGCGTAGTAATGGTCACGTCCCATATAGATTCTTCCATGTTTAAGGAGCCTATTACGCCTAATAAATATCTTGACTGTTATTGACTGCTCAGATCGCGTTAAAAGACCTGATATGGTAGTCTTCCTTTAGAGAAAAAAACAAATAACAAAGATTTGTGGACCATTTAAAAACCTATAGGGCATGAAATTGATACTGTGAGAAAAAGGAATTCCCTCATTAGGTCTTGCACATTAGTACAAAGGCTGTTGCTGTAGTTTAATCTGAGTTCTTGTGATGTATCCTCATAGCTCATTTATACCAGACACGCACGTGGAATAATACATTAAAATACTGATATTTCTTTTAATTATGTTTTTTTTATTGACTTCACTTTTTTGGTATGCATATGTATTGTATATGAAAGAGCAAGGGATTGTTATGTACGCTGCAGAATTGAATACCCTGAACTGAAACACTGACTCCCTCCTTCCAAATTGTGATGTCTAACTTAATGGCTCTCGGGCATTATGGGCAGAATCACATTTTATTCTGTTTTTGATGAACGTAACAGTAACGAACACGAAGATTCCTTCTGTGGCAACAGCAGAAGCTGGTGTGACAGCATTTCTTTCTAAGGCTTGTGATCTAGTCTGTTGTGCTGCAACTTGACTAATGCTTAGGCTTACTGGTTTGTACAGATGTTCCCACCTCTGTATCTCAGTAAGAAAAGTTACTTTAATATTCGAAGTGTTGTAAAAGGGCCAGAGCACAGAGTATGAAGCTCTTGGTTAGTTTTTTCTCTCCTGTACACCTAGCATATTTAGGTTGTCTCCAGTCTTTGCTCTGCCATGGGAGTGGATGAGAATTTCGAGTTAGGTTTTCTGGCAGCGACTCTACCTGGAAAGTTCTATGAAATCAGCTGGAAGACTGATCTTGCCCAAATAATAAATGCAAATTCAGTCATCGTGTCAGATAAACACATTTTCTCTGTTCAGAGTTTAATGTTTGACTATGGTAAAATCAAGCTAAACTCATTTTCCAGTTCAGTGTCAGCCCGAGTAACACGGGGGGTATTGCAAACCCCACGGGGAGGGAGGAGGGATCAGAACGGAGCAGAGCTACTCCCTCGTTGTCAGTCGGTCTTACTGCGCAGCTTGCTTCACCCTCTTGCAGTAGAGATGTAGTGATGCCCTTATTAAAATGTGAATTTACTGATTAAAAGCAAATAGAAATATATTCTGCAGAAGCAGCAGTGGGATGGAGAAATTGTGCTGAAATATAATTTCTGTTCCCTTAAGATCACAGCATGTTTATATAAACTGAAATATTTTTTTTCTCCCTAATGCTAAGGTCCCATTTATACAGTTTCTATCTTCTGACTGTTATTTTTCAACAAGAACCTTGCTTGAAATTGGACAAGCATCTGGCGTTATTTGGTATTCCCTCCAATCTGAGATCCACTCTTTATCCTCCTGGGTTTTCCATATTCACTCTGAACAGTGAGGTCTAGAAGGGGATAGCAGTTACAGGTAACATTTACATCTTTTCAGATCAAAACTGAATGTAGTTAATTAGTTTAGAATTATAGTAGTAGTTCCTGCTAGCATCATCCTCCTTTCCCATCTCCTGTCTCCAAACCCCTGTAACACTTTCTTGCTGTTCACATTATTTTTGTCTCAAATTTTGGGCAACACCTCCAGATATTTCTAGAGATAAGTCAGACAAGTTGACTCTGGAAATATAATTCATATTCCCTGAAAGGGAGTAAAACCCAGTTTCCAATTCCATTGTTACTTTGTATTTGAGTTATTCAGCATTACTGATATACATGGTTCCTTTTTATTAGAGGTCTATGTTTTATCTTTGTTCTAATAAAAAGTAACATGTACATCAGGCACCCAGAATAATTCAATCTTACCTCACGGCTCAGGAAGCCCACTCCTTCTCAAGGCATTTCTTGTCTGGGTGTTCCAGAAATCAAGCAATTCTCTTATGAACAGTTGTTCCTCTGTTGTAGAAGTGGATTTTGGCCACCATGCTGAGTGCAAAGTTAGACTTTGCTGTTGTATTGCCTGAGGCAGCCTCAGCTCTTTCTCTGCGGGAAAAGGACAAAACAACATTTTAGTTATTCCAGACAGTTACTCAAGTATCCACAAGGAACTGTTCAAAATGTAATTCTTCATAAAAGATCTTCTATCAGAATTATTTTAGCTAAGTATTGGCAAGAGAAATAGCATTTCTCATCTGTCAGATGGTATCTTCATCAATGTATAATTTTTTGAGAAACATAAAGCATTTTAATTAAGCTGTGAATCCATGTAAAGCTTTCCAAACGTTGGTTTTGTGTGTTTAAAAATTATTACCAATCACTTATCAAAAGACATATCGAGATGCCCTGGAATTTATTAATGAGAGTAGAATTTTACCATTAAAATTAATTTTGAGGTTTCAAAACCAAGAGAGGAACTGTAGGTTGTGCGAATTAAAAATTGATCATCATTTTCCACACTTCTGTAATAACAAAAGTGTATCAAGAAAAGAACCCTCTAGAAAGAACCCAATGCTGCTTTTTTCCCTTCTGTATGTATTGTTCTGCAGGGCCGTACAAGTCCCATAATTTCATATTTTTGTTGCTATCATACCAAGAGCCACTTCTAAATTTTAATGCAAATGCTCTTCCTTGTGACCACTTTCTCTCTTCCAGCCCATTTGACAATCCACTTTTTCCACTTTTGAGGTTAGCTGCTTATTTTACCATTTCATTCTGTGCAAAAAAGTCGCCAACCTCCTACTGTTTAGACACTCCCAGTCTCAAAATTTCTGCTTTTGGCACAGTTCCAGCAGTTGCTGGACAATTCCAGCAGAGTGGAGTTAATTTTTACAAAATGTTTTTGTAGTTCATGAATTTTCATCTCGGCATGAGGAATGGTATTAGCTGCTCACTGATTTTCACAGCACTGGTTTCTGTTAAACTCATGCTAGCAGAGGGAATTCTCATTGCTGCATTTGTATTTACTTCAGAACCAGACGGGACAGCTCTTTGTCCTTTCATTTATTTCCCAGTTAAGCCTCTTCCAGATATCAATTATATGACTAATTGATTATCTGTAGAGGAGCTTCATCTTTTCCTGTTCAGGTAATTCCTCTCAAAAGCAATGAAAATTACATTAGACAACAATCTATTACACAAGCCAGCCCCCAGTGGATTTACACTTGATGTGGTCCATGATGTTACGATTTCTGGATTATGTACGAGCCACACGTAGTAGCAGTAGCACTCGCTCTGCAGGGTCTTTGTGGTCATGTTTCAAGGCTAAAATCCACAGAACATTATAATTCTAGTGGTTACTTCTGACAATAAATTCTTTACCTGTAAACTTCTAAATGTGTGATTTTTTTCAATTTCATCCCTAACCCAGAGGTGTTCTGTAGAATGCGACCCATATTGCAGGGTTTTCCACTGTGGCATCAGGTTGACAGGAGCTGCTTCCACGTGGTAGGAGCTTTTCATAATGAAGTCAGTCTTTGAAAAGTCTTTTATTTTTGTGTTTGTTTTGCTCAGTGCACACTAAAACTAATGTAATATGGAAACAAATCTTCCTCTGTTGATGTAGAAAATGAAGTGTTTTGCCCATGTTTCCATGGAGACAATCAGGCTGCCACAAATGAACGTGAAACAGCTCTTAGTTCTGCAGAATTTGGCCGTTTTGAAATCATTGTATTAAAAGTCATTCACAGGGGCCCTTTGCTTGTGTTCTGTGATGCCTCCCAAGGGTCCCAGGGTGATTTCTAGACGGTATTGCTACCCCCATTTTAAATGCTGAAAAAGGGAGGGAGGCAGAGTGACTAACTCATGTATCCAATTAACAAAAAAGGCAAAGAGAGCAAGAAACGGTGTAAAGGCATCCTTTCCTTCCTGGGCGTCCTGTCCTTCCTGGGCGCCCCATTGACTAGGACAGCCGCTGCCCATGCACTAAGATGCTAATAACAACTGTAAAGGTTGTAATTCTTCCAGGCCTCCTGTTTCCAAGAATGCTACCCATATTGTACCTTATTAATTAAGCATAAAATGAGCTCCTATATTTTATAGTCAATAGCTTATAATGTTTGGAGCCAAATTCTGTTTCATTTGTCCTACTAAATAAGCAAAGGAACTTAATGGGAAAAGTTGAGGTTTTCTCATTTCCAGGGCTGAATGTCTTATCTAGTTTAACATTTAAATACGCATATGTAGAGATACGCAGGTGCCCGGCTGGGAATTGCTGTAACTGTAACAACGTTGACATTCAGTCTGTCGACAAATAGAGCAAACTCGTCGGCCTTTCAAAGAATTCATACCCAGAATTTTTATTGCTTGCCTAGCTCTCTACAACGTTGTCTTAGAAAAGATTTGTAATAATGCATACTGAAATGCCAATTTGTAAAAAAAGTTGTTTGGTCCTTATTTCTTTTACTGTTTGTTGATGGAATCAGTAATAACAGGGATGTGCTTTTGCTTCTGCATTACCTCTAAAAAATAACTATTAAAAGATCTGTTTGTTATCCATGTCTTCAAATGAGATTTAATGACATAAAATATCATTTGAAGAATGATAAAATTTGATAGGTAAGAGATTTTTCTCGCTGAAAAATACAGAAGAGTTGTATGCTTCAATTTTATTTTTTTCTACTCATAGTTCACTGTATTATACTTCATTATATTTTTTAATCAAAGTTGGAAAAGGGTTCAGTATCTCATGAACTAACTATCTGAATTAAATCGTGGTAATTTTTTCCCCATTATAATTTTGCTTCAGTTAAGTATAAATTACAAAGCTTCACAAGTATTACAGAAGTGTTTCGTGGCATACAATGCAACTTTTCTCCAAGCAAATCAAAATATATGTTTGTATTAATCTGAAATGGGAAGGGTGTATCTTTAATTATGCATGAGTAATTTAAAATACTATTTTCTGAACAAGGTATAACCTGTTTTGTTTTCATTGGCCTTGGAGTAAAATAATTTGCATTAATTGAAAACCCACTAAATAAATGATAATTCACTCCAGTGTGACAGAAAGCAGAAATAGTCTAGGTCAGTTCACAGGGAAAATTACATCTGGCATTTCAAAATCACCATAGGTTTGTCAAGTTTAAGCATTCAGAAATCTCAAAGTTATCTTAAATATACTTCCTTTAAAAAAAATATTGTAATTTGTAGTCTTTTGGATGGCTTTGATTTTTTTTAAAAACCTTTGTAGTTTATACTGTCAGTATTTCCCCATCAGCAATGAGAATAAGTTAGTTAGTTAGTTAGTTAGTTAAATTTAAAAAAAAAAAAAAAGAAAAAACAAAAAATGGCTTTTGGAGAAAAAAGCAAATTTCTGTTCTGGTGCTGGGATCTAGAGATTTTAGGGAGTCAGCCGGCATCACAGGACCCAAGTTCAATGGCATATATGGAAAATGCAGCCTCAGCTGCTTACTGAACTGAAACCTGACGTACAGCCGTTTCACAAGATGTTATCAGCTAGCCACTTCTACCAGTATGGAGATCCAAGTGCTTGCTCTCTTTTTTTCCTCACATCATTTGCTAGAAAATTGAGCGTGAAAGTCTGAGGGAGCATATTTCATTCCAGGAGAGGTATGGCTGGGCTGGGAGCGCCCAGGGCAGGGGAGGCAGGAGCAGCATTGCTGCCGCAGGAGCTACACCTGCACGGGCAGGGCAGGAGGTGTGGGGAGGGTGGGCATCCCCGCGCCGGGGTAGGGGCATTTCACTGGGCTGACGGCAAAGGTGGGGACAGACTTTTTAATGGGGACTGTAGCAATAGGAAAAGGGGGAATGGTTTTAAAACTGAGAGAGGGTAGATTTAGGTTAGATAATATGAAGAAATCCTTCCCTGTGAGGGTGGTGAGATGCTGGGATGGGCTGCCCAGAGCAGCTGTGGGTGCCCCATCCCTGGCAGTGCCCAAAGGGCTGGACGGGGCTGGGGGCAGCCTGGGCTGGTGGCCGGTGTCCCTGCCCGTGGCAGTGGGGTGGAACTGGGTGGTCTATAAGGTCCCTTCCAACCCAACCTGTTCTGTGATTCTATGCCTGTGTTGTTACAGGGTACCTCTGAAAAGCAAGCAGAGCGCTGAGGCAGACCAAAGCGAACAGCCACATTTTTAGCTCTGCTCCTGTGCTGAGGGTCTGCTGAGACAGCTACCGCAGAGCTGTGTCCTCCCTGCAGGGCAGAAGCAGTTGTTCCTTCATTTTCTCATGTTTCACCAACTAAAGATTAGAGCAATCTTTTGAAGCTCTCCACTTCCATCCCAGGAAACTGTAAGCTGGATCACCCTGGGGGTTTGGGGGACTCTAGAACAGAAACTGTAGAGCTGCTTTCATTAAACATATGCCAAAGCCCCATGAGTCCTGGAGAACGGGGGTATTTTTGTATCCCCACTACTTCCTGGAATTAATGATTGAATGGAACATCTGACCAACCTCTCTGTCTGTGGGGGTTTTAGGTCTGTTTTGCCATCAGCTTACCGGGATATGCAGAAGCACACCCTCGGGTACGACACACACAAGCATGAATCATCACACAGTGAAGGGCTCGAAATGTAGAGGAGCACTGACAGCACTGGTGCCAGGTTGTACCGAGCCGATGCGAGTGCTCGGTACTTGCATGTTGGTTGGACCCTTGCCTTGCAGGCAGCAGAGTTGTTTGTGAGCAGGGCACCTGGTGCTGGCTGGAACACCAAGCAAGTTCCCAGCTATCTGACAGCCTCTTTTTTCCAGTGGATGCTTTTTTTTGTTGTTTTTAGATGCAAAAGAAGGTTTAAAAAAAAAAAAACAAATGTATGAGGTAAACATACCTAAACATATGAAATATTTAAAACCTGCTCCAGCGTAGGGAAGTATTGGAGATACGTTTGCAGTATATTAAGCTGTACATTATAATGATTCATTGTTAGAAATCAAACCAGGAGCTTCTCTTTTATGACTCTTCAGCAAATGCCAACTATGGTCTTGTACATGTCTCTACCTGTCGCTGAATACCTACATGGATGGTTGGGACTGATTATCACACCCACCGATGGAAGCACATTTCCTAACTTACAGTCCTGTGGTTTTTTTCTTTGCTTTGCTTATTTTCACTGCATTGGATGTCTGTGTATTTGTCAAGGAAATTTGTTTAAATACTTGGGTTCTTATCCTTTGCTTTGGAAAGGAAATCTGTAGAGTCCTTTGAAGCATCTTGTGCCTTGGATGGCCCTCAGCAATGTCAAAAGCAATTTTATGTCAGTTAGGAGAAATTATTTTTGAAAGTGCCTGTAAAAATTAAAATAGATATTTCTGTGCGCTATACTGATTTCTTCAGCCACTCAAACGTGAGAGTGCTCCAAAACAAAACTATATGAAAATACTGCGCAGTGATGGAATAAATGCTGACAGTTTGAGATGTTACTGTTTAACAGCCTTGAGAAATTCCATTTACTGAAAATAATTCACATACATGTTTGAAACATTCAGGCTTACGGTAATTAATTTTCAGCTGAATTGATTTCTATATGCAAATTGCTCTGAGTAATTATGCAGAGAGGGGGAGCAGGCGAGAGAGAGAGACTTAAATATCTGAACTTGTTAATGGAAGACATGGTCTCCCCTAGACTTGGGGGAGGGCTAACACCAGTTTACTCCCTAATGAAGCAGAATGATTTATGATAAGATTTGCAGAAGCAGAATAAAAACTATTGGTAATTATTTGCGATTGATATGGAGGGATGTAATTAATCTGTTATTAAATAACATTTTTTAAAACCAGAATTATTAGCAGTATCAGCTCTGAGAAGAAATGTACAGTCAGTCCCAATAAACAACATAGTCTTAGTCACTCAACGTGGCCACTTACCAACCTGTCAAATAAGAAAATCTGGGGAAGGGGTAATAGGCAGAAACCTATAAGAGCCTGGAAGTCCATCACGGGCTTGGGTGTCTTGTTCATATGAGGGTGATGGGCTGGTCCCATTGCACTTGGCTTAAGCTCCACTGGCAGTCATATCTCTCAGCACATGGGTTGGTTGGAGTTCACCACTGGAGTATTGAAAACTATCGTGTTTTCACAGAGAAGCAGAGCAACGTTCGCCTGAGTGCTCTTTAAGTTATTGTGTACGGCCATGATCACAGTAAGAAAAAAAGGCATAAATTCATCATCTACTTTCAAGCTGAATAGATGCTCTAATTCTGGGAGGAAATCTATGGTTTGCTTTGAACACTGAAATGTTAAAGCCAAACCTGTTTTTACCCATCATGTGTGGAGAACATGCCCTTTTCCTAGTAAAAATCAAGGACAAAGTTTGTAGAGATTTTTATTTATACATGTTTCGGCTGGCTGTATGGTTTCTTACATGTTCGCTCTACGCCAGTTTTCGTGGAAGCCCGTAGTAAAACTCCTCCAAGCCACTAAACTGCTTTGAACACATTTTCTCTTTGGCTGTCACCATGCTGTAAGTGGCGACAAGATGCTGATTGGAAACGTTGCCCCTTAGATCTGCAGTCTGACATGCGGTGCCGCGTGAGCTCCGCGCTGAGCAGCGGGGTGAGGAGCCGTCCTCGCGCCCCTGCCTGCCCAGACCACCTTGTGTCCGCGGCTTCCTCGCTTGTACAGCCAGGAGCTCTGCCCTCCTCCTCCTGCTTGCTTGCGGAATATCGCTAGAATCAGATAATACATAATAATATTGAAATGCACACCTATAATGTAATGCATCATTTAATTCAGAGGCTTTGTTTTATTATCATTTTATTTTGTTTTAAAATATGCACTAGCATCTCTGCATCGAAGGCAGCAGGTCCCATTTTCCAGTTCATCATACCTTTCTCAACAGATGTAGTTCTTTTCTCATATAGTCAGAACAGTTCCGAGGGGGTTGCATAAAAGCAACTTCTCTTGACATTTCATTATGTGGAAGCATTTTTGTCATTGAGTGATCATAGTACTTATTGTCAGGCAATTTTGAAAACAAAAAACCCAATATTTACATAATGCCATTTCTTTTTGATTGTGTAGTTTGTTTCAGCTCCACTAAACAGCTATGAAATTACTCTCTTCCCCCAAACGAATGGTCATAAAAACAAAATCAAGCTCATAAATCTTGCTGTGAACTAGTTGTACAGTTTCTGCAGGATTACACATCCATTGCTGCAAGACATTGAAAGTATTTATTTGTTATCACCCTTTTAAAGTCAAATGTGTGAAAAATAAATTTACTCGGTTATGATTAACACAGTGACCCATAGTTGCAGTATATAGAGCTACAGTCTTATAGAGTAACTTGTCCCTGTACTGCCGTTGTCTGAACTAAGGAGTTTCCTGCAAGTCGTAAGTCTTCTTTTATACTGGCAATATATAAAAACATGAAATGTAATAGAAAAGTATCTCAAACGCTGTTCTTAGGTCTTTGTCCAACACTGATTTATCTTGCAAACTCACAGCTTCTGGTGGATGGTGCAGGGAGGGCAGAGGAAGGTGTGTACGGTCCATAAGGCAGCTTTATCTGGTCTGCTTTGTGGAGCTGGGAGGGAAAGGGATTTGTGATGCAGTTGGTGTCTGTAATCCTTTTGGTCTTGGAAAGAGATGTCAGCATACCATTAGGAGGTTGTTTAATTGTCTGGTGCAAACCTTGGTGTTTATTCCTCTTTATATCTCCTGTGGTTATCTTATAGAGATAACCACAGAAGATTTATAGTTTTAGGAGGGAGCTGAGGTTGCTATGCATAATAAAAGTTTGACCAAAAAAAAAGGAATGCAAGTCTTTTGCCTCTTGGTGACAGGATTCTGATTCTGCACTGCTATTTTGTATAGACAGACCTAGCACAGGTTTTGGGTCCCTGCATACGTCTGAAAGCCTTTCCCCTTTGCAGTGCAGTCAGCTGGCCTGGAGAACAGTTTTCCTACAAGACTGTTGTGGCCAATGAAGCAGAAACTTTAGCCCATGTAAACGCTTCTTGACCCCTGCTCTGCCAGAGAGGAAGAGAAGTCGCAGCTCAGAGTACCAGGACAGCTGGCCAGAAAACAAATGTCAGCAGCAGGAACACCTTGGTGTTCCGTGAGGAAGAATAAGACTTTTTGAGCCAAGATAAAAAGCCCAAAATTCTAAATTTTCCTAGGATAAAAACTTCTGCAAACGATTATGCTGAGGAATTTGCAGCACTGCATTTCCCTGCATTTCAGCCAGATATCTCCTGGGATGGATATTCCCTTGGAGGCCAAGTGTGCAGGGATCTGAACAGGGGAAAAGCTCAGGACTGGGAACTATTGAAGCCTGGACTCACAAAAAGCTAGACAGGGTGACTGAAGTGGATATTCAGCAAAGAATTTAAGTTCAAATGAAACCTTTAATTCCAGCACTGGCTGGACACATATCCCCTCCAAAACCTTTGGGCCAGTCCTCAGCCACTGTCAGGTCAGGTTAACTGACTGTACCAGTTTCACCTTTAGTCCCAATCTACAGAAAAATTGGAACTATGTTCACATATTAAAGCCAGGATTAAGGTATTTATGTTACTACTGTGCAGACAAACTTGAGTAACTATGTGCAGACTCTTTGACATAGGAAAGGGATGGCTGCAATATTCCTTTCAAGTTGATAAAATAAGATCTTTTTAATAAAAAAAAAAAACTTCAGGCTTTTTTCTCACTCCTCTTCCCACTTTCATTTATTTATTTGTACTTTTGGCTCTTCGTTTTCAAAAATTTCATATTCATTGCTTTAGGACAAAAAGAACTGGGATGACAAATATGGTTGTTATGTTTCATCTTATTCCCAAGGGTCTTTTCTTCTGCAGATGATGAGCATCTGCTCCTAGTCATGTAGAAATCTGATTAACAAAGCATGATCTTTGATTAGCATATTTCAGAAACTGTTTCTTATTATAAGCTGTCCTTAGGGCTTGTGTTGCTTAGCAGTAGAACAACCTTCCAAACTTATTTAACACGTTGAGGAACTTTGCAGACATATAAATCCCTGTTTTGACCTTTTATGTTCAGATGGATCGTGCATTCTGCATAAGTGGCAAAAAAATCTCAAGAAATAATAATCCACATCATGGGATTTTTTTCCTGTCTTCTTACAAAGCCCACGGTTTTACTTGTATTTAATAAACTTCCTTCTACTGTTTTGAACTGTATGAAGGGCTGTTTCGTAATGAATAATAAATGATGCTTCTATAGTGATAGTGTGTTCCGTCTAAGGATCTTCATGAGCTTTCCCACCATGAATAAAATAATTCATTCAGCACACAGGTTGGGAAAAGCTTCATTTATTATTATTATTGGCAGTATTGTTATTCTTTTCAGATTTTAGAAGCAAGACACTGAAGTAGAGAAAAGTAGAGGCCTGATTTAGAATGAAATAGTGACTGGCATTTTCAACTACATCTTTTCCCATTCTTTTGCTTCAAACTGATGACCATTCAACAATATTTTTTCTTTTTTGGTAGACACATTTTAATTGCAAAATATTTGAAACTTGTGTTTCTTTTTACAATAATGTGTTTTGTGATACTATTTCAGACCATACACACTTCAGAAGTGTGTGTGTGTTTATTGCTTTAGAAGACCTAAGGAGTTCCAGAAGTGGCTGTAATTCTTCAATTAGAGTAAATTTTAGTATGAAAATTGCTGAATATTGAAACTGTGCATGATGCCACATAGACCACGTGGGCTTAAATCTTGCTTCTCTTATTCCTGCCAAACTCGGATTGACTTTCAAGGCTAAACCCACATCCCCTTTCGTGCTGGCTCTGGCTGATAGAAGACTATGAGCACAGGGCCAGAGAGTGCTCTCCAGCAGCCCAGCAATGCTGGCAGCTATTAGCCCTGGGCTCCTAGCCAGTTTGTGCAATGGTTTCTGTTGATGCAGCATTTTGTACCAAGGATGTGTCACCAGCGAAAGCAGACAGTGTGCACATGCTCCAGTAAAAGAGCAAGGCCAGCTGCAAGCGAGCAAAAGTTCTGGTCGTTAAATTTTTTTTGTGTGGTTTTGACCTTTGCATTACGTCAGCCCAATGAACCTGTGATCTGGTGACCCTTCACTCTTCGAGTGGTGCTTTCTTGTGAAAGGCTTTGCAGAAGGAGGGTATCTCAGGCTGTTTAAGAATATCTAGGTAGACGGTTCGGTAAGGAAACTGTGGCTTGCCATTTCAATCCCTGTCTAATACCAACCTCAGTCTTTAACTCAGTCTCCAGTGAGAGCAGAGGATTAAGAACGTGTACCTGACCCACTGTGTTCTGGGAGCGTAAAGAGCAGGGGATGGGCTGCTTCACATGTGCTTGTTAGTCTGACTTGGAAAAGACAGCAAAAGGCAGCAGCAGAACACCCTGAAGAGCCCTTCCAGCCTTTGGGCTTTTCAGTGGGACAGACCCTGCCCCCTCAGACGCTGCCTTTGTATTTCCCGAGTGGCGACTCATTGGATGTCGATGCCGTGTTGTTTATGGTGCAGAAAACACATGGTCTTTTCTCCTTCCTTGCTCACTTCACCTTTTCTATCAGTTTTAATGGCTTTAGAAGAAAAAGCTTTTAACATATTTGGATTGTTTCTATGATTTCCCCATGTCTTACACCAAAGGCATTCCACTAAATACATACACACTAGTGAAGCGCAACTGCCCATCCCAGACGTGTAATCGGTGTTAATGTGGTGGGAGCTTGGATCTGTGGCTGTTCAAACCAATGCAGAACAGCTGCAGCACGCCAGCGCTGCAGGGAAACTGAGGAATCCTCTACTTGTTGGAAGTACGTTTGCTGTCATATAAAGAAATTCGGTACATAGCAAACTGAAATGTCTTGTGCTTCAAATAGTACCCTTCAAAAGTTTGTCTGATTGTTCAGTAAAAGTGGGGAAGACCATTATCATAATGTGCAGGAAGAGCTTTGTACAGCCCCAAAGATGAAACTAAGAGTTGCCCATCTCCAAGAGTAGCCCCTTATGTGGGGGAGGGAGAGGAGAGGTAAAATGGGATTTGAGGACATGTAAAAGGAACAGAAAGTCAAATCCAAGACATATTAATGTCCAAAATAAGCTTACCTAAAAGTCATTTAAAGGTGAAATTTCTCTGTATGGCTGTGACTTCCCTTCTTCTGAGGTATTCATATAACCATTGTTTGAATCTTTCTAATTCATCCTGGCAGATATGTCTTATTGCTGATCTTTAGAAGCTTCCTTTTGTAAGAGAACGAATTTAGATAGATAGCCTTTCAAATGGGACTTGATTGCAGCAAAGTATTTATAAGAGATTTTCCCAGGTGGGATCAGTGCTCTAATTGGAGTGGTATCGAGCATAGCACTGTATCGCTTCTCTTTCTTTATTTCAAGGATTAGCAAATCACCGCTCATTTAAGGAAGCAATCTCTAGAAACTTGGCAGGAGCAGACAGGCTTGCACACTGGCAGGACAGCGAATGCTGTCTGCTGCTGTTGAGCTTCTGTAGGGACCAGGAGGCTGCTCCAGTTCCTAATGCCCCAGCATCTTCTTGCCTCTCTGAAGGAGCCACTCCTGCCTCTGCGATCAGACCCTCTTGCTCACTTTGGGTGCTAAACAGGATGATCCCAAACCAAATCCTGATTTTACCACATCAGGCCACTGATACTAGCTTAACATCTTCATTTATTTGAGGACAGGTGAAAGGCATGCACAGTTCTAGTAAAACCTAATGTAATATGCCGTGTGCTAATTTCTTCATTAGTGTTAGGAGACATTTCTCTGCATACAGAAAAAAGTGAAGGGGCTCGTCAGACTCCCACTGCTCCTTTCTGAGTGTTGGTTGCATCTGGGGGAAATGGCTCATCGCAAGCTAAATGAGGAACCTTGTCAGGAGCCTCCTGTTAGAATACTGGCAGCGTATCGCTGTGCCATTTCTGCCTCCCGGCACCCTTTGCAGAGAAGCAGGGCTTGTGTCTCTGTGTGTGTGAGTGCACGTGTGTGTTCACCCTTGCCTCCTGGATAAATGCAAATTCTGGCGAGTATTTTCTGTCTGTAGGCCTTTACGTCCATCTGTGTCATCGTTAGGGTACGGCATTATTCACTCCTTCGAGCCCATGGTTGTGCTGCCTCCCCGTGCACTTACAGCGAGGCGGATTTTAGCAACAAGATTGGTAACTGGATATGCTCAGGAGGAAGGTTCATGGGATCTCTCCTAATCAAAGCTGTAAAGGGGGTACCAGAGGGTAAACCCTAATACCCTGCACTTCCCCAGGCAGGACTGCATGTCACTGGCACTTTTTCCAAAGTCCTGACTAGCTGCAGTACCACAAATCACCCATCACAGCAGAGGGAGAGAAGCTCCCTTTACTGCTGCCATGTCCTTTTCTCCAGCAACTTAAGAACTGTTGAAAGATGGACCACCTGGGGCTGGCTGGAGTGCTGAAGTACATTTCTGGGCTATATAATGTCGGAAGGAGAATAAAGAGTTTAAGGACTGATTAAGAGGAGGCACTTTCCCTGGGGAGCATCGGCAGGGACAGCAGCTTGGGTGTATTTGCTTTGAGATAGCAACTCATCATTCTCTCTGTCCACTTCTGACAACACTGCTGGTGATGTAGGTGGTATAAAAGCCCAGGATTATTTTATTGTTATTACTGCTCTTCTACTCAAGCATTTTAAGTACGGGAGATGCTTATCTGTAAAAATAAAAAAATAATTTCTACAAAATAATATGCCTTTTGTACAGTATCTGTGAAATCAAATTTATTAGTACTCTGCAGTACGTCAGTTATTAGATAGCTTCTAAGATACTAGTCCTTTTGTTACTTGTGAGGATTTTATATTCCACTGTAACTTTTCTGTGAAATAAACAGCATGGTGTAGGTTATTATGCGAGAACTTCATCCCAAAGCGTTATGTTTAGTATTAATGTGAATGCCAAGTTAGACTCAGGTCACTGTTTAATAATCAAAGTCCTTAAGCTCTCCATCTATCTTTCTACTTCAACACCTCTATATGCAGTCTGCAAACAACGGCACATATTATGAAATGGTAAAGTATTTATTCACTCAGATGAGGGAGTGTTCATTCTAACCAGTTGTCATCTGTCAACCAAGAGAAAACTTGATGTGCATTTCTCACTTTCTTTTTTAATCTATCTGTTTTTTTATAGCCCTTGATCCATCCAAAGATCCGTGTTTGAAGGTGAAGTGCAGCCCACATAAAGTATGTGTCACTCATGACTATGAAACTGCGATTTGTGTAAGCCGCAAGCAGCTGGTGCACAGGTAAGGAGGTTTTATGTTGTTTGAGGTTTTTCTGTCTTCAGAGACATCCAGTATGATAAGTAAAAGGAAAAAGCTCCAAAATGAACATGAAAAAACTTAATTTTAGAATATTCCTTTATCAATTAATCTGCATTTTTTCCTGAAACCAAAGAGAAGTCATCTTATTTTTACCTGGGGCCATTCCAAAAAGGTGAACAGGAACATGGTGCACCATGTAGTGTGGAGTGCAGAATGCTCTCCCAGTTCTGGGGGTGGTTTTCTACTCCCAGAGAGCGGTGACTGTGCATGTTTTCAAATCTGAAAACCTGGAATATGAAAACATTGTGTCACAGACATCTACAGTTCTGGTAACTTAATTGGAAACAATTAAA
Source organism: Falco cherrug (assembly GCF_023634085.1). Taxonomy (NCBI): domain Eukaryota; kingdom Metazoa; phylum Chordata; class Aves; order Falconiformes; family Falconidae; genus Falco; species Falco cherrug. Next base: position 60,774,656 of record NC_073704.1, on the reverse strand, counting down.
AAGAGATTAATAAAGGTATTATTTTCTTAAAATAGATCAAACCTCTGCTTAAATTTGGTAAAGAACTGATAAATGTTGGTGGAACTTCGTAGAGCATCTCCCTGGGGAGTCGTCTAATTACAGAAAGCTCCAGATCTGATTGTTGAATGACTGAATTAAGAGCAAATGAAATCACTAATATGTTAAAAGCTTTGGTCAAGATGTTCCAATTAGACCACAGAACTTCACTGAGAGAAGCTATGAATAAACAAAGAAAAACCTACTGAGCATAGGTTGAAATACACTATGAAGAATCAAGAATTAAGACATTTAGAAAAAAATTCAGAGGAAAAAAACCCCTGATGTTACCCTGTTTTGGAAGCAGAACAAGCAGAACCAGTAAGAGAAATTGCTCTTGAGTATCTCTAAGTCTGTCTGAGTCGAGGCGCAGAATAGAAGTGAGGAAATAAGCCCCTCCACTTGCCAACAGATTTTGAATAAAACTGTACTGCTGTAACGGGCAACTCTGAATGGTGTGTCTGTACTTTAAGAGAAATATGTTGTCTTGCTTTCATTATATTTGAGTGATAAATCTTTGGACTGGTCTGCAATTTCTTTCCCTGTTTAGTAGCGAAGCAAAAATTTGCCTGTAACTCAGGTCCCTGAATGTCGTTGTCAGTTGAGATTGTAGTTCCACAACTGATTTAAGCCAACCTAAATTCAGGATGATCTGATTCCCATGTACTAGTACTACAGCTCAGCTTTTCTCACTGCTACCTGGCTGAGGAAGCTAATCCAGTAAAAAAAAGTTGTTTGATTTATAATACAAAGCTAATGGTGTAATGTGCATGAGGCACTATATTTAATCTGTGGTTTTCTATATGGGATGAACCCTGGAAGGATGTTAGGAGTATGGCTATGTGAAGTGCTTACGTTCTAATGACATTTTTGGCATTATGTAGCTTACATTTTCTAGTTAGGATGGATTTAAAGCACTTACATTATATAGTAGTCCTTATGATATATAGATATAGATGTTGAGCCAAATGCTTTCTGAGCTATTTCCAGTATTTAATGTCCCAAAAGTAGTCAAAATGGTAGAGAGAAATGGTGTAGAGGAGGAGCTGAATATCCTTTTATTATTTTTTTTCAGAAACCAGGTTGTGTTTCATATGATCTCTCTATGATTCCTCCACTGCCTACAGCTATTTCAGCTGACCTTTAAGTAGCACTGAGACTACGGAGATGAATAGAAAAGTATTGAAAACTTACTTAGAAAATTCTCCAAACAATTTCTAGCAAGTTTTGTAATGCTGAAAGAACTACTGCTGATGTGTGAGAGTGGCACATATGTCCCCGGAGTGTTTTTATTCTCAAAATACCTACCCTTGCCTCAGAGGGTAGGCATGTCAATGAGGAAAGTAACTAGGGCAAATTCTCTGCTGATTTGAATCAGTGGAGTGACACCACTAAAGGTCTTCATCTATAGTCCCACAACGTTCTCTTCTTTTTTCTGTGCCTGACCTGAATACTGCTGTATGTCTGACTCTGGTCATATTTAGGCTGTGTTAATCAGGAGTAAATGCATTACAAGAGGTGGAGTTGCACCTATTTAAAACCAGTGAAAACCTGAATAAGGTAGCATGGGTGCATGTGTAGTAAGAACCGTCAAATAACACAGCATTGTTGCGATTGCTTTGCACATCCACAGCCCTTTTGGGTGTGCTCAGAAGGATTTTCCATTTCATGCATCATTATCAACTTGCTGTAGTGGCTTTACAAAGTATGTAGGCTCAGCAAAAAGTAATCAGGAGAGCAACATCTTGCGTTGTTGCTGAGGCTTTCAGACAGTTACACCAACTTGCATCACCTGATTAACTCACCCGCTGAAGAGTTGCAGCACAAGGAAGCTGTATTTTTCCAGGCAGAATGTAGCTAACTTTGAAATCACCAGTGACAACGCAATGCCATTCCTGTTTAATTTCCTTTGTGCTGGAATGCACACTTTTTAAACCACTGCAAGAATACGGTAGCAGTGTATAAAAGAGAGTTAAACAGAAACTTGTTATTTTACATTTGCTCAGACCCTGGCTTCGCGATGGCTAACTCTTCCTGTAAGGCTTTCAGTCCCATGCCTTTAGAGTAAGACCCTTACATCTGCCAGCACGGCTGGTCACGTATTTCATCGTGCTGTGGTTTTGATCCTGCCCATGGTGGACCTGGTGGATGTGGGGTCCCCTGACCCAGCTGGCGGGGCACCTAGAATAGTTTCGGTTGGAAAAGACCTTTAAGGTCATTGAGTCCAACTGTAAACCCAATACTGTCAAGTCTACCACTAAACTATGTCCCTAAGTGCCACATCTACATGTGGGTCTGTGGGAGAGCAGCTCACGGTGCCGGTAGGTCTCGTTGTGGGTTACCCCAGGGGTGCCAAAGGAGCCAGCTAGAAGTCCCATGCCCCAGGGGCAGGCTGGCCCCTCCTGTGCAGCATCCTCCATCCCTCCTCCTCCTTCCCTTCACAGTCCCCTGGTGAGCAGCCCCGTCCTTGAAGGTAAGGGAGAAGATGGCTGAGAGGTGTTCCAGACAGACAATAGCATTTTGTCAGCACATCCTCTAAGGCGTTTACGGTACAAATTGGACAGGGCTTTAAGAGAAAAGGCAAGACTGAGCAGTGATTGAAGAGTGTGTAAAAGATAAATTTGAAGGTACCTTCTTATATGCTTAATAGTCCCTGGACTAATGATAAAGCCTTATGAAATCTTTTGTGTGGATTAAAACCCCTTTCAATTTGGACATGATCTATGAGGAAGAGTCTTTATTAGTTCAGTTTTGCATGAAATGCAGTAGTTAATACCTCTCAAAGATTTCTCATACATTTGCAGTCCTATAAAGCTTCTCGCCATTTGTCTCGGCTGGTGTTGCTAGTGCAGCTGATGGGAAGGAAAAGGGTCACTCCTGGGCTTTTTTGAAAAGAACGGAATGAGAAAAGAAGATTGATGAGAAAATAATGGGCATATTAACATGTCCAGGGTTTACAGCTTTGTTCAGTCCATTTAACTGGCGATCACCAATTAGTTCATCACCGCAGTGTACGTCACTCACGAAGGTAATCATGCAATGTCCCTGCTTCTCTGCTGTGACTTGGAAATACAGCTATTTACTCAGTATTGCTTCAGTATTTTTGAAGCTACTGCTGCTGACCAAAGACGCCACTACTGAATTCCTCACAACTTTTTTTTTTTTTTTTTTTTTTTAAGATCTGGACAAGTTCCCACATAAAACATCTGTTCTTCCGAATTACTCATCAAAAGCTTGGTGTGACCAAGGTGGCCATGCTGGCAGCTCCACCTACCAACAATGAGCAGATAAATCTCCCTCTCTTTCTTAATAAATCCTGCAGTTGATACCTGATTTTGGGTTAGGAAGGACCTCATTGAAAACAAGTCCAATAAAATCCATCCCCATATGTGAAACTGAGTATTTTCTTACCACTGCTATTCTATGTGCTGTTTGTGTGCTTTAAGTTGCATCCAAAAGGGAATACATGAATGAAGAAAATTAATAATTGCCAGAATGTCAGTGACCCACCTGCTTTCAAGAACTGCTTGGGAGCATTACAGAAAAATCTTTGCCCACAGCAAATGCACTTTTAGGGATTTATAAAAAGTTGTGCACATAAGCAAGGATGTTAAATGGCGCTATTCCTCAATGTCTTTGTATTGGATCAACAGTTACCCTTTAAAACGCACTAAATACAGGACCTGTAAACCCTAACCCTGTTGTTTTGCTCTCCTGACTCACACATGTCTGTGTATTCTCTTGCTTGCTTCGCTGCTAAATGCTAACGAGGCTTGGCACAACACCAAGGGCTCCTTTGGGGATAATTTCTTCGGTGCTGAGCGCCCGCCTGCCCTGTTCTCAGCAGCCTGGCGGTGCGAGGCAGGGCTTCTTCCCAAGCTCCTGATGTTTAATGTGCGTGATTGACGTGGTAGTGTTTATCAAAGCCTCAATACGTGAGCAATCTATACGAGGTTTTGTAACAGAACCAAACCTGGGAGATGGTTAATTATCTTTGGATCTGCTAATAACATCGGCTTATTCCCCACTTAGCCTTGCTCTGTTCATAGCTTTTTTCTTACTCTTTTGTTGATTTTCACGCTGATGCTGAAAATAATTGTTGGTCATTTGTGTACTAAGTAGAATTCAGAGAAAAAAGCATATCCCAAAGGAAACTTTACAAAATAACATTGTCGAGCTTCCTGCTCATATATTTATCAGTGTTAACTGTATGTGCTTTATTTGCATGTATTTTCTTGAAAGGGCTACTACAAGGAGCAAGATAGAACACGCAGAATAATAGGGCAAGACCACTGTATAGTTTATTCATTTTTTTTGGTCTTTCTCCGTGGAGACTATGCAACTAGTTTTTCTGGTAAGCTTCTGTTACTTCAGAATGTTTCCAAAGCAAAGTGTCAGTATTTCTTAAGTTCTCTGTAAATCCCTACTTTTCTTTCAGTTTGTGCTAAAATGAAGAGGGAAGGGATGTGATGCTCTAACAGGGTGAATTCTCCCCTGTTTCATTGATGTCTTGATGCTTTTTTGTAAGCTGGCAGATGCAACACAGGCAAAATTATGCAGAAAACTGGGAAAATATGCTGTCAAATACTGATCTTTCAATTATTATTTAATCTTAGCTGAGGAAAACCGCAGTTATTTTCAATGGTGCTGCAGTGGAACATGGTTTGTTCGTCGGCCTTTGGTAGGCAGCATGTCAAAACCAGTGTTCTGGGACACGGAGACCTTCCTGGAGTAACGCCTCCATGTCTTGAATGGTGAGATGTGGGACTCCACTCAATAATTTAGGATAATACAGCTCTACAGTAAAGTCGTAATGAAGATTAAATCGTTAATGTATGCATTGGATGCAGAAAACATAAATATCAAAATTATTTTTTACATCTTCAGACTTTTTTGTAAGTTCTGGAGTGAATTCACAGTTATGAGTTAATTTTTACTGCAGATTTGTTTATAGGCACCAAATTAATTCTTCTGTTGATTAACATTTTCAGAATTAATGAAAGAAAACTGCACATTTAAGAGCAGAAAGAAAATCTTTTGACTGTTGTTTTAGAAAGCCATTTCAAATTTGTTGGGTTTTTTTTTCCCAAGTAACAATAGAACAATATATACATCTCTCTGCAAACTGTTTTGAACGTCACTAAAACTGATTTTCCCTAAAAACAAAGAATGTTTTCATGCAAAACATTTTATCCACTTTAATGCTGAGCATCGATTTCTCTAATCTACTGGCATAGATTTTTGCTTCAGAAGAGTGTTGAAATATTTGATTAAACACACACTCACAAAAACCAACAGATTGCATTAGGATTTTTCCAAACAATATATTGTACTGGGGAATGTGCCAAAATTTAGGCTTATTATTTCCAAAGGTACCTCTGACAGAGTCTTGGAGAATTATTTTAATCCTCTATGAATGAAAGTTCTAGACATGAACAGGATGAAGTAAATGGCATTTTTTTGCAATTTGTAAACTATAGTGCATTACTTTGTAAAGGCTATTATTCCTTCTAATATCTAATCAGTCATGGTACATTGCAGAGTTTAACTGTAGCTCTTGCTGTTTGTCCAGAAAAATAAATGAGAATCCAGGAAAATCAAAAAGAGACGGGCATTTGAGGTCACAGCCAAGTACAGCATATAATATGATGTGCAAGTGATGCGTGCAAGTCCACAGAGAAAAGTTGAAACCTTTTAAAAGTATTTCATCTGTGGACTGCCTGATAACAAAGGCTTGCCTCTGCTACAGTGCAAAAGCTTTGGATTTTGCAGCAGACAAGTAACAGACGTGGAAATCAGGAATGTTTGTTTTTCTTCTGTGGGCAAAGTTGCCTTTTAATAAGACAGAGAGCACATGGTATGATGTGCCATCAATCTCCAAGTGCTCAAGGGGACCTCTGAATATTAAGGGAGAACAGCACAAGTCTGGCACTATCCTTTATTCCCCATTACAGTTATTTTTAAAGTTTTGATTATGAAAATTACTATCTCAGCATGAACTCCCAAAGGTCAATAGCTTTTCCTCCAAGACAGTCTCTGTCTTTAACAGCCTGGGATTCAGTCCAAGGATGCTTAAATATTGGAACTGCATTCACTGGTTTTAAAAGCAGATATTACTCTACTGAACAGGATAATCTGTAAACTGTAAGTCTCATTCTCTGAGTGGTCCATTTCTCAGTTTCAACGCTGCCTAAGGTAAATTGCTTTTAACTAAAGAGGCCATAGGGAGAGTCTGTAGAGGGACAGCTTTATCAGTCAAGGTGATATAAGCCAGTTCTGTTCTGAGTCATGAGAGTGACCTACTTGCTGCCAGGAGTTTCTGCACAAATATCCTTCAGTTTATTTTTTTCTGGAGGAAGCTGGCTATGGTATCTCTTCTCAATAGACAAGACTTCAGGTACCATTTAGGCTGTTTTCTGGCTTTCCCAAGCTCTAGATATGCTATTGACTTCAGTGCGTTTCAAAAATCAGAGATAAAAGACTGCTGAACATTAGTAAACATGTAAAAGGCAAGATCCACTTTTCCTTAAAACAGAATTCAAATACAGTTCCTGACTCAAAGTAAAAAGTGCCCAAGTTTTGCACCATGCATTTTGGCATTTCTATGCATTTTCAAACTGCCTCAGAAAGACGTAGACATTCTAAAGTATGGTCAGGCAGAGCACAGGTATCTCCCATGGAAATAGCACAAGATTGTCACCAATAGCCTGGATGTGAAACTTTTTGCATCCTCAGGCCAATTAGAGCTCATTAGAGTAGTGCAAGGTGACTGTCTCTTATTGGACATGGGTAATGTTTGAAATATATGATAGTGCACAGCTCTTTGATAATGGTTTTTGGAGTGTGCAGTCCTCTCTCTGCTTTGGCAATAGCAATAGATGAACTTGCTCTTGCTATCAACAGGGGATTTACGGTGTTTTATTCACTGTCGCCAAGCACCTGGCTGCTGGGGTGAGTATCTTACTGCTAAGGTCATTGTCTTTTACTCTGCAGCTCCTGTCCCACTGTGCTCTACTTTACTGTGTGGATGCCGCAAGCACAAAAGGAAGCACAGGGGCTACTGAGACATCCCCCTCCTCCAGAACTCCTCCTAGACCAGGATCAGGGCACTCATGGAAAGCCACCTCAGTACCTCCGGATACCTTTGGTATCATCAGAAAGTTGTTGTATTTAATAGAATAAGAAAATAACCTAATATCTTCGGCACTTTAATTAACATTTATAAATAGTCTGTGCATTTAAAGATAATATTATTGGATGGGTTGAATACCATTTTGTAATATTCCTGCTCTTTATATTTCTAGTTGTACACTTTTAAGCAGTATATAAAAATGGGCCAGAAGTGACTTCTTGGATCATTAAGTCAAATCCCTCTGCAACAGTATCATATAAACTTTTTCATTAGCTTAACAAGTTCTTCTGCCTCAAAGATAGTAAGGTTTATTGCCCCCTTACCTCTGCTGGGAAGAATCCTTAGCATCTCAACCTTTCTGGTTAGGAACCTGATAATATGTAGCCTAAATTTATCCAAATCCAACTAAAACTTCTGAGTTTTCCAAATGGTTCCTCAGTATTTATTCGGAAATAATGATCCTCTGTACTGTTACTAGCCACAGCAAATGCTCTTACTCTGTTCTTATGAAGAAGCTCTCCTAAAAAGACATTTCTCTCAGCTGTCTGTTTTCCTTTGTAGCAGAGCTCATTGGGTTTGGCTGCTGAGATCAGTAAAGAAATGAAACCCAGAATTATCACTTTGTCTTCTTGCTGTTTAAACTCTTTACAGATCTTTAGGTATTATATTCCTTCTGAGTCATTTCCTATTAAGATTTTAATCTTTATTTCTTAAATTAATCCCCTCTTTTAAGTGCCTGTTCTATCCTTGCCTGCTTTAAACCTGCAGCTGTCTTTCTGTGAGCCCTGGTGGCATATCTGCAGTTCAGATGTTTGTATCCCAGGTGGGCTTTCTGCTGAACACTCTGGAGAAAAGTTCTGGAGTTGATGTTCTGTGTAGCTCTGGATTGATACATATGGTAGATGTATGTGCAGTTTGCTGTTTCAAGGATTTCTACGTAGCATTCTGCATTTTTTTCATCCTCAATAGAAACATACAGTATCCAAAATTACTTTTCTCTGAACAAAACATTTTTTATTAAATGATGACTAGAGGAGGTGGAGAGAGAGTTTGAAATAAATGTGAACCTTAATTATTTGAGCATTAGATGTAAACTATATATAAAATTCAGCATTTAGAGCTCTGAGATCTGACTAATAGGAAACTTCAATGTATAATGGTGGGAAATGCATGTTTGAAAGTTAATGTGTGAATATAAGTTTGTGCAACAGATTCACAGGGAACATAAGCCAGCAGGAAAACTTAAATATGCAAACAATAAAATAAGGGCAAGACAATGTTCTTCAACGGTTTTACTGTCTCAGTCGGCTCTTTTGTTGACTGCAGAATTGCTCATATATAAACCTCTTGATACAGCTCTTCTCAACTTGTCGAGAGCTAGCATCCAAAGCTAAGTTAGCATCCAAAAGCTCCTGTTTCCCTTGAGATATCTGAAAGAAAACTGAGTTAAAAGTTCAGTCACCACCTCCATGGCATTTGTATATTCCTGACTTGGATTGTGGGCTGTTTATGGCATAAGGGATGTTGGCTTTTTTTGTTGTTTGGAAAGCTCCTCTTGCTCACTCTAAACTGAGCAAGAAACAAAAACAGTAACCGGTACAAATGTCATCTGCTTGGCGAATGTCAAGAGATTTGCCAACAAATGAATAATGAACAAATGAATAAAGCCGGATGGAACGCACTGCCTTCATATCCTTGTTCTGTAAGAAGACATTAGGTTTTGCGTATGGAGTAGCTCAGTAATTCTTGGATTTTCAATGCTTTTTCAAACAACCTTAACTCATCATCATTATAACTATTATTAAAACACAAGCAGGTAGCTATATTAACATGTGGGACCCAAGAGGACAGTTCTACAGGCTTTCCATATACTTGTCAGCAGGTCGCATGAGTGCGGTTTTACCTTGAGCTGTTGGCTGCCTTTCTCTATAGCTACATTAATCATCACACAATGGAATCTGCAGTCTTTCTGGGTTTATCACAGCCCAGTAGATTAAGGATGTATTTCCCAATTCACGCTCTTTCTATTTTCTGTATGCTAAAAATCTTAACCATAGAGTTCCTGGAAACAAATTTGTAACAGTATTTAATACGTGTCTGTATTTTTGCTGTTTATCCCTATCTTAAATCTGTTGAGTAATACAGTCAGTCAGAAATTATTATTTAATGTTTACAAATGACCTCCAATGCTCTGAAAATTATTCCGTATTTATAGAATAATCTGTTTACTGGAGATTCTAAATTTATTGCTGGTTTTTGTTGTAGAAGCCCCAGGACATGAATGTGTTCAGTGGAAAAGTCTTTTTAGTGCTAATAAAAGGCATGCTTTAGTAAGATTGGTACTGATGTTTACAGCGAAGGAATTTTATTAAAGCTTTTCTTCAATTCTCAGCATCCCATTATATTAGAACAAGTATTAAATGTGCAGCATTTAAAATTCTTCCTTTTGATAAATGGCATTATACATTCCAATTGCAGTGAATATTACAAACAATATATTTTGTATGAAATTTGCAGATTAGGTCTTTAAAATACTGCATTTCGTTTGATACTGGTCAGTTTGCTGTTTTTTACACTCATGTGTCTTCAATATTATGCAGACTCAATATACATATCTTTTAAACCTACCAAAGAGTGATCTTTATTGTTCGTAAAACAGTTCTATACTTTACTGTTACACTTGAGATTTTCCAGTTATTGCTCCTAAAGCCTTTCACTGGCAGTGGAAGAAATTGATAACAACAGGCTAAAACTCTAATGAGTTGGGCCAGACTCTTCTTTTACTCCTCTTGCCTTGCATGGTTCACAGCTTTCTGCCCTGTGTGTAGCTCTGTCAGGTGGAAGACTGGCTCCTCGAAAGCTGGAAGTGGTTTTGCTGAATTTCATTCCACATTCAACATCCTTCATCATTTCAGGCATAAAACTTCACTAGGAAAAATGATGAAGCCATATCCAAGATCACCCTGAGGAATTCATCAGCAAGTATCTTGGCTTTCATTTTTGAGTTAAAGGTTGCAAAAAACTTACACTGTGAAGATGTTTTCCACATAGGTTTGCCAGCTCCAAACTAGATTAGCAGCAAAGGCATGAATGTCAGCTAACGTAAGGAGTTGGAAAAGGTAGTCTGGGGTGTTTTGTCCCCTTCACAGCCATGCAGTTCCATCTCGTGGCACTCTTTTGAAAGAAATAGCATATGAAAACAATAAGAAGGAGCTTCTTGCATCAATCATTTTCTTTTTTGGTGCAAGTTATGTTATCAAAATTAACTTCTAATCTATTATGTCCTACTTCTTTAATATTTCAATTGCTGTCATTCTCATTTCATTAATAACCTTATGATTGCCTGCTTAGTGCTCTGCCAGAACTCCTCAAAAGCTCAACCTACAGATTCTCGATTTAGTCATTTTATATCAGATTAATTCAACCCATGAACCGCAAATGACATTATTTATGAACGTGAGCCACCAAAGTAGAGTCTGTTTAAAGCTCTGTACATAGGGAGTACTAATTGATGATTAGAAATTAACCCAAAATGTTCGGCATCTTTAAATATGTCTGTCCAGGTATCGCCGTTCCATTACAAATTGACTACCGAAAGGCAAAGGTGTGCATCAGCTTTTTAGGCAAAAGGAGTAAGACCTTAGCACACTTTTGGAAGACATATTGCTTGTATCTCTAGATTTAAACCAGTCTTACAATACATGATAATTTCATTCCCATGAGCATCTCCTGCACCTTAAAAAGAGGGGCAGAAAAAAAGTCTTGTTATTTCTGTGCAATGCTTCTTATTGTGCAGCCAGTTTTTAAGGGAGTCAATGAAGGAAACACCATGCTCATGTGCATTGTAATTACAGTCCATGTCACCAATGCAAAATTCTTCTATGAGCTTTAATAATTGGAAGAGGTGATCAGATGTTTGAACTTCAAAAACTATTAAGGAAAAGAAGGGAATTCTCTTCTGTGGTTTGACCTCTCCCCCTCCTTTCTCCCTTGAATCTGCTGTGACACTCAGTGCTTAATTCTCAGTGCCAGTAGTCAGAAGACCATATTTTATCTCCCTTTCATGGCTTCTTAAAGCTGAAGAGAGTTATCATTTCAGAATCTCGCAGCTCTCAGGATTTGGCCTGGTGGATCTGGCATTCGCTTTCCTCAACGGGAAAATATTGATTCATTAAAGCCCATCTCATACTTACGTGCCTGTAGAGCTGGAAGCCTACAGGGTCATTTTATATTTGGAGGATCCATATTCACCTCCCTCACCTGTGCATGCAGGTATATCTTTTATCAGGGACTGTATATTCATTCTAAACCACTTCACTAGCTACAGCCTAGAGCTGTCTAAAATAAAGAAATAAATCACAAATATATCATGGTAGTTTCTGTTACGTTAATGAAGCATAATTACCAGTAAACATTTCTGCAGATCTGTGCTGTTAAATCTTTGTGGAATAGCGGGGGCAGGAAGGTGAACTAGTTTTCAGATTGGTTAAGGCAGAATTGTCAAGCCTTCATTTTGCTATCAGTTACTGGATTTGTGTTCTCCAACAATGAAACCCTAAAACTTTCCTCGCAAGTAAATACAGAATGTTCAGTGATTGCAATTTAAAAAGTCAAAATTTCTAGCGGATTCCACAGAGTTATTTCCTACTCTACTTAGCATATTAAAAAAACAAACAGACTTGTATTGCAGCCACCTCTGTGAAACCAAATATTGCAATTAGAGACAGTACTTAAAACTGGGGGGGGGGTTTAATGTTCTTGGATTAGCTCTTAACTTTGTGGAATTATCTGAATAGTCTTTGCTGTCTCAGTTTGCACTCAGCTCCCTGCTGAGATTTTTTTAACACTGGAACATTTTGAGAAAGTGGAAACAGAAATAAGCTTAAAATGAAAACAAGCTTTCAGCTTTAAGGATTGAGTAGACACGTTCTGGAGACTTCTGACAAAATGATTTTCCTGTCAATTCAACAAAACATTTTCTAGGAATGTGAAGAATAGCTCTTGACAAGAAAGTCTCTCACCTCAGAAATGTGAGTAGGATGGTGAATAAACCTTGCATGTAGCATGTGAAAAAGAGAGGTTCAAGCCTGGTCACCCCGGTAGAATAGTCTTCTGGATCTTTTGATGAGTGGTTATTAGTTTTTCTTCATGGTTTCCCTGAAAGTCTGTAGTTTTTATCCCTTACTCTTGGTGTTAATTGGAGAAGGGATTTGGTCTTATCCATTCAGGTGAGCGCCTTAGTCACTGGACTGACAGATGGTTGTCTCTCTGCATCTGACCCAATGAATATTTCATTGATTATGCAAAATTCACTCAGTAGCCTAAAGGTTATGGCACTCAGCTGGCACTCAGGCTCTACTCAGTCTGTACTGCTGTTGTTAACAGGAGGGTAAATAAAATCCGCTTCCCAGCGTTCCACCTTTGAGAAGTCAGTAAAACCAGACCGACGTAATCACCACCTCCTGCCTTGATGGTATGACACATTTATTTTATGTTAAGGTTATGAAAAGAGTCTACAGCATATAGTTACCCCCCAAATGACTGGAGACCTCAATTATCATTTGTACCTAGAGAAAATAAAACATTATTTTCTTTCACTGTTTTCTCAAGAGACAGAGTATGGCTTTGCTCCTGGAAAAGTGTCTGGAGACATTTTCTCTCCTCTTTTCATTATTTGGAAGTGATCTAGCATTGCTGCTCTCTTATTTCTACAATGGTAGAGAGGAAACAATGGATTATGATTTCTGAAAGATTAAATCCTTTGCCTGGGTCTTCACTGCCTTCTGACAAATGCCCACCATTAAAAAAAAAGATCCCAGTCTCCTTCCTTCTCCATTTCCTGGGACAATATCTTTAATAAGTGGATATTGTAAAGCACTTTCCCAATAACTCTCAACCAGCTTTTTTTTTTTGCAGAATTTTCTTTGCATGCTGAAGAATAGGCGATTTCTATCATTACCTCTCTTCATACTTTTCCAGGAAAAGTAAATGCTTCAGAGTGTTCTGAGGACTGGCTGCTAGACTTGCAGGATTTAGGGGAAAAAAAATCTCACAAATCTTGGGAATGCTTAGTGATGTGATCACTTTAACTACTGCAGTATTTTTCTTATATTACATTTTAATTCTAGCAGCAAAACTTGTCCTGAAATAAATATTCTTTGGCCGTTTCTCTACTTTTATCCTGCCTAGAAGATCTGCACTTTGAAACGAAATTATTTTGTCCCTTAATGAGGGCTTATGTTGTCTCACATATCTGAATAAACATGCTCCTGTACAACATAAAGCAGTTTTAAAATAAAATAAAAAATAATTGTACCTTGAGGCTCTTTTACAACCTTGTAAAATTTCAAAACTGTGTTACTTTTCAAAAAAAAAAAAAAAGAAAAATATACCCAAGGACTAAAGCATGCTGTGCAGTTCATTGGAATCCCAGTTATATTCACTGATATATTTTATCTCCTGTTTATTGTTGGGTATTTTTGTTTGTCCTCTGGCCTAATCTATATTCTCATCTCTGTATTTTTCTCACCTTTCTTTCAGCACTTTACTGAATCTGTAATACTTTACACTTCTTATTATGCAGCCCATTTTTTATGGGAGTCAGGGAAGGACTGTTCTGACAGTTATGACTGGGATTAGAGGAGCTTTCTACTGGAGTCCCAGTTTTGACCCAGACTGAATCAATCATCTGTAAATTTTTCATGTAGCACAATCTACTAGAAAGGAATAGTTTTCTAAAAGTTTCGGAGAAGATATTTGAACTAAGTTACTTCACTTTTGCAAAGAAATCTTTGCAACCTTTTTATTAACGACTGTTAACACTCAAATTAATGATTGTTCACACTCAAATTTAAGCTGCTGTTTACAATTTACCTTAAAGATACAAAACTGAACTTCTGTTCTGAAGTAACGCTTACACGGTCTCTGATGGAGAATGCAGCCTTAACACTTCAGATTATGTTGCACTGTTGTCAGGTTTTCTTCTGTTTCCCCTTTTTCTTCTTTCATGGCAATAATTTTGAGACTTCCAACTGTATTAAACTCAAGAGGCTTCATAAATACAGAGGATAAATGTGATGTAATCACTCTCATTAAATCAGTTTATAAGTGTTCTTTGTTGGAATTGGTGGGAAACTCTTTTCTTGTCTCCTCACAAATATGGAGTTTTAGCATTTTTTCTGTCTTAATGAAAATACTTGAAATTTCCGTCTTAATGAAAAATCTTGAAAAATGTCACTTTTAGATACGCAGTAGGGTTCAGCCAAATCACCCTAAGCATTTGTTAATCTAATCTTGAAATATTTCAGTTTTATTTTGATGTTTCTTTCTTAACTTCTGGTGGAAGCTTTGTTTAAACACAAAAGGGGTCTTAATACAAATTAGCCTGTAACTCTGAATTTGGATAAGTAAAACATTCTGACAAGATAAGCTCTTCAGCATTTTTACAGATATGGAAATCCCATTTTCCCCATGGATTATTTTGGTTTCAACTAGTCAGCATTCACTTCTTTGAGAAAGAAATATTATGTGTCTAAACTTTCCGTACTCTCAGTTTGAAGACAGGGACCATTGAGGCTCCAGCTACTTATCCTGGCACACAGGAAATACAGTAGTAGGTTGGAAATCATTATTCTAGAAGATTATGTCAAAATAGCTGAAAGAGAGGTATTTATAACACCTTATCCTTTTAATTAGATGGAATTCACTAAAAAAAGTGGGGAAACAGGTCTTTCAAGCAGGTAATTACTTGGCAGCAGCATACTGAGCTGTTCGTACTCTGCTAGGTGGCTGTTGCTGGGATTCCTGGATGACTGCATGCCTTACGTCCCACAAACTACCTGGTCCACACCAATATCCTGTTAATGTGCACTTTTTTATGGCTTTTAGCTAGGATGTGTTTCTTGTATTTATCTGTGTGTATGCAGCTCCTAAAGAGAATTGACTTTGTATCATCCACTCTCACACTCTATGAAGTTTAGGAAGAACCACTGCAGTCTGCTTATGCTTTTTTGTGATTTTTTTGTGATTGTTCCTCTGTCACAGCTGTATTATGATAACACCTAAAAAAAATGCTATTTAATATGTATGGGGAGTGACAGGTGGGAATTTGGCTTTGCTGATTTAGCTAGCCTCTAGCTTTGATCACCCTACAGCCCATCCTCTTTTGTGAAACAAAACAAACCATTCTAATTAGTTGGTTGTTACAATCAGTGATCATCAACTGTGGAAGACTAATTAACCTTAGTAGTAAAGCATAATATAAGGGGGTTTGTTCATTTGTTTAGTGAGTTAAGAAGTCAAGAGAACAGGGTTAGTTAAAAAAAGTTGAAAACACTAAGAAAGAATCAAACCTGCCCCTCTAGTCCAGCATCCAGTCTCAGGCCTTGCTTAGAAGACAGGCATAGAAATACAGATTTCTATCTGTATTTATATATATATATATATATATATGTCTGCATATCTGTCTGTATATACAGATATACATATATATATGTGTGCGTATATATGTGTGTGTATATATATATATGAGCTAAAACTCCATATTTGTGAAGAGACAAGAAAAGAGTTTCCCACCAATTCCAACAAAGAACATTAATAAACTGATATATATACAGTCCATATATCTATCTATCTATCCGTATACAGATAGAAATACAGGAAAGTTCTGTGTCCTCTGCTTTTTCTTTCCTCGTCTTTAGAAAGTCTTTCTTTGTACCTTATTGGCATTTAAACTGATGGTCCGTGTTGACAGAAAGGACGTTTTCTAGTTTTGTTGTAAAAATTAGTCTGTCCATTCTTCATTGCTGGACTTTCTAATGCTGTGTGCCGTTATTCTGGTCTTTAAATCTCTTTTAAGTCCTTCGACAGATTTTTTTAGTCTTAGCTAACCCAGTTTACCTGAAGTCCAAGACTGCCAAATTGAATTACACTGCGGTCATTCCTGCTTAGCACCTCATCCATAGTTAATTTCTTGCGCTCCTATGTTTTATCTGTGTATAAATTTTTCATTTGCAGCAATATTTTAGCTTAGCAAAGGAAGAGCAGAGAAGTCTGAGGGATTTTTTAATTAGTTCCTTTGTTGGTTCAGAAATTTTTGCTTTGTTTTGCTTCATTTTGGACCAGCTGCCTGTGTAACTGAGGTTTCCTTTCAAAAATTCATATTCCAGTTTTTGATGAAACACAATGAGAGCTATTCATTTCCTAATGAGTTTCACCGAGACCTTGACAGCAAACCAGCAACATGTTGAGTGCTGAAATGGAAACCCTGCCTTTTTCACAGCTGAGAAGAGCTCCATCGCTGACACCTTAGAATCATGATCAAGATTAGATAAATGGTCTGTAGGCTGTTGGTCAGAGAACACAAGCTGAACTTTCAATGTTCCCGATGTTCAGTGGTCTCATTACTCCAGTTCACCTGTTGATAGGGCTCTTTGCTAAATTCTAAAAGGAACAAACCGAGGATCATGAGGGTGTGAATCCAAAGCACAGCGATTGATCCATAAAACAGCCTTACAGCTGCTGTACCACAGCCCTCCGAGTTAGCTGTAACTACCTTTGGCTTCCTTTATCGGTAAGGAAATGGGCTCCTGCAGAAGGTATCTCAAAGCACCTAAATTACTTCCCAGCTCTGGGAAGAAACAAATTCATATTCTGTATTTTACCTTTGCAAATACCTCCTTCCCTCACCACAAATATTATTTACTAATGGCCCAGAACTCGGATAGGTCTAAAGGAGAAAGTGCGTTTTGTATTCTAAACAGTATACAGGCTGAAAAGAAGAGAAGAATAGATTGTAAACAAGCAAAAGGTGAGAGTGATTGTTCAGGTGATATGAAAGGATTTTTGGAAGAAGATACAGGACATAGATAAATTCAATATTTTCCTCTTGGACACAGTGGAAAGGAGAAAGATAAGGTGTGTAGTTTGCATCCTGGAAAGGAAGGATATAGTTGAAAGTCCAGCTGATGTGATACATGTGATGATAGGACAACAGTGACTGAAAAATGGAGAAGCTGATGTGAGAAGGAATGTATGCTTGGTTTTGATGGAGCAAGCTTCTAATGAGGACAAGATGTTCCTGAGAAAATTACAATAATAGTACAAAAAGATAGAAGGATAAAGCAGAGAGGACACCTGTAAAGATTCTCAGACTTCCAAGGATTCAAGTGTACAACTACATATAAGTAGTATGAATTCATATGTAGTCTTCATATAAGAAGACTAGACTATTACAGGTGAAGCACCAAAATTACATTTAGAGAGCATCTGGAGAGAATATAATACTTAATGTGGTACTTCCTAGCAGGGATGGAAGGAGCAGTTAAGAGCAGGTGAAGAAATAACAGCTTCTCCAAGGGGCCTCATTTCTGAGGTTGAATGAAGCAGAATAAAGTTTCAGAGGCAGGAGGGGGGGATGAGAGGAAAAGGAGATTAGGTGAGAGGAAGTCAGAGTAGAGTGGTCGGGCTTAGAATCAAAACGGTTAAATACAACAGCGAGTAGGAAAGGGCACTGCAATTTTTTTTCCACAATTTTATAAAATTCCCCTTAAACAAGCTGACCAGATCTTGAGAAAATAGGGCTGGGGGAGAGAGTCAGAGATGCCAGTCAGGCAGAAAGTAGAGCTCAGACAGCAGGTTTTGTGAGAAAAAAAATGTTTTATGAAGAAATGCAACAACATTGGGGCAAAAAGAATAGTGTTAATTTGCAGTGAAAAAAATCATTGCAGTGTCTAGATTTTCACCAGAGCAGCAGAGAAATGGTAGAAAGAAAGAGTAAGAACAGGGTACAAGGAATCAATAGTGAGTAGGAGAAGGACAGTGGAGAGAGGGGGCTTGAAGGAGAAACTGTTGGGAAAGCCATCTGGGAGCTCGCAGGAGTAGAGCTCAGTACACAAGAAAAACAAGTGGCCATCTCTTATGAGTGGGATGGTTAATTCAGGATTCATCCAGATGAGATGACAGAGATGAAGAAATGGTGACCCTTGTTCCATCCATTAGTCTCTCATAAGCTAAGTCACAAAGGGTGAGCGGGGACAAAATCAGTGGTGAGGATGTGGATGTATAGTTCATCACAGCAAGATAAACAAAGGGCAATGTATGCTGAAACTATATGTATGTATGTATGTATGTATGTATGTATGAAATTCCGGTGGGAAGGAGTGATTAAAAGTAAGGTGGCACATATTAAGCCAACATTATCTGCACTAAACTGATTCCTGTTTAATAACTTAGCAGCAAAGTATTTAAATCTATTTTTTTTTTACAAAACCTGTGAAAGTCTCAAGTAATGTTATGCTATATATCTAAATATGCCGCTGGCAGAGTCTCACTTTTTCACACAGTAAAATAAGCTTTTGAGGAAGCTGCTATAAAGTGCCAAAACTTTCAAAAGTGTAAATGTGCAGCTACATTGCATTTTAATGGCACCTTCAGCCTCCATGGGTAGGGGAGCCTATGGAGCTAGACATTTGAAGAATATGGGAAGAATGGCTGGTTTGTAATGCGTGGTTGCTAGGCTTCATGATTCAAGGTCACAGCAAAGTGAAATTTTAATAACTCAGTGGAAGTAACTCATGAAATGTATATCTTGCAGTTTCTGCAAATATGTCAATTGCATTCATCTTCAAATTTTACCTAAAGGTGTGTTTCACCACGTGCTGTCTCTAGACTGGATTATGTGCATTCAGTACGTATCATAAATTAATGTGATTATGTAAATTCTGTCTATCGGTTTAGGACCTTCCTGAAGCTCTAGTCACCTTTCATTAAGACATAGCCTGATATAAGATGGGTAATGCTATTGATGGCCTCATTTGAGAAGCTGGGAATGGTATAGATATTATGAGCTCCATCTCTAGCATCAAATAACCAGACAGACAGGACTGAATATGTTGAGAAATTCAGCAGAATGTTTAGACATTCATAGTACTGAGGTCTGTAAATCAGCAGTGCTGAATAAGCAACAGGAGCATTAGCCTATTTAGATGCTAAAAAGGACGGGGTTTTAAAATTACCCAGCTCCTTATAATATTTATAACTGGTTTGGTTAGCATGCATTTCACTTACATTCGTTTTATTCGGACATAGGAAACTGCATTCTGATTATTTTTCCAAACTAACCTTGAACAGTGGATTTTGACTACACTCTGGAGGTGGTTTTGGGATTGATTTATTTTTTTTTTTAATTGTCTGTTGTTTGACAAGCCAATTCTATTCAGAAACCATACATGAATTCTTAGGTAATCGATGCTAATTGTGAAAATCCTGAACAGCTTAATCTGCTGTAGCCTTCCTGAGAATTTAATAAGCCTTTCTCATAATAAAATGTGTCAGAAGGGGCAAATATTTTGCTAGCACAGCTTGTAACTGATTGTTTGTACCATGGTAGCAAGTATTCACACAACAGAAGTACTGTGCAGTCATTTTTAAACAGGAACATTTGGTTTAGTGCCTTAAGGGCAAGAATTATTACTATATTTTTTAAAATGCATTTACTTTCTCATCCCTACCAGCAATATGTCAATTTTTGTGAGGATTGCATGTTATTCGCCTTAGGAAAAGCAAAATCAACATAATGAAGCAGAACGCAGCTGAGCTGTCTAAGGATGCTTGGTTTGGGGGGATTGTTGATTTTCCCCCTGCAGTTGAAAAGTGACAGTAAGGCCTCCGAGCCTTTTTTCTTCAAAAAAAAAACCCAAAACGAATCAAACCAAACTCAATTTTTTTGGGCAGCGGGGCTTTTTGGAATATAGAAGTAAGGAATGCGTTGCATGTGACTGAACTACTGCCATTGCTGGAATAACTAAGGGTGGGTGATAAGCCATGCTGAAGGACATGGAACTGATAAAGATGCCAGTGGTGGTCTGCCACCTCTTTCAGCCCAACGGTTTGTCTCAACAGTTTCATTCTGCCAAGCAGCTGAATGTCTGCAGAGACGTAAGGCATTGGGGTTTTGATGCTGTTAAACTTGGCAGGCCCCTGCACTTGGCCAAGAATGAGGACTGTTTAAAAACTTGTCTATCCGCAGCTGCTGGGCGATTCATCAGTCATCTTGGAACTTTCTGGTGTTACTAAATGCTGCCAAGAAATCTTCCATCATTTTTAGCATTACAAAGGAACTTGCACCTTTCTGTTTGCACAGCTACTCAGCCACGCAGGGCTCAACATTGTAACTAGAAGTGGGAGCTGTAGCAGGGAAATGGTGGAAAATAACTGCTCTGCCAGATTTGGTGAAAACAATTTTGAATCTGTCTAATTGCATAAAACAGGGTATACTGAGGATCAGTTTTCCTCCCCAACCAAATGTGACAGCTCAAATTAATCTCATATGTCATCAGCAATTCAGCTTCCTCAGAGATCTTGGCAAGCTCTGCCGGCAGGAGGAGGCAGACCTGATCAATACAGTATTTTGATATCAAAATAATCAGATCCTGGGCAGAGAAAAGGTATCTTTATCCTCTTAAAAAGTATTCAGGGAAAAAAAAAAAAAAACCATGCAGGCTGTCACAGAAGGAAGAAAAGAAAGCCAATGCCAACAAAAGTATTAAATTTGCTGCACACCTTCACCTTTAAGCACTCTGTGCCAAGTTACAGCGTCTCTGACAGCATGCAAAAATCCAGGGTTCAGAAGTGGCCACTGAAGATTGCTATAAACTGAGGACTGGTAGAAAAGATTTCAGCTTTAATTATGAACTTCCTGCTATCTCCCCTCCTCCTTTGAAATTCAAGGCACTTCATTTTACTTTTGCATAGTTTGGTGTCTGAGATTCCTTTTTATGTTAATATGAAAATAACGATGAAAAGGCAAATAATTCTCTTATGAAAATTCATGAGAAGAGGCAGGGTTTAGAAGCTGTGTTATTTATTCAGAAGAGCATAATGACTTTTAAAAACACTGGGATTGTATGTTTGTGTGGATTTTTTGCTTTGTTTCTTTTCTTTTATGTACCTTGCCAGTTTTCATATCTATGCCGCTGTGGAGCATATGTATTAGGTCTAAAACTTGCAAATCATTAAGAAGTTAGATTAAATAATAAACTGCCTGTAAGAGCAATAATCTATTAGCTAAGGATGTAAGTGGACCTTCCAAACACCATTTTTATATATTAAAGTGGCCAAGGGCAGAAATCCATGTGCTCCTCTAATGACCTTAATAAACAATCTTAGCATTTTTAGTCCAGGAATAAATAAGGCAGGTATTAACATCTGAGATGGATACTTGTACTGAGAGATCCTGATATTGTGCAGAACAAGTTCTCTGGGGAGTTTAGCAGCATCCATATTTAAAGCCATATTAGAGCTGTTCAGACACAGCCCCTGCTGCTCTTTGAGCAGCATCGCTCAAATAGATGCATTTGGAGGATTCTCTGACTCAGTGTTGCTGGATCTCAGAAATTACCCGCAGCAGTTGTATCGAACCACTGAGTCTAACAGGCTACAGTTTTTCTGTCCCTCTGGGTCCTCAGAATCTATGTCAGCTTTCCCAAGTCCTCTGTTCCTTTAAAACACATAAGAAAGTAAAAAATAAAAAGATTCCTTCATCTTGCAGAACCAATAACCTTGAGCACCCTGGGCCCTGAGACACTTCATTCTCTTTCAAGAGCCGGTTGCTAGCTGGACCTAGTAGGGTCCATGCAAGAATCTTCAGGGCATTTTCCCTGCAAGGTGCGTCGGGATTTTACTTTGCAAAACATGTTGCTGTAACAGAACTCTCAGCCTTCCCTGTACCTAGCTGACAAGTTCCTCTTGGTGCTTGTTTCCCCCATGATTATTTTTGTACTGCCTAATTGTTGGTAAGAAATAGAGGCTTGACTCTTCCCTGGCAATTCCTCTTTGCTTGGAAATACCTATTTTTCATTGTATTGGAATGACACCTGATAGACTTTCACCTCAACAGTCGAGATTTTCCTTTTCACTCTTCCCTGAATTTTTCTTGTCCAACTGTCTTCTGGGTACAGCCTGCTTTCTGAGAATAGGCCAGCAACGGACAGATTTAATTCCCAATATAATCTCATTGGTGTCATTGTTTGAAAGAACAGCAAGTGAGTATCCATTTACTGTGAGAGAAAGTCCTGAGCAGGTCTAATTCTGCCAGAAGGGTCCCCAGTCACCACCATGTCCCATTAAGGATGTTTGCACATCTACCAAAGTACAGTGAGTAGAGGTCTTTTATTTCTTATGGCTCTTTTAAGCCAGATCTGCTGGGAAGCAGATATGAAGGCAGCAAGAGAAAGTAATCAACAGCATTAGCACAATCAGATAGTTGGAATTATTTCATCGAATAATGAAGCCAAAGAAAGAGGTAGTATGTAAGTCCAGTGGGATGATGCTGAAATGCAAGGCAACTCTGCATGTTATTATTCTTTGTTTGTGAAGGTGTACATTCCCGATAGAAAAATTACTCTAATCATATGTCTGTTCTCATTTTACAGTGTTTGTATCACATAAGGAGTCTAATTCAAAAGCATCGTACTTTTTTTTTTTTTTTTTTCCTCCTCAAGGTAATATGTGCAGTCTGTTTTCTTCACATAGCTTGACTGGTAGTGGCTCAAGGTATATACAGCTCTTGTGGAAAGTATGAAAGGTTGTAGAAATGAGGCCAAACTAATAAACAGAATTCAACAATGATACAAAGAGAAAAAAAAGAGTGTTGCCATTTATACTGGGAAATTTCAGCTGTCATTCTTTTCCTCAAGAACAAGAGAAACAGCTTATGCAAAGGAGAGAGAGGAATAGCCAGGCACTGCTGGGTTTATCTCTAGTGTGATAAGCTTCCTTCAGGGAGGCAAGAATGAACTGTGCACAAGGCATAAAGAAGGTACCGGCAGTACATTTTAAACTCTTTCCATAATGAGTTGTTCCAGCTTCAGGACAACATTGAAGTTTGCTCTGTCAGAGCTCCTCCAGCTTCCCGGGAAGCACGGATACTCGGTACCCACTTTGGTGCACTGAAATCTTTAATCTTTATTTCAGTAGAGCTTGATTGATAAGTTGTTGCATGTGATATACAGCATTTTGGTTTGATATCAGGGCTACAAAGAAAGAAAAGTGGATGAAGTTAATCGTAATCTTGAGGAATGTCTCCATGTGAGCTGTGATTGGGAAGTAATGTTCACAACTGGCAGTTGCCTGAAGAGAAGGTTATATGGAGAACCCTTGCAGTAGCTCACCTCCAGCCTGCCTCCAGGGAGCCTGCAAACCCTGAGGGTGGTGAGATCCCTTTTGCTGCATGGAAGTGGTCTCTGGAAAGGGCCACTGGGAAGAGATGGTCTTTCATGCCATCAGCCCATCTAGGACCAGAGCTCTGAGGGCTTTCAGGCTTCTGGCTTTAGAGCAGAAGAAATGGGAACAAGAGTTTCTGTCCCTGTAGCACTTTACGTGTCAAGGCATCTGCAAAGCCCCAACCTTGGGACCTCAAGGTCACTTGCAGCCCGAGATAAACTGGCACACCACCATCTAGACCTCCAGTAGTTATGTCATTGAAAGTTCAGGAACACCAATTTATCTCCATGAAATAGTTTGTTGGGTTTCTTTTTCAGGTAATTAAGTAATTTTGTAATTAAGGCGTATTTTATACAATAAATAAAATTCCTGACCAGCTCAGTACTATGCAGATAGGACCTGAAGTAAGTAGTTGTATTATTTTAGGCAGCAGAAACAGAGAGGTGAGAGTTGCAAGTAATTTGCAACATGTATTGAACCAAATTCTATGCTTGTGTAAGGTCACCGAAACAGTGACTACAAGAGGAGACAGTACCAATCTCTCTGTTTTGTTTCCCTGACACTTTCTGTCAGAAGAAACTGTGTAACTTGTATGTTGGGGTCTTTTTGGAAAACTTCCTGCCGTTTATTTGCAGCAGACCTTTGAAAATCCATCTGACAAAAACTCCTCTGGGTAAAGAAGTGTCTTTTTCTTGTCCAAGAAAATTACTAAATAGGTTCCAAAGTCCTAAAGAGGAACCTCTACTTACTGTCTCCCTCCTCCCAAAACTTTGGCAGGAGTTTCAAAATAATAGCTTGTCAACTTGTATCCAATGGAGCCTGATTTGTAATTGCACGAAACCCATGAAAGCTTAATCTGCTGATTTAATGTATGTGTATTTGGGAATAACTAGCCTTGAAGAGGAGTAATGTATATTTTCTTCTGAATTCTAGTGCATCTTATATCTTTACTAATACTGAAGTTCATTTACAGCTTCAATTGAATTTGCACTTGGTCGATCAAATATAACTACATCAAAGCACTGAATTGGTCTTGTTTATAGAATATGTTGATATTTTGGCTGTTTCTAGTCTGCAGTGATAAGACAAATATTAATCGAAACAAAAAAAAGTTAATATATTTTCCATTTTAAATTATACTGTAATTTTTCAATTGTTTTCCTGAGTTATAGTCATTAGCTTATGTGGCAATATTATACAGCTTGTTAAAATACAGTATGCCCATGTTGTCTGATAACCTGTTGTCTCAAAATTGAACACTGATTGATACTCTCAATTTGCACATTCTATATCAAATTTACAAGGTCCCATTTTTAATTTCATATCTTTATAGACCACCTAATCATATCGTACTATATTCACCACAGCTTCACCTAGAGATTCCATCAACAAGAGAAATTAGCTGCAGAGCAGGCTAACAGATCATTGTCTTCTCAATAAGTAAATTAATTAAAATCTATCAATTAGTTCAGTAAATGGCAAGAAAATGAATTGTCTGCAATAGTTTGGAATTAAGTATTGAGTGAAACTTAAGTGTATCCATTTCATAACCACTCTCACTTCCTATATTGTGGTTGTGATGCTCTTTGGCGATGCCCTCCAGGTTTCACACTAAAAGAGAAATTATTCCCTTTTAAAAATGCTACTTTACAATACTTTAAAATTTCAGTTTTTCCAAGAGTATTTCAAGGCAACTGAAAATGAAAGAATTCATAGTTCTAGGACCTGCATAAAATTTAAAATTAAATGGAAACAAATTGTAAATGTAAATAAACAAAACATCACCTTTGTGAAAGTGACTTTATTTCGGCCTCCGCCTTTGCCAGAGGTTGTTTCCATATGTGCTGTTCTGTGCTGTGCTGGAGAGAATCGTTATAAGCAAAGATGCAGAGATCCCTGACAGCACAGCCCGCATCACCCGCTCGGAGAGCAGGTCAGGAATTAAGGCTGTGGGTGGTTTTGAAAAACTGTGACTCAGTGTGTGAAGTGTTGTTTGAGGCATTGGGTTTGATGGCCTTGTGCTGAACAAAGGCAGGGTCCAGCCCCCCGGCAGGCCGCGTCTGGGCCAGCAGCAGCCCGAGCCACCAGCCAGGTGGGAAGGGGCTGAGTGATTGCCACCCCTGGGGCTGCCAGCTGCACCCGTCAGCTCTCACCAGGGTGCACCTGGGGGTGTGAAAACCTTGGGTGGAGCCAGCTTCCCTGGAGCTCCTGAGGTCCTGTTCCAGTAAAGCTCTGTGCTGGGGGCGGGCAGGTGCTGCTGGCAGGGGGGCGGGCAGCACGGTGTGCCTGGCCATGGCTAGCACCTTCGTCCAGCTGGCTGATGGCATCCAGCAGCCCTGCAGTATCCTCCCTGTTCCTCTGCGAGCAGAACGGCTGTAGTCTCCCTGTATTCTCACAGTATGTGGTAAGTAGTATGTCTGCGTAATGAGTAATGAAGTTGACTCAGTGTATGTTCTCCCTGCGTTGAACTGGGAGTGTTTTAAACCGCTAAAATTTCTTTATGCATTAAAATGTTAAGAGGCTGAATCCTGCAGAACTTAACTACTCCTTAAATCTTATGCCTTTTGGGGTGTCGGTTCACCAGTCTGAAAAGCAAAAGCAGGCAGGGTTTGCCTGTAAGTCTTAATACTTGAGCAAGACATTCATGTCTGTTGGCTTTTGGAATATTGGAAGTACTCAGCCCTCTTGTCCTGATAAACGTGGCAGACTTTTACCTCAGTGGGGAGTTTCTAGTTTGTTCTTTCTGCACAGTTGTTATTTTCTATCGATTTGTAGTAGACCCTTTCAACTCTGAGCCTTAAAGTTGGTTAAATTGTCGGGGGGGGGGGGGGGGGGGGGGAAGGGCCTAGTTTGCTTTGGCCTGGCTTGCTCCTGATGTATTTATTCTAAAACAAGATGATTAGCATAGCAAAACATGTTCCAGGGTATGTGAATGTGCACTTCCATTGAGAAGGGATTTGCTGGCTGGCTGCTTATGGCAGCCAATACCCTCGTCTAGATTTTAATTTGTTTGTTTGGATGTTTGATGTGTTGTTAGGGGTTCTAGGATTGAAAAGCTTCCAGAAGTTTTATCCAGCCTCTCAAAATATCACTCCAGGAAAATGCATGTTTACTTTTGGAAAACAGATGTTCTCCCCGGGAAATAGGTGCTTACCTATATTTTTGGTGGGGTATGGAATCTGGGAATCCAGTTAAAACTTTTAGCTATTGCTTACTTGGCCAAGCTGGCAAAAAATATTTTTTTGCTTTGAATACGGTGGCATTTTGCCCTGTTTTTTCTGACAAAACTGTAGCTTGAATATATTCATTTTTGAAGCCCAGCTTGTTTCTTGCACCCCGGATGGCTGTGCACCACGCTGCTGGCCCTGCGCACATGCAGGTGTTCGGATCGCTGCAGGTTTCTTGCAGCAATCCCCTGCCTTGTTATGCACATCACATGAAGTGCTACTAAAAGTGCTAAATTCTTCTTTTTAAAAGAATAAAGTGCTTGGAGATGTACTCCAATGCGAGTACTTCTTGTTATTTATTGTCTCAAAGAAAGTGATATTTAATTTCCTCTTATTATCAAAAGAAGATCCTGAAGATGAATGTGGGGGAGGAATAGAATAATGTTTCCATCAGCATCTGTAAGTGAAATGCTGCAAATCACGCTCAGGAGAAACCACTTGGGTTCCCAGCTAAGGGGGGGGGCTCCAGTTCCCACACGTGGCTCCAGACCCAAGGCTGTGCGTGTGCTTTTCTGTTCTCAGCAAAGTGAGGGAAAGGGCCACCAGGCTTGATGAGCTGCTGAAATGACTTGAAATGGATAAATTAATTTTATTTTTTTTTTAAAGTGATGGTGGGAGAGTAGAAAACATCATTAGCTCCGGAAGAATCTTCCAATAGAAACTGGCTTTGCAATATGAATCTTAAAGGGACTGAGGCAGGATTAATGAAATTAAGAGCATGGGGGGTGTAAGGCTGTGCAGAGCACCATGTCTGCGATGGACTTTTAAGCTTATAGTGTAAAATGCTTGAATGTAGTTTAGTCCACAAATGCTGTACAGTGTATTTTGTACTTGCCACTCGGAGCCTGACGATCCCGTGATTTGTTAGGCATCACTCTAGCTAAGAACTTCAATCTACATTTAATTTTGATGAGGTGCTCATTAGTTCAGTCGCTCATCTCCATCCTGCATGCTCTGTGGCTAATGGCTGTGATGATGATGGCATAGATCATACACTTCAAGTTTTAACATTTCGTAGCTGTCTTTCTATAATCCTAAAATTTCTTCACAGTAATTTTACGTATAGAGAAGTGTCTGTCTTTTGAGATTGCGGAAATCAAAGTCTATGAAAAGGGAAAAAAGCACAAAGCAAGCATGATCTGTTCTTCAGCCTGCAAAGGAGAGGCACAGAACCTCTCACATCTGTCTCCAGTCTCTGCTCATCAGTATCTACAATACTGTAACCAGATATGTGTCTGACTGAGTTTGTGTGTTTCTAGAAGTGCGGGAGCATAAGTAAAGCGAATAAGGAAATTTTCTTGTCAAGTTAAAAAGACAAAAGAAATGCCAGGAATCAAAACACTTTGAGAAAAATAGGATAATAATTATATTATGGTAACCAAGTATTGTTGGAGGCAAGGGGGCTGCAGAAAAGTCATTTACTCTGGAAAACTTAAATAAATGGTTTGCGCAGAGAGCACATCTGTGGAGTTGTGTTTGGCGGTTTGAAGCCAAGCAACCACCCATCTGCAGCATTTAGCATCTGGCATAATGGTAACTCTGCAAGGCAAAACGCATCTGAAAGAGAGAAAGCTGCTCTCT
This sequence comes from Falco cherrug, assembly GCF_023634085.1. Lineage (NCBI taxonomy): Eukaryota > Metazoa > Chordata > Aves > Falconiformes > Falconidae > Falco > Falco cherrug. Next base: position 60,746,438 of record NC_073704.1, on the reverse strand, counting down.
GCATTAAGAAAACTTCTTCAAAATAACAAGGGAATTTAGTCTTAAATACTGGGCTTCTATTTTCATAGTTTATGATACCATGATTGGATTCCTTCTGTGGACGCAAGCTTCTTAATAGTACTGTTCATCACTGACAAAGGTTAGACTTGAAGAAAACTAGAACTGAGATGAAAGAATAGACTACTTTATTATTTTAGCAGCTGAATGTGTCATTACATCAGAGTCAGTATTGTGTAGCAAATTGCAAGCTGTAGTGAAATTGCTTTAAAAAATATCTGTATATATTTTTCTAAAACTGTGATGAAGTCATTCAGTGGCACATTGAAATGTATTTCTAGCTGAACTGTTATATCATATCTTTTTTCACGGTGGTACAAAAACAGATGGCAGTTATTTTTCTTAACAGTCTCCAGCAAAGCTGATGCGATGCCTTGCCTTCCTTTGTAAATGCTTTCAAGTGAAAGACAAGGACACATGGCCAAAATGAATCTGCATTGTAACATTGGCTTGTGGTTTCTAAAGCAAACTTTTAATCAGCTTACAACAGTGGGCTGGTGATAATTACTTAATGTCCTATCAGTCAAGTAGTTCATTATGACAGGAAAATGAGCTATTAATCGGAATCAATTGCACATATTTTGCAGTAAGTTTTTGGAGCAGCTGTCTTTTTCATAGACATTTTAAGTGCGATAATTGAGTAGTCCATGACTTGAGGACAACTGCAGTCACTCCCGTGGTACAAATGCATTTGTAGATTTGGAGATGCTCTCTGTCACTTCAGAACATTCCCAGGGGGACTGGAATTGATCCGAGGATAACAGCTGTTCAGTAGCTGACCCATAGAGAGTGACCATCGCACATAGCATGACAAAATTGTTCAGTGACTTTTATACATGTTTATAAGTGTAATATAAAATGCAATGTTTTTCAAAGGATTTCGTTTTAAAATTGTCCCTACCTTAACAGTAACTTGGCAACTCTCAAGAGAGAAGGGCTGGTGAAAGTGTCTCTTAAGTATAACCTGATGCTACGTTACTTTGCCTGCTTCACCAGGAGTGCCGTGTAGTTCAACAAAATGCTGTATCCTTAAGTGTAAGTCATTTGTAGTTATAAATCCAAATGAAGCTGCCAAGGATTGTAAATCTAGGGCTGCCTACCAATTTATGACTTTTTAGATTGCCTGCTGTGATGTGCCATAATATAGAAGCATTGTTAGAAGCTATTAATTTACTTGCTTTAAATTAAATCTTGTTGAAAACCCAGTGTTGCCTTATGAAGCTTTCATTCTTCTGTTTTATACAAACATGTTCAAAAAAACCCTGTCGTTTCTTATTTTACAGCCTTCGACAAAAGAAAGGAAACTTGGCCCAGAAGCACTGGACTGCACCAGCTAACATCGTGAAATGCAAGCCCTGCCCCGTGACACACACCAGCGCTGTCTGTGGATCTGATGGACATACATACACTACCAAGGTAGGTTCTGCTTGTGACCTGAAATCCTCTCGGTAGCAGTCGTTCAGGCTGCAGTATGAAGATGAAATAGCGTTCATTAACTAGCAGTATTAAATTCCAGTCTAGTTTAGATTTGGAATATTTTTTTTGTGTAAAAAGTGCTGATAAATGTAGGTTTTTACATATCTGACAAACAACAAAACAGAATGACAAATCAGAGTCTTGTGACTTTCATGATTCATGTTTCTGTAAATGATTGATTCTTGCCATTGAAGTAGAACGCTTTCAATGTTGATGATGCAACAGAAAAAATTCATTTGATCAGAGTGGCTTGTTAAGATGAGGATTTTGGGATAAAGATTTGGTCTCCAAATGGTAAAATAACTTGGCAGTATCATCATTCTGTGATAGTTTTTTTTATTATTATTATTTTTTTTCCCCAGACTGCATGTATAACATATTACAATTCATTTAAACCACAGTTTTAATAGGCTTGTGTGCCAGATGCAGCATATATGGTACCATAAAAAAAAATTCCCATAACCCAGTGGGGATAAATTGCCTCATTGTTATATTGAAAATCACCTTAGGGCTTGACTCAATAAAAGAAACTGGCTTCACAACCATTCAGCAGCCCAAATGCCCGTTATCAAATAAAGCGTTCCGTGTCTCAGATCCATGTTCCATAAACAGCACTTCAGGTGCTGGAAGCTGTGCTTAGGGAGCCCCCCTAAGGTTTTCTTTTCCTGTAGGCAAGGTAAGGCTTGACAGCCAGTAAAACTACCCTTTAAAATCCAAACAGCCCCCTCAGAATCCATGGAAATAAATTGATTCGGGGGGGGAAAAAAAAGAAGTCTGCTGTGATGTAACAGTGATGATGATATTGCAGCTACATTATCTTCTCAGCTGGGTGGCTTTAATTATTCATCCATTAATGGACACAAATATTAAAATGCTGCCATGGCTAATTCATTCAAGCCCCTCTTCTGTTCTGGCTGAAGGATTTGCACGGCCAAAGGAGCACATCAGCAGACACTTTCTCATCTTTGCACACATAGGCTGCAGAAAAAGGGCTCCAAATTGCATGTTAAACAAGCTACTCTTTAATACTCTCTAGGAGTGTGTAATGCAGTAATTTATCATTGGTATTTAGGATTAAAATTGGGCTCGCTTTGAAAACAACTTTTTCTGTCTGAACTCTTGAGAGTATATAATCTGTAGTAAATAGTTTTCATTGCATATTCTGTCATCCTATTGAGTTCATTTCTGTGCATCTTACCTGCATCTCTGTTAGTCTTTTTTTTTCCCCACCTTCTGTATTTCTTACCATAAGATCCAAATGTTTTTTCACCAGAAATTCTGCCACTGTCATAAATTCACCAAACTATTGTGAATATGATAGGAACTTGACAGCTCTAATGAAGACAGTAAACGACCCTGTAGCTGACATGCTTGCCCATCACAGGCACACCTCTCAGAAGTTGCCTGTGAGTGGTTTGGTTTCTTTTTTAAAGGAGAATTTAAAAAGATTCATTCTGAAGTAACTTTGTCTCATCTTCATTACTGTGCTCCTGTCCTAGCAATTGAAAATTACAGCATCTTGTTGGTGTCTCACCAGCAGCAACTTCTTTTCCACAAATTTTGTGCATGTTCTCTACCGCTGCCTTGGGAAGGCAGGGTTTCATTGCTTCTTGAGTACTGTTTGACAGGAGTGATTGCTTGTCCCATGGCACATTTGTAGCTGTTTTTTCTAAATTTGTTTTTTTGATTGAAGGCTCTTCCAGTCTCATGCTGATGGGTAATCTTTCTGTAATACCCAGTCCTGGTGACAGGATACGTGTCTGCTTAATCTTTATGCAATAGTGAGAAGATGCTTATAGCGATACTGTCGTTCTTTGCTGTATACAGTTGTATTGGGTTTGCATGGCAAGGTTTGGGTAGCGGGGCGCTACGGGGGCAGGGGGCAGCTTCTGTGAGAACCTGCCTCCATGTCCCACGGAGCCAATGTCAGCTGGCTTCCAGCTGGATCTGCTGCTGGCCACCTCCGAGCCCATCAGCAATGGTGGTAGCACCACTGGGGTAACATATTTTAGAAGGGAAACAAAATCTGCACAACAAATTGCAGCCAGAGAAGCAGGCTGTACCCTCAGCCCAGGGCGGTTAGTGGTGGGGCAGACCCCCACCTGCAGCCCAGGGCGGTTAGTGGTGGGGCAGACCCCCACCTGCAGCCCAGGGAGGACCCCGCGCCAGAGCAGGGGGTGCCCGAAGGAGGCTGTGACCTGTGGGAAGCCCCTGCTGAAGCAGGTTTGCTGGCAGGACTTGTGACCCCATGGAAAACCCAGGCTGGAGCAGTCTGTTCTGAAGGACTGCACCCCGTGGGAGGGACCCACGCTGGGGCAGCTCATGGTGGGGCTGTGGAGCCCTCCCTGCGGTGCTGGGGTGGCTGGGACAGCTGCGATGGACTGACCACAGCCCTGGCGGAGAGGGGGAGAAACAGAGTGAAGTTGAGTCGGGGGGGGGGGGGAAGGTTGGTTGAAGTTTTGAGTTTTAGTTCTCATTACCCTGCTCTGATTTGAATGCAATAAATTAAACTGTTTTTTCCCCAAGTCAAGTCCATTTTGCCCGTGATGGTAATTGCTGAGTGATCTCCCTGTCCTTGACTCGACCCACCAGCCTTTCATTAACTTTGCTCTCCCCTGCCTGGTTGAGGAGGGGGGTGATGGAGCACCCTGGGTGGGCACCCGGCAGCCAGCCAGGGTCGACCCACCACAGTCCTTGTTGGTATTCTCACTCCTCGGTACGCTGTAAATCTGTGAGTGGGCTATTATGCTGACCTGTAGAATGTCATTGTCTCTCTACAACTTCTAAAAGCTCTGCTTTGTTGATTTTCCCCCTGCCTCCTGACAAATTTTGGTAAATGAGCTGAAAATACTTCAGGCAGAGCATTAAAATGAAACGGTGTATTGTAACGTCCTAACAAATAACATTTTTATGGTCAGTGATGGTCGTGGGTTTCTGGTTTCTTTTATGAACAGAATACAACTGCTCCCCTCAAATTTGCCATTATTTTCACTAGGCAATGTGATCCCTCTTTTCTTGCTGTTAAGTCACTAAAATAAAAGCTTTGCTTTGGTAATTTTCTTTCCTATGCTGTGCTCTTGGCCAGTATTATTGTTGGCACTGCAGTGCTGGCATGTTCTAGTATTGACCGTGAAAATGCAAAAAGGTGAACGTTGGAGTGTGGGCAAATACCACGCTGCTTTGCATTTGTCTGTATTCCTATCTGGCTCTGCATCAGCTGCTTTGTGAACGTGTAATGATGTGCTGGGCAACTGAAAGGATTCTTGCTAAGCTTGTAAACAAAAGATGGAGAGTAGCTGCTGTATCTCAGGAGGGGAAAGAGTCTTCTGAAATTGTGTACTGGCCATCCACTCGCATAGGCTGACGGGCAGTGGACACGTACACACCTGCGTTTTGATCCATCCTGGCTCGGTTTGATTTTTGGGGGTTGCTGGGGGGGGCAGGAGGCAGCGTTTGAGCTTACAGTTGGTGACCTGGCACAGCAGCATCAAAGTGTTGCGCTGGTGGCCGGGGGCCGTTCAACCCCTCAGCAGTGCTGGTACTGCAGGTTGTGCTTTCCATGCTTTGAACTGTTAGCTGAGGTGAAAATGAATGAGAAGGAAATGATATGACAGAAATTATGACTGACTGATAAAATACAGGTGAAATTTGGGTGTCAGTAAATCCACAATAATTGCATTAATGGGAAATAATGAAACCTGCACATCACAGGCTCCCATTTAGCCACTTGATCTCATAATACTTTTGGCTGTTTCAGAAAAATTGTAATGATCACCACCATGCAAAAATGCAAATAAAGTTTAAAAAGGGCTTGGGAACAAGCACAAAACATTATTACACTTCTCTGCAAATGCCTGGACTTCTCATTGCCTTCGGTTATCATCACTCTGTCTCAAGGCTGGCATGGTAGAACTAGGAGGTGCTCAGAGAAGGGCAGTGATGGCTGTCAGAGGTGTGGAACCTGCGAGGAGAGGCAAAATTAACTAGAACACTACAGCATGATTTTGCATGACATCGTGCCTAAAATTGGAAAAGGAATGTTGTACTTCCTAATTATAAGGCAATGGTTTCAAAACAGAGAGAGTGTTTTTATTTTTTCAGCTTAGAATAAAATTGTGACATTCCCTGCAGCACAGTGTTGGGCAGGTCAAAGATACAAGTGGGGTTTATATCAGTCCATGGAGAATGGAACCTCTGCAGCTGCCAAACCTGCAGCACACTGACTCTCGAAGCCAGTGGTGGCCAGAAGCTGGGATGATTGGTGTGGTCCAGCAGGACTGATTTGTTCTGTTTCTAATTTGCTCACTCTTACTCGTTTATAGCTTTCTTACTTTTAAGGGTCTTCCACGTGGCAGGGTATTAGGCTGAGGGATCAAGGGGCTGGACTAATGGGATTCTTATGCAAAAGTGGAGATATCCATATCTTTAGATAAGGCAAGCTGATAATGGAGCAGACATACTGCTCTTTAAGAAAGGAGAGTATTCCTTTTCCATTTCAACTTTGCTTGGGTTGAAATTTCTTTCTTAGCAGGTCCTGAGTATTCCTTGTATCATTGCTTGGCATTTTGAGGTTTTTACTCCTTCAAAGTTCAGTTTCAGGCCTTAAAGCAAAATGAAGACTTCAGAACTTGATCTGGAATGATGTTTAGCAGAGCTTGAGGAATCCGGAGGACTTTGATTTGTTCTCTTTTTATGAAAACTTCAAGAAATCTTTTAAGGTTTCAGTTGCAGGAAAGTAATATGAAATGCATTTTTTAGTTGTTGTTCTTTTAAATGATGTCTTGGTCATTCCTGACTGGATAATACAGTCTTCCACTCATAAAGGCTCTATGGCAAGACAGCAAAAGCATTATCATCTTGCTGGTTTGCACTGTTTGATAATCCTCAAACTGTTACGCTCTTTGTTCTAGTGCTTTCTGCAGAGACTGCATTTGGAAAGAAAGCATTTTGCTTCTGTTAATTATAGTGCTGGTGATTCTGGGAACTGACTGTGCCCATCCACCTCGATTATAAGAGATTAGTATTCTCTGAAGGCAGCCTTTTGCAGAGCAGCAGAGGAAACATTACTGGCCCAGCAGAAATATGAGCTATGTGGCGTATTCTTGAAGGCCATAACTGCAATGTGCTGTTATGCCTGAATGTCTCTGGTGACGCTCAGTAACTGGGACTGTGGGTGGAAAAAGGGGGAAACGGAATCATGGATCCTCACTCCGGCAAACATGGTGCATTAACAGCAGGTCCAAGCATCCTCAGGAAGTCAGTGCAGCAGACTTTCTGGAGTTTTTTTAACCGAATTACTTTTCTTCAAAACCAACTTTATTTTTTAGTTCATGAGTTTTTCCTCGTGAAGAAAGATATTGCAGTCCTAGAGGCAAGATTTCATGATAAAACTGGGGGGATTGATCCAGCCCAAAGCACTCCATAATACAAGGGTCATAGGAGGGGAAAAAAAAAAAAAGTAAACCATAAACCACCACATTTAAGCTTGCTGGTCGGTTTAGATGGAGGCTTAGGATTTTTAACTTGGTCTCTCAGTTCTGCCAAATACATAGAAGCCTTCAGCCTCTCAACTAATTTATTGAGGGCTAGTCAAAGGAATCTTTTTATCTCTTTCAAATTCCATTGGAAAATATTCAAAGGTGTTGATTTCCAACACAAAGGCAAAGAGGAAAATGTTGAAAATCATGAGAAGTCTATGTCCAGATCCTGTGCTACAAGGGGTTTATGTGTCACCTAAACTATCACAATAGGAGACACAGTGTACTGAGTGCTTTGATGGATCTTAAGTTGATTTAGCTTTGTGTGTGGGAGTTGTACTGCCTGAAAAACCTTACCACTGTTCACACTTTAAACCTTTCTGGTTCTTTTTCTGGACTGTCTTCAAAGCTTGTCTCCACTGCTGATCGGGGTTTTTTCGTTTGCTTCGCAGAAGTGCTAAAGTTGAAGGGGGTGAAGGTGTTTGGCTGTGGTGACAAACGATTTCTTCTGAGCGATGGGATTCTTTAGTCACACCAATAATTCAGTGTTTGTGCGTGACAGGATTTGAACACAGATGTGGCCTGTATCAACTCAGTCCTCATACCCTGTTTCCAGCAATTGTTCCAGGCGTTTTTTTGAACTTGCATAATTTTGTTATATTTCTGGAAACTTTAGAAACTCTTATCACCCTTTCCTGTTAACTTTGATCTCTATGGGCTTTACATTTGCCAAAAATATCACTGAGTCTCTAGTTACTGCTTGAAATGCAAATGTTTTTAAATGCGTACTCTCTCTCCTATATTCTAAACTTTGAAAAGAGAAATTGCTGTTTCTTGGGCATAACAGCTCTATTTAATGCTCTGATGTATTGTGCTTTGTGTTAAAGCACTTCCATAGTATATTGCAGTCAGAGTTTTCAAAGCTCCTGAAAGTGCTAATGAATTAAGCTTACAAGGTAAGTAAGCCCTGCAAAGTGCGCTGTGTAATTAGTTAATGTTTTTTGTCATCAACACATTAAAAAGAATAACTCTGTAGCTGTCAGTTTTACAGCAAGTTTAATTAAACTAGTTAATAAAGCAATTACCTGAACATGAGGATGACTGCACTTAACTAATCAGAAAATGAAAATAAGGATGATCTTAAATTACAAAACATACCACCTCAATGACTAATGGTCCCTTCAAAGATGGAAAGGTACATTGGTATAATTATCATTCTTCTAATTAGGTACATTGTTGTTCTGCAAATTTTAATTAAATCATTACAAACTAATTAAGTCCATGATCATGTCTCTTTTTGTTTGGAAATGGAAAAATCACCTCCTGTTGCCATAACATTAGATAACAAATTTGATATTGAGGGATGTACCAGAGAAATGATTTTCCAACAATCTTAAAACAGGAGAGAAAAATAATGACCAAAATAAAGAGACACTATTAGTTAAATGTGTGCAATGGGAAGGCTGCTATGTTTAATTAGGAGACTGTATTGAGAAGCACAATTAACTAATATTTGTTAAAGTGTCCAAGTGCTGAGTAATTAGTGCAACATGGTTTGGCTTTTCATAATGCAGCTGTTGGGTGGATTACCTGTCCTCTAGGTGTGGGGTCCTGTTGCCCAGCTGCGCCTTTGCACCCCTTTCCCTCTCCGTGCTTTGTCTAACGGGTGACTCAGCCTTTCCTGATGGAAAACAAGATGTTCAGCAGAGGTTTAGCAAGTGTTAAGGCCTGGCCTGGCCTCAGATGCACAGTTGAATTAAAAACGTGTTAACTTCTAACTTTGGTTTGGTTTTTTAAGGGAAAATTAAGGAAAAGGGAGAGGGAGAAGACAGGAAGAGTAAGAAAAGGTAGGATATGGTTAAAGAAATGTATGGATAAGAAAATTGTCATCCTTATGCATCTGCTCCCTCACAAAGTTTGAAGATTGTTGGTGGGAGGTACAAGAATAAATTATTGTTTCCTCTCCAACTTTTCTTTTTCTTCATCATCTTCTCTTTAATGTAGGAGCTCAGCTCTCCGCTCTAGGTGCAGCATTCAGGCCTGACGCGGTCTGTCGTGGCTGGGACCTATACGTGGCAGATCCCATACATTACCCGTTTCTTCCACAGACCGATGTTGTGATGCTGGGCAATTTGCATTTTCCTCATTTCCGGTGTGGAAAGAGCTGGACTGTCCCTTAATAAAATACCAGGATTGCTACGCTGAAGTCATGATGCAAAAAGCATGCATGGTTTAGGGGTTGGGGCAGTGTGATGTTTGTGTAAACCAAATGTGTCTGTGTAAGACATAACAGCTCCGATGTCATGTGTAAGACCCACTGCTCGGATTCCTGGAGTTTTCTGATCAAGCTGGTCAGGTTTTTTAATGGAGTATTCAAATATCTTTTTGTGGAAATTGGTAGCTTTCACGGGATATGACTGTTCTGATGGAGTTTTTCTACAGGAAAAATATTTTACAGCATCATTACTACTTCCTTATCCCAGTAGGAGTTTTTCAAGATTCATTCCTATTCCGTTATTCATGTCATTTTGTTGCAGGGAGGGTCCTAACTGTAGCAATACACCTGGCACGAGGCTTTTCTTTCTCATAAATAACAACAGGGAAGCTCCAGAGGACTGCGGGAGAACTGGAACCTGCCCAATGCTGAGGACCGTTGTAAGATTGCTCATTTGACTGCAGCACATTGGGCTACTGTGTTCCCAATAAGGCTGATGTTCCTTCAGCCTGTACTCTGGGCCAGTGAGGCTCGAATCCTACAATCCAAAAGCTATATGAACCTGGTATGGCGTAGTCAGGTCCTAGGTGACAAACTCTGTCCCTCAGAAGGCCAAACGCCCGCGGCGCCGTGCTGTGCCTGTCACAGCTGCGTGGTGCGTTTGGCCTGAAGCATCGGCTGAGCCACATTACTTGATGAAGCGCTATCTGTCCTAAAGACGTCCTGCTGTTCATACGTTTGTTTGGGTTTTGGGGGTTTTTTTCCCCCTTCTGTGTGGTCTCGAGGAATGAGCAGAGAATCAGAACTAAGATCTCAAATCTTGTGTGCTTTGTAATCCATGCCCAGTGCCTTGGTGTAGTTATGTCTAAGGGGTGGTTTTGCATATACGTATAAAGGAGAACATTTATCTTTTGGTCAACTAATGTATTGAGAAAAGGCTTTGTCTCCCGCGTTCTTTCCAGTGCTGCCTTGTAGAGGTGTTTTGGCCACACATAAAGAGCCCAGGACAGAGAGACCTGTGCTTTCCCCGGGTTGGGATAAACTTTGTTAAACTCCGAGGGCGCTGGGAAACACAACTTCTGAACCGCGCTCAAATAACCATGCAATTCAGCAAGTTCCTGAGCTTCCCTTCAAATCCCATTTAGTTTTATGCTGAAGTGGAGAAGCTTTTGCTTTTCAGTGGTGTCAGATCGTAAATACAAAATCCCAAACAATCCTCTACCAATTCTATATCTGATCTGGGAAAAACTAGGCCTGCATAACCACTGATCTGTGCATTGTGGCCACTTCTGTGGCAGCTTCCCAGCTAAACCCCATGAATATATACATGTTAGCAAGATTTTTCACCTGGTGTAGTGTGAATTGTGAGAAAAGGCAACACAGAGGCTTTTGCAGTGAATCAACAGGTAGAGAAAAAAACCCAAATGCTCTGGGCAGTTTTTTACAGGGTAAAGGCTGCTTTGTCATATTGTCACATTTGAGATTCTATGAATTAATGAGAAATTGCTGTGGCAAGATATGATGCTCTTTCAGAGACTGCTTGTTGCTATCCCTTTAGTCTTTGGAGCAGGAGCCTTCCTTAATGCAGTTCTGCAGTGGGAAAAAAAAAAAAGTCTTTTTAATCCCATGAAGAATCCTCTTACACAGAGGATACAGATTGTTTTGGGGGAAGCTGTCTGCTTAAAACTCTGTTGAAGCCACTGGTCAGTGTTGGAAAGAGAAGGGGATTGCTGTGTTTCTGCTGAAGGCTGCTGATCTCTTGTATCCTGCATAAAGAAATACTGGAGGCGTTCAGGAGGCAGAGATGGATCACAGCCTGGTTTTGTTTTTTCTTAGTATATTTTCTTTTAAGAAAGATGAGACAAAATTCCTAACACTTTGATTTCTACCGGGATCAGTGAGCAAAGGGTCCTGACAGAAAGCAAAATGTATCCGAAGTTGTACCTCCAAGTTTTAACAACTGTGGGTTAAGCAAGTTGGTCTAATTGGGGTATGACAATATTTATCTCCTCTCTCCAACCTTGCCTAGCAGGGAAAGGATATTTTTAGTTGGTTTCTCCATATTCTAACATTGCTCAGTCCGAAACAATTTGGCTTTGCACAGACTGGGTTCTTTGCGATTAACGTATTTTGTCAGTTTCTAAATCTGTATCTTTTTCTTTAATTCCTGAATCTGTTATTTTACCATAGTTAAGGATTGTCAGTGTTGAATATTTTAATTATCAAGTTAAGCCCACAGAATCTGGGGGCAATTGTGGTAAAATGTCTCTATTAGGTGTGTTGCTGCAAGCAGTATTTCATTCTTCGTATTATTTTGGTAACTTGAGTATAGAGAAAGCACTGCTCTATACTCTCTTAAAAAAAAATACAGCCGTCTCAATATCTGCAGTAGGATGTATAAATACCGTGCTGGGAAATGCAGCATAAGAACCTGTGCAGAATAAAATAACCTTCAGATTTCCAACTAATGCGCACCATCATTGAGGGAGAGGAAGCAATGAAGTTTCGGGCAGTATCAGATTGCTTCTCACACATCCAACTCCCTTAAATTCTTTACAAGCCAGTTTTCCCAAATGGCTCTGATAATACTTGTACAGGTCTGTGAAGCAACTGGAAGAGCTCGTCTCTTTGGTCCTGCCGAAGTGCAGGCTTTTGTGGTGGTGATGGTGGTGGTTGAGTTTTACCCCATGGGAGTACGGGTGATAACTTCTAGACAAGTCAAAAGGAGTATATTGTTGAGCATGGGTGGGTGGGGTGGTGTATGCCTTTTTAATAATTATTTTGTTCATTTAATTTGACTAGAACTCAGTTGATAGAATTCATTTAAATGTATCTTCCTTGAGTTGGAGGTAGTCATTCCATGTTTACCCATCGAGAGTCTCTAGGACACTTAGCAATTAGACACGTCATATGATAATGCAGCTCCTCCTGTTTACATATCAATTGCTACCAGATTACCCCCAACGCCACTATAAAGGGGGAGGAGTAAAGGATGGTGGGAGGGGTGGGGTGAGTCATACATGTCTAAAATAGTCTTTGCCAAGGTATTGAGAAACAACAATTAATATTTTGGGATTTTCTTTTGGCAATTTGTAGCATGCTAAAACAATTTAAATCTAGATTTGTACTTCATTCTGCTTTTGGTGTTTGTGGAGGTTTTGTTTTTTTAAAGTGTGTGTAGGACTGACTTTTTACATAACTAAGCCCAATGCTGAAGAAGGGCAACTCACCGCCCAACTCACAAAAAGGAAATGTTTGCTCCCTATGCCTTTCTGATTTGCCCACGTATGTTTTTTCTGGAGAGATGAAATAATGCTTAACATGTCACTGATTTTTCTTCTTCCGTTTACAAGCTTCTACAGTGTTGAAGGCAGTGTTTTTATCTAGGCACCCAGGTAACTACTGCCAATAATTAGAAGTCTGAATATGTAACAGTCCCGCTGTTGGCTGCTCAGTATTCTAAAAACTCAGAAAAACAACCTTTTTCTAGGGAGTGGTTTTAAATATATGTGCTGAAGTCTTGCTGACTTAAATGAGACTGCATCTCATTAGTGTCTTGAAAAATGGAGTTATGTGCCCTTCTTTAGGCTGGAAGATGTAGGCCTATCAACCATGTTTTACACAGTAAATGGACATCTTGGTTTGTTCTCTAGATCACTCCAAAAGTGAGTTGTTTTGGTTTTCTGGGGTTTTTTTCCCTGGTGTTGGTGGTTCTGTGGCTAAATTGTTTTGGGGTTGGGTTGGGTTTTCTTGTTTGTTTGGTTGGTTTTTTAATTCTCATTACCCCATTGCATTAGATCTATTTGTTGATGAAACGCATCACCGGCAATGACTTCCTTTGGGTATGTTACCCCAAAGGAGGAAACGTTAGATGCTGCTAGAAGAAAAGCATAACTTGGGGCTTTTTCTTTTCACATGCGTGGAAGAAGCCAGCACTGAATGACAGAAGACAATGTACTTTATTAATAAATTTCTACATTAAAATTACAGCAGCTGCACAGGGAGAAAGAAGCAGCAGTGAGTAGACTGTGCCTTGTGTACTTTGAATTATTGTGTCAGTAATGATGGATGGAGCAAACAATAAAATTTGACCTGTCACGTTATGCTTATGAGGCTGTAAGCCTTAAGGCATTTGTAATTGGCTTCAGCCAGCAATGTTAATGAAGGTGGATTGGAAAATTAGATTATTTGAATGATACAGACTGCTTTACACTTCTAGTATTCAAAAGAAAAGACTAGAAACTCAAAGGGACCAAAGCTGTAAGGCTCGATCTTTGTAAACAGTTCTCTGTTCCTTTATAGTAGAGCAGGCAGAAGAATAGTTTTTAGATAACTCATATTCTACACAGTATGAACCTGTTGTTTAAATGTTTCTGTGGGGCATAGTTTTTAAACGGTGTGGGAGGTGCAATGCACATGGTTTCCGTTAACAATAATGGGATTTATGTGTGTATCATCTTTATATATTGTGCATCATGTTCAAATGTGTCCCTATAGCATAATTAGACTAGGAAATGCATCTTGGGGTTGACGTTACTCAACGAGTTGTCAGTATGGCATGAAGTGCACAAGTGAACACATTCTTCATATTTCAAAAAATCTGTGCAATATAGTTTTACAACTAAATAGGATTTAAAATGGTCATGCATAAAGTTATTTCATTGTATTAAGTGTGTTTATTTGTTGTTAGGAAGAAATCACGTTGATATTATACACATAATAGTGAGGAGGTACTGTGGTAGTTGCTGCAGGTAGAATGATACATTTATTTAACAGTGAAAGCATTTTATAGAAAAATGTCAGTCTGAGCTCACAGTATTTTCATCAGAATCACTATTCTGAACTTTCAGTGAGTCTAAGGCAAAATTAGGAGAGGAACCTGTCTAGGCCCTCAAAATATCCATACCCAGGTCGGGAAATCAGCTGAGAACCTGCTTGTTAGTAACTTGCAGGTTGACACTTCTTCCTGAGGTGATAGGGAGTGAGGGTGGGGTTTTTTTAAAAGAAAAGAAAAAACAACAACAACAAAACCCCCGAAACACACACACAAAAAGCACCAAAACCAAACAAAAACAAAAAAAAGGTTCAGTGGTGGAGGTGGGACACAGCCCTCCAGATCTTCAAAACATGGTGTCATCCAGATGAACTTTTGATGGTATTACAAGGATTGGGCCATTTCTAGACAATTTTGTCTTTTCCTTTCAAGGGCTATTCATATGCTCTTCTCCATTTCCCTCCTGCCTACACTTCCAGGTACTTGGCATTAAGGTCTTCACTCCATCCAACCCAAGGAAATGCAGGAGGAATTTCGGGTTGTGGAGAGGGCCTGGGAGATTGCCGTGATCAGCTGCAGAGGGTGTAGAAAGTGATTTGAGACTGATGGTCTTGGGAAAGAGCCTGTGGGAAGGAGAAAGAAGAATTCTGAGAATCCTATCATGGGGGTGGGATGATATAGGGGACATGAATTCGTAGAAAAATTGGACTTAGTTTCACTGTTTGCAGAACAACTTACACATACTGGGCCCATGCCCAGTGACTGGCAATTAGATGATACAAGTGGAGCTCTCTTCTGAGAGGTAACACTACACAAAACAGAAACTGAGACCTCATTTAGTTGCATTCCGCTCATCTGTGCTATTTTCATCATAAATAGAGGAGAGTTTAAAATACATACAGCTATACTCATTAATTTGTGTTTCCATATGCTTTGGACTGTTTATGCTTTTACCCGTTGCAATGTGTTCCACACAGAAATAAATATGTAGGGAGAAAGGATCACAGTCAAAAATACAACATTCTTCCAGTTTGCTGTAATGTAATCCTAGTAAAAGCAGTTTCTACTGCAAATATACTTTTCTTCCTAGAAGAAAATGATATATTGTTTCATATGTATGACAGTGGAGGGTATTTTCTTGTTAATGCAAGGTTTGTCTTCGATTGTTGTTACCTGTTCAAATTGAGAAAAGAATATGAAGTGGGTCACTTCTTGGAGGAGAGCTTGATGAAAAGGTAGGGAAATAAAGGAGAGGGGGAAGTTTCCTAGTTTCGATTTCAGTAATGCTGGTTGTGAGACCTCAGTATGAATTTCTGCAGATTGATAGAGCAGACATCTCAAAAGACTTTTAGTAACCTGCATTGTCAGGTCAGAACAGACTTCTTTTGAAATGAGTGATATGAGGGAGAGAGAGTGCCAAAATGTCTTTAAAAGAAAAGTTTCCTCGGGTAGCACAGACAGGGTAAAGAGCCTTTAAAAATTTCAGTAGCTGAATGGGGACAGTGATGGCTTTCCTCTGTCGGTGACATAGCCGTAGCGCTGTGTTCGTTTGCATTTCATAGTAGAATGAGTTCAAAACCACAAGAAATTATTAATAGAAAAGCAGAGGCTTTCAGAGGGGAAATGGCAGTGTTATTCAAGCTGTTTCTTCCAATTCCTGTGTAGGATAGAAACGACAGGAAAGCCTTGTAGGATTCGGTTCCAATCTGGGGGTCTGCCCAGCCTTGCAGAGTTCACCCTGCAGGATCTCTGTAAATAGATCCCATGTCCTGGGGCAGGGCACGGTGGCATCATGCAGATCCTCCCTGTCTGATAGTGTGCCTTCTGCAGATTACATCCATGCCCACACGGGCTCTGGGGTGGTGAACTAGAACTGCTGACGGGGCTCAGTCAGCAGGGGAATATTTTTGTCCTGTTCTTGCATGTCTGTCTGCAGCCGTGCACCACATGGTTCTTGAAAATTGGCCTGCAGTGTTAATATTTTGTGTTGAGACATAGAGTTTCTTTTCTTACAGACGTGTAATCACATCATGTAATGCATTTTGTCTGCCACCATGTACTGGTTTGGCTTTAGGTGAATCTTTGTGTTTTATTTGTAGTGTTATGTTTGAGCTAACTGAAGTGTTAGATTGGTCCAGCTAACTGGAGAGATGGAATCTGGCTTTTTTTAGTCATTAGCTGTGTCCTTCTCTTATATGTGTTAAAGTGCATCTTTTCCACAGCTTTCTCCCACCTCCCTGGCTTGGGATGACAAAACATAATATCTGTAAAATAAAAAAAACAACCCACCAAAACCTGTTTCTGGCTGCAAATGCTCTGAAGCAGCTCTCTTCCTCTGTCACACACAAAGTAGAGAACAGATTTGAAGACTTGAAGTCTGTTGTTGGATTTCCAATAGCAGCTCCAAAAAAAATTACCTCTTCGAAGCAGCACCCCGTTGGAGTGCAGGATGTACCCTTTGCAGTACAGCTCCTTTCAGAGGTTGGGGAGAATGCTTAGCACCTTAAACTTGAGGAGATGCAGACAGCAAGTGCTTTGCTGTGAAGCAGCCTGCTAGGTGAACTTGAGACTTGCATGAAGTACTAACAGTATTCACTCAAACGAAGGCCAAGTTTGTGTGACAGCTACACTTAACGTATCACAGCACCATGCTCTTAGCAATGTCTGTGTGCTGGTATGAGCAGAGTACTTTTGCATTTGAGTGTGCTCTCACTCAGACAGGACGCCTGACAAATGAAGACATCTGGGGAAACTTTGTCTTACAGTTGGAGTCCAGAACATGCGTAATTGTGCCCACTTCACAAGTGGAAACTTAACTGGTTTTAGATTTCCGTGTGCTTATTTTTCAACTATGTGATCTGAGCCAACTTGGTTACTTCAAAGCATTATTATAACATCAGGAATTTTGTTTGTTTGCAGCTTTTCCTGGTTTCATTAATGCTCAAAAGACTGAGCATAAATAATGAATAAAAGATGCTCCTTCAAAAGCTTGCAAGAAAGACAATTTAATACAAATGTTGGCCACAGGTGAACAAAGGACAAAAGGTAGAGAATGTTTCCAATGTTGTTTCACAGGATGAGACTATAGCCAAAGCTGAATTGTAGTCTTTGAGAGGTTTTTCATCTTACCCCTTTGTCTTTCTAACATGTCATGAGGTTGGAGCTAGTCCTAGCCCTAAATTTAAAACTCAGTTTATCAACACAAAGGCAAACCTCAACCTGTAGGATTTGTATCTGCACAGACCAATACTCTTCACCCTGCCAAAAAGAAACTTATCTAACACTTCAGGTTTCATATTGACCTAAGGTAAAAGTAGGACTGATGGTGTTTTCAGCGAGACAATAGAAAGGTAAACTGTTCTTGAATGGAGGCATTGGCAAGGGTCTATATCCAGAAATGCACAGTACTGCTTAACAAATTTAAAAAAACAAACCACCAACCACCAAACATAACAAAACCTCACCATACTATATAAGTGATGGTACAGTTAATTCCCTTGGGCATGTGGAAGACTGGCTCCTGTATTTCCTATTTCCATTATTTTGCTCCATCACTTTCACCAGTACTTACTAGGCAAAAAGGAAGATCAGCATGACCCGTCACATGGCTTCTCCAAGGGCTAGGAATAGTCATACATCTGGTGTGACAACTATGTGACATTATTTTGTCTTTTAGTGTCATTCAGGGTGTATTTGTGATAAAAGTGAGGGTAAATAGGAGGATGGAGGTGATCTTTACATGTTTATTGCCAGCAATAGCACATGGGAGTGAGATTAATCTCCAGTAAAATAAAGAGGATATTAAAAGGAAATGCAAAAATTATCTGTGTTCCCAAATACTTTAAAACCTAAAATGAGTTATAATTACTTACTTTGCCTGTCAAACCAAGGGCATCCTCAAACCTTTAGTCAGGTTTGGGTATGACTTAAAGTATACTTTTGCTTCCACCCTTTGGTTAAGATTCAATGTATAACTAACAACTTGCAAGACTTCTTGACCCAGGTCATAAACGACAAACACCCTGTGGTTGTTTTTGTGAGCAACTTCTTTTATTTTGACCTAACTATAACAGAGTTGTAAATGGAAGATCACAAATAAAAATGGCATAAATTATCACTTCTATTAGCTGCCTCTGTCAGAGTAACAAATAGAAATAATCAATGGGATTAATTAACTGTGGAAATGACATCATTGCAAGCCAAAAGCCACACAAGGACTATCTATAAGTTGTAAGCAGAATATCCAGAGTTATAACACTAAACTCTGCAGAAAGTATGAAATAATTTCATTCACAGGGGTTCTTACTGGGGATTGTGGATACACTGTTTGAAAAAACCTGTCCTATTAAATACAAATTAGATTAGATAAAGTGCTAAAAGCCTCCTGTAGATAAAGGCTTCAACTTGTTAATGGGCTTTCTCCCTCTTAACTTCAGATTTTCAGGTTATTTCAGGAATATTTTGTCTTTCACACAAATGAAAGCTACTTGCTAGAAATTCCATTTTTAATGTCTCTGAGTTTAACGTTCTCAAGAGAAGTATGTCAGAGAGGCACCTGCCACCCTGGGGGGCTAAATGCTGTAAGACACAGTGTGAAGCTTGAAGACATTTACGGATCATATGTAGCCAATTTAAACTGTAGGGAGACTGAAATGAAGGGCTGTTTCAGCTGATGCACTGCACTAGGCTGGGATATGGTCTGTTTTGTGCTGGATGCCAAACCTGGGACCGCAGGATGAACATCATGACCACATTCTTCTGAAGCTGGTATCAAAAGCCTTTCAGTTCAAATAAATGAACAGTAAGAAATAACCAGCAAAAGGCTCTATAAGAAAAATGGAAGAGGAATGCTAGCCTCTACAGAGATCTCTCTGTATTTTCAAAACTAAAATCTGTCATCCCAGAGCCTGCATAAGAGGGTTAGTATCAGAAGTGTGTTTTATTGCTTAAATATATCTTGCACAGGCAATACTGAGCAAAGAAAACCCTTTTGAGTTATATAACTCTTTGATGGGATGCCATAAGGTCTTTCATTTTAAGCCAGTAAATTCCAGAGCAGTAATTTAAAGACTACACTTTTCCTTAAATCTAAAAGCATGTTCTAAATCTTGTTGTATTTAGTTTGAACACTTATCTGATATGCCTGATCCTGTATCTCCAGACTGTGAGTTACATCACCTGTAGGCTCTCTTGAAATACCTTTTGCTTACTGTAAGGCAACTTGCTCAGGAGAAGGCACAGAGAGGCAAGGAATGTAGTCGGCCCAAATACGAATATGGGCTGAGCAGCAGACAGGGTGAGGGTTTGCTCATGCTCCTGTAGGATGCACCGCTCCGTGTGGTGGCAAGGGATACGTCAGCGCCGATACCTGCAGGCAGCGTGCTTTCAACCTGCCGTAAGCTGCCAGTATTACCAATTCAAGAAACCTTACCTTACTCTTGCCAGACGCTGGGATTGCCATTTCATCTGCACCCTTCCACAAGGGAAGGCACGGTCCATGTTTTGGGTTTTCACGTGCAAATTTTGTGTTTGGCTTTGATAGGGTATCAGTGCTTTTTATAAAGCTATCCTGTAGATGCTGGTACTTAACAGAGGGGTCAGGTGGGGATGCTTCAGCCTTCAAAGATGACTTCTTTCTTCGCAGCAGTGATTTTACTTATAGGAGATGCCAAATGCAGTCCTGCAGCTCTAAGTGTTCCTACTGATACCAAAAGATACGGGCTGCAGGTTGAGGGCAGTTAAGTCTTATTGTGTTCACTTACCTATTTCTTAGGACCGTGCAGAGTCTATAAAGAGAAGAAGAAGCTGTTCCTTGGGAAATGGAAATAGGAAATAGGGCATGTAAGGATTAATTTAGAATGCATTTATGAAGCAAGAATGTTATGAGCTCATATGGTCATATACAGAGATAGCTTTTGCTGTCAAATACAGTGAAATATTAGATAAAAGATTAATAAAATGAATAATATATAAATTGATGGCTGTGACTAGAGGTTAGGATTAAGCAGAAGACATATCTGAATCTAACCTGCGGCAAACAGCGTCTGTCTGTGCTAAAGGCACACAGCATCAAAAAAAAAAAAAAACAAAACCCAACAGGAGGTGTTCCTTGCTGTTGTTTAATTAGCTCTGTGCAATTAGCAGGAAAATCAGTCAGGATTTTAGGGACTCAGGCCATTGACTGGGGCCAAAAACTGGGTCTCCAAGAGTACCTAATACACCATTATGAAGGTAATGCTGTGATCCCAGGGTATTTGCCATGGATTTGCTTTCTGATGTTGAAATACAGCCTAGTGCCTGATAAAAGTTTGTTAGGGTTTTTTTAGACAGCTTTCTCAGATTACCACAATAATAGAAAAGTATGAATAATACATGGATTTAGATGATGAGATAACTATTAATTCAGAATGAAGGGTGAAAAACTCTTGTAGATGTACAGGTGGAAGTGAATCATATTTCTACTGCAGTGATAAATTTGGCATTATCGTTATCTGAGTTTCAGTCCTTTTCTTCTGTTTATTCGTTTCATAGGTTTTTATTAGAGTAATTTTCAGACTTAATTTATAATTGCAAAGTAGTAGGAGATCATTCTGAGCAACACCCAGGCTACACTGTGACTAAAGAACAGTGATTGTATTGGTTGGAAAAACCAAATGAGAAGAATTATTCACTTATCTCCTTGTGGAACAACCCCGCAGATTGATGCAACAGAATATTTAATGATAATCAGCAATAGATTCCTGGCGTTCCAGCCTTAAATATTCTCATTCGTTCTGATCTTCTATTAGTTTAGCTTAAAGCATTTCTTTTCCATAAGTAGACAGTTACTGGAAAGTTGCTTTTTTCTTCTCCTTGTGTCTAATCTAAAAATTGATTTAAAATTTAGGTTTTGTCATTATTTCCATTTTTGTTAATCGCAAGCCTTTTAAATTATTGTTTTTCTTTTGATGCACTATCATAAACTTTTCAGTGTCCTCGGTATAAGACTGAGACCCCACAGAGCACAGAATGTGAAAGCTTTGAATAAGCCTGGTGATTGCCAAGTAACTGTCTGCAGTGAAGCTTATAAACTTCTGTAGAAACAGCTTAGAAAAAAGTCTTTCTCCATTATCAGTGATTATCTCTACATTGACATGGTGAGTGGAACCTAGTCCATCATTGTCTAAAATTTTATCATCTAATTCCTCTTCAGAGAAGATACTGTGCAACTTCAGTATCAAATCTTGCAGTTTACCAGTAAATTGTGACCCACTTAAAGATCCCTTTAGAAGAGAATCTGAGATGTGAGCTGACACTGAAACTCCAGTATCTTCTTCCCTTGGGCAACAGCTCTCAAGACTAAGCACACACTGTGCTTTAAGGGTGGCAGATTACTCCGTGGGATTTATTGCTTTGTTAATATGCTCAAGACATCATCTTTCACTACTGCGAGAGCTGAGAGCACTGTCTGGATTTTTCTGCTCGTTGTTCATCTCTGGCTCCTTCGGTTTATAACTTTGGCTTTGGTCTGTATCATGGCTTTGGGAGGAGAATCATTTGCCACCTCCCAAAATCTGATGTTCTCCAAGCCTTGTGTTTCTTCCGTATCAGCAGTCATTTCCCTGCTTCTGGTCACCTCCAGGATAACACTGTTGGAAATTTAAAAAGCCGATCCTTCGACTTCACAGGCTCTCGCTGGATGCACTCTTTAAGTTTGTCTGTTTAGTCAATTCAGTTTCATCTACCTATCTGTGACTTTGGGAAGGTGAAGAGAAAGGAAAGGTCCTTTCCCACTCTTCCTCTAATCAGCTGATCCCCTTGTTTTTGTGTTTTCTTTTTACCCCTTATCTTCAGCAGTGAGCTCTTCTGTCTCCATAGGTGGAGCTCTCTGCACAGGCACTGGTCTGCCTCTCCAGTACTGCGCCAAGCACACAGTCACTTTCCTTGCTGCTAAATTCACTTCAGAAAATCATCACCACCTCTAACCCCCCTCTCTTTTTTGTTTTTCCTTTTTATCCCAGGGTCCAAGACATTCTGCCATGATACCAATACATTATCTGGTACAGGCTTTGATATTTAATAGCTGGATGCCTCCTTGGTACTGAGCATCATCTTTGTTTCGGGAGCGGGGAGGAGACAGTGGGATGAGCCGAGCAGTCACGCATCGTTACACAGAGAATATGGTGTGGATATAAAAAGCAGCAATGTATGCGGGGAAAGTGTTTTTGTTAGGGTATCCAGGAGGCTAGGAAGGAAAGCCGGTTGTATGATTCATGTTAGGTGCCCTTGCTGCTGATCATGAATTTAGTCTTGTCTTGGCAAATCAGTCACACTTAGCGAATGACAAGGAAATGTAGCACTGGTGACAGCCTGTATTGCAAATATTTTTAAGGTCTTGGCTAGAGCATAGTGCTAGCCCAGAATATAGGCTCAAGGCCTCACTAGACAGACACTTTTGTCAGGGGCAATTGTGAAATCTAATATTCCTTAAATTAAATGTATTTCTACCCAGGGAGTTGTGCAAATCAGTCATGTTCCCTCGGTTTCCAGCCCTCAGCCTGGGCACTGCTGGAGGGATAGCTTTCCATGGTGCTCACGTATGCAGGGCTGCAGTTGACTCCTGCATGCTGCTGCCGTCCCTCGGCACAGCTCTGGCAGCACAGGTCACCCAGTCTCATTTCATTTGTAAAAGAAATGATCCAGATCACGTCCTTTCCTCAGCACCTTGATGAGGAGAATCCTTCCTGCTGACATGAGACAACCCAGAGACCAGGAGAATGCTGAAGGGCAGCGGGGCTTTATCCATCTGACTGGTCAGGGTGAGGCTAGGATGAGAAGGGACTCTAATGCCTTTCCTGAGAGATGGAGGCTGGTACTCACTGACTTACTAAATGGCTTCTCATGGAAGCAAGGGCTCAAGCCCAAATGATGCTATCCAGGGCAAAGGAGCAGGTGCTACAAAGTCTACAGTCTCTTTAAGCTTATTGCTTTAAATCGGCACAATGACTCTTCATTTCAGTGTCTTCTGAAGAGTACCTTCAGACAGTGTACCAAGTAGTGGCAGTTAAAATACTTACATTATTTTCAGCATTTTAGTACAGTTAATTTTGCAATATGTGTACATACGCATCGCATTGATTGTGTGAGCTAATGAACAGCTTAAATAAGTCACTTTATCCTTCTATCTTCCTTGGTGTTCACCCATCATAATACTTACGGTCTCCATAATGTTCAAGAAAAAAATACCACTGCTAAAATGACATTTGAACCTTCAAATGCTGAAAGCGGTCCTTCCAGCATCAGCTCAAAGGATAGCTGGTAGTGCTACAGGGCCAAGAGGATGAGTTTGTAAAGCGTGTGGCAAACATATCGATACCCAACCTGAGAACTTGGCGTCTGTTTAAGGCATTAAATGTCTGCAAGTTGAGCACATCAAATCTCATTTAAGTGTCAACTCTCTAAGCACCTATCAGTCACTGTGGGCATTAATTATGTGACTAACTGCAACAGCCATCAGCTGGATTAACCTCACTTTCATTAATTCTGCAGGGAGTTTAGACACTTTCCAGATCCAGATGAGAAAAGGCAACGTTGTAGTGTCTGTCCAAGGCACGTTGCAGTATTCAGCCGATACCGCCTCTAGGACACAATTTTCTAGCCTCTTCTCTGAGCAGGGGCTAACTCTGTGTTGGAGCTTCAATTGTAAAAGCAGAACTTGGGCAGAGATGCCTCAGTTCCTTGCATTTCAAAGGTGACATCCTCTGGACAATTCAGGTACTGTGGCAGAAAGTGCACGCAGCTTTTTCAACAGCAAGAAATGGTTTCAAGGCTTTATATTGAAGTATTCCAGAAACCAGTTCCAAAAAAGCAGTCATCTTTGACTTCTGATCTGGTGAAGCTTCCGCAGTGATTTACAATATTATGATTACAGTCTGCAGGAAGGGCGATTTTTTTTAGAGCCTTTTAAGAGAGGTAATTTCAGAGTTCTTTTGAGGACGTGTGGGAATGTCTCAGACCTGTGAGGGGCAAGGGGAGGTTTGGTCTGGAGCATCACAGCAGCGTGAATTGCTGGGACCAGCTTTGAGCTCAGCTGTTTGGGATGGATGTAATGTTTGTGTACAAGGGGCAACAAGTGCACATACAGTATACCCCAGATAACCAACTGGTCAACAAAATGCATGATATTAGACACGAGAGCTTTGCTGTTTATTCTATCAAGTAGCTTTTTCAAAGGGAGTTACAAAAACTACAAAAATAAATCTCTTGCATGATTAAAACAGTACAAATATCAATGGTATAAATATGGCTATTGTATACTATGTGAAAAATACTGATTTATTATCTGGGTAAATCTTTTTAATCTTGAGCTATTTATGTTTTAGGAAAAAATCTTAGCCTAATGGGCTGAACTCCCTTCAAAAGTGTGAATACGTTCTCCAAATGTTTTTCACGGACTTTTGCAACATGCAAATATGAAGTCAAACTGCAGTTTTATTTAGGTTTCTATGGGGGTAAACTTCAGCAGAAACATTCTTGTATTCTGCTTTGCTTAGTTCTGTACTAGTATGCAGACGCTGGAATAGGTGGCATTTTCCAGTTCAAAGGGTCTACTACTGGGTGCTACATATTTATGAGGTCATTGTACATCTCATGTGTAGGAAAACACTTTTAATCTTCTGGAGTCCTAGAGTTCTTTGAGAGATAACATCTAAGTTTTACTAATAAGATTCATTCATTCTTAATAAACTTATATTGGAAAGTAATAAGATACATGTCACACACCTCATCTGCACAGTGGCCAGCTGGAAACTAGGGATATATTAATCCTAAGAATTAGTAATTTTGCTAGTGTCCAGACTATATGATACCTTCTGCAGTTCTACTCTTCTGGTTTTCTTAGTGTAAACTTGTTGCATTTTAAGTTGGCATGTTAAATGGAGAAAAACTGAGGAGTTTTAACCACTTATTGTGCCTTATGTTCAATGGTTAGCAGAAATAAGTGGAAAAAATTTTTTTACTTTTCTAAAAATCCCTGTAGTATTCAGCTGTAAGGGTTGTGTTGGTCTTTTTTACAAAATTTGTGGCTCATAGGCTTTTCCAACTTGAAATCGTTTGTTTCCAACCATTCCTTTCACTAAGGGGCAACAATTTTATTTTTATTATTGGATCCAGTGCCACTCAATGCCAAGCTAAGTCAACAGAAGAAGACTCTGTCTCCAGGTATGAGCATGAGACTTACCAATAACCAGTTTTCTAATTGAAACCAACGAGTTTCTGTAGGAGGATTGCCATGTTGGTTGTTTTAGGTTTTTAAGTGAGCAGTGGATTCTGACAGGTGGTCCATGGGCATCCGACGTGGGGTCAGTGAATTACTTTGCTTGGCACAGGGTCTGTGAACTAGTTTGCTTGGTCAAGAAAGGTACGTAAGTAAAGCAAAGCTGTTTTCAGGAGGCTTGAAGTCATGCTATAATGGACTGAATTTTTAGGAGCTGGTAAATAAGCAAAAGTCTGGAATTAGAGTGTATGTTTAGTGCTCTAATCTGGTTAATTGGGTGTTGTCGTCTCTCTGTATTTAAATATCATCACTCCTGTCATACAACCCATTATATTGTTGCTGGTGCAGAGCGTTTGCTATTTCCTGCTGCAGAATTGGCTGCACTTGAGCAGTAGTATGTGTTTATACCCTTATAAATACATAGGACTTTGACTTCTTTGTAGATGAAGGGAGCCATATAAATGGTAATTTAACTGCATAATTGTCTTACTGAATATATTTCAAAAAAATATTTAGTAGGATAGATGCAGTACATCAATACCAGTCAATTAAACTGCTCCGGGATCTTTTTTGAGAATTAGCAAATGCTCTGTTAGCTGTTGGGTGTTTGTAGAACGTACAGTATTTCTCTCACAAAATCTATTTGAATATAAATGCTCATGCCTTGGCCTATGTTGCACCAAGATTGCAACAACTTCTCACTAGCAATGCCCACAAGGTTATAAACTTCCTTGAGAACTTTAGTACCTTGACCTATGATAGTGTGAGAGTAAGAGCAGTATATATTAATTGTAAAGGGTTTTTATTATTTAGGAGGCATGCATGCTGTAGAATATTAGAATAGTAAAAATGCTTCAACTTTGGAGGAGGTTCTTGAAGCCTTTAGATTTCTTCAGGGCTCATGACCTTTTTTCTGTTCCCGTAAGGATACACACTGAAGCTATTCAGAAAGTCTTGCTGTTGAACTCACTGAAGTAGCAAAGCTAAAATCAAACCTGTGTTGTAAACTAGAATTTTGTGTTTCTTGTTACGCACTGCATTAAACCATAGGTTTGGTTTTTTTTATTTTAGATAAGCGTTTGTCATATCTGTGTCAGATTTCTCAAAGAACATGGTGAATTAACAGGACATGTTTAACACAATCTTGACAGAAAGGTTAAAGAGAATTCAGAAGGCAGCAAGGAAATAAGTAGTGTGTACTGCTCCAGGTGAAAACTAGAAGGAACCAGAATAAGTTGCAATTCTGCTTGTCTTAAATGGAGGCATTTATTTGTTCTACAGCAAATGCAATTTAAAATGTTTTAAGCAATTCCCTCCTTCAGTAATATTCACTACTGTCAATGCATACTGCAGTAGGACCTAGAAGGTGTGCGCCCACTGGGCTGAATTATTTTGCCAAAAACGTGTTTGAGACAGACTCTGCCCAGCATGCTTTGAAGGGAAAAGGATTCCTGCATCTGCCCGGTTCAGATTCTGTAGGATCAAGATCCCATGGCTGAGAAAGGCAGAGAGAAAAGTGGAAATGAAAGCAAATGTCATGGTTGCATCCTGATGAGAGTGGTTGCTGTGTTTCATGGCTACGGGGCTTTCTGCCATTGTTACCCGTGCTGAGCCAGCCCTGTTACTCGGAGGAGTGAGAAGGGGCCATAGGTCACTGGAACATGTGCTTCCTTGCACTTAATCTTGATGCCCACAGACATCTGCATATTCATATAGCTTATGGGAAATCCCAAGAAGTTTCCAGAGCTCCCTCTAAAGCTGCAGCAATTTCCATTGAAGGGAGTGATCAAAGCATATAGTAACTAAGCTTGAGTAGCTTTCTGGTTTGGAGCCGTCTGGCCGGTTGATGAGTTGCCCTATGCAATGGGTTCTTGTGCATTGAATAAGAAAACACCAGAGCTGGCAATACGTAAGGACTGCAAATACAGTATTTGTTCTGCTGGGGAAAGCTACTAATCTTGGTGATGGTAATCACAGGACTCCTTTTCTAACTTGATTAGAAGCCCAGTTGTGACTGTCAAATCAAACAAATCAACATGTGACGGTCATAGCTTAAAAACCCATCAATTACACTCCTCTGCCTACAGTTTTCTTTGAACTAAGGACAACGTGATTACTCCTGTTGTTAGTTCAGCTTGCCTGTTGTACATTTGATGTGTAAAGCCAATATTATTTATAAAATCCTCCTTTCTGCAGCCAAAGTCAAAATGGAAGAAAACTGTTATTTACATTATGAATTTCAGATTTCAAGCGTTGAAAGTTGTGTTCTTGAGAGGAGGAGGAAACAAGAAAATCTTAGAGCTTATTATGCCAACTCATAGCTAATTACACAAGCTTAAATAAAAACGTCATTTGCGCTAATTTAGTTACCTTGTTCCAAGCTCCATGCCTGCATTCAGTTAAAATGTGAAAATCTTTGTTCCAGTACCCAGACAATGTGATACAGGGGTTGTAAAACAAGAGGATTAGCTGCCTTTGGGTGGCTGGCTTGTAAGGGATTTTTATTCCAGGATCTTCTCCCTTTATGCATGGACAGGAGGTGCACCAATGCTTGAGGTGCTTAAAAGTTGTGATCCTAAATGCTCTGACCTTCCTGAGCGGTGCTAGTCTTTCAGCACGGTAAATGACTTTTTTTGATTATTTTTTTCCGTTTCAGAATTTGTATTTTGAGCTTTTACCAGCAAACAGCTTATTTGAGCCATTGAAAACATCAAAGGAGGTGTTTCTTGGCTTGGGTACATCTTTAATTTAAAGCAGATTTAATAAAGGCCAAAACAGGATAATACTGCAAAAGGATTAGCTGTGGTTACTTGATTTCTGAGCAAACACACCAATTCTGCTCTCTTTGTATGGGTGTCTTTCACAGTGAGTCCATTCACTGCACATTGAACTAGGCCTGGTGTTCCATATTTCTGTTTTGGGTTTTGGTTTTTTCTCCAAAAAAAATTCATTTTTTCTATTGTCTTCTGTAGAAATCAAAAGCATTGCTGAAAGCTTTAACTTCAAAGCTTAAGCCAACTTATTCTTCATTGGTTGCTATGCTCCAAAATACATTCCTGAAGCTTCTTTGCTAGTAACTGCCAAATGTTTTGTTTCAGCGCTCCTTAGCATTGGGGCTTTCAGTTTGGCTTTTGTTTTGATTTATTCTTCACAAAATAAAAATTCTGAGAAGTCAATTAAAAAATAGCTTGGCGTTCTTAGCACTTAAAGCTTGTTGCTGTTCTGAAAGCAACCAGAGCAGTGATGCTGCAGAATGCTGTTTATTTCATATTAGTACTTACGCTTCAGATTTTCTCTGTCTATAAACAACAGGAAAAAAGTCTCTCAGAAGTCTGAAAATCTACTTCCTACTGTACGTTTCATACATCAGTAGCTTGGCTTTGAGATATTTCCCAATACTTCAACCTTCTCCCCAAGTTCTTTGTAACACAAGCCCTGGGAAGCACAAAACTTTACGAACATGATGTGCTAGTTGAAGTGTTACTAGTTTTTGTGGCAAGGTTGCTGCAGAAGGCATAGGCAGCAGACGACCAGTTCAGTAGGCTTATTCAGGAGGTGAAGAAGGTGTAGTAGCAACTTTTCTTCAACTTTCGTTTCTAAAAATACATACATCAGAGGGTTGAACTGTACTGCTGAACTGTTCTTAGCCTGCAGAGCCATAGCAGTCAGAACCTTGCCCTAATAACTCGCTGTCAGATGCATCAGACACCTTACAGTAACTGCAAATACAGTACTAAATACAGGGCCCTCACCTAATGCTTTAGGCTCCTTATGTTCTACAGAAAGCACATGACTTTGCAGTTACTGATTGATGGGGAGAGTTGGCGGAGAGATTTTTTTTTTGAGATGCTGAGATATTGCTGTCATACCAGTCGCATAAAAGCCTGAAGCGAACATGCCTGTCCTTTATGGTGGTCAGCAGATGCTGCTTTTTGCCCAGGTATGGGCAGATGGATATGAGAATGACTAAGTAGATGGAGCGTTGCCTCATCTGAAATCTAGATTGATACAGTTGCATGGTGTAGCTAAATTGCTCTGTTTAAAATGGCATTGCCTGGGTGGAAAGCCTGTGCTTGGGGATCTGAATGTCTTGCATAGCCTTCCCTCTGCCATATGTAGGCAGTTGTTTAGCTGGTAACGGGACTATCTGTATATGCATAGAGCCACAGATCGTTACCTCTTGGTTATGTTCACGTTATCTGATGTGTTGTCTCCATGAGAGAAATTAAATTGCCTTTAGTAATTTGAAGCAAGTAAAAATGACAAATCATCGTTCTCCTGTGATCGGTAAATGGCTACAGAATGAGAATGCATCTCAATTACATGGCAAGTACATTTCAAGCAGCATCGATCGTTCCAAATCTCCAATTGTTTTCCTGTGATTTTTCTTTACTTTTAAACTAAGATGACTTTAGTCTATTAAAAATAAGTAGCTTCTTTCCACTTTGAACAATGCCATTAGCTATGAACTCTCAGCTCATAATTATGAAGAGTTAGAACAGAGAATAATTTCATAGAGACAAAAGCAATATAATATATATGCATAGAAATGAAAGAAAATAAATGCAGTAGGAAAGTGATTTTTAAAGTCTGCATCTTGAGATGTGGCAGGCTAGTATACTGGAACACAAAAACTCCCATGTGCAGCTAGAAAATGGTCATCATTAGTAGGCTATCATGCAAATCCTGCAGGAAGAAAAAAAAGTAGGTATTTAGTGGCAGAAAATGTTTTTGTACGTGAATATGGAACATTGGGCTATAAGATACGTTTTTATTTTTTTTTAAACAAGCCAACATTGCTGCCTCCATTTGCATTTGGATTATTCTCATCCTGCAAATATTCCTGACTACAGAATTAGTATCTCCAAAGACAGTTCATAGCAGTAATTACCAGGCACAGCGCGTGATTATGCCATGCAACGAAGCGTCATCCTGCAGAGACCCCCAAGTTAGTGCCACCCTGCAGCAGCGAGTCCCTGCGTGCGGGAGGAGGCTGGGGAGCAAGAGCTGCTGCTCTGCCCCGGCTGCCCCGTGGGACGAGTGGCTGTGTGTCGGTGACGCGGTGACTCGGCTCCTGCATTCGTGCACGAGGAGCCAGCTTGCACAACCCGGCGCATGGGCATGACCTTGCTGCTTAGAAGTGACCCGCAGAGTCACCAAATCCAAACGGCAGGCTGAAGCCCGGGTTTCAGCCTGAGAATGTGACTCTGCTGGGGAGAGGACAAGTGTGTGCCTACCCCGTACTAGCCATTGCATGGTTACTAACAGGAGGTAGAATCAGAGGAAAGCAGGGTGGTTTGCAGATTTAACACGGGCTGGAACTTTGTGTTAAATCTCAGGGAGAAGGAGGGTGGGTGTCTTTATTTTGACCCGGCCATTTCTAGTGGCAGAAGTGCTTTGTCTTCATTTACCTTTTAACTTGTCTTGGTCGCTTCAGCCAGTGAAGGAAAAGTCAAAATCAGCGTTGCACAAGTGTTTCTACTTGTGAATTGTCTCTTTTGTGTCAAGTTCCAGCCCAGCTTGGCCCCTGCTGCTCCAGTGAGCACCAGAGTTTCTTACAAGATGATAAACCAGCTATGTCCCCCCTCACCTTGGCCTAGGTGTTTCCAGAGCTGTCATCTAAATTACTTTTAAAAACAAATTTAATTTCTATACAACATTCTAGATTTTGATGCCTAGAACTACTGCCTTGTTTGCACACAAGATGACAACCGTTTGTTTTCATTGTTACATCGTATTACCAAGTGGTCACTTGAATGTCCTCCACCTCCTGTATCCAGTGCTGTGACCTTATATGCCATATATTCTGGCTGATGCAATTAAGCTGCATTTTTTTTTTAAACATTCCTGCTTCACACTGAGCTGATTGCCAGCTATTTCTCAGGGCGATTTGTCTTGTATTAAAACATAATTTTGTCCTTCAGTGGCCTGTCCAGAAGTCCCTGAATTAGCTGATTTTGCTCTGTCCATAAAGGGCAGTTTGCAGTAGCACAACTACATAATAATTTTCTTGGTTTGCAGTCCTGCCATTCAACACTGAAATGGTTCAACATGCCCACAAGCAGTCACCCTACTAACTCTTCAGCTATCAGTCAGTTTGGGAAATGGATTTTTTTATTATTATTTTTAAAGTCTGTGGTTCTTTCTTCTTTGGGTAGCAGGGTAGTAGCAGTAATGTCTAAATGCAAAGGGTTTGGCTACTTCGAGTCCAATTACAAATATGAAAGCTCACCCAAGCAGTCCTTTAGAAACAAATTAATGACAGAACGCTTAGGACTCCATATTCTGACTGCAGCGTGCTCAAATGCTCTGCTCCGGAGTCATTGCTTTAGCTGTGCCATTGCCCTGGGTTTCCACGCGCCTGGGGAGCCCTGAGAGTGCAGTGTTGGCACACATGCCCCGCGGCTCTGCCCCGCTCCCGTCCGCCTTCTGCCCCTGGCTCTGGTGTGTAGGACCCCATGAGCACAGGCTCGCTTTTAAGTATCTCTCTTGCACTAATTTGAGGGCAAGGAAGAGCCATGAACTCTTCTTGGGAGCAAAGCTGACCCTCTAGTGAGCAGTCAGGCTCATTGTTTTCTAAAACAACTCTTAACTTTGACGAAAACAAGGAGCCCCTTCTGCTGTTCTGCTGCTAAGTATTTTTAGAGAGGGGTGCACCGTTCTTACTATGGTCTGGAGTCAAAAATATGCAATTGTTCTGATTTTGGCAGGGATAGAGATGATTTTCTTCTTAGTAGCTGGTACAGCGCTGTGTTTTGGATTTAGGATGAGAGCAGTGTTGATAACACAGGGATGGGTTAGCTCTTGCTAACTAGCGCTTACCCCAAGTCAAGGGATTCTCAGCTTCCCCGGCTCTGCCAACAACAAGCTGCGGCGGAGCAGGGCCAGGAGAGCTGACCTGACCCAGCCAAAGGATATTCCATACCATAGAACATCATGCCCAGTATATAAACTGGGGGGAGTTGGTCGGGGACTGGCTGGGCATCGGTCAGTGGGGGGTGAGCAGTAGTACTGTGCATCACTTGGGGTTTAGTTTGGGGTGTTTTTTCCCTTTTGGGTTTTTTTTTCCTCTCTCCTTTTCATTATAAGTGGTGGTGTTAGTATTATATTTTATTTCAATTATTACATTGTTATTATCTCAATCCACAAGTTTTACCTGTTTTGTGATTCTCCTCCCCATCTGAGCGAGCAGCTGCGTGGTGCTTAGTTGCCAGCTGCGGTTAAACCCCAACAGCAATTAATGCCATCCTGAGTTGTGTGATAGCCTCTTGCACCTCAGCTCCATCCTTTCTGAAGCCCAGGCCAGGAACCAATTGTCTTTTCCTGGAAGATGAACCTTCTTTCTGGTTGCCCTGGAGTTGGTAGTCAGTTATTTAAACTTTACAATGTAAGAGTCAAAAATACTTAGTGGTTGCATATGGCTGGGACCTAACAACAAAAAAAAAAGCAGCTGAAAAACTTAAAATTAAAAAAAAAAAAAGTGTTGTTACATTTCAAAATCTTAAAGTTGACAAGCGTAATTTAAGGACCTGAGACATGTGCTTGGAGCACCTGTGTTTGGCAATATTAATGATGTGACCTCCTGACTTAAAGAGTGATATTTAAGGATTGCCTGGGTCTCATGCTTTTCCTCTGCTCCGTGGTTAATTTTACCCTGAGGGCAAAGTCCTGCAGCTCTCCCTCATTAGAGCTGCAGGACTGCGGAGGGCAGAGCTGTGGAGTGTAGAGCAATTTGTGGTCCTCGGAGCTTTGCTGCACGAGACCTTTTGGCGATACTGCATTCAGCTGCGTAAATCTGTTCAGCCTATTTAATATCAGTGCCTTGGAACCTGGGACTCTTTCTTCTTGACCCCACACCTGGAAGCTGTTCTCTTTTGCTAGCAGATTATGAACCACTAGCCTGTCAGCTGAGTGTGCAATAAGAGACTTTCTCAAATATTTGTTGTTCACCTGAGATATAATAAGGTCCTTTGTGTCATTTCTTGCAAAAAGGAGAATTTCTGAGGCAATCGGCTATAACATCTGCTTCAAAGCTACAGCTAGCACACAGTTTAAAAATGGTTCAATCTGTATTTACTCAATAGGTTGTTTATGTTAATTAGAGTTAATTCCGCCACTGGTATGCATGCCTAACTCCCATTAATATCAGCAGCAGCTATGTATTCTCGTAAGGAGAACAAAGCCTCTAATTAGATATCTTGAAAACTTGGAGTTCCTTGTACAGCTTTTATTGCAAAGATGAAGTGCTGTATGTTTGCCTGCTAACTATTCTAATAGAAAAAAAAAAAAAAAATACCGACCTCCCCTTTATCTCTGTTGCAATGAGATGAGGCAGTCCCAGAGCAGACGCGGGGCAGGACGCGCTGTAGGGGGCTTACCCTCCAAGCAGAGGGAACAGCATGTGTGTGCCCGGAGAAAGGAGACGACTGTACCAGCTAGCCAAAATGCTGGTTGGCCATGGAATAGCCGCTCTGTCACTGTGAAG
The DNA here is from genome assembly GCF_023634085.1 of Falco cherrug. Classification (NCBI taxonomy): domain Eukaryota; kingdom Metazoa; phylum Chordata; class Aves; order Falconiformes; family Falconidae; genus Falco; species Falco cherrug. Next base: position 60,712,700 of record NC_073704.1, on the reverse strand, counting down.
CCTCCCCAGGTGGTCAGTCCTTCGGGGCAGAGCCTGGTCTGTGTTTGCAGTGGCCACCCTGAGGCACGGAGCCACGTTGCCCTGTGCCCGCGCAGCCCCTCTCCGGCAGCGGCACGGGCAGTGGGCACGGGCAGGCTCTGGTTTGTGGGGCAGCAGAACCCCCCGGCAGGGGGACACAGTGCCAAGGGACCACCAGCCCTGTCCCACAGCCCAGAATTTAAGACTCCTGTCAGGACTTTGCGTTAGCATCTGACTTTTTGCAAACATGAATTCACGTGGTTGACTTTGCTGTCTCCCAGCTGCGTAACTGGGACACTTGGTTTTAGGATTTCAGGTTTTACAAAGCCTAAAAGGTTTGGACAACTCCCATTAAAACTTTTTAATGTACTTGTTCAGCAGGATGCAATGAGAGTGTACCCTATGACATTTCTTTTGGGATTTGAAGAAAAGAAACTGAACCTTTTTTTGTTGTGCCAAGTTTTTTGTGTTTGGGTGTTTTTTTTTTAAAAAAAAAAAGTCTTTTGGTCTGAGTGTGGTCCAAATATAGTAATTTTTTTCCATCTGATTAAAACTCGAAACAAAGGCATATAAAGAAAATACTGGTAAGAGTCCTAGCTAAGGAAGCAGTGGCAAGCACTGCTCTAAAGCTTGTAAACAAACAGCCCCTCTTAAATAAGTGTCTGAATTCCAATGGATTCTAATTATCTGCTCAGACAGATAAGTACGAAAAACTAGTGTATAAAGAAACTCAACTGAAAAATATATATGCTGTAATTTCAGGAAGTTTTAGCTTTTGTTGGTGGTAGATACCGAGTAAAAGATAAGGTAGAAAATAATGAGTTTTTGTTATTTGTATCTTAAGTTTAGAAGAGACATATTGTGAGTGAACAAAAGATGCACCATAAAACAAACACTGCACTGAAATAATTCTTGGTGGAAATGTAAAAAGCTGCTGGGCGCTAAAGATGCAGTGTCTTCCAGGTGAGAACACTGTTCAACAAGAGTTTTAGAGCCACTGCTATTAGTAAGATGTAATATTTCAGTTTTTTCACATACATTTTAATTAGTATGCTATAAAATTTAACCTATTCCAATTTTCAGTCTTTTGAGAAGATGAACTACCATGAAATCTCTTTATATTGTCTGCTAATCCCTAAATACTCCCACCAACAAAAAATACGCTTCTCTCTTTTATAATTCAGATTTCAATTAATGACAGAAGCAATAGAAGTTTGGAAGCTAACATTTTCTCCTTGATTAGCATAACTACAAGAAATTTTAAATGATAGATTTTGTGTTATGGATTTTATGCATTAAGACCAAATCAGGGTCTGAGAGCTTCCTTTCTGCTGAATCCTGGATGAAGCGTGCTCCCTCCTCATCTTCTTCCCTGGTGTTTGTTATCAAGGCTGCGAGATCGCTCTGTGCAAAGTTCTCGGGTGGTTTGTCCTCTCTGTGGCTTTGTGAACAGAGCAGATTAGGCACATAGTGTGTCCCGGGCCATCAGGGGCACCTGCAGGTTCTCAATTACATCTGCACTCCCTCCCAGTGAAGGGTGCTGTCAGGGCTGGGATCTGGCAGTATTTATCCTATATATTGTAATTAGAACCACAGTGAAGAAGTGCACCGCTAATGTCGCTACCGTGTGAGCTGCCAGTCTTCATCCCAGCACGTGTACTTAAAGCATCGGATACTGTCGGTGGGCACTAATTCCGTCTCTCCTGTTGAGAGCATTTATTGGCGTAGTGCCCCTGCCTGCTCTCCTCCACTGGCAGGGGAGTATTACCTGTTCCCAGCAGGGACCGGCTGGGTACCTGCTGGTGGAAGGAGAAGCTTCCTGAGCTGCTGCCTCACCTGTAGCTGGCTGCCGGAGGGCGTTTCGACTCTGCAGCAGATCACTGAGGTGTGCATCACGCGATGCCAGCTGGGCAGCAGCCCGTGGAGCCGCTCCATGCAGATGCTCGTGGTGGCCAGCAGCCGCCTGTGTGCTGGCCCCTCTTTCCCCCCGCTGCTGCCTTACTTCGCTGCATTTTAAGCAAACACGTGAGTTCCATGTGTCAGTATGCAAAGCTCCTCAAGCCGTTAATGTGGTCTGGAGGCTGTACTAGGCTGCGCGTGTAGACACTCATTAGTCAAATATACACCCTTGTGCAAAAGATCACAGGACTTACTCAGTACTATTACTGTAACGTGCAGGTTAGATCAAAACCTGGCTGCCAAAAATTGAAAGCCAGTATAAAGGCAGAGATACGCCGTTTTATTACATCATTAAAAAATATCTAGATTCTCCTCTAGCAGGAACTACAGGCTGGAGACTGACAGACAAGAATAAAATAGCTGGGAATAAATTTTATGTAGCTATTTGCCTTCTCCCTCAAATGCTTATGCAAAACACATTGCTGTAGAATCACTGACAATAAAGAGGGAATCATTATACGAGTAGTGGATTCTCAGGAGAACACTTTAGCCAAAACACACTCTGCAATAATTTCCCACGTCTTAGTTGAATAAATTAATTTATGAATTTTCCATGAATATGTTCAACCGTTTCTCCCCTCATATATTTTATTGATCTCCATATACATTTAGCAACAAATAACAGAGCTGCTTTTCCATTTGCAGTAAAATAGTTTCGAGATGTTTATGTGGGCCTTGGGGTTCATAGTAAACAAATGCAGTTCAAACACTGGGGAGGTAGCAGAGAAAATGAAGCTTGGCAGGATGCAGGGAGCTCTGCTAGGAGAAAAAGCTCAGCAGAGTCTACATCCAGCCTTACCACCAGTGAGGTGTCCCCTGAAATCAGAGGGAGCAGCCCTGAACTGTGGGACTGCTCCTGGTAAGTCCCGTGTGGAATCGCTGCCAGGAGCTTCACGGCTCATGTCTGCAAACCTGCAATGTCCCTTCGGTGTGAAAGACCAATAGGTTGGATCATTCCTTCATTAAGTATGTTTTGTCCTGTAATGCATACCTTCTTACTTTCATGTGAGAAAGGAGATGAGGATGGCAAAAGGAAAGAGGGAGTTTGGGGTTTCTCCACAAAAATAGAAATGCAGGGTCTGTGGTCTGGAGAAGGCCAGCAGGCTCCTTCTAGACTGTAGATCCAGTGACAGAGTAGTCTGAAAACTTCATTTTTGCTCCACAAGACAACTTCTGTGGCCACCCTGCCTCTGAATATCACTTCGTTTGGCTTAGGCAATGTCATTAAATCCGAAGTTGAGCTACTCATATATAGGCCGTTACAGTGAATAAGCACACCATCACATGGAAACTGTGATATTTCCAAGTTTTTCTTTAGAGAAGGGGAAAACAGTCGCAGTGATTAGATGTTGAAAAGTAGTCGGTATCATCCTAATTTAATGTTTAAAACTATGGAGTTCTTTAATTTTCCTCCTCCAACACCAAGCTGCCATCCCACATCTATGTGTATACAAACAAACATCCCAAACAAGTAAGGTGGGCATACAGTGTGGTTAATCATAGGTGTAAATTTACTCACATGTGACTGCACCGTTGTGATCTTCAACTTTAGCTCAGCTCCTTGCCCTGCACGCTCAGATGACAGAGATAGCCCTTTTTAAGCAGTTTCTTTTGTGGTCTATTTCAAGCTTTCTGGTTGTCATTTTTATCAATCATAAGGAAAGCTGAGGGGAGACTTGCCTTGCTGTTTCCAAATATAAAGCTCTTTCTTTCTTAACTACATGTAATGACGGGCTTGAAATAGGCCTTGCCATCCTAAAGGTGGTATTTGAAGTATAACTGCTAATGCTGAAATACATAATTTACATTTATTATCCATAATAAAACATGTAACTAATTGATGTTCTGTAAGGGATTAAATGATCAACTGCAGCTGCAGGGTGAAGATTTATGCCTGTGTTCTTTATAACACATTGACTATTGGAATATGCTGCAGAGTCGTTGCCTTCAGGAGTGTGTGCTCAGAGTGTTCTCCTTTCTCTTGTTCTCCTTCTGATATGTTTCCTCTTGTGTTTGTGTTCTGTGCAAAGTGATTTATGGAGGAAACGGATGAAAAATAAGTACTTACATTCCCTTCAGACTTGCAAGGTACTAGTCTAAAGGGCAAGCCAAGCTTGCACATGTTTGTGTGTGGCCGTGCATTTGCTAAATTGGAACATCACACAGAGCGTGCAACCACCACGGTGCATTGAAGTTCAGAATGGCCAGGAGATAATGTCAACAGAATGGGATGTAGGCACAGGATAATGGTCTCCTGCTGCTAGATTAAAGCCTGGGCAAAGATGAGCCCTTTTAACAAAAACAAACAGAGGCAAAGCCAGGTTATTTGCAGTACTTTCAGAGCAGGAGGCATTTATCTTGTAACAACATCCTGTTCTGTTCTCTTGGCTTCCACCGTACCAAAATAACGGCAGACGATGCTGTGATTTTCATCAGTGGCTGTTGCTAGACGAGCTCTAGTTGCCCGCTGCATCCTCGTCGGCTAACACCGTGGTCTTATGTTGTGTGTCCTCCAGCCTTCAAAAAAGCCGCACGTTTCAAAAACACATTGTGTCACACTGTGTAAGCATGCTGGCCGACTTTTAAATGAAAAAGAATTAATCTATAATAAAACTCAGAGTTACCAAAGGGATTTTACAGCCCGACGTTTCGGATTTCCCCTGGCAGGAGGCAGGCTCCGCAGGGAGGAGCACCAGCCTTAGCACTGCAGGCAATGCTCCCCCTTGCATTAGAAGCCCTCAGATTCTGATCTGGTAAAATCAGTGCTTGAAGACAAAAAATGGAACTGAATTCCGTTCATTAAGTATCAAGCCAAAGAGAATGCCTCACACAGTTTTGTTCCTGCTGCTATGTGCCGTTTGCTTTTACTCTGTTTTATTAGTATGTTAGTCCAGTCTCCAGGAACTGTGCTGCCGGGCACAGCCTGGGGAAAATATCCTTGGGGCAGTAACACAGAGAGGACAACTGCACAGGCACAAAGCTCTTAGAGGAAAGTCAGCACGAAAATATATGTAATGCAAACAGCAGAGGCTATGAATACTGTGTTATAAATCAGGGCTTTTAACTAGCACACTTCTGCGGTATTAATTCTTCTGAGTCGTCTCATTTGTCCAATACTGCATATGTCCTGCTGTCCTAAATGGTTTGAATGCGGTGACTGTCGAGATCACCACGTGTTGTAAATCCCGTCTGCTGAGGTTTTAGGGAAGGGAAAGGAACAAGTTGCTGAGGCGAGCGGCTCTGGTGCCAGCACGGTCACAGCAGAGTACTCCAGCTCCTCAAAAGACCCAACTAATAAAACAGTAACAGGTGATAATGGCATGATTTCATCCCTGAAACATGGTAATGCAGCATAGGAAACACATGGGATTCTGGAGGTTTGGGCTGTATTTTCCTCCTAGCTTTGCTACTGATCTCTTAGGTGACCTGGAAGAAATTGTTTCACCTTTCTGTGCTGCAGATTCCATCTATTTAAGCAGGGAATAATGACAACTCTTTACAAGGCACATTTAGAACTGCCGTGCAAAACTCTGCGTAGGAAGTAGCTATTATTGTTGTTATCTGTAATAATAAAAACAATGGCATTTTCAATAGAGACTGAAGTTTTGCAATCTGTCCAATGCCTTTACTGCTAAATACAATTTCTCATTTAATCCACAGCTGCTGCTTTTATGTCTTGTCCTAGTTCAAAATGTATAAAATGTATTCTTCCCTTCTTTTTTTTTTTTTTTTTTTTCTTTTAATATATGATTCTAGTGCAAGTTGGAGTTTCACGCATGTACTTCTGGCAAAACCATCACAGCTCAATGCGAAGGGCCCTGCCCCTGCCTTCCCGGACCTGAAAGTTCAAAACACAAGACAGAGAAGACTGGTAAGCTGAGCTGTTAATGGAATTGTAGCAGATTAATTGCTTCCTGCTATGTTCTTAGACAAATGTAAGAAAGGCATTTCTTAACTAGTAGATTTTATATGTAATGGTTTCTGAGTAAAAGCTAAGGTACAACTACACCTTTTCTAAACATGTAGTACTTTCAGGTACCTTAACTGCTGTAAAACTAACACCTGCTTGAGAGAGTATCATAGGAAAACTGAGTTCGGGCTAATGAATCTCATTTTTGAGTGAAAATATTGAATCATCATAACAGAAAGACAGACAAGAAAAATATTCTACTTGATGGTTCATTACTTCATAAATTAAAAGCAATCAGTAGCCTGTGTGTTAACCATGAAGTCATTTAAAGTCACACATATATATTGCATGGGATCAGAGTTATAATATTAATGTTTATTATTATTGTTATCATCAAAAGTCAAATACGTTGCATATAGACACATGTATTTGTATTTATATATGAAATTGTTTCACCAAGAAGCTCATTGCAAATGATGACATACCAAGCTGAAGGTTGGAGTCTCGGCACAAATGGCCATTTCTCTTGCCAGCTCTCCGGTGAGTGCTCCATTTCACTCTGAAAGCCTGGTGAGCCCATTCACCCCCCAGGTCTTTTCCGAGGATGTAAGCACAAGCTGTCTGGGTCTGACCTCATCCTAAGGGAATTAGTTCTTGCAAAGTGGCTGACTAAAAGCAGAAGTCCAGCAGCAGGACCACAGCCAGGTTCTGTCTAAGAGTTGCCACCGTGCTCGGGGGAAAGCCCTTTGGAAGAGAAAAGAGTTGTTGGTGTGGTTGTGGTTTCTTGATCTGAATGCAGATGTGCTGGTGAGGGCATTCGTGGCAGCGTGAATACTAGCCTGTGTAAGCCCAGCGTGTCTCCCCTCTCTTAGGGGAGTGCGAGGGGCAACGCGCTGGCAGCTGCGGGGCGCCTGGCTGTGCTGGTAGCTCACAAAGCCAAAGCAGTGACTTACACAGCTCTGTCACATTAAGCAGTGAAATGTGTGTGTGTTACCTCTGGTTTTTTCTGTGATTCTATACATATATAGATAGATATGTTTAAACCAGATGAAGCTTTAACAATGATCTGTTTGACCCAAAATATTTGAGAATCTCCCTTCGCTCTTACTCCTCCCCAGTCTGGATGCATTCCGACAGTAGCGGGCACAGAAACTGAGCCAAAGTTTCAGCAGCTCTTCCTCTGGTTAGTTCAGGCCTTGTCTCTTCAGCTGAAAACCCTGATGATCCTGCTGGTGCTGCTCCACACGGCGCATCCTCGAGCATGGCACCAGTTTTCACATCAGGTCTCCATTTTACAAGAAGTGACTCTCCAGCCTAGATTTCGAAAATTCAGGTTTATTCCACTTTTTTGCAAATCACAGGCATTTTTCTGCATAGCTATCAAACTCAGATGAAGTATTTCAGATGGCAAGGTTCTGAAATCAATATATAACTGTAATATTGCTTTATGTGGCTGGAATCTTTTGGTTACAGTATACCCACTGATAAATTGCCTTATTCATATTTTCTGTTTCTTGTAGCCCTTATCAGGCTACAAGAAATATTTCTTTTTCTTTGCCCTTTCTATTTCTTTGCCCTTATCAGAAAGAGTTTCAGATTAATAAATCTACAGTGACATTTTAAGCTTACAATTTCATTCACACAAGAGAAAAAAGATTCTAATAACCCTTATCTTGATGAATGCAATTTGACACGGTGTACGTATTCTGAAACCCAGGCTTTTGTTTTCCTTGACTCAAAACTTTTAACTCCAGCCAACAAAGCATTAATTTAATGGGTTGAGTGATCTGCAGAGCAACTTTCCTGAGAGGTTTTTCAAGAGGCCGAACTTGAGCTAATGGTACTTCTGCCATTGCCCCAGTGACAAGGACATGAAATGCCTCAGTTCTGGCATCTTCAGTGTGGCATGAGGGGGGAGGGTGCTCTGCCCCCTTGCAGAAGCACAGTCACCTGGGAATAAGGGAAATTGTTGCCACGTGTATGGAAACATTCAAAAACCTGAAGACACTACTCGACCCCTGTATCAAGTGTATGCAAAGAAACTGCTCCTGAGCCAGGTTGGACGGGGCTTTGAGCAACCTGGGCTAGGAGCAGCTGTCCCTGCCCATGGCAGGGGGCTGGAACTGGATGGTGTTTAAGGTTCCTTCCAACCCAAACCATTCTGTGATTCTGCGAGCCTGGTTATAGTGTTATAAGCAGAATACCTGTACAGGCAGGGGAGTGATTGTGTGTGTGCATGTATATGCAAAAAAATAATAGCAGTGTAATGTTTTGCTTTATCGCTATCTGTTCCTTTCTGGGGTTAGGTGCTGAAATGCCCACAAAAGGAGTTGGTATTGAGAATCAAATAATCAATAGCAAAGGCGCTTTCTAACTTGCTTCATCTTAAATTTTCTTCTGGATCTTTGAACGTTCCGGTAACGTGCCAGTTAAAGACCTCCTTTAACTTACTTTCTCAGTCTCCTTTCTTCAGATGTTGTCCCAATGAGTGTAACAGAGTCTCAAACTGAGTATTTTAGAGTTTGTCAGACTTTTAACAAAGAGCTCCCAGGAGTTTCCATGAGAAAACATGAGTAAACTCTCCATATCAGTATAAATTTTACCCAGGCGCAGTTTTAGCAGCATCTGAAAAGAGAGTCGGTATTGTGCGCGTCTGCCCTTTACAGGCTGGAAGCCAGCCAGCTTTCCTTAGGTTTATGGGAGAATTATCAATTCTAATTGCTGACCACAAAAAATTTCCTTAGCGCTGCCTTTCATAAGTTTCCTTTAGTTGCTCAAGTAGTGTCACCCCGCTTCGGAGAAATAAGCCCCAACTAGTATCTGAGGTGACGTGAGTGAGGTGTGATGGCAATGACGTGGCAGAGCGTGGTGGTCCCCTGGAGCCTGGGCACAGCAGCGCTCGAGCGACCTCCCCTTCAGCAGATCTCCAGACCTCTCAGTCTGGAGCTTCTTGACTAGCAGTTTGGTTACTTGGTACTGTAGTCTTTTCTCTAGTCTTCACACAAAATTATTTTATTTTTCTCATACAGTACGATAGTATCATTAATATTGCTGAATTGGTATACAAGTCAGTCGTTTGATTTCTCATCTAAGAAATTGTATGAAAGATTTGTGTAGACAGTTGGGACTCGGGTTTCTGCTCCTTTTGTAGTTGCCAAGTTTGTGAAATCCATTCAAATACGGTGTAATCTTAAGTACAAAATGATGGAGGGCTAAACCTCATGCCTTATACAGACATGTCAGTGGAAAAATGCTAAAGAGAATTACAGTGCAAATGCTTCCAGCAAAATGGAAGTGCAGATCTTAGAGCTACCACATAAACTTTTTTATGCCTATTATACAACAAGGTTAAATGTATGTGGTTGTGAACTTCCAAATTGAAGACAGTTTGCATTAATCTTTACACGTTCATTCAATCACATTCAAATATTATTCCATGATAAATTACTTTCAGAAATTAAAAATGTAAAGGAACATTTAATTTCCAGAGTACTGTAATTCTAAATGTCGTGACCTTTTTTTATACGCTTGTGAATAAAATTGGCAGCAGCATCAAAGAAAAGCAATCTGAGTGTATGTGCTTGGAGGTAACAATTGGCTGCAGTGTCTGAGCCGTATTCCTTCCTCCTCCCTGGGCTCCTTTGAAAACATCTCTGCTTTGAGGATGAAAATCAAGACTAATAATCATCGTAATAAAACTGGAATTCCTTTTATAGTGCTAACTGGTACAATGGAGACGTTAATAAAAGAACACAAATGCAACCAAAAGAAAACGACACCAAAATTATTACCTTTAATAGCAAATAACAACAATAAAATCTTTCTACCATACAGCTAAATCTTGGAAGAGATGGCAGGATCATGTTCTTCATTTTCTTAAATGGGATTTTGAGTTGGAGTCTGAGAGGTAGAAAGCAGGACACTGTGAGGGTACTAATGAGAGATTTTGGAAAGGAAGACAAGCCCTAATGCTTTTTCTCTTTTCTTTTTGAGGCCCATCTAGATTCCTTTGGTTTGTCAAAACACTTGACACGCTTCATTATTCACAGCAGTATCCCCACCTGCAATATGCTTCCCATGATAGCTGCTGATTTTCAACTCGGCTGCCCAGAGACAGAGGTTGAGCTGTAATCTGCCCTGGGGTTAGCTGCCCTTCCAGAGTGCATGTGCCCTTTTATCTAGTACTGTAATGTGAGTAAGGCTGTAATTTCAGTGAAAGGACTGGTAACTGACTCTTAGTGACACCAAAGTGATAGAAGTTACTTAAGACACAAAGTCCTGTCTGCTGGTGGGTTTCAGGTACCTCTTTCTAAAAGCTCTGCAATATTAAATAGAGTTCTCATAAATCATAACTTAGACACTAGCTGAAGCTTCTAAAACCCATCCGTAAACAAAGGACTTCAAATGAGAAACAAGTAGTTTTAGTTCTTCGGAATCTGCTGGCAAGGGCAGAGATTTTTCCCTTGAACGTGCCGTTCATTCTATCAAAAAGACAACATTGTGCAATGATTGGGGCATGTCTCGGCAAATGTGAATTTGTAGTTGCAATAACGTGGTTCTGCCGGCTTCCCCCATGCCTGTGTGACTCCTGTTTCTCACATATGTTATGGTGTAGTAGCTCAGGCAGGATGGTAAATGTTTAACAGCATGTCAGGGCTTTTTCTGACCATACCCTCTTTTTGTGTTCTCTGAGTTGAGTGCTGTACTCCCAACGTAGTAGCCTTCGTTTGTTGCCATCAGGGTTGCAGAGCCACCGGCGCATGAATGGATGCAGTGATTCAAAGGAGGTTTGCCCCTATCTCTGCATTGTGTCTTTTTGACTTTGCAGAAATGCCCAAAGCAACTTCTAAGAAAATGCTATTATCTTGATAAGGGAAATGTAAGGTCAACAGGCAGAAGCAAATATATTCAATTATACTGAGTGCTGTTTAAATTTCTAAAGAGAACCAAGAGAACACCTTTAAGTTACAGGAATAGGTCTTGGCAAGCTCAATCAAGAATCTGCCTTGTTTAGGGTATAGTTTAGGATATGAATTGTAGCATTTAACTACCAGCACTGCTGGGTGTGATGGTTGAGAAGGTCTACAGTTCCATTCCTTTATAAAAAGAGCACTCAGTGCATGAAGTTCATTTGAAGAAATCACAGTCATCTTTCCCAAATGGGTTGTATCACTTCTTGTGCCTGAATGACTGACCACTAAGAGAATTTGTAGTCTTGGAATTTAGTCTTTCTTTGCAATGCACTTTCAGCAAATATTTCAGTTTGAAATTGCTATTCTCAAGTTTTCATGACAGCAGAGTACGTAATTTGAAAGTTTGTGTAGATAAGTATGAGTCATGAACATGGTTGAGTTGAAATTGATTCCTGGGTTTGATTTGCCAGGAAATGTTTCCTTTTGTGGCTTTAGTTTTGGAAAAAAGACTCCTCCTGACACTGAATTTCCAAGGAGATTTTTAAATGACCTATTTGAGTCTCAAACTCTGGGAATGGTAAAACAAACCCCTTCTAAAACTAGTATTAGCAAGAGTTTTAAAGCTTTAGTATATTACATTAAAACTAGGAGGGTTTTCTTTACTGTTTCAGAGAAGAAATTACGTTTGTTCAAACCGAAGAGTAACTGTCAGTGCAGGGCAGATACAAGGACATGAGATACAGTGATGTGTGTTCCAGGCACTGACATGATGTTTCTCTGGGCTTCATCAGTAGAGAGTAGAATTATTAGCTCTGAAATATCTGATTTTTTTTTCTCCAAAATTTTCTGTATGAATACTGCAATTCAGTCTTTTAATTTGTTACATGATGAAATGACCTTACCCAAGTAAATCTGAGTTATGTTGTATTGGTAAATAATAATTACAGTATTAATTACTATTATTATTACTGTTATTTTGCCTGAAAGCTTTCACACAAGCAGATCAGTCTTTATTATTCCCTTCCTGAAAGCGTGAAAGATTAACTTTTTTCATTTCTGCTAGATATTGTCTGTGAGTAGCTAAGTGGCTGCACCCAATTAATATTTGATTAAAAGAAAGTGAGAAGCAGGCAAGAACTGATACCTTTGCTCTTCATGGATAGCTATTGCCATCACCCACTCCTATCAGAGGCAAAAGCAAATAGTTTCCAGGCTGAGGCAGGAAAAGCAAGTCCTTGCCAGGGTCAGAAGAAAGAGCAAAGTAATCGTGGCTGGGGATGGTTCGTTCCGCAGCTCAACCTCACGTGCATCTTCCCAGCTTGCGTGGGAAAGGCTGTACGTTCTGCATGTACATATGTAATGGGAAAACGTGTATTTTTGTAGGAGTGTTACGTTGAATAGAACGCGCAAGCTGAGAGCCAGATCAGTAAAACGTTCACATGCTGAAAAGGAATCGAGCAAAAAAGCTACCGATGTGACTGAGAACGTGTTAGTTGACTGATACACAGGTGCTGTTTTTTCCTGGTATTTTTTTCATGTTCCTACCCCACATCTTTCTGGTATCTTCTGCCATGTCTGTGAAGGAAGTGTTTTATCAAGGCTCATGTGCAGAGCTAGCTTTGGAATAACTCAGGAAGGACCCATTAAATGCAAGTCCTTTTACTGTAGCTCAGAAAGATGGTGGTGCCCTTACAAGAGGTTTGAGAGGCCACTGGGCTCTCCCATTTGCTGAAGAAAATGTTGATGTGATGGCGTGATCGGTACTTAACCACGTCCACAAACTACGGAGGATTCCTTAGCAAAGCTTGGTGCTTGTAACTCCCTGCCTGGGTGGGAAGTTCTCCGTGTGCTCAGTAGATATCAGGCCCTTTCTGGTCCATCTTGAAAATCTGATCATCCTGAAGGATTTATAACTGAGCAATAGATGTTGCCGACTTGGAAGCATTAAAACTGCTGCTATTTATATCACCCTGAAATTATATCAAATCATACATCTTCTTTGCATTGATTTCAAGGCTAGCTACATATAATGAGGTGATCAATAGTAGTTACTGCTCCCCTTCAAATTCAGTGAAACATCTTTAATCAATGTAATTTAACCTCAAAAACATCCAAAATTTTTGTAATGACTTTGCTGTATTGCAGAAGTGAGGTGGAAGGGATTTCCATGGCATACAATTAACAAGTCATCATGCAGAACAGATCCAGGTACTGAAAACCCTTGCAGATAAATCACTTTCAGGCTTTAGGTTTTTGTTAGCAAATTAGGAGAGACCTCATAAGGCCTTACAATGAGTAGTTCTCACACCCCTGAAGTATGGTACTTCCCTGAAGAAGGCAGGGCATCTTGAATCATGTAGATCAACTCAGAAGCCAGCAGCCTTTTAAACATTTTCATGAAAGCAAAAAGAATGTTGCAAGAAAAGGCACGGCATAACCTTGTATGCAAAATATTGCCCCATTCTGTCCCAAAATGTGCTGAGACACCTACCCCGAGGTGGGAAGGATTGCCAGCTTCTGTAGGGGTTGTGTGCATCAGGATTCAGTCAAGATCTCACGTAATGGTCTTTCCTCTCAGTTTATGCAGCTTGTAATATTCCTTTTTTTTTTTTTCTTCCTTTTTTTTTTTTGGAGGAGAAGTTAAGGCTTGGTATCTACATTCCAAAGTTAGTCAAAAACTCTTGGAAAAAAAGTAAGGAATGCAGAATGTAGCCATCAGTAAACAAAAGACATCAGCTATGCCAGGAAGAGAAATGGGAGAAAGGTACTACACAGATTTAAAATAGACTCAAAACTATCATTGTGAACCTGTATATTTTTCTATGTCCTAGCAAATAATTCTCAGGAATCTTTTTTGAGAAGCTGCACTTTTTCCTATAATGATACCTGAAAATATGTTTTTCTTGGCCGTTTGAAATTCAAAATAAGTAAATGACTTAATTGAAAAACCAACTCGTACGTCAAGTTGAGTCTTGTCACTGCAAACAGCTGTACTCAGCAGTTACTGCTTGAGTAAGTAGGTCCTTTGTCTTTGGTGAATGTTCCCAAATACAACTAACTGTGTCTGTATAATTAGCCAACACATAATGTGAATTGTAAACTTTATAACTGAAAGAACAATTCTAAATTTCTTTTTCACCAATACATGAGCATCATATTTTAGGATGTAGGTATGAACAGTCATAACAGTATAGTTGAAGGACTCAAACCTTCACAAAGAAAGAATATAAAGAGATTGCAGGCATCATATCAAAAATCACTTCTCAGTTTGAGGAAATATTATTGGATTTTTCAGCACCATTTATTCTGCATATACCGAGGTTTTGAATTATATGCAAACTATTTATACAACAGAAATGAAATTCATATTTTCAGACTGCTGCTTTTTCTGTCATAGCTGGGTAGTACAGGAAAATTGCCTGCCCAAAAATCTTTGTTAGGTTTAAAGAGTTAATTCAGGTCTGAACCTATGATACCTGAATGTTTTTTTTGCCAAAGAGAATAAATTTTAATATTTTTTGTACTTTTGACAATCATACACAGAAAGCACTCGAGTGTGCATGTGAAGCCTACTTTGACATGAACTTGAAAAGGAGAAAGAATTGTCCCCTGTAGAAATTGTTTTGCGTTTTGGTCTGGCTCAAAGGTTTTGGAACTCGGCACAGAAGCATTGACCATAGCAGACCCCAGACAGGTAACGAGTTAGGGATGATACCATCCATTGACTAGCTGTCACTTCCCTGGCATGATCTTCCATGGATTTGGTCAAATTGCAGCAGGCTCCAAAATACAACAGACAACTTCTTCTTTAGAGGCAAAAGTGATAGGGAGGAGGAAAAAGCAGCTTCGCTTCCGGACGCAGGGTGCTGTTCACTTTGCTTCTGTCGGGTACTGGCTGAGACAGGTGACTGTAGTAGCAACATCACCAGCAGCAGGGTTTGCACTTCCAGTGCATGCATCTCTTTCACAAGGTAACAAGCCGATAGAATAATGTTGAGCCAGAACTCCTGTCATAGTTTTTTTGAGGTTGAACCAGGACATGAGACATAACTCTTCATCATTGCTAAATAAATCCCAGACGGCACCGGGAGACAGGAACTGCATAAAAATAGCTGTGTCGTGGTGTAATTATATTAAAAACGGGGGGGGGGGGGGGGGGGGGGGGGGGGGGGTGCGGCGTTTCAAATCCTTTTGACATCTTAGGAAAGAAAACTTTTGAGGCTGTGCTACTTCTCTGGCAGCTCTCTGTGGCTGAAGCAAGTCCTTATGTTTTCGTAAGCTGTACTTACAAAATACCTGTGCTCTTACCCCAGGCTGACTGGTGTATCTGGGATTTCACCCCTTGCCCACGAGTGGTCACCACCTAAGATGGAAAATCTTATAATATTATAATATAATAATAATGGGAAAATAAAATAATATAAAATATGGGTCTCATCCATATAACTAGCAGGTAGCTGTGGATTGCTTCCTGCGATGTTGAATTCAATACGGAGGCTCCAGATGCCTTCCCACTTTGATATGCCAAGGGTACAAACACCACCGGGAGGTATAAACCCACCAAACACAATAAAAGCATATTTAGACAGCTCGACGATAACTGCTTTCATAAACACTTATTAAACAAAATGTTAAAATGGCTCTTGATTTATTTATTTTTTTAAAGAAAAGGCTGGAAAATGACAGGCACAGTAAATGCTTAGCACCAGCAAGTAACAATAATTTTCAGACGAGAAGTGATTTGATTTTGGATTGCCAACAGAAAACTGTTGAAGTGGCACACAGTGTTAATAGAAACACCGTCTAGCAGCAGCAGGTGCTTGTGTGCTGATAATGATAATTAGGGCACTAAAATCTCTCTCATCATAAACAAAAACAAATAATTAAGACTGGTTGCATATAGGTTTTTCTCATGGATATGGACTTCTGCATTTTTGGGAATATTTCCCTAACACTATAATAAAAAGTTTGTAAAATCTCCAGAAACCTGACAGTGAAATAAATTATGGTGCTTATCACTGCAGTGTTAAGCTGAAACATCCCTAGTGTGAGAGGAAAAAAACCCAACCATTTTCAATAAAATACAGGAGAAAGTAAGACACTTGAAATTTCATATACATCTTTTTTCTGGTTGTTTGTTGGTTTGTTTTTATTTTCCTTTGGTATCTTAAGGGCTCAATTCCATCTTTGGTTACTCCAGTATTAATCTGGATTATTATTTTTTTTAAGTTCTATCGACAGTGTTGAGCTAATTGCCTTTGGTGGAGTTATTCTGCGTCTATAATGGTATAAATGAATATAGACTAGAGACTAATTGATCATTCCAGAGGGTTTTTTACTTCTTATGCAGGATTGTGTCAAATCAGTTCTAATTTTTTCCATTTCTAATTCCCTGTTTATTAGTGCAGAAGAAGAGAGATGGTATTTGAGGTATCACCACCTCATTCCAAGTATGTATGCTTACATATTTTACAGCTTTCAGTGTTCCAACAGGGACATTTCTACATTTATTTTCCTCTGAAGAATTGCAATTTTTTGTAGTTCAGTTTAATGGACTGTATGTAAATAATAATAAAAAAAAAGTTATCTGCTTCTTGTAAAGCAGATGTCTCTCCTTAGAATGAGAATCAGGATCTGTATTTGTGAGTTACTAAAATCTGAACGATTTGGCTCAAGTCCATCTCTGTCAGATGAGAGCCCATCATCCACAGAGAAAACACTTATTAAAATATCCCGCAACACAAAAAATAAATGTCAATATTGGAGAAGCATCTAGGCAACCAGCATGTGATCTTTATGTCCCAAATGGTAAAACATACACGTATGTATTCAAATATTTTTTTAGATACAGGCTCAAACTCTGGAGACTGGGGTTGTTCAATCAAAATTGCAGTTTATCCTTCCCTGCAGGGGTCTAGCCTCTCTGGAGGTCTCCTCAGGACTAGCTTGGACAGTCAGATCTGTAGTTGGAGCTGAATTACAAAGCCCTAGTCCCCTACAAGCCTTCAGACATGTCTGTGTAATATTTCTAATTAATAGTAACATAGAAAGTGGCTGAGTTTATGTCCAAGCAATCTGTTTACTGTATGATGATTTTCCAACTTAGTTTTAATTAGAATTTTCTAATATTGTGTTCCACTAAGTGAGACACAATTTCATGACTTAATTGTTTAGGAGGATATGTTTACGGAAAAAAACAGTTTAGTTTCCTTTATGAGAATATACTTTATAGGATGATACCACTGTATTCTTTGATATAATAAATTATGGCGTTGGCTCCATCCTGCGTGTCTGAAGGTGATTTTACATAATGCCGTGTCCCATTTCTCAGTGTGTTTACAAGGGTAGTCAGGGCCTAGGAGTTATCAGGCACAAACAGGCAGATTCTCTTCTTGTCTAAATAGTAAGTATGGTCTGTAACAGCAAGTACTCACTTATCAGGCAGTCTCTGTCAACAGGAAAAATGAAAACTGGGTAAAATAAAATCATGTCACAGTCATTTCAGGCAGTGGCTTGCCTGTTCCAAATGCCTCATTGATCCTTCATGATTGAAATTCAGGTTTAGGCTTTCAGTTCTTGAAAAGGTTGCAAATATTCTTGGAGAGCCTAAGATGCAAAAAAAGTAGAAGGGGTGTGATCTTTGAAGAACCCAGGTCCCTGAGTGTTGGTTCAGAGAACAAAAATTAGGCTTCATTTGGGACTGTAAGGTGAGAAAAAAACATATATACCTTTTTGTCTGCAACGTGGTATTTCAAACAGTTATGGTATGTGGTTGTTGATCTCTGTAATAACTAGCTGTGAAAGTGGAATACTGAAGTACTTCTCAAGCATAATATGTCTTTTGTTAAGTTTATGGTATTATAATCAGGTGTGGTGAAGAAAATAGTTTCATATAGCAGGTGCCTCATTCTGTTTTGTGGTTTTCACAAAGAGATTAATTTGCTTCTGCTTCAGAGGTGTGTTCAGTTGAACTGAAAACCAGGAAAACATCAGAAACAACTTTGTCTCCAGAAGTCCCAGTACCCAGGTACCAGTGTAGCACGTGTCCCAGTCAGAGCTTAAGGGCTTGAAAAATACTGAAGTCACAGGGAAGCTTTACAGACTGAGTGTTCCTTCTGTCAAACCCGATGTCTGTTCCTAGCTGTTCCCATCCAGAAAAAAAGTGAGATCCTGCAGTTCCAAAGTGCGGTGGGATTGGCCTGTGTAACGTTGGAAGGCTTCCCTCGTTTGCAGTCCTTTCTTCTGAGCCTGATGAGGGGGAGAAGCATTGGAAGCAGTGTCTCATAGTTGAAGCACCTTGTCTCTAAATTGCATTGTTGGTGGGCAGCAGAGAATTAGTTTGAGGGGAGTTGCCAAAAGCCCGTTACTAACAGTGCTTCCCCTCGTGGTTTAACCCCAGCCGGCAGCTGAGCACCACGCAGCTGCTCGCCCACTGCGCCTGCCCCACTCGGGTGGGGAGGAAAGTCAGGGAAACGTAAACCCCATGCGTTAAGAACAGTTTAATAATTTATATAAAGTAAAAGAAAAAATTAATAATAATTGTAATGGAGAGGGAGAGAGAGGAATAAAAGCCAAGGGAAACCCCCCCAGTGATGCACGGTACAACTGCTCACTCCCTGCTGACCGATGCCCAGCCAGTCCCCGAGGGGCGAGCGGCAGCTCCTGACCAACTGCTCCCAGTTTATATACTGGGCATGATGTTCTATGGTATGGAATATCCTTTGGCTGGGTCAGGTCAGCTCTCCTGGCCGTGCTCCATCGCAACTTCTTGTTGGCAGAGCCGGGGAAGCTGAGAATCCCTTGACTTGGGGTAAGCACTAGTTAGCAAGAGCTAACCCATCCCTGTGTTATCAACACTGCTCTCATCCTAAATCCAAAACACAGCGCTGTGCCAGCCACTAGGAAGGAAATTAATCCTATTTCAGCAGAAACCAGGATACTGCCCTTTCATTTTATATATTCACACTACCATTCTGGACGTTTTAAATAAAAAATCTTCATACCAGTCTTCGCCTTGTACTTTTCAGATTGTTAAATGAAGCTTATATATGAATCACTTTCTTCAATTTAGTAAAATCCCATAAGCAAACAAGAAACTGTCTAACCAAAAAAAAAGATCAGAATTTTTAAAGCAGAATTTGTTTTTATTAGCGGATATAATTTTAAAGTGTTTTGGGTTTTTTGAATGTATGAGGAGGAAAGACATACGGTGACTGCTATATAGCATATACTGCAACTGCATTTGAGAATGCTGTTACCCAGAAGGCAATGAATAATTAAAATAGATTTTTCAATAAAGAAGCAAGTAGGAGGAAGTGTTATCTGTTCAGTTTACGTTTTTATGAAAAGAAGTGAAGTTGGTTGCAAAAACACTGGACAATATTTTACATTTAAAAAGTTCCTTTTTGTATTTTCAACTGGGTGTCCTTGAGAACTGGAGCAATAGAAATGGGAAGAGGTTCATTAGCACAAAATGCATAATTATACACTTGGGGTCTAATAATAGGAACATCTGCTTTAATCTAAGAGCTCTTTGGTTGGAAAAGTCTAAAGGAGAAAATGACCTTAGTGTGCTAGCTAGTCGCAGAATAACCGTGAGCAACCATGAGCTGTGAAAAAAGTCTTCGATAACCCCCAGGTGTGTCAGGAGGGGCACTTCCAGAAACACCGGTAATCCTTCACAGGACCACTGGTAAGACCTCGTCTGGGCTCTTCTGTAAATTTGGACCAGCAATGTTCACATGACATGATTTCAAGTTGAAATAGGAGAGAGAGGGAGGGGGTTTTTTCTCTGCCTCAGTCTAGAGCTAAGCTGCTCCTGTCACTGACTTCTTTGTGCTCGGTACAAATATAAAGGAAAAAGTTCCATCTCCTAAAAGTTAACGTTACAGCACTATTGAAAAGATGTGTTACAGCCACTGTAGAGAAGACATCAGCGTGGTATAGGTATTTAAACGACAGTATAATTATACCTTTAAGGCAGTTCTTTTAGCGTGCATTAATTCAAAAAGAGTATATTTTTGCACATAATTTTATAGGGGTTTTTTTTAGTCATGTAGTTTGGGGTGTAAAGTGAACGAGGAATTTGAGAAAGGGGGAAAGACATCTGCTACTTGTAAGAGATTTGGAAAACGAGAGCTCATGGCAGCATTTCACACTGTCGAGGTTCTTCTGTTGCAAAGGCAACCTTGCAAATGTCTGTCTGCCCGTGTACCCAGACTGATTTTCTTTCTCTCTTTCTTTTTCTCACCATCTTTTTAAGACCTGTCTGTTAAACATCACTAGATTCTTTCTGTTCATTACCAATACTACCATAGTAAAGGTGATTGAGAAGTTTCTGTTCTTGGGCTGCTGTAATTTCCATCACCGTTTTGCAAGGCTGTACAAAGGTGATGTGTTACTGCTGAGTCTTGGGCACAAGGCGTTTGGCTACATTCTTGTGACAAAGAATTCATAAAACTGAATTTATGTGGTGCTTTATGGAACCAGCTGATTAACTGCAGCCCTCAATAAAAGAAAGATGCTGTGTGCAATTGAAGTACAGGTATAAAAGAGTGACAATAAAGAAGAGGCAAGTGAAAAACAATATATTAAGCTTCTGAGAAGCAGATTCATTGGCAGGTCTTTGCATTTCAAAAGAAATTCAGAACCTGCTGATACGTGATGGTGCTATTTCATGTTGCACGACACCACCATTAAGAGCAAGGGTTCAGAAATAAACTACTCCTCCTGACCTTGGGAAGCTGAATTACAATAAAGCAGTTTGTGTTTTAAGCAAGCCTGGACTTGTGTGCCACACTCCTTAAGGACTAGTGAAGGCCACAGAGTAGCTCCTGCGTTTAACTTACTACAAAGAGAGATTTTCTTGTTTTGCAGCAAAAAGCTGCCAGGTTCAAACACGTTTATGTCTGGTGGGTTGGTTGGCATTAATTTTTATTAGCATACATCACAAGGAGTGGTTATATTAATAAATATTCACACCTTAAGTTTGCAAATAATCCCAGACAATATTCCAATTGTTATTGGAATTCAGATTTCTGTAATTGGAAGTTTTGATAAACATGAAGAGTTTGAGGTTGCGCAGTGTAATGTGTGTTTACCAGGTGGTTGAAAGTGACTGAGGGTTCGTGTCTTTTTCCTTCCCTCTGTACTTTGCACAAGGTTTTGCTACATGTGATCTAAAGGTTTAACTTCAAGCCTACTCTGACTATTTAGTAACCTCAGAAAGTGTTATAGCATACCCACTGGAAAACCCGAAACGTGTCTGGGTGAATGACCAGTTCTTTGTGGGAGAGCTGCTGTGAATATAGAAGTATTGTGTGGCCAACTCTTTGGCTAATGCTAAAGACAGTGCTTCTCTGGCAACATTGAGAATTAAAAAATACTGTGGTTTATTTCTCCTGGTGCTTCAAACAGGTGAATGTGGATTAAATGAGTTGGACTGGTGGAATGCCTAAGAAAGGTGTTGATGAATTTAGATTGAAAAGCAGTTATTTTTCAAGTAGATAGTCAAGGAGAAAGTTCAGAAGTTTATTTCACTGGTACAGCAAGGGACTGAGAGCAGCAAGAAAGTTTTTAGTCATGAAATAATGGAATTGTAGTTATTAGTGCAAACTCTGAATATATTATCATGTCCTTGCCCAACATCTGTCCTAAAGGACAGTTAACAAATTGGTGTAATCTTTCTTAAAAGCAATCATAAATGTGAATACTATGTACTATTATGTTACAGCTTCATATTCTAGATGACAGCAAGACAAATTTTAGCATGCTCAGTGATAGGGCATTTTCCTGGCAACATTTTGACCGGTATATTTTCTTAGCCTAATTCAGATGCAAGAGAATACCAGTCTCCAAGCTCTTCACAGTCTTTGAGTAATTGCCGTTTGTTTTTGTCCTTCACCTCTTTGCTCTTCTGAAAACAGATTGTATTCCACAGCAGGGTTTCAGTGATGAGAGGTAAAGTAAACCCTCCTCTAGCAATTGGATGCTTTGACTTACTAAAGTCACTGCTGCTTGAAAGAGAAATCGGCTTCCCTTGAGAACATGTGAGCAATAAAAAAATAAAGCCGTAGATGAATTTGTGTAAGGGCATGTAAAATCTAAATTCCTCACCATAGACTTTTTTGTGGGACATAGAAAACTGGTTCACTTATTACTACTGTGGCCATTGTATTTGTTTAAGTAATTTTAGAGGTCCAAAAACTCTTTTAAAGTGTTTATTTCCCTGAGGAGACAAATGCAGGCTTCTGTATTACAAGTCAAGCATGCCAGCCTTTAATAAGATTATGAGAGTCTTTTCCATGGGTCTGCAGTGTGAAAAACGTCCTTAGCTGTAGGGCACAAGGAATAAGAGGAGAAGAAAGTAGCCAGAAGAGATCCAGCCAGCCAGCTGGTTTTATGGGTAGGTTGTTAGACTGGCTGTAAAGGACTGGTTTCAGGTTTAGACCAGCGCTTACAAAGGAGCTGGGTGTACACATTCTATTGAAAATACTGGTCTTAATGCTGTAGGCAAAGCAGTTACAGTATTAGACACTTTCAGGAAATGTACATTAATAGAACAGAATGCCCTGGACTTCTGCAAGTGACTTCTCTTCCTCGTTCCAAATACCAAGATGCAAAGCTAATGTTAACTTGCTGTATTTCACAGGTGACTGTTTTGAACACATATTCCAGGCGTTAAAGCAAAGACAAAGAGCAGCATTGATGCCACCATGATAGGAGATCTGTAAATGCCTCGGCAGAGAGATGAGGCCTGAGGACAGTCACTCACCGGCTAATTCGGGATAATAAATGACATCTAAGTGAGATGTAATTTGTGTTGTTAATAAGTCTCTTCTCATGTTAGTAAGATGCAAATCTATGCAAAATTATTTGTTTTGCATAAAGAAATTGGGTTGGAAAGGTGCCATGTGGCCTAGCTACAGAAAGTCCTTAAAAAATTACATTTATTGTGCGGCGCTTGCTCCCTCACATTACTCTTCTCGGATAACCTGGATAATCTTAAAGTAAGCAAGCACAGTCTGGGTGTTTGAATACCTTCTTAATCCAGTTCCTCTTGCTGCCATTAAGTACTAACCAACATACCTGTTGCAGGCGTTTTAACACTTTTTGCCAGCAAAACCCTTTATTGGAGTTCTTCAGGCACTTTGCTAATGGTAATGGTTCAACCTCCTACTGCCTTAGGGATTCGTTTTTATGCGCAGGTAAACAAATGCACACACGGTTTCTATGATTCATACAGTATACTTCAGGAAACCTCTAGCAGAGGTTTAAAGCTCTCGCTTAATTGCTGGACTCAGCTTCCTTCCAAATCAATAATTACTCTTCTCCGCAGAAAGACATCGCAGTTGGACTGCCAGAGGGCTCTGTTCCAATTTCTGCTCAGGCCTTTTTTGTGGAGACACTTCCCTTTGCTCAGGGACTGTCGTGTCATGCACATGCTTTTAATTTCTATTCAGATTTTGGAGACCAACTTCTCACTTGCTTTTTTTAATGGCTGTCTTCTGCTGCGAGTGTCGGTATCGTTTGCTGAGACCATCTGCCCTCTTGCCAAGTCGGAGTGCTTGGGTTCTGTATGTGGCTGTGACACTTGCCAGCTTTTCCACTTTCAGCCAACCTTTCCCCATATGTTTCTAAATATAAATTAGGAATAGCAGGCAGCTTTTTGTAAGGCTCTGTCAGCCCTATGGGATAAATTCTGTGTTAATTCTCTCTCACTCTCCGTTTGAGTCCCCACTGACTTTTGTATGTGCTTGTCTTCTCTTCTGGCCTTTTCCCCCAAAACCAGTACTGTGCAAATAATTGATTTTTTCAGTTTACTGACTGGACTGGAGAGTCAAGATTTGAGGGGGTAATTCTTCATGGTAAAGTAAAAGACCTTTTTAAAAACCCTTTAAAAATGAAATCTGACAGATTTTGAAGCAGAGGCATCACTTGGAAATGAATGAGCTTAATTCCAGCATTTCAGTGCCTCAGCTTGTTGATCCCAATTTGTAAATTATTTTCATCATCTCAAAACTCTTTTTCCAGCACAGACACTGTATGCCTAATAATAATAATAACAACAATAGTAACAGTAGTCATCCTTTTCTCCCCAGGAGTGGCAGTCACTTCCCATGATATTAGTTGTTTTCTTTTAGTGATGATTTTGCTTGTATGTAAACTCCACTTGCTTATGAAGGCTTTTCAGTTCCTGGCAGACTTCAGAGACACTTTGTCATTGAGTCTGTATTTTAGCCTCCTGATCACATTTTTAATCTCTCTGCTCTAAACAGCAAAAAAACCAAACAAACAAACTAAAAAAAAAAAAGAGTGGGGAGTTAGTAGAACGTTCTGGAGAGTTATGACTACCTTCTTCCAGATGGCACTGGGCACTGGCTGTCATCACAGAGCGTTAGGCTAAATGAACCTGGTACGACCATCCCATATTCTTTTATTTCCTAGCATCTCGGCCCCCCAGCAACTGTTTGTCTTCCTAAGTCTCAGAAGATGCCCATCGGTCCTTTCTGTTCTGATCAGGGTGAACCTTCTCATATGCCCTTTGAATGCAAGTTCCAGAGTCC
Source organism: Falco cherrug (assembly GCF_023634085.1). Taxonomy (NCBI): domain Eukaryota; kingdom Metazoa; phylum Chordata; class Aves; order Falconiformes; family Falconidae; genus Falco; species Falco cherrug. Next base: position 60,688,335 of record NC_073704.1, on the reverse strand, counting down.
TTGTCACTTGGCCAAAGCGGAGCCAGCTCCTGCACGAGGACAGGGAAGCAAACCTCCATTTCTCTTCTTCTGCACTAGTGTAATCTAAGGAGAGCTCATAGCTGCTCTGTGTCTTGTCAGCGTTGTGACAGATTATCCTTCCACATCAAGGGAGACATTACCTACTCCTGCATCAGCCACATCAATGGTTCACATTGCTCCTGAAACAGCATTTGCTGCTCTCTGTGGCAGTATGTGGTGATCAGTTCCAAAAGATGCAGTGACAGTTCTCACTTCTGTGTGCTAAAAGTCACGCTTGACCATTTTATGAAAGGAAACGAATAGTTTTTTTTCTGAAGTGCTTTGAGTACTTAACATGTATGATATACAGTAAGTGGTATTATCATTATAGAAAACTCTTTTCTACCCTTTCTTTTCATGATTGTTTGACTTCAAGTAGACTTTAAATCTCTCCGTGTTAGTGACTTGTACTGTGCACATAGGTCTGGCAGATGCCAAAAATCAGAAGTTGTAGGGAATACCTATTTTCGGTAGAGTTGTCCGTATGGCAGAGCTGTCAGTTGCTTTAACACTCTCTGGACAATCAGCAGCCAAGATTTCTGCCTGCTGTAAATCCACATAGCTCCATTAAAGTCAGGACTGATTTATGTCAGTGGAGGACCTGTCCTGGAGTATTCACCGTTTGAAGGCCACCTCCTTTCAACAGAAATAAAGCCAGCTCTGAAAGGACAGGAGTTTAAAGCACTTCACACCAATCCATAGGAAGTGTGTCCCTTTGCACTGCTATTGATGTATATTTAGGATTCTGTAAATGGCCTTCTTAGAAAATTAGAATTATGTATAATTTAGTGGCATTTTTCTCTAGCTGCCCTAGAGATACACGTTAACCGCTATTAGAATGGAAGGTAAGAGCAAACATGTTATTAACAAGTGCAGGGTTTCTGCATGAAGCCAGAGGTTTATTACCGTGTTTCTCTTCTCATCTCACACCTCTGTGTCACCAGCCTGGGCATTATGCAAGATCATGTTTTCACTTTTTTCAGGGAAACTGTCTTTTAAAGCTTCCTTAATGTGATTTTTAAATCTTTGATAAATCATTCTCAGATAATTGTTTGGTTTTCAAAGTACACCTGAAAGTGAGAGAGGTTGCTAAATCCATCTTTCAGATAGGATCAGTTCAACCCCTTTTCTGTATGCAGTATGACGCTGGATTTAATGACATGTTTGTTGACCCCTTAGTCCATAGCATCATTTTCTCATTCAGTACAGAATGTGCCTGTGTTGGCCATATGTCAGGTTGCATAGTAGAGGAGACAACGGTTTCATTGTACTTCTCCAAAGCTGCAGAGCACCGGAGGCAGCAGAATTGCAAAGGTTGAAGAACACGCAGAAAAACAAGTCACATGGACAGACCAGTTGATGTGTGCTGCCCTGGAGAAATTAATTCTTGTGCAGTTCCTGGCACTGATTTCCTTTGTAATGCTGCCCATCTTGCTAAGCCAGGTTTTTCATGAAGGTTCACTAGCTACATCTTCTAATTTTCCAGGTTCCTGATTTGAAACTGTGAGGCTTCATTTGCAGAAGTGATGAGCACCCACAAATGAACCGAGTGGTCAGTGTGAACGTGTTAAGAGTTTTCGGATGCTGTGGAAAAGCAGGTTTCAATACCTGAAACTAGATATCAAAAAATTGACTGGCAATGCCCTTCTTATTTTACAAATGCCTCGCTTTGTAATTCAAATTGCTGTATAATAATCCCTATGAATGGTATAGTGGCAACAAACAACACTGGTGATTGATTAAACACTTCCGCCTCCCTTCAGAGTTTAATTAATCTTAGCAGTTCTTTATTGCTTTGTAGGCTACAAAGCAATAGGGATTATCGCCATTTTAGTAGGGAACAGAGTAGCCGTGCTGCGTGTTGGTTGTGGTTTTTTCCCCTTCCTGAAAGTCTTCCTGGACCCATGCGGAGGAAGTTGCTTATGAGTTTCAGCTACCTGGAAGCGTTAGAGCTTTGTAGGAACTTTGAAGCCAAGCTCTCTGCCAAACCACGGTGCCTCGTTGGGTGACATCTCCCCTGCCCAGACAAAGACCCCTTCCAGCCAGGGCTCTTCTCTCTGTATAATAGGGTTGTTTCTAAAAACCACTTAAAAGGGAGTTTTCTCCCTTTCGGTGTTTGTCGTTGATGTTCAATTCTAAGAATTTTCCTTTGAGAAAATCACACTGTAGTAAAGTTTTACATCTTTGTGATATAGGGGTCTTTGTGTTTTTTATTAATTCATTTGACACGTGTATTGCCATTCCCTTATTCCTGTATATCCAGGAGTGCATTGTGGGGGTACATTGTTAATACGTGTGATATTTTATACTTCTTGTGCAGCCTTTCTTAGAAAAAATTTTTTGCTACTGGTACAGAAATTGTTCCAGGAACTGACCTCCTTTCTCAGCCTGTCTCCCCATCGCTTTTCCTGGGAGAATTCTTGCACTTGACTATAGGAAAGTAATGGCAGGGAAGCATCAAAAAGTCAAAAGGAGATTCTCTCGTTTTAATGCAGTGCACTTCAGATACGGGTCATATCCTCCACGTTTACTCCATGCTCTCCTTGAGTGGATGTATTGGCTTCTCCATATTTTCCCTCAGCACTTGCAATCCCCTCTTCTTGCATGACCTCGCATCCCTTTGCAGTAAATGCCACAGTTTAAAACGGTGACAAGAGAAGCCGATAACTGCCACTTATTTTACTCTATACTAGTTTCACTTTTTATTACTTTTTAAGTTTCATACAAAAAAATCTCCAAACCAAAACACAACACCAGGCAGGGGATTAGCATTGAGTCTTAATATACTTCCGATTTCAGAATCATTCTATATTTAAGGCTCTCAGACCTTTTAAGGGTGAAGGGTGACTAAAGCTCCCCACATCTCCAGAAAGTGTATATTGTTTTACACAGCATAAATATATATATGAACTATTGGCAGAATAAAATCAGTGCCTATCACGCAGCCATCTTACTCCTGTCCTGAATAATTTTTATCACTGTCGTGAGAACAGTCATAATCTGCCATTTACTTTTCTCCCTAGCTTTTTTTCTGGGTTGCAGATGTGAACATACAGTATATATAACCTATGAAAGTCACCTGGAGTATAAAGTTAACCTTTTAAAGATTCAGTATTTTGATTATTTACCATTCCACCCATTTCTCTCAGATTACCAAGGCAGCCAAAGAATAGGAGTGACCAGACAGTCAAACCAAAGAACCGTGAAAAGGTCATATTAGAAAATGTATAATGCATTTAGTGCATATTATTCTGCTGTCTCTTAAAGACTTTGTGGAGGATTAAAAACATCCCTCTTGTGACAGAGATCATAATGAGAACTGAAAATGTCACAACATAAATTGATTTTATGTTAATGATTGTTGCAAGAATAGGAAATGATTCAAATATAACTTTTTACCCCAAACCTGTGGCTGCAACATTGCGGTGTTGGGCTGCTTGGTGTTTTCAGCACTGGTGGCATGCTCACGCTCAGGCTGAGGGCTGGCACCCATCATTGTGCTTGGCACACCTGCAGTTGCAGGGAGCAACAAAGAGCTTCCACATGCAAATTTAAGGAAGCCAAACCAATAGCTTCATAGCTCTAAGATGATTAGTGTCACCGGCACAGCTCCTCCTAACTGGACTTGGAGGTGAAAAACAAGCAAAGCCAAACCAAATTTCCCTGGATGTTGGGCTCCCTGGGTCACTTTACGTTCGGTTCCATTTCCTCAGTTGATGGGCTCTATATGTTAGTGTTCATACAGCCTTACAGTTGGAGAAAACACAAAAACCCTGAGTGTAGCCTACACTATGCTTTAGAATAAAATGTCAATGTATGCAGGCTGGCGGGACTTGCACACTCTTATTACCTGCTTTTCTTATTCTGGACTCTTCATTTCTGGGAGAAGCGGGGACTGGATGCTGGCAGCCTCCTTACAACAGTTATTCTGGGGGTGAGAATAAAATGTTCACGGTGATGTGGATGGTCTGAAAGGACCTCACTGACCCGGTAGAATTAGATGACTTTCAGGTGACTAAGTCAGGCAACTATTGCAGCGATAGTGCGGTGTTTTCCTCTCTCTCAGAAGGTTTTAACTTCAACAGAATAACCACAAAAAACACTTTCACAAGGAGCCTTACGATACTTGTGTAATACCTAGGGGTCAACAGTTTTGAAAAACAGGTTAGTAAAGTAGGGTGGGGTTCAAAACAACTAGTTGTTCTCTTAAAACTGCTGGTGATCACAATTTTGCCCCTTTATATTCTTCTCAGAGGATATTGAAACGTATTTTCCAGAAATGGCTCACCAGTGTTTCAGATGTCTCATAGGTACGTAGATAAGAGGGAAAAGATTAATATCACTGTAGCTTAATTCTAAACAAGATATCAAGATGCTTTTCCCCAAAGCACTTTCTAACCACTTATTCTGCTAACTTTCTGCAAATTCCTTGAGAATATAGTGTAGCCCTGGGTTTATCTGCCCATGGAATCATTCTTGAAGGAAGCAGATGTGTTTTTTCCTGCCCATAAATAACTTCATATGTAAACAAGCTCTTACTGATATTCTGGGAAGGCACAGTAAAATAAAAACCTAGATTTGCAGAAAAGATTTTTAAAAGCCCAGTAACAAATGACATACTTAAGTAACTGACAGATATCTGCCAGAAGACAAATAAATGGAAATAACAGATAAGAGTGAGTGGAAGCTTCCTCCAAGGTTTGCAGCTTGTATGAAAAAGGGCAAGGCAGGCATCCAGTTTTCAGTATTACGTACCCATTTATGTTCTTATTTTCGTGAAAGGAAGAAAAAGTTGTCCAAATTAAAACTTTGGAAATGAAAAATGTAACTGCTTGGTATTGCCAAATCAAAGTCTCATCTTTCCATGTTTTGCCTTACTGTTAGCTACTGGAGCTTCGGGAGGAAGGGAGCAGAGGACTTCAGGTCTCTGTCAAGAACTGTTGACATTATACATAAAGATGTAGCTGATCATTTTAGTTGGAAAATCAATGAGAAAATGAAAAGATTTGAGGCAATGTGTGGCATGGCAATGAAACGGAAACAGAAGGGAAGTCTATATCTCGTCATCCCTTTTATTATACCCTCCTCCCTAAGCTCTGCTCCTCTCCTCCAGTGCACCTCACTCTCTTTCTTTCCCCTCTTTACCACCCCTCGGCTGGCTGACATGCACCCCACGCATCAGCATCCTGCTCTGTCCTCTCTCCCCGGCTTCTATGCTGCTGTCCCAGCCCCAGAGCCACCTAGACCCTGGCAAAAAGTTACACTCTTCCTGTACTCAGAGCCTGTCAGGTGCCACCAAAACCTCTAATTCATAACCAGCGGACTACCTGAGCACGTACAGATTATTGGCTCTTTTCTCTCCCCACATCCATGTTTGATCCTGACTCTCTCATAATCACAACACTTCAGAGACAGATTGTGTCTAGAAAATGTCCTTCTGCTTTGCTTCTCTATGTGAGCTACTCCAGCTCTTCAGCCCCGATCTGTCATCCTATTTATATAAGCTTCATTGTATGTAATTCCTCATCTTAACTACATAAATAACTTGAGGATAAATATTATTCACTGTATTGTACATATTTGCAGGTAGATCTGCAACGGATGCTCCACAGTATGAGCTAATGTTCTTTTCAGAACGAAGGCATGCCTGTTAAGTAAAAACTTACGTCCTGGCTGCAGCTTAAAACCCGGTGCCATTTTGTCTGATTTTAATCTGATTTTAATTCAAGAATTTGCTTGCACATGTAAAGTCATTTCAGTTAGTTTCTTCCCATTATCTCTACAGCCCTGTGAGTAATTGCTGCTGTCTGTGAAAGAGGATGTGTTAATATTTTGTTAAACAAGATTGCAACAGATTACTTTTTGCTCTGATTTTTGCAGACTGATAAACGTGATAAAGGTAACTTTTCCAAAAAGGCCAGTCTCTTTGAACTTGCAAGCCCATGTGACAAGTAAACAGTGTTCTTGATTTATAATATTCCATGTGGAACATATTGTGATTAGACTCCTAATGATGATGAAATATTGTCATTAATACATAAGGAAAATAGCCAGAAATTTTATTTCAAACCAGAGCAAACAGAAGATCTGCCCACGTCATGACATTTGATGCCAGGCTTATTTTCACCTAATCAAGTTTGTTTCAATGAATGGCAAATTAAAAAATTACAAACATAACATTTTGATTTAAACCTGTGACCTTCATTCCCAGAAAATCTCTGTATTTTCCATTAAGAGGTTTATACTCTGGGTGGAAGTGGATTAATATGCCACCAGTCAGCAATCTGTGCATGTAGATCCCTTCAGCTTGTAATTGTTATCAGACTGGTTCACTGCACTCTGCATAAAGTGTTAAGTCTCTTGGTAGGGGAGTACATAGACCTCTGTTTATTCTGAGAAACTTGTGAACTACTGTAATTCATTTCAGATTTATAGTTTCACCATCTTTAAATTGATGTAGTTTTTTACAGGGAAACGAACAGCCGATTTTTTTTTAACAAACCAATGCAATTTAATGCTTATAGAATTTATCTGCCTGTGGATCAGCAGCATAACACAATTTTAATTACACTTACCACACTTCACTGAATTCTCTCATTCTGTAGCACGTCTTATCAGACTAAAGGTCCATGAGATGTGTTGAGCTCTGCTGAGCCCTAAGTCACCAGGTTTGCATTCTCATAATTAAAAAAAAAAAAAAAAGCTGCCAATCGTTTTTACACTTCTGTCTCAGAGGGAAGTGATACTCACTATTATAGAGAGAATTAATGGAAAATACAAACTACTAAGTGCCTCTGTGGCTAAGAAATCAAGTGCAAAACCTTCTAAAAAATATGATTAGAGAAAAAGGAAGTGTTGAAGCAGGTCGGAAACACTATTGAAATAATTGTCGGTTGCTCATTATGTATTAATTCATGGCTAAGTGGGTTTTACTGCTTTCTTTGCAGTGCAGATATAGTTCTCTGGTAGTAGGGCTTTGTATCAGACCACTCATACCTAACTGCAGTGTTTTCTGAATATGTGGATATGAATTCATTGCCACTGCTTCTAGTGATGTATCTAAGGGGCAGGGAAGCTAATGAGGGGAGGTCATGCCCAACAGTGGACATACACGTGCTGTCCCGGTGGCTTGTTAGATACAGAAGTCCTGTTACCTCACAGCTGTCACAGAGGAAGAGGAAAGGCTTCAACATCTCCACATTCATGGCTTTGACACAACTTTTCCTAGTTTCAAAATAAGCAACAGCCACATAGGGGAATTATCTGTATCGAGAACTATTTTGCTTTATTGCCCTGAGGTATATTGGAGGCATTTTTAAGAAAGGCTACACAGCACCTTTGCTGAAATCTCTTTCATGCCTGTTGAGCCTGTAAGTCAACTCAAAGCGAGTAGAAGAGGTGGTGATTCCTGTCTGGTTTGGGACAAAACTGAGAGATGAGCTGAAAAGAGACCCCAGGGAAGGGCTCGGCTGTTCCCTGGGCTGCTTGGGCTGTTAGCGGTCACGCAGGAGCAGGGAATCCCTGGGGATGTGGTTTTGTGGGAAGGGAACTGTTTCAGGGGGAATTTGGGGATGGCTTTGGCACATGTGGCATTGGCGAGTTATGCGTTTTTAAGCTGTTGGGACATAGGAAACAAATCTGAAGCAAAGCAGGTTTTGTTAGTTGTGTTACTTAGATCACCATTTATTTTACTATTTTTATATATAACTGTTGACTGATGGTAGCGGTTTGTCTTTCCACTGGAAGAGCAGAAATACATGTACTATATAGGAATGAAGAGGTAATTTCAAGGAGTTCTTAGGAAGAATTAGTGATTTTGATTTGAAGTGTGTCTGTAAGTGACTGGAGAGAAGACAGTCTGAGGCAGAGATCTCCATCGATGCGCTGTCACCTACCATCCTGTACTCCTTGGCATATCTTGTAGCGCCCCAAGGTCTGACAGCAGAAGCACCACGGTTCTTCTCTCTCCACAGGGTGCGTCTCTGCGTCCAGCTGGGCCAAGCACAGAGGGTGAGTGGTGCCCCTCTGAAGCCTCTCAGTTAAACAAATACGGAATATTTTCACTGATACCACTACTTATTTTCGAGATTTACAGTGAAGTAAATCACACTATGAATTTTGAATTTGTCCTTTACCTCCTCATCATCCATCCCAGTTAGTGATTTTTTTTCTGACGCTGTGCCAAATCGTTATATCCATTTTCTTATCTGTTGCAAAATAGATTTTATACATGTGGAAGGGGTTAGATAGTTCTCTGTTTTAAGATACCTTTCTTCTAACAATTTGCTTGCTTAAGATACTAAGAGTCAGGTATCTGCTACGCACATTTCTTGGGTGTGGAATAAAAAGATGGTTTCTAAGCAAAAAGTTTACAACAGACGTAAAGCAAAGAGAAGAAACAATATGGGCAATGCTAATTAAAAACGTGACAGTAGAGGTCAGCAGTATGGGCAGTCTCAGTGCCTCAGAGCCTAATTATGCATTTGTCTGGGTTTCTGTAGGCATCACGTTGAAGTGGAGTTTTAAGAAGTTTTCTGAACATGACTTTGCAGGTGTTTACAGAGAGTTTCTGACAGGTATGACAAGAAGAGCTGCAGATACTTGTTTCAAAATTTAGCAACTGGGTAATAAAGGCTGTCATCGTTAACAGAGAAGTCAATGATGGCTTAGTAGAGGTATGATTAAAAGTAAAATAGAAATTGTAAAGGGTTCTGAAACAGATTTACAGCTTATGTGTGATGCGGTGGGGACTGGGAGGCTGGTGGAAGAGCGCAGGCAGCAGAGGATGGCATGGGCAGCGTGAGAAGTTTGGCTACATCGTCTTTGCAAAACTGCCTTTGCAGAAGCTTTTTGAAAGGATATGGAGAGGAGGTGGCAGGACTCGGTAAGGCCAGAGGAAAGATCAGGAGAATAGTCAGGAGGGAAGCAGATGAAAGCTGCTTACATGTGCGAATGGACTCAGAAAGTCATGTTTTAAACTGTCATTTACTGATTTTGGAAAGAAAAATCAGGCAGAGCTGCAGTTTGAGATAGTCTGTGGAAAGGCTACAGCCCCTCTTAAAAACAACAGAAAGAAGGTGGGAGAAGAACAGCAATGAAGGGGGTTGAACACTAGAGAGGAAGGATGAGATCAGTTCTGCCTAGGGGTATCTTGAGCTGACAAGTTGGCATTTGTGAAATGTATGAGACATGGACAGAAATTTCAGTTTGATGGGAAAAAGTCAATCCATCAGTCTTGTGCATGTGTTGGAGTCTGTGACTCTCAAAAAAGACAAAAGAAGGGTGGGGACAGATGACCTCTCCCAGATTGCTGCAGAGAGCAGGAGTGGGACACGTAAAAGATGGGCAGAAAAATGTGGGAGGCAGAGCCACAGGAGAAGAACATTCTTGAGAAAATGGCATTGAAGGTAGCTGAGAGTTAAAGAAATAGGGAAAGAGTAGTTGGCATCCACATTAGTTGCAAACATGCCATTTGAAATGAATTTGGCTTTGCTGATGTGCAGAATGTGGATGGTGAGCTGGAGAGGCAATCCTGCTGGTGCTTTGGGGTGGGACCCGAGCTGCTGGACAGGGAGTTCACTGAGTGTCCAGACAATGGGGAGGTCAGTGGGGTTTTTGGTAGAGCTGTAGTAAGTAATGAAAAATGATTTCACATTTTAAAAGTGAAGTCATAGTGATCCCTATAATAGGGAACTTTTATTCAGTATTACAAATTTCTTCTGATGACAGGGATGATGACATAATTGAGAACATCTGTGGCTTTTGCCCAGGCAACACCAGTTAACAAAAGATTATTATTTTTTTTAATTGAGTAAAATATACAATACTGAAAGTGAACTGATGGTAAGAGCAAGGACAGAGTAAAGTGGGTATCCTTTTAATTTTCTAAACAAGTAGAATAATGATCTTTAGAATTCAACACAGCAGCGATTGAATTTTATTTTTTTTCTGAGATACCATAAAAGATGTGGGTGTAGAACAAATACAACTCCCGCAAAAGCATCTAGGTGAAAAAGGCTCACTGAGATGTGGATAACTGAATTTCTTCTTAGAGAAAAAGTGACTGGCAGATCAATAGACAAAAAATCCAGCTCTTGAAAAATCTGTGAATGTTCAGCTACAACTATACTGCAGATCACAGTTCACCTCTGTGGGTGCTTCTTCCCCTCATAGGAGTTTAAGAATGACTTCGTTAATCTGTCTTGACCTATTGACCTTTACATTTATTACCTAGAATATGGATTTACTTGCTTTCAAGAATTCCAAGTTGCTGTACATGTGTACATATTCCATCATACTGTGTATTCGATGTAATGTGTAGAGAATTGATAGATATCCTTTCTTTCTTCTGCTTCTTTTAAAAAGCACATATAAAGGGTACTGACAGGGGAAAACAATCATTTCTTGTTTGAAAGGAGGTCAGCTCAGGAGCCCAGCAACCAATTTGTAAGCTGTGAGAGACTGCCTGGCGTAAGGTTCTCCTCCACGACCCTACCAGATGTTCTCTGTACCCTGGTCTTATTGTGCCCTGATGCTGGCTCATGTAACACATCGTGTCTGCAGTAAATCCAAAAAAATAAGAAAGGTCCTCTCTTTTTATTGGGCCTTTGCTGGGCAGGCTCGCAGGGGTTAGCACGGGCTGCCCCAGCACCACTCAACTTACTCCCCACGAAGTCCTTAATTGCGATAAGTTATGTTGCCTCCGCGCTCACAGCTGTCTCCTGATGACTGATGGCACATCACCTCCACCTCTGTAGGATCTTAAAAAAATTTTTAGACCAATGCTTTGTGCTGCTACCTTGTGACTGTTGGCTCATACACCAGTGCCGGAGCCTGTGTCTCCTGGATTTCCCATTCAGCATCCCTCTGGCGTAGGGAAATATATAGACTTGTTTTCATGAAATATGGGTGCTTGAGATATTTTTTTTTAATTACTTCTGAAATTCTGTTACACAGTAAAAAGGCCTTGTAGGTTGAGTTAACATTTTCACTTTATAATTTTGACAGTGCAATATAATGCAATTGAATTCATCAGGTTTGCCTGCTTTTCTGTTACAGAGGTTTTGAGGATCTCAGTTAAATCATCCCATTTGCAGACTGATTGCTAGGGAAGGAATGTATTACTCTGGGTTTAAATTATCTTGCTGGGGACAGATTTTAATCTTTCCTTCTTTTCTGTATGGAGTCCTCTGGAAATACTATATTCTGTTCAACTACATGTTTTCAAAATGTTTTATATTTTCATCTGTGTTTCATGAAGCATTTCAAATATTCCTCACTTTTTGCACTTTAGAAATCTGTAGAAATCATTTCTTTGGGAATACAAAGGACTGAAGATTTGTTTTACTTTTCCAAAAGAAAATCTGACATGAACTCTTTTATGCGTGAGCTGTTTTTTCCTGGGTTTGTATAGCGTTCAGCATGACGGGTCAGTGAGAGGTACCAGCTTCTCAGCTGTGCAGTGCTGTGATCCAGAAACTTGGCAAAGGGTCGCAGTCCCTGGGGGGGCAGGCTGGGGGGGCAGGCTGCGCTCGCTTTCTGATTCAGCATGGTGATGTGTCCTCACCGCTTTCTAGCAGTTAAAATGGTCTTTTGCAGGAGCCCCGCTGTGTGCCGAGCTCCCCATGAGGCTTCTGGGCTTCAGATCTGGAGCGCACAGGGCATTTCCCGGCCAGCTCAGCCCCAGCTCCTCGGTCCCCAGGGACAAGCAAGATGGTAAAACCCTCTCCGTGCCCGTGGCCAGCTCTGTCGGCCCAGGGTGCGTACAGGTACTTTGAGCAAGGAGCATAAGCATCTGACATTAGGGCTTGGAGAGTTTTCCAGGAGCCGTTGGACTAAAATTTGGGTGATTTAACACCTGACTTGGGGACGCCAGAGTGCATATCATGCTGAAGGTCACAGTCCATCACTCTAGTCATGATGAATATGAGAGCAGAAGACAGCTCATGGGAAGTCTTTATTTTTATGAGGCACCCTAGGATCCCACCATTCTTGTGGAGTGTATAGATAAATGCATAGTGCAGGGAATTGGTTCTTTTCTCCATTTCTTGATCAGTAGAAAATAAAAAGGAGCTATATCAACACCATATGAAGAAATGCAAGGTATATCCAGCCTGGCGAACTGCAAACTCTGCTTGCTTTGGCACTGGCTGAAAAAGAAATGGGAAGGAAAGAGAGGAGGAGGAGGAGGAGAAGTATTTAATTTCCAAACGTGACACTGCTTAGATAAATACTTCCCAGATTAGCTATCAAACCATTAACTACTGCACTCAGTTGTGGTCTGCTGCTACGTAGGCAGTTACAGTTGAACGTTCATATTTTCTCTGAAGAACCGATTATATTTGGATACTGACCAAAATTACATCTTCTGTAACAGGACACCTGTTTTCTTACCTCTTTTTCTACAAGCTGTTGTTTTCCAATGAAACCAACAGTAGCAAAGGTCAGGATTTGTGCAATAACATTAGCTGTGAGTACAGAGGGGGAGCTGGAATGGGAAGCTGGAAGCCAGCTGCTGACCACGGCAAGCTCGCTGCTTTCTTCTTGCAACGTATCACTTGTTCATGAAAGAATATTAACATCCTACATATATACCCTCTCTCTATACGCTGTTGGAAATGTGTAACGTTGCTCTTAATAACAACATTCCATTATTTTCTATCTCGCCGTTGTCAATAAATCATTTGTTAAATGAATCAGGCCTTGTGAACTTGCACTGGCAAGATTGATTTCTGCATGACATTTCTTTAGGGAATGAATTAAATCTTAGAAAGAAAAATGCGTGCACAGTGGCAAAGTGTACTTTCACAGGGAGGGTATTTATGATGAATAGAAGGAAGATCGAGTACACATGCTTCAAAGAACACATTCTTGTAATGATGCACAGTACTAATATGATCTGAAGTGAAGATGGTAAGATCAGAAGCTTTCAATGCAGAATGATTACCATTTCTTTTGAAAGCATTATTTACTGTAAACTAGTGAGATACTTTTAGAAATACATTGAGTTCTTTCATTGTAATTTACATAAGTCCTTATTTTTTTGGTCTTTCTTTGGTATCCATCAAAATAATTGGGCTTTCAGCAGTGCTTTTTACAGACAGGTAGATATGAATCCAAGGGTGATTTTTTTTTTTTTTCTTTACTGCCTGCCTTCGCGACGCCTGAAGGAGGCTCCTCTTGCATTGTTACTTGAATGGGGGTAGCTGTGCGATTCTGCCTACTATGCAAAAGAATGAGTGTGTGTGTGTGTCCTTCACCTGTTGTTACATAGATACTTAAATCCAGTCTCCTGCAGCTGTCAGTGAAGGTTTCTGGAAGAAGAAAAAAAAAATTCCCAGTGGATTCTTGAAGATTTTCTTAACGTTCTGAGTGCATTTCTCTTGTGTTTAGTTACTTAGAGATATTGCAAATGAGCAAAACTTTTTCAGAAATTGATGTTTGTAAAAATATTTGAGAATTTTACACCTCAAAAAGATGACAGGCTTTGTACTGTTCTTGTATGGGAGCAGGGTGGGGAAATGCCTGTTAGAAGAGCACAGCCCCACTGTCTTGACTTGCAGTAGCTTAGTCTGAAAATGCTGGGTTGACTTCCAAACCCATTTTCCAACCAATTAGCCAAGAAAATACTACGCAGGGAGCTGAAATCCACACTATTCAGATTTATGTGAATGTAGATCTTGACTAGTCCACTTCATCTATATATAACGTCATTCTTTCTATGCATTTCACCTTCACCATGGAATAAAAGAAATAGCGTGTTTTGCAGAACAGCCTAATAAAACAGTAATCAAACTATCAAACTGTGTGAAGTGCCAGCAGATCATTCATGTCTGCTTTCTTCCACAGAACTCAGCCAAGTTTAAAGCAAATACTTTCACTTACAAAGAATGTTGATATTTAAATAGTTGTGTTTGAACCACTGAAGTATATCAGCAGATTTTTTTCTCAGATCCTGGCTGGCTTGCGTTGTGTTTGGTTGTTGAAGTACACATCAGCGTTTCTGCTAAAAGGGAATACCTAATAAAAGTCTGTACGACTGTAGGTGATTATTGGTCTAATGGATTGGACTGTAGTTTACAGTCCTGGGACAGGAGAGCCCCCCTGAAACCTCCTTCACAAGTCTAAAACATATTGCTCTGGTTTTCACTTCTTCCCTCCCTCCCTCCCTCCCCGGAGAAGTAAGCCAGCCTCCATCACTAATGAGTCATCATCTTCTCCCCAAGCTCCTTCACAGCATTTTGCTCTCACACCTGTTTTTTGAGGAAAAGTTTAGAAGTGGTACGTTAGTCCCTGAATATTACTGCTTTTCTAGATAAACACCAAAAAGTACCCCCTGAAACTCCATTAATATAAATGTTTATATCCACACTCCTAGACGTATTTGTACAAATCATTTGCATGCTCATTATGGGTCATCATCTTTTGCCTAGCAACCAGGAATAAAATGACTTCTGCCTCCCTGGATAAAAAGCATCCCTTGGTGCTCAAGGCATTTGCAAATACCCACTGAAAACAAGGACTTGATAGCACGGGTGGTGCAGCACTGCCTCAGTTAGCCAGAAGGAAAAGGTAAATGAAGAAAGATGAAGGAAGCAGTCTGTGTTAGTTAGTACAGGACATAATTGCTGTGGTTAGGCAATTCAGAAACAAAAGATAGCTTGGCATCACTCTTAAAATGTTTATTGTAGTTAGCGGCCCCAGCCCCCACAGATGACTCTGCAGAACACTCTTCACTTGATGCTTGTTACGCTGCTGGGTGCCGGCTCAGCTGATTCTTTCCCAGATGAAAGGTTACCACTAGAATAAAGGCAAACATTAAAGCTGCCTCAAATCAAATAGTCTTAATTGGCCTAATAGGTAACTTTATCCAGCTTCACGTGTAGTTTTTACCGTTAATTAATATGTTATACATAGTTTTACTCATTTAAATTTACTCATCCACATTCAACATCGACACTTGAAGCCATTCCACAGATCACTTTTAAAGCAAAAGTTAATATTCAAATTTACTGAATCCTTTTGGGACCAAATTTATCAGGCAAGCTGCGATCCTCTCTGAGCCACACAAAAAATCAAACCACCCAGTTCAGCTGTCGGTTACCCTGTGACCACGTTGGGTAGCAGAGGTTTGGAATCTGGGACACTATCGTCCTGAATAATTGGGGGTATAGTGTCTGCCTCTTCCCATTATAGAAGTAGAATTATACTAAGTCTGTGGATTTGTGGATCCAGCTGTGATCAGTCATAGCACACATAGTAGGAAATTATTTTTAATCCTTTGCAATGAGACACACACAAAACAGCCTGCCAGTTATTGGCTTACAATAAAATAATGGGACTTTGTTCCTTTAATGTAATGACTGCTTTTTCTGAAAGTGACAGGGACAGCAAATATTGTACTAAAGGCCTGTAACTCGACAGATATTTTAATGTCCTGCTTTTAATGTCCAACAACTTGGGGTGAAATGGGAAAAGTACAGGCCAGCTCTGTAGCGAATTAAAAAAAAACAATAAATTTCAGTGGCCAGAGTGTGAAAAGATATCTCTGCATCCTTAAACAGCATCAAAAGAATAATGAAATCAAAATCACACGAGGATACTTTTGGAGGGAGACATAATATTATATTCAAAAATTTTTTCAGTGTGCATCTGGAGAAATCAGACTCAACTTTCAGTTGCACCCAAGTAGATTCAGAACCTTGGAAAAGCAGAATCAGGCCCATAGCCTAATTATAATAGTGTGGTCTAAATTTACTGAAACGTGGGGTATGAACTGGACAGTCTGATAAATCATAGAATAGATTCATAGGATCATTTAGGTTGGGAAAGACCTTTAAGATCATCTAGTCCTAACCCAGCACTGCCAAGTCCACCACTAACCCATGGCCCTAAGTACCACATCAACACATTTCTTACACGCTTCCAGGCATGGTGATGAAAAAATCTAGGCAAGATACCAGTTTAACTAAAGGATTAATTTCTGTAGATGCCTCTGTACCATGTAAGAGAAACGTGTCAGAGGCATGGCCTCGCTCTTTGTTCCCAATGAAAAAGCTGCCACTGGGAAGCTGCTGATGTTTGCACAACGTGACATTTTATCTGGAGCTCCAAATCCTCAGTTCTACAGGATGCCTTGCTGGACCTCTTGCAAAATTTGTTAATTGCGAACACTTTGAGAGCACTGACCCATGGCTGCTCTAATTAAATAATTATTCTGAAGAACACTTATGAGGGCTGACAGGAGATGGGTCTGAAGGAACCACGCTAGATCTACCTCCAGACAAGTGCCGCCAGCCCCCTCCCAGGATGTTGCTCTTTCCTCGCCCGTTCTGTCAGCAGGTACAGTTCCAGCTATTTTTATTTTCAGCAGAATGACTCAAGTTCAAATTAGATTCAGATCATTTTCACTTTGGCTTAAGTCATCAGCGAGTAAGCATCTTGGCCGGGGAAAGGGGGTCTGCTTCCCAGCCAGTCTTTTCTCCTTCTCTTTGCTTTTTTGCTCACAGACTTGCCTGTGCTTTGGGAGATGATAGTAATTGCTTCTACAAAGGCTTACAACTACCCTACAATACACTCTGTCAGCCTGGCCGCTTTCAAAGGTTTCTCAGCCACAGTTCCAATTCTGTCATTTTTTATAAAACACAAATTCCTTTCACACAAGCCATTTTTATCTTTTTCTTTTTCCAGAATTGCTCAGCTTATGGTTTTCATAATGCCACAGGATGGTTTTGATCTCACTTGCTGCTTTTTTTTTTTTTTGGTGTTAAATAATTTAATAGTGCAAATAACGTTGAAAAATCAGGACGTTTTCAATAAATCGTATTGTTGACTGCACAAAATTCAATCCCTCCTCTAAAAGACTTTAAAAATATACAAATGCGCATGAAGGGCTGAGAAAAGAATTGACAGTTTTTTAAATGAATCTTCCAAATACGCATTAGTAGGAGATTTTTGCAACTCCATTCCATACTTTTTGAAGTTATTGATTCCCACAGCATCTAAGTGGCCAGGTACTCATTAGCACGTTCATCTCATACTTTTCTTTATACTACTAAATGAAGTTTTGTGGCTGTAGGAGGTACATGTCACAACAGGTAAACAACAGTGGGGGTTTTGAGCCCTTTTTAATCTACAGTCTTCCCTGACAGCTCAGCTTAGCTGTCCTCTTGTTAATCCCACAGAAGTTTGCTTTGTGCTTTAGCAGCACCCCAGCTATTCAATCCAGAAGCAGAGACCAGAACAAACGAAGCATCAGTAACTACCTCAGCCAAAAGCTATTCAATCCAGAAGCAGAGACCAGAACAAACGAAGCATCAGTAACTACCTCAGCCAAAAGCACCAAAGCTTGTTAAAAATTAAGCTGCTCCACCACTTTGCCAGTGTAAATCCAGGCAGGTTCCTGAGCACTGGTTCTGTCAGGGAGCACATCGTCATTTCACACCCAACTAAGGTGCTCTCCTTTGGGGAGTTTCCACAGTCCCTGTTGTCACACCACAGAAGACAGTTGTCTGACCAGAAGTCAAACCCCTGTTTGTAATTCACCTCCTTCACCTTCAAACTCATCTACAGTGAGAAATACATTTTGAAATGCCTTTGTTAAAGTGATGCGTTTGAGCATCGATGAACCAGCTCAGACAAATGTGTTTGCTGATGTGCCAGTTGCTGCTCATTCCTGTGAACCTGCACTGGTGTAAAATTGGTTCCAATAAAATCCTATTCATATCTGAAATCCATTCAAATTTGAGTCCCCAAATGCGTTGTATTTCCTTACTAAAATTACGCCTTCACTCGGCCGTCTCGTGCTGCCCCGAACACTGCATTACTGTGCTGTGTTTCCTGGTGCTATTGGTGCATTTCTTGATTTTGCAAGGTGCGGTAGTGCAGAGAGTTCGGATTTCCTTCCCGGGCAATCCACTGGGGAGCTATGTTGTCTCATTTGCACTTTCTTATTGAATTTCAATCATTTTTCCCAACAATTTGCTGGAGGAATTCCTGTGGGACGTCTTCAAATATTCCTAGCCCCATGCTGTCCGACAGCTCCTCATTTTCTCTTCTAGGGTTGTCTGTGTTTTCTCATTGAAGAATAATTCACCACATGACAACATTTTACATTAATGAAGCCCTGGTGGTATCAGATGTGCTAACATTCAGTAGGGAACACAGAAAATAAGTACAGGGATATACACAGTATAAAATAAAAATCAGCTGATGTGCAAAAAAGTTAATGAGGGGGAAAAATAGTTTCTGCTAGCATATGCTGACTCACGAGTATCTCTCCATCCTGCTCAAGCATGGGCAAATTGGGTTTATCTATCACAAGGGTCCCTGAGGAAACGAGTAAAGATGGTGGACTCCAGAAAAAAATGAAGTGAATCTACTCAGTTGCTCTGCCCTTTCTTTTTGTGTGATGGACTACCCGTTCCTGGCAAAGAAGGAGGCTTTCTAATAAATTCCTGGGTCCCTCTTGCAGCTTTGGGGCAGCATCCTAAATCAGGGCAGGGACTCCGAGAAGGATGTGGGGTAGGGCTTTTCTGTGGAAAGCAGATCGGTCATCGTGCTCGCTGGCCCTCTGGAAATGCCCCGTGATGGATACACGTGGGCTGTGTAATGTAAGTGCTGCTTTTTCATTTCTGTACAATGTTCTGCGCTTAGTTTCTTCTGGTAGCAGCAGTGATCGTTACCGTAAGGGTCGATAGCCCAAACTTTACCTCTAGAATAGGCATCTGCCAGTCCAGCAGACACTGGCATTTTAGATCTTGCTAGCCCTAAAAATAATACCTTTTCTTATTAAAGCAAACAAACAAACCAAAACAAACAGCCAATAACCAACTGGGAGCTCATTAATTTTAGATTTGAACAAACTCTACTGAGATGGAGTAGTGTCAGAAGAACAGAACTGTGTAAAAGAAGCCGTTTTATGCTATGAACCACTCAAATATTCATGCATTTTAAAAGAATGGTATCAAATAATAATGAATATCTCTGTTTACTGAAACACTTTACAAAAATGAACTACTGCTATTGGGTTTTTTTCCTAATTCAGTTTAAATCCATCTGTGATTGCACAAGGAGCTGTAAAAATTAGAAGTGTCTTACATTTCGTATTTTCAGCTTATTTTTTGAGAAGCGTTGCATGTGCTTATGCTCTAACATAGGCATTCTGTGAAATCATCTTGTGGTTTTATTTTTTTTCCTCTATATATTATCTTTTAATATATATTCTTGGCTGTTGCTTTCCTGCTCTGGTTGAACATAAATAGATCTTCCCATTTCTTCTCAAATACTATCAAATTACTAATTTTACTACCTGAGTTTTGCTCTTTTAAGCCCAAGGGCATTTTCATTATGGAAGCTAGCTGCTGCCCTTAACATCAACAGCTCAAGTTATTTCCAACTATTGTAATTCAGAACACTTTTACTGAAGATCAGAATCTGAAATTTCTCTCTGTTCAGCTCTAGAAAGTCGAGCAAAACAAACCTCCTGGATGTGGAAAAGTTCAGCAGGTTGTCTGAACACTTTCAGCTGTGGAGGGGCTGTAGGAAACAATTTCATCTAAAACTGAAATGCACACACTGTGGTAGCCTATACTGTTTGGCTAAAAACAACCATCCCTCAATTCCCTCATTTTAACCCCACCCAGTGAGTTTTGTTTCTACTCTTGATTATTCTTCCAGCTTTGCTTATTTATTATTTCAAGCAACTAAGAGTACAATACCTGTGAAGCTGTTAGCAACAAAGTTGGGTATCTGTGCAAACCTCTACAGACTGTGAGCTGTGGGTCTGCTTTAAATGCTGCTTTAAAATCAAGCCAGTGTTCAGTTTTTCTAAAACCCTTGCAGAGTGTGGCCAGTGCTTGACAAGCCACGACTGGCTGGCGTGCCTTCTCCGAGACGTACGGACCTCTGCCGGGTCAGGGGCACCTGGTCAGGGCAGGCTGTAGGAAACGGAGAGGGAGGGAGGCAAGAGGGGATGCGATGATTCTAGTAACGCTTTTTTCATCCAAAGCATAGCATGAACTTCTGGAAAAGTCCATTCATAGACTCACAGAACAGGCTGGGTTGGAAGGGACCTTAAAGACCACCCAGTTCCACCCCCCTGCCACGGGCAGGGACACCGGCCACCAGCCCAGGTTGCCTCCAGCCCCATCCAGCCCCTTGGGCACTGCCAGGGATGGGGCACCCACAGCTGCTCTGGGCAGCCCATCCCAGCATCTCACCACCCTCACAGGGAAGGATTTCTTCCTAACATCTCATCTAAACCTCCCCTCTTTCAGCTTAAAGCCATTCCCCCTTGTCCTATCACTACATGCCCTTGTAAAAAGCCTCCCCAGCTTTCTTGTCGGCCCCTCCAGGTACTGGCAGGCTGCTGGAAGGTGTCCCCATGCAGTTAGACATTTTTATTTCCTCTGGTTTAGTTTGCAGTTGATGTGACTGTCTATTCCTCCTTTCAGGTGACATGACGGAGTTTGAATGAGAATATTAGGATGAGCTGGCAAATTAATTTTGGGAGGGTAAGAACTATGCAGGAGATAACATTTTAATTAGTACCTGACATGGCCAAAATATCGCGAGGGATGTTACTCCCACAAGCCTTCCTGCCCCCTTCCAACAGACCCCCAGCATCATTATAGTTTGTATTTAAAATAAACCTTCAGGCTTCTTAAGCACCTGGCAAAGATGAACTTTCCAGGGTTTTTATAATTAATGTGAGCACAAAAGGAACTAGCATTAACTACTACAAAGCAGATGTATGCTTTGCCTACAGCTTTAGAAAGTGAGCTTTGTAGCTCCCAATCTTTGTTTATACAGTTCCAGCTGAGCTTAGTATTTTAAATGTACCATTTTAAGGAAGCTTCAGATCAAAGCCTATTTCATCTTCCCAATAATTCAGCTGCTTCTGTAATCATCTCAAAGTCTGAACCGCAGGATCTTGGCATCTGCTGCTGTATTTATAAGACAAGGCAAAACAAGTGACAAAAGGATCAGAGGTGGTTATCAGCATAGGTGTCAACCCTGTGGAAGAATAGCCAGTGCATGCCAAAAACGCAGGACAAGAAATACAGCCTGTAGAACTTTGTCGTGAGATGTTGGTGACTATGGGAAGGATTTTAAATTAAAGATGTTCATTTATCAAACCGGCAAGGCATGTTTGGACCACAATACCTTTCCTTATAGTAATAGGAAACAATCCATTCCTTTCTACTTCATAACATTATTGGCATAATACTTCATTTTTTATTGTTATAAGAAGTTGCCTGGGGCCTCAATGAAAAGACCAAATTAGAGCATTGCCCCTTCCAACCAAGAACGGTGAAATATTTGTGAAGGTAATTATTGCCACCATTGCATCACCAAAATATCATATATAAACCACTTGGAGTCATCTACAAGTCACATACAGGTGTGTATGTTTATATGCATGTGTGTGTAGTTGCATTTGAAGTGGAGGGTTAGCACAGCACTGAATTTATCTTCATGTTTACTTTCAAAGCAGCTCCTGCAGCAGCGTTTTTAGAACACGCTTTGTATTTTGCATGAATGGGAGCAGACCCACTCCCTGAAGCCTGAAAGTTGATAGGATTTTTTGGGGGGTTGGGTTTTTTTTTTAACTTTAGTTTTAAAACCTGTTCGGTAACCCACACACTTATGGGCACAATTATAGCAGAGGGAAATAAGTTGTTGACTTACCTACAAGAGAGAAAATGTAGTGATGTTTGTCAGAGAAAGCATGGTTTAAATTCCCACATATTCTTTTTATACAGAGAATAATATAAAAATTAGCACTTAGTACAAAAGATGAGCATTATCTCTTGTCAACTTCCATGCTATGATACATTTACGTCCAATCTTTTTGAACAGTGTTATTATAGTGTGTTAAAATATGTGGTTTACCATACAACTTTGTCATGTTGGTCTTTAAAAATACAAAAACGAGGCTTTTTTTTTTCCTTCTGAATTGTTGAAACTATTCCTGTCCTATTTCTAACTGAAAGAATATAATATCATTATTGGGCAATGTCATGTAGGTTTGTGCTATGTCACATTTTAATCAAAACTAAATGGTCTTGTCCTCCAGGCTCACAGGACAAATGACTGAACTACGTGTTACAACTAATATGTCTTAACAAATACAGCTGGCTTTCTGCTTGGGAGCAAGCAGGGCTGGTTTCCATCAATGCATCCACTCCCTCTTGCTTCTCAGGGAGCTCCAAGGCTGAAACTTCAGACTATGGATTGAGATGGGCTCATCTTGCAGTGTTTTCCATGTTATATTTATGTTATGTGGCTGGTCACCTGGGTCACAACACATTGGTTCTGTTCCACAGCAGGGCATTTGCATCTTTTTAAGCAGGTGACTCAAAATTACTGACATGTTCTGAAGCTGAATTCTGTCATGGCAAATTTGCTTCACACAGAAAGGGCACTGACCTCAGCAGCTAAATATGCATTTCTTACAGCTTCTACTTTATGTCTTGTCTTTTTTTTTCTTTTTTTTTTTTTTTTTTTTTTCATTTCTCTGCATTTGTCATTTTCTCTATAGTACAGAAACAGCTGAAACTAGCCCAGCTCTCAGGGAATTCTCACACGCTCTGCTTTGGCACTCAGGGAACAAGGAATTTGCTCCTCAGTCTCTACCTGAGAGACTATTTAGTGTTGTATAAGAATAATAAGAACCCAAAGAACCAGTCTCTCCACATGTAATTAGTAGTAATGTAGTGCTATTTGTAAGAATTATAATAATAATAGTAATGATAAGGCAACAGGTGCATGCCAGACAGGTGACAGGGAAAGCAAGTGACATAAAACATGTTACACACATTCTGTGACTCTGGTCGCATAGCTTGCTTGTTGTGAAATATGGTGTCATGTATGGCTGTCTTTTCTCTGGACGGTATGGATCCCTTGCTTGGCACACGGTACCAGAACATTATGGCAGCAAGTGAGACCAACGCAGTAACGCAGCAGTCCTGAGTGCTGGGTTAGAGTTAACTGCAGTGTGAGTTATAGATCACAGTCATAGAACGGTTTGGGTTGGAAGGGACCTTGAAGACCACCCAGTTCCAACCCTCTGCCATGGGCAGGGACAGCTGCCACCAGCCCAGATTGCCCCCAGCCCCATCCAGCCTGGCCTTGAACACTCCCAGGGATGGAACTAAGCCATAAGGCTTGTTCTGTTCGCAGCCAGAGATTTTACAATACTGTTTAGCTAGGCTCAAGTAAAAATGAGATGTGAGAAAATATTCAATATTGATTTAACTTTATTCATCTACAGGTAAGTTTAGTTTATTGTTATTTCTGGCACTGAACACTTTTGAAAGTCCCTCCCTGAAAAAGTTAAATTAAATATTCTACTGTTAATTTTCACCATGGATGTGTACAGATTAGTATCTGTAGAGCCGAAAAAGTCCATAATGGAAGTACGCCTATAAAAAACTGAGCCTTTACAGCATGCTAATGTCTTTCCATTAGGTCAGATTAATGTTTTCTGCTTGGTGAAAATAGGTATTTAGCAACAGTGCTTTCAGAATAAATAACTGCTGGACCAATTGCTTCACCCTTGGGAATGAATCTGCACTTTCAGTGCTTTCTAGTAAATCATCTCTGCAGCATGATTCGTAACATCTGGATTCAGATCTGAGGATGTCGTTTGGATCCAGCAGCAGGTAGATCCTCCCGCACCGGTGTTGCCGTGACTCAGAGGGGTTGTGGTCCTGCTGACACGTCAGATGCAGGGCACCGCGCACCGTGATGGCGCTGACAAGCTGGACGTTAACCAGCCTGCCTCGGCATCCCTGGTGGTAACAGCAGCGATCCAGCCAGCTGCACGCGGGGAAGCCGTGGGCTGTGAACAGCTGTCAGCCAAGCACATCAGCAGGGAAGGAGCCAGGAATTAACGTGATGTGCAGACCTGGGATCAGAGGGCTGCTAAGGCAGGACTTTTGGTAACATCAATAAAACAAGAAGGGTAAAGCCTTGTGGTTTTTCCCTTTTTAAAAGGTGTAGTCAATTAAAGGCAGAATCTCTTATCTTGAAGAAAATACACACAGCAGTGAAAATGCTTATTTGCATGTTTGCATTTGTGTCTTTTTCACAACACTAGCATTTTAAATGGCGGTTGACAGTTGACTGGACAGATTTCAGTTGCTAAAGAGGGGCTGTGGAGAAGTTCCTTGGTGTTTCTCTTTGTCCCAGGTTTTTTAATCAGTGCTTCAAGTCATGTCAATATCCATATTGCTTGCAACCTAGGCATTCTCTCCTTATAGATCTTCAAATAGCAAGAGACCCATTATCACATCTATTCCTCCTACAGCCCTATTATTCTCATCTGAGGACTCTTACTTGAAACTTCTATTAATAGTAAAGAGGTACATTTGCACTGCATTTTTCATGAAGAGGGTTCTTAAAAATGCTTTATAACTTCTACTAATGCAAATTTATATATGAGGATCTTAGATCTGGGGCTCCTCAGAGCGATGCTTCCTAATTGTTTGATATGTAACTAATGGGCTCTACCGCCAGAAATAAATCATTAAGTACCCTGGATCCTGGATAGCCAGCTGGAGGCTGGGCCTGACTTTCTGTGTATTAAACTTCTGCCCTCTGAATGTCAATCCACTTTGAAGTGTCTAAAATAATGTGTCCCAAAATAAACAAATTGAGAATGATTACAGACTTCTGAAAACGTTCAAATAAAATAAATGAAATAGAATGCAGTCCTATTAGGTAGAGAGGCAGAATCTTTTTCACCATGCACGGTAGCATTAAAATAAAATTTAATAAAAAAATTGTAAAATAATACTTCCTCTATTTTAATGTGCATGAGAAAGTAAGATTGAGGGCATGAAATACTTGAATAGACATTTAACTGAACTTTGCATTAAATTTTTGAAGTCTCATGAAGAAATTTATTATTCACTACATATTAACAGCACAGTTGGTCCCTGTTATACTCGTGAAACAGCAGCTATTCCTGTGAAGAAAGACTGCAGTTTTAAGAGCGAACCTCACTATAATACCCACTGTTGAATCATCCTTAAGCAACATTCTTAAGGAATATCTCAGTTATTTGCAAAAACCCTCTCCAGAATGCAGAAAACTGCAGTTCTGGGCTTACCGTCATGCCTCAGACCAAATTCCAAAGGAGACCTGCAGGTCTGGGGCATTTTGGGTGTAACGACAGAAAGCACCATCCAGGGTCCCGCTTGTCCCGGCTGCCCTCGGAGTGAGAGAAGGAGGCAGTCTTCAAGGGAGCAATGTCATAGCAGGGGCTGAAAGCCTACTCTGGCTCCATCAAAATCAAGAGAAATGTTGTTAGTGAATGGCAGGAGGACACAGGGGTCCTGTGTCTGTCTGAGCAGCCGCCAGCTGTAACCGAGCTGCTGCAGGTCATGTGTTGCAGCACTTGGGTAGTGGCAGGGAACTGGTGCAAGGAGGAGTGTACATGTACATAGTAAAAGCTGGTTCTCGGCATGGTTAGCATTACAGACAAGCAGGAAAAAAAAAAAAAAAGACAACTTTGTTACAAATGGTATTTTACAGATCCTGACATGTTTGATTGGCTGGACTATAGAGAGAAATCGTTTCAGGTCTGATTTACCATTAATTAATCTACTTCTGTTCCACCTACAGTGTGCATTCAATCCTGTTTTCTACCACACTTTAAAAGCATGGATTCAAATTACCTCAGTCAAGGCAGTTTAAACCAAATGACCACTTTGCAGAATTTCTTTCAGAGACATTAGTTTTTCACTGGGAAGGCCATTCTGCATGGTGCTGAGGCCAGGAGAGGAGGGGAGCATGCTCTGAGTTCCAGCCTGGCACTGGCAGGATGGCATTGCAAGTTTGAGAGCAAATACAATATCCCTCAGAGCGTTTAACTTACCGTAGGTTTCTCTAGTGTCTGGAGTTGTCTTTGTATTTGGAAGTATATGGATCTGAATATGGGACACAGCCCTAGAGGATATTTTCTTTAATATTGTTTTTTATCCTGTAACTTGCTGGCTGTCTGTGAAGCTCAATATTCCTGTACAGAAGGCACGATGAGGATGTCAGGAAGGCATGGGGATGGGTGTTTGTAGTCCAGAGTTCCAGCCTTGGTTTCCTAAAGATGTCACGTGCCGCAGCAAATACTTAATGAGTACCAGGTTTGCACAGTAAAACTGTGTTACACACATCTTTGACAACTGAATCTTGTTTTTCACCTACTTGATACAATCAGTAGTCAAAGCTGTGTTTATGCGTGCAGGTTTGACTGGAGATATATGTGTGAAATCTGAACATACGCATAACCTGTCATGTATGAGGTATTGGCTAAACACCACTGGCGTGTTATGCACTGTATTTCTCCTTTTTTCCTTTACAAAACTGACTTTCAAAGGACGAGGTGGCTACTTGGCAGAAGGAGAGATAAGATACTGCCTGCTTTTAGTTCTGAACCATGATAGAATTATTGGCATACTCCTCCAAAAACATCTGTGAAGACAGGGTATTGAAAGGAAGGCTGTTATAGTCCCTCTTGTTGCTGTTGTTGCCTAATAATATTTTGGCAGAAATTATGTCTGATGAAAATCAGCTGATTACAAATCACCAGGGGATGCAGGAACAGCATCTCCCATCCCATGTAAAGGGAAGTATCTCCATCACTTCTAACGTATTTAGGTGCCCAGCTCCTGCTGAAATTAGTGCATGATGGAAATTTCTTTATCTTTATGGATCTAAATTCACGGAATAAGAAATCATTCCTGCCTGTCTAGAGCTAGTTCATTCCTGAATAGCTATTACCTGTAAAATCCGTTTTCTTCCTACCCCCTCACTCCTTCAGGCAACATCTCCTGATGGGGGCTTGTTACAGGCAGGAGAATGGAATTTGTTCTGCTATTGCTTCTGTTGTGATTGTTCTCTGATAAAAGACTTTGTGAGTAAAAACCAAGGAACAACAGTGGCATGAGATGTCCCTTATAGAAAGGATGATACGGTGGGCTCAAAAATCTTATCATTCTATGAATTTTGTTTTAACTTGCAAAGATAAGATACTTTACAGTGAGTAAAATACAATGTTAATTTAGGCTAGAAAATAAAGAGATAAGCTTTTTCAGTAATGTAAGCTACTTTACAGTTGATACTGCATTGTCTTCCATCTATTTTACATTAATTGTTGGGGTTTTTTTCTTTAAGACGTGATTTTTTTCCTTACCTGGTCTCAGCCTTAGTGTGTTACAGGTCTTCATATTTTTATCTTTAATAGGAAAAGCTATCAAACTCTTCAAGCATTACAGAAAAATTGGGAAATCTTTTTCTCCCTCCTCTCCAAATCCTGAAAAACCTTTCCCTTAGAAAAAGCTATAATGTCCTATTTTTAACTTGTGAGTTGTTTCTGACCCCAGCAAACCCGGTGAGAACAAACAAATACTCCCCACAGCCGTGAGATATCAGCGAGTTCGTTGCAGTCATCGGAGCCGTGAGTTTAACTTGGGAAGACAAGCTGTGGGACTCATTGCTCTTCCATAAGGTGGAAGGAGGAATATTATAATGTGCAGTGAATTGGAGAAGACATATTGTGGTTTGCCTTGTGAAGGGTGTCTGCCTCTACAGCATAAAATCTTGCTCTGTACTCCAAGAAATGTCATTTAAAATGTAGAATGAGTGCACAGCAGGAATAATAAAATTGTCTGAGCATGTGAATTGTAAGCACTAAACATGATACAGAAACAAGAATATTTTTTCTGACAGAACCTGGTGACTAATGCAGCTTTCTTCCTTAAAAATATTTGCTTCAACTGGACATTAATCTCTTGGCAGAAATTTCTGGAAAAATTAGGTATTTCTCAGTAAAAATTTATAAGGAAATAAATGTTTTACCTAGCTAAAAAAATGGAATTGACAGCCTTCATAGGTGGCAAAGTCTCATTTGCAGAACTAGAGCAACATAACCATTTTCTTTGTTATGTATATAAATAAGTATATGTGTTTCCTGTTACTGTAATAATAGCCTTCTACTAAGCCAAATGTGGTTATAAATTATTCCTAGCATCTTGTTCGAGTAGTACGTCTAGGCAAGAACGTACCTCCTCCCCATCTGTTTGACTGCTATTTTTCTCTGGAATCCTAAAAGGTGAAAACACTGAAGTTCAATAGTCACGTAGCTCTAATTGAGAACGGTGGGTAGCTCTGCGTGTCACTTCTTCCATCACAAATCATGTCAGCGACCGAGGCAGCGCTTCGAGTACAACTTGTAATTCATGATGACTTACATTTTCTTTCTAACTTGCATCCTTTTCCCTCAACTTCTCTTTTACCTCGGAGCTCTTAATGAGGAGGACTTTACAACCATCAACAATATCTTTCTAATAGTCTGTCTGGAGAAGGTTTCCTTGGCTGATGCTCTTGACTCACTCTGGTGTTTTGTTCTTTTTTCTAGCTTGCACAGACAAAGAACTGAGGAACCTCGCTTCACGACTAAAAGACTGGTTTGGCGCTTTGCATGAGGACGCAAATCGTGTCATCAAACCGACCAGCTCAGAGACGGCACAAGGCAGTAAGGAAACACTTTTCCCCTTGAACAATGAGTGTTGTAGGCAGCTTCCCAGCCTGAGGGTGTTTGGCTGAGGACAGCTGTTAGTGCTACAGTGTCGTGTCAGGCAGGTCCAGCGAGGCAGCAGGTCCACAGGAGACCTGAACCTGCAAATAAATAGCTGCGCCATTTCTGAAGGAGCTGCCGTCATTCTGTACTCTCTCTAGCCCAAACTGCTCTAAAAATTGGCAGTCAGAGACAGAGAGACCTTTACAAGTTAATCAGGCAAATAACTGTGTCTGAAGGCCACGGAGGTCACATCTATACTAGTAAATAAAACTGCTCGGGGACTTCTCTCCAGCCCTGAGGTTAACCGGCATGACCTGGTTCGTGTCTGTACAGTTGAACTCCGTGATGCTCCAGATCCATGTGGCTGCATCCACATCACTTCTTGGGGATGGACCCTGGCCTGTGCTTACCCCCCAGTTTGTGGCCAGGCATTTTCTGACCCACTGCCAGCGGCATGAGCCCAAAACATGGCATAGGGACAATTTGCCGATGTTGGAAAAGACTCACTCTGATATTACTTTGCAATTTCCTGCTAACTCCTTATGCCAAAAAATAATAAAACATTCACATCTCAGCCGTAGAGCAGGAATAGTTAAATGGTGTGGAAAGCTGGAATCTGTTGTGTCCCAGGTATTTAACAACACCATCTTTACTTCCTTTGATGCTTCTTTTTTTTTAAGAAAGGAAGAAAATGAACAGCTTAGAGGACATTTACTCTCTGTGGGTTAAGCCAACATGACTGATTTTGATGTCATTTACCCACCAGGGAGGGGAAAGATTCAGACAACAGCATCAAAAGAGGTCATGTTCATCAGAGAGCAGATGTGACTTTATTTTCTGTAAGGACTCGTTAATCCTTTTAAATAGTATGTCCCAAAACACGCGGGCCCTTGGGTTGCGAAGTAGGATGCACGAGTTTTATCTAGGTGTGTGACTCCACTTCACTGCCCTAATTCTCTGGTACAGGCTGTCTGAACACACAGAATTTAAAGGGTTCAGTCAACTTCTCCCTTTCGCAGCTTTTTCGGCCCCAGTGCCTAGTTTCCCGGTAGTGTGAGACTGGAGATGCTGACAGCGAGTAGAGCAGACTGGAATGTCAGGCTGGGCATCTACTGTCGGTCCGTGTCTCCCCAGTCACTCTTCTTTTGTGCTGCTTCTGAGCTCGTGTGGCCATACATCACCTAAAGAGTGATACCATACATTCCTAAATGTATACCATTTATATGTATACCTAAATACATACCATACATATAAAGGCCATACATTCCTAAAGAGACAGAATATACCACAGGCTGTATTGCTCAAAGCTATAGTTGGCACATTAGTGCCAAGTAATTGTGTCTTAAAACTATGGGGTGAAACGAGCCGTGTTCTGTGTAAATGATCTTTTTCGTATGTCCCTTACTTTCCATAATATTTATAACAAAGTCAGTATCTTTAAAACCATATGTCCTACTTATTTTTTAAACGGTACTGCAGGAAAGGGTATTATCCTGCAGAGGAAGCTGATCCATAGTGCAAAAAGGCAACTGGATGTACAGCTAATCATGGCTTCAAGATGTGAATTCATTTCAGACCCCATGACAGAAGACACCAGAGACTTAAAACTTTGTCTGAAATCCTTCAGGCCCAGAGCCATGTGAAATCTCATTTTATCAGATTGTCAAAAGGACGTTTTTCATGCAGATGACCTGTGAGCTGCTCGTGAGGACCTTGCCAAAGGCCAAAGGCCAAATTCATTCCTAAAGGCGTTAGGTCTGTCGTTCCCTCTCCCACCCCTCCCACACCCCCACCCCCACCACCCCCACCCCCGAAGCAATTTCAGTGAGAAAAACATTCCTGGTAATTCTGCAGTGTTTGCTCTGATTCACAGAGGAGCTGTTATCGCTTTTTAGTTTAGTTTGATTCCTGGCAGCTTTTATATGAAAGGCTGCCTAGATGATCTTAAACACTTGATCTCAACAATGTTCATTTTTAGACTGTTGACTTAGTTTGGCACGTTTTCTTATTTTCTTATATGTCAGTTAAAAAAAAGAAAGAAAGAAAGAAAGAAACTTTATGAGTTAAGATGCTGGAATTGGTTTTGAATGCCACAAAACTTGGGCTTGTTTTTCTTTTAAAGAGTTTGCAATAGTATCCATGAGTTAATCTGCATGTGCCTAATTCTCTCTGGTAGCACTGGAAGTACCGACAGAGTAAGGACAGCAGTATTTGGCTGCCTCCAAACATTTGTAAAAATGAAAGACATCTTAAACAGGGCTCAGAATTCAAAGTTCACACACCCAAGCTGAAAAAAAAGAGTTTGTGTGAATCCTGGCAAACAGGACACATGTAACCCTGGAAATACACTCTGATGTACATATGCATTGCCTGGCTTGTTTTTTTTTATTGCTCTGCATGTGTTGCCTTCCTCACCAGGCTGATCACTTCAGTAAACTGAACTGGTTTGGTTATGCCTGTAGAGTCTTAAAAGGCATGTACATCCTCAAAGTAATCCATTTTGGATATGCCCCTGTGGCAGTAAAAGGAACAGATGGTGGGATGCGATGACTATGATGCCTCAGACACATCAGCTGTCTAGAGAAGGTGTTCCAGCAGAGATTTCTCTATGCTACGTTAAATTTTCAAGATGTTACTGTGAGTGTAAATAAGCTTTTTGAGTGTATTAAGTTCACCCCCCAGGTGAAGAAAAAGAGTACACTTTTTTTTTCCTTTTTTTTTTTTTTTTTAAACTCTCTTGAAAGGAAACGGATGAGGGCAAGTCATTGTGTTTGAAATCTCAAGCCTTCAGTGAGCTATCTGCCAGGTCCCAGCCAAGCACCACAGGCCAGGAACTTTTGTCTTTTGCAGGCTTTGTACAATTGAAGTCTCCTCAATAAATAATACAAGCAACTCAGGGACGTGCTTTGACATAAGGAAATAATAAAACTAATTAGGTAGTAAGATCAGATTCAAATTGCTCCTGAGCCTGTTGATAAATCATAACATTCCCATATTGTATCTAGATAGTCTCTTTGGTTGGAGTGGGAGTTCTTTTTCTCTTGCCAGAGATCTGTGCAATATAAAGGATTTTTTCTAGGGAACATTTCTTCTCCTCCTTCCTTTATTTTAAGCGATGGGGGAAATTAGGTTAATTATTCCCCTGCTAATTTAATTGTAGTATATACATTAATAAAGTGAAACCAGCTCATGTAAGTCAACTCTTGAAGGGGGGAAATAGTTTTATGTGCCAGAAGGTGTGTTTATTTTTAATTAGGATTTTCACTTAAAGACTTTTTTGAATTTCATTCCATTTTAATTCCGAGGAGGTGGAGCGCTTTACGTATTAATAGGGTATGAGGCTTTTACATGTAGGTCACCGCTTTGAATTCCTTCCAGATCTGTAGTGAATGGAAGTTGTTAGGATGCTGAACAGCTGTCAGTCAGAATGGGAAGCGGGATGGTCTTGATCCAGGTCCTTGTGAGCAGGTGTCCAAATGAAAGCAACGACCACCACAAGTGACATTAATTGGTATCTGTGTTGGCAGCCTCTGCCAAGGAGCCAAGAGCAGGAGAGATGCGGAGCCTGCACCATTCTCTGGCTTCTCACCATAGCGCTGGGCTGACGCGCACAGGGGGATGCAGAGAAGCTCTCACTGAAGTTGCTGTTGTTCCGGGTCTGTTGTGCTGGAAGTCCAGCCTATTAACCAAGGCTTAATTCATTACAGAATTACAGTATGTGGTTTGTTTGATCCAGCTTATTGCATCATATTTTATAAGCAAGTATATCAAAAGACTCTAAAAAGGAGTTAATTCATTCAGCATCACTTGGCCTCCCCAAGCTGATGGGAGCACAGTGACCCTCCCAGTGAAGGTAAGTGAGCTCTGAGAGCCGTTCTCCATCAGCTGCCCCGGTTACACGGTAAGTCAGAGCCTGCACCGCGCCCAGGGCACACTTTGCTTTCATTCCTGTTGCTGGTTTTGTACTGCAGAAGCCGTGTTGCAAAAGCTGATTTACAGGCAGTAGCTTTTACCAGGAGATAACATGAGGAGGAGGTAGATACCACTGTTCGCCTTCAACCACATATTGAGGGACAGTTAAAGAATTAACCTTTTCACTGGTAGCAACCATCCAGCTAAAGGCTTTCCATCACACCTACCACTGTAATTTTAAAGACTTCCAGACCACACTGTCTAATAATCCAGCACTGCTTAATGATGCAGCCTCTTAATAAACCTAATCTGGAACTCCGGTCACAAGAGTGAAAGCTCCCTTGTTTATAAAAAATTACAATCAAAAGCTCTTCAGCTAATGTAATTAACTGTCTTCGTCAGTGACCTTTCATGATTGTATCTTGCATCCAAGCCCAGATGGTATGTCACAGAGCAGCGCCGCATTCACATCAGTCACCATCTTGCGATCTGCACAGACAGATCGGCACTGAGGGCACGCTGCTGGCGTATCCCTGGGCGCGTGTTGTACACACAGATAAAGGCTTCCCAGGAGGGAGGAAAACAAGACTGAGAAATAATCCACAGACACTGTCAGGGGCAAGTTTGTGCCAGGACCTCCTCCCTGCGTTGATCCTTGCCGGTTAGGAGGTGACCTTTAGAGACCCACCAGGGCTGAGGAACAAATACCATACTCAACTGGTTGTACAGCAGACCTTGTAGTTGTTCACCTTGACAGCAGTAAGTGCCATGACAGGACGTAAAGACCATCACCAGGGAGAGGACCTGTGCAGGGAAAGAGCAGCCAACAGAACCCAGCTTTCTTTCCCCTGGAAGCCGTTGAACTGGGGTAGCTGATGCATGTACTGACCCCGGTCCCACCATGCAACTGAATGATCCACCCCGGCTCCTCCGACTGCTTGTAGCCTGCCCTGTGGTGGGGAGTCAGGCACAGCACACCCCCACACACGGCAGGACTGCATGCCCTGCTCCTCGGTGCTTTGTCAGGCGAAGTCGAGGATTCTTAAATCATTTCACTCAACAAGCAATTGCGCAGTAACCAAATCCTGCTTGCCTTCTTCAGATGAATAAAATAATTGAAGTCAGTAGTCCTAATTGGTTCAGCAAGGCAAGCAGGCTTCCTCCCTACATCTATTCAGGTGCCCTTTTTCTTTTTCACTGTGCTCGAACTCGATTAGATAATGTTAGAGGAGATAACAGCACAAAAATGTGATGAAATGTTCAGCATGATTTCTCTCTTCCCTGCCTGAGCTGCCTCTAGCCCTGAGGAAATGGTGTTACCTTCTTCCTTTCTTAGAGAAACATGTATTATAAATGACACAAACCTTCCCATTAGTTAACCCTTCTGATGATTGTTCCTCCATGTCACCGGCAACCTTCAGCTGCAGTTGCATACAGAAAGCACAGCTTCCAGCATAAAGCACTGCCCTCCTTTGGATAAATACTTAAAATAGCAGGTAGGCTGCAGAGCTTGGACGAGCTGTCAGCGTGATTCCAGCAACATCTCAGGTTTCACTTGAACAAAGCGCCATCCTGAAATGGGACTTGACACGTACAGCAAATAAGTCTAAGCTTGACCTCTTTCAATAAAAGATGCAGCAAAAGGAAAAAGCCCGTCAGACTTCTCCACGTGGCCCACAGCAGAAGGAATAGTGCAGGAGCAGGTTATCGCACACAGCTGCAACAGCAGGAGGTGCCCAGGCTGGGTGGCTCAGGTACCCTCCGTCCCCCCGTACATCCCCAGCCAGCGTGTGCCTGTTTCTGAGCCCTTCCTGAAACCAATACCCTGACCATCAGACGCATTGGCTCTGCATTACCAATATAGTTCCTTACATCATAGATAACTTGGAAATTAGTGCATGTTTGTACGGAGCATTGAAAAATAGAGTGACCGTATGGATTTATAATGCCCTGTCTTGTTGTGGAAGAAGGTAATGCAACTGTTTTTTGTGGAGACTGCAGAATACTGGAACACGTATCTCGTATGTATTGTGGGTATCTATAGGCATGGCTTGGACTTTCTATGATTGCTGCTGCTGCTGCTGCAGTCTTTTAAGGATCTGGGCTATTAAAGTGAATGATGATGATGGTTTCCAGAGCGCTGGAGGAGCAGAAGCCGGTATTGCCGCACAATCCTGCAGGCCACAAGAAGGAATAGTGCTAGTATGGCAGACACGAGCATCCGCAGCTCTGGAGCCCCCAGCTGCAGCAGTGCCGTTCTTCAGCGGTACAAGCAAAAGACACTTCATCCCTTTTCTCCCCCCGCCTCCCCCAGGCAGCTTGCCATCCAGATCAAAGCATTTCATTGTCCACCACAGGAGGCAGGGCTTTGAAGAGTGAAAAGCTAGGATGAGAGGTGGAAGGTGAGAGCGCAGTAGGGAAGAATTTGATCAGGGAACTAGAAATGGGTCTGGGAAACAGGGTTGAAATCATATTCAGACTCAAGCGTAGTTTGAAAATACAGTGGATGCAGCCTTTCCTCACCACGTTTCAGTTTCTTGGAACAAGGCCAACCCACTTGGACTGAGGACAGAAAAAAAAAAAAAAAAGTGAGAATTTTTTGAGTAGAAATAACTTTGAACTACAGTAATGAGCTACGAATCTCAACCCTCTCCACCCCACAGCTCCTAAAGAGTGTGAGTAGTGCTCTAGTCTGTAGCAGTTCTTGGGTTTTAAGCTTTATGCAATCAGTTCAGTCAGAATTTTGTTCTGCTTTCGGCAAGTCGGGTTAATGTTTAGGGTCCAGCCAAAAAAACTTAGCAAGTCTTCAGCTTAGCAATGATTCCCATGCAGTGAGCGTGCTGGGGTTCATAAAAAAAAAAAAAAAAATTGTTTCTTTTCTTGCAGGATTTGACACCAGCATACTACCAATCTGTAAGGATTCCTTAGGCTGGATGTTCAACAAACTTGACATGAACTATGACCTGCTGCTGGACCCCTCGGAGATCAGTGCCATTTATCTGGACAAGTATGAGCCATGCGTCAAGCCTCTCTTCAACTCCTGCGACTCCTTCAAAGACGGAAAGCTTTCCAACAACGAGTGGTGCTACTGCTTCCAGAAGCCGGGCGGTGAGTTGTGAAATTCAGAGCACAAAGAGAAGTTGTTTGGGTGTCCCTGTGTTTTGGGTTTGACTGACCGGCTTATAGGTGTAGTTTGGTGATCAGCAGTCAGCTGCGTTAAAAAGCTCATTTCTCCAGCCCTGGTGTGAAAGGGCAGTGTGTAACAGTGTTTAATGCAGTAATGTATTAATATCCCTTGATCGTTAAAACAAACAAAGGAGTAGTAAGAGGTAGTGCACACAGTCTAGAAATAAGCTCTATAGATAGGTAGAAAGATAGGTAGATGGCTGATTGCAAGCTTAAGAACTTACGCTTTTATTAATGCAGAAATTAGTCAATTAGCAAATCATAAATTGGAGAGCTGGCATTATGTCAGTTTGGTGAAAAGACAGGGAAAATGGTTTAACAATGAAAATGGCCCCCAAACACTATTCTCAACTACAGTGCGTTGCTTTTTTTTTTTTTTTTTAATTAGTGGAGCTAATGACATAGATTTGTTTTGCAGTACAGTACCAGCATATGGGCTCCCTTCATTCCCAGGTGTACAGTAGTCTACATTTCTTGTCAGCAGTGAAGCCAGTCATTACAGAGTCTGTCCCGTACCATCTGGAAACTGATTCTCATACATTATATTTTAGGTCTTCCTTGCCAGAATGAAATGAATAGAATTCAAAAGCTAAGTAGAGGGAAGAGTCTGTTGGGTAAGTTCGATTACTTGATATTCATTTACTCGACTAATTAAAGCTTCTGTGATTATTGTAACTTTATATGCAGTAATGGGTTTTCAATTAGAGACTAATGTTTTGAGTTAGGAATATGCATCATGGAGCGTAGGCCTGACACTATGAAATTAAACAAATAATGAGATAGCAACATACAGAACAGGTGTCAGCATGGCAATGGGTTCAGAACTAATTTAGAGATCTCCAGAAACACAAAGCCTTGTCAGCGCAGAGCTTTGTACTGCCTTCATCCCCTTGTAGGTCAGAATAAGGACAGAGCCTCCCGTTTTTGAAGGGTGACTAAAGGTGCCACAGTGCATAGCCAAGGGTCCATGTCTTATTCCAGTTATGATGCAATGCATGCATCCCTTGGGGTTCATTTTTGCCTAATCACCCTTAAAAATATTTGAGTATATTCCATGTATACGAAAACAAGAGTTCGTACCATTTCGTTTTAGGCAGCTCTGCAGGACGTTCCATGCTGTAAGCTCTGGTAATGCCTGCCCCTCTCTCTGTCGGCTTGGGAGCCTGAATTGGCTCATAACTTGCACTGCTCTGATGGATATCTAAAATAAGGTGAAATAAATCCCCATATGACATTTTCCCGTTTAATTGCTAAAAAAGCAGGTGGTTGAACTTTATCAATGTAGCTATTTCCATACCCTAGAATCAGACAGTGTTACGTAGCCTGGTGTTTCTGTGGTGGTACCTTACCGAAACTTTTGTCCTAGCACGTTTGTGTACGTAAAGCCAACTCCTGCAAGGCATACCAGTGCAGGTTAAAGTCTCTGTTTGCAGACAGCACTGCATGTCACCCTTGAAGGTCCTGGCTTGCCTCAGACCCAGGCTGTCAGGCCCGTCACGGAGAACCCGTGTCGGGTTCTGGTGGCATCACTAGTTGCAGCACAGAGCACGGGTGTCAGCGCTGCTGCAATGCTTCCCAGATTGCAGTCGGCTTCTCAGGTTGCTCTCAGATTTTAGCCTGATGTTTCTAGATACTCATTAACACACCATGCAAACGGAGCTGCTGCAAAGCTCGTCTTTGCCAAACCCTGCCATCCCCGGATGCCACTGCCATTTGGCCTCGGGGTTCAGTTCCTCATGAACAATCCCAACCTGGATTTGTGGGTTTAAAATAAGAATAAACATTCCCAAAGGCCACAGGGACTATGGTTTAGTTCCATCATCCTCTCACAGAAAGTTCACATAAAGATTAAGATGTTTCAGAGCTACAGCTCCTGCTGTTCATAGCTGTGGGAGCGAAGGGAGGATTGATTGCTCAGTTGCATGTGTGCTCCATTCAATGAATATTTTGCATTTGTGTTCAAATGCGTGTAGTGGCAGGGGGAGTCATGGTGTTCTCTGTCTCATGAGTGTCATGATTTTCAGAGCCACCTAAAAGAATAAGAAGCCCAGTTCTGAATAGATAGCTTTGGCTATCCCGTATTTGTTTTATGCTTTGCTGTTATTTGCTATATGCAGTAAATGTCATCTGGGTTGAAACATAAGTGGTTTGTTCCGATGTGCAGGGAAAAATGATGGCTGTGCTGCAGGTAGTACAACATGCAGGCAGTTGTAGCGTGTCACTGGGGTCTGATCACAATAGCAGGAGTAAAATGATGAAGTAAAAGCAGTGAGAATGGTCCCTTACCACAAATAACTTCTAGTCAACTGTATTAAAAAAAAAAAAAAAACATGACGGATGAAAGTGGCTAAGCTCAATAAGTAGTGTCAGGCATAAGGTGTTCCACAAGCTAAAAAATTCTAATACAGAGAGGAACTCTTTGCTTCACCTACTTTGAAAGTCTGCTTGCATAATGGCACCTGTCTGTGAGATTCTAATCTGATCTCATAGCTATTTATACAGCAGAAAACATTGTCTTTTCTCTTCACTGACTGAAAAAAACATGCAAATGGAAACCAAAACATACACGTGACAAAGAACATGCTTGTAGCAACAACAAAGAATTTAAAAGAGAGATTAATATTTTCAGAGAAAATAACCTTTAATTATTCTCTTCCCTTCTCTGTCCCTGACATACAGAGCACAACATTTACAGTCTGGGCAGTATGCATGTAGAAGATTTCTGTTAACTTGTATCCATTGATAAAAATGATGACTTTTGATATTTTGTTCTCTATATATTTTTCAAAACACATGACTGTTGCAACAAAGTACTTCAAAGCCATTGCCATTAGATATGTTGAATTTGGAGGCTTTCAAATAGAGTCTAGCATCCCAGGGGACTGAATTAAAAAGTAAACAGCACTATTCATCTTTTCCTACCAGATTTATCTAGAGTACAATTAACTGCAGAGAGTGTACTTTTAGAGCATGCAACTGTGCAGCCTGATAATGCTTCTCCCACATCACTAAGGTAATAAATTTTGCTCCCGTCACTATTTTCTTCTGTATCAGCCCTGTGAATTCAGCTAATATAATAGCTAATACAGGGAGCTGTGTGCTGGCTAGCACTTAATTCTGTCAGGCTTTTACCTGTGTGCTTCACTATCTTTAGCATGTAATTATTCTCCCCATATTCTCTGAGGAAGGGGAGTATTATATAGATAAGGGAATGTTGCCAAAAAAAAAAAAAAAAAGGAGATATAGGTCTGGATCCATAAAGAGGATATAGAAACAGTGCTGTTCAAGTTTGTGTGGAAGAATTAAATACTCCATGGGACAAAGAGAGGGGGGGTAAGCAGAATTCAGTAGCCTGAGGCAGTTCAGTGGGGAGTGACTAACATTTTGTAGGGCTTAATAGCAAAGCTGGTCCTCCAGCGGTCCTCTCCACACTTGTCGGGAAGCACTGGCTGTGCAAGAACCTCTGGAGAGGGAAAGTCCTTTCTCCTTCCAAAGTCTACAGATGTTCTCTGATGCCAAACTAAATAATAGGGTGAAATTTCCCCACTAAATGGGCTGCCTGGATGCCATGCTCCGGAGTAGCAGAACGTGTGGCCAGAGCTTATTTCTAATGAAGGCAGGGGCTGATTTCTGTAGGATTTACAGGATGTATCATCACGCCATACAACACGTGCTCCCAGTGACTCT
Organism: Falco cherrug; assembly: GCF_023634085.1. NCBI lineage: Eukaryota > Metazoa > Chordata > Aves > Falconiformes > Falconidae > Falco > Falco cherrug. Next base: position 60,648,908 of record NC_073704.1, on the reverse strand, counting down.
CCATCCTCACCACGTTGTCACCTGCATCTGACACATTGGAGAGGACATGCTATAATCTTCCCTCTGATAGTTGGCAAATACTGTGACATTAGTATGCATAGCTAAATATCTAAAGCTCCAGCGTTACATGCAAATTGGCACAAATTTCCCATGCGGAAGGAAAAGTACCTTCTACTCCAACCAAAGTGTGGATCCTCCCCACACACAGTTATGTTGGCAGTGAGCCTGGGTCATGATTTATTTTTTAAATTTACGGCTTTTACAGGCAGTGTGGAACATTTTAATACCTTACAAGGAAAACAGTGAAAGTATGCAAAAAGGTCTGTTCCAAAGAAGGCAAAGGTTGCATTGCCCAAGGAAAAAGGACAGTTTAAAATGCAGAGGCCATTCTCTGCTCACCCCGCAATGCCACTCAGGTTCCCCCTTCGATTCTTTCCTGGAGCCAGATGCTCATTTGAGGTAACAGAAGAGCTCTAGTGACACGGGTACAGCCATGCTGACTCGCAGCGGTGCAAATCAGCACCTGAGACTTTTTCCAAGGTTGTGTGTAGTCTGATAAACACCTGGAGTGCTTAACAAGGAGAGGACATGAGCATAAATATGAAAAAAACCTTTCTTAATCAATATTGAAATAAAGAGCTGAACGGTGAGCACTGACTTACAATAACCTGCAAAGGCGAGTATGCAGAGTTATTAGAACCATTTTTTTTTTTATAAATAGTGAAAGTGAGTCTTTGGTAGCCATCGGTGTGCTTATATTTGTACGTGAACATAATGGTGGTACCTATAAGCAAACCTACTATAAGTGTTTTGAAGTTATTTAAAATACTCTCACTAATGGATGTGAAGTGGTCTCCAAAAGTGATCCGATGACAAAGATTTCTGCAGATTTCTGTTCTCATCTTCCATACCTGTGTTAGTGGCACTCAAATATTAGACAAGATCTGCAGCACAATGAATTTGGAAATTCAAGGATTCTCTTTATGGGGGGGATGTGTGTGTGAGAGAGAGAGAGAGAGATTGACTGACTTCCACTTCTATGTCTTATATACGAAATTTCGTGACATTTGGGCAGCACCTTTCATTCATTTTTTCTGTGAGATGTTGTGCAAAGAGCTCCTTTGACACATGAACTGTCTGAAGAGATGCTAGACACATGTTAAAAAACTTAACTGCATTACCAGTAAATCACTGGTATCTTTGACAACAGAGAAAAATACTTTCTCAAAAATCATTTGAAACAGGAAACTTGGGGGCAAGGGAGGGTTTCTGCCATGTGTCAAACTGAAGCAATTGGCAAAGAAGGGAAAATGACTGTGCTGACCTCCCCCGGGAGTAAAGCTAACTCGTCTCGGAGGACAAGAGGGCTTTTCATATTGAAGTACATTTGCTGTATCTGCTGAAAATGGTGGGAACAATAACACAGGTTTCTCCTGAGAGGTTCCCTGTCTGCAGAGGCCAGACTGAACCACGGTCTACAAGGCTGAACTATTTTGGTTTTATTGTGAGACAAATCTTGGGCTTCAAATCCAAAGACTGACTGACTTCAAATCCTGTTATCCCTGTCTGTAAAGCTTGTGCATTACTTGTCCTTTATATGTGGGAACTCTCAGTAAGTCAGAAGTTGTGCTTGAGATGAGTATGAATAGCAAGCAGATGGCAGATCGCTTCCAGGGATAATTACAGTGTTGTGGAAAGACTTATATGATAAACACTGAAAGAGTGCAAATGGAAGGGAAATGCAGAATTAATGAAGTTGGGGTAATAATCCAGTTGGGAAGAAAAGTTTAAAACCAGGAGTTAAATCTGAAAAGGGCTCTGCGGGAATATTAATCATCCAGGGGCAGACTGATCCTGTCTCTAGTACCGTATGGCATCACCTCCATGTGCTACATATATGCAAACATTTATGCACTGTGCAGTGACCAGGGTTAAAACAGTTAACCATACAGATTTCTGCTCCCTTTTAGGCACCAGATAATCACATGTATTTTCTTGCCAACGTTGTGAAGATTTCCATGTCATTAAGTGACAAGTTCATAGTACTGTATTTGGTCCTACAAAGGCTTGCATTACTGATTATACCTTATATTTTATTCAGGTGCTTTCATCCCACGGTGCAATGAAGAAGGTTATTACAAAGCCACTCAGTGCCATGGCAGCACAGGGCAGTGCTGGTGTGTTGATAAGTATGGGAACGAGATCGCCGGCTCAAGAAAGCAAGGAACAGTCAGTTGTGGTGAGTAATGATGTGCTTTCCTCAGACAACAAAGGAATTAACACTGTTGTAAACCCTGCTGTTGCTGTATGATGGAGTGTGATAACAGAAGTAACAACAAGGAAACATGACTACCGGTGTTCAAAGTGCTCCTGTATTTTCCTATTCCGACTGCAAATGGGGCCCTTGTATACATGTTGGTCCTGGGGACTGGAGGGCTGCAGCAGAAGTTAACAGGCAGTAACCACTGGTAAGAAGGTATTTTTGCTACCAGCCTGGAAATTGATATTAAATATGATATTAAATTAAAGCTATGGGATTGCTATGCATGGTTATTAAACATATTGTTCTGTATAGTCTGGAACATTTACTGGGACTTCATGAGTAATGTCTTTTCAAACAAAGGAAGGCCCAAATGTGTAAAATTTTATAAATTAATAACCAAGCCCTATAAAATTGCTGACGGGACACTATTACGCAGATTTGTGAAATCACCAATTAGCTGTTATACCTAGGCAAGCAAGATTTCAGCCGTATTGCTTCCGAGTGCGTCAGCGATGGCTGTGGATGCAGCTTTCTTCTTTGAGAGGGGGCAGGAAAAGCAGCGACCTGGAGGGTCTGAGATGCCAGAATCGCATCACAGATGTTAGGCTCAATAGCTACATTTGCAGACCGTGGTTTATGCACTCAAGTAAAATCAATTTGTAGAATATTTTTAGCCTGGTTTACAGAGCTGTGGTGGGATGAAGATATTTCATCACAAGTAATGATTTTCTGGCCTGCATGCGTGTGAACTGAGACTCTTTGGTCAAGTCTCTAGGAGGAAGGTGATGCAGAGTTTTTTACGCGAGTAAGATTTTCGGAGTAAATTGATATATCTTCATCCCAGTTCAGGATGAAAACTGAAATTTAAGGTTATTTATGACCAGCTGAACCAATGAATTTTAAAAGTAACATTGCAAGTGAGTGTGGCTTAATGACAAGGGAGGGGATGAACACAGGGTTTGGTGTCGTGTGGGGGAATGACCTTGCCTGCTCACCTGTTTCAGAAGAAGAGCAAGAAACCTCAGGGGATTTTGGCAGTGGTGGATCTGTTGTACTGTTGGATGATTTGGAAGAGGAACCTGAAGCAGCAAAAAAAGACAAAGAAGGGAAGCTGAAGATTCATGTAAGAGCAGCTAATGAAGATGATGAAGATGAAGATGATGATAAGGATGATGAAATTGGCTATATATGGTAGTGCCCATCATAATGAGGACTCACGTTTTGCACAATATTGCAAATCACATCATATCTCTGCAATTGTATCTGAGAGTACCTGGCACAAATATTCCCTCTCTACCGAGTTTAATTTTGTATAGTCTATTTAATTTGGAAGACAACTGGTTTTTTTTCCAGCAAGGACTGTTTGAATACAGCTTTCATTCAGTTGGTTTGGGGGATTTTTGTTCTATCCACGGGGCAATGAGTTTTGTTTTAGAAACATTTCATATCTTAATCCTCACACAGCTTATGAAATACATCCTGTGAAAGAAGAATGCAGAAGGGGCTCAACAAACCACTAAAAGGCTTAGAAGCCCTTCTCATGTTAGAGAATTTGTGTCATATCAGAAACAGTTTTTTTCTTTCATGAAGAAAGAGAAGTAGGTGCCTCATTTTTTAGTCCCTATTAGAACTAGTTGTGTTCCAGTAAAGAGTAAGTCTTTTTGGATAGTGACTTCTGGCTGCCCAGCACCAGGCGTTTCATCCAGAAGTCCCACCGGGGTGCAGATCAGCTCACTGACACTATTTGCTTACAGAACATGACCTTGATCCTAAGAGATGCTGAGAACCTGCAATTCTTATGGACCCAGCCCTACAAGCAGGGAACAGAATCCACCTGCCTTTCAGGGCGTTTAAGGAAAGAGTGTTTTATGGATTTGTAGCATCGTAACCACCTCCATAGTTATTCCTCAGCTTCTGTTGGAACTCGTTTGCACTGAGAGTGGCACTGGCATCGCACAGGCAGCCTCTTCCTCCTGCCACACACTAGGGATCTGCCTGTTCTTCATTTACTCTTAGCAATCCTTCATTCCGAAGTTACAAAGCTGTCAAAGACATTAACCATCAGAAGTGATAAGCTGTCGTTCCTTTAATTGAAGTAGTTCATATTTATTTGGCCTGTTTAAAAAAGCAACTTTAGGTGGTCATGTTTCAAAAGCATAACCCATTTGCTCCGTGTGACAAGCTGCACACTCATGATACACACACATAAAAGAGAACGGTATTAAAATACAATCTGTGATTCCCTCAGCATCTCCCATGTATTGATGGCTCTTCAATTATGTCACAGCATATTGAAATTAAATTATTTGCTGTTCCTTTCCTGTTGCAGTTCTCTGATGCACTAATGTACTGTGGTGACCTTTTTCTTGGTTTTGCTGTTTTCAGAAACAGTAAGAGGTACCTTAACCCCACTCTTGCATTAGGATGCAGATGTATTTCAGCAGTGCCTGTGATTTGCCTGTGAGTTATTTTGCAGAATGAAAAATGTGCTTATTACACAAGAAACTAATTAGATTGATTTTTTTCCCCCTCTGAGTTAGTTTTGGATATAGAGGTGGAAACAGTATGGAGTTAAAACATGGCTGGTTACGTATTCACTCAAAAGCAGGAAAATACTGTGCTGGTGGACAGAAGTCAATTTTTTAGGGACACTGGCCCAAGGGCTGTGGTCCTCAGCCCCTCTCTAAAGCCAATGCCCCCCTCCCCCTCTGTGCTGGAGGACCTCTGCTTTCAGACACGATCAGAAGAGCAATACAGAAGAGGAACTCCTTTCAGACACCGTGTGTTGCAGGAGCTTAGTTGTTTTCTCCTCTTTCATTTCCTATTTGTCTTGATCAATGACCTGAGAACAAAGAGCAAGCCTGCATAATTGTTATTAATGCAGAAGGATGTGTAAAATCATGAGGAATTTGTTGTGTGTTGTTTCACACCCCACATCCTCCCAAAAATTTGCCATCACAATCATTTGCAAAAGGTCTACAATCCGTCCTGCCTCAAATCCCTTTGGTTTTCTTACAGCCTTTGAAAATTTATTGTAAAATTGTTGTCCATGAGCTGCACAGCACACATACACACACACACACATATGCCTTTTCTACTTGTCTTTCATAGAAAATTGTGGAAAATTGTGCTGACTTGCAAGAGGAACATCTACAAGCAGCATTTCTGTTTCCCTAAATAGTATAGTTTTGTGAGAAGCAATTGAACACCAGCGGTAGCTTGCTTCTCAGAGGTTGTGGCTGGTTTCCTTATGGTATGTTATTAATTAAACCCGTACTGTCTGGGTCTAGCTCTGCTGTCCTGTGCAGGACCTGCCTAAGGCACAGAGCTGACATTTCACTCCGACATAAAGCTGAGGTCTGTAATCAGTAGAGTTACACTTACCCTCCTGACTGGGCTCATTCTCCACACACAACTAGGTGTTTTTCTGCAGTCCCGTGTCCCTTTGCAGCGGCTTGCCCTGGACCTACACCTCACTCCAAAGGCCACGTAGTAAATCCCCTCTCCTGCCCAGCACCTCACCGGGGTAAAGTCTAACCGAGCCCTCGCAGGCAGCTCCAGAGTCGAAAGCGGCAGCCCTCCTGTGTCCCATGCAAACATGCAAGATGGTTAGATAAAAGCTGTTAAATAAGCCTTTAGAGGTGAATGTGGGCTTCCTTCAGTTTACATGAGCTGACATGCCACCACCATCCATTTCGCAGCACCGCTGAGCCTCTCCTAGCTTTAATCTCTCATACACAGCTATTCCCGAGCAGAGCTGGCAGGGCTTACATCTTTCTCTTAAACTATAAAACAATTCCTGTTGCTGGGACTCACCAGCACGGACCTGCTGCGGGTCGCGGTGGAGCAGCGTCATGGCAGCCTGCTGGCCTGCGGTCAGGGTGACACCCCTAGCCAGGGGATCGGGCAGTCGCCTGCTCCACTTGTTCAGCCATTCTTCTGAAGAAGAGCTAGCGCCGGGGGAAAAACGCCATGGTATTGACTGGTTCAGTTGGGTGCGACTACAAGAGAGAGAAAAGGCAGTAGTGTCGGGCCCCGAGGTGTCACAGCCCAGCCAGGAGCAGGGCAGGCAGGCTCCCGGGCTTGGAAGGGCAGCTCGGACTAGGGATTGCTTTAAGAGCAAGTTCCCCAGTATTACAAAGCTATTTAGCAAAGCCCTTGAGCATCCTCCAGTGGCTGGAAGATCTGCAGTCTATATATACCTGTGTATATATGTGTGTCTGTATATATATGTTTATACACATATGTGTGTGCATATGTGTGTTGTGTCCAATTTGGGAAGATGCATTAAGAAAATGTTTTATTTCTTTAAAAGAAAGCAGTGATTCTACCAAGAACCAAGATCTTCCAGATCAAGCCCCTTCCATTCTTCATACTTTGGAAAGAATTTAATTTGCTTCCAGCTTAATTTAACTCCTTTCTTTTTCTTTTTCTTTGTCTTTTTTTTTTTTTTCAAAGCAGTGCTTCCCATCAGCATCAAGTCACTGACATTCCCAACATTTTCTCATTGTGAAAAATGGAATCAGAGTTGTCCCACCCCTTTCAGAGACACAAACCAATTTTTAATCTCATTTTCTTTTCATGTTAGAGACTATGAAATACTGTTAGGTATTGCTTTATGTTTCTTTTAACTACTGTGGTTAAATCAAAATCTTGAGTTCAGGTTTCAGCACAGTTGGGTTTTTTGGGTCATTACTGGCCTTCGCTGTGAACACAAAGAATCCTTTTCCTTTTCTTTGCTTTTTTTTAAGCTATTCTGTACTATTATTTTAAACCATTTGAAGTGTTTATTTAATATTTATTCTACAGTTTATATTGAAAATGTAAAGTTTATATTTAAAACAACACTGTTTGTTAGTGAATGCTTCTCTTTGCCTCTCCAGCCTAGTCTGTTAGTCTCGGTGTACATTTCTGGCATGGGAATATTTTGATATTAGAAGTTTTGTAGCATCTTTCCCCTCAAGCAGCAGATGACATAGATCTAAGGTCACCACTTGATACAGACCATGAGATCGCTCAAGCTTAGCTTCCTACATTTGTTGGCTTTTACTGCAGTCCCTTCTGTATGCCATTCAAGTTCCTTTAATATATAGACTGCTTTGTACAGTTACTATACATCAAAAAGCCCTTTCTACAGTAGGTGGGTTTTGGTCTTTTTATACTTTTCTCAATGCTGTTGATGTCCGTTACTGTTAAATGTGTAGATCTGTAAGGAGAGATCCAAATATTACGTGTTTCAGTTTGATGTCCCTACTGTAGATGGATGTAGACTATCATAGTAAGTAGAATTGCATAGTAAATTCTGAATGCTTTTTCCATAAGGAGTTAAGTGGAATGTGAGCATTTTGCTAACTTTGGTTAACTGTAAATGCTTAACTGTAGTCTGAAATAGTTGCATTTTTGTCCGTCTCAATAAATTTTAATTTGTCTGCGACTCCTTATTGCCTGTCCTGAACTTTATTGAACTTTAAGGATCAAAAATACTGCGGTACCTTGAGTCAGCATTTAATCATACATAGAAACGGATGGTCTTTTATATTTGGTTTATACCTTATACCTCTGTCCAATGTCAGCTGTAATCTGTGAAGCTGAGGTAAGGTCTCTAGAAAGCTCTATTTTAAAAGCAGAAATTAAACCAAACAGAAAGTAATAACTGTACCAAAATCAGAGCTTTTCAAATTACATTAAAATTGATTTTTAAGGAATCTAGCAGGGGCTGGGGGGAAGGGGCGGGGGGAAGCTAGATTTCATTTTTATTTCCTCCCCAGTTTGCAAATCGTGATGTTTTTCTGTCTCTTCTGAAGGTATCCAGGGCAATTCTATAAACACAGCCACAGCGGCCATTATCTACAGTATAAATGAAAACAAAATTATATTGAATACGATTGGAGGGAAGCCATCCTCATTTAGAAATACCTGGGTTTGTGTCTCCATTATTAAATTAGAGCTCCTCTTTAATATTATTAACTAATTTAAACAGCCAACATTATTACAGTGCTAATTACAGAGTTTAAAATGTTATTTCATCACCTTTCCTCTGTATGTGCAATATTAAAGAACCACATGAAAGCACGAAACCTATTTTCAAACATTTGTGCAATTATAATCTCATCGGATAATACATTTATAACTTGTCTGTCCGTACACCATTGGCTGAGTTGTGTCATCTAGTCAGAAACTGCCTTAAATTTCTGTTAAATTGAATGCATTCAGTAGTTTATTTTTACAGTGGATACCACACATTACTTCCAGTACGTTGCATTACCTGAGTCTGAGAACAGATGAGTTTTCCCTTTCCAAAACCACTCTGAGATGCTTGGAAGTGTTTGATCACCCATGTTAGCGTGATTCAGCTGTGCCAGATGTCCAGCACTGTGGCACTGAGGGCTGGAAGGCAAGCAAACCAAATCTAAAACGTAACGCGAGTTGCAAATTTTAGTTGTTGGGCAGGGTTAATGATTGGAGTTTTCTTTTTTCTAATATACCTTCTAGATTCAAAATTGTAGGTGTCTTACAAGCTTTGTTTTGTATTAATTACACGTGCATAGCTAGGTATGCATACACACACACCTCTTTTCTATACACAAATGTACGTGTACATGTATACACACATACACACAGAGTATTTGTGTGTGCGTATATATATCACACACTGTTATGACCACCTGTGCCACAGTATTCTGGGGGAGCGAGGGGGAGCTCATAAGGAGCATGGGGACTGAACCCCCCGTTGGCCCGGCCAGCTGCCTCTGAGGAGCTGCTCTGCAGCAAACTGGCAGCTCCCTCCTGCTAACACCTTCCTGCTTCGGTCACTGCTGTCTTTAGACTCTCCTAGGTTTGGGATAGCCACTTCTGGGAATTCCTTCCATGCTTCAGATAAGGTTGAGCTGGTGTTTGATCACCCATACTAATCTCCTCTGTAACAACTTCTGCTGGGCTAAATGCTATGAATTAGTACTTGATTTCAAACATTAAAATACTCCTAGTAGATTATTATGTCCTACCTGTCATGTCTTGATAAGCTGTGTTGATTTATATTTCGCTTTTCCATGATTCTGTCCTCCATTCTGGATGAGGATCTTGGACTAATTTTCATTAACTCACTGCCAGGGGCTGCAGCCTTTGCTTCCTTAGTGATACTGAAGAGTGTCTGCAGCTGAAACATTGCTCCAGGTAATGCAAAGGCAAAAGGTCAGTTTGGCCTTAAGGTAAAATGATCAGCAGAGGTGGCTCTTACCTGGAGGACAGGGGCGTCCATCTGCAGCCAAACATTGTACTTTGCATCCTCAGTAAAATCTGCCATACCGGGTAGTACCGCACTGGTGGGGGTCGACACGTCTGCATGGAAAGGGACACACATGACAAAGTTACAAGATTAACCATTTACAAAGAAATAGCCTTTCCCACCACCCCCTGGTTTCCAATATATTACTATTTCCCTTTCCTTACTGATAGTATTTTGCTAATGACTATACCATTCTTGGGTTGTTCTGTGAAACCTCCACTGTGAGATGCACACATACACTTACACACATACACACACACACACGCTCAGACTTTTATTTTCTTTATAACAATTTTTTCTGTTGAGAACCTCACCAGCTATAAAACAGTAGCATTAATGCTTTCACTGATGATTAGTTTCATTTTTCCTTAAATACTGACAGTCAAAGGGTGAGATATTAAAAAGAAAAATCATGTCACAACAGCTTTGCACACTGTACGGCTTTTTGAATAGATTAAAAAGAGGCAGAGAGCTATTAATAAGCTTTTGACTTTCAAAGCACTCCCATCTTTGAAACTAGACCGACTAGGAGAGGGTGGGGGAGGCAGAGTGGAGAGCAGGCTTTGTACACTCTTGGCAAAAGCAAAACAAACGGTGAAACTAATAGATTTCGGTAAGCTGTGAAGGAGAGGGACAGACCCTGAGCACAGGCACAGCAGCCCACCCGCTGCTTTCAGGACAGAGCCTGCTCCCATGGGAAATTCCCACTGGCTTGAGCGGGTCAGGATGAGCCCGTCACAACCCACAAACTGCAGAGGCAGGTTCCTGCCACGGGCTGGGTTGGTCCTGTCCCCTGTGTGCAATATCTAGTAACTGTTTGAAATGCATCCCTGAAAACTAGGATTAAAAAAAAAAAAAAAAAAAAAAGCAACCCACAAACCGCAGAGTGGCACTCCAGGAGGAAGGGAAGAGCGAGGCCAGAAGCAAATTCTGATTTTGCCAGCACTATATCAGCCCAGTAATGAGGCAGAGGTATGTAAAAAGCTCTTATGTGTGCATTCAGCAGTTGTGAAGCCACCCTCCCAGCTGTAGCTGTGCAAGAAACCCCTCTGCTGACAACAGATTTAGGAAGAAATATGGTGCCTGGCAGCTACTGGTCTTGACTATCAACTTCTTTCACATATCACTATAAATTCCTGCAATTTCGTGCTAAAGGGTTGGGCAGAGAGCGAGTTTGTAAAGAAAACTTAAAATGCAGGGTCTTTGCCAGGTAGTAACTGCCTTTTCTCATCTATAGTTACTCAATAAAAATCATTGCTGGAGCATGACTCTACTTCCATTCCCAGCCAATACATTTGCAATCTGGCCCTTAAACATGGGAAAATCGACCCCAGAGCATATTGCTGGAGGAAAGGTCCAAAAGCACATTGGTTTGTGCTTTGGAAACATATTACCGCTGAAATTATTTGCAGATTTTGAGAGACTTACAGATTTTGACACCGGTTTTTCTCTCTTGAATATCACAAATCCAGTTAATGCAAATATATGCAGGTAAGAGTCCGTACAACTAAGAGCATACACACACAGCTTTGCTCCATCCCAGATGATGTACCAATTTATCAGAACTGGCAAGGAATTGACCTAAATAACTTTTAGCCTAAAGTAAAATTAAATAAAACTGAGACTGTAACAAGATGTAGGTTTTCACAGATTAATGTCGGCTATCAAAATACTTTGGGTTACAAGAGGCTATTACAGAAGATCAATATTCCCACTGCTTTTGGTACAAGTGGCATAAGAATCCAACACCTACAGCGAGCCGTGCTGGTTGTTAGTGACACTGATGCTGCAGCTCACCTCCACGCCTACTGCGATAGCTGCCGCTCGGGCAAGAAGAGACGGCATGCAAATAAATACATCTGCTAAAGTCCTCCCTTGTCACATACCACATCAGCCAGCTTTGAAAGGTGGGCACTATTCAGTTACACAGAAGGAATTACCATAGATTTATTTTGGCAAGCCATAAAGTACAATTTGGCTCAGCTGCCTGTAGCAGTAGAGGCAAACATCAGGCTGGTTGTTAAACTACCCAAAATAACCCCGATATCCTCTCAGAGCAGGGCTGTCATCCCATCTAGTCTCAAGTCCAGTTTCCATCCTCAGCTGAAATTATTCTCTCCTGATTCTTCTGTAGGGTTTGGGGTTTTTTCTTCTTTTTTTTTTTTTTTTTTTTAATTTTGTCCCCAAGCCTCTGCGTTAATTAAGTTTTAACAATGAGCTGTATCACTGTAGAATAGGATATCTGATTGCTCATCTGTTTTACATAATTGATTAATTAATAACCTTGCTAATTAAGTCTCATGAAATCCTCTGTTAAACTGGAGCAAGGCTACATCCCAAGCCATCACTTGTAGGGGTACATTAAAATCAGGACATTTTGGCTGCTCCATCTGCCCCAGGCTCTGTGATGCAAGTCACAGCACAGCATTAACTTAGCGGGGCTTCCGGGCTGCTGGAGAGATGCAGAATTTGGGGTGTGAACATTGTTTTTACCTGTTCCCCAAAATTTCAAAGCTTCTCCCCCTTTTTTTCCTTCTCCACCTGCAGCTACTCCTTGCATCTGTGAACTCCAGGGTTGCCTCTCTCTTGCTTTACACCACCAGCCACCGCTCACGTTGCACAGAGTGGTACAGCCCCCCAGCCAAATTTAGCTAAGCAACGCTTTCTCCCACTTTTGGCCAAGTGTGAGTGCCAGCACAGCTATAAAATAAAGTGGGAAAGCAACCCTCCCCTCCCACCACCTGAAAAACTGCATCGTGAGCGCTTCTCAAAGGCACTGTGTTCAACACGATGTGACCTACATCTTTTCTCGGGAGCAATCACAGCTGAAATAAAGCATAACATGATGGATTCTGTGCTATTAAATGGAAGAGGACTATCCATGGAAATAACCACTGACAATAGTTCGCATTTTAATGTAATTTCCCTTTTTCTTATTACCCCTAGACGTGGAGCACAATGTATTTCTACCACGTGACACCATCTGCCAGCCAGCAGCAAGGCGGGGGGTGAAATCTTTGCCTTAAACACTGCTCGGGTGAGGGTGCTTTCTAGACAAGCTTCAATCAGAGCAAGCAGCAAATCTTTTCCCTCAATCTGCCCACTAAGGAAATGTTTTCTCAGTCCTAACCCACTTAAATCTACCTAGACATAAACCCACAGCAATTTCACCAAACGCTGGAGGATTTAATCCACCCACAGAGGGCAGGTGAGCAGGGACCTTCCTGTGGTGCTCTGGGCAATGAGCTAAATATGTCCTAAGAGAAACCAACCATATACTGAACCAGTATATGAAGGTCATCCCTCACCTTTGTTTTCAGAAGTCAAGAATCACCCAGGAGGCCAGGATGTAAATCCGCCAGCCCTCATCCATCCCAAATCTCTTCCCACACCACTTGGTCCATCCTCTCCCGCTTCTTTATAACGTCTGCAGCAGTGTCTGAACCTCATCCCTAATTCAGGCTGCAGTCCCACTTGTGCTGAAGGGTCTTGGCACAGGCTGGTCTTGATGAGAATTTAATCCCAAGGATCTGGAAAGGATTTAGGACCTGGAAACAAAGAGATGGGTTAAAATCCTACGCAGTGGGCAAAAAAACTGTATTGATACATGCATCTGCAGAAGAAGCTAGGGACAGCGACTATTTATTTCTGAGTATCGCAAGGATTCCTGAGACATCAGGGAAGGAGGGGGAAAGTGGAGTGAATCAAGAGACAGGAGTCAGCCATCAAAAGCTCCTTCTAAATGGCTAAATTACAGAAGATAAATGCCATCCCTTTTTTTTTAATCTATCTATAGCGGTCCGAGAAAGGTTGGCAGCATCACTCCTGCCAAGATCATTTGTACATTGGGGTGGAGGTAGGAAGTGGGCTGGTAACGCATCTTACTTCCACACCGCTGGTGAAATTTTTGAGTAATGAATCCAGGAGCTAATCCATCGTGTCTGCCATTTCAGAGAGCTCTGATAACCTCGTCTCTTCTTGTTTTCTTCTCTAAGGCTTCTGCAGATTTACTAACACAAGTTTTCCCTGAAGAGGGATCACATTTCAGGCCTGAAATACTCTGATTATTTACAGTTTGTCACACCGTAATTTATATTTATTGATTGTGGCTCTTACTTACACGTGTTCATTACTTCCTTATTTTAGTCATTTATCCTGCATGTTCCCCCCCACTTTTTCAATTATTTCGCATACTCCATGTTTATCAATTATATTGCCAAGATGCATTTAGAGACCATAATTTGTTTCTAATGCATGATTTTTTGACAGCATGATTTGTTTTCATGTTTGCAGAGAACTTTAAGATGACAGTGACTCTAGGGCAGAGAATTAAAAGTTGTGAAGCTTTTTCCTACGGAGACATACACCATACGCAATATGCATGTTACATCGGCAGCATTTGCTGACCTGCTCAAGTGCACATCGGTTCAGCTCTCGGTGCCACTTCCCTCCTCCCAGGGGAGTGTTAGAAACTCTCAGAAATTCTGTGTGCTCCCTCAGCGGTACTCCCCTGCCAGCCAGCATTGCTGGGTCACTTCAGAGGCTGATAAAGCAGCTTCAATGGGCTGAAAGGGTCGTTGAGCCTTGCCGGCTCTGGCAGACCTCAGGCACGGTGTTCCCTTTGGAGTGATCATCTTTAGTGATGAGGATGAGAGCCCTGCCTGCCCGTTGCTGGGGCTGGCTGAGAAGCAAATGGATCCTCTCCAGCAAAGGACTCTCATGAAGAGGCTCCCTGTTCAGGTGGGGCTGTTAAGTGCACTCCATCTGCTCCAGCCTCGGTGGTCCCTTTGCTTATTAACAGCAGAGAGGGGGTGGTCCTGCTGTCTGGCTTTTGCCTTTGGAGCTTTACAGGCTGCAGTGCTTAGACTGGCGAGGCAGGAAGATCAGGTTTTCAGAAATGAGTGCCAAAAAGCACAAACCTTCCCACCATCCCACAAGGAAGTCATCCAATGTGCTTTGCTCCAGGACTCGCTACCTGTGTTTATTCCTTTACCAAGGCGATCTGGCCTTTCCTACGGATGGTGTCTCCAAAAAGCTGAAGAGATGACAAACGCATTCACTGGTCTCTTAGTGGTCTCTATCTCAGGTCCAGGGTTTGGCAAACGCAGCCTGGCTGCCACCCATACCCTTGTAAGCATCGCAATACTTTAACACATCCATTGCTTTAAGCAGCTCCATGAGATGTCTGGATGCAGCAGGCATACTGGAAAACACTTCAGCTGTTGATCCATCACTTTGCCTCCTCTCCATGCTCATTAGCTGCCAGGGATGAGCCAGTCTGAGTTCTGGCTCTCCAGCACAAAGTCCCTCGGGGTTCCAGCATCCCCCAGGAAATACCCAGCAATGTTCAACCTAAATTTACTGCTCTGCAGCTCCACGTTGTGACAGAGCTCCCAGTTTTAGTCTTGTCCCACCACCAGAATGAAGGAAGAAGAAAGCACTGCTTTGAGTCAGAGGCTCGGTTTCACCGATGTGGCACATTAGGAAGGGAGCAAGTCATCTGCTGGGACGCAGCACAGAAGTGCCAGCTCAGTGGTGGCTCAGGCATGGAGGAAATCTTTTCACCCTTCAGTTCTGAGGCCCAATTTTCAGCAGAAATTCAACCGTGGTTTCTCTGCTGCAGCCCCTAGACCCTTTTACCTCCCTGGTTTCTGTCACTGAACCTATGCCTCAGAGCATTTTGCTCCCGTGATCTGATTTATTCCATCCAGCAAGGCTGCGAGGGACGATTTATGTTATGAGGCCTAAAGCAATCGTGTCTGTTGGCCTCTGAAATCAAATCAGGCTCTGCCTCAGCAAAAGCCCCAGTTAGCTGGGCAGCACTATACTCGTAGCAGGGAGATGTAGCACTTATCTCAAGACTGATTTTAAAAAAAAGGTGGCTAGAAGAGTGGGGGTACATGAAAGGGTTCAGAAAAGGTGAGGCAACAGATGTTCGTTGAACCATTTTCAGGAAAAGTGATGGCTGCTGGACGAGTTTGGTGTCCTCAAAGAAGCGGCTGAGACCTCACGCTAGGTTGTCTTCTTGTTTTTTGTTTCTGCAAATATTTTTGGAGCACATCAGTAGTGCTGGCAACAGCAGATGCGATAAAAGCACAGCCAGGTTAAAGGGAATGTCTTTAAAGGACTGAAAGGCCAAAGCTCCCCCCACTGTGCTCATGTGTGACATCCTTTACATCCCTCCTCTTCCTCCCTGCTTCTGCCTTGCTCCATGCAAAGCCCTTTCCAAAGCATCTCAGTCCCCTGGTGTCCCAAACATCACTTGTCAGCTGTGACCGGCCACAAAACCCAGGCCGAGATGGACCTCCTGAGTTTGCACCTTCAAAAGATATGCAGCTGCCTTGCAAGATGTATTTCGAGACTGA
The DNA here is from genome assembly GCF_023634085.1 of Falco cherrug. Classification (NCBI taxonomy): domain Eukaryota; kingdom Metazoa; phylum Chordata; class Aves; order Falconiformes; family Falconidae; genus Falco; species Falco cherrug. The sequence goes on along the minus strand of NC_073704.1, from coordinate 60,632,995 downwards.
AACATTTCATATTTTTTGACCTAAATGCTGCATTCATGGCTTGCTGAGCCCATTTTAGGCAGCAACTCCTTTCAGAAAAAGCTGAAAATCTCTTTCAAAAACATATTTAAATAAATATTTGGAGAAGGTAAGAGACAGTAAGAATACATTTCTTAAAGTATTTTGGTATAGAAATCAAAGATTTTCACACTGAATTCAATAAACTAGTTTTATAGGGCTCTAGATTTGGAGTTTGGTATACAAAATCAAAAGATTGGAGTCAGAAGCAAATTTTGTAGGATTTTACATGACTAACAAAGAGCATAATCACTTTTCAGAGAAAAAAAAAAGCTGTATGTGTCTTTAAGCTTTGTATAATAAAATTACAAATGGGAGATCAAATGCGATATTTAATTCCTAGATTGGGTACATTAAAAAAAAAAGGTCATTTAGGTTAAAAGAAATGTATTCACTCCTTGGCCAGGGCTGTAAATCAGTGCAGCTCCACTGAAAGCAGAAAAGGAGATGCATACCGGGGAGGACCCGACCTGTAATTTTTTGATCAGAAGGAATCACAGGAGATTCACTGTCAACCCACAGTGCTTACAAAGGCACTTTGAACCTTTGGTCCTTTTATGTTTTGAATTAAAACTAGTATTTTTAAAGGCAAAGCTATCACATGACAATACCTACAATTTCCAACAGAGTGATGTGGGATGCGGGGTATGTCTCTGGGATGCAGTGGCAATGAGCCCCATCCTCCAGCGTCCTTAGGGCTCTCCCACCACAGCTGCTTGCCTTAAGGCTGCTGCAAAACCAGCTAAATCCAAAGCAAAATTTCTGTTCTGGCAGAGACCGGGGCCATCTCCTGCCCTGCACATCCCAGGCTGGCACTTAGCAGGAGCTCAAGGCACCCTGGCCGCGGGCTGGGAAACAGTGGCCTCGGCATGGGGCTGAGTGCAGAGAGAGCAAAACGGACCAGTGGGCAAAAGCTGCTACTCCACGACACCCAGTGTTTCCAAATACAAGCCACGGCTTTTCTTCGTACCCAGATTCTTTTAGTCCCGGCACGAGTCAGTGGGGAGCTGATGTTACCGGGAGGAGACGCATGCCCACTGAACTAACTTATCGTAGCTGCAAAAATTTCAGAGAGGCTATTTTGGGCAAATAACACGTCCCAGACTTTCTGCTGCTGCCATTACAAAAGGGCTCATTCAACATGGAGTGTTCAAGCTGCAAATGTAGCACTGCATTTCCTCTTCAGCTCTGCAAATGATTCACTTTTTTCAGCAAAGTGTTACTGGGGTATTTTACAGCTCCCCACCCCCCACGCCCCCAACTTTTTTCACAGCCAAGTCCTGGTTTTCACCTTCAGTCTGACTTTGTAATCCATGATTGGTTTCAAATCAGCAATTCAGTGTGGTAATGAATGGATTAAGTTTCTGCTTTCTCATGAATAGTAGGAAAAATGTTTCTGAATTATCAAAAAATAATTAGAATTAAAATTGTAAATGGTTTCTACAAGGGACTTTTTTGTAATTAGTTGAATCCGTGTGATGGAAGCTATTATAAATAACAAAAAAATGTGTTTACCTAATCACTGGGAAAGTGCACATTAGCTCTCTAATTAGAAGTCCCTCGCGGCTCTACAACAAACTTTGGACATAAAATAATTTGTTTCATGCTTCCTTTAGCAGGCAAAGGAAACTCCATCAGTCCCATTTGTGCATGTCCGCAACTGTGAAAGCAGCTGCAAATTCAATTGCCAAATTCACGCTGATGTATCAAAGCACATCCCCGTGACTTCCCAGCACCTCACCCTGAGCAGCACCCAGACTTCCCAGCCCCTGACCTGCAGACACCAAAAGCCAAACTGGTCTGTGCCATTTCGGTCACTGCTGATCCAACACATCACTTGGGTGCTACCACAGGGACAGATGCAGTTATAAAATTGAGGTGGGTTTAAGCACACCTGGGTGCAGAGGGATGGGATGGAGCAAAGCCACAGCTGCTCCAGGCACAACGCCATGGGATTTTGCTCCAGAAAAAATGCTGTGGTCTGTTAGGGTGAGCTTGGTTTGGTTTTGCCGTAAGCTGTCCTGCCAACTGCTGTCGTGTTGGGGACTGAAGGCCTTTCACCGCCCTGCCTTCCACACAGAATGAGGGTATCACAGACAGAAAGGGGCTTTCTTTTTAGACACACTTTCTCATCCAACACACCCCACATTTCTAACTCCAGCAAAGCATCCCTGGAGCACTCTAACCTCAACCCTGGGCAGGGATCACAGCCATCCCAAGTTCCCTGGATAACAAGTACTTATAGTTACAACTACCTGTAGGTTCCTATAGCTGTAGCAATGGTATGGGATGGTGAGGCTGTGCTGTCGACGGTGAGGATCACTGCATCCACAAAACTCAAGTCTAGACTGAAGTTCTTCGGAAAAAAATATATATAATTAAGAACAGCTGCCCGGCAAACAGTTGCACTGCATTAAAGGCAAATCTCAAATAGCTGCTCCTAGTGCACTTGCTCTGTTTCCAAAAATGAGTGCGCTACTGCAAAAGTTACTTTTTAAATAATATCATACATATTCAGATGAAACTGCTGCAGTACAGCTAGTTCATCTGACTGTGATTTTCATGCCTTTCAAAGCCAGGCATGAACTCTTGTTGTTTGAGCCAACGGCGCAATGTACTTTATTGCACAAGTGTTCTTCAGCTCTGTATGGGTTCAATGAGATGTTCTGTGTGCTTTGAATTAAGCACCTCCCTAAGCGCATCCCTCGATGTGGCCATAAGAAAGTGCTGCAGGTCCCTGGCTCTGACAGCTCTTGCCTGCACCAGTGCAACAAGGCAGCCTCCAGGTATGGCGAGAGCCACAAGTTTTGACCTCAAACAACGTCACATCTATTTCTGCCCCAGATATTTTATTTCATGGACATATAGAGAGCTTTTGTGGGTCATGCAGGAAGGACAAGTATATAGGCATCTATGGTCAGCTATACTAATCACACTGGGTATCACTGGTGAGGCAGCACTTTTGTAAAACTTCACTCCTAAGCTGTTCTCCCAAGGAAGCCCAGGTATTTAATTCAGCAAAGTTAGTATCTGATGATTAAGTCACATTAAAGCAGGTTTTTTTAATACATTTGACCTATTTTCCAAATTGTGAACACAGACTTATCCTTGTCATGCTAAATAGCTGTTTAAACCTGCTGTGTTAAACTGAGCAAAAATGAAGATTTTATTATGGTTACAGAGATAAATTTATAATGTCAGTGGTGGGTGTTTTAGGATCCAGTTTGCATGATGAAAATCCTCTTAAATGACTGAAAACAGGAAACACTGTTTAACAAATGAAAACACCCTTTGCCATTTAAAAATATATGACCTATTTTATCTACTTAAGAAAATCTATTCTCTAGATACATTTGCCACGGTATCAAATTCTGCAAAGGGAGTTATGCTACATTTCATAGATAGCCTGACAATTAAAGTTGCTGCTGTGCCGTGACTGCTGTACCGCCACAGCACAAACATCCTCTGCGCTTGAAGGTAGCTACACAGAGAAGCACTAATGTCTTTTTTTTCTTTAGTATCACCTAGCGGGTAGGCAAGCAGAGGAAGGATATGATTGACGATGATTTCTGTTTTCCCAAATCTCAAAAATCAATTAAATTATTTTTCAAGATCAAGAGAGGAAAAATGCATAGTTTTGGAAATTAAGGTATTAGAAGTTGCTCATCTAAGACTCATGATTAGCAACCCCTGCGTTAATGCAGCTGGTTTCCTTGACTCCGCTCCCTCCTCTGCCTGCTCCCCACCACACACATCCATGCCAGGAAACAGCTCCAAGCTATTTCCCACCCTCCGCGTGTAGCTATTTTGGATGTAGAACCACATAACTTTTCAACGTGCAAACACCGGCATCACTGGGAAAGCCACTTGGCTCTGCCCACGCAGGACACGGAAACGCAAAATCCCGCTCCCATAAAGCAAGGAACAGCACCCAGGAGCTCTGCTCCTGCTCCAGGCACACTGAAACCAACACAAGAGTTTTTACTGAGCAGGAGATGGTCCCACTGCCCTGAACCATGACAGAAGAAATGTCACTCAGGAAGGTGTAACTCCACCACCCCAAAACGGAGAGATTGCTGATAACATATGCCTCCTTTTTACTGTTAATTACTTCAGAAGCCTTCGGTGTGTTGTTTAGCATGGTAATATGGGAAACTGTAGCCATACAGGAAAAAACTTGCAGATAAACAGTCCAAACAGCAAAAAATTTGGGAGACAATATTCTAGAACTACAAAACCCAACTTATCTCTCCTCAGTACAAAAGTTCAAAATATTGATGAAACATGTTTATTTTCCAAATATTTCCATTAAAACTCAGAGCAAGGAGTAACAGAGAGAACTAAGTAGTGTCTTCAGCCCAGTGGCAAGCAGAAGCATGGGGACCAACCCCACCCAGGACATCCCCTTGCTGGGTGCTCTCCCAAGCACATGTGAGGGTACCAAAAGCTGCCCCAGGGCTGGAGAGATGCAACCCATCACCTGGAAGCCAGGTCTGAACCCCTGAGTACTATTACAGTATAAAAATTACTTACTTCCACCTGAAAAATCTTTAAAAAGTAATTATTTTTTTCACAAATCTTCAGTTTCTTTGAAAATGGGCACAGTGGTGCAAATCGTGTGACTAGTAAATACCCTTTTTTGTCCAGTTTTAATAAGGTGCTGGCTGTGGGCAGCAACAGCACGTTAGCTCCCAAGAACTGAGGATGCAGGGCTGCTGCATACAAAATACACTTGGTACTTTGCAAGTCTGGAGAGAGACATAGGTGCCCCAAATTACTGACAATCTGAATAAGTTGCTCAGGCCGTTACCTCGTCATAGGAGGCAAATACCATGAAATCAATTTCTGTGCCCAATTTACTTTCAGTGACACCTGCACACATTTTAAAGGGCAATTTGTCACTTTGCTCCTCTTGTCACATTATTTTGGGTCATGGGATCATTAAGTCAAAAGTTGGGTTTGACCCTCCACTCCATAACCCAGAAATGGAAAGTCAAAACACCCATTTTATTCCCCCCAAGAAGAGAAGCCAGAAGTTATAAATAAAAGCAGATAGAGTGGATAAATCAATCCTGGGTTTCTGTCACCTTAAGCCCACTCTGTTGTAAGCACTGCTCCTTTATTATCCCACAGCCCATAGTGGGAAAAGATCATTTCATGTCCAGGGTAAACGTGACTTGCTGCATGGCCCGTGGATCACGGGAGGTGCGATTTGAGCCCTCCCGATAATTCATCTGCCGGCTTGTTTAGGCAGAGCCGCAGCCTGAAGCGGCGGCAGCAGTAAATGGCTATGGTGAAGAGTGACAGGATGATACTCTGTGATATACTAGAGCAATTCAGGGTGTAGGGAACATAAAAGGAAAGAAGCAAGACAGTGCTAAATGCAGTCCCAAGAGAAAATGATGGAGCCAAACCAGTAAAATATATACAATTATATATATGTATATAAAGCCAAATAAACCCACGGTGCTAGTAGAGTGAGACAAGGGAGGGCAAAGCAGAGCAGCTCTGCCGGAGGAAGCAGTAGGACGTGGGGAGCAGAAGAGGGTGAAGGGCACAAAAGCTAAAGCAGGCGGGTGAGCCGGCACGCCGCCGAGCCCACGGCACCTCCGCGAGCGGTGGGTGCTGAACACCAGGGTGTTATTTCTGGGGTGCTCACCCGTCTTTTCAGCCATTATGGGAGGAGTATGGGGGGACTAACTTTTCTGGCACAAAACCAAACTGCAGCCGTTGCTCAGCTGCAGCCAGAGAAGACTTATTTATCTGTCCCGAACTCAGCATTTGCATTTTTCCAAACCTGGAAGGCAGAGTTTATAGACCGCTTTGCTAACTCTGCCGGAGCCCCTCGTGCCAGCGCCGCGGCGCACGGGTGGGTAAGAGCACACGGGAACCGCTCCCTGGAAAAGGGGCAGACTTTGACATGTCTCCTGTAGCCAGGACTTGTCCCTGCAAGGTCCCTCCGACACCCTCATGGGAGATGATCCCCCCTAGCTGGTGGCAGAGGGCACCCAGGCACTGCTGTAAGGACAGCTGCGTGCCCTGGCACAGCCCTGCAAGGCGCGACGCCTGCTCACCGCAAAATGGTACGTTCCAGTGAGGGCTTTAAACAACGATTTCAGCGTTCGCAAATCACATTTTATACGTAAAGTTATACATATACGTAAAATAGCTGTTACTCATCAGTAAACTCCCTTAATAACCAATTGTTAATTAAGTACCACTGCCCTGATAGATCTAAAGCAAATCCCTTTCTGAGACACCAGAAGCGCAGCCAATAGCCCTTGTCGATTACATGCGTCACAGGCACCGGAGAGGAAAAGGTGCCTCTTTTCCTGCCCCTTTGGAAGCTGTATGCAGCTGTATCTAAGAAACACAGACCAGAATTACCAGAATAATTTGTTATTACGTAAGTCCTTTTGACTCTGGATGTGAACACATTTTCTATAGGAATAAACATCCCAGGAGATGTCTGGTACCTACTCAGACCATTACAGAGGCGGAAAGAAATCAGCGCAATACTAATAAAGACTGAAAAGCTGGCTCACAGTCGATGTCTCTTAAACTTTTGCTGGAACGGCTGCTCCAGTGAGACATACTGTACAATGCTGGCTTTTCATAAAAAGAGATTTGTCCCTAAACCCCTTGGTCACGTGAATTCTTCCAGTGTGGAATATGGAGCCTGAATCAGATCTGCCTGGGACCTCAGCCTGCAGCCAAATCTCAGCAAGCCTCCTGTTGAGACCTGCTTTATTTTACCGGGCTGCTACTTACCATTTACATATTAAAACCATAAATTCCTTCGCTAACAAGAAACAATGCTCCTTCCTTTTTTTTTTTTTTTAATTATAAATCTTACACTTAGAGCAGTTTAAAAATTACTTTCAGTTGCCTTCTTGCTGCTATCAATCAGAGATACACTTCCAATTCCACAGTGCTCTAGGGACTCAGTAGGTTAGAAAAAGCAAATAGGAAAGCAGAATGAATATTTTTGTTATTCATTGCAATAGCCAGAAAGTCATCCCTGAAAACTGCTAAAAGTAATAGGAACCGGCTGCCCTTTTAATATGCCCCCTTTTAAGGTGTCTGTTAGGAGCCCTGAATACAGTTCGATATTCATTACAGCAGCATGCCTCAAGTTTTTATTGAAACCTAAATTTCTTACACAGTAGAGTTGATGCGCTTCCTCATTGATATTTTACTGTGGCTCAAACCTCCTTTGTGGACCAGTGACTGTGTGGGCACGCCTGTGAGGGGGAGCACCTGCAAAGCTGCATTTGAAGGTAGCTGGGTGTGATAACGGCACCGCACTGCCTGTAGCTGGGTGGTCACCAGACAGCCAAGCAGCACCCAGTAACACTGGGCACGAGCTGGTTTTCAGCCAACATCTTATTTGTGAAAATTTGCCAAAATGTTTCTACCTGTGCCTTTTTTGCTCTGTCTATTTATCTTCCCTTAAAAGCCCAAGTATGCCAAACCATTACAACCATCACTGATGCTCCAAGGAAGCTTGTTTGGTTTTTTAGTCGGGTTTTTTTTCTTTGGTTTGTTTTTTTTTTTTTTTCTTTATTTCTACAGCAGGAGGTGATTACTGACAGAAGTTCCCTCATTCTTCCTGAAAATCAGCTCAGGTTTCCCATTGCCTCTGGGCATGAGTTTCCTAGCCTGGGAGCTTGTCATCTGATAAGGACAGAAAGAAAAATTGGCACTTAAAATAAGGAAAGAACAATAAATAAAATAAATAAAATTAAAAGAAACACCTTAGCATTTAATCCTGTACTGCAAAGACAACGTTAGATCATTGGCTCATAAAGGATGTAAAATCCCACAGATCTCCTCCAATTTTGCAAGTGAAAAAAATATTCTCCGTATCTCATTAGTTTCCAGTTTATCCTTGTATGGAATTATTCCACCTTCATCAAACTGAGCCTCGCATCTCGCTGGCAGAAAGCGTCTCCTCATTACGTGATGATGATGATCCCTCACCAGACCTGCCATGTTCGATCAGTGACGGGGAGGTGCTGAGGTGCATGGGAGCGGTGATAAAACAAGGCTTCCTTAAAGCTGATCAAAAACATAATGGGAAGAGATTTATCTTTAGTGCCATGAACATGTCCCAGCCAACACCACCGAGGGTAGATCAGAGTTGAAAACACTTTCCTGAGCGCATGGGAAGCCAGAATGCATGAGAAAGCCGAACAGGAATAAACTCAATCCCAGGACGGGACCTCCTCCTGCTCAGGAGGATGGACCCAGACCTGGCTGTGCCTCCGGGCCCAAACCCAGGCTGCCATCTGAGTGCTCTTGCAAACAGCAAGCACAGAAATGCCCCCAGACTTTCTTCCCCTGGAGGAGAGGCCCAAATGTCCCCAGCCATGGTGCAGAGATACCAGGGGATAAACCCACAGCAAAGAAGGGTCTGCAGATCCCCTCACTCACACCAACCGCCCCCACATCCCTCACTCTGCTTAGCCCAAGTAATCCAGATAAATAAAGTAAGCATGCCTCATTTTTCCTGGCACCAGAAAAAGAGCATATTAGCTGCCTTTGAGCAACAATTAGGAAGCAGAACATTACTCTGGGCATTGCTAAAGAAGTAGATCATCCCTTGGAGCAGAAGCCATAATAGCTTTTGAATCATTATAAGCACCGCACATTCAAGCAACAGTGATTTGCACTGAAAATAATCTAAGGAAGACTGTGAAAGCAGCATTTATGTAAATAAACTAACCTTAGCATTTTGATGCATTTGTATTGCACAAGGGTTTTGTTTTTCTACACCAAAGGAACCTCATATAAGAGAAAGAAATTAAGTACAAACAGGATTAAAGGGCTTCAAGTATTTTAATATTTCACTTTCATTTGGTGGACAACTATTTTCCACAATCTGATACTAGATGCAAATAGCTGCAGCCAAATTCAATTCTATGTTTACCCATGCAATTTCAGGTTGATATCAAATTGTCAGATTTATTCAAACCCAATGAAAATTGCACATCAATCACAATGTCTGTAGCAGAACCAGAGCTGAATCGAAACAGGGAATAGCTCTGAGAAATTGTCACTCAGAAAAAAAGTAGTTTTGAAACTGTTACTCCTGCAAGACCCTAACACTGTCCCTAGCCACCCGTACCTCTGCAGCCATTGAAAAAAAAAAAAATTAAAAAGAAAGTGAAGTAATAACAAATTAAAAAGAAATGTCTTTGGGGGGAAACAGCATAGATGTGCAGCTCTGCAAGGCAGAGAGCTCAGAGGGTTTTAACTAACTGAACTGCTGTATCACAAGACACCAAAACATTTATTTCCAGGACTACGTAGTTAATGCAGCTCAGTTTTAAAGTCTGTTTGTCCAATTCAATGAGAGAAACTGATTTCAGTTAAACTGCTATTCCCTAAGGGATATTTTGTTTGGGTTTACATTCATTTTACTTAAACTATTTCAATTTTGCCTACAGGAAGAGTGCTTGGGTTTAAAAATACAGTTGCAAGAAACAAACAAAACTGCCCCATGATGCCAATTGTACCAACAAGAAGCTGAATTCCTCATGGGGTGGTACCCTCTACGGTATCTCGCTTCTCTCATTGCTAGAAAAATAACACTAGGTTAGCAATCAACAGCTTTACCAGTAAAGATGCAAACATGGTCCTTCTGGATAGTTGTCCCTGTCCCCATCAACCCAAGCCAACCCTGACGGGGCTTTTTTAGGCAGGAGAATTTATGAGGAGCGCACACCACATACATCTTCATTGACTGGCCTCACAGCCTCAGCACCGTTGACCTCTGAAAGCTTCAGCACAAATTAAGGTGTCCAGGCAAGTTTTGAATAATTTGTTTCACAATGTCAAGAGTCCTTGATCGAGGTAGGAGAAAACAGTGCCAGGCAAGGCCAAATCCTCACACAACTCTTACTTAACGTCCTTTACGTTGCGGGGTTTCTGATGGGTTGGGAGCCTGTGATGGATGAACCTGCAGCTGCTGCTTTATCAGTGGCAGAGTTTCCAGCCTTCACTCAAGGCATACCTGGCTAACTCAAAGGTCACCGACGTGCTGGCCCCCCGCCCCGTGTTTTCCCAGGGCGGGACCATAGCCCATCAGTGCCCTGATCACAGTGCACGCAGCTGCAGCCTGAGCCTCTGAAGAAAAGCGACAGGGGCGGCTGTCTTGCTGGAAAACATGCCCAGGAGGCGGCGCGTTCCGGCAGAGATGTGCCAATGAGTTGTTGCAACGATTGGCAACAAGGCACAGGGAGGACAGCAAAAGCCCAGGCAGTTTTGGGGAGAATAAAGCAAGGTGTCAGAGTGAAAAACCTATCCAACACAAGTAAAGGTGTGCTGGGCGTCCTGCATGTCTTACTTGAAACGTTGCAGGTGCTGCCTTTACAAACGCACCGTATTAAGTGGCAAGACGAGCAGCCATGGAGCACTGCTCAGCAGCACAGCAGCACCCCCTCTGCCTCAGCGACACTGCTTTGGGACTGTGGCACTTACCTTAGCCAACAGCCATTTTCTGTGGCCGAGTAAAACATGGGTGATGGACCAACAAGACAGTCGCAGGGACACAGTTGAAGTCAATCTTCAATCTTTACCCAGGGCATGGGTGACCAAAGCAAAAGAGCATTTGCTCTGACACAAGACATGCAACGATGCCAGTGATCAACGAAGATATCAATGATTGCCAGGAGCAACCCCAGCCTGGCACTGCACCACACAGAGATGCCAGAGGGCTCAGCAAGCTCCAAGAGCCACATCTCAGATGCCCACAGCTGCTCAAGGTGCTGCAAACTTGGACTTCTCTCATGCCATGGAAGCCACAAAATCCCTCGTCAAAGCGATAGCACCACATCACAGGGATGTTCTTACATTGACTATCACAAAAAAAAGGGGAATGTCAAAGCTGTTCTGAAAAGCTGTTGGTGAGCAGAGGACCAACAGACAAGAGCAACTCTGCAGCCACAGCAATACTCCAGGCCTGTCTACACTGCAAAGTGAGAGAGGACTTCACTCACGTGAGTGAGAGCAGCCTTCAGAAGCCATAGCTGCAGTCAACATGCTGCCATCCCACCGTGGTATGGGGCTCACTCTTTCTATTTTATGATTTTGCTGTGTGTAGTTTTCTTTTAGACAGGATTTGCAAATTTGAGGCAACTATATTTTATAAAATAGAGTTTTCTCCTATCTGCATAATAAATATTAAAACATCCTCACTGCAGTTTTAGGCAGGGAATGTTTATGGAAGAACATCATGCAGATGTGGTGAAAGGCTAATAAAGTGATGCTAATTATCTAATCAATCTTTCTTAACCTTTGTCTTAGACACTACACAGTGCTTATGCTAAGCTTAGATCCATTTTTCAGGGTCTAAATAATGTTGTAATCATAGCTGTAATGTGTGGGTTCATTGGAAACTTCTCTTTAACTGCAGCATTGTCAGTTTACACAGAAATCTGTCTATAAGCCATCTGTTGCAGAAACTGGTCATTATCAATTTCATCAATCTGTTCCCAAATATTGCAGATGCGAGCCACTAGGAACCATCTGTTAGTGTCAAAAAAGTAACAATTCAATAAGCAGATTATTTGGGGAGGAGGTGGGGAAATATGCTGCAGTATTTGGCACAAAAGGCAAACTCACTAATTGTTGCAGTTTTACTACTGACCTACAACTTCTTTTGGAGCGATGCCAAGCTCATTGATTAACCATCAGTGGGAGGGAGACTTCCAGAAGATGGTAATAACCATCAGCAGTAATGAAACTGGAGAACTGACACCTACTCCTGGAGTAACATATTGTCCGACAGTGTCCAGGCTGGTGCCAGCAGTGACTTTCCCAAAGTCACCAGTGCAGTTTGAGCAGCTTTGAATGATTACCTTTAGCAGTAGTTTAAAGACAGCATGTATAAATGGGCTGAGATTGCCTATTTTCACGGATTTCTTCAGCCTTGTGAAATAAAACAAATTCCACATCTCTCTCCCAAATGCCCATCCCTCACTGCGACACTCACAATTGCTGGCACCATCTGGACACCCAAAACTCAGCACCCCTTGAGCCCTTTGCAGTGATCTGGCAAGGCATGTGGCACATAGCAGCATCTCTTTACATCCATCCCCACTAGAAAAAGCTGCCCAGGCCCTGCTGAGCAGCAGGCTGGGGGCTGACCGGGGGGCTGTGGGGGTCAGGGCTCATTGGTAGGGCCAGGACCTGAGCGTTGTCTTCTCAGAAGTGACAGGAGTAGAAGAGATAAATGGTGTGTTCTGGTCGAAAACCTTTTTGTCCCTCACTTTATCATTTATATATCTGCAAGCTGACACATTAAACATCCAACTCAGAATCTTAGATATTAACCATCATTATAATAGCCGTTTGACTGTCACCAAACTGCTCATGCCTTATATACCTGTTACGTCCACAAGGTTGGCTTGTTCCTAAGGTGCCTCTGCTGAAGCTGCTGCAGTTGCCTGCATGCCATGCCATGCCATGCATGGGTGCAGAATCACAGGAACTGAAAAGTTTTGTGCAAGGCCAAGCACAAGCTGAAAAGTAAGAAAATCAAAGATGCAGCAGACACGGCAATGTGTAACTGCCAGCCAAAACTCATGACCCTTGCTAACAATTACATTTTCCCTTTGCTTTCCTTGTCCACAGAGAACACTGCTTTGACAAATCCCTGGCAGATAAACATGTAACACTGGAATAATAAAAGCACAGAAGCTCGGTGTTAATTAACTACCCTTGCAGCAAGAGCAAAAAAACATTTGTTTCCAGACACAGCTTTCTCATGAAAGAAAAATCCCAATTCAGGTTCAGTTTGTAGGAGGACATGCATTCAGAAAGTGCTTCCATTTGCAGTTTCTAATGGACACTTTATTTGGGTCAGATGCATAACTGTATAAGCACTTATTCTCTGGGAAAGCTGCTTTGTCCATACAGTCAGCCTTGGGAGTCTTTCACCTCAGCAATTTAGGTTAAATCTTTATCTGTCTCAATCTCATTTAAAAATGCAATAAAAAAAGACCAAGCCATTTTCTTCAGCCAAAATAGAAAGACAGTATCTGCAAAACTGCCCTGCCATCTAATCACCATCTTCGGGCCTTGCAATTCCTTAGATATATTCTGGTAAAGAAACCGCATCACAAGAACCCGCACAGCTCCCCTCGCAACAACGCCAGTCGAGTAAAGCACCGACGCATCTTACACACCTTGCTGGACTAATGCTTGTTCTCATGCCTTTAAGTTCATATACACGTGTGTATGTATACACATATACATACACACACACACAAGAAAGCATGTGAAAGTACTACATTAGCTATTGCTTATGCTACCAAGCTGCAACAGCTCTTCCCATCTGACCTTCAAACCTTCAGAGACGTTCCCTTTGGGTGTGTGTTCCCTATAAATCACAGCTGGAAGGAGCCAAGCTGGGGCTGATAAACGTGCAGGACGGGAACGAGCGTTCTCCATCAGGGAAGGAGCGTGGAGGTGGTCCAAGATGAACAAGGGAGTAGGTTCAGATGGTAGGGCTCCAAAAACCCTAATTAAGTGTTCATGAATGCTGTTGGGGGACAAAGAAATGCAAATGCCACACTGAGCAGGTGAGCGCTGGGGTAGGCGGCGGGAGAAGCTGGTATTTGTAAATATTTTACAGGAATTGAAATAGCTGAGCAGTTTGTTGGTAGAAGAAATGGAAAAAAAATTAAAAGCTCAATATTCATAATGCTGTGCAGCAAAAGCCATACCTGTGTGGGATTATTACAAATGGATTTGGCTCTGCTTAGGGTTTTCAATTTGGTGTTTATAATAAAGGGAAGCTAAACTCTCTTACTCACAGCTGAACATCGGCATGCAGACCTGCAAGGATAACTGACCTTTTTGAATGTTAATTATCTTTAAAAGGCCTATTTGCCCAGAATTCTCTGAACCAGCTGTAACCAGCCACTAGTGTCACTGAGGAGAAATGATGGACGTCATGAGGAGTCATTTGATATCCATTAAAGGGGAGGAAAGTCATTAAAACATATTGGGCCCAGGGACCTTATGAAACAAAGAGAAGGTAATTACTTTAGGCTCAGGTTTACCTGCCTGGACTGATCAATAAAAAGACACCCTGAAAAGGAAAGGGGGAGTAGAAAGAACACATTTTGACATGCCTGCAAGGAACATCTGTCACCAGGGCAGAAAAGATGTCAGCCCACCTGCCTGAGCGCTGCTCACCCACTGCGTCCCTGCCAGGGGAGAGGGGTTCCCGGGGCAGCAGGACCCCAAATCCACCTTTTTAGAGGAGTCACAGGTCAGAACGACTGCATCAGGACAACCTCAGCCCGCTCCTGGCTTTGGCTAGTTGTGTGACCTTCGGAATATCACTTAGGACATGGTCAGGTTGTATTAACTAAGCAGACGGAGGCACCTAATTAGGTGCCCTTGTTTTGCTGTCCCTGTGTATGGATATCAGCTCTCCTCGCAGGGGCTGAGCTGTGGGTAGCAGAGCATTTCTGAAGCTTAAAGCACGTCTTCAGTGGCTCTGCATCTCTGTGGAAGCAACCAAGCTGCTTTTTCAGCACGGCAGTAAAGATTAGCTTTGCAAAATTTCCTGGGATTATGCAACATCTTCTGGGGCTCTCCATGGCCAGACGCTCAGAGGCAGCAGGATTCAAGCCCTCACAAAAGTTTGCTGGCTTTTTAACACCCTGGTAGGCACCAAGCTCTTTGAAAAACCTGATCCCACCTAATCTCTTTTAAAATGTAATGCCAATTTACTTCTTCACCAGGATATGTGCAGATTAGCTCAGCTATAGAAGATGAGCAAGGCTCAGGCACAGAATTGCAATGGGCATCTCATGCCACAGAAGTGATGCCGTCCTACCTCTGCTAAAATCAGTGGGCATTTGGGCACCACTTTCTCCAAAAGCAAAGTTGCTGATTTTATGCACCGTGCAAATCTTTCAGATTTTTGCAAAAAGAAGTATCCTCCGAGCCACTCCACAGAACTCCATGTATCTTCCAAAATGAGACATGCAAAAAAACCCACTAGTTAATTTTGTATCATTATTCATTCTAATTAAAATCTTTGTCAAGGGAATCTATTGCCTTTTTTCTATTTTCTGCTCAGATGTTGCAGTCCTTGACATTATGCTGTGGTCTGTGAAGACACAGAATATTAATGTCTCCCATTCTAGAAAAATATATTGAGTCTGCTCTACTATTTTGACCTTTCCAGTACATTGTATTTTGATTAACTGGCCACCTTGCTTCTGCCCCACAGGTCTGCAAGGCTATAGAGGGACAAAGAGGTGGAAAAGCTACCAAATCACATTTCTAATCACTGGGAAGGTTAAAGGAGTGTGATAAAACACGGTATCTCACAGGCTGGCTGAGGCACAGCCACACGTGTAGAGAACAGTGAAAAACAGAACCAAAAGCCCTGCTGTCGTCACAAGTATATTTTCCATCCTGCTATTCTGTATTACTTTCTCTCTATAGCCCCTGCAAGTGCTGGCTTTCCCGAGAGCCAATTAATTCAAGTCACAAATATCTGCCCTGAATTCTTGCAGGTAATTAGCACCACAGGTTATCAACAGGAAGCTGGTACCCACAGGCACTTCAGATAATTGTGTTTCAATATTGGCACATTTCTGCTTACCACGAAAGGTCACTTCAGTTTCTCTCCTCCATTTTGTCGCTCTCTTTTACTAAACGAATGAAAAAACGTTATCATTATTATTATTATTTTGAATGTTCTAAACAGTTGGCAAAGGGTTTGGGCATTACAGGATGGACATGAGTGATGCGGGCACTTTAGGAGGTTGCAAAATTATCATTTTCTAATCCCTGGTTTCAGATATAACCCTCCTCAGCACACTAGCTAATGAAAAAAAAGCCCAAAACCTAGTTAAATACTCAGGCACCTGAATTAATTTCAAAGAAAAGCAACAGAAAGAATACATAATTATAATGTAGCAAAACTGTTGGTCACTTTAACGGGCATCTGCAATTTGGGTAAAGCTGTGTTTAGTACTGCACACATTTGGAGGACTCTTTAACTGTCACAAGAAGTTGTAAAGGGTAACCACTCATTTAATTATATGATGAATAGCTTCCACAAACAGACTAAGTATTATACATGAAGGACCGTGTAATTACTTTGTAAATATAGGATTATATCTGTCCTTGAAACAAGAAAACAAGTTAAATCAGCCTTGCAAAATTGTACTCCCCACTCACAGTGAGTGAGTAATTCTATTGCAAAAATAAATTACAAATCATCATGATCTTTACAGAACGGCCACAGTAAAAGGACAGCAGTGATGGTTTTGTGACAGGGCCGGCCAGTCAATTTCAAGGCAAGGTTGTATCAAGTGTTAAATTTCAGTAATGACAAAACCTTATCTGCAAGAAGTATTTGAGAGTACTTTGCAGTTGCCTTGGACTGCTGAATAAACCACGTACTGAAAAAGGAGGAGTCAGCATTTATGCCCTGCTAGGTTGAAGTTATGAATCAGAAGCATCACTTCTGGTTAAAGTTTGGGGGTGGAGGGGGTGAGCCGTGGCTCTACAGCTCTTAATTTACATCACTGCGTACACTTCTGGTGCCTCTCCTGCTGCTTTCAAGACATACAGCCATGCTATTTAGCCTAGCATTTTCTGCAGGAGCTCAGTCACAGTCATTTGATTCTTCTCAGCCCAATCTCTGCTTATTGACATAGATATATCTGTTATGTCAGTGTATACAAGTGTAGCAAGTGAAAACCAAAATTATCCCCATACAGAGAGGTCCGCACACACAATCCTATAATACCGGTCTTAGAGGTACCAAAATGAATCAAATGAATCTTGCAACTTTGCTTTCCAAATCACTTAAAGGCAAGATCACATATGGAGTGCATTAACAACAGGAGTGCTCAGAGTTGCTTTGAGTTACTCCCTTTCTATCATCACTGCATTATTATACTTAGGGTTTTTTTTTTATTGTATCATTAAAGTTAATGAAATCTTACAGACACAGAACTGGTGGGTGGTGCAACAGGGAACATTAAAATCATACTCTCATTTCAATCACAAAACCAGAAAGCCAACCACTTAACCACTAAAGCAAAGAGCTTGCTTCAAGAAACATGATGGCCCTTTAAAAAAAAAAAAAAAAAAAAAAAAAAAAAAAAGGAAAAACAATGACACCACCTCAGTAAAAGAAAGTGTAGCCATAGTGCAATTCCCAGTTGCCTTCAAGAAATCAATACTCACTTCATATGGTACAAAACTTTTCCTTTAACCTTTACTCAAGGTACAACAGTACAATCAATCCAGAGTTTCAGCCCCGGTGACCTTCCCCAGTGGCACGCACAGCCCCACGCGCAGCGAGCTCAGCCAGCCCTCCGCAGATCCAGCCCCTAACTGAAGCCGACCCTGCAAGTGCCACCGGTTCTCCCTCCAAACGAGCAGGCTGTCACACGCTCGCTTCTTGCCCATATGCTCCACTGAAGCTGCCTGGTGACTTTGGACGGTGGCCACACGTGAGCAGCCGGGCTCCAGCTCAGCCATCCTGCAGCACTCTGCTTGTCATCGGGGCACAACACACCCAACAGGATGACCGTGAAAAAAGGATAAAAGCTTACTGTTTACAGCTACCCAAGAAACTCACTGCTTACCTAAAAAAAGCAACAGACACTCACAACCCAGTAGATTTTCTTTTTCTTCCCTTTTTTTTCCCCTCCAAACTTGCTGTTCTAAAAGACCCATTGGGAAGTTTTATGCATTATCACCTCCCACTGTAAAAAAGCAGTGAAGTACTTTGCTCCTAAAGGAATGAAGAAAAATAACAGGACGGAAGGTCACCTTGGTTCACCTGTTTTGAATAGTTTGGTTTGTCAAACCAAATGCTTTTCCTTTTATTTTAGTGCAGTCATTGAGTCACTTCAGATTTTATGTACAAAACCTAAATGCTTCTCACTGCAGTCAACTGCCAAAGCAGACTGAACACCATTCCCAACCTGACTTACATCTAAAATCTCCAGCAGGAATCCTACGAAGCAATGCCATCTGCATCTCTTTACGGTTCATGCCTCTGCTGCATCACTGGATAAGAGCACATGTACCAAGAAATTATTCTCCCGTTTAACATCAGGTTTCAAGTAACCGATCTAGGAAGCTCACCTCCTTGGCCCAAACGCAGTCAAAACTGACTCCTGTCCGAGTGCGAGAGCCATTATTACATAAGCATGACTCTTAAAAGTCACAACCTACTAATCTCAAAGCTCATAATCCCATAAAGTTCATAATCTCATACAACCCTTGATGGTGTAACTCGGCACAGTGGGCACCCCACACACAGGGGGTGTGCAAGTGCACATCTCCAAAGACAGGCTGAGCCAATGCTCGATAGGAGCACCCAGATTTGTAGTTTCCTGTAAAAAGCAGAGTCAAACAATAAAATTCAGCTCTGAAGCCCCATGCCCATCATGGGCTTTTCCTAGTTACAGAGGGGGTGATGCTCTCTGTTCGTACTGACATGTTACAAGTCACTCAGTGGATGGTAACAATCTAAATATCCACATGCCTGGAAACCTCATTTGGTTGGCTTTTTGACCGACAATGCCTATTTTTAGTATATTTGCTTTCACCTCTATCCCTGAGCATCTTTAGGACACTGATGTGCACACGTGCAGTGGTCTCCTGAAGATGCTCAAGCGGCAGAAGTGTGTATGTGCACACACCATTGCATGATTTTTTGCTACCCAGATCTGGAAAAGGAGGAGGAGGAGTCTGGGTGTGAGCGTCATTTCTTTCTGCCTCCTGAAATGTGTCCGAATGGATGTGCCGGTGATGGTTGCCTTAGAAACCAGCAGAAGTTATCTTGCCTGGCCAGGGCAGAGTCTCTCACACTGCCAAGAGCGGGGAGGCAGCAAGGCAGGTACAAATGTTCACACCACAAAAGTAAAAGGTTTTTCTGCTCCGCACAAAGCAAAAATGCCATGAAGTGACGGCACTAGCAGAGCCCAGTGTCCACTGGCCCCTCTCCAGGGCCAGGAGATACAGCACCAAACTGCTGCCAACCAGGGTCTGGCCACCCCAGGAGGAACATCGTCCCTCTCCAGGCAGAGGGGAGGTATGTTTTCACTAAGCAACCCCCCAGATCTGGTCATAGCTTCTGTACCTCATCTGCTTCATAGATGGGAGCAATGGGACAAAACCTAACCTGCCCCACGGTGCTGCTGTCTTGCCAGCTCTTCCATGCCTCGTTTGCTCAGCCTGCCAGCACCATGTATTAGCACAGCATCTCCGCACTGCCAGGGTCAGTGCAGTTGCTTGCAGAGGAGGAAAGGGTGTACTTTATCCCTCCATTGCTAGTAGTGGATCTGTCCTCACAAAGTGTGCTTTCCTGCCTCACTTGGCAGGAGAGGTTTTTTGACATGGGTCCTACTCCGCACCACCCCAACGCTGTTGCTGCTAAGCCTTTCCATGAGGTGCCAGACCCGATGGCAGCTGGCGCCTTTGGAAGTAGCCAGCTCCCTGCATTCCAGCTTTGCCATCCCAACCGAATACTGGCAGTGGGAGAGACGTGCTGCCTACCCTCACCTTGCCGAGAAAGCCAAAACCCCTGCCAAGAGGGTCACCAGCAGCAGGGCAGCAAAAAAAGACCCAAGTATTTCATCATGCTGATGAAAACATGTTTTTTTAATACTGGGTTGTTGTTTTTTTCCTTAACCAATAAAAAAACATTTAATTGAATTAATCAAGTTTCCTTCAATTTTTATATGTAAATACAAATGATAAGTAACAGCTACAGGTAGCTATCTAGATGTTTATACTAAGCAATCTACATATGAAAAGGCTAATGCTATGATCATTTGTATTTTAGTTATCAGACGGTTCTGTTAATTTCAGGCTCTGGTAGAAACACACAAAAATCCATGTTTGATAAATGGAAAAAGGCATTAATGGGTCAAGGAGGATTATATTTTTGCAGTTCTGCAAACCGTGTGAGGAAAAGAAGTAATCAAAGCTGTTGGAAGCTATTTAAAGAAACATATTTGACAGTATCCCTTTAAACAGGTTTAAAATTTACATATATTTATGCCAAAACTTTCCCAATATATTTGAAATTATATTCATGATTTTGGGGGGAAGAGGGAGAGAGGGGCAGGAAGGGGTAAGAAAATATACAAATATTTGAAAGCCAACTTTAGAATGCATTTAAATCCTTTTCAAATGCAGTCTAAAGGTCTGCAGTCTGTGCAATCATTGCCTTCAGTGCCATTTTTGTCAGTTCAGTGCAGTATTCAAAATCCATTTAATGCTACAAAAAGGAGCAGCCTTTTTCATGAATTCTGATTTATTTAATATTAAATCCGAGTCTAATATGGTACAGAAGCAGCAAAAATTGTGCTCCAAGCAACAACCAAACTTACTTTCCACTTTGACAGGTGCACAAGCAGTTATTACATTTCTGTAGAGCACCTTCCAAACTGTGTGTAGCTGAGTTTCTTTATTAAGAAATGCAATTTCACTTGGGTGCTGCAACAGCAAAATATGGCATGTTAGGTCACGGCTAACAATGGGGACGTGACTGTGAACACAGATATGACTAACTTTTTCAATTTTTTAAGTGCCTCGGTAATAAAAATGGAAAACTAGCCCAAAATTAGAGTTGCTTCTAAATCTTGGCCAGCACTGAGCAACACCAGTGGCCACAGCCCATGCGGGCAGCGTGCCCACTGCTGCCCGAGCCCAGTGCCTGCCCGTCAGACACAGGCAACGGCAGTAACTGAGCATCCTCCCCTCCAGCACCAGTAAGAGCAGGACACACGAGGCTCTCCCTGTCCCCTTTTTGTGAAGGTTTCCAAAGGGCCAGTTTCCTATTTTTAGGGAAGGCAGCAGCTACAGCTTCTTCCGACACATGCAAAAGCTTGGGTGTGGTTTTTAGAATCATAGAACCATTTAGGTTGGAAAAGACCTTTAAGACCACTGAGTCCAACTGTTAACCTAAAGCTGCAGAGTCCACCAACCTCTGTACCCAAGACAAGAAAATTCACCAGTTGAGAGTCCAGCAGCATGAATGAAGGCAGCAGTTAAAGGGTGACAAACTGTAGTAAGTGACAAAGAGCTTCTTACAGAATCATACAACCATTTAGGTTGGAAAAGACCTTTGGGATCATCGAGTCCAACTGTTAACCCAGCACTGCCAAGTCCCACTAAACCACGACCTTAAGCACTGCATCAACACCGTTTTTAAATACCTCCAGGTGACCCTGCCACCTCCCTGGGCAGCCTGTTCCAGTGCTCGACCACCCTTTCCGTGAAGAAATTTTTACTAATCTCCAACCTAAACCTCCCCGGCACAACTTGAGGCTGTTTCCTCTTGTCCTGTCACTTGTCACCTGGGAGAAGGGACCGACCCCCCCTGCCTACACCCCCCTGTCAGGCAGCTGTGGGGAGCGAGAAGGTCCCCCCTGAGCCTCCTCTTCTGCAGGCTGAGCACCCCCAGCTCCCCCCGCCGCCCCCCACCAGGCTGGTGCCCCAGCCCTTCCCCAGCCCCTGCCCGTCCCTGGACACGCTCCAGCCCCACACAACCAGCCCCAGCCCCTGGGCCCGGCCTGCCCAGCCCCCTGCAGAGCCCCCTGCCCCCCAGCACATCGACGCTGCCCCCAGCCCGGTGCCACCCGCAGCCACACTGAGGGGCACTGGCTGCCCTCGCCCGGGGCACTGACAGAGACGCGGGACAGGGCTGGCCCCAGCCTGAGCCAGGGAACACCCGTGTGCCCAGCACCAGCAGGATGTGACTCCATGCCCCGGCCGCTCACCCGGGGACAGCGCCCGGCCCGGCCACCAGCGCCGGTTTCCTCAGGAGATGCTGCGGGAGGCGCTGCCAGAGGCTCTGCTGAAGTCTGGGCAGACATCACCCACAGCCTGGTCCCCCGCCAAGCAGCGGGTCACCCTGTCATGGCAGCAGGTCAGGCCCACGGGGCAGGAGCTGCCTTCCATCACCCCAGGCTGGCGGGGCCCGATCCCCCGGCTGCCCTGCCTGTGCCGCGCGATGGCACTGGGGGCGAGCTGCTCCGTGGCCCCCCGGCACCGAGGTGGGGCTGGCAGCCTGTAGTGCCCCGGGTCCCTCCAGCCCTGTCTGTAGGTGGGCGTCACGCTGGCTGACCCCCGTCACCGGGACCTCCCCGGTGCGCCGGGGCTGCTGGCACGTGATGGAGAGCGCTCGGTGAGCACTTCTGCCAGCCCCCTCGGCGCCCTGCGGGGGTCCGGCTGCCCCACGGACTCGCGTGTGTCTGAGCGGTGTGGCAGGTCACCGACCATTCCCCTTGGGCTATGGGGGCTTCATTCTGCTCCTCCTTGTCTTCCAGCTCAGGCAGCTGGGTACCCAGGGGGAAGCTGGTCTTGCTATTAAAGACTGAGGCAAAGAAAGCACTAAGTACCTCAGCCTTTTCCTCATCCTTTATGGCAATGTTCCCTGCTGTGTGCAAAAAAGGATGCGGATTATGCTTGGCCCTCCTTTTGTTTCCAATACATTTGTAAAAACATTTTTTGTTATCTTTTACAGCAGTGGCCAGCTTGAGTTCTAGCTGTTTTCTTCCTCTGCGGGAGAAAGAGCTTGCCCTGTGATGAAGAGAAAAGTCTGATTGATTTATCCTTATATCCTGTTCTCGTTAATGAAACTACAGAACGATTACAGACTAGAGTAGGGATATCAAATAAAGTAATTATTAGATCCATAAGACAAGCAATCAAATAGATTGAGCTGAGCTCCAAAATTAAGATGCCAACAAGAAACAATTACTTATCCTGGCTTTTCTCTGGGTTTGAATTAAGGACAGTTAACTTCACCAATGACATTAGTTACTGGAACCAGGGAGAGTGACTGATGCCCTGTAAGAAAATTCATTTCACATCTAGGCCACGGATGTGTTTTGCTGCATTTTGACCAGGAACAACTCCCCTCTACCTTAGTACAGAAGGACAAATCCCCAGATGAAGCAGGGCAGCAAAGTCAGCTGTAAATCTGACCCAGAGTGTTTGCACCACATTTTTCATGTATGCATATCTTTAACAAATCAGGCTGTCCCAGGAAAGGGATCCCAATACAGAAGCAATAAAAAAGGTCCCTGTGGCGACTGGGCAAATGTTTGTTTGAATGAATTCGTATCGGCTGCATTTCTGCAAGGTCTTTACTTTCTCTGTCAGGTGTTCAAGTAACTGAGATTTAATCAAATATTCCTGAAAATGCCCTCGCCCAGCTCCTAAAGCAAGCTCTCGATCAGCAGCCCCGCAGTCGAAACGAGCTGGTGGAGCTGAGCAGCAGAGGCTGTACTGCCAGCAAGCACCAAACCACAGCTACAATTTCAAGTTTTACCCATCAAACCGCCAACCACGGTGTAAACTCAAATTGCAGCTGACTTAGGGACACTCATATGGAGAAAAAGGCTGCGTTTGTCAGATAAATGAACTATTAGGAAGTACTCGCTCAGCTCGGCTCCCTAATTTGCAGGTGAGAGAGAAGAGGGTTGTATCTGAAGCAGCGGTTGCACCCATGAAGCACAGACGTCTGCGAGCACCGCCTGGGGCCAGCCCTGCACGTCCCGTGGGTGCAGACGTGCCTCCATCCACGTCTCCTGCAGGATGTCCCACCGTCGTGCTCAGCCACGTGGCTTCAGCATAACCCCCCAGCAAAGCAGCGCTGACCTACTCAGGACTGAGCTTTACGTTTAAAATAAGAGGAGCTGCACAAGGGAAGTACAAATCAAGTCACGCTCACTGGACAAATTTCAGCCCTGAGGCTACAACCTACTTAATGTTACAGGGGTGTGATTTGTGAAGCCTTTTCCCAAAAGACATTTTTCCTGCACAGATCAAAGGATCAGCCAGTCCCATACTAGCCAGGGAGGGGAAATGATGCTGCAACTGCTGACTGCCCAGCTCCCCTGGATCCCTCCCCTCCACCCCTCCTGCGGAGGAACCCAGTTACACCCCTCATTTAAAAATGCTCATCTCTTACTCACTTCTGCCACTAAAGACAGCTAAGGACGTTCTTCCTGCGACATTGCCACAAGTACACCCAGTTGCTAAGGGCATGGGGAAGAGCACATGGAGAAAGGTCTTAAATAAGGGTAATAATAATTGAAAGGATGACCAGGAAATAATAGTCTGAGATCGTATGGAGTCAGCTTTGAAAAGTAGGCAGAGGACGGGGAAGAAGACTGCTTTGGTTTTTTCCGCACAAGTTTATATTCCTCTATATTTTATCCACCAACATTGTAATTCTATTTCTAAGCCTAATAAATTTCCCACAGAAGCCCTATTCATTCTTAAACCTATGACTGCTGATTCAGGGAACTGTCATGTTTTTCCATGCCAGTATCGGTTCACACTGTACTAAAAAAGCAAGATAAGGGCTAGAAAATAAAAAGCAAAAGAAAGAGACAGCTTAGGGGGACTCAACAGTCTTATTTTGCTGATCATCAGTCTGCAACAGGCTCTGTGACCAATTAATGAAACACAGGCTGTAAGAGCTGTGATTCACAAGAAATCTGACCTCCCTTGCACTGAAATTTAGAGATAAACATGGAGTCTAGTTCTCTCCATCACCGTTCCAGTTCATCTCAGTGAATTGCAGAATATCTGTGCTGCTCTGTTCAAGCTGAGAAACCCACCCAAATGTGGATATCAGGGGTGGTAAGAACACAACAGGCAGCTCTACACCATCCCAAGGACCATGGTACAGATTCCTACGAGCAACGTGACACTTCCAGGCCAGAAAAAGGGGATCATTTTTTTCTTCTACCTTTGAAACATATGCCATCTTTATCTCAGAAAGACTTTATCCCTTTGAAAACAGAGAACAAGATCCTCGCTTCCATTGCACAACATGTGGTCCCACCAAAGAGAAAGTTTGCAGCCCCAGAACACCCCAGCTCCTGACACCGAGGAATCATTTCAAAGCACACAGCACTCCAGCCTGCCCTGCCTCCAGGCTTCCTTCAAAGCCTACCAAGAGGATTCTAGCAAAAATGCAACGTATTTTTTGATCCTGACATTGGTTCAGAAGTGATCTGACACCAGCACTCTGCGATTTTGCCATCCAGAAGCAGCCGGTCACACACCGGTGCCCCTCGAGACCATGTTTCTGCAGGCAGCCTCGCCTGCCTCCTGACACTCCTACCATTTCTTCTGATCACATTCTCCTTTAAAAAAACACACTGATATAGTCAAATTCCAAATATTTGATTTCACTGGCCCTTTTTCCCTTGTGTCTGCTCTTGACCTGCTTCTCTCCCCCAAACCTACCACGTGTCACTGTGCTAAGAGGAGTAATGACACACCAATATTCAAAGGGCAATAGGATGAACACCAAGAATTGCTGTATTTGTACACATTCTCTTTTTCTAAGGTTATTTCTCTCATTATAGAAGTCTTGGAATTCTCTTTGAGGCTGTTGTAACTGGGGAAGAGCTGGCTCTTGCCAGCTGTAGTAACATCGATGTTTGTCATCGAAGAGCTGTCTTGATTCAGTTTCTCTTTCTGCTGATACAATCTGCTAAGCAGCCAGCCTCATCCTGATTTATTTATTGGCTCTGCTCAAGCAATGGCTACAAGTTAATTACAGTTTGCTTTTTGTAACACAAAAACATGCTGTAAAATGTTTTTATCACTGATCAAATCCTTGGATTACTCCGTTAATTGTGACCTGGCTTAATCACAATGAGTATTCCAATGTAGGAGGCAATTCCTCCAGCTTATCTTTGCGGTCACAAGACATGTTTCCCTGGCAGAAAGTAAGGTAAAACCATTAAGTGTGTTTTGGAATGACATCTGATTTCTGTATCAAGCGTTCCCCTGTTTAAATCTACCACCATTTCTACTATTAAAAGAGCCAGAGCTGCAACCCAGCCTTTTTGTAATAATTTATAACCTCTCAGCAACTAAGGGGATGTTATACAGAAACTGCTGCATGATCCATCTCTGCCCTGCACAGACTCAACTTCTGTTGGCAGATTTGTCAGTCATGTTTATAGGCTCCGTTCTGCCATACAGTCAGGAATTCTCATCCTGTTTTGATCTGTGTCATAAAAATGTACTAGGACTGATATACACCCAAGGACTTTCTGTTGATTTGTTTCTGTCATGCAAGCTATGCCTAATTCATGTACAACTTATCTCATTCTATTAGATCACTTTGTAATCATATTTAATTTAGATTTATTCCTGACAGTTCAGGCTGGCTCCAGGCATTTAATTAAATTTTGCCCTCTTAAGCCACTTAGTCTAGATTTCAAACATGATGTAGTTTTTCCTTGGACAGCTCTTTTCTATCCATAACCTTTGAATTGGTAATTTGTTCAGTTGCATCTTACACGACATTTTCAAGAACTCCTTCAAAACCTGGCCTTGATGCTGTGCAGTGCAAGCATGCAACGAGCACCAGGTGAAAAGCCCAGGGAGAAGCAGCACAGCACCATCCAGCCGTGCTTTCACAGGAACAATGCCATTTAGAACCATTTTACCACGCATAGAAACCTGAAATGGCAACCACCGAGTCAAACGTAGCACAAGGGGTGAGGTGAAAAGTAGGGATCGTAAAACTAAAACTACGCTATTAAATTACAAATTTGGGCTGCTTTTGAAGACTTGAATTGAGAATTAAAGTGTGTTACATGAAAATTTAGAAAAATATTGGTTGACAAATCCTAGCATGCAATTAATATCAAATGAAATTATTTTTATTCAAGTTTATTGCCCTTTAGGAAATGGGCACAAGAGTATTTAGAAACAAATTAAAATATATAGCTGAAAATTAGGATTAGAAAATAAGCTTAAGTACAATGTTTATTAACTGCTTTGGTTTTCTTCCCTGATTTTTATTAATAAGGAAGAAATGTTTGCACGTACAGGACTCTTGGTTTCTTCAGGATTCTTCCTCTCTTGCTGATTACTGCAATTGCCTCTCCCCTTCTGCTGTTACGGGCAAATTACAGCGTTTCAGAGAACACACTTCAAATTTCTTTTTGTCCTGCAATTTGCCACACCTTTGTTCCTCAGACTTGAACTTAAAGTTTCACTCATGCTCTTCTCCCTACTTCAGATCCTGCCTCTTAATTTTTTCCTGCGACTCTATCAAGTTCGATATCATCAAAAAGCAGGCAAGACGTGGCTCTGCAATAGCCACACAGCTCTGCACATGTTATCGTAGTCTGGAGTTCCTAAAGCACTTGCACAACCTGTCTGCTGCTTTCATCTTTATGCTCACGGCAGAGTGCACTGCAGAGGGCTAATCATAATGCAAATTCAGTCAGAACTAGTCACTTAAATTCCACTAATATATCTTAATTTTTCACCCAGCGATATGATATATGGTGCCAATATAATTCAATCTTCTTACATTTTTCATGAGTTAAATAAATCATATCAAGATAGAGTACTTCAACCATCATATTTTATTCTGCATGCACATCTCCTTCAAATGGATGCAGAGCAAACCCCACATCCCACTTTACCAGCTTCAAGGAATTTGAGCCCAAGTAAAGGTGGACCCCAGGGATCAGCACATGGATGGACGCAGGCAGTCCACTCAGGTCAGCCTCCCATCTCTGTGACTTATTATTTCAGAGGAGGGCATAAGAAGAACCTGCCTATAGGGAGCTTTCCTGCTGCTGTTAATGCTCGGGCACTGGGATAAGAGTACGTACATCCTTTCCATAATTCCTGACCTTCTTTTGAAGGAGGCCAATTGTTTCGGTCCTTCCTCCCCCAGCCCAAAGTATTCACAGCATCCACAGAAACATCTGGACCATTTTAACATCAGCGCCTTGCGTTCAGCACTCTTGGCAGGAGCAGTGAATGCCATCATTTTCTCAGGAGTGATTTCTGCAGGGTTAGAGAGGGCTCTGATGTGCCGTGTATCCCAGCTCCCCACCTCACAAACCCGGGCCACCCAGGATTTCCGTGTGCTGCTGCTGGATTGCAGCAGTGCGTTATGGCACCCCAGACTTACTGAATGAAAATACTGTAAAACTCAGTTTTTCTCCGCAGTTTTTTCATAGCACATTCAAAAGAGCGAATGGACAATTCGCATGAATAAACAGACACCATTATCAGCAAAGATTGCAAAATGAGTCTTCAGAGGCACAAGCACTATTGTTACCAGAGTAATCATTCGACTTTCTTAGTGGTTACTCTGGCTTAGGAATTATACATTTATATGAAATTTTCTTTTGCATTCCACATCATAGCATTTTGTGATCACAAAAAAGTAGAAATCAAGAAAAATGTATTTCGTTTGCTTGCATTCCATTTTTCCCTCCCCACCAGAGGTCATTTTGTACAGAACAGTAGCTCTCCTACCGCTGGCAGGGCTGCTCTTCGTCATTTTCCTTTCGTCATTTATTTTCAAAGCTGCTTATAAACTTCCTATCAATGCATTACTAATAATCTTAACAGACTTTTATCAAGGAAAACCATAGGTTTCTATTGTCAAGAAGCCTTTCTCTGAACCTCAAGTGCTGACAGTTTTTTGACAATTTATCTAAAGTCAATTGTCTTCTATTGACTTTTTCAGCCACTTCCAAAATGACGACACTTCTTAGGTCTGACAGTTCATCTGGCTTGCTGTGCTCTCTCTCTCTCTCTGTTTTTCCCTAAAATACATAAATCTTGACAAAAAATACTGTACTTTGTTAACAGTATCTCTTCACTTCTCAGCACTTCAAATGTATTTCTTGAATTTCTCAGATTCTGTTGCTCTCGTGGCCATCAAAACAAAGAGTCAACAAAACATTTTCAAATGCTTTTGAGGTTCTAATTTGGTAGCCAATTTAGGTATGTATTTTAACTTGTAGGACAGTGATGTGTTACTTGCTCTCATCTCTCTATGGGAATCACTAGGTGCTCGCTCAGAAGCCAAGCCCAGAAGATACTGCAGCTGGCAACATGAGCCACAGCTGCTTTGTCTCCACTGAAGCCAGTGAGTGGTGGTCACATCCCTTGGACATCCCCAATCCCTTGGATTCATCCGACTCCTCAATTTCCGGCTGGTCTAAGGTCTGACTCCCACCTTCCTTCCTGCGAGCTCATTACAAAGTCCCCTTGTGTTCAGCAGTGAGAGAGATGAAAGCATCGTTTACAGGCTTTGCTGAACTGGAACCACATGTCTGTTTTCCTTCTGTAACACACTTTTTCTTCAATAAAACTCCATTTTCCTACATGTTCTTTCATTCTTTATATGCCAACAATTTGATCAAGCTTTACTCTGTATTCTCTCCAACAAGCCATTTCAAGATTTATTTCAACCTTATGTCGCCACAATGTCATGTTAGGAAGCAAATTAAGTTTATTTTTGTATCACTTTCTTACAAGACTATCTGTTCAAACAGAGATCACTTCCTCTTCTAAATACCCAGTTATTTTATTCTCTTTCCAGTTCCCACCACCCTTGACTCCCTTCCTCTCTCCTGTGCCTTTGCTTTTTGCTCATCGCAGACTAATGAGGTCTTTCCTGCACAACACGCTAATAACACCCACATGCCGCAGTTTGAACATAAAAGCAGTTCATCGGTTCCAGCCTCACACACTCACAGGGGGACAGAAGATGCTTCAGAAATCATTGGCCCAAGCCAGAACTCAGCATTATGGGGCTGCAGCCACTCACTGTTCCCCTGCATGAGGGCCTGATGCCACACAAGACAAGAGAGAAACTTTTAGAATTGCTAAATAATCTCTCTTTTTTTCCCCAAACACTTCTCCCCATTGCATTCCTTGGAATGTTTCTGGCACACCTCAAATTCCTCGCAACCACGTGCCATGGATGTGTGCCTATTGACTGTAGCCGTATCTACACGGGTAAGAAATCTCTCTCCATCCCAAAAAAGATTCTTTAACTATGACTTGCAGTTGCTAATTTTAAATTCATAGTCTGTCAACACTGAAAAACCTTCTTCAGCAATTTCTGCCATGTATGTTCTTAGATATTATATCAAACCCTCCTCTGCTACATAAGAAGAGAACAAATAAATTCTAATCACATGCACAAATCTCCTTCCAATATTTGCTAAGCACTAAATCAACTCTTTATCTTTTCTCTTACTATTTCCCAGAATACTCTTAAAGCTCTAGAGAGCCAGAAAATGAGAGGAAAAGTGCAGAGCGTGCTAAAAGAAATGTGGGGGAGGAACCTTTTTTGAGTCAAGGGAGAAATCAGAGGTTTGAGTGATGGCTGAAAACAGCCTGGTTGTTTGGGATGAGGAGCACAGCACCAGGTCTGAACCTCACTAAAGTCTGAAGCTGGTAACTAGACTAGAGCCCTGAGAAATCTCTTGGGTAAAAAGGTTTATTAAAGCAGAAATTGTGTAGGAATTTCATGTAAGAGATGTGCAGTAGAGAAAAGACTGTCTTTTCTTCACATAGATCTGTTTGGCAGATGCTGGCATAGCTCTTTCCATTTTGATCTCCCCTAGGTTTTAATTTTTATTTATGTCATGATTAGAGACTTTTAAAAATCTAGATCTGATTCAGGGTGGAATTTTCCTACATTTCTAAATGACTTAGGACCATGAGTCCCTTTAGCTTTTGAAGGCAAAGGTGCTCCTTAACAGGTGTGAAATGTCTAACCGTCACTCTTTGTGAACTCCTCCAAACAAAAATCCCTGGAGATATACATTTGGCCTCTGGCTATTAAAACCAGACAGCTCAGCATGTAACAGCGGTGTGGACCAACATTGTCTTCGTGCTTTTTAAACCCATGAATCCCTTTGCACTACTTCAGGCTAAATCAGACCAGAAGGAAAAAAAAAAAAAAAATGTGACTGGGTAAGGAATGTCCCTATTGCTCCTCACACATGCTGCGAGACCAAGGTGACAGTATGTAGGATGCCCCAATAATTTACAACTCACGCCCCCACCCATACATCCTTCCTCCTCCCTGTCTGCTTGATAGAGGTGGCAGGAGCGTGGCTGTAGTAGGTGGAAAATGCTGTTGCAACATTGGACGTAAATGGAGTCCCTCGCTCCCAGAGCCACATTAGCCTCGGTCAAAGGCAAGCCTTTGCTTGCCCATGGCTGAGCTAAAAACACCTCCAAGAGTGGGGCTGCCATGGCCAGGTGGTGAGTGGAGCTGAGGAAAGAACAAGAAGTGGTCTCAAAGCCACTACAGAAGCAGTCAAATGAGAGTCGAAAGCCTCTGTTATCAAACTGCAAAGTCAGAGAGAAATGGAATCTTTGAAATCTACAAAGCCAATTTGAATATAAGATGTTTTTTCCCTAAAAAAAATTCAAGAAACCCCCACGGAAATGCGGGTCCCAGCATTCAGTGTGCAGCTGCCCATGGACACACAGATACCCTGTTTTTTCCAGCTCCAAATCTGAATCTTGCAAGGAGAATGTATTTAACCTGCATTGCCAAATGCATTGCTATAAATAGCATACAAAGCTGCGAGGAACATATAATGCTACTAAGAGAACTCTTGTTATTTTTATCTGAACCTGTCTTTGCAGTTTTCACTATTTTCCTAACTGAAGCCCACCAGCATTCTGCATTGCATGAGGATTAACAAACCCATGATGTTTCCTGGATTCTCAGAAATCATTGTTTCTAGCGTGTATTTGGAAAAGAAGTTCACATACAAAGCATGTTCCCAGTAGTATAAAATGAAAACTAGACAGTGTGGAAGGGTGATTGTGCTGTGGTGGGGGCAGAACCCAAAGTCCTGTACTGGTGAGCACCACTAATCCCACACAAAGGGTACATGAGAGGACACATTTATGGAGAGAAAAGGGGGGTGCTACAGGGCCAAGGGCAGAGAGGGGGAGAACGGCCCCCAGCACCGTTCTGTGACAAGCAGCTTTCACAGGTAGGCACTAACCGCTACCACGGAGGAGCCATCAGCCCTCGGGAGCACCCAGGGAAAGGTGAGTAGACGGCTCCATCCTTACCCCCTCCAGATGAATGTCCCTTCTCATCTCTGCTCATGCCAACAGGAGTTAGTCTCAAGTCATAATTTCTGCCTTTTGCTAGAGTAGTGGACTCTGAGGACAGACAGAATAAACTGGGCATTTGGGACATGTCAATCAGCACATGCCACAGATGATGCTTCTGACAATTTCCCCTGCAAATATTAGGGGCTGAAGGCATCTACTAATTACAGGGAGCAAATGATCTCTACAGCAAGAACAGTAAATTAATTCAAGGGTATTTGGAATGAAGAGTGGTCCCAGAGCAACTGATGGTGTATGGAAAGAACAAGGAAAATGGTCCTCATGGGGGATGGAGGGAAGCTTCAACCTGGAAAACAGTAAAAAAACTTCCAGGATTTGGAGATGAGGCAGCGGGTGAAAAAAAGAGGACACTGGGGTTCATGGAAGCACTGGAGGAGAAAGATGATCCTTGTGTTCCTTGGAAAGGAAAGAAGAAATATTGATGGGAAGGGGTCCTTATAATCTAATAATTTAGGCTGCAAGTGACCTCTGGAGCCCAGCCCCCTGATCAAACTGGAGCCTGATCTGGCTGAGTTCACATAAAAGTATATGCTGGTTTTGGACTGACAATACAGCACGTATTATGCCATCCATATTTGTTACAAACTCTTGGTTCTTTAAATTCAGGTTTCATGTATATGTGCACATAACCTATACAAAAGCAAACGGACTTACCCTGGAAAGCCAAATCCTGCTAATTCCTGTTAATATCTGAGATTTCATTGCAAGTTGCTGAAGCTAAAAATGTTTATAGTGAGTAAACAAGAAAATAAGCCAAGCTGAAAGGCAGAGTATCACAAGCTGTTCTTTACTGGAGTTGTTACATTTCAACATCTTATAGTTGCCTGTGGAAAGCAGCCACATAATTTTCTACTCTGTCTTGTAGGACAGTCAGAGGGAAGGAGGAGGACAGAGCCAGTAACTCACATTGCCAGAACGGCTCCAACCTTCTCACTAGAGCAGCAACCTGGTGCCTTCTGCAAACTGGTGAGCAATGGGAGAGAGCAAGTCCCAGCAGAACAAGGGAGAATTTTAGTAGGCTGCAAATTCAACACTATTTCTATAGTTCATGTTACATGGCCCGGGAGGAGACTGTTAGATCAAGTGACACAAAGCCATTAAGCATTGTATTTCCCCAGTGCAATTCGGGTAATGAAACACCTAGAGTTAGATCACTCTGTGCTGTGCTAGCCAGAAAACATCAAAGCTGTTGCTACTCAGGAACTGTGCATGGGTTGAAGGGGGCGATACGTGTGAGCCAGTGGAGATACAAAGCCTGGGGCCAGGTCTGCACCCTGCAACAGAAGGACATAGCCCGAACCGCTACAGCAGATAAGCAAGTGAAAATGGGATTGTGAGGAGCAGGATGGCTCACCGAGTGCCTGAAGGCGCTCAGCTTCTCAAGGTGCCCTTGTGGGAGAGCTGCATGCTTTCGAGGTGTCACTTTGCTGATGATCAAAAGTGATAGGCAAGCAAACACGCACCCCTGAGCAGCATTAGACAAACACGGTCGCCGTTAAGAGACGGGATCTGAGTGGATGCTGAAGCAGCAGCGTTGGCGCTGACACCGTCGCCTGTCTGCGGGCGAACGGGAGGCTTTGCACCCTGCCGCAGCCGGCCTGGATTATCCCAGGGGAGACAAGGGAGTGACAGGGTGCCACATCCCATCTCCACTCAAGTGCTAACGTACCTCGGGGTCAGTCCCGGCCTCATCCCCCTGCATTCAAAGGTTTCCAAACCGACTGCAGGGACACACGGGAGCAGTGAGAGGTGAGATGCACACGCTGCGTGGTGGACACCAGGGAAACGGACACTGAAGTTTCCCAGGCACTCACAGCCTTAAAAGGCAAAGTAAATGCAGTGAAATACATGGAGTTAAATGGCAATAGGGATGTACAAACACAGACCAAACGTGCCCAAAGGTGAGAAACAACCTCAGCAGCTGTATGCCAGCTTCACAGGGGTATGCAACACAGCTCTGCAGCTGCTCTGCCCGGGAGAAAGTTTCCGAAAGGTCCCTTTTCCTCAGCAATTCCCCGATAGCTGGTTTGGGCACCCTAGTGTGCAGCACAGTACTTAATGTTCTCCATTTCTCCTGCAGCGTCTAAATGCACAATAACCACCCCTGCACATCTCAAACCCTCTTTATAATGATGCCAGGAGCAAGAGCAGGTGGGTTAATAGGTGTTGGGCTCAGCAAGAGGGAAGGCTGGAACAACCCCCGCAGTGCTCACCCCTGCTCCCAGCCCTGCTCCAAACCCTCACACCCTCTCAGCACAGGAGGACATGGGGTTTTTTTCCAATTTTTCCTTTATGATTTCTTTAAAAAGCACCATATAAATCTGAGTCAAGTGAAGCTGCTTCCATAAAAACACTGCTTGCCAATACCCGCTTTGAATAAATGTTTCCTCTTGGGCTATTGCTGCTAGTCACAAAACCACAAATAATAAACATTGCCCAGGTCTTGCGGCAGCTGCTGGTGGGACATAGAGATACCACCAAAAATTAGTGTGAGAGACAGGGAAAGGACATAGATATGAAGAGGTCAAAAACTGCAGAAGAGCTACAAGTACGTCTGGTCTCCCTCTCATCCATCTTCTCCCTAAGAAAACTGTTAAGGTTCTGCCCCATAGCAGAGAGCTGAAGGAAAAAAGTAAAATGGAAATATTTCATTTTTGGCTTAGGCTTGTTCTGTTGAAGGGAGACTCCACTCTTTTTTCTTCCTTTTTTTTTTTTTCTTTTTTTTTTTCTCCTTCCAGAGTTCAGGATCTGATCACATCACTTTAGAAGTTTCCTTTTTTCTCAGGAAGATAAATGCCTGTCACTTTATTTCAAATGCACTTTAATATATGCCACAGGCTACTTCAGGAATTATATATAAAAAAATTGACACATCCAAAAAACGAGGAAGTCAAATTATTTTCTCTGCTTTGATGTTTATTTGTGTTTTGTACTGCGGGGCACTTGTGCAATATGCACAGAAACGCCAGCAGAATGAGTGAATCCTGTTCAAGTAATTTAGAGGATAAAATACTAAAGGAAACTTCTTTGAACTCAGCCCGATGGCACATTCTGAAATGCACTTTCTGATCTGCACATTGTCACTTTTCTCTAGCCTGGGTTTGTTACCACCAGGGCAAGTCTGGCCATAAACATGCAAGGCAGTACTGGAACTGGGATTTCATGCTATTTCTTTCTGTCAGGGTTTGAAAAGGCAATAGAAGAGAATTTGATACCAAGGAAATATGTGCCTTGTTCTTCTTCAGAGCCCTCTGGATTTAAAAACTTTAAAAAAAAAAACCAAAATATCTCATTTTTTAATATAATTTACAAAATTGGTCCAAAGTTACAAGGGGCACGGGGAAGAAATCTAGGCAACTGTATGCTGATTTTATGAACGCCACCCCAATGCGGATGGTTTAGCTAAATAAACTTCAGTATTGCAACTATTAATTAAAATTCAACCCAACCCTTGGCTAATGTGAATTAGTGCTAGATTATAATGCTACATCATGATAAGCAGCTTGGAAATATTTCAAACAGATTTGGAAAGTTGTTCTCCATTAGATTATAAATACTATTAACAGATAAAAAGCCTTAAAAGGGCCCGTCACTTCAAAGGGGATCTTCTGGCCATTTTCTAGTAGTTGAGCTGAAGGTACACAAGTTTGCTAAGCCAAATTTGAAAGCAGAAAGCAAATTGTGGCATCTAGAATTATTATTGGTTCCTTAAGTTAATATCTTCAAGGATTAGCTTGTTCGCTCCATTTTTGTTAAGGATAACGCATTAGCTAGGTATAATGAGGGATAAGACAGGCCAAGCTTTTAGCTCTAAACATTAGAGGCCTTTGAAGATACACATGAAATCCACCTAATGACATAGGTTTTTCTCCCCAGAACGATGCTGGGAACAGCGGTCTCATCTGGGCTGAGGAAAGGGGCAGGAGCTTTGGCAGGGAACAGCATCGGGTCTGAGACACCCAAGCACCTCCCCGTGCCTGCACAGGACACGTCTTCATTAGCAGTTTATGAGATAGTCATTATTGACAGATCCACTTGAGGTTATGCCAGTAGCTATGCAAACACGTAGTTAAAAAAGGAACGACAAAAAAGTCTTTACCAAATGAACAAATTGCAAAGAGATAATGAAATGGGGCAGATGAGGCCTCCCGAGGGAAAACGAGATTAAATTAAACTTGCCATCAGCTGATCAGCATGAAGTTTGCTTTTCAGCAAAACCCATCAAAAAAGATTTCATTGCAAAGCACTGCTTGGACAACTAGTTTTTGTTAAAAGCTTCTAAATTATTTTTTTTCTGTTGCCTACCAAAGCAAACAAGCCCAACTTTTGCTCAGTCTCAGTGAGGGTGTTCAGCAGCACTCGGTAGCTCGGTGGTCACGCTGATGTGGAGAGGGACAGGGTTTCCTGGCTCTCTCTGATTACAGCTGAACTGTCCTGCTGGGACCGATTTTGATCCTGGAAATAGAGATAACCCTATAGATCAAATGGGTCTGTATTTAGATTTTACTGTCTTGCTACTGATAACAGAGATTTCAAAAGAACGCTTCATGGGAAGGATTACACCAGGATCTGTACGTCCAATCCTCTTGTAAGTACAATCCCCTTTCCCAAATTCCCAACGTACACCCCATGGGCAGCTTGTCTCAATGGCTACAAATCTTTCATACAAACCGCATAACAGGTAGCGACACATTTACAGCACTTTTCATCTTTACAACACCATGTGCTGGTCAGTTTTTATTACACTTGCCAGACAAAGTGCTTTCCTTAGCGTCCACTAGGAAAGAGATTTTTTTTTTTTTTTCCCAGACAAGCTTTTAGCCTGGCCAGCTGTAAGTACACAATAAAGATATATATACTACATTTTCCCATATTACAGTAATTGATAGAAAAAGTCAAGCCTGAGCCTGGTATGTTTCTGTCTCTGTTCCCATCTAGCCCAGCACATCATCCTGAAAATTTTCTTTTTTATAGTACCTTAGTCCTTGGTACTATCTAAGGCCTGAAGTGCTCCCTCAAGGGTTTGCATTAGGCTCAGAAAGGATGAAAGAATGAAAGAACAAGATCAGAGCTGTTGCAGATTCAGCTTTAGGGCCACAGAAAGTAAATTTCTAGTTTGTAGCACTTGCTTATTCCTAAAGTTATTAACCACTCCAATACAGTATTTATAGCTGGGCTGCCTGCCTCCCTTTCCCCCAAGCAAAACTGTCACTATTTTAATGCTATAATAAGAAGCTGATTTGCTAGTGTAAAACTTCAAAGGGAAACTTTCTTCTTCTGCTTGATAAAATATTAATGGGGAATAACGAAGCATGGTGAGGTTACGCAGAACCCCAGGAATGAGCTCTTTTGGGGTTCCAAAGCAGCCCACTCCCTGGCTGGTAGCTTTTGCTCTTGCCAGGTTATCTAATAAGAGTTGCCTGCAGGAGCTCATGGTTTGATTTCCCAAACCGTGGCCATGGACCAGAACTACTTTCCCAGAGCAATCCGTTCCCTGTACAACCCCAAAGCTCCCAAGCAAGGTCATGCCAGCAGAACCAGCTGCACAGTGGGCTCCCTCGCCATTTCACACCGGGGAGGGTTTAGCAATGATGCAACAAGCTGGGAGGGAACAAGGCAGAGGCAGGAACAGGCCAGAGCAGGGTACGGCTTAAAGCCTCCTCAGGAGGGTACACAAAGGACCCATCCATCATCCCAGGCTGCATCTGCCAGCCAGACACCTCTGCAGAAGATACCCCAAGGTCACATACAAGCTACAGCCAAAGATGCTTCTCCTTCCCAGCCAGAGAGGATCTGGTGGGGTTCCTTCAGCCCACACCTGATGCACAAACACGTCAGTTTAGTATCTCAAATACAGCACGTGCCCTGTCCTGTATTCTCAGGATCAGTCCCTGTTGCCCTCTCTTTTCCCACGTCTATCTGCACAGACAGACCAGCAAGCACAATGAAGCATTACTGGGAAGGCTTGTTAATCACCTGCAACGTGATTCGGAGGCAGGTTTGTCAGCATATTTTATGCTATTACTGCACTTTGTACCGGTGCAGAGCCTGCATGTGACAGCCCAAAACAGACAGGCAAGGTGTGCCGAGCTGCTCCTCCACCCAGATGGATTTGCAGGAACTGTGCACAAAATTGCTTGAGGAATTTAAACGTGTCGGGTGGCTAGAAAGCTGTAAGGAGAGTTGTCAGGGCAAAAGGCAGCTGCAGAAGAGCTCGGACAGCAGTTCTTGCCTGGGGGCTGGAAGCCCTCAGGTGCCAGTCCTGCACAGGCATTTGCATTGCCCAGTGGTAACAGTGGGATGCTGAGCTGAGGGACATCATTCCAGGTGAGACCTTTGTGCTTTATCATGGCTGGCCAGCTCTGATGCAAGTAGAAGAATGCAGCTCTGCTGTGTGGTGTTTTATTCAAATTCCCATTCACCTCTCTGAATTTTCTACAATTTATTTTTCCTTCATTACCAAGAATTTTGTATAAAATGAAGCTGCTGTAAAGGCTCGCACAACCAGTCCCACGGGCGTGATCTAGCTCCTCTAACAGTGGCATTACACAGAGCTGCAGCAAGTTACGCCCTGCTCATCTGCTGGTGGTCCTGGCCACCCTTCTCAGGAAAGATTCAAAAGTTCAGCATATCATAAAGACCATAAAGGACAAACATTGCCACTTTCCCATATTCTGGGTTCTTTCACCAACAGATATAACCTCTCCAGGCAGGATTCCAATCCAGAGAGGTAACTCACTTCTACTTGCTCTTCCAACAGACTGAAGAGCACCTGCAGAAAAAGCCTGTTGCCTGAACGTACACCATGATGTGTTTTCATGATGTTTAACAAGCTGCCCAGGGATGTGGAGTGACCACCATCCCTGTAGAGTGTTCAAAAAATGTGTAGATGTGGCGCTTAGAGGAACAGTTTAGTGATGGGCTTGGCAGTGCTGGGTTAATTGTTGGACTTGATGATCTTAAAGGTCTTTTCCAACTAAAATGATTCTATGATTCTTTGTCTATTATATTGTGGTTATTTTTCATGTATCATAGAGCACTTGTTTTGATTTTTTGAACAAATGTTTGCATTGTGTTTTTGAGAGTCTTTCACGGGTAGCTCGTCCTGAACATGCCAAAGAGCAAGAGCTTCAGGAATGGATACGGAGTGAGGTATACCCAGAGAGGAATTGCAAGGAGTGGAAAGACGACTTTACAGATCTCTGAAGGAGGAGGTGACTAGTCTCTTAACTCCTCTCAAGTGCTTCCCATGGCAGAGGGCAGTTACTCATGGCCTGTAGCCTCTGCACATGCTGGACATCCCGTGGAAATACATCCTAGCACATCACATTTTAGACACACTGCAGCCACTCGCAGAGGAGAAGTAAGCACATAACACAAAACAGGTAGGTTACAATAAAAGCAGCAAACTGTTAAAAACAAGAATTCCACGATCCTGACTTGGTTTTTCCAATTTGTATTTCAATTCCTTACTCTGACAAAGAGGGCACACTCACTCTTGGGCAAGTGCTTCAAGGTCCTCAGAGGTGAGGAGGCACCAGAAGGATCTTCGTGCCTAAAAGCCTTGGCCTCAGTGGTCCCTTGGGGGTCTGCACATGCAGCACTGAGGATCTTGGTCATCTGTCACATGCAGGCAAACACAGCAAGGCCTGGGCTGGGCAGAGCGTGCAGGTTACATTCTGGTGGTGGTGCTACATCATCATTGCTTATGGGGCTTACTTCAGCTTTGTCACTGCTTTCCAACTCATTTCACGATGACCAGTATAATTGCTATCACAGTCACCAGACACTCAGGATTTCAATTTTTTCTCAAGCACTTAGAAATATCTTAAATCTGAAGGGTACTACCTGAAAAAAAATGGATTCTGTACTACCAGTGCCATCCCCCAGGTTTAGTGTCACCCCTGGCTAATCTCAATAAACATTTCAGTACCCCAAGTTATCATTCACTACAGGAACATTGACTCTGGCCTCCTTAATGGGTACAGCACACGTGGTCCTGTGATGGAGCCAGAATTTCCTCGCACCGCTGCTGTCGTGCCCACTTTCTTGTGTGGGAACAATGCAGCAGTCAAGTCGCTTATTCAGCCTCACGCCGAGGAATAATCATTAATGTTTACTGATGTAGAATGCACACACTACATTAGTCACAATCCTATAAATAAACATGATTTTCATTCACACTACATTAATCTTGATCCTATAAATAAACAGATAGAGCACAGCCCTAGCTTCCTGAGATACCCCCTGCAGAAAGAGAGTTACCGTACCAGAATACATCAGGAGCAGGACTGCGGCATCGGC
This sequence comes from Falco cherrug, assembly GCF_023634085.1. Lineage (NCBI taxonomy): Eukaryota > Metazoa > Chordata > Aves > Falconiformes > Falconidae > Falco > Falco cherrug. The sequence continues at coordinate 60,592,660 of NC_073704.1, read as the reverse complement.
TGCTTATGAGGAGACCATGGATTTGGTTATTTCATTATAATGGCAGAGTCATTTAAAGGAAAAAAAGGGCCGGGGAAGGGTGGATAAGTTTATGTACTGTAGCACTGACTTTTAGTACTGTCTGGTTTAAAAGTGAGCTTAGCCTTAGGTAAGAACTTTATCATAAATCCAGCTAAATAAAGCTAGGTGTCCCCTGAGCAGCACCTAAATGACTGGATTGTGCACAGAGACTTTTCCTCGTGAGATGAAAAATCCACATTATCACCTTGCATTCACACCATAACCCCCCTACTGGAGTGTCATAGCGAAGGGAACCCACTACGCTTTCCAAATTAAATACCTAGGAATCACTTTACCGAGCACAGAAACATGGCAGCTGATTAGCTGCAAACCAGCTTGGGGTGGAGAGGACACTGGTGCCAACAAAGATGACAGGGAAGCACAGGGAGGCAGGACACGCTCACCTGAAGCGGGATCTGAAGGCAGCATGAGTGGATATTAGCGCCTACATATAAGCTGTAAAATCTGTTCTCAACAGTCCACTTTAGCCACCAACCGGTGAAGGAAATGCCAGCAAAGGAAACAGAAGAAAAATAAAAACTTTGAAGATTATGGAAAAGTACAGAAAGAAAAACAGAATAAAATTGAGCCCTTTCAACCTCAAGCAAGTGGGACTGGAAGCTTGAAAATAATTAGATACAGGGAAAGAGAAAAGGAAAAGGGAAGGGATTAGCACTTAATCTAAAGGCACAGTTTCATTAGCTGTGTCTTACTCTTTGGCGTGATATCGGACTAGACCCCAGACATTTTTGTCTTTACAGCAAATAATATTTGTATTTTAACACGTGATGAACCTATGACTAAGAGCATCTTACAAGTCTCGCTGTCAGTTCGCGCCGGCATCTATACAACCAAAATTACATTCAGGAGGCCATAGAACAGAGAGCACCGAGCACTACTCGGATGATTGGTAATATGATGCATTGACCATTTTAATTAACTTCCCCACTGGGGGTTGACTGTTTATACAAAGCGCAATAAAATACGTTCTTAATTTTTAAGACCTTAAAGACAACGAGACAAAATGAGCGCAAGCTATTGAGGCTGTCCCTAGAGATCAGGGCTGTTGTGCTCCTCCATCCCCCGCGAGGAGAGGACCAACCCCACAGTGTTGCAGAGGGAGCACAGATGATTGCTACAGCATGAGATTTATTTGATGTACAGAATGTCTGTAGCCTAAGCAAATTTCTGCCTAACATTTCCATTCAGATGTTTTTACTGACTACTTCTACTGAATCTTATCTTACTAAGGGCACTTAAGCAATCAGAAATAAAGCTGACTATAATAATACTGCTTCCTTTTCTATTTTTCCTTCTCAAGAGGGTGTAATCAAGGGAAATTTAATTGTTCATGAAAGACAACATCTGTATCACATATCCATCATATTTCCACTTGGAAAGCTTCCCAGTGTGGCTGTTCTGTTTGGTGTGCATTACCTTTATACTCATCATTAATGAAGTTGATTTTGTTATTAGAGGCCTGGAAGCTGTAACAGGGGGTGATATTTACGTCCAGAGCATCTGTGTTCATTTTATAGGAGATGCAGTTCATCAAAAGCAGATACAGATGACTAAACCAGTGGGCAAGGTGTGTTGACTTTTTATTTTATTTAACAGTAATGAAATGTAACAAGTGCACCAGAGGGATACATTTTCATAAGCAGACAAGCAGATGGGTGAAGAAATTTGACTTGCTATAAAAAGCTCGTAACTTCTGAGCAGTCTGAAAGGCTCCATGGAAAGAGTCATCTATACTGCAAAGTGTATTCCCCCTTCAAAGATTTCATGTTATATGTGGCAGTCTCTCTCTTTGGCATTTTACATCCTACAGGTGATGAGCCTTAAAGCACAGCTGCTGGCAGCCAACCAGCAGCAATACACTTCCAGGCCACATTTTGCTTGAATTTGTCCAGATTTCCCTCTGACACAGAGGTGGGTGGAGTCGGGATGGGGATGACAGGAGTTTAAACGCTAATTGTTCATTCAGATGATTTCATTGCCTCCCGGAAATAATGTTCTTTCAGTAAATTGTATTGGAGCATTAGAGGTTCTCTACTTCAAATGCTCCAAAATCATACACATGCTGGAGGAGAGATTATTATCAACTATCACCTGGAGATCAGGCATGTACACTAGATGCTAGATTTTAATGCAGAAAAAGTTCAGACCCTTTGTAGTTGTGATCACTGAATCCATCCAAAATGCCTACAACAAGGCACCAAAGCAACAGAAACGTCAGCAACTGAGTAAGAAGCAGCAGTAAGTAGAGCACTCCTTGTTTCCCATACCAAGTGAGTAGCAACATGCTGTCACTGACTGCAGCCCTTAATGGCAAACCGTTCTCCTTATGTTCACAGCGCACAAAACACAAATTTAACTTGCCAAAAATCACAATCACTAAGAAGTTTCTTAAATTAGCTAGATTCAGAGGAACAGAGGAAAATTAGTGCTGCTTATCCCTCAGCGAACGCTTGTACTGACAGCCCAGGTCAATACTTTTGAATACAGTTGCCAAAAGTCAGGCACATCACCCTGAGAAGGCTGGTGGATGCCTGGCACCCCTAAAAACCAGACAGCTCACTATCAATTTCCTATAAGCTCTTTATTCTACTAGAATTCTTGACTCAGAGCAGCAATCACAGCCAGCCTACTTTGATGTTTTTCAACATGCCAACCTGTTGCTTTGTTGTGGTTGAGTCTTTTGTCTTTGAGATTTCAAATGCAAACTGATTTTCTTGGGGTTTTTTGTGTTCATTTGCAAGAGGCATAAGTCATCAAAAGCAGATACAGATGAATACTCTAGCGCACATTGTGGGTTTTCTTTTTAATACCAACAAAACATAACAAGCCAACTTGAGAGATGTATGTTCATAACCGGTCAACCAGACGGGTGCAAAAATCTGATTTGCTATAAAAAGCTTATAGCTGCTGAAAATCTTAAGGATTTACTGGAAAAAGTCAGTTGTAACAAATCATGCCAGGGCACTAAAAAGATTGATCCTGCTTTGTCCAACTGTCGCCTCAGCGTTAGCTTTCCTGCTGCTGTGCCAAGGCACATACGTAACGCAGTGCTCTGCGGCGGGACGTGCCACATGGGATGGCTGGTGCTGGGGCCAACGGCCAAACTGCAGATGTTGCAGACATTTGCACCAGACCAGCCCTTGTCTGAATGCGTGTTGGCGTTGGAACATATTCCCACTATACGTGCCAGTTGGGTTCGCACGAAGGGAACCTGCTCTGCACACTTGGAGAGGTCTCTGCAATGCAAACCAAGGCGCGAGAAGTGGAGACAATCAGGGGATTCGCTTCAGGAGCACGTCCTCATCCAGACCACAGTACTACCATAGACATAGCCACACAATCGTAGCTCTGCAGGGCAAACAAGCACCCGACGAGCAGATTCACAATCAGCACGAGTGTCTAACAACTCCAGTCAGAGCCCACCCCTCTACAAACTGCTGTAACCTTCCAAAATCCTAGTACCTGCCTCGGTTACACCTTCTGGTGAGACTTCAGCTCTCAAGGGCCCGAGCCCCTCCCAAGGAAGAGGAGATGCTTCTGCCAGAAAACTTCACGCCAAAAGCTTTTGCCAGCCTCCAAGTCCACCCTGTGCTGGAGGAGTTGCCCACATCACCCTGGTGGCTGACAGACCTCCCCAGCACACAGGGACACCCTCCCAGCTATCCCAGGGAGCTCTATTTCCACACTCCTTCACCTCGTCTCCACTCAGAAGGGATTATTTCACTTTCTGCTTCTTGCTAATGTGTTTTGCAAGTACAATTCAAATGAACTTTTCTACAGGCTGTAACCTCTCTCCATCATCCACAAGCACAACACACAGAATTTCAATCTTTTAGCCTCCTTGTGGCAAATATATATATATATATATATAAGTAGTCTTTTGCACCTAAAATGAGATCTGCAGAGACACGAAAGATGTCCAAGAGCTGCCATGGGCTGTTAGTCCAGTTGAACTGGAAGTTCATCGGAGCCAGCAAGCCCTCTCACCCTCTCAAGGCACTGGGGAAATGCCTTGCCTCTCTTCTATGTAGTTCTTCTCCTGCTTCAGGCATACACAAATCGTATCCTGATAGGGAAAAATTGTTATTCACTTTATAATTTATGTTTTCTTAAAAGGCGGTTTTCATATTTTTGGCTCTTTCTGTGTCTCTGGAAGCCTGGATCAGAAAAGGGTAAAGGCTCTCCAGCTATCCAGGCTTGCAGGGCAGATACTATGATAAGAATAAAGTATCTGTTCAATATAAATGACAAGGCATACCTGCTAAGAAATGGCAAAAATAACAACTTGCTGGTTCACACTGGATTTTGACATTGTAATACAAGATATCCTTAAAAGCACTTCAGAAGCAGCTTTATCAGCCCATAACACTTACTAAACGAAGCTGTAGGGTCCACACCTGCACATCTGCTAAACACCAGCTTCCCTGTTTTGTGCCCCAGTGAGAATCCAGCTCCCAACTGGTGATGTGGGGAGCCCCAACACGCAGCCCTGCACCAAACGCACCATCATTCCCGCTCAGGTAACGCTCCTGCCTGCTTGCCTGAGGTCGAGGAGCATCACTGAAAAACATAACCTGCTGCTTTAAAACCCAGCAGTGATGACTGGAATCCATAAATCACGTTGTTCTGGGGTTTTTTTCCAGACCTGTGGGACTGCTCCAAGCATAATTAGGTTTTGGGTTTACAAAAAAATACCAGCATCTGTTGCCTGTTCTGTGCACGCTGCAAGTCTAAGGGGACTGCTCCAGGCTCAGCACAGCTTTTGTTCTCACAAATAGAGAAAACTTTGCCGAGCCTGGAGCAGGGCTGCTGGCCAAGGGCTTTGGAGACTCACATTATATGTGGGACCAGGAGCAAAGGTGGAGAAACGAGGAGATGAAGGGGATTGAACTCAAAGTGCCTCACCCTTTAGCTGAATTGAATTTGATGAGTCTCTGTTTAAATTAATATAGGGGAAATTCCCAATAACAGCTACTGCCAACAATCCCATTACAAAATAATACCAGCATAAAACAATTACAAACTTATGCTTATCTCTCACTTTAAAGTCAGTTCCAAGAATCCAAAGGCTGACCAAGCCCCTTGCTGATTAGCAAGGAAACATCCTCTTGTTAGATGAAAAAGCTTTCTTTCCCCACCTGACAACAGAGAAAAACATCACAGCAATTCTACCAGAGCAACACCGCCTTCAGCAAAACGGGGTGCTACCAAAGGGTCAGCTGAGGGGCCTGTTAGTCCTTCTCCAGTTTCTGGAGGAGACTCTGGGTGAGCTTCTTGGTGACCACAGTGTCTGGACCACCCTCATCACACCTGGCACGTTGCTTCCCCAAGAGCAGCAGCAGGGTACAAAACAGCATGTTGCAAAACCTCTGCCTGTGGAGGCCCTAAAGGAGGACTATGGCCTTTTGTCAGTATTAACAAATATCTAAGAACTGCACATATTATAATGACTGCAGGTGACGGTCACTGGATACAGGATTGTCATGCAAACAGCGCACTCCGTAGAAATGTGCCAGCCCAAAAATGTCTATCCAAATCCAACTGAACTTCTAACTACATCTGGGTTCAAAACCTTAAAATTCCAGCTAATTCAGTATTACTTTCATACCTAGATAAGCAGTTCCTCTGGTTTCAAACCCGAGCTGCTACCCTGTTTAGACTCTGCACCTGGATCCTCTCCCTGGGCATCCAGATGCCTCTTTCCTTTCTCTGTACGTGACAATTCTGTGAGTGCATCATCCAGGCTTGACAATGCTCTTCTCTTCCTTTTCTGAAGCCGGTAAACACTTCCAGGAATCCTCCCATTACTCTGAAAGTGCTGATTCACTTTCCCAAGGCAGGAGGAGATTCATTCCCATACCCCCAGCATCTTCCATGCAGGGGGACTAACCCATGAGATTATTCGCTTGTAAGCGGCATTGATTCTAACTCAGGGGACCATGTTCAGCCAGCTCACACCCGAATACATTATGTGTGAGGGTATAGCTATACAAGTGGAGTTAAAGCAAAAAAAGCAGCTGAATGTTGAAAGAGGGAAGAGCCAAGTTATCTGCCTTGCTTCATACCATGCTCAGCCCCAATACAGAAACTTTATGAAGTTAATATGAACAAGTATTTCACGGCATAGGGGATTGGCAGGTGGCAATATATGTTCTATTCTGTCAGAAAACAAGTGGCACATTTTGAAAGACTTTCTCCATCAGGTACTTCTTAACCAGGAGGGACACGTACAGCCACACACAGGGTCAGGGGCACGAGCCTTTGTACTCCGTCTTCCTTACAGCCACCAGTAAAGGATTACACTAAAACCAAAGTGAATTGTCATGCCATGAAACACAAGGCTGTGCAATAGGTGTCCAAGGCGCAGGGCAGTACTTCTGCAGAAATAAAGCAAAATCTCCCCCAAACTGTGTCTAAAGCATATGCAAAGCTGCTGCAGGCGTTGCTGTTGTACGCCAGGCTCTGGAGTCCTGCGGGTTTTCTGTCAAAGACACCAGAGCTTTGATGGCAAAAGAACCAAGTTTGCAATTATATCATTTGACTTTTTATTTTCTTATCTCCTTTTCTAAAAAAAGGAGAGGAAAGAAATGTTTAAAAAAAATTGATGAAGGATTAATTACAAAGTGCCTTGAACTAAGAAGGGTAAAAAGCCATTAAGTGGACATGTAGAGAGAAAATTGTATAATGACATACTACAACTGCATGATTAAGAAGTTAAAATGGACTATGAAAGGAAGGTACTATTGAAGGCAAAATAATAGGACTATTTCCAGCACTTTTCAAACAAAGGGCTGGTAACATGAGTTGTCAAACATTTCTGAGATCAAAAGACAAAAACCTACCTCCTGGGGCATTTAAAAAAATGAAAAGAAACATTTCTGCTTGCAAGAAGGAGCATAACAGACACAAAAAATGAACATTTTCTTCTCTCAAGAAAATGCTACTGGCCAGCACACTTAAACCCAGAAGAGACTATGGAGGATACACAGCTGCAGATTAGCAGAAAGCCACCATAGCTGTAACTGCCCCTCAAATTCTGCAGAAAAAGTGAAAAATAAATAATAACACCCCAACCACACTGTGCAGAGAGAGGCAAGTCTGGGTTAGAAAGAAATGGGTTTCCTCTAGCATGGCACAGCGCTGCCCTGCCAGTTTAAGGGGCAAGGCCAACACCGCTTGGGACGACCTAGGATGACCAGCAGTAAGTGATGTACACTTTTCCCAGCTCACTGCAGGGAAACACAGACAATACTTTTGCTCTGTGATCTCTGTTGTGGGACAGCGAAGCAGATGCTTGTGGGGAAAGGGTGAGGATTACTGCAGGCACAGACATAGTCACCGCTTTGATGCTCCCTCAACTTTCAATGCAAAGCGGTGAAGAGTTAAAATTTTGTGAGGATATCATGAAATCCCCCTGTGCGTCGGCACTGGAGTGCTTCTCACGGTGCGCAGGTGATTACCTCCTCCATTAGCAGGCCATCGGTGGAAGCAACCACCTCCTGGTTATCCTGAAGTACTAACCTGGCAATTTCATCAGAGACCATCTAGATAAAATTAATCGAGAAGTCAGGGTATAACCCTTACGGAGAGTGGCTATGTTTTGAAAAAGTCCTTCTTCATCTCTATGTCAGTCTAATCTTGTATCAGCCATGCTGAAAAAATATATCAATTCAAGCATATCTTTGGGGTTTGTTTTTTAAGGAAACGAATATTGTCATAAATAGCAATTGCAGCCAGGCTTGGAAGCCCGCTAGCTCAAATACCCATCGACTTCCGTGGAGTTCCCGTGTGTGAAGTACATGCAAGATCAAGCACAACTGTTACAATACCACTTACAAAAGCACTTTATGCTCCAGAAATAAATTGATAGCTGCAAGAGGAATAGGAGAGCGTGCCCGTTACTGTGCAGCTGAACGGAGGCTCAGCATCGCTTGGCACACTGCTGGGGCTCTGCACCTTGGCTGGTTAGACTGGAAGGTTTGAGAGGACACTTCACCATCTTACGCTCCTATTCTTCCATAAGGCTGCAGGAAAGACATTAAAGCCCATGACTTTTTCTAAAACCAAGAAAACAAAATATGAATTCCGAGTCCTATGAAAGCTGAAGCAATACACACAACAGTTGGAAGAAATAAGCCTTTGGCAGCTTCAAGTTGTAAAATACGACAAAGGAGAACCGATGGTTAGCACTTGATAAATCTCCAAATGCCTTGCCATAATCTTGTGACACCACGAGTTACAGGCTCTAGCATGACATTTTGATAACTGTTGCTTTTAAAACCAAATCAGCAAAAAAGGGAGAGATAAATCATTAAGAGCATAAGGAATTATTTGGGGGGGGGGGGGTTTAGCTCTTTGTATAGGAGTGTGGCCGTACTGGAATGCTGTAAAGAGCCTCTTCTTAGAAAATACCACAGATACAGGGTATAAAACGGGATTTGAGAGATGTTTCTTAACCAAAAAGAAGGATCTACCAAAAAAACACAACCCTGACATCTCTGAAAAGAGAAGACAAAGAAGTACCAAGGTATTGTAAGATTACTAGTAGGTTACTACTAGATTTGTAAGAACAACTACAAAATTATCGCAATTAATATAAATCTCAGGCCAGCTGGTGATTGTTCAGAGATTCATGAGGCAACATGAGTATTTAGGTGGATTTTTCCTTTAAACAAACTTTATGAGGCCACACAGTCAACAGGGAGCCCTGAAAAAGGATTGGAAAAAAAATGCATGTGAAGCACCGAGCATCTAAATGAGGACCTTCCATAAAACACACGGCAATAAAGACCTTTAGAACACATTAGATGACTATTAGACAAGGGTAAATATCGTTGTTAGCTTACAGCGAACAACTGATAGGCTTTATGAGGCCAATGAGGGAAACATAAACCGTTTAGATCCGGTATGCACAAACAGCAGAAAAGCTTTTGTAAGCGAAATTTTGTTCATGCCAGTAGTATCACTATCAGCAGCTGCACCGGCTAATCTGGTGAGTGGCAATTCCATTTCATGCATCCAAAATAAGCTCTTAGATAATACAATTTTCTAAAAGACACTTGTATAACAAATACGTGTTTCGTACCGGTCTGCTATTAATTTTGAAATGTTGTTTTTATTTGAAATCCACTGCCATCTCCAGTCTGAGGGCTTTCTGCAAGCTTTCCTTCCTTCCCTGCATAATTGATGCCATCTTGTGGTGGAAAAACCCTCAGTCTCCTGGTGGTTTCAGTCTCCCTTAATAGCCAAAATAACACCTAACTCAGTGTTACAAGAGAGGTGACTATATTCCAGACCTACATCCCTCCTCCAGACTCCCAGCCTTCGGAATGGTATTTCTATTAAGCTGTAACTGGTTATTCCAGCACTGTGAAATGAGCTGGAGTGTGAGCTTTCAGGAGCTGAACCTGCATGCAGAACCCTGCCTCACTCATGTCTGAGGTACCAACCCTGCACGCACAGCGCTTCCAGGGACAGCCCACGCTGAGGCGGCTACTTCCAGAACCACCTTCTTTTATGTTAAACAACTAGATTTCTTCTTCTTCTTTGCCAAATGTTTCTATTGAAAACTCCTTACTTTCAGACATCCCTACTTTTGGTTTCTTTCAAAGAAAGCCAGTATTTTGTTCACACCACTCTGTGCATCTCTCTACCTTTCTACCTCTGTCTCTCATCCTTTCTACCACCTGTGGACATTTCACATCCTCCTATATGTTCCCCTCACATCTTTCTCCAACTACATTTTCTGTGTACCGACCTCATCTGTTTCAGACACCTGGTCTCCTCTCCTCCCCATCAACGTGCAAGTATACCCGACACCTCCAGGCAAAACAAGCTGGTCTTCTCTCACCCCGTCACCAGGCTGACTGCTGCTGTGAAGTATAAGAGCACCTGGTATATTTTGGATGATCTGCTGTGAAAGCGTGCTGATGGACAGAATGACCAGGAGAGCCACACACGGATCCAAGCTCCCTTGGTCAAAGCCTTTCATCTGTTGCATGCAATTACCTATTGCCCCATCAGTCATTAGTTACATGCCCCAACCTGCAAAACAGTTGTTTTTTAGGTACGTCAGACTCCTACCCAGTGAGATAGCCATGCTCACCATCCACCCTAAAGCCTCCACGGACCTTCTTAACTCAGACATACTTCTCCTCAGCCCCCACAGCAGCAGGTACCCAAGTTAGGAGCATCACCCTGAGCATCAGCACAGCAAGCCAGGCTTTGATGCTCACAGCCCAGCCACGAGCAGGAGGGCACCTGTGTCTCCCCCAGAGGTGCACGGCCAGGGGTCCCCAGGCTGCTCTGACCCTCTTGGCAGCAGGGGCACTCCCAGCATCCCAGCTGGTGGGGCTGGGGAGGGAAACAGTACTGACCACAGCTCAGAGCAAGCGCTGACTGGAGGGAGCAGGAGCCAGGGCACAGCTGGGGAATTGCTGCTTAACTTTGCCTTTAACAAGGGAAGAAGAAAGAACTTGAGGAGGAAAAGCCTGAGAAAGTGGGATGTGCTGACCTCAAGAACCTCCTCCAGACTTCAGAAAGCCTCTGGGTTTCCCTCTCGCCTGCTGCGAGATGTATTTTCCTGTCCCAGTACAGCCCAGGTGAGCCCTTTGCCCATCAACCAGCAAAGGCTGAGTGACACCCAGAATAAAAACCTCTCCATGCCTGTGAGTGAGCATGTCTGATGAATGACAGTGAGAGAGAAAATTTCTTAATTTCCAAGTCCTGTTTCTTAATGAAGTTCCTGGATACAAGCAAAGAATACAGAAAGTGGGGTGGTATTTGCAGTGCTTCCCACCGGAGCACTGCACTTGAGCTGACATCAGTGGAAACCTTTCTGGCTTCACTAAAATTCACACGTAGCTGCTGAGCGAGAGCCCACAGCTCCCACCATGACTGCCTGCGGTACCCTGCACCAGGGATGATACAGCTAATAAAGACTGTGCATTCATCTGCCTTGGTGAGATCCCCGCCTTCCCAGAGGGTCTCGAGCACGTTTTCTTGTGTGTTCCACATCTCAGAAACACCAAGCTTTTCTGAACAACAGACACAGCTAACTAAATCTACCTGCTTTGTGAAAGATAAAAGCAGGGGGAAATCTCTTTATATTTTCTTTTTGTCTAGCTGAATTTGCTGTTGCTTTAGTAAGTATTGGGGTTTGGTTTATATAAAGGTAAACAGTGTTATCACACAAATCCTAGTCTTATAATTGCAGCCTCACTTGAATTACTTGATGATTAGCCTCTAGGCACAGCGCTCATCTCATTCAGTTATACCTTCATTATCATCAGATTCATTAATTTCATCCTGTGTGCTAAAATGCGGCATGCTTAAAGGCAACATTTAGCAATATTCAGAATATTGGCAAGGTTTCCCATTCTCTGTTGAAGAGTTTGTAGAGCAATACTACACCAAGAGGATCAAGAAGTTGACTTTTCCTTTAAATCCTTGGTGCGCTGGATTTTAATTCCAGTATGCACTGGAATTAAAAAAAAAAAATACTAGGCTTAATTAATTTTAATTCCAGTGCACGCTGAGCATAGCAAATGGCCTTCAGGTGGACCCCAAAGGGGCTTTGCCAGGGAATGGCTGGGTGAGCATCCTCTTACCTGCATGGCCTGGGGTCTGCCACCAGAGAGGACATTTGGCCCCTGGGGTAAGAGTTTCACATGCTGAGTTGCTACCTGTCAGCAGCAGAGTTTGCCAATCCTCCTGTTAGCTAGGGCTTTGTAAGAGAACTTGGTTTTGTTATTCCATAGTTGTTCTTGGCAGCGCCTTATACTGCCAGGTTGTACGCAGTTCCTTTATATTCCAATTCCATTATTACTGTTTTAAATAAACCCTGTTAGAAGGAGGCTGAGAGATCAGTCAGTCACACAGCAGGGAAGCAAAGGATGGAAACCAGCATCAAGGTTCCGAGCTCGAGAGAAACCGTCTCTGAGTGACACAGGTGATGAACCCAGACACAGCCAAGTCATCCCATCCAGGTTGGCATAGTCATCCCAAGCCTCCCAGGGTAAGCTTACCAAATTACTGTTCATTATAGCTACAATAGAGTAAAATAGGGTGTCACACCATTTATCTTTAAAACGTTGAAGAGTACCTGCTTGCACAGCATGCTTTTGTCAGGATTCCCCACCCTCCCCTAACAAGGGTGAACCCCTTCCAGATGCTGAACATGCCCTTCGAGAATTAAGGGGTAGAGATGTAAAAATGAATAGTCTAAACCTACATCTGTGTTGGTTTATAAAAACTTCCATACAGCACCTTCAGAACAAAAGGGTACTATAAAAACATAACGTATTGCCAAACCAGTTCACAGCATTATAGAACATCTCTGTACTTTTTGACCATTAAGAAAAACAAGTGTACAGTTCATTAAAATAGCTGTACATGTTCCAGCTAGAGGCACAGTGACCAGAACAGCTAGGGTATCAAGCACAGGGATTTTTTTTTTTTCTAAAGCACTAAATTAAATGTTATGTGATAAACACAGTATTTTAGCTTCTTGGTAAATCAGCCTCTTTGGCAACACATAGAGATTGATGTAACACCATTTGTAGGTGAGAAGTGATACAGCTGACCTGCCAGCAAATAAACCAGAGGAACATTCCCCTGACACACTGAATGTATTTGATAAAAGGGAGGAATTAAATAAATACACATGCAAATATATGTAGGGCAATTTAATAGAGGCCTTCGAACTCAAGTGCTAACATTTGTACAGCTTATGCTCTGCGCATCTCTTGTGTACTTTTAAGCTACAGACAGCTTCATTCAACAGGACAAATATGACTTGCATTAGAAGAGCGGGTGGAAGCATTTCTCCTGCCTGTCTTCCAGGGCTGGAGCCCAGATAACAGGATGGGAAGTGGAACCAAAAATATATTTAATAAAAGGGAAATTTATAGTTATTAAGTTTCTAATACCCGTTTCAGAGAAGAAAGATTTTCCAAATAATATTTCTTTCTGCAGAAGACAGATCCCCTCAACGCAGCAAGGATTCAGCAATTCAGAGATGCCTGATCGCTGAACTCACCAGCTATGGCGTTTGTCCTCTACATCCACTCAGAAAGCAGGCCTCAGACATTTGCAAGGTCACAAACCAGTTCTTTCTCAGTGTCTTTTGGAGGTTTCTCACGGCTGGTTGGGGATGATATTAAACTGAGTTAGGGAGGAGTGAGCTGCACTGATGTGCATGAGAGTCCTCTGCTCCACAGCAAAGTGCCATCCTATACCAGACAGGACTCCTCCAGGGAATTTGTCTTTTCCTTAAAATAAATAAACAATCCTAACTTCTCAGCTATTTACAGATTTGCGGTTACATGGAGAGCTTCTGAAGTCTCCTGCTATCTTTACACTGCTTTTATCTGGGCTTTGGACCAGCTCCTAATGACACTTGTGAGTGACTGATGGCAGGCTGGCACTGCTGCAGCAGGGATGATAACATGAGTTTGGCTACAGACTCCATGTGTGCAGAATCATGCCCAACAACTTAAATTAAATTAAGTTATATTGAAGCTGGTGACCGCTCAGGGACCATTAAAATGTCAGTTACTTAAAGCTGGGTTTACCAAAGGTTATGAGACAAATGGTCATCTGTTATTCTGTCAAAACCTGAAACTGAGATGCCCTGAAGAGGTTTAGGGGATATTTTAAGGTGATCCAACAACAGAACTACCCTGGTTTCAGCTGGGGTAAAGTTAATTTCCTTCCTAGTGGCTGGCACAGCGCTGTGTTTTGGATTTAGGATGAGAGCAGTGTTGATAACACAGGGATGGGTTAGCTCTTGCTAACTAGTGCTTATCCCAAGTCAAGGGATTCTCAGCTTCCCCGGCTCTGCCAAGGGGACAGCTGACCTGACCTAACCGAAGGATATTCCATACCATAGAACATCATGCCCAGTATATAAACTGGGAGGAGTTGGCTGGGAGCCGCCAATCGCTGCTCAGGGACTGGCTGGGCATCGGTCAGCAGGGGGTGAGCAGATGTACCATGCATCGCTTGTCTGCCTTGGGGTTTATTTCTCTCTTTGTTGTCTTCCTTTTCATTACAATTATATTTTACTTCAATTAGTAAAATGTTCTTTTCTCAACCCACGGGTTTTATCTTTTTTCCCTGGTTCTCCTCCCCATTCCACTGTGGGGAGTGGAGGGGGTGAGCAAGAGGCTGCTGAAGCTGCTTGCCTTCCACAAAAGGAAAAAGGGCTTCAAAAAGTTAGTAATTCCCTCAAGAAGCCACAATGAGACCAGGTTCCACCTATAATCTCATCCATAAATCATGAGATTTGAGGAATCAGTTGTAACTTCATAAGATTAAAAATGTCAAGGAAAAATATTTAATTGAAAGGGCTCAATTATTTCTAAAACTATGCAACAGCAAAATTTTTCAAGTATCTGATCTTGATTTTACATTTACTTAAGATCAAATCCAGACAATCTCTCCTTAAAAGCAACAGGCCAGCTGAAGAAGAAACCTATTTTCTAGGAAGAGCAAAATTAGAGGAATCTGTTCCCAATTTGTTTAAATGACAATTATAAAATGAGTTAACAGCAAAAAGATACAGATTTCAGAACCAAAGACCTTCTCCTTAACAGCCACATTAAGAACCGGCAGTGTATGCATGTCTCATCTCACATATCTTTTCAAAAAAACTAATTAAAAACATGGCATGGTGTCAAGCTTTTGTGTAAGTCTAAATCTCATCTCCATAAACTAATAGAAGCTTTTCTGGTTCATCAACAAGCCGGTGACAGCACAGGCAATCAGCCCCTTCCTAGGCAATGCCGGCTTCTGTGTTATGATAGAAAAGTGAGATGCTAATAACCTGTTGGGCCTCGTTTCTTGACTTTCAAAAAAATAAAATAATTCCCTCGAGGCAGGAGGCAGAATGAAACAAATGAGGGGCTCTAATTTCAACCAAGAGTAATTATTTGCCCTACAACCACCTGTACATGCTCAACAAAATCATACCCTTTGACCTCCAGAAATTTCTAAGCGTTACTTACAGAGCGGAGCAGCTTTTAGGTAATGCCATTGAGACATGATTTTTAAATTATAGAATCATAGAACAGTGTGGGTTGATAGGAACCTTCAAGACCATCCAGTCCCAGCCCCCTGCCACGGGCAGGGACACCAGCCACTAGCCCAGGTTGCTCCAAGCCCCATCCAACCTGGCCTTGTGTTTCCATTAGATTCGAATCCCAGAACTCAGCGGCTGGAGAACATCCATCTCACTCTTCTCTAACGGGATCTCCAAATCACTCACTTTTTCCAAAAGGCAGCTCCCTTCAGTTTAAAAGTTGAACGAAGCACTTCAAGCACAGCATGTCTCATTGCCACCAAGACTTTTGGGCAGTGCTGAGGACAGGCTTCAGCCTCCGGTGGAATTAGAAGGAACTTCCAGAAGGTCTTGTAGCAAAACAGTAGCCAGACAACCAAAAAACCTATGAATGAAGACCTAATCTGCTAGATACTGAGCTCCTACAGCTCAGCAGGGCACCAAACAGCCAACAAATAATAATAAAAAAAAAAAATTTAGAAAGCCACTGTGACCCAAAAAGTACGTAGTCATCGGGTCCTGCTGCAAATCTCGGTTTCACCAATTACTGTGCTTCATCATCCCTTTCCGCAGCTTTCCCAGTGTATTTTTGACAAAAAGTTCTATGAGGGAAAGCAAACTATTATATATAAAAAAAATTATATATTTTATATATACACAACTAGCTATAAGCATGGTACAACTTTGTGCGGATAAAATGCATGACAGGAGGAGGTTGCCCCCCAAAATCTGTCCGGACTAGCAGGTTCTTTGCGGGTCCCTGTGACTGAGGTTTGCCAGCACCTACATCCTTTTCCCCCCATGAACAGGAGCCCTGTGGGACTGCCCCGCACCTATCGCACGCCCAGCATGCCTCTAGGACCTAGGAAAAATGAATGTAATTGAAATAATTCCTTCATTTATTCATCCACATGCACAAGCAGTGGATCACAGCAGGTGTGCAGGAGACCCAGTTTTTAACTATTTGAAGAATTAAAAAACAAGAGTGGTGAAAGAAGAACCATAAAATAGGCTGCCCAGCATCTCATGCTGATCTGGCCCCTCTGGTTCTCCTCCCCTCCCTGCGCACACATCCGCATATCACACCCCAGAGACCTTTTGGAGAGTTAGCCTCTTCCCTGGAGAGAGGGGAAGAATTGAGGACAAGGAGAGGCTGAGACCAGCTGTTTGGCTTAAGCTGCCACAAAGCAGAGATCCAACATCTTGCATCACACAGAATTGATGCCAACTTAAATCCGCATTGCTCCCAAAAGCGGCGGTCCAGTCCTTACTCCCAGCTTCCCATTTCCCACCCAGGTAGCCCTTCCTTGCCCCAGCACCAGCTTTCACACAGCGCTGTAGCAGGGGTGGGATCTCATCACTTTTATCTCAGGGCTTTTTTTTTCTAAGCTCGTTTCCAGATGGGCTCATTCGCATTTTGCTGCATGGGCAGAGCTGTGCTGTTCCAGCACCCTGTCGTGGATCACCCACCGCCACTGGTGTCCAGGTCCTTGTCATCTGCACCCGAGGAACAGCACGAGCTTTGGCAGGATTTGGTCCTGTACACAAGCAGCAAAAGACCAAATTCCTCCCAAGCATCCTTGGCATGCCCCAGCTGGTGAGACAGCCTCAACTTCCCTGTTTATTTTTCCCCTCCTTTCCATCCATGAGGGATGACTTCTGCTTTGAGGTTTTCTGCAGGGCATAACAATTAACAGAGAATCAAACTGTGAAGCGGGGTAAATGACACCCCAAGGGTTCACAGGTAGCCAATATTCAGTTAATAAAGGCTACAGCCCCACAGGCTTACACAGGTCTTTCCCGCTAAGTCCAGTTCAAAGACTCCCCCCTCCCGTCAGCTGCGGCTCAGCTCACTGCCCCTTCAGGCCCCCCCATACTCAGAAGGAGATAACAAACTACATGGCTTAAAGAAAACACACATTAAAACCTCCAGCTTCTTGTCCACGAGTTATTTTTAACGCGTCTCATCAAACGAGGGGCTCAGATACAATGAGGCTGAAAAGCAGAGCGGGAAAGGTTTGTATCACAGTACTTTTGATCCCAATCTATATGTAAAATAAAGCACAGGTGCCTGTATAATGAAGCTGCACTGCTTGAGAAGAAAAAAAAAAAAAAAAATTTTTTTGCCTGAATACTATTTTCAGGAAGCCGCCCTGCATTGCAAACGGCTCTGCTAGCCAGGCTGGTGCTCATTTATTTGGCTGTGCTGACCCCCAGAGTCCAGCACCCTGCACGGCACATCCCAAAGCCGAAACCCACCGGGCTGTGACACGCTTCCCACCCAGCACCACGAATCCAGAGGTTTTGCTGGAGTAGAGTGATCGGTCCCGCAGGCTGGGGATGATTGCACCCTGACAGCGTGAGAGAAAACTGGCATGTACCCCGCGCCACCTCAAATTGCTGCACGTACGAGAAACCGCAGAACTAACTAGATAAGGGGAAAACCAAACCCTAGGCGCTATCATGAAAGCACTTAGCTTCCCCATGAATTTCTCTGTCTGATTATATCCGATATCTCTAGCCACACACCTGGCAAACCCCAGGTTATCGCTAGATAAGCACCAGCTGTAGCAGAAGGGAATCCTTTCTTTCCACTACTTGAATCAGGAGGAAGCTGATACTGGTTTATCTCGCACATTTTTAGAACTTTATATTTCCATTTTTCTGAAATAATAATTTTTCATATTAACAACTAACATACTGATCAACCATTATTAAACACACAGAAAACAGATGGATAATTTTGGTTAATTATTCTTAGGTGGTCGCTGTATAAGAGAAATTATTGTTTAGAACACAACTGTAGTGTTAAAACCAGTGTGATGGAGACCAAAATTGCTCCAGCACAGGACACTGGCAGCATCCATCATCACAGGAGCAGGCATCACTGCCGCAATACACATTTTCTGCAAACAGTTATTCATGGTGTGGGTTTGGTTCACAGCACTTCTACTGAAAGTTATGGATACACACAGCAAATAACAATAGGAAAATCTGCCAGACTGGAAATGTCAAAAGTACTGGTTTGACTTTGTATTTCTTGGAGCGGGGAGGGGGGAGAGTATTTTGTCATCTGTTAGCATCAGATTCTTGCCTTGTACCTTCTCCTTTGATCTAGGAGCTCACTGAAGTGTTTCTGTTCATTTATTATGAACGTGGCATTAAAAAGACCACACAGTTGCCCTTCGCCAAATTTAGGTCTCCTTGTGGATAAGGGCATAACACTTCTTTTCTGTGCAAGTTTAACACACCTACATACCGTTTTAACTTTTAAGGCTCAATGCCACCCTCAGCCTAGAAAAAAAAAAAGAATACTGATGTTTTTCTTCAGGTAAGAGACATTTTTCCACAGCCGAGACAGGGATTATCTTCCCAGTCCTCTCTGCACAAATGGCAGCCTGATAAATCTCTCAAAATCTCTATATACCCTCCTGTGAAGATAGGATCTTTGTTCTCAGCTGCACTGCCCAACCTTCACCTTTTCCTGCACCACGTGTTAGACCGACACTTGCCTCCCGAGCCGCTGCTGGAGCTCAGGGGTCTGTGAACAAGGACATCGCCCCTGAACCCCCTTCTGTCACGGGTGTGCTGGACACCCGGCTGGAGCCACACCGTGCTCCCCTGCTGCAGGGCTGGCTGTCATCGGCACCACGTGCACACAGGGGACAAAGGGAAAATGCTGAAGCGGAGGGAAAAGAAAGGAAAATAATACTAATAAATAGAACCCTGGAAATGAACCAGGAGAGCAGTATTGCTTGATGTATTGTTCAGGATCCTGTACTTCTCACAAACCCTGTATCAGCAAACAGGCTGCTACAGCACCCATACATCACCCGCGCTGGGACAGCCCCGCGGGAGCCAGAACCAGGACTCCCACCCGTGAACCAGCTGGAGCCCCACAGCAGCAGCACCTTGGCTGTGCCTCCATGCACCCACCACCTGCGAGACTGCTGCGCCGAGCCCAACATGCCTTCATTTAGCACCAGAGGCTGCAACATCTTGCCATAACAAATGCGTTAAATACTGGAACTAATTAAATATCAAATAGCTACGCAGGAAAACATCGAGCTCCCAGGATAGGTTAAGCCAAGAAAAAGTCTGTGATGCTGCATCCTCAGCACATCATCTCCTTCACTGAAGGGAGGGACCCCAGCACTGCTTCTTCCAGCACAAGTTATTAGGGATGTAGAGAGAAGGCACAACAGAGAAAACACAAGATTTTACCATGACCTCACACAAACGTCACCACCATCACTGACACCAGCTCGTGGGCAGCAAGAGGGACTTGCATCCCTCTCTATTCGAGCAACAAACCACCCATGCACCACGCATAACCCAGCACCGAGAGCTTCCCCCGCTTTTGTACATACCTTTTCTCCTGCAGCTTCATCCTTAATATGCCCTCTCCTCCGGCCACAGGGGTACAGCACCCCCTTCACAGTCGACACTGCCTTCCCCAACATCCACCACAGCAACTTTCACAGAAACTACTCTTCTGTCTTCACTTGGTGGGACAGGTTGTTTGGGACCAACCAGGAGCACAAGACATTTCTTGCAAAGAAAAACCAGAAGAAAATCCAGAAAAGCAATTAAACTTCCTCCATGCAGAGTGGCCAGGAAAAGAGTGGAGAGAGACATGCAAGTGAAGCAGTCAGCACCTGCCACTTGAACCAATTGATCACAATTAAGGTTTAAGTCATCAAGCAGGTGTTCCTGTTGTAAGTAATTTGCTTCCACCTGGTTTCCCACCCTTTTTTTTTTTTTTTTTTTTTTTTAAGGTAGCTCCCTAACAAAGCCACTGCTTGTTCCAAATAGCCACCAGGGTCAGTTGTAGCTATAGCCATATTAACAGTTACATTACCAGTGCTCCAAGTCCCAGTCTTCATGTTATGCAGAGTAACTCGTTTCACAGTGAGGATGTGATCTTTTCCTCTTGGAGTTTCTGTCAATCTGTATAAACATTGGGTTTAACTAAGAATATAAAAATAACATCTTGTTAGATAAACCAAACTGTTCCCGATACCTTATATGCTTTCAAGAAAGAAGCACATTTTACATTCAATATATAGCTATTAAAAACAACGTACGTAGTTGGTAACTGGGTTGATTTTTGAGACCTAGCACCTCTTTGAGACATACACACCACAAGTCTGTTCACACGCTGGGCTCTGGTCAGCCACACGCTTTATAAACCTCCTTTTGCTTTTGCTCTGTCCATTGGGGTAAGCCTGGAGCATGGTGCACAACAGCAGATACAGGCTAAGACATGGGCTGCAGCCTTTGTTCTTGCAAAACCTGAGTAAAGGGGGATTTTAAGAACCACAGAGGAGAAAACAAAGCAAAACAAAACATGGACCACGGATCCCATAGGGCCTCGTTAACTGATGGGTGTGTTGGCAGGATGTGGTCAGACTGGAAGATAAAGGGAAAAGCATCAGTGGGAGTCACAGCCAGCAAGTGGTGTCCTAACATCAGGTTGGGTGGTACAGATAGGTCCTAAAATCATAGAAACACACCTAGTGTAAGGGCCCCCAGCCACTAAAACTCTCAAACCTGGTCTGAGCTTGGAAAGTCAGTATATACAAAGTCTAACACTCCTGGAATGATTTATCATGTTTGCCTGTCTAGGTAACCATAGATTAAGTGTCCCAAGCTGTTTTCCATTGGTCCACAAATTAGCTGTAACTCATCAACAGCATTTTTTCCACTAAGTGACTGAGGTCCTTTATCACTTCAGGTCTGTGTAGCTGCCTCGGGGATTTCTGGGCACTGGGTCAAAGCTCCAGTGCTCTGGCACATGATGTGTGCCCTGGGATACTACAGCAATGCATTAAAGCACGTGTGATGACACACGTTATATATATAGCATTGCATTCAAAACTGAAGTGATAACATGCAAATTGATAGCTCATTAAACTTTCCTCACACAGGTAAGAAATACTATCCAGTTCTGCTTTAAATTAGAGCCATCTGGAAGACTATAGCTCTATAAATACTGGAGTTTCCATCAGAGAAAATTCTGTTATGAAAAAAAACCCAGACCCAGGGTAACTTGGCAAGGGTTCCAGCCCAGCTGGAGGGGGGGGCTGCACGCCATGTCCCTGGTCATTAAGCCCTGAACTCTAATTTGGCTCAGGTGCCTGCGGCTCCAGCTGGAAGGGCGGCTGGTGGAGCTCCCCCAGCACAGCAACAAGGTGACTTTGCAGGCACAGGAGCCCCGCAAAGCTGGAAGCTTCACTCCATTTGCACCAGAGCTGTGTGGTATTTTACAATATATAGGGTCGGGAAAGTGTTCCAGGTAGGAAAGTTGCAGGGAGGTGGAATGGGGCACCAAGAAGAGATCTGGTTGTGAGTAAAGCATAAAGTAAAAAAATGTTCTGTCTGTTGGTGACTTTCCCTGCTCCTCTAGCAGATAAACAGAGCCCAGTAACCTCTTTAGGTAAATTCAGGAAAGCTGAGTTGTGTGGAACAAAAGGCAGGGTAGAAAGAGATGCCTCTTCCCAGGATGAAAAAAGGAAATAAGCAGCCAACATGTATACTGGGTTGCAATGCAGTAAAAAAATGTCTCACGAAAAAGTGCAGTTTTTCTGATGTTGCCTGCACAGGTCTGGCAGCTGGGGCTTACCAGCAGAAATTGCTTGTGCTTAAAAATCCTTAATAAGTATCAAATAAAGCCTTAGGGTACATTTCTGTCCCAACACAACTCTGACTTGAAGCACACTCATTATATTTCAGCATTTGTCCCGTGGGACAAACTCACCAGTGGGTCAGATAACATTGTAGAAATAGCATAACATAAAGGAGTAGGAGAAGGACATTGAAAAATAACATTTAAACCTCTTATGCTTTAGAGAAGAAAACCAGATCCTGTGGGACAGGTGTTGTACATCCTTTAAAGGGCCCCTTTAGAAGTTTTACTGATTGCAAAAAGAGACTCTAACATTTTAAGACCTGTAATTTACTAAGCAATATGCTTAGCAGAGGCAGTGGAGGTTTGCAATGGAAGAAAGAAGGCTCATGATAATACAGTTTGTAAATCAAGGCCAAATCAAAACACATTGAGCTTCAGCAGCTGTGCCAATTAAATCTCATTCAATTTGCTGAACAAGAAAACTAACATTAATCACTCCAGCAAATTTCTTAGAATATTTCATGTCACTAAGTAGTTAAGTGATTTTGTGCTTGTTTACAGTGCAGAATAACATCATATGAAGCACTATCATTAGTCACTGAGCAACTGTGGGACACTCTAGGAACCCCTGTGTGGTTCATGGCAATGTTCCGTAGAGGTCCTGTGCCTCCTACAGGCTGTATTTTTCAGAAGTATCCAACAGACTTTATCTTTTTTTTAGTTTCAGTTATTCCTTGCCCTCACACAAGCCATCAGCCAGGAGCCAGAGGGAGCAATTTCGCTTTCTGAAGCCACCACATCCATGTCCCATCTCCAGGCCACATCCTCATTGCTTGGGAAAAGGAGACACGGTGCAAGCTTCCCACTGCAGTTCAGGGCACAGGAATGCAGGGAATCCCTCTCTGGCCATATTTATTTGTTTGGTGCTACAATTAAGTAGGTTCATCTTTAAGCAGACGTTTGCAATTTCCATAGCTGAGGTTGTTTTCTGCCCTACCTTTGATTCTATTTCTGGATGACTCACGTACCAGATCATACAGTATCGCTCTTGCAGAAGAGGCATACCTCACCCTGGGTTACTTCAAAATGCGTGCTACCCAGCAACAAAAATGGGAGCTGGGGTTCGAGCTTGGCAACAGCAACCCAGGCTGGGGCATCCAGCCTGAGAAAGGCGTGGGTGCAAGAGAGCCTGCAGGAGAGCAACAGGAGCGAGCATCACCTGCAAGACGTTCAGGCGATCAGCTGGCTTATTAGAGAGAGCATTGCGGGGGGCATAGCGAATGTCTTTCAGCAGGTAAAAGCCTCAACATCACACCATCAGTGGTGCTCCCTGGACACAGCCCTCCTGCCAGGCAGGGAGCTGTGCGGTGTACTGGTGGAGATGAGGCGGGACCTGAACTCGCTGGGCTCCCATGTGCTGCCCAGTGTGGGGAAATGCCCAGTTTGGTCAGGGATCAGCACTGCTCTGCTGTACAGCCCCGCTGGGTGAGTTTTCCCCGTCTTTCCTTTCCTTTCCCATTCTTTTCCTCACTGCAAAAGCACTCACCCTTCTGAGGTGGAGGAGGCAAGGCAGGAGCTACCGCAAAGGGTGAAATCTGGGGTGCAACACATGCCAAAATATTAAAATGTAGGATGCAAAAAGAACAACAATAATATCAGAAAAAAAATCAGGCAACAAAATCAAGGTAGTGAGATTTCTTCCTGTAGTGCAAAGCATTTTCTTTAGCCACAGGTTCATAGATCTATAGTTTTACCAGTTAAAACATGAATAAAAATGGGCTAACTGTGCAGGAAACAAGTAATTTTGAAATAAAATATGGAATAGTTGCAAAGTCCCCCAGCTGCACAGAGCAACCCACAATATGTCATTATCTGTTCATCAGGTAATTAAATTTCAGGATCCCACATGGTAAATTTGACGCCATACGCTGTTATTAACAGATGAGGAAAACTGGAGAGCTCAGTGAGACGTATCATAAGACAAAATGAGTTGTGCCACTTGTTATATGTGTTGATCTTTCCAGTGGTGTAGGAAATGTGTTACTTTATGGTGTTATTAAGAAATATTGAACCCATGGGGGTAAACTCTCCTTTTTTTATGTTTTCTCTCCTCGCAATCACATTCACTAAGAGGCTCTGCCTTCTGCCATCGGTGTCCCTATCCAAAGCTTTCCCACCCCCAAGACAAACACTCTTCTCCCGCACCCCGGCAGCCAAACATCCTTCAGCTTCCCTTGGAAAAGGAGCAGCGCAGACCCCTGGAGAGCATCGGAGCCAGGCGTCAGGGCAGCATCTCCTCCATACTTGGGCCTCTCAGCATTGGCACGTGCGAGTACCGCTGCCCCGCTCCAAAGGACACAAAGTAAACCCGGGGTCTGTATTGGCTGTAAGTAAAGAGGGGGGTGAAAAAGCCATGTGGAGTGATGAGATCATTCCTCGCTGTCAAACGCTGACGAAATCAAAACAGACCCAGGAGAGCTTCATTAGTCCAGTTTTTATTCCAATTAATGGATGGGGAACTACAATGTGATCTTCTTTTATAATATAAATATGTCAGTGAAGGCTGTTTCTTGAGTCGCTCGTCACACTGGACAGGACAGCTGTCAAGAACTGCTTTGCAAAGTCCTTGGTCCTCCACACTCATGCAAAAAATCTTTACTTAAAAAAAAGAGCTTCAACAGTCAGCCAACTCATTACGGTATACTGTCAGCTACTGAACCAACAAATCCTGTTTTACAAAAACAAAGAATCTGACACCCAGGTAAATTATTTCACAATCATCCATTACTCTTAAGGGGGTTTTATACATAAAATATACAAATTAAAATTCTCAATATTTATTGTCACTGTAGAGGAAAATAATTTATAAACCCATAAACAAAGATAAGGGCAGAGGGAAAAACATGAATTAATTCATTTCCAGACTATAATGTCTAACACACTCCCAAACACTGTAGCTTTGAGCAACAAATTTTGCTCGTGTGGACATGATTTGTGGGTATGATGTTAAGCCAAGGGCGCAACTGCTTTGATACTACATTTTATTAGTAACGAATCCCAAAGGTTAACAATGAACTGCATTTGTCTGTTGAACCATCACGTTAGCTTGATGAACAGAATCACACCTCACTGGATATTAAAGATTTTGGTCTCCAAACACTGCAAATGAGAGAACAGCATTAAACTTTCGTGATGGTGTCATACAAATGCTGCCAAGTATATTTATGGTAATTACAGTGCCGTACACGTCTGTACAGAAAAAGTATTTGGATAAACTGAATGAACTGAAAATTGGTTTTAATCACCCCCAATTTATCTATTAGGCACAAATGGAAAAGATGGACTTGATTCAAACTCGTTTAAACAACAGATTGCTTGAGGCAAATCTATCCTGCTTTGCATACGCTTGCCTGTTTTGCAAGCCCGGCGGCGTGTGTCCCCACACGCCAGGCTGTCGGTTTTGCGGGCGCATGTCCCCAGGGATGCCCCCTCTGCGGGAGCAAAGTCACCTTGGGGAAATCCAGGGCCAGAATCCCACAGGGACATGGTGACCCACAAAAAGAGCCAACACCAGAAGAGAGCTGAGGAAAGCCTTCATGTTCACAAAGGACCATTGCAAGGAAGTAGCCTGAGTTCGGTCTGTAAAGCTTTTACAAAACCTCCTGCAATAACATCATGGGGTTTGGCAGCCCGGGGTGGCACACGTGCCGCTGTGTGCACGGCCTCCTCCGTCCTCAGGTAGTGCTGCGCTCGCCTAGGAGCCCAGAAACAAAACTGCTGAGACAGCTCGAACAGCAGCCGGATCGGGAAGCAAACGCACGGCACGAGGGAATTAAATCAGAGTACTAAAGTTGTTATAAAATAAGTAATAATCTAAGAGCATACTGGTGACTGAGGTAATGGATTTTAATTTATCTCAATGGTGAGCCCAATGCTGTCCTCCTAATACGTTAGAATCAACATAAGAGCTATCCCAGATCTTAGTTACAACACGTAATTTCTTGTGTAGAAAACATACAGATTCACACCTACATCACAGCCAGCGAAAACTGCACTGGAGTGCAAGAATTAGATCCAGAATTTAACCGAAGTGTCATCGATGACCATAAAAAGCAATCCAAAAAATTATTTAAAATTGTCTTATAAAAATATTTACAGTAAATTTTGTTAGCGCTAATGCTACGTTTTCAGTCCTAGAAAAAGGCAATCTTTAAAGGATCTGGCTCAGGTGCTCAGAATTAACAATACAAACATGAAACCACACACCAAAGATGGACAAATTCAAAAAGCATTTCAGGATGGGGGGGTGGGGGTGGGGTGGGGAAATACAGCTGGTTCATCACGTTACGGTTGTTCATATTGCATAGCTGGAAAACGAGGTCACTTGACTTGCATAACACTGCAATGTTTGAGAAGGAAAGAAACGTACGTGTCATTTGCCATGGAGGAGAAGTGGCTGCAGCCAGAAACAGCATCGCTCGCCCCTGGCAAGGCTGCGTCCTAGCCCTGTCCAGCAAGCCGCGGCGCTAGGCCAGCAATGCCATTTTACAATAGCAGAAGAACACCAAAAACTGTTTTCCTTATAAGCGAGGAAGGTTTATAAAGAGATGTACTGCAGGAGAAAAATTCTCCAGCCTTCAGGCATATCCACCTTCCACATCTGACAAACACAGCAGATTTCAAACTTGCATCTCTAGCACTAACTATTAGGTTTTTAGCCCAGGTAAGCTCAGTCTCTGGATAATATTTGCATTTGCTCCAGCAATGCCACGGGTGAGAGAAGTAGCTGGTAACCATTTCCAACTATTGAGCTGCAGTTATACATTAGTTATTCAGCTTTACGTTCTCGACGCCTACACCAGCCCTGACAAGGGCCATGAGTGCCCAAATGCCTGCGCTCCCTTGCCCCATTGCCTCCACCTGACAAGAGATGCTAATTAACCAAATATATTTTTTTTTGTCTCTGCCCTTTTATCCTCTGTTCCCCCAGGCTGCATGAAAGGGAAAAACACCTCTTGGTGTTTGCTTTTGGGGCAGTGAACGTGAGTCAGTCCGAGACGGGAAGATGCCCCTCGCTCCGACCCGGAGGCAGCTGCAGTCGGGGGTACGGGGGTACGTTCCCCACAGCGCCAACAGCTTTCACAGCATGCGACAGCCCACGGAAGAGCAGCACGTTGTACTACTAGTTTGGCACATTCCACTGCAGCTTGCAGAACCCAAAGCAAAAAGTTTAAAGGGTATTCTAGAAAAGGCGAATTTCTAAATTATGATGATTTTCAAGACCTCTGAGCTGACGCACAATGGAAGGGCAGACATCAAGAATAATCCTGTCGTTTCTTTGGACAGTTTGCTTTTGTTTGCAAAAACAAGGGCATCCAAAGAGAAATGGGTGCTACCTAGCGCTCCCCAGGAAGGTCAGCCTGTTCCGTGGGAGGTGATGCAGCAAAGGTAGGTGCTGTTTCACCCACAGCCAACAGGCACCCATCTTACAAGGACTGCGTCAGCTCAAATGCTAAAAATCTACTTATTTATAGAAGTCACCCGGCTCCTCTACAAAAGCTGCAGAAGGCAGTGTAACCTTAGAACCCTCTGAAATAAATTTTTAAGTATTTTTCTACTGTAGAAGGTCACACGGTGCCTTTTTGACAGCAGATCTATGGAGGAAGAAAGCAGCAGAGCAACACTGGTAAGTGCTGGAGCTCAGCAGCAACATGGGCAGGTTTGTCCTGCAGGCCAGCTGCCCACTACAGAAAGCCTCAGCTGACCCACAGTGGTGGAAGAAAACCAAAAAAAAAAAAAAAAAAAAAATCCCTTTAGCTGGGGAGTCTTTTGGGAGTCTACTCCTATACGCAGAAGCATGCGCCAGAGCTCACAAGGAGACATAAAAAGGTATTTTCAAGTCAAACATCTTCTTAAACACAAAGCTTTAAGAATTTGGCACGTAAGCAAGACAGCTACCTTACAGCTGGATCTAGACTTGTCTGTTTTGAATAATCTTATGAATTCTTCATACTAATAGAGAAACAGTTTCAGTATGGGCAAGATTAAAACAGTAATTACAGTGACAGTGATTAACTAATCTCCGTACTCTGGAAGCATTAAAACACTGCAGGTATTTTACTTTGCTCATTAATCCCTGCTTGGGTGACAGGGGGTTCTTGCTGTAATGTCTCTACAATAATGGCACCATAAGGGATTTCTTTTAACATCTAAATGCTCTATTATGAAATGGCACCGAGATGCTGGACAGAGCTAGAACTGGGGCTTTCAGCACAGCTGAAATGCACAGGTTGGGAACACCTTCTATTCAAGCAGTATTTGTTTCACAGGAGTAACAAACCCCACTGGAGCAGCACACGTTTTGTGGGGCCGTGAAGTTTTGCGTGGTTCAGGCGCCGAGACCTCAGCCCCAGGGAAGGCACTGCCCAGCAGGTCCCATCACGTACAGCAAACAGCATTCATGGCAAGTAGAAAAATCACATGGTATTTATTTCCACCATACGACAAGCATTTCAGGGGTACACACAGTAGTCTGGTGGCATATACAAACGTATGACTGAGACAGTGTCACACTCAAGCCAGAGCACCCTGTTCCAGTCCATTTCTGCCGACTGCTTTTCTCAGTTGGTACTCAGAAGTTTCCACTGCCAGTAGTAATGTCCACCCTTCAGGCACAGTGAGTAAGTAGTTCAACCGATAATGTGCACGGAGCATCAGTAGTGAAGAAATCCATAAGTGTTCGTTTTTACTCACATGCCCAAACGTAGCAGTTTTGTTTCACACAAGAAATTCAGTGCCTGCGGTTCAAGCACAGTGTTTATCTCAGGACACTAAGCCATTGAGAAGAACAGTTGATTGCACCACAGATAACAAGCAACACCTCATGTCTAGCATGGAACATGTCCACAGAGGGATTTTCGCTTTGCTACACAATCCACCGCAGAGCAGATGATGTTTGTAACTTATCACTTGTCATGCTAAGACACTAACAGCAATGAGATGGGTCAAGTCAAAGGTCAGTCACCTTCCCAACACCACCCGGCTGGATCCACTTCACTTCTGCTCC
Organism: Falco cherrug; assembly: GCF_023634085.1. Lineage (NCBI taxonomy): Eukaryota > Metazoa > Chordata > Aves > Falconiformes > Falconidae > Falco > Falco cherrug. Next base: position 60,563,821 of record NC_073704.1, on the reverse strand, counting down.
TCGCTTTGGCTTAATTGTGTGTCACAAGGGTTTGTGAATCACAGCCACACCTGTTGTAAGAATGGACAGACAGACACAGTTATCATGGGAGCCGCTCCTGGGCTGTGCTGTGGCTGAGAACATCCTGCAAAGCCAAAGCAACAGGACAGCCGAGAGGGAGGTGTCTACTATTTCTGTGAAAGTTTCCTCTGCTGAAAGCAACATAAAACATACAAAAATGTAAGATTAAAGCTTCAGGAGGCACAGCCGCCAAGTTTATGAACGACCCCAGCTGTTGCCAGCTCTCCCGCTGACTATTTACCTGCGTAACTTCTGCCCGTGCTCATGCTGGTCGGTAATAGCGTCCACTTGTCTGTGATGGGGTTGTAGTATTCCACCGAGGCCAAATTGCAGGAACCATCATCTCCTCCCACCACGTAGAGGAGACCATTCACCGCACATACACCTCAAAGCAGAGCGCAGATGGTTAGACACAGGCTACTCATCTCCCACGACGGGTCGCCTGCCACATTCTGAGTCATTCCCAAGCAGATTCTTCATCTTCCATTTTTATCACTTTCTTACCATACTGATGATTTACACTAGCACATTAGTCACATTAAAAACCACACAGACCACTGCACAAGCCACCACAGAAAGGCTTATTGTGGTTACCTGCATTTCTTCTACACATATTCATGTCTGCTACTTGCTTCCAGGTGTTTGTTCCTGGATCATAGACTTCGACACTCTTCCTTACTAAGGGACCGTCGTGCCCCCCAGTAGCGTACAGCAGCCCGCTGAGGACACCAACACCTGCCAAACAGAGCCCAGCGTCAGCCTGCGGGGAAGGGGCGGCGTGTCCCTGGGTCTTCTGCTGGGTATTGCCTTGGCCCCTCCAAGGCATTGCCAAACCATGGGCTACAGGTGCCTGACGATCACCCGGTACGTGGCCAACCGTCCACCCAGCCACCGCGTGGCACTGCAGCAGGCCAGTGCAGCAACGCCTGGCAGATGTCCTGTCCCTCAGGGCTGGGCCCCCTCTTGGGTAGATGTTAGCCCGTCTGAGACCTATTTGGACTGACTTGTTTCCTCTTCCCTTAGACTCCCCGACCACCGCATCCCACCCCCACCTTGTTTCCATCTACCCGATCCTTTCTGCCATGGGGCCCTTTGCTTTTCAGCCTGATTCCCAATTCCAGGAGCTTTGTTTTTGCTTTTCCTGCTGCCTTGGTACCACACGGCTTCATCCCTTGGATACATCCTCTCCTCAACAACATACGGGCTCCAGCCCTTGCAGCTGCTGCTGGGTTCCTCTCCCCTGACTCGTGCCCCCAGACACGGCAGCAGCACTTGGCACAGACAAGGTGCCTCCGATGCCACCCTCCCAAACACTTTTGCAGTCCCCTGGCTCAATCTCTGGGAATGACAGGGATCTGAAGGGTGCTTCTGCCTAATGTTAAAGTGAATTAATGAATTAAAATGTTCACCAATCCATGAGAGTTAAAACTTCCAGCAACATATCTTCATTAATAGGTTCAAAGGCCTCTATTAAAATTAACAAGGTGGGATGTTAGTAAAACAGAAACATAGATCTGAATTGCATCATATCAACCACGGGCACTAACGAGCAGGACAGCCCCTGTGCCCTGAAGACGGACTCGTGCTGATGGCCAAGGGAAAGGCACGGAGCCAGAAAGGCGCGCGCAGGGAGGAGAGGGGCCCTAGCAGTGTAAAACCGGTGGGTTTTTTAATTGGCCTCTGTGCAAATATCTTTCCTGTTGGCCACATGCAGCACAGGGAAAGGAGAGCACAGAAGCAGAGTTGTGATGGCGAGCCAGAGAGCAGGTACCATCCAGGCTCCCCAGCTCCCATGCCACAGGAACATCTCCTGGTGGTGTGTCACATCCCAAAAATACAATGTGTCACATTGCTCTGAGCCTTGTCACGGTCGGCAGGAGCACAGAGCATCGCGTCTGCTGTGCTCCACCTGCGGGAGGCACACAAGGCAGGGAGGGAAACCATCCCAGCAAACCATCCCAGCATTTGTGCTCCTCCCTCACCCAAACCAGGCCAGTGCCTAGCCGAGACCGACCGATGGATTAACGCCCTGACAGGCACACCACCGTCTGGGGGACAGGTACGTCGTCTGGGGGACAGGTACGTCGTCTGGGGGACAGGTATGCTGCTGCAGCTCTACCACCATCACCTTGCCCTTCTCCAGATTTTCATAACTTGCTGCTGCTGGGTTTGGCTTTAACCAGCCATCCCTCGCTGTACCAAGAGGTGCTGAAATCCCAACATGACCTTGGGATTCCCAGTTCACCTCCAGCAAACGCTGGTAATTAATGTCTAACTGCCATAAATACCCACCCTACTGGACCAAATTCTCAGTCTGGCTGGGGCACTTCAACGTGCCCCTCTTAGGAAGAGCAGAACACGTCCCAGTTTGCATCCTGGCCCCACAGCCGTATGAGGTATCTCCCCCAGTTGACTGGGGAACGGGAACTCACTCAACCGGTAAGGAAAGTCTACTGCATCTGAGCCCAGCAGCCTGGGTTTGCAACACCTCAGCATTTATCTATATTCAGCTCTTAGCAGAAGTCTTACACTTTTAAGAAATAATTTAATGAAACTACTAATTTCATTATATTAAGGTATTATTACCTTAATTATTAACTATTAATACTTACTTATTAACTATTATCAAAATTACTAAGAAATAAACTAATTTAAGCAAGGAGGAAAATTTAAAAGAGTTGGAAACACGCTATGGGTTTTCCACCTAAACCTGCCTCCCTGCGCAGCGGGACAGGGCACGCGTGGCCAGAACATCCCTGCCAGGAGGGAAAAGGGCAGCACACACACACACACCCCCCCCAGCCTGTGTCGGGGACACCCCGGGGACTCGGGGACACCCCGGGGACTCGGGGACACCCGTTCTCACCTCCACTAGATGTCAGCACCGGGACGGCGATGCTGGGATGCTGGCAGCACGAGCATCCTTGCTGGAGCTGTACGGTAGGTCGTGCTGCAGCATCACTGGCAATGAGTAGCCCCGGGCAGTCCCCTCCCCAGTGGCTGCTGGAGGGCTATCTGGGTGACAACCAGAACCTGAGCTCAGCTTTCAGGCTGGGAACAGAAAATTGCAAGGCTAGGCTCTTTGGCAGGCAAGTGAGAGCATTCCAAATGCTGGACTTGCTACACGGAGATGTACTTGCAAAGCAGCACTGAGAGCAGAGTGTTTCCAAGAAAGAAAATTCACTAAAATCCATCTCACTATAGCCACAAACTGTTTTGCTGTGTTTCAACAAGTTGTCAACAACATGACACACTCGTTCTGTTATCCTATAAGGTTGCATCAGGCTAGGTTTAAGCATCAAGCAGATACTAAAAACTTAATTCAACTGAATTCAAACCAATGGGGTGTGACCATATTTCCCCACCTGGAGTTACAGAAAAGGTGTTAGAGTGAGGGCAGAGGGATGGTGTGTAGAGAGCAGCCTCTAAACAGCCCAGCTCAGAAGGGAATTCCCCCCACAGCTGAACCTGGCAGGGTCGCCGCAGCCCCCATGCCAAGGGCAGCCTCCCGGCTTCGGCGGCTGCACAATGAGAACTGCACAATTCGACATCAGGGAGGACCTGCTGCACACACTGAGCAGTAAGACCAGCATTGACACATTCCCTTTCACCTGAAGATGATCTTAAATGCAATGGGTAAGAGCTTCTATCGCTTTGAGAGAGGAACAGCCACAGAGAGGACGAGCGCCTACCTGGCCTAACGTCACAGAGTAGGTCAGAAATACAGACTGGAATATAATCCCTTTTTAACAAGCCCTTCCCTCTAATCCTCTGGATCACCAACTTTTGCCAGCAAAAGATACACTAAAAACTAGCTTAGCAGGGGCAACCCAAGATGAATTCTGTTACCTGGGTCTGCACATCACCCAGTGTAGATGTGCTGTGTGCTGCAAAGCACCCACTAGATGTTTGCAGAGAAAATCCAAAAGGAAAATCCATCTGACAGCCCCCAAATGACAGGAGAGAAGGAAGTGCAGCTTGACTTTCCAGTCCCCGGCTGAGCCTGCAGCTGGCGATTTGGAAAGACAACTTTTTGCTTGCAAGTGAGGTGCATCTGTTAGCGAGGCTACTTAGAAACATTGAACATTATTTCATTAATCCAGAAATTAATTTCAGTTTGGCAGATTTTAACAAAGTCAGGAGAGCTGCTGAAAGCTTCCAAGCAGTTATGTTTTTTTTCCCTCATGGGAAGAGTGGGAAATAACAGGTTGCATTTGCCAGCCCAGCAATGCCAAATCACACTTTCCCTTCCCTTCCATGAGCAAAGGAGAACCCATGGATCATCACTCTTAGGAACACATCTCGGAGGCGGTACCTGCACCACTGCGTCGAGTGCTCATGTCGGCTACGTAGGTCCATTCATTCGTGGCTGGGTTATACTGCTCGACGGTACTAAGGCACTGACGGGACGCTCCATCGTAACCCCCCACGGCATACAGCTTACCTGGAAGAGACACATGTTGGCATTGGCATTGCAGCTACAACTGATGTACGTTACCATCACGCCTGATTGCCCCAGGTGAGGACAGATCCTGGCTGAGGGAGGCCCTGGGAGACGTGGCTAAACCTGCTGGGATGTCTGGGGAAAATCCTAGCAAAAGGATCTGAAGTGGACTGGCAGACGGGGTGGGACTGTTTTTAAAGCTGTTAAAGCTGTCAACTAAGGCACGGCAACAACACAACACAACTTCATTAGAACCCAAAAGCCCAGAGGGTTTTCCAAATGACTTGTTAGCCCAGGAGAAGAGGTAACATCAAAGCGTGTTCTGCTGATCGAGCGTTTCCTTCTGTTTGAGTGCCACAAAGCAAGGTGTGCTGTCAAAGGTCGATACTGTACATTAATTACAATATCACATGAGCAATAAATATGCAATAGCCTCTTGTGTTAATACAATACCTGCATGGAAACCTAGACCTGATTTTGAAGAACTTGGACTAAATCAAAACCAACCAACGCTGCTAGCACAGCTGAGGCCAGCCTGCTTACTCATTACAAGTGACCACGACACAGAAGATACCATGGGAGACCCTCACAGCACGGCATGTCTGTCCTCCCTACCTCAACTCAATGACATAACATACAGATAGTGAGACCTGGTATCCTGGTTTCAGCTGCGAGAGTTAATTTTCTTCTGAGTCGCTGGTGCAGTGCTGTGGTTTGGATTTGGTGTGAGAACAAAGCTGACAGCACACTGATGGTTTTGGCTGCTGCTGGGTGATGTTTATACTGGCTGAAGGATTTCTCAGCTTCTTGGGCCCTGCCAGCGAGAGGGCTGGGGGGGTGCAAGAAATGGGGAGGGGACACAGCCAGGACAGCTGACCCGAGCTAGCCAAAGGGCTGTTCCACACCATATAGCATCATGCTGAGTGTATAAGCTGGGGGAAGGAGGAGGAAGCAGCAGACGTTCAGTGTGATGGTGTTTGTCTTCCCAAGTAACCGCTACTCGTGATGGAGCCCTGCTTTCCTGGGGGTGGGTGCCCAAAAAGGACCTTAGCCTGGGCTGCCGAACAAGCCCCACGCAGCCACTCGCTCACTCCCCCCACAGTGGGATGGGGGAGGGGATCAGCAGAGTAAAAGTTTGAAAACTCGGGGGTTGAGATAAAGACAGTTTAATAGGGAAAACAAAAGCTGTGCATGCAAGCAAAGCAAGACAAGGAATTAATGGGGTACTTTACATCGGCAGGCAGGTGCTCAGCCACCCCAGTATTCCTGCCAAACCAGCAGCCTGCGGCCGTGGGATGAACTATGCTCCTGTTTCTCTTGCTGAGCAGATTTTCAGTGATGGGTACTCCATCCACACACTATCTGCTGATAGCAACAGCATTCACTGCACAATGCCATTTGCTTTCACCAGCCAGAAGCAGCCCAGGAAGAATAAGGATTGAAAGAAACCTGCACACACCTAATGGAAAGCAGGGCTCCATCACAGGTAACAGTTACTTGGGAAGACAAATACCATCACTCCGAATGTCCCCCGCTTCCTTCTTCCTGCAGCTTATATACTTAGCATGACGTGATATGGTATGAACAGCCCTTTGGCTAGCTCAGGTCAGCTGTCCCGGCTGTGTCCCCTCCCAATTCCTTGCACCCCTCCAGCCTTCTCACTGTCCTTGTCCTTGACTTGGTATAACCATGATCCAGCAACAACTAAAACCATCGGTGTGCTATCAACATTGTTCTCACGCCAAATGCAAACCACAGCACTGAGCTAGCTACTATGAGAAAAGTTAACGCTATCCCAGCTGAAACCAGGACACTGGAGAAGCACAATCAGATGTCACAAGACTACACCATCCATGAAACAAGGCTGATGTTCCACCACATCCTCTGTTCACAGGCCTGGCAGATACTCTTGCCTCATCTCCCCATATCACCTAGCAGCTTGTTTTGCATTTAGGCAGTAAACTCTCCAGGCAGACAGCCTTTCTCTGTGCTCCTTTACTAGATAGAGCACCTAGCTCAAAGGCATTCTGGTTCAAGACCACACCTCCTAGACACTACAACAACCAACCATTAATAAAGTTCAACAAATACACAGGAAAATTCTAACCCAAATTTTTAGGCAAAACCCATGAATAAGACCAATTTTGAATCCGTAACAGCAGAGCCTGGTCACAAACAAGCTATGCAATTCTCTGCTTCCTTGATGTTTGCAAGGCTCCAAGAACATGCCAGCTCTGTTCTTTCTCTCTCAGCTCCACTCATGGCCTCCTCAGGCTGTGATCCTTAGGAGAGGTCTGCAAGGATCAAGTCAACAACTGTGCTCCTTCTGCATCTTCCTGCCTCTATAAACATTTCAAATTCTTATTTGTGCTGTTGGTTCAACCCGCCCGGTGTTAGTCGATGAATCAAGGCGAGAGCGCCAGACCAAGCAAGACAAGACAAAGTTCCCTGGCTGGCACCAATTCTTAGATATTTTCAGTACCCACAGACATCAGATCAATCTTCACCACGTTCAGATGAACACTGCAGATTAGCTGCAGGCTGCAACTTGTCCCCGGCACCAATATGATCAGCTCTTCTTGCCCATCACATGCCCTCCTTTTTTTCTTTTTTCACGGACTCCAACATGTGCAACATTTATTTGCACTCTCAAACAAAGCCAAGGATAAGGATTTCATATATCTCCAGTAGAAAACCTGTCCACAGAAATGCATCTCAGGTACATACCTAGTATTTGTTCTGCATTCAAATCCCTTTAGCAAATCCCAGTAACTATCAGCAGCCCAGCATTTCACAAACATGGGCCGATTTTGAAGGAGATGATTCTTAAACAAATACGCAAATTTAGCACAACCACTGCTATTTATTCTGACTTTGTCTCCCTCCCTCTTCTCACAAACACATTTCACATACATAAACACATTTCATGTATTCCCCATTCAAACAGGTCAAACCAAACCACTTCAAAGCACAGTTTACGACAAGGCTTCTGCCAGCGGCTGCTCTGCACCATACGAATTGGAAACTGCTACATCACCCTGAAGACAAGGTCAAATAAAACCTTTAACTCGCTTCACAACTGATTTTGCTAAGGGAGGGAAAGATCCCTACTTCAGCATCCCTTTCTCCCGGATCCAAACCAAGCTGCTCAGTTCCAGCTCACTGGCGTTTGGTGCTGACACACAGGTGCCAGCAGCTGCCCCCATCCCTCCAAGCGCCCTGTCACCCACCCGCCTGCCTCCCGAGCTGCCACAGCACCAGTGTTTGCTGCCGTCAGCCCCTGCTCGTTTACGAACCAGAGCAAAGCGTGCTGTGCATGCCGGCGAGCCTGATGTCAATAAACACAGGTTTTAGTATTCCTGCCAAACCACCAGCTTGGGGCCGTGGGATGAACTATGCTCCTGTTTCTCTCGCTGAGCAGATTTTCAGTGATGGGTACTCCATCCACACACTATCTGCTGATAGCAACAGCATTCACTGCACAATGCCATTGGTTTTCACCGGCCAGAAGCAGCCCAGGAAGAATAAGGATTGAAAGAAACCTGCACACACCTAATGGCATTCACAGGAGGCATGGGCTGGTCTGATATGGGTCTGAGGCTCTTGGAAAGCAACACATGATTTTTCACTAAGATAAAGAGGAGAATGGAAAAAGCTGCAGCAACTACGTCACATAAAATAAATCTTTACCAACTGGTCTAGAGAACAGTTCCTGCAGTTCCCTCCTATTGCACTTAACCGTTCAGGCTTCGGTTTGACACAGTAACATTAGCTTGATGGAAACAGCTGCTGATTTTCTTACCCTCCACAACTCCAACTCCAACACTGCTTCTTCTTGTGTTCATGGGAGCCACAAAAAACCACTCATTGGTTTTATAGCTATAGGCCTCAACTGATGCCAGACCTAGTTAAAAAGGGGATACACAGGTTTTCTAATTAAAAAAAAAGAGAAGAAAAAAAGATTGGTGTTGCACTTTCATCTGCCTTCTACCTCCTCCCAAGCCCGTAATTCCCCCCACACTCCTGCAGCCCAGTTTTCTAGTCCCTTGCCTTCCAGGCTGTGACCAGTGCGTCAGTGCCACTTCTTCAGCAGCTGGAAAAATTGTTACCCCATCGCCCCTGCCCTGGGACTGCTGCCCCTCTGATGCGCTGGGGACACCAAGACGGAGCAGAGTCCAGATTCCAAGGCCAAATGTCCCACGTCCTTTCAAGCATTACAAAATGTCCATGCAAAGGTTTAAAACTTCCCCCAGACCCTGTTGCATCATACTCATCACCAGCTGAAATAGTTCAGGGCTTAACCAAGTGGCAAAGCTCTACAGCAGAGGTGTGAATCTAAACATGCAGTTATGCCAAGACAAATCCCAGGCACACATACCCCATAAGATGCCTTGCTGACACTTTATTCATGTTGCTATGAAAAATTTAACTAAAACAAGGAAAAATCCCTTTTCAGTCCAGAAAAAGCATATTCATACAGAGAATGAGACTGCAAGAACTGTATCACTAAAGAAAAAGACCCGGGTGAACTTCTCTGCAATTACTGATGCGCCATAACACGCACGTGGCAAGCTGTAACACGCAGGGAGGCCAGCCTCTGGCTCTTTCTCTACAAAATCATAGAGGAAGGGCACAGAAACATCACTAAAGCTCTGCAGTCTTTGCAGGCGTCTCTGAAAACATCTCTGCAAGTCAGGCAGTGCCTGGTGGTTTTTGCTCAGTCACCTACCGGTGCTGCCATCAAAGCCGCCCACTGCATACAGGAGATCATTGAGCACAGCTGCACCTAAAGTGCTTCGTCTTTCCTGCATGCTGGCTATGGATGTCCACTGGTCCTTCACGCCATCGTACACATCAACCGTCCGTACCCTCAAAGATCCATTAAAGCCCCCGACAGCATAAACATTGCCAGCCATAAATACCACACCTGACAAAAGAGGAGAGAGATTTTTTTACGGAGCTTTTACAAACAGTACGGGAAGCGTGTCTCATCAGATGTCTGTCAGAGCAGGTAGGACAGCAGGGAAGAGCAGAACGTGGGCAAGTCTTTGGCATTTTCTGCAGGTTAAGAGCATTGGAGCCAAGTATGATAAAACATAGTGTCATACGGAAGGTGAAATGTACATAAATACGTGGCAACATAAGGGACAGATGGATTTCACACCTGAATGAGTAGTTTTCTGAGCCAGCGGGAACAGCAAATGGTGATCCGCATTCACAACCCTGTTGGATGTCTTCAGAGCAACACTCCTAACTCACAGATCTGCTCTCCATCACCCACTCTACAGCACTGAGAGGGACTGACTCAGCTCCTTTAATTTTCATGAGGAAACCAGCAAGGAAAACTGGATCCCTGTGGGCTGCCAGGCCAGCAGGACAGGAGGAGGAGGGGAAACACTGATGGAGGAGCAGCCAGGAGAGAGATGATGAAAGACAGACAGACAGGAGCAACCCCACTAGCAAGCAGGGCATCCACCTGAATGAGAAGGACACATGTCTGTAGGGAAAGAGGAGGAAGGAATGGCAAAAAGAAAGAGCTGCATGAGGCCAGGAGCACAGAGGAAGGCTGAAGGGATGACTGAGAACATCCATCCAGCACTGAAGAGCTGCACTAGTAAAACAAAGAAGGTTTTGCAGCAAACTTTCCCATTTACCTGCTCTGCATCTCCGGGAGGGAAGCTCAGCAACCTGATCCCACCGCTCCTCCTCAAAATCATAGCACTCCACACTGCGAATGGCTTTGGGCGCTTGCCCACCCACCACGATCATCACCTGGAGAAGGAAGACGAGAACTAGGAAACCTCAGACACCAGCCCAGGCAGCTGCTCTCTGCAAAGGAACCACCACCACATCTGGTCAAGGGTAGCTGCCAAAAACATGCTGCAAGCCCACTAGAAGCCTCTGCAGCAACACTTCTTTAAGTCAATTTATTCCGAGGGGGAAAAAAGTTACCTTCACTGTAGTGCACAGTAAGTATGGCAGCCCCCTAACCTTTCCTCACCATTTCCAACGTGGGCAACCTGCCCCGTTTCCCCATGAAACACAAAACTGCTTGACACCACAGCACACTTCTGCAAGACTCGCTGCAGAAGTATTTTTAAGTGAAGAAGATCCCAGTGTAATTTCCACAGCCAGCCCACTGTTTAGTCATTATCTCCATGGTGGTGCTAAAAATAATCGATGCCACTTAGCAAATAAAACCTGACAGCTGTATTGCCACCTGCGGGGAAGACGACACTCGGGGAAATCACCAGGACTATTAAGACCCGGGGTGCTGGGCTGCCAAAGGAAGTGATTTGTCAGCTTCATTAAAGCTTTTGGCTGCAACATGTATTGATGCAAATCCGGTAATTAAACCCTAAATTCTTTACAGACAGGGAAGATCTATGTGAGGTGATCAAGGGCAATCTCAGGAGTGTGAGAAGCGCTCTGCCAGCTCAGGCTGAAGGTCCATCCAGCCCCAGACTCCATTCCCAGCAATGGCAAGAGGTGGACGCTGGCGGAAAAGCGAGAAGACCTGAACAGCACACAGCGTGCTCCTTCCCAAATCTGCCCTGTCTGCCGCCAGAAGACAAACTCCCCATGGATTCACTGACTTGTCCAGGGATAGTGGTCCCAGGAGCCTGAACCTCAGTGCTCGAGGGCTGCCCATCGCTGCTGAGCCCCAGCTGGGCACGTGCACAGGCAGAGTCCAGACCTCCTGCACCTACACACTGCTCGACCTGCGCACTTTGTTCTGAACACATTTCCTTCGACCCTGCTCACCTATCGAGAGGGAGGATTAGTTCCCCTTATCACAGCAAATTGGCAGAAGCAAACATTACCCAAAACAACCTGGTTTTTACAAGGCCAAGGAGCTAGAAGCAAGATAACAGGGCTTCAAATATATCCAGAGTAGACGGGAAACAAGCTTTAGCTTCTGCACAGTGGCTGCAAGTAGCTGAGGGGATAAGATTGTCACTTGAGGTCACTCGGGTAATGAGCTCAACTCCAATCACGGTTGCTTTAAAAAAGTACAAAGCTAGACAGCAATTTAAAGAATTTGAAGTTAAGAAAATAGTGGACTGTTTGATGTACAAAGATGAGAACGTGACATTAGAAAGCAAACAAAGTCTAAATTAGCAGCCTGACTACTAGTTGTGTAACAGTCTTCCATGGAAAGCTGCAGAGCTTCACATGATTACAGAATTAAGAGATTTCACAGCAGACGGTAATCCCTCACCAGTGGGAGCAACAGACCAGATGAAAGTTTCTCAGTAATAGGATTGCTGGAAGATCATCACCTTCCCCCCTTTCTTTACAGTTAAAAAGGCGGCAGGAGAGACCTGCAGAAGATTTGGGTTTGTACTTAGAGGTTACGCTACAGAAGTTGTTGAAGACCTCTGAACTCGCTGGTTCACTGTTCATTTTATCCTTAACTACTTTAGCCATTGAACAAGGGTCACATCATCCCTTCATGGTACCCCCAAAGTCACGTTCTACCAACTTCATCTCAGTGCCAGCAGGTGGAAAGGACACAACACGCTGACACGCTGCAGAACCACGATTGCTCAATGGACAGTTCAATATCTGAACATCTGAACAGTCCCTCATAGCGTGGATCTCACACACCATGCCACAAACCAAGCTCCCTATGATTTGTCCTTAGAAAAATAATACATTGTGGGTTTGACATCTTACAATCTCCGAAATGTTTAATGATAACTTCAGCAGCAGTCTCTTGAGAGACATCGTGCCAAAGCGCATTTATCCCTGGGGCACAGGGAAAATAGTTTCTGTTGTCACTTTTTTCTTCACTAATAAAGTGGCGGACAGAGCATCACACGCCTGCAGGATAAACGCAGGGAGTAACAAGGATCGTTTATTCAGTAGCTGCTTTGAATCTATCGCTTCAGACCTCCTGCCCGCGGGTCTGGGTGCCGTTGTTTCCTGCTGGCCTGGCTTCTGATGATGGATACGGGGAAAAGGAAAGACACCTGGCTGCGTCCCCCCCTCAGCAGGGCTCCACGATGGTGCTACCAGCTGCAGAAACCTCAGCCGACCCCCCCGGCGCTCCAGGCAGCTGCTGCCGCTGCCGCTCCACAGGGCAGCAATTCCCCAACCGCAGCTCCAGGAGCAACAGCCGCTCACAAAACCACTTGTGGCTGACGAAATGATTCAAGGGCAGATCTTGCCCCTGGGAGCAGAGATATTGCTTCTGCTAAGGGTTTATCTAAGTTTGTCCAACCGAATTACCTATCTGTGGTGGACATAAGCGATACCAGAGGAGGGAGTAAAACACTTCAAAGAACGATGATGGAGTTAGTAAGAATTAATGTGGCGAGTACACAAGCTCCTTTCAAAGACAGAAAATGCCATCAGTAATATGGTGTGAGGTGACACGAAACGAGAGACCCTGCTTACCTTTGGCAGGCTAACGGGAGTCCTTGGCTTTGTTCTGGGATTCTTGATCAGTTGCCTTTGATCCAGAGGAAGCAAATGATATTTCATGGCCTCAATAAGGAAGTCTTTACAGGTGTTGTTATTCTTGATTAAAGCTTCTTCTTCAACTGTCTGAGAAGACGCACACACATGAAAGATCATTTAAACTGAAGTACTTGGTGGCACAGGTCACAAGGAGCTTTGTGGAAAGAACATGAAACCTGGAATTTCTCTTCCAGAGTACCAATATATTTAAAAAAAAAAACCAAAACACAGAGGACACACACAGACTTCCAGCTCTTCCCAAAGAAACACATGCAGTAACATCCAAGCTTCTCACGTTTTTCCAGTATCACTCATGCATAGCAGTGCTCCCTCTATTTTACCACCCTCTGCCAGACACTTAATTCAGCAGGAGAATTCACCAGGAACCTGGGTACAAAGCAAGTTAATTTCTTTTATTTGAGTCAGAATTTTTAAGGAGAGGCAACACCGTTTACTCAATCAGAGAATATAGTTAAGAGAGGGGAAAAAATACATGATGGGTTCATCTTGTGAATACCAATTTTACTTTGATTGTATTGCTTTTTTTAGACACGTGGTAAAAGCACAGTAGTCAAAGAGCCTGTATGTCAACCCCTTCTTTGGGGATTGATTCTCTCTAAGTCAGACCGCCAGCGAGCATCTCACCTGCCAGTCACACAGACCCATCTCTATGCGCAGCACACATCTTAAGCCAAAATTATCGCACGTGATATATTTTCACCAAGCTAATTTACCTGCGCATTAGGGAAAAATACCACACAAGCTTGTAACACCACCACCTGGGTATTTTCAGGGTGAAAAATCCCAACATACTAACTTCTAAATGCTTCCACCAAGAGGAGCAGGAGCTCTGCTCTCGGCACTGCCTGGCAGAGCACAGGTCACATTTACAAAAAGGTTTCTGCACACACACACTGATTTCGGAGTCCACCCAGATCTTCCTTTTATACCTCTGTTTACAGACTCAGCAACATGCCAAATTACCCATCTCAGACACAAACAGCCATGCCATTGAATTAAGAAGCTACCAGCAGCTTAAGTGCAAGTATTAATTACTTATTTGCAGACTAACCTGTACAAGATAATCTCTGGGCAAAAGGGGCAGGCGAACATGCTCCATCAGTTTAGCCATGTGCTCTAAGCGAGATTCCTTCTCATAATTTATCCAAGAAATAACCGCTTCAAAGACCTACACAGATAAAGTACAATTAAACAGCGAAGAGAGAACTGGCTCGCACAGTCACCTACCCAAAATCAGAAGCATTGTGATTTTACGGTACTGAAAGAAGGAGGTGCAAGATCTCTATCAAACAGATGAGAAAGTCGTGACTATGCACAGAGCACAAGCACCACGGCAGCAAAGGGGTGAGCTGACCATGCATATTAATAAGCAACTTCACATCTAGAAGTGCTGTATCACTCTCAAAGCTAAGCGTGTGGCCAGGACAATTGTATACCTCTTGGACATTAGTACTGGAAGGCAGCCAGGAAACTTAATTAGCCTGCTAGACGTTATTCATGAAATCACCCACAACGATTACTCCTGGGAACTGAGATCTCCCCTCTCGAAGGAGCCTGGCCACACAGTAAGTCACTATGCTTACCATCGTATTTAATCACTGCACTGGTCATGCATCGCCCCCCCACAAAAACCCAAAAAATCTTCCGGACAAGTTCACCACACACGCAGGAAAACCCCTGCCTGCAGCCACAGAGCCTCTGCACCGCATGTGTTTCACTGCTAAAAATACCCAGATCCTCCAGCTGGGAAACAAGGGCACACCGGACTCCTGGTCCGAACCAAAATCTTAGTTTAACTCCCAGATCCAACCAGCTCAGATAAGCATCCAAACTTTGCTGTGTGACGGACAGCTCACAAACAACCCCACACAGCAGGAGCCATGCAGAGCCCTGCATGAGGCAGAAGCATCCTACGTGGGCTCCCGTATGAATATGCATGTGCTTATATAACTTACATAACTGCGAGCCTCACTCCTCCCAGAAGAAAGCCCTAAAAATGTCACTGGGAGCAGGAGAGGATTCCCGAACCACCAGACAAGGCAAGGAGAGGGGCTGATGCTGCGTGGCAGGACCTGGATTGTTGCAGTGGAGTTTCCCCACAGAGGCAGAATTAAATTCTGACCCTTAACTCACATCTACAGGCAAAACTCCCCAAGCGCTCTTGCAACCCAGTTACTCAGAGGGGGCTGAGCACAGCCCTCTCCCACACACCCCAGCCCTCCCGTGCTTGTCCCGAAAAGCATCGCTGGCTTTGCCCCAGCACGCTCAGCAAGTGCCCTTGGCTTCAGCTTCCCTCCAGGGTCACCCAATGGCCAGGCCAATTTGCACAGATATTTTTTTCTTTCTTTCCATCCCTTCCATCACTCCCCAAGAAACCATTTTGTTCGGTCCAAGGTCTCTAATTTGACAAAATCAACCAGAACTGAGGGCACCACCTCTCAGTCCCCAGCTTTTGCTGGCCAATGTATTTGCAGGAGGCACCGCTGACGCGTCCTCCCAAAGAGCAGGGCCAGAGTGGAAAGGGGTTTCTTCCTCTTAGGCTAAACTATATATTTAAAAAAAATTAAAAAAAAAAAAAATCAGTAAAGCACCAGCCTCATTTCCTATGCCAACAAACAAACTCTTTGGAATTCAGGACACTGCAATGAGGATTTAAGCAACAGGGAGCTGTGTAATCAAACCCCAGCAAATGCAGAGGGAAGTAACTGCTGCAGAACCTTTAAGTATTTTTAAATGAAAATAAACAAACAAACAATTTCACTGTGGCTACAAGGCATTTAAAGTAGAAACTTAGGTGGTTGTGAGATTTTTGATTGCAAATGAGCCTGGAAGGAGCATAAAGCAACTGTTTAGCCAACAAACATGCTTTTCATTAACCCCTCCTGCACAAATGCTGAGCTACAGATCAGGTCACAGGACGGGGACAGGCCCAGCTACCGACCGAGATGACAGTGAACGAGTCTTAATGGAAGGAAAAGCAAATGGGCACGAGGAATAAACAGATTCCTCAGTGCTGGAGACCGCTCCTGGGTTAGGCATACACTGATGATACCCTGCTGTGCCTACTCTAAAAATAACAGAATTTTTTAAACAAATCAGATTCTGGCACCTCCCATTGGCTACGATTCCTAATTTTCTGAGAAGGGGGGTGGGGGGGTGGAAATCTTAATCCAAGACAGCAATATCTCTATTTAAAGGCCACATCTGTTTCCACCGCTGCCATGCCCGCCCTCGGCACACCGTGCCCGCTGCAGACCCTGAGCAGCTGCTGCCGCTCCCCCAGGAGACGGGTTTTTCCAGCCAAGCGAGACCCGCTGCCAGGGTGTGATGAAATGAAGCAGTTACCCACACGGCTTTATTCCCAGCAGAGGCACGGGCTGAGCGGGCGGCTGGCACCTGCCTGGCTGTAGGAGCAGTCCCGAGCTTGGGAGAAGCAGATTTCCTACTCTATGGAATAGAAGGGTAAAAGCCTGGAGTATCCCCTTTCTGCACCCTACCTAAGCAAAAGGCAAGCCCAGATGTTTTCCCAGTCTCTTCAGCCAAAAATCCAGTTGTTAGATACTCCCAGGAGCGACAACCAAACCGTGCATCAGCTTCTACTGCATGTTAGCAGTGTGAGACGATGAGGCGATTAATGGACTCTGTGAAATCCCCAATCCAAAAATCCCAATCCTTTAAAAAAAATTTATTTCATCACTGTTTTGAGTTAGCAGGAGCCCCTTCTGGACGGCTGGCCCTGGCAGGACTGGGCTATAACACTTTCCAGTGACCCAGGGACGGCAACGTTCTGGCTCCCAGGCTGCAGAACGTGCGCGAGACACGGTGAGAGCCTCTCATGACATCTGGCTGTGACAGTTCAGCTCTCAGATGTTTGAAGTATTTGACTACTTACAACATCTTGTTGCTTAAAAATAGTTATCTATCCATCACAGGTGCACATGCATACACGTAGCTAGATAGATGTGAATGAATGCATAGATACATATGCACACATATATACACTTTTATATATATACATATTTATTTCTTTATAATATAAGTTTCATGCATTAGCAGATAGGAAGGATAAAGGTCAGGAAAACTGCTTGTCTGTCATGAAGCCAACATAAAACAGCAGCCTACAAGTCTGTCCTCAATTTTCAGCACTTCTTTGGACTCCAGCACATATTTCATGTTTATTTTCCAACCCCATTCTCTGCCTCTCTCCAGACTTCTGTATCTGTTGTTCTGAACATGCAGCTTATGCTTACATTTCCTTCCACTGCCTTGCATTCTCAACTTTCACAACCAGCTAAAGAAATACTGGGTTTGATTGTATAAAGCTCGGGTGAGGGAGGGAGTGCTTTGATTTCCCTGGGCACAAGGCCAATAAAAGCTTTTCAACAATGCTGCACAGGACTGGAAAAATTCGTCACTAAACTTGCACTTCCCTTTGCAGGCTGCTTGGCTCATGCAAAGCGATTCTACTGCAGGTTTGTGCCATTTGTTTTTCCCCCTTTGTGGCCCTGCCCATGTGGTACCTCACAGCACCCCACTGAGACGCCCACGCTGAGCCCCACGTCTGCGGAAACGTGCTCCCGGAGCCTCCGAGTTTGCTGGCTCAGGATCTGAATGAAGCATCGCTGCGTTCACACCTCACATGGTGCAGGTTTTCTGGCAAGCTTCACGGTCCCTATGGGCACCCAAGCACCTGCATGCCTGCAGCCCGGAGGGGCCGGGCAGGATGGGTGCACGCACCTGGACGTGCAGCCTGACCAGCCCAGCGCAGACCAGCAGGACCAAGCACACCCAGGTCCAGCCCCATCCCACCAAAACACAGGCATTCAACACGGGTCCTGAAATTACTAGCCACGTAATCCTCAAGCTCTCCCAAAGCCTCCCACGGGCGTCCATCTCCCCGCAGGACAATGTGGAGCGAGCTGAAGGACTCGAGGCACACACCTCTCCCCAGAAACCTGCTGCAGGTTGTGCAAGAAGCCCAAGTAGGAGAAAGGGGCTGGACCTGGTGTTCACCAGGTACCACACAACCACCAGTCAGCCACCTTCCCAGGACTACACAAGATGTGCTGAGCATTTCAACCACAACACAACATCAAACGGTGCCTTTTTTCCCCCATCTTCCCTTAAAAACACCGCTGATGTTAGAAAAAAAAGTTTGTTTCCTTCCTTTCTGGTTGTAGCCGTTCTGCCTGACATACAACAGAAGCCAATGCTCCTCCCTGGCCTAATGAAATTCACCTTTTTTGAGGTTTTACAGCAGGTAATAAGAGCTTTACACAACAGCAGATGGGAGGTTCCTAGCTTTCCAGAGAAGGAAGGTATTCGGTCCCGGCCTCCAGGGGCTTTGGAAGTGATATGGATCTGAGAATCATTACTTCCCGCAAAGAACAACCAAGTGAGGGTCATTTTTATGTGTTTTTTAGGATTCATGTTATTTTTCATTTTTCCTTTCATGCGATCTCTGTTGGAAAATGGCCCCTAAGAGCATAACATGAGAGCAGGTCCTGACGTAAGATCTAGAGACGTTCCAGCATTCTTACATTCACTGTTGCTATACAATTTACTGTACCTTTTCTTCAGAGGAGACTGTGAGCTTGTCACTTGATATTAAACTGCAAACCTGGTCCAGACTAAGGCTAAGAAATTCTTCTCCTAGCATCACCTCAGGGAAGTGCTGCTCTGTTCAACAAATGAAAAGGGGGAACAGAAAATTATAATGAAATCCATGCTTCAAGTCAATGGAAGGACTACAGCATTCAGAGACCCGCAATTATTACAGCTCTGAGCACCCGAGACAAACAACACACTGCAACTGCACAGCAGAACAGAAACAGAAAATAGCATCAGAGCAGATTAAATAAATGTGATGTTATTTCAAGTAACACAAACCCCACAAGACACTTTCATAAATGACGCTGGATGGGAACTCAACTTTCTGCAAAGCCACTAAGTACCTTCCAGGGGCAAATATGAGTAGAAGCGGCAACTGAGAAAAGTGCCAATGCCTTTCTAGAGTAACCTTTCTATATGCCTTTCTATAACCTGGTCACCTCGAGATTTCAGTTCTTAGCAACTTCAACAAGCTAGACAGAATCAGATCTGCTCAACACTTGGGTGACAGACCGCAGCAAGGATCTTCGACATTAGTAGGTACTCAAAGGAAAGTCCATTTTTAACACGAATCAGTTTGGTGCACACACTCAGCAGCAAATAGTGAGGGATCCCAGGGCACGCAGCTGAATCTGGATGTGCGAGGGGGCAGGCAAAGAGATGGGCAACAGGGATCCTCGTCCCATGCACGTACATGGGATCAGATCTCCTTCTCTCCTTCCACCTTTTACTTCTTTCCCCAAAATGTGTAAATAACCTTTCTTCTGCTCCAAACCCTCAGCACCCATCTTCCCCAGCAGCTTTGCCCCTTCACACTTAAGTCTGCAATTGTTTAGATTTTTTTTTCTCCCTTTTTGCCTCCAAATCCCTCCATGCTTGTAACATGGGGAGTTACCTGAAAACAAAATAGACATCACTACTTATAACCCCAAACTGGAAGAATTACAAGCAATTACAATACAGGTCCAAAAAGGATCATCAAATCTGTCAAATCTAGCCAGAGGGCACTAGGAAAGAATTATTTTCTAGAAAATAAATCTATCTAGGTCAAAACCGTTGTTAGCCCGTTGCAGACAATTTTAGCTTTGAAAGCATTTGTTACATATACATGCCAATTTAATCTCACCTGCCATTTGCTGAGTCCCATTTATCTTTGGTTGAAATACAGAAACACGAATCTCAGACACTTTATCTGAAGCAGCTTTTTTTCAAGCTCTAACCCTTTAGTTTTGAGAAGCTCAGACTCACGTTCCCAAAGAGCTCCCTCCACAGCAAGATCTGCCTCTAATTTTCACATCTGCAAAGTGCTTTGCCTGCCAAAAAGCAGCACCACAGGGACACAAGCTGGCATAACTTCCAGAGGGAGCTCCTTGGGGATTGCACCTGAACAACTTCGCACCAATGCCAGTGCTGCAGAGGGCACTAGGGCTTCCCCCACCATGGACCCCGCTTGGTCTAACAGGGACCAAAACACCACAGCTAAGCCAAAGGCTCTGACTAAAACCGGCAGTATCTGGATAAAGTTTAACAGTCTGTTATGCTGGAAATCATATATAAGATCTAATGAACCCTTCTGGCCCCAAGTACTTGAGAAGCAGGAAACGCTCCCCGCACAGTAAGCTGGATGCACTCCGACTTCTGGACACAATCCCCTATTCATTCTGGATGGGCATCTGGTAGCAGAAAGATATTTGATCTCTTGTTGTTAGTTGGAGCTAGTAAAAATATTTACTGATTTTATTAAAGTAACTTGTGCCAGTATCGAGAAGGCTCCTCAGCCTACTGAAGTCATCCAGTGGCCAGAACTAACCATTTCCCAAGTAACTGAGCTCATGCATGCCTGGACTCTTGGGCTTGGGGACTTCTGTCTTGATTTAATGCTGTTACATAAACAACATAGTGAAAAGAATTTTAATGGCATTTTTATTAATGGAGTTCCATTAACATTACATGGGCTGTTGTACTAACTGGGACTTATGAAGGCCAATAAAACAACAAAGCAGACTTTCTAATTGCCAAACAACCAAATAAATATACAGTGAATGCACTGCTTGTTGGGTTAAAGATTAAACAGGGCCTGGAAGCAAGGATAATGAGATATTACAAGCAAGCCTTTATACAATTAACCATTCCTTCCAGAGTACCTTTTCCTCCAGGGGATAATACAGCCGGAGCAGCTGAAAAGGTTTTACTTTTATTTGCAGGAGAATAGGGGAGGGCTTGGTGGGCACATTTTAATTCCACTGAGCCTACTTATGGTCCAATTAAGGACAAAACCGTACCAAGGAAAATGCTGCAGGACAGAGCAGGTGCTCTGGGAGACAGCAGGTGTATTTTTCCCTATACAAATAGGCAAAAATGCAGAAACCCAAACTGAGTAGAGAAAACTACCAGCTTCTCCCAAGCAGATGTCAAGGGCAACCCTGCCGGAGGAGACTGGAAAGCACTGGGGAGCTAAGAGCATAGGGCCACTGGGAACAGCTTTACATTTACAACGTAGAGGAGGAATGCTGAAAGCTGTTGCCTGTACCTACTTACTGCAACCACACACGTCCACTCTCAAGGAAACAAGCCTATTCACCCTTGGGGTAAGTGGCCGCTGCTCCACAGATCAGAGGCTCAAACTGCGTAACAATTTTAGCTGAATGCTCCCACTCACAAGATTTCATTTTGCCCGGTGTCGTTTATTCCCACATTTATTCCAGCATTGCCTACTGCTCTCATAGGGCAGCACACACGGGGAGGACACCAGCATGCCAACACTGTGCTATTGAACAGGCAGCCAAGAGCTTACTAGGAACTTACTAAGGAACTCTTCTGTGGGCTAGGATCCAGGGAATCAGGTTTTTTTACCTCCTTAGGTGCTCCCCTGCGACCAAACCACATTTCACAATTTGCAGCATGACAGAAAGTTACAAGCCTACAGCCCAGCCAAGTAGTCCCTTCTCTGCTCCAATACCAGAAGCACAAGGAGACCAACCAGGACGTGCTGATCTTGCTCAACCTACGAGTCGCTGTACCTGGAAGCAGGTTTAACCCAACAAGCGGACAACCCTTCCCTCACCTGCGTAGGCATTTGCCTGCTGCAGCAGTTCGGTACACGCGTGCACGTCGGCAAAAGCTCGGATTCCAAGGCAGTTTGTGGGATGCAGCTGGGACTGAAGAAAGTCACAGCAGTTTTTTCTAACGTCCATCAGTTGCAATAAACTAGCAGCTGGCAACAAAACCTGCAAAGGCAAGAAAGGAAAATTAGAGTTAACAACAAAGAAAGTTTGATTCACAGCTTGCACAAATAAGATGCAATTTCCCTTCAGACAAGAAGGGAATCAGATGCAATTTCCCTGTGGTGTACAAGAATGAAGGGTTAAGTTTTAGCCCTGTCTATGTGCAGAAGATCCCCATCCGTGCTCTGAAAGACAGAACCAGCCGTGTCATGCTGGGCTAAAAGCAGAGCTCTTCACCTCACATCTTCTCCCCACAAGACTTCAAGGCCGGTAAAGTGACAGCAAAACACAAGCAACCGCAGATGCACCTGAATTTCTGACTTTGCTGCAGGCAGGTCCTGCACACAGATTCATTTTTTTTTTCCCTGAAGAGCTTGATATTATTTATGTGCATTACCATCACACTCAAAACCCATCACAGCCCAGCAGTCCTTGAAACCTTGAACTTTCTTATTTCCAACAAAAACCAAAACCAAAACCATGTTGGCTTGCGAGCAGGTGCCCTAACTGCTGTATATGAGAGGGAGTGCACAGAAGCTCAAGCAGGTTTGGGGGACAGCAAGGCTCTCAGGAAAGATGAGGGCAACTATTCAAACCAACAGCCCTCGTTTTCACCCACACAAAATGCTGTGGACACTTGTGCTTCATGACTGCACCTGAAAATGGGGTACTGCTTTGTATCTATAAAACTAAGTGCAGAAAAGGGAGACAGAAGTGGATCAGGAATGTGACATCTGCTGGAAAAACCACCTCTGAGGCCTGTGACATCAGCTGCTTCCTTACGTCGTACAGCAACTGCAGACGTGTCTAATCCTAGCAATTCCGTAGCTCTGGCTGCTTCACATATGTCCTTCCATCTAGGCATCTGTGCTCGCCATCTGAGCACAGACTTCCGGAAAATTATTTTCAATTCAAAAAAAATAAGCGGCTGTTAAATATAACCAATAGGTTAAGAGCATTCACCTCCCCGGATCTCGATGGCAGGGAAGGGAAAAAGATGTCCCCTCCCTGTCCCTGCCCACCTGCCCTCACAGTCCCATTCCACATCAGGGCAGGACACTCACAACCTGCTCCAGGTCTTTTCTAAGCCACTTTCCAGCTCCAGCCCAGCTGTACGGCAGCGTCTGGCTGCTGCCAAGCAGCCACCCCAACAGCCAACAATAAAAAAAAAGAAATCAATTAACTCAGGAGACAGTTTTGGCCCAAGCCTCTTGATGCCAGGAGGAGATTAGTTTGTGGTTTTGATTAAATCAAGATAGAAACGCTCTTGCATTTTTGAAACCTAGCTGTGCACCACTTTCTACCTAGCTGAACCATCTCCTTACACCAGCAGAAAGGCACCTGGGGTGCAGAAAGGCTGGGTAAAGAAGTCAGATTCCCTGCAAACTACCTCTGGCCATGTACCAGACAGAGCTTCCTCCGTCCACTGCCCACCCACCCAGTGTGCATGCCAGCAGATCCAGGTGGGCTGCTTACCTTGAACGTTTTGGGATATTGCCTCTAAAACAGAAGGTGCTCACCACCGTCACTAATACCCACGGGCTGCAGCCCCCTGCCCATCCTAGTACTGTTATTAGAGCCTTGTGCTGCCTTGAGAGGACAGTGTAGAAGGAGCCTTACACCACTGCAGCTATTGGGAACTGGGCATTATCATATAATCCTTCTCAGAAGTAGGATATAAATAGCCTATCAAGAGATGACTGGGTTTTCTCTTTCTTATTTCCCAGTTGAACGTCTCACCGCTCATCTTGTTTTTACCAGGGAAGGCGAAAAGCAAGCAAAGGATATCCGCTAGTACAAAGTCTGTTTCCTTTAGAAATAACAAGAGGAAATGCCCTGCCTAAACATGCAGCAGGACCAAACTGCAAGCCCATTAACATCCAGGCAAGTTACTCACTTTGGCTTGGATTTTGCTCTTATATTTGAGCTCTAACCACTGCGAACAATTTAGAGAGCTGGCTTCTTTAGCCGATCAGCCTCCATACCAAAACCCAGCTGCCTTTTGAATCTATGTCAAAATTATCCGCTATTACTACTGAGTCTAACTTCTTTGTTATGTAAGTTATGTCTAGAACCTCATCCATGGTGCCTGGGTGTGTGCATATATATATGTATATGTGTGTGCGTGTATATATACCTACACATACATATATATCCATAACCATCTAGTTCACCAGCTGTGTTCTCTTGCTCTGCAGATTCTGTACCAAGCTCCAGTTTTATACAACATTGTCGTTGCAATTAAAAACTTTCACAGACTTTGATAGTCTCTGAACTAGAAACACCTTTCAGCCAAAGGTGCTCTGTGTTGCTGTAAGGTTCACTCGATAGGCAGGACATTAACGCTAGACTTCAGAGATGGGGATATTTCCCTGCTCCGACACAGCCTCCCAGGTAACCTGGGCCAAAAGTTAACCTACACCATTCCTCCCTTTGCAAGACTGGGAGAGCAGCATTTCCCCAGGGCAGTGGACGTATTAAAGCTTAGGAACAGCTTTGACAGCTTGTCAAATGGGAAGCCAAATAAGCGTCCTGGCTGTAATCCTCAGCAGCACATCCAGGGCCACAGCTGGGACTGCACATCTGCCCCAACGAGACAGCTCCCAAGCACCCTCCCAGGGAAAGCCGTGACCAGAGAAACAAGCAGATTTTGTGTTTGCAAGGCAGGTTAAATACTCAGGTTGAAATGAAGAGCACTAAACTGCACAAGTAGGGGAGATAAAACTACATTACTGTAATGTGGCTTTTCAGTGCAAGGAAGGCAATTAGGCTTTATCACTCCCCAGGCGCTACCAGGCAGTGCAGAGGGTGAACAACGGTGCTTCTACTTAAATGCTCCACCTGGGATGCAGCAGCCCAGGCAGAGGCAGGTGTGATGGGATCAGGGAGCCACAAAACCTTGCCAGGAGCAGGCACAGAATCACAGAATCATTTAGGTTGGAAAAGACCTTTCAGATCCAGTCCAACTGTTAACCCAGCGCTGCCAAGTTCCACTAAACCACGACCCTAAGCACTGCATCAACACCGTTTTTAAATACCTCCAGGTGACCCCGCCACCTCCCTGGGCAGCCTGTTCCAGTGCTCGACCACCCTTTCCGTGAAGAATTTTTTCCTAATCTCCAACCTAAACCTCCCCGGCACAACTTGAGGCAGTTTCCTCTTGTCCTGTCACTTGTCACCTGGGAGAAGGGACCGACCCCCCGTGCCTACACCCCCCTGTCAGGCAGCTGTGGGGAGTGAGAAGGTCCCCCCTGAGCCTCCTCTTCTGCAGGCTGAGCACCCCCAGCTCCCCCCGCCACCCCCCATCAGGCTGGTGCCCCAGCCCCTTCCCCAGCCCCCTGCCCGTCCCTGGACACGCTCCAGCCCCTCAGCGTCCCTCTGGGAGTGAGGGGCCCGACACTGACCCCAGGGGTCGTGGTGTGGCCCCACCAGTGCCCAGCACAGGGAGAAGGACCAGGGATTATAGAGGCAATGGAGAAAACGGGAGCAACTCGCAGCTTCCCTCCTGCTTGCTCCACCTTCTCCAACGTCACCGCACAGAGCAGATACACCGTCCCTTGGTTAAAAAGCGGGATGAAAACATGGAGACACACCCCTCAGACACAGCGTAGTCCTCTGGTGCCACATCCACAAGTTTCTCCTCACCCTTCTATTAGGCCAATCCAATTTAAAAGACTTTCCATGGGCCTCGGAAAACCCCCGAGCAGCCAGCCCTGACACCCAGCCTGGCGCTCCGGGAGGGCGATGCATGGCAAGGAGCTTTGGCTCCAGGGAGGAAGGCAGCCCTGATTTATTGCGTCTCCCAAAGCTGACCTGAAAGGCACTCTGCCTCAGCCGGGGCTTGCACCTACTGTCATTGCAGCTTCTGGAACGAGCAGGGGGAAGGGAGATGAACTGACCCATTTATCACCCCTTTATCATCAAAACTGCATCTGCCACGGATACTCTCCTTCCTTGTTGTGGAGCCCTCAGTCCCTAGGGAAAGCTGCGGTGCAGCAGCACGCTTCTGACAAGGAAATGCTACAGCTTCTAGCAAAGCCTTTTTCCTCCTTTCTCAAGCCATTTTTTATTATAATTACTATGTCTGCAAAGCTGACGGTTTCAATATCTATTTCCTCCAGACAGCTCATTTCAGATTTCGTTCTTCCTATAAGAGTCTGATCTCGAACTGTGATAGTACACAAGGACACATCATACACGTGGTACACTGCACCTCATTTTTAAGAATTTAATTGTGAAATCAGGTTAATCAGGACTTTTCCCAGGGAATCATTACAACATAATGGTAATGACTTTCTTAACTGGGAGGGTAATTCTCAGGCTGCCTGCAAGTAATTAAGGACCATCAGTAAGGGTGGGCGGGACTCGTTGGAGAGGGACTGTATTCACTGTCTACAGCCAGAGACGTCCAGGTCCCAAATCTCCTCTTCTTTCAGCTCTGCTGAAGGACACCACGATGATCCATCTCTGGACTTTGCTCCCATCGCTCTTCACTGACCTAGCAGGTTTGATACGAGTGTTGCAAAGCAAGCAGTAACGCAGCCAGTTCAGCTGCAGAATCAAGACCTAACTGAAAAATCGAAGGAACCAGTATGTTACCACAGCCAGCTGTTCCGTACAGGTAGGGAGCAGCAGGTCCTGTGCTCTGTTGGACATGTGCACGTGGTTTCCATGGAAGCCAACCAGGGCTGCGTGTAAGCATCTATGAACTTCCCTGAGTCGCTCACTTTAGTTTTTCTCACTTTTATAGAAACTGCATGGCACAACTTCCTTCCAAATAAATTTGTTAAGCTGCACCTTCACATGAATGAGTTTTTTTGTCAGGCATGTGAATCTTTACAACCAACCCTGATGTGGGGTGCAACAGAAAAGGAACAGAAGGCAGCAGGGACAGAAATCCCAGGGTGGATTTTTCCTGAGACTACAACATGACTGCAGTGAAGACAGAAATTCTTCCTCTGCTCCACGCCTTCCAAACAAGTGGGAGGTTAAATCCCAGGTATGTGTTCAGAGGCAAAACACTGCTCAGCACAGAAGTCTCTCCATCATTCATCATCCCTACGGCCTCCTACTAGTGCATCTATATTGTCTTGAAATCTCACTCTAAAAATGAAGTTCCAATAGTTCCAATGCATAAAGCAGAAATGCATTTGTCTGGGCAATTCTCACTCATGTACCACCACCAGAGCTAGAAGAGCATATTTGCTCCCACATGTGCTCAGTGCTGTCTTTCATGGAGCTACAGTGGACTGAAAATCCTCTTTACCTGCACACCTGGGACCACTGTTGAGGAGAAAATGCATGAATTTCCCCCCGTAAATTCACTACACAGATGATGACTGGAACTGACTGTACAGGCTTGACCCTTTTCATACATACATCCTTCCTTCCTTTAAAAAAGCTAACAAAAAAAGAAAAAAAAAAAACCAAAACCAAACACTTTGCGCAACAAAATGACAACTAGCTACAAAAATACGTGCTTAGAAAAAGAGACTCATTTCCTGAAAGCCATAACAGGCTCATAAAAGGGAAAAAAAAAACCCAAAAAAACCCCAAACAACACAGGTTTCTTTTAGAAAAGAAACAACAAAATTACTGTTCAAAGGCTTCTGGTTGTGAAGTGCTAGGCACCACTCGGCATTTAACCACACTTGGGAACACACGTTCCTGCATTCCATGTTACATTTACTGCTCATCTTTTTCTCATTTCAGTTCTGTTGGGTTTTTTTGGTTGGGGTTTTTTTTGCTCATTAAGAAGATACAAACTTGTCTTTGCATTTATTCACACATTTTGGTAGCTTGGCTGCACCTGTTCAGTTATTGCCATTTATCAAACTTTTTTCTTGTAGGACCTACAATGAAATTACCTGGCACCTATGCCCAGACATCGCTTCTTCCAGCTGTTGAGGAAGTCTGGAAAAAAACCTTTAAAAATGCACCCTTGCCCTGCTAGAAAATCAGAGTGCCTGACACAGCAATAGCAGCCCCCTCAGGAGATACCTGCTGGGAAAAGAGAAAGTCTTGCCATGCCCAAGCAAGACTGCGAAGGAACGTTGCTGAAGCCAGACAGGCGCTGCCGCAGCATCCTTCCAGCTGGGCGGCTGACACAAAGCTGCGCAGCAGAAGGATGTGACAGCGCAAGGGACCAAACCTCCTCACTTCTTCCTAGGGCTGACATTGCCAATCCAAACCAGAGACTGCAAGGAGCTTAGCATTTTGTTGTTCATGTTTGCCTTCACTGATGTGAACCTTTCCAATGAATCCAGAAAGCTCTTTACTGTAAGTTTTTCTTCCTGGCGAATATTAACCTATTCACGGGTGAACGCCCAGAGACAGAATGGAAGTTCCTGTTTAAACTTTCTATTGGTGTCATCACAAAATTATATTAAATTCCATAAAACATTTTCGGCATGGACATTTTAACACATATTAAAATCTAAACTAATCAGTTAATCTTGTATTAGATCAGCTTCATTTCTTAGTTCCCATGAATTAATTTATCTCCAGCTGAAAGAGTTACTCAGAGAGTGGTTATTTAAATAAAACCTGTGGTAAAAGGACCTGCTTTACTACATTGGGAAACTATGCCCAAACCTTAGTGTTCACCAAACTTACATTTTCTTAGTATTACTGAGAGATGGAAGCCAAAACATAGACAGGGCTCTTTAACTCTTTGTAATCCCTAAGCCACAGAAGGTACGCTTTGGTTAGATATTACAAATAAAAATAGCTTTTCAGTTGCTCAGAAAAGGTAACATCTGGACTTCTTCATAGACCTCCTGGGCAAGCCTCCGCTGCCAGCACGGAGCAGGACTGAGCGGGCTCTCCAGCCTGCTCCAGCTCCCACAACGCTGCTCACAGCCAGGTGCAGACGTACTCGAGCACTGAAATGTTCTCATGGGAAAACAGCCAGAGCACGCGTAGTCCCTCCAAGCAAGCTTCATTCAAGGCAGACTGACTGGGGCCAGCACACCAGATGGTATCCTGAGCTCAGCACGTCCCACATGCCGAGTGGGTGCTTCTGGGCCACCTAACCACCAGCAGCGTGGAAGGAAAGCATACGTTTCAGAAAGCATGTGGATATAGTCTTCACATGTCCCACAGAAAGAGGGACCAGCCCGAGCGTGTAAATGTCATTTTTCCTCCAGCCATGGAAGATCCCAGAGGTGCAAGGAACTCCAGCCTGGTTCCCCACTGAAGTAACGCTGTATCTCACCTCCTGGTGACCCTGACTACACACTGAGCATGGGCTACACAGCCAACAGCTAAGTTCAAGCAACTCACGGTTGGGTCTGAACCTCAGCTTCTTTGCTGTAACGGCAACTTGAAGGTCTCCTCACCGCTGGTCCTCAGCCTCACCATAGAGCAACCAGGGTCCACACTCCTATCAATGTGACAACTGCCAGAAAGTCAGGTTTGTAAAACCAGAGGGCAGAAGGGGCAAGAAAAGGCACCCACAGACTCAGGTCAAAGGATGGCACAGGGCTTAGGCTGCAAAGCAGACATAGCTCAGGGTTTTGTCCAGGTTCCTGCAGGAAGAATGACAGGTCAGCAACAACCTGCATCCTCCCTGAGAGGCAGAAGAGGAGCATGTCCCATCCACAGCAAGAACTAACAGCAGAGCTCAGGGGCTGCAATCAGCACGCAGAGGCTAGCTGGAAGCCAGTAGCTACCAGTGTTCTCCACGGGTCAGTGCTGGGTCCAGTCCCATTCAACTTAAGCACCAGTGACCTGGATGAGGGGACAGTGTGCCCTTTTGCTGCTGTTCAGCAAGACCTGGACAGGCCAGAGAGCTGAGCAGTGAAGAACTTGATGAAGTTCAGCAAAGGCAAGTGTAGGGTCCTGCCCTGGGTAGGAATGACCCCATGCACCGGCACAGGCTGGGGATGACCTGCTGGGGGGCAGCTCTGCGGAGAGGGACCTGGGAGTGCTGCAGGGCAGCAAGCTGCCCATGGACCAGCCTTCAAGAAGGCCAGTGGTGTCTGGGGGGGCATCAGGAGGAGCGTGGCCAGCAGGGCAAGGGAGGTGATGCTCCCCTCTGCTCTGCCCTGGGGAGGCTGCTGGAGTGCTGCATCCACTGCTGGGCTCCCCAGTTTAGGAGAGACAGGGGGCTGCTGGAGAGGGGCCAGCGCAGGGCTACGGAGATGATGGGGGGACTGGAGCATCTCCCTGGTGAGGAAGGGCTGGGAGAGCTGGGAGTTCAGCCTGGAGAGGAGAAGGCTGAGAGGGGACCTTAGCAATGGCTACAAATATCTACAGGGCGAGTGCCAGGAGGAGGGGGCTGGGCTCTTTCCAGTGGCGCCCAGCGACAGGACAAGGGGCAACGGGCACAAACCGCACCACGAGAAGTTCCAGCTCCACGTGAGGAAGAACTTCCCTGCCCTGCGGGTGACGGAGCCCTGGCACAGGCTGCCCAGCGAGGCGGGGGGGTCTCCTTCTCTGGAGACATTCAAACCTGCCTGGACGTGGTGGGTCCTGCTCTAGGAGAGCTGCTGCAGCGGGGGGGGCGGGGTGAGCTCCAGAGGTCCCTTCCCACCCTGACTGTGCTCTGATTCAAGTCACAGAGAGGAAAGTTGCCACCTGCAAGCAATAATGGGGCCAAACCAAAAAGCACATCTGCACGTAAGATCCCACGTCCCTTCCAGAAATCAGTGGCGAAGCGCACAACCGTTTTCTTACCACAAATAAGAGTGAAAGAGAAAACTTCAGCAGCCACAGCCACGTGACATGGCGAAATGTCTTCCTGAGCATCCAACTTGATCCCTAGACTGCTTCTGAATTACTATTTCCACTTCTGGACAAATATTTACCTCAAAGGAGTTCACGACAGCGCGCGCGCACACACGGGGGGAAGAATGCCCTCATTCGTACAGTGCATTTGACTCCAAGCTCTGCTAAACAAACTACCCAGAAGAATCTAAAAACCAACAGCCAGATTCCTCTGCCATGCCCTTAGAACAACGTTTGACTCGCTGCTTGTTTGAGTTGATTTTGACCTTCGACAGAGTGACCCGCCAGCCAGCCCAGCTCCTTGGAAGGCAAGTGCCTGCTCTCGTTACACGAGCTCGACACAAACCCCAAATGCAACATGACTTAAGCACAAGGAAAGCACCAAAGCGCCTCAAGACTAAACAGAGGCTGGAAGCAGCTCTTTTCAAGCTCAGCCTTTCACCTTCTGCAGCCTGAAGAGATCACTCGCTACCAAAGGACCTCTGCCTTCGAGTTCCAAGCTTTTTATGTGGGTCTCCGCGGGAGCCGCTGACCCAGGCCTACCTGCACGTTCTCCTCCGTGACCTCGATCTCGGCAGTGTAGATGTAATCAATCAGCTTCCTCAGCGTCTGCCCATCAACGTCTTTTATCTCAATCTTCTTGGCTTTACTTTCAGACATGTCTCCTGAAATTAATTTCAAAAGGGAAGTTATAGGTTGCTTTGCAGGACATTGCTCCCCATACATCCAGCACATTCTCCTGGTATTTGACTAAAAGACCACCCTAGCGCTATCGCTGACCATCAAAGGACAAGCAGCAAGATTCCCAGAAGCCTCATAATGCCACCTAAAACACATCTTAGCATTTGAAGACATTAGTGTAAAATAAAATAAGACAATAAACGCAACAAGCTCAACTTCTTGCCAGAAAGGAATCTGGCATAGTTCACCTGCATTCAAACACATATAGGGGCTAAAGAAAAAAAAAAAAAAACAGCATGACCCTCAACCATGTCTCAGCAGAGGGAGAGACTCAAAGAGACTGTGGACAAATCTTAGGAGGGCTTTTTAAAAAATATGTATATTTTATATAGGTACTATATTTTTTAGAAATTTTTACATATATACACACATACAGGTAGATGAGTAAGTTGCAACAGCTAAGTTAGGGTGCTTTGTCATATACCCTACAATAAAAGCAAGGCAGCATTACTCTCTTTCTTTAGGAAAAACTTGAAACCTGCTCAGGAAAACAAGCATACATGCCAGAAGTCACATCTAGTGCAATGCAAGCTTCTCTCCTAAATCACCCTGCCGTAACCTGCCCGCACGGTCAAACATTACGCAAAGCATCTCTGCAGAAAGCCGTGTTTCTCATCTCTCACCTTCCCAGTCTTGCACCTCAAAGGCAATGCAGCCTTTGGATCCAAATTGCAGCCTTTCTCCAAACACGTAACTTTCAAAAAAAAAAAAACCCAAAAACCAACAACCAACACCAAACATGCAAAACTAGACCAACAGTTTCCTCTATAGATAGACAAGTAAAACATGTATCTGTGTAAGAGCCTATACATGAACCAGAGCTTTCTGCACATCTTCCCCATCGCTGCTATGGCCACTGCTGTGCAGGCACCATGCCCACATATGCTGTGCATGACAGGAGCACATCACCAGAACAAAAGCATGCTGTGGGGAGGAGAAAGGCCTCCCTGTGGCACTTCTAGTGTCCAGGCACACCGTGACCTCACCCAGGTTTTAAACACCGAGATCTTGAGGAACCGCAGAAAAGAGAGAACAAACTCCCAAGCGGAAAGAAAACAATAAGGGGGGTGGGGGGGATGGGGAAGCTAAACAAAGGGGAGCATGAAGAAATGTCAATTCTTAAACCTGGGTATGAATAATCACTACTCCAAGAAATCTGGTGACTCAGTACTGCTGTGGGGGATTAAGTCGAAAAATGGTTCCTGCAGCCTATGGGAGCCGTAATTAGAGCCTACATCTCCGTGCAGCATGTGACAAGACACGGCCAGGCTCATTAAGTCCACAGCACAGTCAGATGCTTAAAGGGTGTCCAAGCCTGAGCAAAATCTGGATCCTGGAAATTAAACTTTGCCGGCTTCATTTATGCCAATAAGGAGGTAAATAACAGGACTAGGGTCAGACCATAAGTATTAGAAGAGCCAACAATGTCCCAAGGGACATGTAGACTGAAATAATATTTGCCCCAAATTCAATTTCTTAAACTGAATAATGAAATGTTACTCAGAGAAGCCCATGAATACAAATGCACAAGTACAAAGGGATACACAACCCACATTTGGGAGGCCTTCAAAGCAAGTAGGACTTTAATTGACAAAATAAACGTCATCTCCTTCACATACTTCCTCCCTGCAAAACACCTCAAACATCTCCAGAGATGAGAGGGGACTTCTGAGACCAGGCCAGCCCCCAGCAGCCTCTGTGGAGCTGGCGGTGCCTGCAAGGAGCACCCAGCCAAAGCCCACCTGCAGAGCTGGGGGTGAGCGGAGCAGCCGGGGACCTGCAGCACCCACCAGGACCCGCGGGGCAGAGGGGACGCTCGGCCGCATGCACCCAGAGACTGATGCAGAAATAGCTTGGAGGGACCGATCCAATAACATCGTCTCTCTTTGTGGCATTCACGTGACACAGGCAACAAAAATACAGGCTGTGTGGGCTTCCACACCCACCAGCAAGCTGCCAGTCCTGCATACTAATGGCCTCCGCTGCCTCTGCGCTGCTAACAGCCCAGCGCTCGATGGGGGGGGGGCTCGGGTGCTGCACCCCACAGCCAGGTGGGATCCAGCCCCTCCAGCCGCACCAGTGCGGACAGGCGGCTGCCGCTGGCCAGAGGGTGCTGCTCTGGACGTGTCTAACATGGCAGAGCGAGGAAGAACCTGAAGACACCTCGGGAGAGCCAAGGTGGGGGTTGGTGCAGAGCGGGAGCAAGCAGAAAGCTGCCCCCTCCTCCAGGCACAGACCCAAGGCGAACACAGCCTCTAAAGCACGGCTGCAGGCAGCTGAATGGGAGGGTCAATTAAGGCATCTCGTCCCACACCCCCTTCAGAAAAAAACCCAAAACTTAAAGCCCACAAAACCCAACCCCTAGGATTTCTTCCGTGAGGCAGACTCCAGCCTTGCCTGGTAAGCTCGTTACAGAATAACCCAAAGCGCCAGCATCGTATCTAAGAGCTGTGCTGAGAAAGGGCTGCCCTGCACGAGGGGCTGCACAGCCCCTGTCCCCCCGGCGCTGCGGCTGGGCAGACACGAGGGACAGGCGAGGAGGGAGCAAAGGCAGTCAGGACAGGCAGAGCGGCTCCAAGCACGGCCTCTTTAGGGGACAGCGTTTGCAGAAGCCAGCCCCCTGCGAAGGCAAGCCCTTCACACATCGTGGTCAGCATCCAGGGGTGCTCCCCCCATTCCCCTCTGCTCACCAGGGCAGGGACAGCAGAGCTCTCCTGCTCTGTCACAAGATAAACTCCAGCAGCTCGTGGTGCCTTGTTTACCCAGCACAGCAGCTCGCCCTGCCTCCTACACAGCCCACTCCAGAGAGGCTTCCCCGTGCACAGCGACAGCTTTTGCTGTTTCGTAAGTCAGAGGCGTGCTGAAGGGGAATACGAGTGCATCCGATAACAAAACCACGACTTCTCGCACATGGGGCGAGTGCTTTGAAGCAGCACGTGAGACCGGTGGTTTGGAAGCCGCGACACACTCCTTCAGCACTTCTGCAGCTCCCCCGGGTATCTCGCAGGAGCGGTGCTAGCAGCATCACTGAAGTATCTGTTATACTTTCTGAAATGATTGTGGTTTCTTCTAAAAAGATAGAATGGTGCCGACGAGGACCAGCCACTGTCCAAAATGCTCTAGAAAGCCAGTATGGGAAGGGACACTCCGTTAGAAGTGCTGGGCTCCATCTGTCCTTCAGCAGTGGAAGACACAAATGGAAGACGTGCCTGCTTATTTTCAGACTCCCCAAGGCTATTTTGAAGAGGAATGCCCAGCCAGAGGATGCTAGATGGTTTAGGAAAGACCCCAAGGTCATCACAAGGTCATTCATGAGCCCAAAATCAAGCCCAACCTACAGGGACAGGGCCTGCAGAGCAAGCATCAGGCAAAGGTGGATGAGCCGCAAGTCTCAGTTTGGTTCCCGCTGTTCACAGCTTTACACTGATCATGCACTACCACATGGCTGCCAGCACTGCTGGGGGACCCCTCCAGCTCCCCCTACCCCCCCAGAGTGGCTCGTCCAGCAGGGACTCAGCATGCACAAGCTGCTCCTGCAAACACCCATGTGGTGCAGATGCTCTGGAGCCAGGGGGTTGCATCACCAACTTGCAATGCAAAAAAAAAAAAAAAACCCCAACCACAAAACAAAAAAACAAACAACAAAAAAAACCAAAGCACACAAAAAACCCACCACAAGCCACAACAACCAACCAATGTTCAAGCTGTGATTTTAAACTGTCCCCCTCCAGCGAGTGAACCACCACACAGCTGGAAGGAGATCACGCACTCAGTCTTTGCAAGAGGGAGATCCAGACCTTAGACAGTTGAGACTAGCCAGACCAGAAGCGAAGGGAGAACTGCTCTTTGCCTGACCCGCTGCCCCCAGGGACATGTCAGGGGGAGGGGACCGGCGGCCGCCAAGGCTGTCACCCAGCCCAGGGGAGCTGCCGAGCCAGCCACATGATGGTGGTTAGCTGATTACTGTTTAACCCGCAGCATAAGGGATTACACAGCCTGGAGAATTCCTGCATGGAAACACGAGCAGCCCTGCACCACCACCTTCCCTCTCAGATGACCTCTAAGGGTCAGAGGGTTTTTCCAATTATTTTTCTTTTTTAAACTTCTTGTCAGGAACGGGCATCACACTTGCACTAAGTCCTCCTCGAGGTGCCCTGCACGAATTGTTGCCTCTGAGCAGCATCTGCTCCCCTGCCTCCCCACTGCGGCCAGCACCCGCTTCCAGTTAGGAAGCGCCCGTTCCTGAGAAAGCACAGATGCTCCCCACCACGCTCATAAAGCCACCGTGGCGAACCTCACATCTCACATTCAAACATCTGTTTACACCTGAGTCCCACCCCCCACCCACCCACCCCCATTACAGAAGGGAAAAAAAGCTTCCCAAATGACAAGCTTTCTCCTAAGAAATGTTGTGTTCTGCTTCCAGTAAAGCAAATAAATCGGGGCTAATCTCAAGGCTTTTAAAAGTAAGAAGCAACCCCTAGACCACAGGCAAAGGAACATGAAACAGCGGCAAAACCCCAAACCTGATTTATGCTGAAGCTGAGGGACTGCAACAACCATTCCCTGGAGCATACACGCATTTGCTTTGTATTTGGTTAAGTCAGTTCCTGTCCTGGAAAGGAGAGCAAGGAAAAGCAAGGAAGCTAAGGAGCTCCCAACCAGACTAATTTTACTAGAATAACTTAAACAAGCTGGTCACTCCCCTGCCCTGGGACTGGCACAGCATTTTTGCTGCCCCACCTGGGCACAGCCTCCAAAGGGCACCTGCTATAGGGATCAGGCCAACAGAGCAAGGATTTTGTCCTTCCCTTCACACTGAGGTTGCCATTACCAAAATATACCAGACTGCAGCAACGCACCCTGCAAAAAAGCAGGGCTGCTAAAACGCGCTGGGATCAAGAGAACAATGGTGTTATTTCGGGCAGCAGCAGAAAGTGCCATGGGAGATTAAACATCCATGACTGCAAACCGGCATCGGCAGGGCTGAGCCTTGAAACTACAACTCCTGTGCCAGCAATCTCTTTGATGTGCACCATGAACATTTAGGGCACTGTACACGTGCTTGATGTTAATGATGTGTTTTCATGACCCAAGGTCTTGTTAAGGGGGGGGGGGAGGGGGAAACCAACCCAAAAAGCAGTGAGCCAAACCTCATAGTAACCTTCCTGTGACTCACATACTACCCACTCGCCCCACACCCATACAATCGCCCCATACCCATACACCATGCCTCAAGGAATTAGTCAAGGATGACCAGCATCATCCATCAAGCGTGGCAAACCGCAGTACAGTGTCTGGTGTCAGGAAGAGTACCTGTAAACATCGCACAAAAGTAAGGGCTGCAGGCTGCAAGGACCACGCGGTGGGCTTCCATCTCCACGGTTTCAGCCACAATCACTACATCACAGAGGAGCCGCTTGCTGGAAAAACACCAGAAAAGACAAAGATCATTTCAGAGCTCCTGGTCAGGCAAAAAATTACATTGGTACAGAATGGTACAGAAAGCAGAAGACCCACCACTACAGACAAGGCACCTGAGCTTCTGCCAGATCCCAGTGGAAGGTTCTCTAATCCTTCAGCTACCAGCTCCTACCGGTGTTTGCCTATAAAGCAAAGCCTGAATCCTCCCGATGCTGCAGCCCTACCAGTGGTTCTGCTTTTCCCAGGAAAAAAACAAAACAAAACAAAATAAAAACCAAACAAACAAAAAAAAAAAAACACCACAAACCTGGAAGCCTAACTAGGTATACATGCAGCCCAAAGAACAGCATGTTTTCAATCAAGGCTTGGAGAAGACACAGAAGAGCTTAAGAATTTGGGCACTCCCTGGAGGCAAGCCCTAGTCAATCTACAAGACAAGAAAGAGCTGTGCAAGGGAACACCAGCAGTGCTTTCGTCTTTCCACAGGGGAAAGAATGAAGTTATTTCTGTACTTCCTTCCATGTTTGGCCCTAATGAACGTGACCACCAAAACATCTCCTGGCACTGACCAGCCCAGAGGCTGCCTCAGCCATCTCCCAGTGAGAAGATGTCAATCACTGGAGTTTATCCATGGGCCTGAGGACTTCGTTTACCACATGAATTAGTCTGGGATTAAAAGTCGCTGGGATAAAGCACGGGATTCCAAACAGAAACCAAAAAACTTCTGAGCTCCCCCACTGATTCATTGTACAGCTTTGGAAAAGTCACTTCATTAACTCGTGACCTTTTCCTACTAGCCCCACGTATGGCCTTTGAGGATTCATTAGTTAATGTTTGCACAGGGCTTGGGAGATGCCGACAGCTAGAAGTGCTCAGCCTCCCAATAAGTTGGTTTAAGATGTTTGAGCATACAAATGCAAAACAAGGGTGTTCTTTTCAAATGTCAAGCCTGAAAAAGGATCAGTGTCTGTAAATCTAGATGTCGCCTTCTCCTCACCACGCCGCACTTTGTCTTTAGGAAACTGCATATTTGATATGCTTCTAACGGCCTAGGTATGTCTCCTCCATAGACTGGAACACATGAACAGAACATCAGTGAAATGGAGGGTTACAGTTGGAAAACAGGAAGAAAGTAGGAATGAGATGCTGTGCTCTGCGTTCAGCCCCGTTGGGAAGGGGTGACTGCAATGAGAGGGGCTCTTGGACAGCCTCCCTCATTTCCTTCAGCTTATGTCAAAGGTGCTTTGTTCAATTCCCCTTTGGACTATAGTTACCTAAAGTAGCACTCATTAAGTTAATTTTGTCTATATTTGAAAGGTAAAAATTTCAAGTGAGCAACACAGAGCAAATAGGTTAAAGGCTTAGCAAGATTTTCCTAGACCCTCTGTATGAGATTTCTGGATGTATTTGAATGGAGGCACTATTATTCCAGGTGGCTATTAACACTGATTGTTGACAGCTTAATGGATCGCAAGCTCAATGCACATACAATAGATGTGAGAACTGTA
This sequence comes from Falco cherrug, assembly GCF_023634085.1. Lineage (NCBI taxonomy): Eukaryota > Metazoa > Chordata > Aves > Falconiformes > Falconidae > Falco > Falco cherrug. Next base: position 60,525,593 of record NC_073704.1, on the reverse strand, counting down.
TATTCCAGAACAGCAGGAGGAGCTGACAAAAAAGAGTACCCAGAAGAAGAAAACATCAAACAGGTGCTTAAGGGCAGCTTTCAGTCTTCTATGTTTTTATCACTTCAGTACTACACAAGATCTAGCTAACTACAGGCACTAAGAAACACTGAACATTGTCCGTCTCCAGCTATTCCCACTATGCTTCAATTAATAAAGGAATAATAGTAGCACAATAGATTTCTGAATATAGCTGCACAAACCTCTACTTTCAGATCCTTTGCTTTCAGTACAAAGAAAGGACTAGAGGGACGCCAATTCAAAAAAAAAAAAAAAAAAACCAACAACAAAACCGCACTCCACTACATGTAATTGTTACAGGGGAAAGATATTTCCATTTTCTGTTCACATGCAACTGAGAATCACAGTCAGACATCTGTGGAAGGAGACATTTCTAATCCTTCCCCACAGCAGAGAACATGTATATTGGGAAACTACTTAATCCACAGAAGAGAGGCGGCTCTTACAGCATCTTTTGAGTACTTTGAGCGTGCAGGAACAGTAAAGGGTGTTACCTGCTTTCGTCACACCATCTGGATAGCAAGGGAGCACACACATTCGGGTGTATGACACGTGTACTTTCCATGGGAATTTTTTCAAAATTTGGGTTTCTAGGTCTCTGTTTGAATGGTAAAGGACTCAAATGAACTAGCCAGAGAAACACGCACTGAACAAACACCAAGAAACAACTCGGGTTCAACCACTGCCACCACATCGCTGATGCAATGACAGCAGTTCTTGAAGATTGCATTCACTGACACTTTTTCAGCCTCCATCCTCCCTGTACCCACACAACTGCGTAGAGACCAAGGTGTTCTCTTTGAAGCAGTATCAGGATTTTTAAATTTGCAAGTAGAGACGTAACATTCTTCCTGAGTTGTTGCTTTCTTGTCACCCCTATTTTGGAGTGCTAAGCCCAGACTGAGCGACACTGCTAGTTAGAGTAAGAACAGCGCATTAATAATCTTTGGTCTGTAATTACGTGTAGGTGTCTTAATGTCTGTAATGTTCTATTATCGGTTTTCAGACCATTAGCTCAGTTAAGAACATAGTTTACAGCTGAATTTGCTGTAAGTAATGGAAAAGACTAAATGAATTATCATCTATAAATGCAGGCTATTGCTCAGATAATGTTTTTGAGCCATAGCTGGCTTCCTTCTGCTGGGAAGAGAGAAAGGTCTGAGATTGGCAAGAGCAACCCATCACAAAAGGGCTACATTTTACCTGTCTCTTTCTACTCATTGCTTAATTCCTTACATGCAATCATTAGCTGTGACAAAGAGGGCACAGATACTTTTTTTTTTAAGTCTCCCAGGAGCCCTTCTGTTCCAATCAGCACGTTTCTGCTAAACCAGAGAGGGTGCCCATTAAGTCAAAGGTGTACCTCCGCAGTTCATTCATGACCTTGAACGCCTTCCTCATGTGAGAGGGGTTGACTGTCACTGTGCGCTGGTCCTTTTCATCTTCAGCTGCCTCAGAGGATCGGGAACTCTGCTTAATGCTAAAAACAGGGACAAAAAAAAAGAGTAGAAAGTTTGATTCAATTACATTTTAAAAAAAAAAAGTATCATAAAACTGCAGCACAGGGTATTATGCATGGAGTTACTTGCATGTTTGTTAGTCGGCTCAGGTTCACTGTGTGAATGAAGAGCATCACAAAACACAGCTACTTCTGCGTGGATGTTGAAAGCCAACCCAGCCCACATTTCAGTCAGCAGGGAAGAAAAGGAAAAAGTGCCAAACACTTGAGGACAAAGCCCAGCCTTTTAGAGGCTTCAGGCCAGGAAAGCAGTATAAGTTGAAATTCAAGCCAGAACATAATTCCCTCACTGAATAGAAATAGACTTCAGCACTGGGAACTACAAGAGTACCATGGATACTTTAACATCCATACAGAGAAAGAGTTTAGTTGTCAATGTCCCATCTGCAAAGTGCAAGCATACAATACAAGACTTGTATCGTCTTCTACAGAGGCAAGTAAAAAAGGACTATTAGAACTCCCTGCACAGCTTCCGAAGCATTAGCTTTGCAGGGGCCACATCCCATTTCCATTTTAGAAATAGGTCTGTTTAGTGCCACTGAAACGTATGAGAAGATTTATTAAACCAGACCTTCCTACCAGACCCACCAGCTACATAGGTAATGTCAAACCAGATGCACCCAGTTATGTGCTGTGTTTAACCAGGCCAACAGGTGCCTAAGGCACAGACGTGTCCTCATTACTTTGTTGGGAGCATTGACTCTTTGTACAGAATTGACATCAGGTCAATATCTCTACCTCCCTGATCTGAGAGTGTGTGAAATCACTCGGAGCTGAAGGTTTCCACCTATGAAAAAAGGAACACTTTAGAGCCACGGTCCTTGTTCTGCTGACAGCCACGGCTCGCCCCTCAAACCTGCCAGCAGGCAAAGGCAAACGAGACAAGTCAAGCAAAGCTGTCTGTATCGAAAGCCAACCCCAAGCGAATGGCAGACGTCAGGAGGTAACCCCATCGCCACCACGCACCCAACTGGGGACCTTCTCAGAGCTTTCCTTCCAAAGGACAATCTCCCTCAGTTTCACATTTGTCCCCTCCTCGCTGCCACCTTTCTTAGTTGGGCTTGTATGACAATAAATAACAGGCTGATTCAAGTTAAGCCAACAGTCTGGGCAGCCCAGCATCCCAGCTCCAGGGGTGACCAGAAGATGATGGCTGAAGAAGGGTACAAAGCCAGGGAAGTGTGGAAGAATCCTTCCCCAGAACAGCCTGCCAGCCTCTGCCAAGGTGTGTATGCACGCACATCTGTACCTATATACATGTATACTCACACAGAGCGACTTTTCCTTTGAAAAACACAATTATTCACAATTCACAACACCTTGACAGCACAAAGCCCTTGCTGAACATCACACCCTCCCCGTTTTCTGCTCCTAACGGATGGCTGTTACTAGCACCATGCCCCCTGAGACCCCACGGAGCTCTTTGCCCTTCCAGCTGTCCTCGGTGGGTTCCATTGTCCTCCTTCTAGAAACAAGACACTGAACAGCAGCCAAGCTGCACGCAGCTCGAATACATGCCTGCATACTGAGCAGCCTCCAGCTTTGTGCCCGAGACAAAGGTTAACGCCAAAAACCAGCCAAGTCCAATTCTTTCACTTTGCTGAGCAAGTGAAATATTTTCAGTCATAAGCGAAGCCACAAGGCTGAGCACAACATCACTCAGCACATGTCCCAGGGAGGGAGACAACTTCCCAGACTCCGTTACAGTCAGCAGCCAAATGGCTTAGTATGGCTGCACTAAAAAGAAAAAAATAATAATAATCAGAGAGTACCTCCTGTTAAATGCTGGGTGTTCAAGGGACTGGTACCAGGAACAAGACAACGAGCTTTTCCGTCCCCGAGGAAAGCTGAACTCATTCTGTGCGGCACGTACCGCCAGCAGCGTTCATGGGCACGGAGCAGCGGCAGCTCTCGGCTCTTCCCCAAGCCCACACACCCCAGCGAGGCAGTCTCCTTGCTCCAGGGACGCGGCCAAGTTCAACTAAGCCTCAGTGTTGTATCTATCAAAAGCCTTGGTTGAAACCTTAGGCCGAGTGAAGCCTGACCACAGCTTTAAACACCTCAGCGCAAACCCTTTGCTTTTAAAACAGCTAAACCTGCCCCTGCAGCGCGCCCGAGCCAAGGGGTGAAACACGAGGCTCTGGAAGTGCAAGTGACTTCACTGCGCTTTCAGTCTCCAAAGCCAAAACCCTCACAGGAAGCAAACAAAACAAACAGAAAAGAAAGAATAAGAAATAAAAGAAAGCGAAACCAAAAGGCGGTGGCAAGGACAGCGGTACCCATCGCTCCAGGGCAGGACAGCTGGACCACCGCAGGACATCACTCTGGTTGCTGTCAAAGGCAGACCTCGCGGGATCCAAACTCAAGTGATGCACACAAAAGCCATGGGGCTGCTTTAATAAGAAAAAGCACACCACTGAGATCTGTTTATTAGCACGCCAGTGCCACAGAGCAAATATTCACCATGTTCAAACTTTTCTGCTGGCAAAAGATATGGTTCAAAGGACACGGCAAGTTTCATTGAACACCAAAGTAACTGTCAGATCAACAAGCCTTTGTAAAGCCTCAACTCTACCAACACTTGTCTGTGTATTTTCAAAGCAAAAACCTCACTTCAGAATTTCTAAAAAAGATCAATCAGTTCTTCCTAAAAAGCATGAAAACTTTTTTAAAAGCATCCTAAAAGACATCCTCAGTTTTATTAGCAGGGGTGGATCTCACATTTTGCCAAAGGCTTACCATAAGAAAATACTGCAGATTGTCTGGTTAAATACTCGTTTCAAAAAAATAAAGATATGTTATTTAAAGTTTTTCCATATGACTCACATAAAAAACACATTTGAAAAATTAATGGCCAAGAGCCTTTAACTCATCTTTGAGACTGACTCAGCTTCCACATAAGTGTGTTCCAGTAATGGATGGAAGACAATTTTATCTGGGAGAAAGATTTCACACCCCCGTGCACGCACTCTCAGAAATCACCCACACATTTCCAACATAAAAAAATGCAAGAACCTAAATGCTCCATGCAAACGCAACCTGCCACAAAGCAAAAGCTGCCCCTGAGAAGACCAAAACGGTGCCTTGCACAGCCCTTTTCTGAGAGGTTTTTTTCCCTACAACATTTAAGAATTATTATACTTATTACACTGTTGTTATATTAACGGAGCAAAGCAAAGGAGGAACATGGTCCTCTGATCTGGCCGAGACCACCCAGAGGTGCTGGAGCTCCTGCACCCCGTGGTCACAGAGCCTCTCTCCCCAGCACCTCCACGTTTGCCTCGCTGATGTCCTACTGCACCACTGGGACTCGCGAGCCGGCTGCCAGGAGCAATTTGTTCAGTTCCTGGGCTATCCGAGGCCACGCACCGAGCGAATGGACAAACGATTTCAATTTCCCTGGGCCAGATGAACATCCTCATTAAGGACACAGCAGGATTCTCCCAAAACAAGCAAAGAGGCTCTTACTTCCCAACAGCACCAACCCCACTGCCACCTCCCGCATGGCCCCAGGTAGAACAAATGAACCCCCATTTGAGAGTCCCCAGTTAAGCCAGCGAAGCTAACGACAAGCCCATTTACACCGTGTTCCTCCTCTCCAAGACCCACTAGCAGGGCTCGGCTTGAGTCCCCGCGGGCTCACAGCAGAGCCGCATACCCACCAACAGAAAGGTATTTTAAAAACCCATAACCCGTAGCTCCGCTGCGTGCATGTATCAACTATAAAGTTGGGTTGCCTTAGTTACCAGCAGTAATTACAGATGTCTTTGTAGATTACGTGAAAGAAAAAAAAAAAGCCTTCCTTAGAGCTAAACTGTCCCCTGGCAAGATTATTGCTGTGCAGAGAGCTGGTAAACCCCAGGAACAAAACTCCTGGCTCGCCAAAACCAATTCCACCACCGGTTTTACTGGAGCCAGTTCACCCTAAAGGAGGGGCAGATCTCAAATGTGCTCTCCTACGGAGCACAGAAGGACAAGCTTCTGCTCATGTTTTTGGGAGCACAGCTGGTGGACTCAGCTCCTAGCCCACATGTGGGCACCACGAAGGTCCCTCTCAACCGGGCTCTCACATCAGCGAGATGATGGCACTCCTGACACGTCCAGTCCAGCCCCATCCCGCCGTGCAGCACTGGGGGGGTCTCTCGGAGATGCTCTCATCCCCTGCCTGTGCACCACAGGCTGAGGTCCACTCTCCTGGGCTGTCCCATTACACAGCAGAGCTTCGGCCACCCAAGGCTGGCCAAGAAGCCAACAGGGCTCGGTGACATGCCCTCCCACAGCGCAGCAATCCAGCCCCTCTGCGGGCACTTCATATGCTCGTATTAACTTACCAGGGACATGCTGACTGTAAATCTTCAAAGCCTGTGGAGCTTCTTCGTGGGATACGTTACAATCATCACCGTAAAATGTTAATCTTCAGCTTCTGAGAGTTCTGACATAGCTAAAAATTTAATAGCCCAATAGCAGTTACCAGTGTTCAGAATTTAAATGCCTCTAGTAAGATACACGGAGACCAAAATATCAATTTAGTCTTAGCAAAATGAAGAATCATTTTATCTTAACTGGCATAACTCTCTGTTTAGAATCAATGGCCAAAATCATGGTGCAAATACATTAGCCTCAAGTATTTTATTCCTCAAGTCAGGCAGCCACAGTAAGAAAAAGATGTCAGTGTAATGGCGTATTTATAAAAAACTCAATTTCTGAATTTGTCTTTAGGTATATGCATAGATAGTACAAAAAGGTGACTGAAGGAATCCAAATACCAAGATGGATTTTGAGAGGATTTCAGAGAAACATATCATCATTAAAACATATGGAAGGTAGCACAATGCAAAGGACTTTTTCATTTTTAATAGCAATATTATTTTCCTATTTTGTTGCATTTTTTCAGTGCCTACATCAACATGGAGACATTAGCTTAGAAAAAACACACAATTGGTATACAACAGATCCCCAAAAGGATATTCATATCAAAGGAGACCTCGGGGGAAAAGCAGACTTCAGGAACTACTGAGAAGAAAAGTCTTTGCTGACAGTAATGGAAACAACACAAAATAACTCAAATATGACAATACCATTTGCTTTCAAAGGAAAATACTGTATTTTTCAAATAAATACTATGAAGAGACTACCCCCACTCAAAGATGAAGTTAAAATTACAGGCATTTTAATTCTTTAACCAAAAAAATTAACATTCCAGGGTTCTTTTCCTACTCAACACATCTCGCAAATTCAGAACCACGGTACCATGCCCGACCATACAGTCTTATGTACTTTCTCCATAAAATAGATGTCCTTATTGGCACAGTAAAAGAAAATCAGGATTCTGAAATAATTTATTGCCAAACGTGAACGTTTCAGGTTAGATCCCCCTTGCCCCCAGCTGCTTCTGCCCATGTGCAATGACACGGGCACATGATACTACTGACCAACACGGACGTGCAAGTTACCAGGACATTTGAGTCCAGGCAGGCTTGGGACCAGAGTCAGAGGTGACACGAGCATGTTCCTCACTGACTACAAAAACGGAAGAAGCAGTAACATTAAAAACCAGGGGGAATTCTGCTGTCATGAAAGTCACAGTGTAAAATTTGAGGCTTAATCTGCATGACATAGATCTGAGGTGAAGTGGGGGGCAAAAGTACAAAACCGGGAACAGAACCAGCCCGCGGTGCTCGCCCACCAAGGGCATTTTTAGTGCCTCCTCCCAGGACTTGTTCAGTGCAGGCAAAGCAGCCTCGGCGCAGTCCCACATAACATACCCTTTCAAACCAGAAAGCAGGTGAAGATTTCCAGCTTTCCTTGGCCATAGTCAAATCCCACATTGCTACTGCTTGCACCGAGTTCAGGACCACCTTCCTCTTCCCAAAAGCTAGAAATACAAGCAGCAATTTGGGTGATCATTCCTCACTTCCAGAGGCAGAGAACATGCTGATGGGGACACTCCTTCGTGCCCTAAAAACAGATGGTCTGGAAAAAAAAGATGAGGCAGAACAGTCCAGGTACTTTCCCAGGGGCTTTTTCACCATTGTATTCCCAGCAAAAGACCCCCAGTCAAATAAAGACCATTACTGGTAACCATAAAAAAATAAGTAATAGTGCCAAGGATGATCCCAGCCTGGGGTACCGAAACAGCTCCACTCCACTTCCTCAAACACCAGGCTCATTGAGATAGATAGATAGATAGATAAATTAAAAAAGAAGGAAAACGCATTCCAAGGGCTAGCAACTAGCATAACAAGCTAATATTTCAAGGCACTTGAAACCAATTAATATCTGAATTCATACCCAGAGGTGGTCATTCACATCCTTATGGGAAGCGGCAACTCTACAATGTAACCACAGAGATGTGGCAGACAAAGTTTTGTTTTGCACATTAAATACTCAAACGATTACAACCTGTGAGTCACAGAAGGCAGAAAGCTGCCCTTTGGAGCTTGGAAAGCAGCTCCCACAGGCTGCTGCAAGTGTTTTCCCTCAACAGAGGAAAATTTTCCAGAATTTGGGGGTTGGCCCCAGCTTAATTTTTCAATGTATCGTATTTAAACAAAACTCGTGTCAAGCCCAGGCGATAGGTACTACCAGCAGGTCAAGCCCCTGCTCTGGTCCCCCACTCCCTGTAAGGTCACGGGCACAAAAGGAAGCACTCAGCATATCCTGTTTTTTTAAAAAATACCCAAAAGGCGGGGGGGGGGGGGTGTAGAGAAAACCAAAAAACCAGCATCATGTTTAGTTTGAAGCAGTACAAGTGAGCTCGTGTGTGCGAAAGGCACTCGACAGCGGGGAGGAATGGGGGCAGAGCAGATACTGAGCGATGAAGTCCCTGTGCAGCAATAACCTCATTTTTGCGTGTGGTGGACGTTACACCGACTCCCAAGCACTTCTGCACACAGGGTGTGGGGCAAAACGGCCGCCTTGATGGCAATAAAGTACCCACGGCCCCGGCCCCGTGTGCGGGAGATGCGGGATGCTGTAACACCGCACCGCACAGCTCCCACGGCTGCAGGAGACCCCCGAGGGCTCCGCAGATGCTACGGATTTTCATTCATTACCCAAAAAAGCAACGAGCAGCAGCGGTGGGTCTTCGACCGAATCACAAAATCAGGTCCAGACAGCAGCAAGACAGAGACGAGCCCAGCGCTCGGGAGGCAAAGGGGCCCCGGCCACCCCACCAGCGATTCCAGCCCCCCCCCCCCCCCGACACGCATCCTCCTGCAAACCCGCTCTGCTCCCTCGCTTCGGGTGCGCGGGGCGAAGCAGCCTGTCACCATGACATTGCAACATCGCGGCATAAATAACACGGCAGGCGCCCACCGCAGGGGGCTGCAAGGGGAAAGGGGGGGGGGGGGGTCCCCGCAAGCCGCGTCCCTGCGCACCGCCGCGGGGGAGCGGCGCCCCCAGCCCCCCCCTCCCCCCGGGGCAGGCACGGCGCAGCCCGGCGCGGACACAAAGGCTCGGCGGCGGCACCCACCTCTCCTCCTCCATCGTGCGGCGCGGCGGGGGCCGGGGCCGGGGCGGGCGGCGGGGCAAGCTCAGCGCCCCGGGCCCGGCATGGCTGCGAGCGGCCGCCCCCGCCCCGGGCCGCTTCCTGCGGGAGCGGAGCGCAGCGTCCCGGCGCGCCCCGCCGCAGCCACCGCCGCAGCCCGCACCGCCCCCCGCCGCCGCCCCCTCGCTGCCTCCGCCCCCGGCCGGCGGGCGGGCGGCTCCGGGCCGCGGCAGCTGTGGCGGGAGGGCGGCCCTGCCGACCGGCTCCCCCGCCCCCACCCCCCCCGACCGGCTGCCTCGCCGCCCCCCCCCCCTCCCGACCGGACTGGGGGGAGCCGCGGGCACGGCCCCCATCGCGGCAGCGAGCGACGAAACGGGTCACAGGCCCGCCCCGAGCCGCCCTAACCGGGGGGCGGTGGTGGCGAGCTGCGCGGCGGGGCAGGGAGCGGGCACCGCGGGGGGCAGCGCCTGTCCCCCCAGTGCATCCACCCACCCACCGGCTGTTGAGCCCCGTCCCGGTACCAGCGCCGCTGCCCCCCCGGGTGATGCCGGCCCTTAAGTGCTTTAATGCCTGCGGTCCATGAGCTAAAGAAAAGTTTTAGCGACTGAAATCCCCAGTACCAAACCGCGAGGGCAAGCCCGCGCACAGGGATGCAGCAGGAGAGGACCGGTGATGCTCAGAGCTGCTATCGAGGGAGAGGGTCCCAGCCCCTCTAGGTCTCCCTGCACAGAAAGCGGGATCTAGCCTCCAGGTCTCCAGTTTGTAAAAATTCTGTTGCCCTTCTGGGCAGTCTATCGGGCCAAATCCGTGCTGCCTAGGCAACACGGGCCCTTCTAAACTGCAGGTGCTATTTAGCCTGAAGCACTGGACTAAGTCAGATTTGCCATTTTCATTCCAGTTGATACAAATGTAGGGAGTTTTACATAAATGTGGGTGGGTTTTTTTCTCATTTTATTAAAAGATTTTCTCAATCTTATTCTGCAGCGAGGCCCTAGAGGTTAATCATAATCAAGACAAGGAACATTTGCTTTCTTCATTACTCTTTCATTCACAAAATGCTCCTGCACAAAGAGATAAGTAGAAGTATCAAGAGATTTCTCTTGCAAGATACCATTCCATCTCTTTTATAAATAAAATTACCTCACTCTTCTGCATTCCTCCCCAAACCACGTCCTCAGCCTAGGTTACATACATCTTTTAAAAATGTATCAGCAATGGCGATTGAACAGATGCTATTGCACCTTCCACATCAGCGTTTCAAAAGCTTGTTGAGAATCTGAACCAGTCATCACCCCCATTCTTCAGATAAGAACACTTAACACACCTGGAACTTAAAGGACTTTATCAAAGTCACATGGGGATGGAGAGTCCAGAGTCCTGCTGTTCAAACACCATTTGGCAGCCTCCCCATAAACAGAAGAAATACAGATAAAGCCCCAACGTCAAACCTCACACAGGATTCAGGCAGAATTCCTGCATTTTACCTTTGACAATCCTGTTAAACTATCAGTTTAAGACATCAAGATCCTCAAAATTACTTCCCCACCGTCCATTCAGTCTCACACTCTGGATGCACAATGTGCAAAACTGCAAGGCACAAGAGTTCAAACCAGAGAAATAGTGACTCTACTAAAAATAGTAGAATTTACCTAGACAACAAGGGCTGGAGCTTGTTTCCATTAAGGAAGTCCCTCAGCAACCAGGAAAAGTCCAGATACCAGACCGAGTCCTGAAATTGCTGCAAAGTATCTGTGTATTTTTATTAACACATCCTTTTTAAATAACCAGACATTAGGCTTTCACCATAAAAAGCTACATCTTGCTTCAGTCAAGCTGGGAACTAGGCACCTAGGTTGAACCAAACCAGCGATACCTTCTTACCTGCTTTGCCCCACCAGCATGTGTGCCACTGGACTCTATAAATGCATCAGCAGCCTCGGAAAGGTGTGACAGAAGCAAACCAGTGAATAGTCCTTGCTGGGATGAGACAAAAGGATGTTCCAGTAATCTGGGATTATCTTTATAGCAGCCTTGCAAAATAATTGTGACTGGGTAACAACCCCAATACACAAATTTCTTGCTTGTTTTTAAGTACAAAGATTGATATCTTGAAAAAGCATACAGTTAAAAGGAATTAGTAACACCCGATGGATGGAAGCTTTCCAGCCTCTTTAAAACAGTTCTAATTGCAAATAGTTCTAAACTCCTCCTACATCTAATCTACCTTCGATCTCTGACAACCATATAACCTATGCTCAGAGCAGAAAGGCCCACAGAATGCCTTCTGGCCAGTGCCACCATCTCTTTGCCCACCAAAACCTTTCCAGATTCCCCAGACAATCTTCAAATCTACAGTGAAAGACCAAACACCCCCAACTCTAATGAGCCATAGGGAGAGGAGAGATCAAAGCACTGCAGCATCCCTACAAGAAGGAATTTCTTCAATAAAAATACCAGGAAGGGAGTGAATAAAAACAATCCCTGCCAATCTGACTCAAAACTCTCTTCTGGCAAAGTCTGGCAGCTGGTTTAACCCTGAGGTTGTAAAGCACAGCACACCGAGTGCTTCAGAGAATTTAATTCTGTGAAGAGCTTCAATACACTCGGACAACATCCTGCCAATCTCCACAGCTTCAGCAGAAGCCAGAAAGGGGCTCTTCCCCAAAACCCAGCAGAAAGAAAACTGCATCAACGAGGAAAAAACTCCCTTCCTGACCCTGCAAGAGCCCCAAAACACAGCATCATACAGCTTAAACACAGTGCAAGCAGTGATTCAGGAAGCCTTCACTCCCCTGTAGATACCTGTTTCCAGGTATATACCAACATAGAGGTTCCAGAGATCCATATCATAAACAATTTGCTCTTTTTAGCAGCTCTCTTTTTTAGTTGCATAATCCCCTCCACTAAATTATTAATCAGCTTTTGTAGAAAGCTATGGCTTCTGCACTGAAGAGCTGGAAAGGCGTACCTAAAACACTGCATTCAGGGAAGCTTCCAGGGCTGCATCTTCTCAGCCTAAATTATTTTTCATTCTGTTTTTTAAAAGAGATTTTTTTTAGATAAATACATACGTTTATGTCTAAACATCTATATCTTTATAAATGCATATATTAAGTGCGTATAAGCGTATTTTTCTCTTTGTGTGACCAACCTGATCAAACCCTGAAGCTGGTCCTGTTTTGAGGGGTGTTTGAATCAGATCACCTCCAGGAGTCTCTTCCAACTAAATTTATTCTGCGATTCTAATTAAGTAAATACTTATTTAATTAGATCTGTATTTAGATCACGTTTTCTGGGAAAAGGTCCACTAAGGAAATTAACGTAAGAAAACCAGTGAAAGGTCTGTATGGAACTGGATGCGCTGGTACCTTGGTGGCTAACTGCAGTCACTCGGAGGTGGTACCTGGGTAGTGTGCTGGTTCCCAACGGATCCGGAGCACAAGGCACCTTGGCAGAGAAGCCCTGAAGGTATCTGCCACCCAACCACTGCCAGGATGCGGGGCATGCCACATTGCTCCCACGTACCAAACCCAAAATAGCAGCTGAACTTCAGCTACTACGGCGACTCACTGGGACGCAAGTTACCGCAAGGCTCGAAAGGAAGCTCCAGGAGACCTTCTAGCCAGGGACCTTCCCACCGCTGGGATCAGGGATGTGTTGGTAGCAGAAGCTGAAGAGGTAGGAGGATTCTTTTTTCACATTCTGAAGGATGTGAAGGGCAGAGGAGGGCGGCGGGAGCATCCACCCCAGCCCGCTCCCCGCCGCCGGGACGCGGCCCCGCCAGCCGCCGGGGCTGTTGCCCTCTGCTGGTAAACGTCCCGCGCTCACGCTCCTGGCCGCAACCGGTACTTCTGAAATACGTTTTCTTTTCATCTTTAACGTAAATAACTTCTATAAAAATAGGGATTTTACTCCAATAGTTTCATCATAACATTACCCGCCTTTTGAATAACACGCGCTGGCCGCTTCGCCCCCCGGCTGATTTCTGGGGTGTAAGCCATCCTGCTGCTCACCCTACACAGCCCCAACAAACAGATCAGCTGAAAATGTTCTCCCTGGTCCCCCTCTTACTCTTCCTGTAGCATAAGCAGTTGATGTCACCCACAGCCAGGTATGTCAGAAGCCCAGGCTTCCTGCCCTGTAGTCATATTACGTATTTATCAACAACTTGCTGGAAGACTTTTTCAGATAGATTTTTATAGTTTAGAATTGTGCACTCAAAAAGAAAATTAGCATTCAAGGAAGAAAGCTGTAAAAACAACTATTGTGGGCACTGGAACAAAGGCAAAGGCCAATATTCAGACGCCTAAATACTACCAAGTCCCTCTGCCTCATGAGTCCTTAGTTTTGACTCCGATTTCTGCACCCGCTGAAGCGTACAGTTCTTGCTGCAGGCTGAACACAGGGACTTGTTCTCACTGTAAAAATTCTAACTAAACAAAAAGTTTAGGCTACGGTCCAAAAAGGACTGGTTTCCCCCAAATTTTTTGCTTGTGTTAAAGATATTTTCATATGTTTCTTTGTCTTTATAATATATCCCTTAATGGTTCCATACTACCTTCTGTAATGAGCAGAAACTACCCATATGCTCCATAAAGATGTTGTATGGTTTAATTAATATTTGGATGTGGTAAACCTGAAAGACCAGCATAAAAAAAAAAACCCCAACAATCATATATTCATTCAGGATGTCACCAACCCAACCCAAGTTTCCTTACTATCACTTATTATTCTTTACTATTACTCCTCGTACACTCATTGTCTCGTTCTCCTCTTGAAATGTTTTAAAACATTCCATTTTTTTGTTCTTTGCAAAAGCCAAGAAACACAATCCACCGCCCTAGTTTCGAAACACAGCATGCTGCAACGTTAACACGAATGAGTAAATCACACAGCTGCCACACAAAGTTTGGGTGAGATTGTTTCTGCAGGCACATTATTTTACCTTACCAGGCAAAACCATCCCATGCAGCACATCTTACTCACAGATAACGGATTCTCCTTCATTATCCTGCTTGGTATTTTCTGGGCAAACACCTTTTTCTGCTCAATCTCCATAGCATATTCAGAGTAGGAACTGTACGTCAGGGGCTCAGCTCGGGTTTCTGTGCACTTACCGGACTTTCGTGGTGTACTTTTCAGGGCTCAGCTTTCCCATCCTGTCTCTCTCCACACAGAAGCATACCCTGCGAGGGAGAAAGGAAACACGCTCTTCTCAGAAGGCGTTAGAAAGCGCGTGGCACCAGCTCGCTGCAACGCGTCTGGCCTAGGGCAGCACCAGCAAAACAAGCCCAGCTCTTCCTTGCCACTCCTCCTTCCCAAGGTGATGTTCCTCAGCTCCCTCCCAGCTGACTCCCCAGTACACAGGCAGTAAGAGCTGTCCACTGCCACCAGCTACACACAAACCCAACGCAACATTCCCAAAACACACGTGGTGCCCCTGCGTCATTCAGCTCACACCTCAAAGAGGCTTTAAAAGTAACAGTGATACCCCAGAGCAGAAGCCCAGATTCTAGCTGGCACTGGGTGAGTAAAAGAAAACTAACCATTACTTCTAAATGATACAAGTACAGGAAAAAAAATAACTTGCCTGCATTTAAAATTGCAGAAAACATTGGATGGGTGGGCCTAAAAGCAAAAAGACACGGCAATGCGTACCAGGTGCTTGACACTGCCCCTTGTGCTCCTGGGCATCTCTCGTTTTTTTCAGGAGGATACATCTCCATGAAAGTAACAGCAGAAAGCCAGCATTACTGCTCTTGCAGGATGGACTTTGCTACACATCCTACGCAAGAGGCATTAGCAATCACTATAGCCAGCCTGCAGTGCTCTGCAGGGGAGAAGTCCTGAATTTGCCATCAGACAGGACTCAGAGGAGCTCTCCCCAGTAAGAGCATCATTATTCCAGCAGTGGCAGAAAGCAAAAAATGAAACAAACCCAAATGAAATCAGACAGTGAAGAACTTCAGATGAGTTTGTTATCAGATAAAAGATAACAAAAACCTGAAAAGGTCCTAGATAACCACACAGAGAAAACTGAGAACCAAGTATCAGAAGTCTTTCGTGATTCTGCAGAGAGCAGCCAGCGAGCCCGAAACCAGAGGACATCCCTTTTGAGCAGGCAGGGCACCTGGAGGATGAAATAGAAGTAAACCATTTCAAAACACAGCTGATAGTGCTGTGCTTTTATGTGACAGCTAGGTAAGCCCAGCCTCCCCCCAGGGCCATATCCTGCCCACGTTTTTGTGATTTGTTCATCGAGGTGTGTGGCTGGGAGAGGGAGGCTTGCCACTGAACCCGTGTTAGTACGTATGTAGAAAACAAGATTATTGATCCACGGAGAAAGTGAACAAGTAAAAAAGCATGAACCTCCAGCCGCAAACACCACTCATACATTTTATCCATCATTGCTTTAATCCAAGTCCATGCTGGAAATACAGACTGGACTCCTGATCTTTCTTCTTCCCAATCAGTGCCTGCAGTGACAAGAATCACGCTTCCTTCCCTCCAGGATTTTGTGGAAAGCAAAATTTTTTGCAAAATAGAAAAAATCCATCGCAAAACCACAGAAAGCAACAAGAGTTACAGAAATGACAGAAGAGACTGGGAAGATACTCATCCGTTATACTGACCAGATTACAGACTAACAGCATATTTTCAGACGTGTGGCTTTGCACGTCTTTCAATTCAAAACAGTATTCCCAGTGAGAACAGGGCTTCTGTGAGACAAATTAGTTGGCAATTGCACGGTATAAAGTAGCATTTGAACAACTTAAGTATTTTAGATTCATCAGCTCACTCTGCTTCTAAGGAATTTTCCTGCAATGTTCATCAGCAATTTGTACTTTGGTGGTAGTGAGCATCTTGACACGTTTCCAGCCAGAAACTTAAACCCTTTATAAATTGGCATCAATTCCTTACTGCATTACACATTAAAAGAGATATTTATAGTAGTTTAATGAATGTAATATGTATCAAAACTATACGTAGTGCTACATAGTGGGATTTTTGGTTTCTTGAGGAAGAGCTGTTCTTTCCAAATCTGTGTATTTCCCATTTGTGAAAGCATTCAGGAATGAAACTGTATGCACCAGACTAGGAGGGTTAATATCCAGATGCCTCAGACAGATGGCATTATTAGTCTGACTGGGCTTGACATCTAGTTTTCAAAGTTAAGGAGCTTTGGTTACTTGGATGGCTGACAACCTGAGAATAGCCAGTACTCTAAGCTTGACGCTTTCTAGAACAGCACAGGCAACGCTACAGCTTTGCCTAACAGACTCCTAGGAAAAAGAACGTTACGCCAAGATCAACCGCACCGAAAAAGTACTTAAGAAAATGCTGCTGCACATTTTAGTTAGGACTCCCACTGGCAAAGGCTGAACCGAGGACAGAGAACAGTACCTGAATTTGATTATTTTATGCTTTTTTTTTTTTCTACAGCCTAGACGTGAAGTGTTCCATCTTTTTAACCGTTCCATCTATTCAGATAGAACTACAGGAAATAGAAGAATCTGAAGAATGTCTCTCTTCTGCACCAAACTATAATTTTACAGCCCTTGCTCTTTCAGTGTTCCCACTACCCATTTTCCCTGCAAGATGGGTTACACATTTTTACAGGGAATATAGATATGATTAAAACACTCTTAGAACCACAGGAACAAGAGGCATCAGTTCAAAAGTGACTATATATATATATATATTTCCTCCCCTTTAGAGAAATCAAGGAGAGTTCTGGGAGCAGAGAAGGCAGAAAAACTAGGATTTGTCAAAGGAACATCAAGGAGGAAAGCACCCACCTCCATCAGCCCCTTTACAAGTCCTAGTATATATTTGTAAATGATACAAAATTCCTAGGTAAAGATATATAAAAACACTTTCACCTTGTTACAAGAAACACGCATCTGACACCCGTCAATTTTAGTACTTACATTACAAACCAAATAAATACGCATTAAAGGTAAATAGAAGTAGAGGTGATGTATGTGTGGGGGTATACAGGCACATACCAGAAATAGTCGAGTAGTAATACTTCAATAGGAGGCCTAAACAAAGCCCATCGACCAAAGCAAATAGTGCTCGTTCAAGCTGGCTCAAACCTCCTTATGGCGTGTTTGCATCGTGAAATACATTTTAAAGTGAAGCAGGGATGCAACTGTTTTATTCATTTAAGAAATACAAAAGTAACAAGCAGAAAACTCATCTTTAAGGGATACATACACCCGATCACAGAATCAGTTCTGCAAAAAATATTAAATAACCCATTGTTTTGTAAACTATACCTCCGGTTAAGGTGAAAGACTGACATTTTGGGTGTTACACTTTCAATCACCTGATACTAATCCAAGGTATTATACATAGACACATAGTTCGAAAAACGTATTGCAAATACCTTCTTCCAATTAAATAGCTTAGAAAACAGAGGTCCGTAATAACGTATACCACATAAATGTGGCACTAACTTGATTACATGATAAACTCTAATCCATAATAGCCACAACAGGACAAGCAATCCTTTTTAAAAGGCTTGGATAAGCTACCTTCTATTAGAAAACCAATCATCTCACAGACTGTAGGAGCAAAACCCCATTCCCACAAACGCACCACGGTTTTGTTCACTGTGTGCGTTATCAGAAGGGTGTCCTTCAGTTTTATTTTATAGAGACTAATTAACAATTTTAACCAAACCTTTGCATTTTAGGAAGAACATTCTGAAGTACGCAGAAAAAAGAAGCTGCTCTATTTTCAGACCTGAATAGGAGGTTGGGGTCCTCAGCACCACTCAGGCTCAGACCCTTTTCAGCAGCAACAGGAATGCCATTATATTGCGACAACAATATCAGCTGACAGGGCAGGATAATAAACCAGTGTTCCGACCTACGCTATCCACTTAGGTCTTTCAATGCTAAATGAAAGCAAAATTTGCTTTACAGATGGGATCTAGGCTGGGGCGGGGAGGAACACCATAAAGCATTTGAGAACTCTAGATTACATTTTTAACCACCTGAAATATTTCAGCTTCACTGTTATGTATGTGCGCACAGAGTATCCGATAAGAGTTCAAGCACATCTGGCAGTACCCCCGCTGTGCACACCGCTGGCCTCCCAGCAGCTCCACGCTCCTGGAAGCGGAGCTGGGAGTCCAAGAGCCAGTGCTGCAGCTGCACAGCTTGCAACTATGTCAACACACAACACAACTCGGAAAGCTTGCTCAATTCTGGAGGGTAAAGATTGTCCACCTTGGGATACTACACAAGCCTGCAGGGCAAGGCACAGCTTTTATTTCACAAATCTGTCACAGCTGTAATACAGTCAGTGACCCACAGAATTCCTGTCACCAAAGCTGTTTCAGTTCTTACTGATGTTCAAAACTACCTTTTCATCGCCTCATGTTAAAACAAGTGAGAGGTACTTCCACTGATCTGTGCAAGTACCAATTTATTACATATACAGGTGTTTAGCATGTTTCTTTTTACTGCAGTAGTCATCAGTATTATAAAAGTGTATGTTAGGCTAATTTTATTAGCCAAATAAAGTTTACAAGTCACACAAGAAGCAGAATCAAGAACAAATTAGAGCAGACACGAAAACCCATCTCTGTTAAAAAACTGTGTGCACATCACAACACACTGAGCTATGCTGTGATACCGTAGTCTCTGAAAAGCTTACATTTGGGGAATTTTTGTTCATGCAATTACAAAAAAGAACATCATCTGTGTTTTAAGAAAACTACTGCACTTCTACTTTCATTATTAAATGCTGAAAGTAAATGAATTGCTCTCATGTCCTATTTCTCACAGGTTAAACCAACACAATCCAGCACTCATTCCTGAACAGAAAGCTGTTAAAATTAGAGAGAATTTCAGACACATATACTTCCAATCTCAATTACAAACTTAAGGAACAGCAAACTCAAGTTACTTTATTTCTATTTCCGTGATGACCCTAAAGCGACTGCACAGTCACAAACTTCTTTATTTACCTGCCAGCCATATACTTTGTTTCATCTCAGTTCTTCCTACGCACCTCTATGCAGATAAATCCACCCAGGGGTCAGAAAATTACTAAATTCCATTAAATACATAAGCAAAGCTTTATCAACAAATCTCTTCTGTTCACTAGGAAACGTACTAGAAGCAGGTTTATAGTCAGTGGCTTTAAATCACTGTGTCTTTAACACTGTCCAGTACAGATTTGCACCTCTTTCTATATTCCATGGCACATCCTAGCATTGCTGCTCCTTACTAAACAAGCGCTTACACAAGTCACTCAAATGTTACCTGCATTGTTACAAGGAAGTCATTGCTCCCCAGAGACGAGGTCAGAGTAAATCAAGTCCCATCTACTCAAGACACTCATCACAGAACATTGTTACGCAGATGACAATCTTTTGAGGGAGAAATTAGTTAGCATACTCCCTATGTAAGTGCAATTTCTGGGATCTACTACTTATGCTAGAAGACATTAGTTCTACAAGAGGACTATTACATAGATCATCAAACAGCAGGTTTCAGTACAATTCTCAAAATCAAGCTACAGCCTGGCAAAACTGCCAGATTCGCACACAAAGTCACTTTTTAAAAAATCTAGTTTCTAGTATCAACATACTCTTTCATGGCACATAACGTGAAAATACCATAAAGCTACAGTTGGTGCACAAACCTTTACCTTCCCAAGTCAACTGACAAACCACATCACAGAGGTGAATTTAACCATTTCTTTCCAAGCTAGGCTGTCCCTTGATAAGGTTAAGGCAATTCACGATTCCAAGGGTCTAAATCACACGCCCAAACTAACACAAGACCTAGAACTCAGCAGTTCACTTCAGCTACAAAAAGAAAAGCTGTGCTTCAAGGGAAGTTCAAGGATGACTGTCCAACATGGTTTTAAAGTGCAAAGGTAAAGTAAAAAATTTCAAGCCCTGTGAGCTGAAATAAAACAAACCACCTGAAGCTGTCTGCCCCCAAGAGCTGGTACTTGCAGCATTTTACAAATACTTCTCTGAAATGACTTGCACTTTCAACAACGTATCAGCGATACTGATTCACAGCAGCAGCTAACAAGCTTTTTGAGATTAAAAAAATTACAATACAATTGCAAATAGCAAGTTACTTGGAACCTGTTTATAAAAGCTAAGCCAAAGAGAACCAGTTTCACTGTAAAAGCCGTAACTTATAGCAATCAAGAGGAAACTCGGCTCTTGGTTAAAATCCTGATGATAGCAAAAGGTTGTCCTGCTTATTTAAGCTCACGTAGGTAACTAAGTTGATGCTAGTTTTACTTCTAACAGCAACAAGACAACTAATTTCAACTACAATCAGTGTCAGGTTAGATTGACATCAAAGACTGACAGTATCTTGAAGTTTCATGCAAAATCCTTCAACCCAGAGGCACAAAGTCCTAGACATCGAACTTTCCACTGGAATCAGTGGGAATTATATGCCTGGTCTCTTGCATATCTGGAGCAAAGCAAAAACCAGCTTTTAAGGTACAGTCTCACAAAGCATCAGCATTAAAGACTAAGTGCTTAGAAAGCTGAAGTCAAAGTAACTTTGTACTTTTTAAATCCATGCCCCATATCATACATACTCTCACTCAAGCATATAAGGAATTCAATTCTTTATTTGATATCCATAAACGTTGCTATTCTATTTTTCTATGCAGGAAGGCAGTTTTCCCCTAAAACATTATGCTTTTTAATAAACAACAAACTTTAATTCTATTGCGTGAAAGGGCTACAAATATACATTTGTTAATCAAGCAGACTACACAGATATTTTTGCTTTACAACTGGCACCTATGTTACTGGTACACTTAGCTGGCTCATTTATCATAGCACTTTGCCCATGTAGTTTAGATTATCACTTTTTGAAATACGGGCAATTGCAATTATTTAAAAAATAAAAATAAAAGAATACGTGCTGAGGCAGGTACTGCAAATCCATTCCTTTTTTCCAGTCAATACTCATGGAGCCCATCTTTATTCACATGCAGATGTCATTGCATTCTACACCAGTCATCTAGCGGCATAAAATAACTTTCACAAGTCTAGTACAATTGTTAGCAAACCAATTTTACTCCTGCTGTAATGAAGCCTGCAGCAAGGGGGCTGCCATCCTGTCGGTAGATGGTGCTGCAAGAGATTCTCGGGAACTTTAAAGAACGACAATAGTTCAGAGTGAAAAAGTCTTGTTAACCCGGTACTGTGAAAACAAGTATGCGTTTAATAAAAGGGATAAATGTCGACCCTTTCCTGGAAGGAATCATACACAGACAAACCGATAAGAGGACTTGAAACTAAGCAATTGGAAATTCTGAACATTTTATATGAATGAAGCACATGCTTAACACAAACTATTTCTTCAAAACTACACAGTACATACGTTGATGAAAAAGTCCTATAGAAAAAATTGACCAACCATGTCAGCACGTCAAACTGCCTAGTACAAGATGGTGGATGTACACAAACTGCATGAGTGAGAACGAGTATTTAAAAGAAAAAACAAACATCAGACCACATCCACAGATTAGTACTTCAAAAATTTTTCTGTCGAGTGTTCGAAATCCAATAAATCCACTGGGGGGTAGCAAAAAAGTCAGTTAGGACCTTTACTGGCAATAAAATACTTACTTTAAGTACATAGATTTTAAAGCAGAGCAACACTTGCTTCAAACCTAGAAAAGTCTTAAAACCGTACGGAATGGATCCTAGGAAAAAAAATTAGACATGTAAAGGTCAATGAACACAATGATTTATTTAAAAAATAAAAAACGTAAAAACGATTTTTTCCTCCTTTACAGAAATGTTAATTCAGTCATGGGATCCAAGTAGATTTTGTAGAAAAAATGTAGTAGCCAGGTATCGAGTCCTTACAACAAAGGAAATCCCCCCATAACCCTCCCCAGTTTTTACTCCAGATCAGCAAGACACTTCCCACCCCATACCCCCAAAAAACAAATTAAAACAAGACATTTTTTCGTTGCTAGTATAAAAACGACCAAGGTCCAAGTAATAATAAAAAAATAGAGTCCATCAATGACTGTAACACAAAGTATGTGTGTGTGGGGCCCAGTCCATCTTCAGAGAGAACGAAGTGGCACAGGCAGCAGAGGCGACCCCCAGGGGGTATTTAGGAGCTGCTCCCACAGCAGGGAGGCATTTAAAAGGAGCTGCCCTTCGGCGAATGAGGGGAGAAACCATTTAGAAGCTGCCCCGTATCAAAGGGAGGGCTCTCCACGCCACCCCCGATGGGTATGGGCGCTCCAGCTCAGAAAGAGCCGCCCCCATAGCCTCCCCCACCATAGCCTCCTCTGTACGGTCCACTGTTACTGCGGCCCCCCCAGTTGCCGCCCCCTCCTCCACCTCCTCCGCCGCTCTTCATGGGGCCGTAGGAGGACTGGTGCTGGCTGTAGCTGCCGAACCCGCCGTACCCGTTGCCGTAGTCGCCGCCTCCCCCTCCGCCTCCGTAGGAGCCGCTGCCATAGGAGCCGTAGCCGCCGCCGCCGCCGCCTCCTCCACCGTAGCCGCCGTAGCTATTGTAACCGCCGCCGCCTTTGGAAAGGCCGTTGTGATCCCGGTTGCCGGATCCGCCGCCGCCCCGACCCCTTCCTCCTCCTCTGCCTCCCCGGGAGGGCCTGGAGGAGCCGCCGCCACCCCCGCCCGACTGGATGTCCTCCTTGGGCACGGCCTTCTTGACCTCCACGCGGTGGCCCTGGATCGGGTGGAACTTGACCACGGCCGCCTTGTCGGCGGCGTCGTGGTTTTGGAAATAGACGAAGCCAAAGCCGCGCTTCTTCCCGCTCTGTTTGTCGGCGATGATCTCGGCCTTCTCCACGGGGCCGAACTGGCTGAAATGCTGCACCAGGTCCCCTTCGCCCACGTCCCCTTTGAGGCCGCCCACAAAGAGCTTCTTCACCTTAGCGTGGGCCCCCGGTTTGGCCGAGTCCTCCCGGGACACGGCCCGCTTCAGCTCCACCGCGTTGCCGTCCACGGCGTGGGGGGAGGCGGCCATGGCGGCGTCGGCCTCCTCCACCGCCGAGTAGGTGACGAAACCGAAGCAGCGGGAGCGCTTGGTCTGCGGGTTGAGCACCACCACGCAGTCGGTGAGGGTGCCGTAGGCCGCGAAGTGCTCCCGCAGCCCGGCCTCCGTCGTCTGCACGTTCAGGCCGCCGATGAACAGCTTGCATAGCTGCGAGTTCTCCATGCTGCCGCCGGTGCCGGAGCTGCGCCTGGGCCTGGCGCCGAGACTCCTCCTCCTGTTGGGGGGCAGCTCTGACGGTTTTTTCCCCCCCTTCTCCGTCTTGCCGCTTCTTCCCCCTCGCTGGCTGCGAACAGCGCGACCTCACGGCTGCGGCAGCCGCCGGCAATGGTCCCCTCGGCCTGGCCCAACGCCTTCGCTTCGCCTCACCTGACCCGCAGAAGAGACGGGGCGTCCCGGCTGCCGCCGCTCCCGCAGAAAGGGGGGTGGGGGTGGGGGAAAACACAGGCACGCACAAAATGGCGGCTGCTACTTCTCAAGAGCTCGGCCGGCGACTGGTGCCCACACAAAGGGGACGCTGGGAGCCCCGCCCGCCCGGCCGCCGCCGCGCACGCCCCCCGCGCCCGCGCAGCCAATGAGAGCTCGCCGCTGGAGCCGCCCGCGACTCACCTTTAGGGGCGGGGCTCCGGCCGCGATCGACGAGCGCGACGACTAACCAGAGGGCGCGACCTCCGCCGCGCGCCGGAGCGAGGCCCGGGGTTGGCCGCTGACAGACGCGGCGGGCGGCCAATAGCGTCGCGCTGTAGCGGCCGGCGTCGCGAAGTCTCTTCTGCGCGCGCCGAGCGGAGGGGCGGGGCCACCGCCGGCCCGGGCAGCGCCAATGCGTCAAGCCTGCGGACGCGAGCCAATGGGCCGCCTCCGGGCTGGCCGCGCGCCTTCTGCCGGCGGCCCCGCCCCGCGGGCGGGCGCAGCGGGCGAGGGTCGGTGGGCGGCTCGCGCGGGAGGGTTTGAAAGGGTGACCGTTAGGGGCGCGCGGCCGCGGCGCCTCCCTCGGCCTGCGGGGCGCGGGCGGGGCCGGGGCCGATGGACGGCCGGCAGGACTCTCGTTGCCATCTGGCTGCCTTCCGTTCTCGCCTCGGCCAGCCCAGCCCTGCGCCCTCGCCTCCCCGGCGGGCCGGCCGCCCCCAGCCCCGCGGGCAGGGCAGGGCAGTGCTGGCGGGCAGCGGCTCCCTGCTCCGGGGGTTGGAGCCGTGCCGGGTTGTCCCGTTCCCGCCTGCCCCGCCGTCCCGTCCCACCCCCCCCAGCGTTAGCTGGCTCTTCTCCCCTCGTTCGCATCCGTTTTCGCCTTTCCAGCACGCTCCCAGCTACCAAACCTGCTCACTCAAGAAGCTTCCTTCTCGCTTCTCCTGCTGCTGTTGCCTCCCCTGCTTCCCAGACTTTTTCCAGCCCTCTCACTGCCTTCTGTTCTCACCCCTAAATCTCTCCTTAGCGCTGAAAAGGCGGTATTTTCGTAGAGAAATAACTAGAGCTGCTCAAGGGTGTGCAAACCTTTTTCTTTTTGGAGCTCCAAACGATTTTTGTGGTGAGATTTTCTTTCCCTGAAGGTGACAAGGTGACTTGCCATTTTACTAGTCACGCTAGCACCTGCACCGCACAGTTTCTGAAACTCATGTTAACTTAGTCTTCCTCACAGATAACTACCTAATCTGTTTCTAAAACCTTCAAGTGAAGGCAGTTTCACAACCTTTTCAGGTGGCTTCTTCCTTTGTTCATTACTTCCACAATGAGAAAAGTTTCTCCTTAGACATTGAGACAGTCTTTGAAAGAATAACCATATAATCAAATATATTAAAGTGAGCACAAACCTCAAGAACTCATGAAGCACTAAAGCATCCATACATAGAGCACCCCACCCACTCTCCCTCTTTATTGAGTACATCTATATGCTAATACGCTGTGGGGTCTACTCACGATAAGACTTTCTCCTCGGTTCGGGCACCTCTCCCTCTTTGCTCTGCTCCTTGTTTTCTGTTGCTTTGCTTTTTCAGGTGCTAGATCCTGAAAAGCGGGTCTGTCTTGTCTCATCCATGATGGTAATGCAAAAGAGATGTTTTCCAAAAATTTCAGGACACTGTTCCCGATGAAAAAGGGTCTTATTATCTCTACCAATTAGCAAAGGTTGGGAATATTTCTGACCATTGCAGTATTTGTCAGACACTGCACCTCCAAAGAAAGAGTTTGTCCCGCAAAAAATCTTGACATCACCTATGTAGTACTTGTTTTATATTCCAGTGCTTGGCTTTCAAAAGCCTGTCCGTGTTATTTTATTCTCCACACCATCCAAGAACATTAACACCAAACCTCACAGGCACAAGTCATCTCACCCTCCTGAGTCACAGATGGGAAATCCAGAGTAGTGCACTGGAAATCAGAGGCTTGGGGAACTGGGTTAATACAAAATAACTATCAGACCACCTGGTTTCCAGCAAGATCATGCCCTGGATCCCCTGACAGACACAATATTTGTCCCTTGTTCAGGGAGAAGAGTATAGTCTTCCATCCAACACCCATCTTGGGAGCCTTTATAAAGGTATAAACTGAATATTCCAATCCTCCCGACCTGGTGGGTAGCTTTGTACTAGGCATAGTATCAGGATGTAGTTTCACAGTTGTCGGAACTGATTTGTGCTGGGAATGCTGCACTCCAGCCCTCCAGCCATGTGATCCTGCCTTCTCCCATGTGCCAGCCCTGTCACTTGGGCAAACACACAGCCATCCACTGACGAGAACTGAGACAGCCAAAAATAATTTTACCATGAAAGGGAGCTTATTTTGTAGCCGCCTCAGCTTTCTGGTTTTTGCACAATCCCATGTGTGCTGGCGCTGGCAGGAGGGAGGAAGCAGAGCTGCTACATCCCCCTGATTTAGATCAGCTGCTGTGGAAACACACCCGCGGAGACTCGCAGACACATGTAACATGGACTGTGCCACAAGGTCAGTTAACTACAGCCCCAGATGAAGTCCAGAGGGCTGAACATTTTCAGCATGAATATTCTTCCTTACTCCTCATCAGATGGTGTCAACTCCAGAGTTTAACTGCTGGTAAAATTCTGCCTTCCTTCCTATCAGCAAGCCAAGTTTTCATGCTTTAGTCTCAAACACTATGATTACCATTAACCAGTAGGAATATTACTTGCAATATGGTGATCTCTGTTTTATTAAATTGGATTTTTTTTTCTCTGTTAGAGCCAAGTCTGTTAAGAGTATCTTATTATTATGACAGGAATATTAAATGACCATGTTTGACAACCACTTACAGGGAAAGATGTCACCTGTTTAGATCCATTTATCTCAATGCATGAACAGACACAATCATTTTATCTAACTTTAGAAAAGAGAATGTGCCCATAAAGTCACTCAAATATTTGTGGTTTTAAACTAAGCACATCCTACTTATTAAAAAAAAAGTTTCTTCCCAAAGGCTGTCTGCAAGCTCCACACAATTACAGGAAATACAAAAATATATTTTGCCTACCACTTATTGTAAGAAATGTGTGGCCTTTCCCAAGATAAATTAATATCTGGTTCATGTAGAAAACAACCCATGAGAGTTTTATAGAACCTTAATAATTTACAGCAAAAAGGAAGGAAAATTAAGAGAGGCTAATTCTCAACGGGTAACAAAGAAAACAGAGCACTTGTTTACCGCTCATATTTTCTCCCTGAAAGCAAGACAGACAAGTAGGCCAAGGAAGAGATCAAAGACAGGCGTCACTGCTGCTTTCAGCAGGAGGAGGAGATGAGGGTCTTTAAGATGTGAGCAAATCAGTCAGCAAAATCAGTCACTGACACAACTCAGGTATAGCCCAACAGCTTCCTCTTCATTTGCACTTCTGACTGCTTGATTAATGAAAGGAAAACGCCTTTAAAATACATATACCCGTCTCTTGCAGTTAGAAATGTCTCCTCTGATACTACAGAAAGACCAAACTTCACTTGACCTGGTGCCCTCCTGCCCACTGTCCTTTCCCAGCTGCCACGTAAGTGACCTCGCGTAGTTCATGTATTCGCTCAAAATCACGTTCTCAGAGTCCAGCCCACGCAGGACCAAGCACCCAGCAAACGTACATGTGCCCTGACACGTACCACCAGGCTCCCGTGACGCTGACTTTCCCAGATAGCTGAGCCCCAGTTTCTCCTGCATACCCCACAGACCTTCATACCTCCCAGGCCATCCGAGCCACCACAGACTCCAACCAGACCTCCAGCTCCTCTTGGATTCCTGCCTGGTGAGGCGTCCAGTCACTCGATCAGCGCACCACGTCACTTATATATACATTCCTGTGAACTGCGTGCCTTTATGTGCTCCTGAAACATGCCTTTCCCTCTTGCTAAGTGAGCCATCGCGAACGCGAGATACACAAGCACAGCACCAAAGAACAAGTCTGGCACTGTGCATGGGAGATGTGACAAGTCTGCTAGAACAGACAGCACTCCAACAGCTACAGCAGTTTCTCCACTGTATTTTTAAACTGCTTTTAACTGCATGCAAGTAAATACATAGTATCATCCCACGTATTTAAAAGTTCTTAGGCAAACACCATTACAGAGAAATACATACTGTCCTGCTCCTGACTGGGCAGTCACGGCATTACATTGTTTCAATTCTGATAGCAACCTATAGAATAAAATTCATTGTATAAGTAGCGTCAGTTTCTAACACAAGTAAAAAAGCTGCGCTTGTAATACTACCTAAGGGAAATGTGTTTCTCAGACCAGAGGCACTGGCCAAATAATGCGCTGTGTTAATGTCCTCATGGGATATGTTAGCGATACAGTACCAGAAGGAAGGAAAAACACATTGTTTTCATGCATAAAACATTCATTATTCCAGTAGAAAGCACACTACCTAGAGCCCACAGGAGGGCATCACCGCTTAAGAGATCGTAAAACACAGGCCGGAACAGTCCCTTTCCAGCACCAGGCTTCTTATGCTACCATATATTCTTAGTCAAAGTTGATGAAAAATAAATTAAGGAAGTTTTTACAGCAATTTTTGACACTAAAGAAACACACTTCTGTCATGCTGTTTAATGGGTCCAATCTTCTGAGACAGAAAATGACTATCGAAGTTTTGGAAAAGAGCATCGGGGCAATAGAAGGACACTAGGAAGTCAAAATCAGCTCTAACAAATATTTTGATTATCTAAACCCTCATATAAACACAAAGTCCTAGCCTTTTAATTTGTTTCAGCCTCTAATCTAGATTGTATCGGTGTGTTGGCTTCCATAGTCAACAGGTGTTGCTTCATCTTTTTAAAACAATATAAGCATATCAACCGGATTTTTTATGAGTTTGTTTTGTTAGTATAGTGCAGTCCTCTAGATTTAGGTCTGGTTTTGCCTTTCGGCAGACGGAAAGCATTTTGCAGCCTACAGGATTCCTTCACGTAGACTGTTTGCTCAATTAGTTCTGCATTGACATTATGCTCCTTGAAGACTGGAATGACATCATCCCTGCTATAGACAGATCTAATCCTGATTTTTCTAAATGTGCATAGGTGGAAACAGTTGGGCATAGAGGGCATTCAAACCATAATTTCCCTGATTACTCTGAGATCCTCACACATCCAGGAAAGGTTTTTTAATCCAATCATGTCAAAGAGATATTATTTAGACTTTTGGAAGCCTTGCTCCTACCCAAATCGACACCTCAGGCAGAGGATAATTTTGCAGTTCATAGGAAGATATTTTCGATAAAACATGCAGCAGCAGCACAAACTTCCCCATCCTGGCCCCTTGCTTTAGCTACGAGTGTGAAGAGCTTCTTATAAGAGATACAATTGTCCTCGAGAGAGCTCTTACTTTTTTGGCAAAAGATTTATCTTTCACTCTGTTCTGCTGTTTGTACGCCAATCTGCATAAACATGAAATCTGTGATCTTGCTTTTGTGACAGTCATGAATTAGCACTGGTTTACATTGAAAAAGATTGATAAAAATGCACTGAGAGGAAACTAGGTAAGTCTTCTGCCTACCTGAAGTTTGAACATGACACTCCTCTGGATAAAAATTTCTACCATGTGTAAATTCAGACGGGGAATAAAACACTACACCTCTCTTATTTGCTTAATGCAAAATAAGATTCTACAGATAAAAAGGTAACTACAGAATAACCCACAGGAACTATTTCTTCAGTAAGTAGTATCAATAGTTCAAGCTTGCTGAACAAAATCTTCCCTGAGGCCAATGTAAGGGGAGTGTTCTGAAAGGGAGAAACACGCCTTTGTGAAAGGTGAAGAGGAAAATCATCAGAGAATTGAATTTGCATCCTTTTCTCTGGACCTACATTACCATTTCTCCTTAAATCCTGCCCTCTGTCCTCTTCCCTCGGAAGCTCTGTTTCTTTTTTCCCTCTTTCATCTTTTCGCTATTCTGTCATAACTGATTGTTTCCTTTTTTTCTTTTGCTTAAAAGTTTATGTAAGAGCTGGTCATAATTTGGAGTGATGGGATGAAGGTAAGACAGCAAAATACGGTCGGAAAAATCAAGGTTCTTGTAAGGATCAAAGAATCTAGCAATGCAGTGACAGACGCAAGGGGGTAGATCTTTCACTGTATCTTAGTTGAGGGCAGACCAGGATCGTAAGTTTTGCCAAGGAAAGAGCTGGAGCCAGAAGCAATCTCAGCCATGCTCTGACCTTTTCTCATCTACAAATCTTTCTTTATGCGCTTTTCAGTTAAATTAAGATCTACTTGCTTTTCCCCCCGCTAGCTATTCCTGGGTCCCATCTATTTCTAACTCCACAGAGCCTCTATAGGGTGTTTGTTGTGGTGTTTTTGCATGACTGACATTTAGCTTTATTTGAAAACAGCAGAGGAGTTATGCTATGAAGTTCAGTATATACCTGCCCGAAATTAGCTGTAAGTATCCATGCTATCAAAGAAATTTTAAAATTAGTTGGTGTATACAGGCAAGGCTTTCTAGACACAAAATAGCAATCTAGAATTCATATTTTTAATTCAGAAAAATCAAAACTGTTACTACAGTTTGAAGCATGTAGGAAAATTGAAAAAGACTGAGATTAATGGGAAAAAAACTTCTGATTATTTAAGTATTTCTTAATTAACAATTAGGGCAGTGAAAGATGTGCTGGGATGAGAATCACAGGGTTTGGTGCTCACAATGTCATTATAAAAAGACTGTAGAATGCGGGGGGGGAAAACACAAAAGCAGAGATGCAGATTATCATACTCCCCCAAAATCTGAGAGCTATTGAAATAACTCATTCTATGGCAGAGATCCCTCTTGGAAAAGATCAGCTGAGGAAGCTGTAGAAAGCTACAAAGGACTGAATCAGGGTTTGGAAAGTGAAAACTATTTTAAAATATGAATTAATGCTGTCACACTGTTATTACAGTTGCTCACATATTTAGTTTCTAGTAGGCTGACCCAAAAAACAAAGATGCTAACCTTCCAGCCAGAGAGTATACCAATCTCCATCTCGATTGTATGCCGGCTGAATAAGGTCCAGAAATTAGCTGAAAGTTCATGACATGATATAATTTTAAAAATGGATATGCTGTTATAAGTAACTCATTTAAAGTTAAAGCATATTTTAGAACAGTTGACTTTTCATTCTAGGCGTGACCTAATTGAGAGGTACGGACCAGAATGAAGCATCCAGGATATTGCAAAACTATTCCCCTGAGCTACGCAATACAATGGAGTGAAACCTACATTCCAGGTAGTGAACCCGAGTTACTTTTCCGATAATTTTTTCCAATTAGGAAAAAAACTCTGCATCATGGAGCAGTACTCCAACTTACACATATACATCAGTCCTTCTTGGATTGCCTGGACATGACTCTGAACAACCTGCTCTAGCAGGGGATTGGACTAGGTGATCTCCAGAGGTCTCTTCCAACCCTGACCCGTCCTGTGATTCTTTATCTGCATTATCTTTGGAGAAAAACTTACAGTGCATACTTAGTTGATGTTCAGATGTTGCTAGTTTGGTCAAATTATAACCTATTTGCTGAGATACTGTATTAGGGTGTTGATGTCTCCCTGAAACAGGAAAATGTGAAGGGACCGTGTTTTTCCTCCATCATAGCATATTATCTTACTTTCCTGACATTAACCGGCAGATCTGACACTAACACAAGAGATGTCCAGTTATTCTTGCTTATTTCTCTGTGCCTCTTTGAAGGGCTATAAAAGAATAATACTTATTAGGAAGAAATATTCCAGATCCTTCAGAGATGTTACAGGTCACTGAACCAGCTCTTAGCCAAACTGCTGTTAAAGAACTCTTTCACCTAAGAAGCTGAGAAATCGTATGTCTACATCTCTACTAAATCTTTCTTCCTGAAGAAGGCGGCTGCACCTGGCAGGAACAAGGACTGCTGCACAGCTACATGGGAGAAGCAACTAAGCAAAGCTTAGTGTGGTCACCCATCAGCAAAGATTCCTGCTGGGCAAGGAATCGTGTAAATGCCAAAGCAAAAGGTGAGCTCAAAGGACTTAACATGCTACAGCATTTTTCACCAACGGGCTGTTGCCAGCACAACAGATGTTATTACCCACTTAAAGTTCCAAAACGTGTTTATTGTGGCACCCAATCACTTCCCCTGGTTTTCCACACATAGTCTATATGCCATAGCCCGGGAGCCTTCACTGCGCTCAAGACGAGACTGCACTTCACGGACACGGACACTGTTTAGCTGTGAGCTGGCTGGTTCAGGCGACAGTGCCCCGAGCTTTGTGCTTGTACTAGTTAACTGCTACTTGGTTTAAAACCACCTTGGGAACATCTACACAAGCTGAGGTCATGCCTCTAGCTGCTGTGTAACCAGATGTTTGGAAAAGATGTTCCAATTGATTTCAATATGAATATCATGCCTGGAAAGCTTTTAGGATCAGACTTTTACAGCAAGGATTGTGATGAGGTGATAATCAGTACAATGATTGGCATTCAGTATAGCAAGAATCAGCACACTGATTTTTCTGAGGTTTCTCGTTCATTTGTTTGTTTTGCAAAACGAGACAGAAATCCCTAATAAAACTCTTTGAAAATCATGTCAAAACGCCTACCACTTCCCCCGGTATAGAGTCAACTTTGAACTGCTGAAATCCCACAAAGGCAGAGTTACTAAATTTACACTTGACATTGGCAAGCCAATTGCAGTCTTATTTGCAATATGTTTTAAATGTTTGTTATCAGGCTACATACAAAGTCTGCTTTGCACTACAATTGCAGCTCTGCCTTGCAGTTCGTTATCAGCATCTACTGATAAAGGCTATTTTCCCATCACTTAATATTGAGCAATTTAGAAATAAACACTATCATTTACATAAAGTAAATGCAATTCCGCTATCCATTAACCTTTTTTGCAAACAGACGCTACAGCATTTGGCTGAAAATAGCGTATCTTGATCCCCTCCTACACAGCTATAGGTTCCATTTAGCATACATACCTTTGACATCAGGCATAAACAAACCAAGAGCAGCTAACGCCCACAAGCTTCTGATATCAGATGCCATCTAATTCACAACAAAATGGGTTATGACAAAATTAAATCCACAGAAGGCAGCAGATTGATATGACTATAAAACCGAGGGGACCACTCGTTAAACACTTCAGTCTTTCCAGAGACAGAGGACTTGCATAGAGTGTTATATTAGAAACAGAGGCCTATGTAAATAAGCAACCCAACCTTTGTTTGAAATTTATAAATAGAATCAGAACACCTTTTAATTTTATTCATGTATTTCCTTTATAAACAGGCAATGCATTTTTATGGCTTGTTCTGATGCATATCCAGCACATTGCGTGTTTAGGTCTTGATTAACTTCCTGGGTCACACTACAACTAGAAGCTTTGTTTTTCTAGTATTTTTGACATTATCAAAACCAGCAAGTGCTAGAAATGTTTTAGAAAATCATATTCACATTGCTAGATTGTAGCATTTTCGTTAAAACTCCTAGAATAAAAAGCAATGGGCTAAACTAAAGTGAAGGAAATTTTAGGGGGAGGTGTTAAGGAAGTCTTACTAACAGTAAATTAGGCACTTGAATAGCTAATCTAGGATTACCACAGATGTTTAAAACCAGGTTAGACAAACATATCATGAATAGTTGCAAATATACTAGAAGCAGGAGGTTCATCTGGCTGATCTCAGAGGCTTCCTCCACCTCTATTTTCTACAAATAGAATAGCATGACAACTAACAATTAGTTTCAGATAATTAGTTCTAACCTGTACTTTAGGTACAGCATCAGTCTTGCTCATCTCAAAAATACTACTGCTTTTCAGAATCATTCTCTCTCAAAAAAAAAACCAAACCCAAAAAACCCAGATGCAGTAAAACAGACTCCAATACTCTCAAATATTTTGTCTGCAGGTTTCAACTTCTCTAATTTAACAGGGACTTCTCGTCTAGTTTTCCCGAGTCTGTCCCCATACAGACACATTCTAACTCTGGACCATTTTCTGTTGCTGTTGCTTTTTCTAGTACTGGAGAGCCACAAGATGGTTCAGTGTAAGAGACTGAGATACTGGGGGTTAAGTGGACCCAGGTACAAATTCAAGAGTTTAAACAGCAATGTACCAGATAGCACACCCTAAGAAAAAAACAGTTCCTTTCCTGTCCCATAAACATCCATTCTAAATATTTAACGGGGAAACGTTGAATGGTAATTTTTATAAAGAAGTGACTATAAAAGGTATGGGCTTTTACTGGGAAAACAGTGAAAACAATAAAGTCCCTTTGTAATATGTGCCAGTGTAGTGTGCCATGCTTTGCTTTTCAGGAGTAATTTCGTATCTCTAGAGTATAAGCTAAAATAGTAATTCATAAGGAAAATATGATGATCTTAATTGCAAGAGAGCAAATGATACACTTGATAGGATGTGCATGCCCTTTCTAAGCAGCTTACTGTATTTTCATATCTCTCTCAGTTAAAAAAGCAATAAGCCATCTGCAGATGTTTATGTTCGAAATCCAACATAAGGAAAACATTTGCACTGCAGAACAGATAAGATAATTGAAAATGAAATTGCAAGATAAGGTGTTTGACAGGGTGGAGGGAAGCCGCACCGTGGAGGAAAATCCATCCCCATGACTACTAGCCCTTTCTGCTCCCTGCTCATTGCTGCTCGCCTCTTCGTGGATTCCAGAGCTTGCTTTATTCCTCAGCAGCCTTTCTACAGACTGGTGGATTCAGTCACAGTTGAAAATTGTGGAACTGTGGTTTGTTTCAGAAAGAGAAGAAAGGAGAGTTTAAGTATTGCTTTGGCAGCAGATGGCTCTGCTTTGGATTCTTTTATACACAAAGGAGATGTGTTTGCTGGCTTTGTAATTAACTCAAAAAGGAAAAAGACAAATTGTGAAAGGCAGTGTGGATATGACTTGAATTTTTCATCAGGTAAGAAGTCAGAAAATCCATAAAACTGGCAAAAGTTCCTGAAATATATATTTTAAAGGATTATTGTATTCTCTATATCCTATATTTAAAACTGAATGGAAAGTTTCCTTCACATTTTATCTGTGGAATACTTTGGAACTTAATAAACAGATGATGTTTACAACTGAAACATTTACTGGTCACTTTGAAAGGATGGGGCTATGCATCTCTAACATAGGTAAGAAAATATTTAGGAGAGAAAGCTTTTTTAAAACTCATTTTCTTTAGACTATGCTTTTAACTTTCTTTTGCTTATGCATGTTTCAGTAACGTTTCTGAATCTAGAGGAATGAAACAACTAGGCTTGGTGGATTATCATTTCTCACAGTGTTAAACTCTCACTATGGTAGAGAATCTTTTTCAAAATACATGGGTTAGGGGTTGAAGTAATTAGTTCTCTTATTAAATACATCAATTCTGATATCAGCTGTAGTTGCAGTTGAAGGATGCCGATTCTGCTAATATTTATTAGCTTAGAAAAAAATACTAGTATGTATTACAACATAGTTCAACATGCTGCAGTAAGTACTTGTGTAACTTATTTTTCTAATACTATGAATACTCTAGATGTTTAAACAAGACAGGTGTAATTGTTTTATTGCCACGGAAATGCTTAAATTGCCTTGCAGAATGACATGTACCAAAACCTACACTTTTTAACTCACTGTACAAACCAAGCAGTGTAAGGAAATTAATCTTTTTCCTGAAAAAAGGACAATGTAGATGATTAGTGTGCCTAAAGCTGATGTAGTGAGTGAACTGATCAGAAGGTCGGTACAGGGACTTTTCCTTAATGGTAGAAAGTGCCAAAGAAGCCCTGCTACCCACAGTGAATTCTTGGGAGAGGACATTCAGCACTTGCTATCAAACTGTGTTGTGCAACCATGGATAAATAAGCAAGCATAATAAATAGTGCATAAAATATTACAAACCTGGCTCAGCCTCATGTCCTTAGAGTCCCCACAGCTTCTCCTGCTCACATAAAAAGCAGAGAAGAGCAGAGCTTGTCTTTGAAAGTATCTTGCTTCCAAGCCCGATCCCCTGCTAACACTTGATCTGTTCTCAAAGGGCAGGGCACAGATCTGTGTGAGTCGGGTGAAAACCGCGGGCAGCGCACCGAGAAAGATCACCCTTGGGATAAAGCAGCCAGGCTCTAGAACCTTACACATCTAAAGAGGCGGCGAAGCTCATTAGGGCAACATTTACCACCGCCCGGCCCCTTGCCCATCCAGCTCACGGATCCTTCTGTGTGAGAAGTTCAGCCAGGCAGTTCGTGCTGCCCCAGGGTTTACAGGGCATTTCAGGGTGTTGCCCAGCCACATCATCAGTGTGTGCAGGGTGCGACTGTGCTACCTTCGGCATCCCTTTCACTCCTCCTGGACTCACTGGAAGAGTTTCTGCAAGCTGGCACACGCACAGTAGTATACATGTGCGTGTGTGTGTGTATATATATATATATATATGTATGTGTATATATATAGATATATATACACGCACAGTATGGTACGTGGCTCTGGCTCTTGCCCTGCTGGGGTAGGGACACCTGTGAGGGACTACACACCCTACCTGGGCCACTAGACTTCAACAGCTTTTGCAGCATGATTGTACAGGTTTCCATGTCATTCCCAAAATACAGCTGTAACCAAGCCAGGTGGGTTATTCAGGGGGGCTACAGGGCTTAACGTTAGCCCCTGACCACAAATTCCGTTGTATTTGGAACATCAGGGCCACACATAGTCACATAAATCTACAGCCACTTTCACTCCAACATGACTACGTTAGTTGAAAAGTGTATTTTAGTCAGAAAGAGAGTAGTAATAATGCTCCAGAGGTGGTTGTGTTGTTTTGGGGGTGTTTTTTAGAATCTTAATTTGAAGAACCCAGACCTCTGTCAAGCAAAAGTACCAGGATAAATCAGTCCAGGATGTAGCTCTGGCTGGAATATTCTTTGAGTGCCTGTGGGGCAAACAGTTATAGAATCATAGTTCTCAGCTTAACCCTGGATTTGATGTTTAATCTCATGCAAGCAACGAAAAAAAACTTTATTCCTTAGTGATTAAATAATGGCAATCATTTCTATAAAAAGGTTGACAAATTTCTATGCATAAACAGTTTATTTCTAGTAATAACAAAACATCCACCTATCCCTTCTTCCTGTGCATTCTCTTTAACTTCCCACTGCTTCTTCATTCTTTCTCCACAGGCTCTCAACACTATGGTATTTATTACTAGAGGTGAAGAATGACCTCCTTCCAGCTAGTTTCCCAATAATTCCTACTTCAAAAAGGAATTAAGGTGAGTTAAGAGTTGAGTTTTGAAAGGTACGCGTAGAACATACTTATCTTTCAATTTTAACAACAACTCTTCACATCCTTCTTTTTTTCCTTTCCCAGGTTGGAAACAACCTCTTTCTGGCCAGAGAGCTGGTGAGCCTTTGATTTAAGATTAACTTTTTAACTCTGTGATAAATTCAGACCCATCAAGATATTCTGCTGAAGCCAATTCTTCGCATTAATATTACTTTTATAGCAATGGAATTGTGCTAATAGATTTTTCTGCTTGACACCTGTTTAAGTTAGAACTGGAAGAAGAATCAACTCTGGGTCAAAAAAATTTGAGAAAATTTGGGGGGCATCATTTGTCAAACTTGTACAACAGTGAAAGGTGTGTAGGGAAATGAGACAACCTTTGGCAACCACTGATATGGAATTAACTATGTGTAGAACTAAGATGTGATCTTTGGTTTACATTTTTGTCAAATTAGATTGACGAAAAAGGACACGCTGTCTTTAATACATAAACAGAAAGGAAACTCCCTTACAGGTGCCATTCATAGAGGTGTTAAATATCACTTAAGCTCTAGCACCTATCATTTTGATTAAGCCAGAGGGATTTGATGTATTAGCTTACATTGCTTTGTAGTTCTGGAGAAAATGTGTGTGATGTCTAAGCTAGCAATGTGATGGCAGGACCCAATTCTTCTTTTCTGATCATAAAAAAAGCAACTGATTATCCTTACTGGAATTCCTTAAACTTTGATAAATCTTTGGCTGAGAGAGATCTTAAATTATTTTATTTTGAAAAGTTTATCCACAGTTGCTAAAAGAAGAGTTGTATGAAAATGTTCATACAAGTTTAATCAGAGCTATCACTGCTATTTCTTGTACTTCACCATCAGTTACAGGTCTGTAACGCTGCCAGTGCAGAACCTCGGAAAGGCAACAGCCTGCATCTATCTATAACTATATACATACACCCACTAATGCTCAACCACGGGCTTTTCCAGTGCTATAATTAATTAAATTAAATTTGATCAAAACTTCAAGGACAACAACTATGATAGACTCATAGTAATCGTTGCCTTGGAAAGCCCCATACAAAGCGTATTCTAAACCATACTAGGTTTTGTCCATAGGTTGGGGGATGCTTCACGATGGATAAAGCCATACAGCATCCCAGTGAGATTCTGTTTAATCAGACTCTCTCTAATATTAGCTATTCTCAGTTTTTGAACTTTGATACGTGCCAGCCTTCCTTCCTTGCAGAATTTTTGCTCATTACAGCCTACGCATTAGTTACAATAGTGGGGCTTTTTGGAAATCTTTGCTTGATTTTTATAATAAAGAGACGGAAAGAAGCTCAAAACGTTACCAACATTCTGATTGCCAACCTCTCTTTATCAGATGTTTTGATCTGTATCATGTGTATTCCTGTCACAGTTGCATATACCTTAATGGACTACTGGATATTTGGGGAAGCTATGTGTAAAGTAAGTTCTTTTATACAAAGTATATCCGTCACAGTCTCCATTTTCTCACTTGTACTGATTGCCATCGAGAGATATCAGTTAATTGTGAACCCACGTGGCTGGAAGCCTAATATTTCACATGCTTACTGGGGAATTCTTTTCATCTGGGGGTTTTCCCTCATAATATCCATTCCTTTTCTAGTATTTCACCAATTAACCGATGAACCCTTCAAACATCTGTCTGTCCATAGCGATTTCTACAAGAACAAGGTTGCTTGCGTCGAAGCATGGCCATCTGTTACAGAGCGACTGATTTTTACCACTAGTCTGCTGGTTTTCCAGTACTGCTTCCCACTGGGGTTCATTTTTATCTGCTATCTCAGGATATTCGTATGTCTTCGAAGGAGACATGGTAAAATAGACAGGTTGAGAGAGAATGACAGCAGACTGAGTGAAAACAAAAGGATTAATATGATGTTGATATCAATTGTTGTCACTTTTGCAGCTTGCTGGTTGCCTCTCAATATATTCAATGTTGTTTTTGACTGGAACCATGAGGCACTAATGAGCTGTAATCATAACCTGGCATTTACAATATGCCACCTGGTGGCCATGATCTCAACATGCATCAATCCTGTCTTCTATGGATTTCTCAACAAGAATTTTCAGAAGGATTTGATGTCGTTAGTCCACCACTGCAGATGCTCGGCATCACAAGAGGAGTATGAAAATATTGCCCTTTCCAATCTGCAAACGGATGCGTCTAAGGGATCTCTGAAATTAAATAATCCCCCCGTGGTTATCTAAAATAATCCAACATCTCGCAACATTTTGTGTTTTGTTGCAGATGACCTCTTTCTGTAGGTCTTGATCACGTTACCGCTGGGTTTAGAGGAAGCCTTTGCCATTTAGTTCAGCAAAACCAGGATTACGCTCCCATAGGCATACTCTTAACAGGTACTTTATGATAGTATCAATAATTAATAAACCACTTCCAAGAGTCCTAAAGATCAATAATAATGAATTATAAACTGTATTAACATCTTACTTTTTAATCCACAACTTCCAAGTCACTGGCATACGACCTTAGCACCAGTAAAAATATTTCCAATTCGGCCACTGTTACAGTTTACCTGGCTTCACCAAGTAAACCATGAATACTGGGGCATTCCTGACTTCATCAGCCTTTTCATAGACTGTTTTCTGGCCTTTTAATTTTCCAACTCTACGTTGTTCCCACCTCTGGTTAATCTGTACAACAGTTCGTAGGCAGATCACACTGGAAGGCAGATCCTTTAACTTTCTTCCATCCCTGGCATGCAGTTTGCCATGATTTAGTACCAGTTCAGCCTAGAAATTGTATTTTAACAAAGAAAAAGGCTAGAGCTGGATTTATTTTTTTTTTTTTAAATGAGCACTAATACAGGCTGTATTTGACGTACTGCAAATTCCACTCAGATTAATGCTGTTCAAGATGAAAGACATACTTAGCATCTCTCCTAAAAGCGCTGTATTCTGCTCCAAACCACCAGTACAGATCATTGCTTCCTCCGCTACCATCATCCCTGGCCCTTCAAACCGACCTTTTAGAATCTCCATTATCAAACACACACACTAGGAATTCAGAGTAAGTTTTTTTAGCTGCTTATCCAGTTTATAGGTTCCTCTCTGAGTAGAAAATTAGGTTTATGTTTTAATTTCAGAAATATCTTTCTCCACATTTCTGCACTAGCAAGAGGCCACGCTTGAGGCACGTGTTGTCATTTCTGTTGGACTCTTGTTTGAAAACAATTTCTTTTGCAACACAGTGCATAGAAGCCTAAAGGTGTAATACTGAACACAACTTTTCTCAAAGTAACATATTTTAGAAAACACTTTGCAATATGGCCATAAAAAAATAACCAAACATATTCTTCATCCATGCTACGGTGCCAACATAAATAATTGGTCAACATTGGGCTGTTTAAATACAACATTTAGAATACCTCAGTCCAACAAATCACCATGCATCCTCTTGTTCAAGTTAAAGATAATTAATTATATTATATATATTATAATAACTATATTGCTAAAGCCCCCCCTTATTTTTATCATTCCAAAAATCACCCTTGTTTTAACACTTGTCCAAAAAATTCCTTGTAATTTATTCTCTAACTTCGGCAGTGCCCCCCCCCCCAAGCAAGGAGAACTAACACTCAAATTACAATTAGCTCCTTGATGATTCAGCTATGATGGAGCTTACCTTAAGGCTGTAAAATTCTCTTGGACGGGGACCATCATCTTCTGTAGTCATGCAGTTCTTAAAGGAGTCCATCAGGTCATAGCTCT
The DNA here is from genome assembly GCF_023634085.1 of Falco cherrug. Lineage (NCBI taxonomy): Eukaryota > Metazoa > Chordata > Aves > Falconiformes > Falconidae > Falco > Falco cherrug. The sequence continues at coordinate 60,485,002 of NC_073704.1, read as the reverse complement.
CTTGTTCTGATGCTACAGCATTAGAGCAAACTGCCTGCGTTACTCCACTCACCAGAGGTGTTGTGTGAGAAGAGCCTCACAAGCTCCGGCAGACACGCTGGATTGCCAAGTGCTTCCTGATTCCCACTGAGCAAAGAGACCTCACTGAAATCTGTTAGCACCTGATCCCACTGAAGGCCTAAGGGCAGCGGTCACAAGGGCAAGAATGGCAGTGATGTGGTAATCAAGTATTTGAGTGACAGGTATGGATTAGTTTTGGTATAATTTAGTATTTTTTTTCTAATTAGATCAAATATCATGCGTGTGAAGTAGAGTGCTTAAACCGTGACTTAAACACCTGCCTTGTGCATCATCCAAATAAACCACCAGGAGACCGATAAATACCTAATAAAGGGTAATGATCAGCTCGTTGAGACTACCTTAGTATTAATTATCTCCATTAACTCCAGCTCTCGGTCACTGGGCTCCCCTCACTGCTGATACACACCGTCTGCTTGTTCAGCACAAGAGGCGTTGACCCGAGCAGAGAGCAGCAACTCGCAGCCAGCGCTCCTCTGCCACCCCGGAGCGGCTGGTGCGTGCTTTGGGGAAGGGGAGGTGATGGTGTTGCTTCTCTGTTCTAAAGCTGAGACTCCAGGGTAATAAAGTGATTGATTATCTCTACCTCACTTGCTTAATTGAGAGCAAATCTGATCCAGGAGTTTCACTTTTCTTGGAGATGCCGGTACCCGTACAGAAACCCACGTAACACTGTCAGATGCTTCCCTGAACAGAGCATTTTAACAAACCATGGTGGCGCACCGGCTGGAGGCTGGGTTACCAGCTGGATTCCTCCGAGTATACTCTCATTTATTAATGCTAGACACAAAAAAAGTTCCGATTTCTCTCAGTTCTGGTCGTGGCAAACATCTCAGACAGTATTTCATGTTTGAATCAGGCCCAGCTGAGATTCCCATGGGTGAACTTGGCCTAAGTGACCCCACAGCTGTATTCCCACCCCACAGACATGCCCAAAGGGGCTTAGTTTTACAGCAGGGGTGGTTTCAGTTATCAGGCCCCAGGTGGTTTAAATAGAGCCACAAAATGAACACCAGATTGTGGTCAGTGGGCCAGCAGAAACTCTGTGACCTTATGAGAAGGCCAAGGACGCTGATGAGTGGCCTCCCTTTATACTGTCTCCCCCTGCAAGTGCTCGGGTTGTATGTTTCTGTGGCATTCAACAACTTTAAAAAAAAAAAAAAACCAAAACAAACCAACCAGTTGCTATTGCTTTTTGTAACACTAAGTGTCTGCTCCTGACATCCTGATCAGAGTTAAGCAATGAATTTTTCCAGTCTGAATCCTGGCATGAGAGGGTTCCTGGTTAGCAGGTGGAAGCTCTCTGAGTAGCGAGACTGCTTCAGCATCGGCTGTGAGTAATTACACCCTGACGGTTTCTTGTCATTTCTTCCTTTTACACTTTCATCTGACGCAAGCGCTGAGGCTTCGTTTCTGGTCGAAGCATTCAGTTATCACCCATCTCTTTTCTTAATGCCGCACGTTTAAAAATCATTGCTAACCACACAGAGCATCATCACTGTCTTGAAGATGTCTCCCTTCAGGCTGTGTGTTCTCTCATTACATCCACTGGCTTTACATGCAGGCTGATCGCTAATTGCCAGCCAAGTCAATAGGAGTGAATCGACTTTGATAGGAATAGGGACAAAGAGAAGTTACTTATTTTTAGGAGATGAGTATTGTGGACTCCAGCGTGGTGTGTGACAGTGATGTATGTGACCGTGCGATATGCAATACTTACAGATTGCTCAAGTCATATTAAACTGACAAATGTTGCCCCGTGTCAGGTATTGCTGATAACTTCATTTTCCCTTATTTTATTGGTATAGCAAATAGGCAGAATGGTAAGAGCCTTGCTCACCAGACTGTTGTTACTTGATGCAACCAGATGGAAGACTGTGAGCTCCCTCAGGGGAGCAGAAACATGGAATTAATTACAGAAAGCTAGAGGGGGAACCTGAACTCCAGAATGTTACCTAAATGTACAAAGTCTTTGCCATGATGTTTTTTTGTAAAACGTGCATCAGAGCTTTGTTCAAGTGGTTTGGTCATGTAGGCCAGACCAATATAGTTATAAACATCCTTGTAAATTGGTATTTCTTTACATGTATTTGTATTTTATGGTTGGTTGGTTTAACTGTGAGCACATATAACTAGAGTTAGATACTTGGAAAATGGCATTCATTGTGAAAATGATTCCATTCAACAGAGAGCTCAATTGATTATTGATTGTAATTATGTACGTGCACAAAAGCAGTGCCATTGCTGTGTGTTATTTAAATACTTTGATTCCTCCTGCCTACTGATAAATAAATATTACTCTGTATAAAACTGTTATGTTGCCCAGCTGGTAAATTCTACTGTCTCTAATCTTGACAGGACATTTCTCATACAAACAGTTCTGGAAACTGGTTTAGCATTTCACATGCTCACTTATTAGATAAACAGAGATCAGTGAAAAATTAGGTATTTGCTGTTTCCAGAAGACAGAAGGACTTAAGAACAGCTAAAGAACCTTCTCGGGGCTCACAGTGCTGACATAATTTTTTGTTGGAGAAGGACAGAATCATAAACCAGGGAGGTTTCAAGTGAATTTATGCCTCAAGGGCAGAGCAACTTTTTAATATGGTACTTTATGATTTGTACTCAAATGTAACCAATGTGTTTGGAATACTGTTTTCTTAGACAGTTTGCAGATACACTGAATAACCTGTGCAATTTGTCAGAGTGGAAGTTTCCTTTCAGCAGCTCAGGGAATTTTGCCTGTAGCACAAATATTGAGAGGTCTTCTGAGTGCTGCATTGCAGCCCAGTTGGTACATATTAGTTTCCAAAGTAGCATCTACTGCTGTGCTTTAATTCATCAATATCTAAGTAGGAGAAAGATGCTTCTGATTTTTCTTGCTTAAGCCAAAATGTTCATACCACATTTGCTTAATTATCCATATTCTATTGCATATGATAAAAGCTCCGGGGATTTAACAATGACACATTACTAGGACAGATTCCAGCCCTGAAGATGAGATGCTTTTATTTTACTCAGCCCTGATCCACTACAAATGGAAAATGATACCCAGGTTCTACTTCTGGCATTATATTTTTTAAAGTTACATCACAGCTGCATCAATTGTTAGGCAAGAGTATTTCACCCTGACATAGCTGTAAATTCACATTGCACTAAACTGTACCACAACGGGTAACATTCTGAAAAAACACCAGTCTGACTTTCAGGGAGATAAATTTTGCATCTAAGAAGTGTCTGAATCTTACTCAGATTCTAGAAAGAGAGAGAAATTATGGCAAGGCAGGTAACTACATACTTGTAGAAATGTGGCCGTATAAGGCAATTACAATATGTTATTTTATGCCCTGGCTCTTAAGCAGCAAGCTCTGCTCCGTGCCTCTCGAAGCACACCTTGATTTTAGCCTACTGTCCTGTAGAAACGCAGTTTATACCGTTATGCTTCCGTCCTTTTAATCTCGCTAACACTTGAGCCGTTGGCCAATCTTAACCAGCTTTGAATAAATGTCTCACAGATCATTACACCCCTATCTTCGGAAGAGCTGTGGCTGGCTAGAAGACAGAAATGCAAATTCCAGGCCCCCCCCCCCCCAAAAAAAAAAAAAAAGGTTACACCTGCAGCGGTGTGTGCTTAGTTCTGCTCTACCTGATCAGAAGACGCACGGCTTCAGACCTGCAAGAGCACACGCTGTCCTCTGCCCAGGAACGGTATCAGAGTTTCAGAGTGATGGCACAGAAGCGTTGACCCAGCATTTGGGATCCTTTGAAGGTAAAACCCCATCCAAATAAAAAAGAACCCGCACACAAGTTGCCAAACTATGTCCCCATTGCACTGTCGTAAACACAGCAAAACCTTTGCATTTGTGTACGCATGAAGGTCATTTTAAAACATTTATGACAGCTTTTCCAGGTTGAAATGGCCTATGGCGCAGAGTGAAAACAAAGTAAAAAGACGACAAAACACCAGCCCTGACAGAGGGTTTTTAACAAAACATTATCTTGGGACTCACAAACTATCATGGTCTAACTATGGCAAGTCCTGTCAGCCCTGCACCTCCTCTCCCGAATTCCTCCTCCTGTGCCCCACACCCAGATTGTGCTTGTTTCAATTTGTTTCACAAGATGCACAGAGTGGCCAACACGACATAGCCATCTTCTTACTTGCAGTTCTGGATGTTATTTAATGGAAATGAAATATTGGCTTTCAGGAGAAAAATCATTCTTCACATTCACAGACTCGCCTTTTTCTTTTTTTTTTATTTCAACTCCCCACTTTCCCCAGGTCCATCACAGTCGATGGGTGATAAACCAAGCTATTAGGTATACATGAAGTTTGCTTCATCATATAAATATTTGGTTTTCTTCTTCACTGTTTTAAACAGTACTCTCAGAAGAAAGAAAATCTACAGCACAGTTCTACGTAACCTCACAACAAAGGGTCAGGACTGCACGTGTACTTAGTGGAACCTGATAGACTCCACAAACACAAAACACCACTGTCCTTTCAACTCTATGCTAATAAGACACTTTAAAATATTCCACAATGGCAACCTTAGAATTATCTTGTCTGCTATCACTCATTTTTAAACAAGGTTCCTTTGGCATATAGCTTGGTTTCCACGCAAATGTACTGACTGATGTCTTTTATTTCATTTCATAGGCTTCTCCATTAGTCACAGGCTATTTACATAATGTGATGGAATTAGCACCTGTGTGGAGCTATTCTCTGTGCAGAATTCATTTCACCCTCATACCTAGTGAGGAAAACTTGTTAAGCTGTGTAGATGATAGGGCTGTAACAGCTACACGAATTAGTTCTTCCAAGCAAGAATGGCTACTAGAATCAGAAGCTCTCAGAATTGGGGGTCCCTCTAAAGAGAATCACTCATACCCCCTTGCCAGCTCCATTTTTAGGTTGGAGACCTCTGCAGTGCTTACTTGCATACAGCCAGAACCGCAGTGTCGGCGGTGGCTTGGAGAGGCACGGATTTCCCAGGCACACACTTCTGTAGCGACTGCTGCACAGCCTCCGCGAACTCCCAGGCCACGGTGACATTTCCCCAGCGCATTCAAATCTCTCTCGCTCATCCTCAATACAGGCCAACAGATTTTCCTATCAACAAGCAAGAAAATGACTGCTTTTGGGACTAAAATCATTTGGATGGCATAGTTGTGTCAGATGATCCCATACTTTAATTTCTACCTGGAAGCCACCTGAGGATTTGCCGTATTACCGTTACTAAAAACCACCCAGGACTCTAGCCTGATCATATTCCCATATTTCCTCAAGTGGCTGGCCAATGGAAGCCATTTAATCCACATTAGGTTGTTGGGTTGGCGTGTGTGTGTGTTCTTTGTTTTTCAAATAAATGCAACCACTGCTTTCTTACATGTGAGAAGTACATCTCGGCGAGAATAAAATTCAAGAAGTTTTGTGTGGATCGAAACAAGAAAGGAGATCCCAGAACAGTCCTCATACTCTCTTCTGTCTTTCCAGAGCCACCTGTCCCATTCTTCTGGAATTTTCCTCAACAAAACCATGTAGCTGCCATCCCTTTCCTTTTTCATTAGCTCTGCAGGAAGCTGACAGCCACTATCGCCTCGCAGCCCTTACCCACGCCCGTCGCCTCCCGGATGGATCCCACCGCTAAAGGAGCTCTCCCTGGGTGCAGAGAGGGGCGCCTGAGAGCCTGGAGCGTGAGGAAGGGGCTCGGCTGAAGTGGCAGGGAAGGAGCTGGGCTTAGCAGAGTAGGACAGAGCCGAGACGAATGCTCACGGGAGCTCAGACCGTGGAAGAGACTCAGGAGGATTCTGCAAGAAAATGAAGATATAGTTTAGAAGCCTCAGAACAGAGTGTAACAGCAGGAAAATACACTTACGTGTTTAACTCGATCCACTGCGGCAACTATTTGGGCTTCCAGAGGAAAAAAAAAAGCATCTATTTGAGCATCATATTTTTATAGGACGTTTTTACAAAGATATAAAGTCACAGGAACGGTTTCATATTTAATTTGCACAGGAGGGAAACCCACATCCACACTGCAGCCGTGCCTGGAAAGGCAGGAAACCTGGGCTGTCCTTGCAGGAGCACGAGGCCATCAGGTGCTGCGCCGCTGGTACAGGGCCCCGACCTCCTGGCATGGGACGGTTCGGTGTTACAGCAAAGAGCATGAAAGAGCCCAAGACCGTGGGCAGCCCTGAGAACCCAGCCGACCTGCGGCTCTGCTGCCGGCTGGGCACTTGACATCCTCACCGGGTGGGATGCACAAAAGAAATGCACTTTCTTTTGAGGAGCTCCAAAATAAAGGTCAAAGGGACCTCACGACACCTGCAGGATAAACCTTTGGGAGGATAAATAGCAAATAAATCTCTTCTAAAGTATCAAGGTCTAATATTCCACCGTCTGTAAAGAGTATCTTTACCGGCCAACCTTGCAAGGCTGTCAGCATGGCACGATATCCTGCCCAGCACACATCTACATTTCTGCGTTTTGGATGGCTTTAAGTGTCTTCCTGCTTCCAGCTTTTTATCCACAGGCCTTTCTGACCGTGGGAGCAGGTCAAGTTCTCACTTACACCATAGGCACTGAGCGCTCCTGGCTGGTTAGAAATCAACCTTAAAGATCTCCCCCTCCCTGGGACTTGTAGCACTTGTTTCAGCCAACACCAAGTATCTGCCCAAAACAGACAACGCTTTCTCCTGAAACTGGCTCTCCGTAGGGCTATTCCCGCAGGTGCCATCTGTCTCCGGCTCCTTTGTCGTGTGGAAAATGTCACACTCCAGTGGGTTTGAATGCTGCCAGGCCGGTTAGTGACCGTAAACGTGATCCCGAGAGAGCACATTCTCCAGGGGCACCCGCAACCCCTGGGCACTGCCGAGCCTCCTGCCAAACGGCCTCAGAGCCACGCTCGGCGGGCTGCAAACCCCAAACCCAAGGCACATCAAACACGGGTATAACCATATTTTGAAGTGCCCTTTATTAATGAAAACCAGCTAAAACTTTGCCTGTCTTCAGGCATGCATACACAACCATCGACATGCTACGCTGAATTGTCAGTTGAAGTAATTGAAGCCTTGTGACTGACCGGGAACGCAAGATTGCTGCCTTCTAATTAAAGGTGAAGTTGAGATTCCTTTAAAAATTGGCCACAGAATTAGTAATGAATCCAAAAACAAAATCTGAGTTGACTGAAAGGTCATGAAACACAGGGAGATAATTACCATTTGATGTTCCAGGAAACCCAAGCTCTGACACTAAAATAAAAAAAAATAAAAATAAAAAAGGCATGCTGGAAGCCTTTGATGAATGATAACAAGAAGTTTCTTTCTTCCCATCCCCATCATGCAAACAGACCAGGCACGGAGCTAGCGAGGGCTTTATGCAAGGAAACACCAACAATCATTTGAGCCTGAGTATCCTGCTAAACCTCACATCTTTACTCATTGAAACACAGGACAAATCAAATATTTCCAGGGAAAAGTAACTTCTTTTTTTTTTTTTTTTTTTTTTTTGTTAGTATAATTTACTTTGCTGACTAATCAGTTTACAAAGTTGATTAGCTTTTGCTTGGGCAGCTTTGAGTTTTTGCCTCTTCCCAAAAGGAAAATATACCAAGTGTACCAAGATTCTAGAAGTACTCCAGTTGTGTTAAAAGGCTGTGTGGGGTTAATATTAAAATATTTTCAGTAGGTTTTTGCATGGAGGGGATCTGCAGCAGCTGTACAAGAAACATTGGAGAATAGCAACAGCAAGTTATGAACAAAAACAAATCATGGAGAAGGAAAAACTATTAACAGTCAAATTAATATAATCAAGAGTTACAGTACATCTGCTGCTAAGAAATAATAGCTGCTTCTTGTCTTCTTGGAAAAGCTAAAAAAAACACAACTGCTAGTTTAATAATTAAGAAGGCTTTAAAAACACACAGAATGACTGAATCTTTGAGGATGGGAAGGGACCTCTTGAGATCATCTAGTCTAACCCCCCCGTGCTCAGTAATATAGAATGCTTTTTCTCAAGTATAATCATAAATTTAGTTAATTAAAACTTCAACAGAAAACTGCTCCTGGGAGAGCTGGCCCCGGAGGAGCCGTGAGGGTGTGCGCAGCCAGCAGTGCCGGCGGGTCTGCCGCGGCAGGTCACGTCACCGCTGCTGAGCTCGGTGGGAAGCTTGGTGCCAGCTCCGGTTCACTGTCTCCCCACTCTGGAGGATTATTTTTTTTTCTCTGCCCAAGTTCACGTTGCTGACAAACCAGGAGCTGAATTTTCTCAGAAAAATCAAAATCCCCCGGTGGAAGCCAGTTCAGTCGCCAGCACGAAGGCGGCTGTCGGGGAGGCAGCGGTGAGCAGACGTGATGTGGAGCCGCTGATGAAGCAGGCAGGAGCCTGGTATGTCTGGGCAGATGTGTAAGGCAAAAAGTAATATACTTCCCTTTTTTTTTCACCCAACAGACCAAACCAGGGCTGAAATCAATAGAAATGAGTTTCCTGCCCATTTCATCTGTGGGATCATGATGGGTTTGCAAGTTAATGTTTCAGTACATGGTACAGATATAGAAAAAAAACCCAGCAGAACTGCCTTAGATGACCAGAATCCAGAGATCCTGCAAATTACCGTAATCTATATTTTATATTAAATATGTCTGGAGGATGCTTGTCAAATTTGATCTTCAGGAATATGTATCAACCTTTTTTACTGACTTCATTTCTTTTACCTTCAGAGCAATCAGACTGGTCCCCGAGGCAGGTATTACTCGCACGCCACCTTTGACAATCGGATTAGCGATGTGTTTACTCTAAAAGCTGAAGCCTTGGTGCAGTGGTGAACCAAACGCTCAGCATTGAAACGAGATGGCCTGAACAGAGCACGCAGCCTGGCCCCCGTTCCCAGCCCCAGCCTGGACAGGACTGTGTTCACCATATGGTGTTCTGCTACGCTCGTGCTATTTCTAGCTTCAAACACTGGAATTGGGAACAGGTTTAAAAACAAGGCTTTGATCCCGCCAAGACGTCTGCTGACCACACCATAGACCTTTTTTGCTGGTAGCTGAACCAGCCGTGCCACAGACCCTTCAGATGATCCCTGTTAGTCCCTTCATGACACAGGTTCACACACTTTGCTCTGCCTTACCCAATTCCTTAGACCTACCCACACTGCTTTCTCTCCTGATAAAAAAAAAAAAAAAAAAAAAAAGGTTTTTTCTTGCAAAACTATGTGCCTGGATTTAAATGTGTTTTGAACATGACGCTATTTATCCAGCTGGAAAGAAAGCAAACTCACACTCTAGGGAATGAAATGAGTCTTTCACTTCCTGAAGACTTCATTCCACCATTTACCTGACACCACCACCAGCGCAAGGTGCCACCTCCAGCACAAACAGAGCTCCCAAGGACTGGCCAGCCCTGTGCCCAGCACCCCGCGCCCACCCCTCTGGGCACAGCAGTCTGGTGGAAAACCAGGCACTGACGACTCTTTCTCATCCAAAGGTGCCCACATCCCCGTGCCAGCTTTAGGTAACACTAAAGATAAAACAACGGTTTACCTAAAAGCATGAATTTCTACATAAATTGCTGGATTTCTAGCTAATAGATTTCTAAGGACTTTTTGGTCGACCAAACGCTCCTTTCAAAGCAAATGATTAGGGCTGTATAAACCCCATCCTATTTACTGTTCAGCATTTGGATTAATCTACTAACCAGTTTAAACATCCCAGCAGCCATCGTCCTGCAAAAATAGACATATTGCAGACCTAGTCAAAAAGCCTTGAAAGGCCTCAGTATTGGCGGGGGGGTGACAGAGACACAAAGGGTATCTCCTTTGCACAGCAACTGTCTCCAATGCCCGCAGCTGCAGCGAAGACAGCAATGCGGCTTGCGGAGCACTCACTGCAGTGCACTCCGTACGTCACAAACGAACCACTTGGCGTGTAGGATCAAAGGTGGGAAATACATCCTTACCCAGCACACCTACTGACAGAGGAAGGTCTCACCCAGGCTGAGTTTCCAAAATACACGTAGGAAACGGATTACTCTTTTCTCAGAGCCCATCGCCCATTTCTAGCCACACCAGGACAGACAGCCCTCCGGTGCTCAGTATGCTTTACCTGGATTTTCGGTTTCTCTCTCCCTCCTCCTCTCTACCACTCCCTTACTTACTGGGAAAGAGCAAAGATGACGTTTCTCACAGTATTTAGCAGAAACACCTACATAATGCAACTGCTCAGCACCAGGATTTACCAACCCATCATTCAGGTTTACTAATCAGGACAACGCAAATCAAGGTTTTGATTTTTGAAAGGAAAAAAAAAACCCACACCAACCCCCCCCAAATTTGGGACTTTTAGCAGCTGTAGTGTCTAGACCAAACAAGTGGTTTCCATTGCACAATCCGTCATTGTTAGCCATTACTGTTTGGCCAAGGCAGCAGGTTGTATTGATCACACCTGAAGCACAGGCTGGGTTGGGCAACTTGGATAACACAGCAACTGCCTGCACAAGGCACACCTTTAGCTAGAGGAATTGTTCATCTTTTTGAAAAAGAACAAAATCAACACAAAGTTTAAGAAGAGCGGTCATTTTATTGGCATATTTCCTGCTAGTGTTTTATGGATATAAACTATTTTTTGCATTGCAGAAAATCAAGGCAGTATTATGCTTAGATTGTATCTAATTAATTTTTCATACTAACAACTGTCTCAATGCCAGGTGGTTGATACATGGCCATTTAGAAACCAGAAGGTATTGGTCAGGAAAAAAACAAAGCCCTCAACTTTGTTCACTGAGCTCCGTTTTTCAACTATGGTCTTGCTAGTCAAACTGTATTACATACCTTTGAACAGGGAAGTTATGTAGGGAAGCATGAATCTTTATGATTTTAATGCACCTCCCTAGCCTTTGGAATTATTCTTTCCCATACAAGCTGTTACTCTCCAGGGTAAAATACAGGAGCATAGGAAACTTAACAGAAACTGAGTTACCTTTTGCTAGGTCAAAAGATCTTTGGGTCATCTTCATCATCACCTGGCTTGAGGCCATTGAGAAAGATGCACAGGGAAACCTAGAGTTGGGGCCTGCTGGGGCTCCCATTGGCACCTCCAAGGTCCAGTGTGCTAACTGGCAAAGGAGGAGCATCCCCACAGGGGCAGCTGAGCACGGGACAGAGCACGCTGCCAGACCCAGCACAACCGCGATCAGGCTCCGCGTTTGTTAGTGCCAGTGCAGAGGGGAGCAAAGCCCCATCTGCCTTCTGCACAGGTGAAGTCTGGGCTCACACAAACAGTGCAAAGGCATTTCTGTCCTGTTTATGCCAGGCTACCTGCTGGCTACCACTTGCCAGAATGTCACAGGGAAAGGAAAAAAAAGTGCTTCTTAATTATAGTCCTTCTGTTGTTCGACTCGGGGGTTTTATTAAAAGGGAAAAAGCATAGGCAGCAGCTAATCAGCTGCTCCTAACAGACAAAGTCCTAGAGATTGATTTTTCAAGTGATTAGCAGTGCAAACACACATTTTCACAACTCAAAATCTTTGCATTTTTATGCAACAGCTATTTCATTAACGAAGAAAGGATCAGAGAGGGAGAGTTAACAGCCAATACTAGCCTCAAATACTAATGCCTTTATTACTGCAGCACACAGATTTGAAATCCTACATTGCAGCTCCATAGGTTCCATATGCAGCTTTAATTAGAAGCAAAAGCTGTTGCTGTACCTTTGCATATATGATTTTTTCACGACACAACATCACTTGCTGGACAAAATGCCATCCTGCTTTGCACAAGCCATTCAGCATCTCCGGCAGCATTTAGCAGTGTCGCTCCCGTGTTTGCCTTAGAAGCTCTAATGACAGAGCAGAGCAGCTGTCAGCAACTTATGGGCTGAAAGAGGAATTGGAATAGCTTAGAGACACACGATATACCCTGAAGGGAGCTAACAACAAGCATGGTGGCATCAGACGCGCTATACGTTCAGTGTGCTTCTTTCCATACCTGCTAGTCCCTTGAAGTATCAAGAACTTGCAGCTGACTGTACTGCTGGGATCAGGAGTGCCGGCTGCTCAGTGCTCACCCAACACACCTCCAGGCAAAGCCAAGTCACAAAAATTAGTCAGAAAGCCTGTTGTATAGATCACTAAATAGTTTTTAGTTTAAATCTCAAAAAAAGAGACAGCTTTAATAAAAACATCACTTGTCTACCACTTCTTATCTAATTTTCTGAAGTGAAAGTCAGACAAGGTTCACCAGTGCCTTAATACCTTTCTGAGCAATACGCTAGATAAGGAAAATCTCTGCTCCCACAATCAGCACATCTTCACCTCCCTGGTCCCACGTACATCAGTGACAGAAGATATGTTTTTTTCCCATGAGCTCCTTTTTAGCAGCCATATCCACGAGAACAGGCTGGATGAGCCTCGCTGCTGACAACTTGAAGAGAAAACAACAGGGAATTTTCCTTCTCCAAACATGAGTTTCCATGGCATTCCCAAACACCAGTCCAAAATCCCTTGGATGGCAGCAGGTTACCATTTCTCAGAGCAGGTGGGAAATGCACGTGTGCAGCTAAACACAGCGGTGTGCAAAGCTGCTACGCTGCGGAGTGAGAGACTCTCAAGCCGTGCGCCACATTGCCAAGTGCAAATTACAGACGAGGAGAGACTGGCTGGGCTTTCAGCCCCAGGAGGTGGCATCCTGCGTGCTCCAGGGCTTCTCCTTCACACAGCACAGCCCAGCTCCCCCTCCCCGCTGTGCAGCACCTCGCTGGCACCTCTCCACCGAAACGTCAGTCCTGACACGCTGTTAGATGTGCCTTCAGACTCCTGGTGGGAAAGTCCCAGGTGGACAGGGGGCCAGCAGGACCCCTGCCCACACCGCAGCAAAGCCTCTCACAGGCTCCCAGGGGAGTGAAAGCATCCCTAACTCATACCAAAGGGAGGCACTTTCCATAATTCAGGAAATGTATTTAGACCGTGAACACCTCAGTTCCCGGCAGCTGGAGGGAGAGGAGAAGGGGAGCTGATGCTTTTCTTTGATTTTCACCAAAGCAACCCTAGTCTTGCTTAGCTTAGAGGCAGTTTATGGCAGGTTTTAGATTCTATTCCTTCAGCCTCTTACAGCTTCCAGGATGCAGCATTAATGCTCGGGGAAGGCAGAGGACTCTGAATTAAGGGCACAGTTGTCACACGAGTTGTTACAGCCCTCTCACTTTCACCCACTGCGCTCTCATTACAGAGCACCACGGGACATTCACTTACACCGACGACTGGAGCTTCACCGCGTTCCTGCAGAGTGATTTTTCCTCTAGCGAAATGCCACCATTTACAATGAGTGCAGTTGTGCAGGACACTGTTACCAAACCTGCAGTTAAAAAATATAATTAACTGTTGGTGATAAGAGAAGCATGGATTAAAGCACTGTCTATACATCACACAGATCCACATGAATTATTCTTTGGCAAGACATTTCATGCTATATCTGCAAACCCAGCCTTTTCGGTGCACTGCTTTTCATCTGGTCCTGCACAGTGATTAGGGCATGTCAGTGGGACCAAGCCAGAATATGACTGTACAGGTTTGTCCCGGCTCAAGATCTGGGGTCCCTAGATCATATTCTGGGGCCTCCAGGATGAACTGGTCTCATAGTGATCTGTGAACTATTTCCAGTCTCAATGCCAGGTTTGGTTTTCCTCTCCCAGCTGCCTGCACAGGCAGCTCTTAGACCAAAATTTCTCTCCCAAGAGAAGTTTTGCCCCAGTGCAGAGAAGCTGGAAGGCCACCTAAAGTTGTGTCCTAAGCATCGCTCTCTTGAAGAGAAATCCACTGCCTAATTTAGGGCACAAAATTTCACAAAATCCTGCGTGCCCCAACCTCCAGTTTCTGGCCCATGGCACTGACGGTGAAAGGAAGCACTGGCAATTGCCATGTGATAGTTTTCTGGACCCTGAATTACACCAGACATGGGCACAATGCATCCAGTCAGGGATGTTTCTCCCTTCCGTTATGCAGCTTGAAAATCACAAAGTATAAATGAATACATGTGGGACCTGAAAGTAAAGGTTGCTTCCTCGTGGTTACACGGGCTCAGAGATAATGTCACTGCAGTTTTCAGTGGAATTAATTCATGCACTGTGGGCCCATAGTGTTACCAAGGTATGAGAAGGAATGCATTACATAAATATACGTTTATCATAGGGAGTGGAACAGCTGAGACCAATTTTCATTTTTGCTTCTGCACTTAGATATGCTTTGTAGATATTTTCCTTCAGCAAATGATTCAATCCATCACAATTAAAGCAACACAATGTAATCTTTCCTTTGATTTAATTGTTCCCCTTCTGCCAGATATACAAGTTCAAAATACATTCGAAGTAATATTTAAAATAGAAAGATTATTTTCAAAATTAGCACAAATCTCCTAATGGGTTCAGAATTACATGCTGGGAGTCTTGCAATGCATTGATTTTTGGTACTTAATTTTAAAAGATTTCCAAAGTATGCCAGCATGAATCTGAATTGATATTTCCCAGGAAACTCTAATGGACTTGGGTATTCAAATCCCTCAGAAGATCAATCTTCCTTCCTGTGCACTGCTGTAAACACTCTCCTTCCCCTATGTGCTCAAAGCAGAGCTGCGCCTCTCGGATGCAGAATGGTGCCCACGGGAGGAGCAGACCCTGCCTCCTTGCAAGGCAGCAGCCCACAGCATCCACGCTGCAGGTACTTAAATAGCTCAGGAGCGAAGCCATGGGGAAGGTCACAAACACAAGGTCAGAATGACAGATACATGGCAAGACACCAAGCAGAAACTCAAGATGGTGTCCATCGCTTCCACAAAGACACTCGGGGAGAGGCAATGACCAGCTACAAAGCCAGGCCATGTGCCCCAGCAACTTTGCTCACTGCTAGCTTGGGCAGATTTGACCTGACAGCTTAAAAGCTTTTACTAATAGTTGCATAAGCTTGCCCAAGGTAAAGCATATATACCTAGAGATATGCTTGTTAGATAGCAAACAAGGGCTATGCTCAGAGTCCAAGAGATAAGTGAAGAAGAGCAATTCAACATCACTCCAATTAACGAATGCGATTTCTTCTGTCCTTTCCTTTTATCTGCCATCTCCCGAGTTTGTTTTCAACTCCTTTCCCTTGCTGTACCTCCTGAATGTTTAATTTCACATCCAGGCCCTGCAGTGGAGAAATGCCAGCGCTGGTGCTTCTTAGGCAAAGAACTGAGGACTTCTTAGCATGGGGCAGCCCAACACCCTCAGCAGGGACACCAAGTGCTGGAGTGCAACACGTGGTGTCCCTGCCAAGGTCCCCAGATGGCAGAGCTGCTGGCAACAATTTTAATGGAAATGGTATGCACCACCACTGCAAGGATTTAAGTTTACAAGCTCTGAGTGTCCACATGATGCTGAAGCACTTGCCCTTCCTCAGCACAGCCATCCTACAGCTCTCTAACTACGTAGCAAGACAAAGGATGCTATAATAATCAGCACCTTCAAACCCTTACTGTAGCAGGCACGCAGCAGGACCTGAAAAATAACCTCAGAAAACAAACTGGTGTGAACAGAGTAAAAACTCACAAGTGTTTTTTTTCCTTTTCAAATGTCTCACTGTGTCTGGCAGGCAGAAAGCGGTGTGCACGCACACGCAGCAAGCTTTAGAAGGTCAGGATGGGAACCGACATCAGTAACGTCCTACCAGCTCACTGCCCCCCCCCCAGCCGGGTTTGCACAGAAACAACGCTGCTCCGTTCCAGGTGGGCTTGCGTGTTGCTATATCGTGCTGCATGAGCCAGTACAAACCCATCCCAGAGGACACCAGCATCGCTGCACATCACCTATAAGCATGAGCCAGAGAGGAAAGGGTCCCTATTCTCCTTCCCACCCAGGTGCGCTGGAGCAGGGAACAGCCTTCATCCTAAACCTCTCCCCTTCCTTCTCCCCCACGCTGCCCACAGGCTGGGCAGGATGGCGGGGCAGCAGTGGACACCCAGCAGACGGAGAACTGCCTATTTGCAGCACACAGCAACAGGCAGCAGCTTGCCGAGTGCAAACTGCGGCTTTTGGAGTTGTTCTCCACCCCAGCCTGGTGTCAGTGGAGGAGCAAGCTGACCAGCTGTGCACTAACGGATCAAAAGGCCTGTCTCTGCTGCTTCACATATGAACTGAGCACCGTTCTGCACAGAACCACCGAATGCAGTTATTTATACCAGTGCTGCAGGATCCAGACCCTTTGCCTCCAGATACAGACTTACTTCATGTAGCCGCTCTATGCAAAATAAAAATCACCTAACACCTTACCTATATACTCATAAATTAATAAAAAAATAAATTAATATTCTTATTTTTCATTTACACATACTACTATTAGTCTGTCCCATCTGGAGACTTGGAGCTAAACGCAATGCATGTTTAAATCAATAAAAGATTTTTCCCTTCTCTTCAACAGAATTAAGTGAGACTCCGAACACCAAGTTCTTATTGTGTTGTGATACCGACTGTTAGGAGGATGCATATCAGTATGTGCAGCAAAACATAACACTGTATCAAATGCTGTTAGAACAGAGCCTTATCAAAGAAATGATGGGCAGGAAATATGTTCTCCAAAAATAACCACAGTATTTGCTCATGGCACTGACACAAAGGATATCTTTGAGCCACAGCTCATATCTTTGACAAATAGAAACCTTTAAAAGAGCCTAATTTTGTTGTTCATTTTATTTTGCCCATTTTAATTTACATATGAAATTAAAAAAAAAAAAAAGGCAACATATTTTAAAGAGAAGTGTTGCTTTTTTTTTGTATGGTTATTATTTTCTACAACACACGGACAACGTAAACAAAGCCAATTAGTCACGTTAGAGCAAACAGACTCTGCACAGCAGTTTGATGCTCATTTACACAGACGAAACAAGCAGGGACAGGAATCCTAAAATACAGGATGAACACAAGGAACAATCTACATGATTCGAGCTGCTAAAAATCTAAAGGCATGCCACGGCAATTATAACTTTGTGAGGTCTTTAACTACAATTTCTTCTGCTTGTTCGTGTAATCACAGCTTACATCTTTCTAACATCCAAAGCCTAACAAGCTTTTTTTATGCTCCTACCACCCCCAAGCTGTACAAATAAGCAACATCATTTACAGCAGGCGAGAAAGTGTTTGTTGAGCACAGGGTTGTAACGATGTAAAGGCTGGGGCTGCAGCCACAGGCAAAACCAACTCGCACAGAAGGACAGGCTGCTAGGCCAGGTTACAACGGGTAAAATTCCCGGCCACTGCCACCACACGTGGTCCTCACCAGGGGAGTGAGAAGGCGACTCATCCCTTCCCGTGATCTCCCCGAGCTGCCACCTGCCCCAGCCGCCGAGGGTGGCTGACATGTGCCCACCGGGGCGACAGGGAGCTCTGTCCCACCCATCAGCCATGAAGCTGAAACAGATCTGTTGGGCTACAAAACACTGCAGCAAGGCACCCAAGAAGGAAAGCAGAATCACAAGAAGAATTACAGCCAGCAGCTGCCTATAAAGTTGCTTAAGTAAAAAAAAAAAATCATAACAAAAAACTACCTCTGCTGCGGCCTTCCTTTTACAGCTGGAACGCACAGAAATACGTCACCTGCTCAGTTCCAGGTGAAGATGTTCTGCCGGGTCCCTGCAGGAACAGGGTGCTGGTGCCATCTGCCGTTCGCCGGCCTCGGGCAGGCGAGCACGGGCCAAAGCCTAGCAAAAGAAAACGACTTGATAAATTAATATCTGGCATAAATGAAAATCCTTCAGATGCCCGAGGGCCTCCTGTGGCAGTTTAGGGATAACTCGGTGTTTAGACAAGATTTATTTACATGGGAAATATCACAAGCAAATCCTTGCTGACACAGTCCTTAATGCTGCATGAAATTAGACACAATGCCCTTCCAGAAGCAAAGAGCAGGATAAAAACAGATAGACACTTACTTTTAGGGTGAGGTTACTTTTAGCTTTAGCTTAGTTACTTTTAGCTCCTCAGCCAGGGTATGGCTCCTGGAGCTCATAAACCCAGCACTCCCAAGGAGAACGGCACCAAGCTCTCTTCCTAAAAAATTATCTGCTATTTAGGACGCACAAAACCAGCTCCATATACAAAACCCAGACAGCAACCCAGCCGGCTCTCACAGAGCTCCTCCAGTGAAGGCACCACCCCACCCTTCATGCTGTTGAGAGCCACCTTCCCTCACCATCTCCCTGGAGCCTTCCTCAGCCACCCTCCTCACACCCTCCAGCCAAGCCACCCCCGCTTTCAGGGCCCCCTCAGTGGGACAGGAGGGGACAGTTCCCCAGAGAAGCAGGTCCTGGCTGGGAAGGCGCTGCCCTGTGACAACGTGGCTGGCCAGCAGCAAGGCTGAGCCCTGGGACACGACTGCCCAGCGTGGGGACAGGGGACCTGCGACCTCCCTGCCAGGGGTGAGACCACAGCAGCCAGTGACCTGCAGGACTGCAAACACAACCACTTGCCCAACTGCCTCTCCAAGATGCTCAGTTTGCATCCGGATCCGATACAGAGATGGCAACTCCCAAGATACTGGTTTGAGTTTGACAAGGGAGGATGTTATTTTGCTGGGGACCAGTTCAGCTGCTTTGTATGAGAATCATTTCCACTGTCCTTCCGGAGAGTTATTTATACTGACAACTGTGCTCTGCCTTTAGCACTTAAGCCTGCTGTCCAGCCAGCAAACAGGTTTCACACCAGATACCGTGCCTCTTCCTACCCGCGCCAGTCACTAAACACTGATAGAAGGTGCCGTGCCGTACACAGAAGGCAGGTAGGATATTTCTGGCAGAGCACAGGCAAAGTAGTGTTTAAATGTCCTTGCTTATGGGCGTTGAAACCTGCAAACTTGAGGGCCAGAGGTGCTTGTGTGGCCATCGAAAGAGCTGCAGCTGTTGGGATGGCATTCTGAATATGCAGAGGGAGCTTCTGCCAGAGCTAAAAACAGAAAGCCTGGGTGGCGCGAGCAAAGTGCAGGCGATCCACGTGCTGCATTTGTTCTGATCATCTCTGGCTCAGCCATGCCAAAAGGAAAAGTCTCTGCTTTTAGCCGTTTTCTCTACCTCAATAAATTTACTCTGCCTCCTAAGCACCAAAGGGAAAAGCCAATTATAAGAACCACTGTCATGGCAGTAAATGGAAGAAGAGATCATGACAAATGCAATCTTTTCTGCTCTAGCAAGAAGCTTGCTTAGAGAAAGGCCAAGATGAAATATCTCTCTCTGGAAATATCTCAGCTCTAGCTGGATAAAACCTAGACCCACATCCACGGGGGAAACTCACATAAAATCTTGACATGTTTTGTGGAGCTTTATCATGATGCAGCCTGCAGAGGTTTGTTAGGACCCAACTTGGGGGCACATCAGTACACTCTCTCTATAGATATCAGAGTAAGCATCCTACCCAGGACTGGCAAACATCCAACAATGCTCACCACTCCCCAAACTGCCTATAGATAAGTCTTTATAGCACAGACTGGCACAGGTTTAAGTTACAGTGGAAAATATATTGGATATGTCAAAATATCTGAAGTTAACCCCAAGGGAATGCTGCCAGAAAGTATAGCTCTAAGATCATCCAGTAAGTGGATGCCTTGAGGCATCATAAAGCAACACTGCGAGTGGCCTTTGGTTTGAGGCTGCTCAGTCTCCCCGTTAAAACACTGCTCCCGGACCCAGCAAGTGGAAAGCAAGCAGGCACCTCTGCTAAGTTGCTTTCAGAAGTTAATACCGACAGATGATTGAGGACATCTGCCAGCAATGCCACTTTTGTTATGTAATAACACAGTTCCAAATTACTCACACTCATCTGCCATCCTTTTCCACCACACTTGCTCAATCCCTTAAATCCACAAATGTGTGCCAGCATAATTTAGAAGAGTATTTGCCTAACATCATCAGAGATAATCTGAATTTACACCAAGATACCCACGATAAGCATCTAGGCTAAAACTACTGATCTGCCTGGCTCAGTGAGAGCATCTGATCTTCAGTGGACAACTACTAATGGCAGTAGAAAGGTCAGCTGTGCCCTGTTGTCCAAACACAGCCCCCACATAAACCTGCATTGCTCCTCTGAAGCCAAAGGAACTGTATCAATCCGAACTTGGTTTGGAGCGGTGTACTATCAAAGACGGAGGCAGCCCAACAATTGCTGGTCTCAGACAGGCTTGGTTAAGTTTAATCACTCAGACTTGGCTGAGTCTACTGGTGAGTCCAGTTTCAGACAGGTTTGACTAAGTGCAGTCAGTCAAACTTGGCTGAGTCTCTCAGTGTTTACCACCCACCTGGCAACTTTGGTGGTGAGAAGACAGGAGGGAAGGCCTGAGGAGCCTCCCAGCACACATACTCACAGCCCCTCTGCTGCCTTTGGACCAGGCAGGCTGTGACACCTTCTGGCAATGGCACCTCTGTGTGACTTAAACCTCCCCAAGTCTCTCCTCCTCTGTTTGCAGATGATTACTTTTAACTTACAGTCATGTTCATTGCACTTTGCTGAGGACCTCTTAGAAAAAGAGCCCTGACTGTCACCAGCAATGGGCACCATCAAACATGTACTGCAGGTGCAGAAGACCGTCCTTGCACACCTGTCTGCTCAGCACCCTCTCTTCCAGCAGCTAGCCTCAACCAGCCTCTGACTACCAGAGGCAAACCGCTCCTTGGGCAAGACCAGCTGGAGCTTGCCAGCCTACCCGGAGCTCCTCTCCCTCATGAAATTCATAGTGCTGCCAGGCTCCCTCCCTTCCCCAAGCTCCCTTGTGACATAAACACCAGCTTACGCTCAGCTTCTTCACCTAAGAATGGGAAGATGTGCTGGATTTCCTCGCAGAAGAAGTTTCTGCCTGAACTCTGAATCCAACCATAGGAATTAATGCAATTCTTGTTGTCAAAACTACCTTAGACACCAACTTGCCAGTGAAGATGCCTAGTTTCTCCACAGAGCAGGTCCATTCATTTTCACACCAAGACCATTTGTTACCCTCATTTCTCCATTCAGAAATCCCTTTCGGGGGAAAAAAAAACCCAAAAAACAAATCACTACTTATCTGTCTCAAGAGTTGGATGTGGTATAAATTGAAATGTCACTTCAGAGGCCCCTGACAAAGCACTTCAGGAAGAAGGGCCCCAGCATTTGCGGCCTTTGCGCCAGCTGCTTTTCCATTTTGGGAAGGGTTTAAGATGGCTGGCATAGCCAGTCTCT
Source organism: Falco cherrug (assembly GCF_023634085.1). Taxonomy (NCBI): domain Eukaryota; kingdom Metazoa; phylum Chordata; class Aves; order Falconiformes; family Falconidae; genus Falco; species Falco cherrug. The sequence continues at coordinate 60,463,705 of NC_073704.1, read as the reverse complement.
TCCCACCACCCCTGCATTCAAGCCAGCGTCAAAAGTTCACGTGGTAATTACGCCATCAAGAGGTGAATAATAGTTTAAATTCCTCAGGCTGGATTGTCTAGCTGCAGGATCCAAGTAAATCCCATTGCCTTGCAGCAAAGGGCGAGCAGCACTCCTGGAGTTCAAGACCCCTTCCTCAGAGGTCTTCAGGCACAGATGAGAACCGGAGAGGCAAAAAACAGCCAAAGGAAGCAGGTGCAGCTCCCAGAGCATCCCTACACCGCCGTCTGTGCTGAAGGGCAGGATCCACCCGTCCTTGGGCACGGATGGCCATGATACAATTTGCAGTGACACAATAAAAATTATACAGCCACTAACAACCGTGCCAGTAGAGATGCTTTAGCCAAAAGTAAGTTATACCTTTTCACACAGCTTCTGGGACTCAGTATGAATGAAGCAAGCAGGTAACTGGAAAAATTTAGGAGCTCATGCTTGCAGGAAACCCAACTGCAAGTCATATTTTCAAACTGGGAATCTGGGAAAGACCTCCAGAACCCCACGAGAGGTAACTAACTCAGTGTACCTTAGACTGCTGGGCAGGACTTTGCAAAGTAGCTGAGCTGTTTTCATGGTCACAAAACTGACGAAGGCTGACAATGCCAAGACTCAACTGCCTAACACACCTTCAGCCTGTGGACGTGCACTGCTACGGTGGAAGAAAAGATTCAGTTTGTTTCTAGACATTTTCAGAGCCACGGGCAGCTTTGCCTGGGAATATCTCCTCCTACCCTTTATGCATTTACACAAAACGATTCCTTTAAACGAGCTGTTAACGAGCATTTTGGAGCACAGGCATTTCCACTAAACTTTCTGCACTAACACTGGGCACAGAGACAACCCTGCACTTCAGCAATGCCCTCACTCCAGCTCCTCCGCTACACGGTACCTCACTGAATAACGCATCTTGCTTGAAATTTAACAGCGCAATGGCACTGTGCTTCTGCCATCATCAGGACATTACTTCAGCTCCCAATGAGCTTCACACAGTTCTTCTTCCAAGCCTGAAGGATGCTAATGTGAAACTGCTCAAGTCAGCAAGACTTGACGCTGGCTCCACCAAGCCCAAGCCATCCCCCTGCATTCATCAGCATTTGGGGAGAGGGGAAAAGCTCAAGTTTTCTTTATATCCCAACAGGAAATTCTTTACATTCCAGATCTGTATAGGAGTCCTGCTTCTAATGAAGTTTTGCTACACTTCTCTTTCTTGGCTCTCTTTCAGTGTGGAGATTCACAATCGACCTGAGCTGGCATCTTTCCAGCGCTCAAGACTACTAGCATGATAAAAATATAACCAACTACAGATCTGGCCACTTTTGTATCTCACAACAATGGGCCTGTTTTTTTCCAGCTAACGGTGCCTCTCTGTTGACTTTCAAACAGGCTGGAGAGAATAAATTGCTGCAGTTTATTCCCATACAGCTGACATTCCCGCCATGCCATCACTCACAAGCAGGGATCCGAACATTAGAAATGTAACCCACCACCCCAGACAGCCTGCAGTCCTCAGAGGGGAGCTGGCGGAGAGGAGACTTTCCACTTCAAGAGTCAGCACTGACTCAAGCTGCTGGCAGCAAGAGCCCCAAAACCAAACTGATGGCTTAGAGAGGTGAGTAACACTTTAATTTCTAGCATACTAATCATGTTCTCAGGTTACGTGAGGGCTTTTCAGGGGGTGCGGAGGAGAGGCAGGGATATGATTTTCGATTTCAGATACCAGTGTTCCCCGTTCTGGCACACTGAGCTGCTTTCACCTGTAGGCTCGTCAAGGGTGGTCATTTCAGCATGCTGGCAAACCAAAAAAAAAAAGCAGCTCCAACCGCACAGCACACTTGGCGCAGTCCTGCCTGCATGAGCATCTCTGAGCCTCACACCCAGGAAACCCAGGAAGACTGTGGTTTCCAAAGCAAGAGAGGACTTCAGTGCCAACCAGCACGTGTAACAGGGGGCGAAGCCATGATGAGCTCTGCCCCCTTGAACATCTCGCAACATTAATGAGGTATTTTGCAAGCAGCCAATCCATTAATACATGTCTTGGGCTGAGAGAAGAGGCAAACGGTCCACAAGACACTCAGCTGAGATGCAGGCTCAGTTGTGCAGCAGAGCCTTGGCCAGGCTCCACGGCCTCCTCCTAAACGTGGGTCACAGGCAGATTAAAAAGAAAAAGAGAAGGGCTAGAGATGCTAAGGGAAGAAAGTGGCCAGAAAATATAATGCATCTCCTCAGTAAGAGCCTTTCCATAGCACTGGGAACTGTACGTAAAGGGGTAACCAGAACCACAGGTGCGGGACTTGGATTTAGCCTCTCACCCTGCTCCACCTTTCAGCAGCACAGACTGCTCCCGTTCTCTGACAGCACATCGTCTGCAGCCAGAGGTTCACTGTCCAGCAAGCTAACCCAAAGCTACCACCATCACGTGCCACGAAAACACATCACCTTGGCGGCTGCAGAGGAATATCCAGGAGGCAGGACACCCTGTTTGCGCCCCCTGCAACAGGGCAGCCCCAGAGGGTGACCTCAGGCAATAGGCACAGCTGGGGCAGTAACCTCTTCTCCTTTCCCAGCAGTGCAGGACCCACAGCCTCAGCCCTATGGCACAATAAACATCCTGCACATTATCTGCAGGCCTAACCCAGAGTGTTGTGAAAACCAGGGCCAGGTGTGGACAGGAGTTTGAGGTCTCCCAGCTCCAAATGACAAAACAGCTGAGGACCAAGCATTTCCTTCAGCAGACCAGGGAGTGAGGCAAACCTGGGGGCAGGATCTGCCCTTGAAAGGAACTTTATTCCCTCTGTTGCCTGGATATCAACTCTTCCTTTTCATATTTTGCTTTTCAGGTGCATTAACTAGTAGATTTGGGGTATCCAAGAGCTTTGCCCATAACACTGTGTTTTCTCCTAGAGAAATTCCTAGCTGTTGTTGCAAAAGGTAGCAAGAAAGTTAGTGGCACGTCTTCACTGCCTGAGAGAGGAACTTGGTCCGCTTACCACAAATACTATTAACAAGAACTGCAACTCACCTCCAGTTCTGTTGCTTATTTAATATAAAACATTTTAAATGCATTTACTGACCAGCTCTCTAAACAGAAGCAAACTTTTTTTTGGCAAGGAGGGCAGGCAGAGGCAAAGCCCTGGCTCCCTCGTGTCTTGCACTGCACACATGCCTTCATATTCTCATTTCCTAACCTCCAAAGGCTACGGCTGTCAGGGGACAACCCCTCGCTGACTGCCAAGGCTGCTGCAGGCTCCAGCTGCAGCACTAGCTGGAGTTCACAGCCATCCGGACACGGTCGCGTTTGGTGCTGAACGTGGGCAGGTGAATTGTTTCCAGAGCAGCTGGGTGCACGCTAGATTAGGCATTTTTGTTTTCCCGAGACTTCACAGTAACCAAGCAATACAGCTTGCTTTTGGGACACTTGAGATGGACTTTATCAGACATGCTGTCTCTGTCACTCTCTAGTAGACAGAAAACCCAAGCCCTGCTGTATTTTTAGGGGGGTTCTACCTAGGAAGTTTGTGTCTCAGCTGCTAAAAAGGCAGCAATCTGAGCACCCACTGAGATCACTATCTACATATACTCTTGAACGATTAATATGATGCCCAGCAGACCAAGAGACCACCAGTAGCTTAGGCTCAGACCACTGCTGACTTCCATTAGATAAACTTTTCACTGTAGAAAACCTTTTCACAAGAGGGGAACAGAGAGAGCATGACCAGAAAAACCTTTCCACCAGTTGCAAACAGAAACAGGTAGGTACTAGCATGAAATGCAATACAGGGGAAGATAATTAACTCATGCCTCACTTTTCTAATGAAATGGCAATAAAATCTAAGAGTTTGGGAACTGCATATCTACGGTTACAAAGCTATAGCTCTGATTTATATTGAGTCAAGTGCAAGTTAAAATCGAGCCTGGCTTTCTAGATTGCCTTTGGGTGGAAATGAACATATTTGCTTTAGTGATGCGCTCGGGTTGCTTGACAGGCCTGCAGATTTGTATGACACCAGCTGTTTCCATATCAAATGCTGTCCACGTAGTTAAAATTAGACCGATCACATTTCCTGGAGGGGTTTCGGCCCTACAGTCCCCTGCCAGCCTGTGCGTGGGCCCCCCAACAATGAAGCGTTCACTGCTCAGCATAAACCAGGCACATGGTACTTTGTGGAAGCCCAAATGCCATGGCTACTCATTTAAACTAAACTTTTCTCCTCCTTGGACACAGGGTATGGCACATGTCACTGAGAGGTGTCTGTGAGAGTTTAAACAGTCCAGTCTTGATGCTTCCTAGAGACAGAAAAGAACCATTAGACCAGGTGTATGTTTATTTTTCATTCAAGAAACATCTGTGCAAGTTATTTAATTTTATCAACACATTTTGCCAGCTCAATTTTCTGTGAAATGGCTTGGGTTTTGAAAAATTATTTCCCTATAAAAAGCTTCCTTTGACTGTACAGTGACAGCTTAATTTAGATAACTTGAATAATGGCAGTTTTGAGAACTGACACTTTTAACTGCTTCACAGTCTACGCCCTACTGCTACAAACATGCCTCTAAACTACAAGTGTTCAGCGATATTCTGATTATTTGCACTTTGCAAGCATGATTTATGCTGCGTGTAAAAGCTCTGAGGCTGGAATATTTTTTTTACCACGTTTTACAATGCAACAGGTAGGTCCCTGTTGTGAGCTAGATGGTGATACTGCAGCATGTGCAAGGGAAGACAGTACTCTGACTGCTGCGGGCCTTCCACCCTTGGGTATATGATGCACTCTGGGTCCCAGCAGTTTTGGATAATTACTACAAGCCGCACTGGTGGGACCAGAGCTGTTGGTACAGACTGTCTTTAAGTTGCCAACAGCTGCCCCAGCTTCTCTGGTGAAGAGATCAGCGGCAGGGCTTGGCCTAGACATAGGAACTGAGAGCAAGTATTTAAGAGACCGCAGCTCTGCCCCACGACACAGCAGCCCTCCAGCCTCTGCAAGAGTCACACAAGGCCAAAACACTGAAAAACCCCTCCTTGTGTTGGCATCAATGCCAGCTGCATCCCCCTGCTCCCCCACTACTACTCTCACACCACACAGCACAAAGTTCATACTCTGGTATCAATTTACAATAAGTCACTTGAGATAACTTTGCTGCTCAGATGGCAGTGGAGGGAAAAGCCCTGCCCCAGCGTGAGCAGGAGGTGGGCAAAGACCCCCATCCTTCAGATGCTCAGCTCCCACGCCTGCCCGCCCCAAGGCACTGTGCGCAGCGGTGCCCAGGGAACTGGTTTCACCCATCTCTGATGACCAGCAGCAGCCCCTGCAGTTCACGTGCCCACCGCAAACCCCGCAGCTGCTGGGGGAACCGCACAGCGATGGCGTGCCACCTCAGGGAAGGTGCCTCTGGTCAGATCCTCGCACCGCCAGCACAGGGACATGGGGACAGCTCTCCCCAGCAGCTCAGACAGACACTCCTCTGTCAGGAGGCAAGTGAGCTAAAAACATCTCCTGGCATGTCAGGGAAACTGGAGATGAGAGAGCTTTAAATAACATGCCCCTCAACAAACAGTCTCCAGGGGGGTCCTGGGTTTCTTGTTTAATTGTACAAGTTCAAATCTCGCCCACTGACTTGTCCCACTCGTGGAAATGCTGGCACTGCCTGCCCTGGGTGTCAGTGGTTGGCACACTAGAGCGGGGGCAGACCAGGCAGCAGCAGAGCCCCCAGCAGCAGCTCCATATGAACATGTGCCCAGCATGAGCAGTGCTGGTGGAGCTGAACCAGGACAAGATTTTTAGGCCAGAATTCTCCATGGGCACAGATGCAAGATGATAAAGCGCAGTGATGGGTAGCCTGGAGGATTACGTGCTGCTATTCATCGCCGGGGCTCCCCTGCCCAGGGTGCAGGCTGGAAGCAGCTCTCATGGCACTAGTGATCAGACAAGGTGCATGAAACCCAGCCACTCACCTCCGTTTTCACTGCAGCCCTCTCCACCGCACAGCAAAACCACGGGCAGCTCAGGGGCCTCACGCGCAGTGGGACAAAAGGGCAGGAGGTCTCAGGAGCTTTGGTTCACCTCTGGATCCACCAGCTTTGGTGACATCAGGTTGGCATGGCAGAAGCATCAGACCACCAGTCAGGATATGCTGTGGGACAACCGCCCGAGACACCTGTGTGACAGGGGATGACAGAAGCTATAGCAGGCACTTGCTGCTTTGCATAGCACTTCAGAGAAAAATACTTTGCAGTCTTTGTGAAAGCTACCCCAGATTCCTATTTGCTCCTGAGTGCAACTTAGCTACTGCTATCAGTCTATAGACATCCCATTTGAAAGCGTCCCCACCTGAGGATATACTTCCTCTTTATTCCTATTCAAAACAATTTAAATCAGCTAAGTAAAAGCAAGAGGCTCTGGGACAGGCTCTTTTTCCATTTTGGTAATTACTAATGTAGTAAAGCCACCCCTCGCTATTCTGAATGCTATAGCAGTCACAGTTCATACAGTGCTGTTCGCAAAGTTTCCTTCTTCACAAAGAAGGGACACATGTAACAGGTCTGGTTTGGGGACAGCAAAGATCAGAACACGCTGCATTCTGCAGAAAGTGCAAACGTAACAGTAGAGCCTCTGACAGCAGAAACAGCAAGTCATCGTTGGAGCACCGGATAGCAAAGCCATGAGTCACAGACAGTTACAAGCGCTGACCACACAATTCCAATCTTCTCCTAAGCCTGCCAGAATGACATACGCACCTCTTCGGAAGGTGTGCCCCACATGATGTATTGAGCTGACTGGACTGCTCTCTCTCCTCTTTGGCCCCGTTAACTTAATCCTCCTTATGACTCACAGGAGAGTCATCATAGTATTCTAGGGTGGAGAGGCTAACTTACTTTCTGACTGAAGAGCGTACTGCAATATTTTGTACTTTAAAAAAAAAAAAAAAAGACTGTGGGTTGTCTTACGTATTAAGGCTGAGGCTCTGTTTCATTATTCACTGAAGGTGTCCATGGGGGAATGAGGAAAGCATCCTCCAGCAGTCAGCAGTGAAAGGGAGAGCTGGAATTTGATTCATGCCCTCCTCATGCACAGGCTCGCGCAGGCAGGAGTAGCTGCTGGCTCCTGGCACCGTGTGGCTGCAAGGAGGGAACTGATCAGTCATATGGCTCACAGATTTGAACCAGCCCAGAGCAGCTCAGCACTGCCCCAGCACCTTAGCTCTCAATCCAAGCACTGACAACACAGACAGTTCTTAGGAAGTATTAATCCAGGAGACGGTGAGCCTGTAGGTGTTTCCACAGAGCTTTCAGGAAATAACTTTGTCTAGCTTTATTACTGTATAGCATCCTAACTGCAGAAATAGCCATTTTCAGTTCTTAAAAATAACATTCTTTCCATGGCACTTAACACTTGTCCTTAGGGTCCACATAAAAGCTCCCAACCTCCTCCAAATGCAGCCACTGGGATGTGCCTGTGCCACATGAATGCCAAAGGTACATGGGGCACAGGCAGCAGAGAGCAGGCAGGGGTGTCAGGGTGCCCAGGGACTCCACAGATACTATTGCCTTTACTCACATCTGCAAGTATTCTGCAGGTTATAGCCATATGCACCAGTTTTCATGTACTACACTGCTCAGGATCTGCCGTCTTCATGTGTCAGGCAGTCTGGGCTCAAAATCCTTCCACATTCCGGTAACGCGCTGGCATGCAAAGAGGCGCGGCAGGGTTAGGGGTTTTTATAGGGAAGAAAGGAAACAAATGACCAGGATCTCTGTTTGACATGAATCTACTTACTTTAACAAGTATGGAGCCTCATGATTTCAAGTGGAAGCTTAGCATCTCTTAAAATAAGCTCTAGGCGTCTTTTAATGTCGGTGTTTAAAAGGGGATTTAGTCACTTGGTTCTAGGAACTCCAGTTTGACTCAAGTGTCCAATATCTGTTGGCAGTTCAGCTGTTATCCAAATAAGGGGAGGGAAAGCCAGGATTTTCCAGCCCTGAGAAACAGCTGTACTCAGAAGAGGCATGTAATGCAAGGGATAAAATTTAATTCATTCTCAAGCCCTGGTCTGTGAGCCCTTCCCAGCCTTTGGATGAACAGCCTGACTCCTGCAACGGGTCCCGCAGGGCTGCTGGGGCCACACGGGATGCACCCCGCTAGGCGGCTCCAGCGGCATGCCAGGAGGGACCTCTGCTCCCCTCCAAGGGCTGGACCCGGGGACCTTCAAGGCAATCAAAAGGTGATTTGAAAGGTGAGATGCTGAGGCCCCATCTCTTCACACTGCGCTTGGAGTGGGATGTGTACCATGAGCAGTAACACCCCCCCGGTATGTGCACCCCTGCACACTGCCCACAGCCAGCAACATCCCACAGACTTCACGGCCACATGAGCCATGCACAGGGTGTGTCTGCAAACGTCCCCCATCAGGGACATGCCTTTAGGTCCAAGATCAAGCTTTCTAATGTGCTTTTTTCCTACATTAAGCCCACTGTTGCTCAAATGCCACTACATTCAGATTGCCGATGTTCTTCTCCGTGCAACATTCAGTTCTATACAATGGATGAACTCATCTGAAGCTTAGCAAGGACTTTCAAGCGTGGAGCACAGCACGCATATTTCAGCAGCAGTGCTGTTCTCCATGCTTGAACATCTTTGTTAATCCCAGAGGGAGCCTGCCCTTGAAAGCCAGCACACCCTTCTGCCATTCCTGAACAGCATGTATGGAAATGCCACAGGAGTGTCATGCGCAATTTTTGAGATGCAAATCTAATATCCTACCTGCTTGAAGGGAGGCATTAAAAATCTATTGCACAGAAAATGAGCCTTTGAAATAATGCACTTCTGAACTTTAGAACAGTGCTACATGTTCTGAAAATATGCTACAAAAAATTGGTTTTGAAACATACTCTGTGTTCAGCTGCTTTGCTACAATTTAGAAAGACTCTCAGCAAGCTTTAAATCCAATCAGGATTCTGCAGTTTCTGTAAATACCTTGTCAATGGCTACAATAACCTCTTCTAGCTATCTGCTTATTTTCAGAATATCTTAGCCAACGCAAACCTGCCCTTCTCCCCACCCAAAGAGCAGCCATTTCAAGAAATCATTCCACAATGATTTGTGAATCTATCATAAATTTCCCTGCAATCTAACCGGTCATCTCAGGATCTTTCGTGTGTGAGAAGAGAAACAAATAAAAATCACTCTTTTCTCACTTCCTACAGAAGGCTTGTTATTCACACCCCAGGAGCAACAGAGAAGCCACTTTCAAATCACATTTCCCCTCACCAAGTAACTCGCCACTAGAAAGTTCACTACTGAAGTGGTGACAACTTCCCCGTTTAGCCATATGGCACAGAAGAAATTCAGCTCCAGATGGAGCTTTCTCCAGCCCACTGCCTTTGGGAAAGCCTCATCCTTTGCAGCCCTATGTTCATATCACTGTTAAGCCGTACAGGGTAGTGCCACAAGATATCCAAGTGTCTAGCATACACTCCCAAAGCTTGAACACCCCTAGGAACATGAGTAACACCATCAGGTACATGCAGATGGCTTGCAAAATGCATCGCTTTCAAATTGACTGAAGGTTGTCATTGTATATAACTATTTGAGCCTGTTTTCTAAATAAAAGACATACTGGTACATTAATAAGATGATGCAGTCTAGGTCTGCCTCACTTCTAAATGTAAACTTTAAAATTTACCCCTCCCCCCTACACATACTCTTTATAATGCAATGTATTTCAGATCCAGCAGATGCTCATTTTTTTCCTAAAACAGACTTAATGGGTTTTCCATGATCTAAACACCTGGCAAAAGGGCTCCATGAAGCTTTAATACTTTCCTAACCCTGTGTTAAATTTGTCCTGGTGTTGCATATAGCATAATTCTGCAGCCATGTCAACTATTCAGGTAATGCTAGAATGTCGTCATTATGGTTTGTGTCAACAGCATGATCTGTATGTACCTTGTAATCATTCTGGTGTTGGGTTGCAAAGGTCCTTGGACTCTTCATTTGGCTGAGTCTAATTCTGTCCTCTTCACAAAGATCTAGAGTTACACTAAGTAAAGGCTGACATTTACATGAGACACTAGGACTGCTAGAATGACTCACCAAGGTAAAACCTTGGCTATATATTCTTTCAAGGGCGTAAGCTGTGCAGTGCCAACATTTCATAGAACCCTAGAATCATAGAAAGGTTTGGACCTTAAAGATCATCTAGTTCCAACTTCCCTGCCACGGGCAGGGACATCTTCCACTGGACCAGGTTGCTCAGAGCCCCGTCCAGCCTGGCCTTGGGCACTGCCAGGGATGGGGCAGCCACAGCTGCTCTGGACAAACTGTGCCAGTGCCTTGCCACTCTCATATGAAGAAGGTCCACTGACCTGCTGTAGAAAGCCTCCGTGCCTAGCAAGGCAAACACAGACAGACGGGCACATCACACGCGGAGCTTGGCAAGACTCAGGAACGGGTTCTCAGATAGTTAAAGAAGCCTGGAGCATCGCTCATAATGAAAAGGAGATATATCAGTGAGAAAGCAGCTATCTCAGAGTGACCTTCCAGTATTTTCTTGGAGGCTGAATGACCTCCTTTCATTTCTACTGCTAAGTCAGACAGCCACATACACAGCCCCACACACAAGACAGCTTTGCACTCACACAGAAGCCCACTATTTCAATCACGTGAGGGCTGGTCAGTGTTGCAGCCAGTGTCCAAATGCTCTCAGTACATGTACTCTCCCAAATTCACTATGCCCTTTAAAGCAGCACCAGCCACCACATTCAGCACACCTCGAAGTTCCCTGGTTCACAAAATATCCTACACCCCAATGTCATTAGGTCTCAATCAAAACCAGAATATTCAGACTAAACCAGTGACTGTTCCAGCGATGAGGCTTATAAGCCTTTTATCTGTTCCCATGAACTCTCCTTTATCCAAACCCAGTATTAACATGGAGAGTTCAACACACTCAGGAGGAGCAAACTGTGAGATGCAAGGACCACGGAACGAGAGATGAGAACAAGAGCATCTAACATGAAGTACCCATGTGAAGGATGAGTTGTCTACAAACCAGGGTGCTGCAAGCAATGTGGATTTCAAGGATGGCTTCTGCTTTAAACAGCAGACACCTAGAGCAGCCAAGTACAGACTTCCCAACAATGGCACCTCCTCTCAATTGAACTAGTAGGATCTGCTTTGGCAAGAGATCGGCCTAGCCTTCCTCGAGCACTGGCTGCTGCAGCATCACATATATAGCTGCCTGTATTTACTGTGTGAACACTGACTGCTTGGCGTGTTACATGGCATCAGTCCAGTTCCACTTGCAACTTTGATAGCCATCATCTTTGGCCATGGTCTCTGCCATGTCAGAAGGTCTTAGCAGTAATCATTGCATTGAGGAACTAATGCCGAGTAACTGAGTAACTGTCTTGAGCACAAGTGCTATTCCTGCTTAGGGCTAAAGTTCAGTGCCTGTTTTATCATGGCTGGAAACTTGTCAGAAGCTGTTCTTTTTCAGTTCTGTAGACCAAACTCTCTCCAAGATTGTGCTTCTCCTTCAGACATGCTGTGTCCGACCTTCTGAGCCAGCTTCCTGCAGTACCTCGCCAGGCTTTGATCTTAAACCACAGCCCCCTCTGACCACCTTACTTACTCTCGCTAAGGGACACGTCTGTGCCTTCTGTTTCTGTGCATGTCTTGCCTGATTCTAAACTGATCCTGGACTTGGAAACAGACCAGAACAACCAAGAGTGATGGTATGTTTACAGGAGAATTCAGTTTGTTCTACAGAAAAAAACCGGGGCATAGATCCTCCAGTGCAGTTTTGTTAATGCTATTTCAGTGGAATGATCTTTAAAGCAGGCGTGTCAGCCCAGGAACTCCTTTCATAATCTGCATGCCTGATTTTTCACCGCCCTTTGTCTTTGGAGGAAAAACAGAAAAAACAAATCAACCAGTTTTACAGGTCCTGAAAACCGACTATACTGACCATTACCTGATAGACTGCAAGGAGGCAATGCAAACAGCATCACAGGGATCTGTGCCGGAGTACAGCCAGGATTAGTTTGCAGCAGGAGCCCAGGGCAACTCAATAACATTGGCTTCCCAGGCTCTCCTCCCACATCAAAGAGTTTGGGATTATCCAGCAGTCCTTGCATCATGGCAGAGCCCTGCTGATGGCCACGTGACATAACCTTGGACAGGAGCCATCCTTGAACTGCTTGAGAGATACTTATAACTCCAGAGCAGCAGATAGAAATATGAAGGCCATGGGCGGCCCAAGTACATGTGTAACTGTACTTGAGGCTCTGTACTCGGGGCCAAGGGTAACTTACTGTGGGTCTGAATGGGAGACACAGTGGTATGTCCTCATCAGGGGTGTCTGACTGCCTTGAAGCAGCCCGTTGTCTCACGTGGCTGCCTGCAGTTGTCACATGGCTACACTGGTCAAATCCAACTAGACTGCAAAATAACCTTCACTGTAATCAGTTGTGACTGTTTTGGAGTGACAGAAAGCAGGAGGGAGAGAGAGAGAACAGACCTCAAATCAGTTACTTGGACCAAAGGCTATTCAAAGCCACTGAAGAGTTCAGACGCATCTACTGATTTTATTTGATGAGATGGGTGCTTTCGTAGCTTAATGACCTGTTTGAAGTAACTAAATCCTCATCTGTTGAGGTGCCTCCACATCTCTCTGCCTGGTGAGGCACCTACCTGGATTGCTACAAATATGAATCCAAGACAGGGTGACAGTCAGCTAGAAGACCCCAGATTCGCAGTTACTCTACCTGTCATATTACAAATGCTTTAAGTACCAAACAATACCATACAGAACTGGAAGCATAAGCATAGGAATCAGACCCTACAGAAACACATTTGTCTGACCTGAGAGCACTGCTGGGGTGCAGAGAAACACCTGTAACCTTAAGGAGAGACTTCTTACCTGCCAAGCCATGACCACTCACATCTGGTTCTTAGCAGGCTGCAAACACAACGCAAAACGGCCACAGAGGCAGCGTTTCAATACGTGAGGAGCTCACAAGGGGACAGTTACAGCGGCCTTAGCAACTGATCACTAAACAACAAACAACAGCTTTGTAACCATCTGCTAATACCTTAAGATACTGTTTGCATGACCGCAGCCACAGGAGGCAGGCACAAACATAGGACTTGGCAGTATGTGACAACATCAGCTACCAGACAACACAGAATAAGGCTCCGAATTTGAAGCTGTAGGTGCTAAGGGTAGGAGAGCCACTTTCTTAACGTTCACTCCAGAAGCAGAGCGTATGACAACAGCACTGCTGCTGCTGCAAGTTATTTCTCGAGACTGGCATTTTTACTGATGCAGCTGGGCACAGGAGAAGCACGATCGTTAGTCCGCAGCACTCCACCAAGAAAAATCTCTCTTGCCATAGTAAAAGGGAAACAAAGATGAATTCTGTAAAGCTTTGATTACCATGTAAGCTAATAAGCTATCAGTAAGTATGTGTTTGTGTCAATTCAGTATGCTGCCATCCTTACGTGAGAAGTTTCTGGTAGCAGGTTTATGATGTACTATTTTCACTTGAGCTAAATTAACAAGAATTTTCTTCAGACTCTTGCATTCAAATGAAGAAAACCCCCAGCTCCACCATGGAGCCAGGTTTCATGGGTGACATGGGTCTTTTACAAAAGGTCTGTATCAATCAACCTTGGTTAAATGTCTCCATGCGCTGGTGATGACCTGAGCCTACTCTCGAATACTAAGGATGTTTCTATTTTCTCTGGCACGTACCACTTGCTCTCCAACGAGTGTCACAGCACTCTCCAAACCAGCCGGCTGCAACAAGGTCTTTTACCGTCTCATACCAACATACTCGTCACACCAGTCCCTCTGCTGCCTTCTCCTAGTCTCTTCTCATCCAGAGGGCACATACCCTCTCCCTCTTCTCTCCACCTCTTCCTCTTGCTCTCTTCTTTGGCTGCTCCCTCTTCACTGGCTGTCCAACCTCTTAATGGAACCAGCCACAGCTGCACCTTATCTACACCGCCAACCCCCCCCCAAGCCAGTCCACAGCTGGATATTATCGATGCTAATTAACCCAGCTTCATTCTTCTACAAACCAGCATATGCTCAGTTCACAACAGAGCCATCACTGCGTTGTAAGGAAAAGGAGACAGTTCCAGACACTGATTTATGTTTGTCTCTCCAGGTTCATAGGGTAAATCCGAAGGCTAAGGCTCCTTGCAAGTCTCAGCATCCTGGCAGGGCCAGAGGAATGTCACAGTAAGTGCAGACATTGTTGGGTCAAGTATACTCACTCTCCTAAAGTCTGTCTCCATCCCACCCTGTTTTATTTCACACACACACTAGGAAAAAGTAGAAAGCTGCCAGCATTTTGCTGACCGTTGGTTCCTCAGCCAGTGAAGTCTCTGGCAGCCATTCAGTTCAACAGTTGCACCACTTGAATTCAGCCATTACCTGAGTATGTTACACATTTTTAAAATTCTTATTTATAGTATTCTAGAAATATTTTGCAATGATCAGCTCAAGCACATCTTCAACAATTGGCTAAGAGGCAAGGGTCATCGTGAATAGCAAGATCTGGACCCTAGCAGAAGGGCTTTCTGGCTTGAAATGTTTCCTAGCCAGAATTGCTAAGACAACTGATGGAGCAGGTGACGGGGCTGGGAATGCTCAAGGGGCTGCCACACAGCTTAGCCATTTGTCATCCTTCTTCAAAGATTCACTTCAGAACAGGTCGTTGGTTTAGAGCACACACTGGGTCAAGAGCTGGGGAAGTCAGACTGCCTAGACAGACTCACATCTTAACCCAGGCTGGGCAGGAAAGATAACTTGGGTTATTTCAGAGAAAAGACAGATTATAAAAAACACCAGTGCCACAGCAAAACAAATTCAAGCACTTTAGGTGCATATTTATATGCAAGACACGTGGTTCAAAAGGTAAATGAGACAGATATGAATGCACATCAACATTCCATCATGGAACAAGAACATACATACCTTGCACTGCAAATATTTGACCATCTTAAAGCTGCCCTTCTTGCTTAATCAGAGACTTTATTGTAACCTCTGCATCAGCTGACCTTTAGAGGAGGATGTCAGGACAGAGTACCAAAGTTCCTGTTCATTTCTCTACATTCAGCCTCAATGTGGTTATTGGAGACCAAACAAGCCAAGAAGAGCTAGACCTGGGATCAGCTAAACCAGGTAGGGATCCCTGTAGAATGGGCAAGCAACTACTGGGCAAGCAACACTACTCTTTACATAGAGACTGCAAGGTGTGGGCAACATATTTGCTTATAGCTCTAAGGTCAGCAACATTTACCGGTTATCAGCTCCTCTTTCCGCTAAGCCGGTGTTCACAGTCCAGGGAGGTATTTCCTCTTGGAGCACTTGAAGGGGAACTCCACAGGGTATTTATTAGGTTGGCACATGAACAACAGATAAAAAACACTCTGACATCTTTTTCTGTTTCAAATTAAAGTGCCAGCAACACAGCCAGGTTTCTGCTCATGAGAAATTCAAGCTACAAAAATCACTTTTCTTTGCCATATAGATGCAGAGTCCCTCGGCGAGCCTGACCGGGTCTGCCTATGGAAGCACACCTGTGTTTACAAAGGTAAAGAGCTGTTGTGGTTTAACTCCAGCTGGCAACTAAGTACCACGTAGCCACTCACTCACTCACCCTTTTGTACCCTCCCAACAGGATGGGGAGGAGAACCAGGGAAAAGGTGAAAACCACGGGTTGAGATGAGAACAATTTAATAACTGAAATAAAAGAAAGTAACAACAATGACAATTGTAATGAAAAGGAGAGAGGAGAGAGGAATAAGATCCAAAAGGGAAAGAAATAAAGTGATGCACAATACAATTGTTCACGACCCAGTGACTGATGCCCAGACAGTCCCTGGGCAGCGAACCCCAGGCCCCAACCAGCTCCCCCCAGTTTACACACTCAGCATGATGTTCTGTGGTATGAACAGCCCTTTGGCTAGCTCGGGTCAGCTGTCCTGGCTGTGTCCCCTCCCCATTTCCTGCACCCCTCCAGCCTTTCACTGGCAAGCCTGAGAAGCTGAGAAGTCCTTGACTTAGTATAAACATTACCCAGCCACAACTAAAAACATCAGTGTGCTATCAACATTATTCTCACACAAATCCAAAACACAGCACTGTGCCAGCTACTAAGAAGAAAACTAACTCTTTCTGAGCCAAAAGGAAGACAAGCTCACAGGTTGTCTGAACAACATAACTTGTTCTGCAACTACTACCGCTAGATTTTGAGTTTTCTTGCTCCATCAGAAGGTATTTTGAGGCTGGAACATTGGTTCATTCACAATTCAAAAAAGCCAGCACGCTTCATTAGTGATGCTATCAAACTAACAATTTAACTGGTAAACAATCCAGACAGACAGAACCACTTACATGAATTCATCTCATTTATTTCCTACGAAGGAGGCTGAAGTGGAAACCTCTCACAGTATACTCCCTTATGTTGTATCCACTGGAACAGATGCTTTTCCTGCATTTGTATCTTTATTTAAGTGCATAAGCAAGCTAAAGCCTTTTAATGACCACTGGTCTACAGGTGAAAAAACCTCTACTCACAACGCACTGCAAATGCATTTAGAATTAAATCAACTATCATAAGTAAAATAAAAATAAGGGCATGAGATCATCTTCCTCACTGAAGGGTGTATCATTCCCTAATAATTGCTTCAATGGGGAAATACTTACATCAGCCATCTAATAACATTTTTTTCTCCTCCAGGGCCTACAAAACATAAGAGCCACCAAGGGTCAATTGGTGGTATTTGAGTGTCGCATTCGCGCTACACCCACCTTACAGGTACACTGGTACAGAGAATATGATCAGATCATAGATTCTGCCGATTTCCGAATACTACGAAAAAGTAGGTATCGCGCTGTCTGTTTGATGTACAGTGATTTTACTGGGACAGTGATAAGACAGGAATAAGAACTGCTATAAAAATTAGGAGATCATACATGTTTGTAGAGGCAGAGTCAAATTTGCAAGTATCAAATGACCTGGAGTCACAGAGTCACAGACTGGTGTACAGAGCCCGCTTCCTCCGGCAGCGCGTGAGCAGATCAGACACAATGGGAGGAGACTGCCATGCTGTTAGTTATTAATGACAGTACTACTGAGCCATGGAGGCATTGGCACCGCGTAACTACTGATGAACTCAGGGAGGGGGAAGACATTTAAAACAATTTATGATACTCCCAGGCATGAGGTTATAGCTCAGTGGGCCAAATTCACAGCAGCTACTCCGAAGTCAGGGGAGCTCTTTCTATATCACCTCAGTGGAGAGATGCTTGTACCATCACGTTCCCCAGCCACACCGGAGCTTCTCCTATCCGGATGGTATTTCTCTTGATAGACAGAAAGGAAGATGGTCCCTTTGTAACCAGGGTGGACAGCTGAAGTGGGAAAAGGAGTGAAGGCTGAAGGTCTTTCTTCCTTTGTAGCATTGTAACCATTTGATTTTTTTCTCTCTTATTTTGAGCAGAGGCTTGTTCATCAGCAGTTCCTGGTAAGTGTGTGCATTTCTTGTTAGACATCTCATAGGTTAATTACCCCACACTTAGTTTTTCCTACCTCATCCAAGAGAAAACAATAATGTTCAAAGGGTAGCCAGAAGATAGCGTTCCGTGTCAGGCTAAAAGCTTTCAAGTTCTTAGTTTTGACACAAGAACCTAAAAGGCTCTGATTTTTTTCACAACACTATGAAAAAGGTACATTCAGTCAATGAAGAGTACCCTGTATGTTAAGGGAAAACCTATCAGCCATTCTGACCTATTACAATTTCTGGGTTCAAACTTGTGCATGAGAAAACAGAATTTAGCAAAACATTCATTGCCGCCTTTCATTCAAGTCACAGGAAGAAAGATTCTTCCTTTGGCTTCACTCCTCCTGAACCCCTTGACTTCCCGTGCCCTTTACCATCACTTCTTTGCACTTTACTGCTGCCAAGCCCCATCCCTAAGTAACAGTCCTTCTGCAAAGACCAGTTCCCACAAGTTAACGTTTGTACCATAAAAGCCAATGGCATGCCTGAATTTGTTATTTCAGAGGAAGTCTGCACCCTGGTTATTACAGAAGCTTTCCCGGAAGACTCTGGAATATTTAAATGTGTTGCTGAAAATGAATTTGGATCTGCAGCATCCAGTGCACGTCTCTGTGTTTCCCCAGGTAAGCACATCTATTTCTGACCTGAGCAACTAAGCACAAGAGAATTTACTGCTGCTCAACATCAGGCCCAGTCACAGATATTTGCCAAGCAGAACCCAGATCCAAACACTTTTGTAGGCTCAAGAGAAGAGAAATGCCCCAAATAGGCAGTCTGCTTAGGCACCTCTTAAAGCTGGACTGTTCCGCATTTCTGCTTTTGGCTCATCTTCCTCCTGGGTTAAGGATGACAAGGTGGAGATGCCACTCCCTCTCACAGAGTCTCCTCATCCCTGAGCTCCATCCCTTCAGGGATTCCAGCTTAGTCCAACACGCGGGGTGTACCTATACCTTGTTTATTGTAACACATGACTTGTCTGGCTTGCACTGAAAGCCATCTCCAAACAGAATAGCACCTTGTATGTAAACCAAAGCTCACCAGCCCTGGCGAGAAGTTCAGGTTTGGCTAACACAGCTGTGCAGGTTTTGGTCTATGCAGAGCCTATGCACGCTGAACTCTATCCACCTGCACAGACATACCCGTTACCCTTTCCCTGTTGTACTGGTGAACCACCACTGCTTCCTGCCTGACTTGTGGACGATTCTACTTGCAGGAGTAAAAGAGCTGGAAAGCTTTGTGGGTGCTGCTCACAGGCCAACTGTGCAAGTCACCATGAAGAAACCCACCTTCCCTCGGAACAGTCAAACAGGAGGCAAGGACCGAGATGTGTCTGGCCTGCCATCCCACAGCACAGAGACCCCAGGGCTGGGCAGTCGAGCAGAAGCCACAAACTTCAGCCAGATGAACTCCAAGAATGAAGCTGAAGATTTTCATGGACCTTATGAGAATTCACCTCTGCGGTAAGACAAAATCACATCCCTTGGTTAGTTTTGTACAATACTTAGCGGATGAACTTTCTAGTGACCCCAGCAATACAACTGCAGAGGTCCCGTGCCCCATACCCCAACAGGGAAACACGCACATGCAGTAACCTCAGTTGTTTGCATGACAATGGGAACATGTAACATCAGCCCAGCTACAGAACAGCACAGACTCGATTTACAAAGCATGTAATTATCTAAAGGCTCAGGTAAGCACCTAATGGCATTTTCAGAATAGCCTATCTGTAAGTGGCTTTAAAGCATCACCCCAAATAATTAGCCTCTAGAAGACCTTTGGCTCCACAGCACAGTATGAGGCAAAGGTCAAAGCGCCTGGAAATTTCAAGGTACAATTCCCTTGCCACCACCTTCCTCTGTAGCCTTGACCAAGTGGCATCACCTTATGTTTCTGTTTCCCATTCTGAAAGACAGTAATAAAACTCAAGATCCTGCAAGCGTGGCGCAAATAGCACTCTGTGGAGGAAAAATACTGAACCAGCGACCCACTGGATAGAACAAAAACTGTCCCATGCCATGGTAGGGACACTCCCCGCTCAGGAGAAGGAGTTTTTCCCCCAGGAATGGAGTGTTCTGTCTTATAACAAGACTTGACCCAACTTCTGTCCCAAATGCAGCTCTCAAGTAGTACCTATTGCATTATTAGTTATCCTGTTCATTCCAGCAGAACAAAACAGGTCAGAATGCACGTCTTAGCAATTCCATCCCAGATTTTTGCAGCATTTTTTAGGTTCTTATAGGCATAAGGAAGACCTCAAAGGGTGACAGCTAAGAGGTCCAAGCCCAGTACTAGAGAGGAGTTTCCTCAGACCTGCTTGTGAAGGCAAGAACTACAAGACAGCCATGCGTCTCCTCTCTCAGCTGAATGCCGGTGTTGCATTGCAGCGATACTGTTACATCGTGTGTAAATGGTTATAACACAGAGAATGCTTTCTGTCAGGGACAGATTATTTTTGGAGGTACTCCACCACTTTAACTAAGCTGGTTATTTTAACAGTTCTGAACACCGTCCTCCAAATTCACTACAGCAGAGATCATATTTCAATACAGATTTCTCCATGCATAGGAATTTTTTTTGCTAAAACACGGAGTAAAAATGGGCTTGGTTCAAAAACCTGCCGATCGCTAAGAGGTGGTCCTCCGTTTAGCTTCAAGCCTTTCCATGAAATCCAGGCTTGCTCCAGGAGAAATCAGCTGGAACTCTAAGCAGACCCCACTGCAGAATCAAAGCCTCAGCTAAAGCTAACTTCTCTGCATGGACTTTAGGAGACTGCAGCACTGCAAAGTTGCAAAGGGCGTGCTTGCAGCCTGCAGTGAATGCACAGATAGAACCAGGGAATCATTTAGGTTGGAAGAGACCTTTAAGATCATAGAGTCCAATGTACTGTTGCTGTCTTCAAACATCACAAGCCAAGCATGTGAATGCAGCACTGTTTTCAAGCCAACTCATACTCAAATACCCCAGGTCCAGAGATATCTGTCCAGAGATAAAGCTGTTTGCTTGCAAGTATTTAATGCAGACCAACATTGCATTGCTTGTAATCTTTACCTGATGATTCTTTTAAACAAGGGCAGACTATCAATTGCTGAGCAAAAATGAAAGCCTTTTACAAAATCTCTGGCATAATGACCTCTTGGAAGGAATGGGAGCTGTAGAAGACATTTGCTAGCTGTCCTACTATTAGAGGACTAGTTTTCCAACCTCTCTCCAGATGTCTCAGAGGCCGCAGGAAGCCTGTATTTTGGCATTTCTAACAAGCAACCTGTGGGGAAGCTCTTTTAGATGATACTTGCTGCTTAGGGTGACTACTTGTAAAGTTTATTACTTGCAGCAGTACCAGTGAACTGTAGCTGCATTTTTATTTTTAAGTTCTGGTTAGTTTAAAATGCAGTACCTGATATCCTGCGTGAAGGGAAATAACATACCACTAAAATCAGCTATTTTATAGCTTGTAAAAATTTGGATTATATAAAACATTAACTAGTGTATAAAGCTGCAGAGTACTTTTGACTGACAGCAATGCTGACCCAGATTTTGGAAGGCATTTACACATCTCAAGATACACTGTGAAAACTATTAACATTTCAAGCTATACCCGCCTATGAGCGTTTAAGTATCTTTAAAGCCCACAACATTATGGCCACGTGCTTTGAAACATCACTATGAATGGGACTCAACATTAAATGTAAATGCTGTTACCTCAAACTAAGCAATCTCTAATGAATAGCTGTAAAATAACTGTCTTGTTAGATAGATTTAGCCATATAACTCTCTCGTGTAGTGTATATGGTCGCAACTGTCTTGCCAAAGACAAAAAGAAATACCAACAAAGACAGTGATGACAGAACAAAGCTATTACTGGGAGTAACTATAAAATGAATTAAGTCCTTGTACTCTTAATTCTCCAAATTAGTCAACAGTAACAGTCACTCTACAAAAGCTAGAAAATGCAATCCTAAAAGACTGTCACTACCAGCTACTCCTTTCTAACCCCTTTATATCTGCAGCTTACAGTGTCCTCAACAGCCTTAAAGAAGCAGAACAAAATCTATAACAATTATTAACTTTATTAAAGGAACTTAATCCAAGCAAAAGAAGAGACTTCAGGCACTAAGTATACTGTCAGGTCTTTTAGGTAGTTTTCAAGAGTCCTTAATAAGTAAGCAAAACATTCTTAACTTTTTTACTAAACATTTTTTGCTGTAAGACTCAAGCAACTAGAAGAACCCAACCATACACAACAGGTCACCATTCATAGAAGGTAAAGTGAAGCAGTAAAAAAAAATGTTTCTAACACCTCACAGCACTGGCCAGAGTAATATTAAGTTACCCTAGCACAGGCTATGAGATTTATTCCTCTGCCTTTATCAGTTCAGCTTCTAGCTCTTTCAATTTTTTTCCTACCTTCTGGATCTCACGTTTTCCTGTTCCTTCTCTTTCACACAAGTTTTTTCTAGTTGCATCCAGCCTTTTAAGTGCAGAAAACTGTCCTTAAATTGATGCCTTGCAGCCAACTTCAGCTCTGAAACAAGCATACTGCACTCTCATTGAAGTCGACGGGAAGCCAGGGAGCCTGTCTGAGCCCAGAGTCCGACCTTTAACATGCCCACCGCTTCCTACAGGGCAAATGATCATGCTACAGTCACCGGTTTTTAAGTACTCGACTCTCTGTGCAAACCACACTTTTTTTTTCCCCCCCCAATCAAAAAAGCAAATAACCTCTCCAACAACTAGGGACACACTTTCTCCCTTAATCATTTCCATGAGGATGAATCTAAATAAGTTAGCACTCAATTAACACCTGCTATGTACATTTAGTTCACAGACGCTGGGCTGACGTCTGAAAACAAACACTAAAGGTAGATTAACTCTTGAAGATCGCTGTGCTGATAGTCCCACCGGTACAGTGAAGGGAGGCAAGGGAGGGACCACACAGCCGAGCTGCGGTACTTACGGGTTTGGGGTTTTTTTTTTATAGCGTGCACGTTAGGCAAGAGTTGCCAAAGTATAATTAAGATACTTAGAACGCTATAATGTTAATTTAAGACGTAATTAAGCGTTGAAGCCTTTGATTAAAGGGATACAAATCACCTAATCTGCCAGCAGGATCTATTGCTGTTCTGGTGAAGATACCCCAGTTGCATCTTTTAATCCAAGTAAATTCCTGTAATAAAAAACACAAGCAACAAAATATCAAAGAACGTTTTACCACCAACTAGATCGTATTCGTGTTACTCAGTTTACGACTCTTCAGACACTTGCAGGAGCAATGCCGCTGCTCTCGGGGAAGCTCCGTGCCAGAGGGAAGGTGCGGGTTGCACCGGGGACCGTGTGTGGCATTAAACATTTACATCTGGCTTGCAAGTATCTGTCGCCTTCAAGTACACAGCCTTAAAACGGCGGGTTATCACCAACTCGCCGGAGCCTATCAGTAAATGAATTAAAACCCAGGAATGTCGCGGGGATAACGAAGCGGCATTTAGAGACGTTTAAGCATGTGGCAGCAGTCCTTCCCCGCTGCTCCCTGTCGCCTGGTGCGGGGGAAAAAAAAACCGCTTTTCCAAAAAAACCTGCTGCAGTTTCCAAAAAAACCGAGCGCAGGCACCCACCAGCCCGGGGAGCCCCGGGGCCGGTGGGCGGCATTGCCGAGCCCCGGAGCGGCGTGGTGGGGGGAGCCGCACCGGGGGCCAGCCCAGCGGCAGGGACAGGCGGGCCTTGCCGCAGCCCAGGCGGGTGATTTGCTGACCGCGGGCACCTGCCCAAACCGAGGGGTCCGGCCCTTAAATGCCGCGTCCCCCCCGCCCGGGCCCGCGGAGACTCTTATTGTGACAGCGGTGCGGGCCGGGGCAGGCCGGGCCCGGGCAGCTGCTGGCAGCGCCTGCCCGCCGCGCCGCTTATAGCGCTACGCAGCGGGGCTGCGATGCCAGTCCGGGTCACGGAGTGACCGCCCCGTCCCAAAGCACTGGTTAGAGCCCAGGTGACAACTCCTAGGCTGTAGGTAAGGCGCTGCGTTTGGGGGTTTTGGTTCCACGTCACCTCGTACTCCGAGGCTGGTGAGGGAGCCGGCAGGAGAGGCCGCAAGGCGCCGGGCGGTGCGGAGGTGGAAACGCACCGTCAGGTGTGTCACAGGTAGCGTGGGAGGCAACGAAGGAAGAACAAAGCGTTTTTTTTAAAAAGCGGAGTGTCTCTGTTAGTACTTACTGTTTTTGTCTTCTATGGTCAAAAGTCTCTTTGGATTTATTTTAGTTTTCTCACCCCAATCATGGTGGAATGATTGGAGGGAAACATAACTTAGCCCTTGCTAAAGTGACAAGTGAATCTGTGCAGTGTGTCGTGGTTTAAGTCCAGTATTCTAGAAAGCAAAGTAGATGCTGGCTTCTGAGCACAGCCTGTAGGTAAAATGAATGAATCTGTACACAGGCAGCGATATAAAAATGGTACAAAACCAAGATTCAATGAGTTTTCTGCACCACTGAGTGAGAACATAGTGTGGATGTGCTCCAAAAATTTGAGCCAGCTTCAAATTCCAAGAGCACGACAAGGGAAAAGTTAGGGATTTTTTTACTAGAAAACCTCTGTTTATGTACAGCTAATTTACAACCAATATTGATAATTACCTTTAGGAAATGAAAGCTTTGAATCTTTAAAAGGAGAGCAATGCCTTCGGTTCATCTTCCTCCCCAGGGGAATTTATGACCTCCTGGAGCCCTTCTTTGAGCTCTCCAATGAAAGGAATACAATATACTGTGTATATATAGCAGCAAAACAGCTGACCTCAGTGGGGCAAGATTACAATTTTTTCCAGCACATGTAACTGTGTGGATTTATATTCTCAATTTTTATTAGTAGCTTTACGTTTATTTTGGGGGGTTAGTTATTTATCCTGGAGCTGAAGTTGCTTGTCAGTTTTAACAAGCTTGCTCAGTTCGCTCTAATGAAACTTTCCTGGGGTTTGAGCTGATGGAAAGCCTGGTTTAGATATCAAGGACCTGCAAAATAAATGCAGAAGCTCTGAGCAGCTCAGCTGGCCCTGCTTTATCCTGCAGCTATGTCGCTCTGGCAATTACTAGCCCTAACAGCAAATCTTGGGAAATCACTTCAAATGGAGAAGCACAGTCCTTGCCACTCCAATCCCAAATCTCAACTGGATATGAAAAGCTCTGAATTCAAAATCCATTAGAGAAGAAATCAGGATGCTTAGTTTCAAAGGTTTAATTTTAGGCTTAAAAGAAAGTGGAAGCTGTTTTATGCTTCCCTGTGATGTAAGGAATTTCTGGGCACAAATAGCCAATTCTCTGAGTAATAGTGCATTTAGTATTTTGACAGGGCACAAAACTGCAGGATCCAGAGGTCTTTAGTTAAGATGATATGTGGCAAATTACCTTGCTTAGCAGTAGTATCTACGGTTATCTGTAGACTTATGCAGGTGGTGGCTCGTCTCAATAAACCAATTGCTACTTCTTTCGGAATTTACTGGGCTCTTACACATAACGTAGCTGCAGTGAGCACTGCACCTGAGTCTGATAGAGTGCATGACTTGTTATTGTCACCCAAAATGTTCATACACTCTGGAATAGTTCTAATCAATCTTAAATGTCTTTACTTCAAGCTCAAGCTTTAACTGTCAGTTGCCTGAACTTCATACTCTGGATTGCTAATGACTGCTCACAACGCAGTATTTTTGTGATTCAAAT